>NC_091790.1:15000000-16250000 GCF_041296235.1 Equus asinus | reverse complement strand
GTAGAAATTCTGAAAAGAGTTTTATGCCTACTCAAGTAGACTAAAGTAAGTTCAATTAAGTGAATGAGTTTGAATGTTCAAAATAAGTAGGTGCAGAAATTGAAATTTGGTTTTCTCTAAAAGGAGACTTTTTCTTGAACTTTGGATCTGCTCTTGATAAAGAGGTTATAAAAGCTCTTCCTTTGAGTAAGTCTACCTAAGAGAGAAATGTGTTTTGTGAAAATAATGACTGAGGTCACTCTTAAGATTTTTGACTCTTTCTGTCATCACTTTGAATAGATACCTGAGCATTGTTTCACAGTGAGTGTTGTTTCCTATTTGAAGAAGCATTTTAAAAACTTTGGCTATGTTTTGACAAGCTTCTCCCTCAAAAATATTCAAATCCTGAATGAAGTCTTTCTTTTGACCTGGTGGACAGAAGAGAAATTACTCTGAGGATTTTCAGAGGGCCCCTGAGACTTCTCAAAGAAATTTTCTCTCTGTTCCTGTAAGGAAGAAAACATTAAACTAATTAGGCTTATTTTTTCTATTAAATTACATGAGAAACATTGTGAAACAAGTGATAGATATTCTTAGGTGGTATTAGATGTGTAAATGTTATTAATATAGATGTCTTAAAATTATATAGCATTGCTAAGATTCTGATCTGTCCTGGTTATCAGTCATAAGTCCACTTATTATCTGGAAGGGTCATATGTCACAGAAGTATCCAAGTGTCTTTGTCAATTGCCCTTTTGAGTCCTTTGTACATTTGCAGATAATTGTTGTTTTACTCTGCTGCTTTTTTCTTTTGCAAATATTTTTCATCTTCTGAGATATTCCGGGAAAGGATTCTGACACAGAGGTTCTAAACTACAGGATTATGATAAACTTTCAGACTGTAAAACTGAGCTGAGTAAGAAACTACAGAATTGTAACAGAAACTAAGCTCCTCGATCTGCTGACAGAAGATTCAGCTCAAGAATTGATTATACAGGACTGTGTGAACTGATGAGGACGATTATAATTTTTTAGGACTTCTGTTTGAAATATTGTTGAGTTTTGATGTGTTGTTTTGTTTTCTCATAATGAAGGAGATCTTTTTCTCTTTTCTCTTATGCTAACCTTGACTTACAGCAATTTGGTGAAATTATACCTTTATGAGCAAAACTGAAACATTTATGTTTTACTCCCTACCATATCCCTAAAGAATTGTCAAACCCTCTGTTACTGAGTACGGTCATTTCGTGGCAATATTTGCATAAGTTCCAAAAGAATCTGTTCTCCTTATAACAGGACACATTGGTTATATTACGAAGGCTTTGACTGGAATGTCATATTTGAAACATACAGGCTCAGATATGACAAGACAGTATTTCAGGAACAAAGATTGGACTGTCTGGAATACAGTCACTCAGAAACACGGGCCCAGTACCTTGTTTATAGAGATTCTGGCAATCTTACCCTTTAAGTAAGGAAGGGTGCTTATCTGGAAAGTGCAAGAAACCTCCGAATACTTTGGGGGACCTGAAAGAGAACTCCACTCAAATCTGTAAGTACTGCAGGCAAAATCTGATGGCAAATCCTTGGCTTGGCTTTTCTGGCCTGTAGAGGCTTTCACAGTTCAATCTATGATTCCTCATAAAAATTTCCAGCAAAGCATACTTTAAAAAGCCTGTACAAAAAATTGCTATTCTTGTAGCTGTTATGTAAATAATTGGAGCAAGTTGTATTGAAACTACACTGGACTTGCAAACCTGTTAATCCTGATTTGGCTATCTTTTGGAAAATGAGGGTGATTTAAGAGAGGAAAAAATTATGTTTCTGTAGAAGCTATAGTAGGCATTCATGGATATTAGATTCTAGCTCTTTTCATCCAAAAGATTCATCTATTACTAATCATAATGTCTCCTTGTGCTCATCTATGTCTGACACGTGCGAGTTCCCTGGCCACAATCAAACATTTTCCTTTAAAACTACTCCCCAAATACAAACTAGATTTTCCTTGTCACAGGTGGATCAGAAACAACAAGTTCCAAAGGGAAAGTCCCCAACTTATCAATACACACAGGATGGACCATATGAAATTTGGGATGAATGTATTTGGTTCACTCCTACTAGTGGTGAACTCAGTAAAAGGTCACTCTCTGTTGGGTAGAAACCAATCACACTTGTGATACATGGCCTAATAACAGCCGACCTATGGGAAAAATTCGCTGTTATATGTGTTCTCATATCCTAGTCTTAAAATAGTACTGATTGGTTAGGGACTGACTGGGATAGACAGCCAAGCACGCTTTGGTTAGTCTCTAATGGTGCTCAGTGGCTATGCGGCTCCAATTTATGGCCTTTGCTGCCACCTATGTGGATTGCACGATGCACACTAGGCTTTGTCTGGATGCAAGGTAGAACTACATTTACTACATCTCCTCCTGCTATCCTACCCAACCTGCAGCAGCGCTGAACCAGGTCTGTCTTCCACTGGTATGACCATCTTTCCACAATTTTCCTTCCCTAATTAGGAATCGAAAGTGTCGTCTTGCACATGGAAGTCCTAAACAAATTTATTATGAAGGCATTAAATGATGCACAACATAGCATTTCGCTGCTCAATTTAGAAGTATCCCAAATGTGTAAGGCAGTCCTCCAAATCCAAATGACACTGGATGTCTTGACAGCAGCACAAGGGGGCACCTATGCCATTATAAAAACTGAATGTTGTGTCTATATTCCTGACTACCGTCAAAATATTTCTGGCTTCCTATCCCAACCACCAAATTAAATCCGTGTCTTATCAACCCTAACTCTAAACGATTTGTTGAACTCCAAGTCAGGACCAGGTTTCTGCACTACTTCAATACGTTATACATTGGGTTAAACATACTGCTTGTATTTCTTACTATAGTTTGTTGTCTGTTTCATTGTCTGTCTTCCGCATGTGAAAAAAGTTTCACCTCCTGGACCACCTCTCGTCAAATGATTCTCTCGTCTCCAGAAGCTCTGTATACCTTGTCAGCCTTGAACTCCACAGGTGAAGGCTTCCAGTCCACTGAACATCCTACCTGTACCTATGACCCCATTTAGGGACAGCTCTGCGACCTTGTACAGCCATAAGTAGTTACAGAAGACTGACCATCGTCCATATCCCCAAACCTCTCCAGTCCAAATGGGTTCAGGGGGTGTTTATGATATGGATTAAGGCTGCCCCAGCTAGGGAAGCCCAAGGTGATCTGGCCTACATGCCAAACTATATGAGCAGGTGGAATAGGGCTGACTCAGGGTGAGAAGCTCAGCGCATCGTCAGCTAAATGCTGATATACAGGGCCAGATCCGTATCTAAAGTTATATGACTGCACAATGACCAGACCCCGTCTGCACTGAAATCATTTAAAGACAATTTACCACATCATTTCTTTTTCCAGTGAAAATAAATCATGTACCCATGACTTATAAAACTAGCCCTAACCCTCAACTCAGGGCAGCAGCAGGAGGTTTGACTGCTCAAGGGCCCCATCCCCAGGGAAGAGCAGCAACTCTTCACTACCCATGGGTCCTGTCCCCATGCTATCCCATACTATTCTCTAAATAAAAGAGCACCAGTGCCAGACATTCAATGTCCGAGAAATCTTTCATTCGAGTCTTCAGCTCGCTGAGACCATATCAACAATTATAACATGGAAAACAAAAAACCGTCCCAGAAAATGGAAGACACACAGAAATCACACCTGAATAATCCACAATGAAAGATGTCCGTTTTAGACATTCCCTGAACGTTCGAAAGACAGAGAAAGTCACAAACCCAAAAACTGTAGCAAATGTCAAACCTAGGCTAACTGGTAAGGGTGAGTTATGAGACTGCTAAAATGGGGCTCTGAAAACCTGTGTCAATGAAGTTTGCCCTGATAGCAGAGACACAATTCTGAGAAATCCTCTGACATCACAGTGGAGAAGAAAAACAAACTGGCCTCGTCTACACAGTGCAAGATTTGTCCCAAATAGCATATTCAACTCACATTCCACATCAAATGCAGGTTTCCAATGGAACATGACAGGTGCTGGCCAGTGGTGCAGTGGTGAAGTCCACAAATTCTGGGTCGGCACCCAGGGCAGACCATGCAGAATCCTGGAGGTGAACCTCCTCACCGATGGTCCAGATATTCTGGGGCAGGCGTCAAAGGTAGTGTAGAGGCAGATGGGAAGCAACGTCAGAAAGCGTTATTCTTGCCCAACTAATACAACACCATCACCACCAGATGTGAGCACAGCCATAAACATCTGCCAAAACAAAACCAATGAAAAGTTTCAAAGAATAGAAAAACTAAACCTCTGGAAAAAAACATGCAAGTAAGAAGAATAAGATTTCTAGTAATAAGCTTAGACAAACAGGTGCAAGCTATGGAAACCGAAAACTAGCAAAGCTTTAGGGAAAGAAATTCCAGAAAACACAAAGAAACAGAAGGGTATTCTGTGCTCTAGGATTGTAAGATCTGAAACACCTGAAACGTCCGCAATGGATAAAGCAATCTCTGGGTTGCATGCAATCCCAGTCAAATTTGCAGCAATCTTTCCCAGAGAAAGAGAAGTGAAAATCCTAAAGTCTCTATCCAGCAACAAGGGACCCTGAATACCCAAAGGAATTCTGAGGAGAACGAACAAAGCAGGACGTATCACACTTTGATTTCAACATGTAGGACGAAGCGCTTGGTACCGAACCAGCACAGCCTGGTCCCAAAAACAGGCACAAAGCCCAATGGAACAGAATGGAGAACACAAGGGTCAACTCAGACATATATGGACAGCGCATTTGCAATGAGGAAGGCAAGAGGAGACAGTGGAGAAAGGAGAGTCTCTAAAATAAATGGTGCTGGGAAGACTGCACAGCCACATGTAACACAATAAGAGTAGATCATGATGTTACACACACACCATCTCGAAATGGATTAAAGCCTTCAACGGAAGTCTTGAAACAGTGAAAATTCTAGGAGAAAATACAGGCAGCTTGCTCTTTGCCATCTGGGGTAGCCGCCTATTTGGAAGAAGCATGTGTGACTGGGCAAGGGCAACAAAGAAAAGAAGAAAGAAGCAGGACTCCATCCAACGTAGAAGCTTCTGTCCAGCCGGGGAAACCATCCACTCAATGCAAAGACAGCACAACAACAGAGAGAGGATGTTTCAAACCACACGTCTCCACAAGTGAAAAAACAACAAGCCCATTAAAACTGGGCAGAAGATGGAAACAGAGATTTACCCCAAGAAGACAGAAAGGTGGCCAACAGCTGTATGAACACATGTTCAACACCATTAAGTATAAGGCCAACGCAAAATACTCACGGCAATGAGATGACAGCTCCCTGTGTTCAGAATGGCTAAAAGGAACAAAACAGCAAACAACAAGTGTCAGAGAGAAGGTGGAGAGAAGGGAAGAGTCCTGCACCTCTGGTAGGAGTGCAAACTGGTGAGGGCACTAGGCATAGCCATGTGAAATTGCCTCAGAAATTTCCAAATCCATCTACCTTATGATCCAGCTATTCCTCTCCAGCGTGTTTATCCAAAGAACTGCGAAACACTAATGCACACAGATCCGTGCCCCACTGTGTTCACCACAGCCTTACTCCCGATATACAAGACTTGGAAGCCGCCCTGGTGCCCATCAAAGGACCAATAGAGAAGGAAGTTGGGCTATATCCACACAAAGGCAAAACACTCAGCTGTAAGAAACAGTGCAGTCCAGCGATTTGTGACTGCAGAATCACTCCTGAGGTTAGGAGGGGAACTGAAACAAGCCCAAGGGAGAAATCAAATACCATCGCATCTCACTTACAAGGAGAAGATTAAAATAAGGACCAACAAACAGGTAGAACGTGATATGGGATTGGTGGTCCCCAGAGGGAACGGGTGGCAGTGGACGGTGGGAGAAAGAGTTGATTAGGCACAAGTGTGGGGTGTGCGCCTGTAATTAGGCTTACTGTGGGGAAGAAGATGTAGCATACACAGAAGTCTAAATCTATGAGGATGTAAATCTGAAAGCTATAGGATTCTCTAATGCTAGGTTATGGAAATCAATTCACCTAAAATCAAAACTCCATAAAGGCAAGCAGGTTTAAGGGATAAAGTTTGCAGGCTGAAAGAGTTTAGAGATTATGAACTTCAAGGATTGATAATCACCTCGAAATGCTTAATGATGCAACATAGAGGTAGACCATTGCAAAGAGATGAAGAGGAACACTACCAACAGAATATGACCCGTGCTAAACTCCTGAGACAACTGAAAATGTTGCTGTCCACGATGTTACTGCTAATTACCTTTACGAATAATCAATGCAGACCATCTTCCCAAGTTCAAGCCAAAGGTTGGTCCAAAAGTCCAATTCAGGGCCAGCCCTCTGGTGTAGTGGGTAAGTGTCCGTGTTCCACTTGGGCGGCCTGGGACTGGCAGGCTAGCATCTCAGGTACAGATGCAATTAGGAGCATTAGGAAATATTGATTTCAAGGTATGGTGCCGACTGAGATCATGAAGAAGTAGAAATTTGAGGATACCTTATGAATACACACCAGGAAATGAACCATGACAATATTACAATCTATGAACACATCAGGTACACTTCCCCAAATGATGAAGGAAGGAAAACATCTGACCTGCCAAGGTGGAAACACCAGACTGCTATGAGTTGACATGATCATTGCACATCAGAGGATTGCTTGGGTAACTTCAGCTTCGCAGGGACTCCAGGACTTTCTGTGGGGAAAGTCCACACATTTGGCCACATCCACAAAAGATAAGAGATAAATCCCAGGACTATCTTAAAGGAAAGAAACCACTGTTTAGAAGGAATATAGTAGAACTTTCAAGGTTCGAGGATAAAGTTAGAAACTGACAAGAAGTCCAGAAAAAGGAAAAGTATCGCACCTGGAAAGGGGGAGTCGTCAGACTGGTATGAGATGGCTCTGAAACACTGTGTGCATGGAGGTTGTCAGGACAACTTAGAATTCTGAGCGTGTTTATGACATCACGGTGACCACGTCACCAAAGTTGGCCATACGTTTCCAGCTCTAGGATTGACCTGGGCTAGGATATTCAGGTGAGTGGTACACAGAAACAGCTTTTCCGAACACAAACCGGGCACAGAAACTTGAAGACATCAAAGAGACGCTAATTCAAGGGATGAGAAAGGAATCATTGGGAAGAAGAGACAATAGAGGGTCAAGTACTCAGAGGAAAACATTGTCATCTACGGAAGTCTAGGGAGGCCATGCTGATTCAAGCTGGAAATGTATTCGGAAAAACGAGGCCGGACCCGGGGCTTATCAGACCTACGTTGTCCTTCTGCCTTACCCATAATACAAAGTTAAGACTGATCAATTGAGGACATTGAAGAGAAGAATCGAGGCCTCCTTTCCTAGGCCCCTAGCATTCTTGAAGAGAATTCTCACTTTCCACAGCTCTCAAGTCACGGGGGCCCACTGGGTATATGCCAATATTTCACAAGAGAGCTCATTGATGCCCTGAAGGAATGGACCCCTGCCATGCTTGGGTATGTCTCTTGGTTTGGAAGGGCTCTAGAAGTGTGCTGAAAAGTACCCTTTTGCAGAGGCCTTCCATCCTTTGTGAAGGCTGGCCTCCCAGGTTACAGGGCTCAGTGGGATCAGTGAGATTCTCTCCCCATATCTCTTACCGTAGAAGGAGTATTGATTATGTGTTTTGAAACCACACATAGAAAGGATGGCAGAAAATTAGAACATTACCATTATACTTAAAGAAAAACAAACGTGCCACAGCTGAGGATGTAAATCAAACAAATAACAAACCCTGCAGAAATAAAGTAAGCCAGTATCTAGATGTAATCTAGTGGAAAGTTCAAGGATCAGTGGTCAAGCTCGAAACTTCCCAAATCCAGAAAAGGGACAGAAGGTCTCTCACCTGCAGAGAGGAATTCATCAGATTCATCTAATTTGTGTCGGAACCATTGGGCCCATGAAAGTGGTTGCCACGATAAGCTCGAACCTGGAGTTTATCATCTCACAATGTGAATCGAACCAAGATGACCACGTGTAGTCAGTGCTCAGTTGGATCTAGGCTGGGATAGCAAAGATTCCCTCAAGTGAACGATGAAAATTCCAGGACAACACCCAACAATCACGAAAGGACTCACACCTTGGCCTACAGAACATATGGTGATTAAAGAAATGCAAAATTCCTAAAATGGAGTAGAGGAGAACGCACTGATAAGCATGTCAAAGGACAAGCTCATAAAGAACATGTCGATTAGACCATGGAAAAGCAAACAGGGTCCCATAAAATGGAAGGCCAACAGAAATCACACCTCAATAATCCACAGTGAAAGATGTCAGTCTTTAGACAGACTCTGCTTGAACGATTGAAAGTCCGGGAAAGTCGCAACCCCGAAACTGCAGGGAAGGTCTAACCTGGCCTAACTGGGAAGGGTGAGTTATGAGACTGCTCCACGCATGCTCTGAAACCCTGTGTCCACGAAGCTAGACTGGACAGCAGAGACACGATTCTGAAAAATCCTCCGACATCACAGTGGGCCAGAGAAACAACCTGGCCTCATCTACACAGGGCCAGAGTTGGGTTCAAGTAGCATATTCAAGTCACATTCCACTCAACTGCAGGTTGCCAATGCAGCATGAAAGGGTCCAGCCAGTGGGCCAGCGGTGAAGTCCACGTGTTCTGGGTCGGCAGGCCTGGGTCGGCCGTGTGGAATCCTGGGGGTGCGCCTCCTCAACGCTCGTCCAGCCATTCTGGGTCAGGCGTGGGAGCTAGTGTAGAGGCAGATGGGAAGCGATGTTAGCGCAACTCTTCCTCGGCAAAGAGAGCAGCACGGGCAGCAGATTTGAGCACAGCCATAATCTTCTGCCAAACAAAACCGATTAAAAGTTGCAAAGAATAGAAAAGCTGAACCTCAAAAAAAACCCATGCCAGTGAGAAGAAAATGATACCTGTGAATAACCTTGGACAAACAGGAGAAAGCGATCGAAACCAAAAACTAGCAAAGTTTTGGGGAAAGAAATTCCACAAGACACAAGGAAACGCAAGGCTATTCCGTGCACTTCGAATGCAACAACAGACACACTTGAAACGTCCATACGGCATAAAGCTCAAGTAAAAATGGGAAGCAATTAGATATATTGGACTATATGAGGAAGCCATTTGGTATAGACCTAATTCGGCCTGATTTTGTTTTTTCCAAAAGGGCCTGACTATGGCTATTTAGCACGCATTGCATATCTGCTTAGATATTTCCTATGGCCCTTGAGATAAAGGTGCAAATTCCCCCCACATTAGCATTTATTTAGGGATAAGCATTTCTCCCCAGGCTAGGAACTGATTGCTGCACTCACCTTTAACCACCCAGCTCACCTGTGACCAGTCAGCTATAGACAACAGACTGCCACCCTACTGTGTTCACTGAGACAGAAGACCTACCTGCTATTTCCATCAATCGCTGTGCCAACAGAGCAGTCTTGCGACTATTGTAAATGGGACATTTCAATCCTATGTGAAACATCCTCTATGAGGAGAATACAACCAGTCTGTGCACCCCACTTCTCTGATGCTCTTTCTTCCTTTGGGTAGAAAGGCCCTGGGTTATAATCCTCAGATTGAAGCTCAGAATAAACTCCCCCAAATTTTCATTTACAGATTGGTTACGGATTATTTTTGTCGACAAAGCAATGTCTGGATTCCATGCAGCCCCAGTCAAAGTTGCAGCAATCTTTCCCACAGAAATAGAAGAGAGAATTCTAACGTTTCTATCCAGCAACAAAGGACCCTGAATAGCAAAAGGAATCCTGGGGGAAATGAACAAAGCAGCAATTATCACACTTTCTTACTGCCACATATAGGACGAAGAGCTAGGTACCAAAACAGCACAGCCTGGCCAGCAAAGGAGGCACCCAGATGCATGGAACAGAATCGAGAGCCCAGAAATCAACTCACACGTCTATGGACAGCCCATTTTCGACCAGGGAGCCAAGAGGAGAAAGCGGAGAAAAGAGACTCTAGACAGGAAATGGTGCTGGAAAGACTGCACAGCCAGATGTAACACAATGAGAGTAGACCGTGATGTTACACCAGGCACACACACCACCTCGAAATGGATTAAAGTCTTGAATGGAAGACTTGAAACCCTGACAATTCGAGGAGAAAACGCAGGCAGCTTGCTCTTTGCCTTCTGGCTTGGCCGCCTATTTGGAAGAAGCATGTGTGACTGGGCAAGGGCAACAAAGGAAACAAGAAACAAGCGGGACTCCATCCAACACAGAAGCTTCTGCCCAGCCAATGACACCATCGACTCAGTGCAAAGACGTCACAACAACTGCGACAGGAGGTTTGCAAACCACACATCGGAGAAGGGGTGAAGAGCCAAAGATGCAGTGGAGTCATATGTCTCCACAGGAGAAAAATCAACGAGCCAAATAAATCCTGGGCAAAAGATGGAAACAGACAGCTCTCCCAGGAAGATAGAAAGATGGACAACAGGCGGTATGAAAACATGCTCATCATCATTAAGCCTCTGCTCAATGCAAATACGAACGACACTGAGATAGCAGCTCACAGTGGTCAGAATGGCTATAAGGATGAAGACAGGAACCAACAAGTTTCAGAGAGGAGGTGGAGAGAAGGGAAGCCTCCTGCACTGCTGGTGGGAGTGTAAACCGGTGCAGCCACTACGCGAAGTGGTGTGGAATCACCTCAGAATTTTCAGAATCCATCTACCACATGATCCAGGTACTCCTCTGGGGCATATATATCCAAAGAACTTGGAAACGCTAATGCACAGAGATCCGTGCACCACTGTGCTCACCAAAGCCTTACTCCCGATATTGAAGACAGGGAAGCCTCCCTGGTGCCCATCAAGGGACAAGAAAGATGGGCTATAGCCACACAACGGCATAGCACTCAGCTGCAGGAACAGAAGCATTCCAGCCATTTGTGACCAACAGAATGGCTCCTGAGGGATTTAGGGGAATGGAAACAAGCCCCAGAGGGAAGGTCAGATACCATAGGGTCTCACTTACAAGGAGAAGACTAAAAAAAGGACCAAGAAACAGGTAGCACGTGACATGGGATTTTTGGTTCCCAGAGGGAAAGGTGGCGGGGCCCAGAGGGAGAAATAGTTGATTAGACACAAGTGTGTGGTGAGGGCCTGTAATTAGGCTTACGGTGGTGAAGATGATGTAACGTACACAGAAGTCTAAATCTATGAGGATGTAGATCTGAAAGGTATAGGATGTTAGAATGCTGGGTTATGGCAAACAATTCACGTAAAATCAAAACTCCCAAAAGACGTTAAGGTTCACGGCTTAAAGCTTTGGAGTCTGTAAGAAATTAGAGAAGATGAACTTCGAAGGATTGGTAATCACCTCAAAATGCTTAATGACGCTACAGAAAGGTAGACCATTGCAAGGAGACGAAGAGGAACACTACCAAGAGAACGTGTTCCATGCTAAACTCATGAACCAGCGGAAAATGCTACCGCCCATGATGTTACTAACTGCCTTCACGAATGATCGAAGCAGGCCAACATCGTCCCAAGATCAGGCCAAAGGTTTGTCCAAAAGCCCAATTCAGGGTCGGCCCTGTGGTGTAGCAGGTAAGTGCCCAAGTTCTGATTGGGCGGCCCGGGCTTCACCTGCTATCATCAGGGTTGCAGATCAGATTGCTTGCATTAGGAAATACAGATTTCACAGTATGGTGGGCACAGAGATCATAAAGAAGTAGAAATTCTGAGGAGGCATTTTCAATACACACCAGAAAATGGACGCTGCGAAGATTACAACCTATGAATGCATAAGGTACAATTTCCCAAATGATGAAGGAAGGAAAACATGTGACCTGCCCAGGTGGAATTGTCAGACTCCTAGGAGATGACATGCTGATTGCACATCAGAGAATTGCCTGGGTAAATTCAACTTGGGAGGAGCTCCAGGAATTTGTCTGGGGAAGGTCCACCCGTTTGATCACATCCACAAAAGATAAGGGAGAAAACCAGGGATAATCTTCATGGAAAGAAACCCGTGTCTAGAGGGAATGTTGTAGACCTTGCAAAGTTCGAGGAGAAAGTTAGAAACCAACAAGAAATCCAGAACTGGCAAAACTATCCTACTTGGAAAACGGGAGTAGTCAGACTGGTATGAGATGGCTCTGAAACACTGAGTTCATGGAGGTTGTCAGTACAACTTAGAATTATGAGGGTGTTTATGATATCACGGTGAACATGTCACCCAACATGGCCACATGTTTACAGTCCAAGGATTGGCCTAGGCTTGGAGAATCAAGTGAGAGATACCCAGAAACAGCTTTTCCAAACAGAAACCGGGCACAGAAACTTGAATAGACCAAAGAGACGCTGATCCAAGGCATGTGAAAGGAATCATTGTGATATCTCATGCTTTCTTCATTTTCTTCCATTCCAAGAGCACTGAATTCCCTTCCGTTTCCCTGTGTCCTCTGGAATTTCTTTCCCAAAGGTTTGCTATTTCTCGGTTTACATAGCTTTCACCTGTTTTGTGCAGGTTATCCCTAGATTACTTGTTTTTCTTTCTAGCATGCTTTTTTGTTTTTTGAGGTTCAGTTTTTCTATCATTTGCAACTTTTAATTGGTTTTGTTTAGGCAGATGTTTACTGCTGTGCTCATATCTGCTGGCAATGCTGCCGTATTTGCTGAGGAAGACTGACGTCGTTTCCCATCTGTCTCTACACTACCTTGGACGCCTGCCCCAGAAAGGCTGCACGAGCGGTGAGGAGGCTCACCCCCAGAGTTCCATGCGGCCAACCACACGCTGCCGACACAGAACACGCGGACGTCACCTATGCAACACTGGCCGGCCCCTTTCGTGTTCCATTGGCAACCTGTAGTTGAGTGGAATGTGACTTGAATATGCTACTTGAGCCCAAATCTGTTCCAGTGTAGACGAGGCCAGGTTGTTTTTCTGGTCCACTGGGATTTGTCAGAATTGGGTCTCTGCTGTCCCAGCAAGCATCATGGACACAGGGTTTCAGAGCCAGCTTGGAGCAGTCTGAGAACTCACCATTCCCAGTTAGCCCAGGTTTGACATTCACTGCAAATTTTGGGATTGTGGCTTTCTCGGACTTTCAAACGTTCAAGCAGACTCTTTGTAAACACTGACTTCATTCACTGTGGAGTATTCAGGTGTGATTTCTGTTTGCCTTCCATTTTCTGGGAGCTTGTTTTCTTTCCTTAGTCTAATCGTAGTGGTCTTTCTGATCTCTCTCCCTTCGATATACGTATCAGTGGGTTCTCCTTCATTCTAGGTTAGGAATTCTGTATTTTTTTAATCACCATATGTTCTGTAGGCCGACGTGTGGGTGCTTTGGTGATTGTTGGATGTTGTCTTTGAATTTCCATCTGTCAGTTGAAGGAATCTTTGCTATCCTAGCTTACGTCCAACTGAGAACTGAGGACACGTGTCCATCTTGGTTCATTTGCCATTGTGAGATGAGAAACTCCAGGTTAGACGTTGTCCTGGCAACCACCTTCATGGACACAATGGTTCCAAGACAAATTCAATGAGTCTGATGAATTCCTCTCTCCAGGTGAGAAATCCTACTGTCTCTTCCCCTGGATTTGGGAAGTTTCGACGTTCAGCCCTGAACCTTGAACGCTCCCCTAGATTACATCTAGATACTGGCTTACTTTATTTCTACAGAGTCTGTTACTGTGTGGTTGACATCCTAAGCTCTGGCATGTGTATTTTTCTTTAAATATCATGGTAATGTTCTAGTTTTCAGTCAACCTCCTTCCATATGGTGTCAAAACACAGAATCAGTACTCCTTCTATGGCAAGAGATGGGGGAGTTAATTTCATTGGAGCCCAACTGAGCACTGTAGCCTGGGAGGGCAGCCTTCACACAGGAATGAAGCCCTCTGGAAAAGGGTGCTTTTCAGCACACTTCTAGAGCCCTTCAAACCAAGCCACATACCCCAAGCATGACAGGCGTCCATGCCTTCAAGGCTTCAAAGAGATCTCTTGGGAAAACTTAGCATGTAGCCAGTGGGCCACCGTGAGGCCAGAGCTATGCAAAGGTAGAGTTCTCTTCAAAGGATGTTAGGGAACTACGAAAGGAGTCCTCGATTCTTCTCTTCAACGTCCCCAAGAGATCATTCTGTACTTTGGATTATGAGTAAGGCAGAAGGACAACGTAGGTCTGATAAGCGCCAAGTCTGGCCTCTTGTTTCAAATCAAGTTCCAAGATTGAATCTGCACGACCTCACCATCTACTTGAGTAGGTGACAATGTTCTCCTCTCTGTGCTTGTCCATCTATTATCGCTTGTTCCCAATGATTCCTTTCTTCTCCCTTGAATCAGAGTCTGTTTGATCCTTTCAAGTTTTTGTTTGGAAAAGCTGTTTCTGGGTATCTCTCACTTGAGTGTCCTAGACTAGGCCAATCCTCGGACTGTAAACATGCGGCCATCTTGGGTGACATGTTCACCGTGATGTCATAAACACCCTCAGATTCTAAGTTGTCCTGACAACCTCAATGCACACAGTGTTTCAGAGCCGTCTCATCCCAATCTGACTAGTCCCCGTTTCCAGGTAGGATAGTTTTCCTTGCTCTGGATTTCTTGTTGGTTTCTAACTTTCTCCAAGGACTTGAAGGGTCTACTACGTTCCCTCTAGACACCGGTTTCTTTCCTTTAAGCTTATCCCGGGTTTTATCTCTTATCTTTTGTGGATATGGCCAAATGGGTGGACTTTCCCCAGAGAACGTCCGGGAGGCCCTCTCATGTTGAAGTTGCCCAGGCATTCCCCTGATGCACACTGATCGTATGATCTCCTAGCAGTCTGACAATTCCACCTTGGCAGGTCTCATGTTTTCCTTCCTTCATCATTTGGGGAAGTGTTCCTTATCCGTTCATAGATTGTAATATTCTCGTGGATGTTTTTCTGGTGCGTACTGATAAGGTCTCCTCACCATTTCTACTTCTTTATGATCTCTGTGACCACCAGACCTTGAAATCTGTATTTCCTAATGCTAGTAATCTGATCTGCACGCGTGATGCTAGCCGGTGAAGCCCGGGCCGCCCAAGCAGATGTGGGCACTTACCTGCTACATCACAGCCCGGCCCCAAATTGGGCTTTTGGACCAACCTTTGGCCTGAATTTGGGAAGATGTTGGCCTGCTTCGATCATTCATGAAGGGAAGCGGTAGTAACATCAGGGTCGGTAACATTTGCCGTTGATTCATGATTTGGCTCGGACCATGTTCTCTTGGTAGTATTCCTCTTCATCTCTTTGCAAAGGTCTACCTTTCTGTATCATCATTAAGCATTTGGAGGCGATTGCTAATCCTTGGATGTTCATCATCTGTAATCTCTTTCAGCCTCCAAAGCTTAGGGCCGTAAATCTGCACCCCTTTTCGGAGTTTTGATTTTATGTGAATTGATTTCCGTAACCCAGCATTCTAACATCCTATAGCTTTCAAATCTACATCCTCATAGATTTAGACTTCTGTGTAGGCTACATCATCTTCACCAGCGTAAGCCTAATTACAGGCCCTCACCACACACTTGTGCCTAATCAACTCTTTGTCCCTCCGTCCCACTCCCCCCTTTCCCTCTGGGAACTGCCAATCCTATGTCACATGCTACGTGTTTGTTGGTCCATTTTTCCTCTTCTCCTTGTACGTGAGATTCTGTGGTATTTGACCTTACCCCAGGGCTTCTTTCAGTTCCCCTGATACCCTCAGGAGCCATTCAGGTGGTCACAAATGGCTGCACTGCATGTGTTCCTACAGCTGAGTGCTATGCCATTGTGTGGCTATAGCCCATCTTCCTTCTCCATTCGTCCCTTGATGGGCACCAGGGAGGCTTCCAAATGTTGCATATTGGGAGTAAGGCTTTGGAGAATACAGCGATGCACGGATCTCTGTGCATTAGTGTTTCCAAGATCTTTGGATATATACGCCACAGAGGAATACCTGGATCATGTGGTAGATGGATTCTGAAAATTCTGAGGCAATTCCACACCACTTTGCGTAGTGGCTGCACCGGTTTACACTCCCACCAGCAGTGCCGGAGACTTCCCTTCTGTCCACCTCCTCTCTGAAACTTGTTGGTTCCTGTCTTCATCCTTATAGCCATTCTGACCACTGTGAGCTGCTATCTCAGTGCCGTTTGTATTTGCATTGAGCAGAGACTTAATGTTGATGAGCATGTTTTCATACAGCCTGTTGTCCATCTTTCTATTTTCCTGGGAGAGCTGTCTGTTTCCATCTTTTGCCCTCGTTTTATTGGGCTCGCTGTTTCTTTTCCTGTGAAGACGTATGAGTTCATTTGATCTTATGGCTGTTCACCCCTTCTCCGATGTGCGGTTTGCAAACATCTGCTGTCAGTTGTTGCACAGTCTTCGCAGTCAGTCGATGGTGTCGTTGGCTGGGCAGAAGCTTCTGCGTTGGATGGAGTCCCGCTTGTTTCTTGTTTCCTTTGTTTCCCTTGCCCGGTCACACATGCTTCTTCCAAACAGGTGGCTAAGCCAGAAGGCAAAGAGCAAGCTGCCCGCGTTTTCTCCTAGAAGCTGCACGTTTTCAAGTCTTCCGTTCAAGGCTTTAATCCATTTCGAGGTGGTGTGTGTCCCTGGTGTAACATCACGGTCTACTCTCACTGTGTTCCATGTGGCTGTGCTGTCTTCCCACACCATTTCTTGTCGAGACTCTCCTTTCTCTGCTGTCTCCTCTTGGCTCCCTGGTCGAAAATGGGCTGTCCATATGTGTGTCAGTTGACCTCTGGGCTGTCGATTCTGTTCCATGGGTCTGTGTGCCTCTTTTGGGCACCAGGCTGTGCTGTTTCCGTACCTAGCACTTCGTCCTATATCTGTAAATCAGAGAGTGTGATGCCTGCTGCTTTGTACGTTTTCCTCAGTATTCCTTTGGCTATTCAGTGTCTTTTGTTGCGGGATAGAAACTCTAAGATTCTCTCTTCCATTTCTGTGGGAAATAGTGCTGCGACTTTGACTGGGACTGCATGGAATCCAGAGATGGCTTTATGCGGTATGGACGCTTCAAGTGTGTTAGTTCTTCCATTCGAAGAACACGGAATAGCCTTCCGTCTCCTTGTGTCTTCTGGAGTTTCTTCCCCAGAATCTTTGCTGGATTTCGGTTTCCATAGCTTTCTCCTGTTTGGCCAAGTTTATTGCTAGATATCTTTTACTTCTTACTGGCATGCTTTCTTTTTTGAGGTTCAATTTTTCAATTCTTTGCAACTTTCAATTGGCTTTGTTTTGGCAGAAGTTTACGGCTGTGCTCACATCTGCGGGCCATGCTGCTGTATTTGCTTTGGAAGAGTGGAGCTGTCTAATGTCGCTTCCCATCTACCTCTACACTACCTCACACATCTGCCCCAGAATGGCTGGACGAGCTGTGAGGATGCTCACCCGCAGGATTCCATGTTTCCGATGCCGGGCTCCCAAACCAGAATGCACGGACTTCACCACTTCCCCACTGGCCTGCCCCTTTCGTGTTCCATTGGCAACCTGCAGTTGAGTGGGACGTGACTTGAATATGCTACTTGAGCCCACCTCTGGCCCTGTGTAGATGAGACCAGCTTCTTTTTCTGGCCCTCTGTGATGTCGGAGGATTTGTCAGAATCATGTGTCTCCTGTCCTGTCTAGCTTCCTGGATGTAGGCTTTCAGAGCCCGCGTGGAGCAGTCCCATAACTCACCCTTCCCAGTTAGTCCAGGTTTGACCTTCGCTGCAGTTTTTGGCGTTGTGACTTTCTCGGACTTTCAAACGTCCAGTCAGAGTCTGTCTAATGACTGAAGTCTTTCACTGTGGATTATTCAGATGTGATTTCTATTGGCCTTCCATTTTCAGGGATTTTTTTCTCTTTTCCGAAGTCTAATCGTTACGGTCTTTCTGACCTATCTCTCTTCGATATGCTTATCAGTCCGTTCTCCTCCATTGCAAGCTATGACTTTTGTATTTCTGTAATCACCATATGTTCTGTATGCCGAGGTCTGAGTCCTTTCGTGATTGTTGTGTGTTGTCTTGGAATTTCCATTGGTCACCTCTAGGAAACTGCTATCCTGGCCGAGGTGACACTGAGCCCTGAGAACACGTGGTCGTCTTGGTTGCTTTGACATTCTGAGACCAGAAACTCCAGATTTGAAGTTGTGCTGGCAACCGCCTTCACGGACGTTATGTTTCCAAGACATATTAGAGAAATCTGATGAACTCCGCTCCAGGTAAGATACTTTTCTGTCTCATTTCTGGATTTGGGAAGTTTCGAACTTTACTCCCGATCCTTGAGTGTTCCACTAGATTATGTCTAGATACTGGCTTACTATATTTCTATAGAGTGTTTTACTTGTTCGATTTACATCCTAACCTCTGGCATGTTAATTTTTCTATAAACATAATTGTAATGTTCTAATTTTGAGCCAACCTCCTTATATA
This sequence comes from Equus asinus, assembly GCF_041296235.1. Taxonomy (NCBI): domain Eukaryota; kingdom Metazoa; phylum Chordata; class Mammalia; order Perissodactyla; family Equidae; genus Equus; species Equus asinus. The sequence goes on along the minus strand of NC_091790.1, from coordinate 16,231,583 downwards.
TGCTGTCAATACATGATATTAATAATCATTCTACTTCAAGAGATACGGGGAGAGAATTTCATTGAAGCCAAACCAAGCATACTAGCCTGGTAGGGCAGCCCTCACAAAGCAACAAAGCCGTCTGGAATAGGGTGCTTCTCAGCACAATTCTGGAGCCCTGTCAAACAATGGGACATACACGAAGCATGATGGGGGTCCATTCCTTCAAGTGTTCAAAGAGATATCTTGTGACACATTAGCATGTACCCAATGGGCCACTGTAATGCCAGAGCTATGGAAAGTGAGACTTCTCTTCAATGAATGCTAGGGGCATAGGAAAGGAAGCATCAATCATTGTCTACAGTGTCCTCAGGAGATCATTCTTAATTTTGGATGATGATTAAGGCAGAAGGACAATGTAGGTCTGATAAGCCCCAAGTCCAGCGTCTGGTTTCAAATCAAGTTTCAAGCTTGCATCAGCATGGCCTCCCCATACACTTGAGTAGATTACAATGTTCTCCACTCAGCGCTTGTCCCCTATTATTGCTTCCTCACAATGACTTCTTTCTTACCCCTTTAATCAGCCTGTATTCTCTCTCTTCAAGTTTCAGTGCCTGGTTTCTGTTTTTAAATTCTCTTCTGGGTATCTCTAACTTGAGTATCATCGCCTAGGACAATCCTCAGACTATAATCATGAGGCCATCTTGGGTGACATGTTCACTGTGATGTCATAAACTCCCTCAAACTTCTAAGTTGTCCCAGCATCTTCTATGCACATGACTACTCTCCCTTTCCAGCTTGAATAGTTTTCCATTTCCTGGATTTCTTGTGGGTTTCTACCTTTACCCTTGAACTTTTAAATGTCTACTACATTCTCTCTAGACATGGTTTCTTTACTTTAAGTTTATCCTGGGTTTAATCTGTTACATTTTGTGAATATGGCCGAATGTGTAGACTTTCCCCAGTGAAAGTCCTGGACTCCATCCAAAGTTGAAGTTGCCCACTCAAGCCTCTGATGAGCAATGATCGTGTCATCTCATGCAGTCCGCCAATTCTACCTATGCAGGTCACATCACTTCCTTCAGTCTGTATTTAGGGAAGTGTACCAGATGTGTCATAGATTGCAATATTTTCATGTTTTTTTCCTATTGCCTATCTCTAATGTATGCTCACAATTTCGACTTCTTTGTGATCTCTGTACACACCATGCCATGAAATCTATCTTTCCCAATGTTACTAATCTGATCAGCACCAGTGATGCGAATCCATGAATCCCAGGCCACCCAATAGGAATGTGGGCACTTACACTCCTGAACACATGGCTGGCCCTGAATTTTACTTGTGGACCCATATTTTTCCTGAACTTGGGAAGAAGATGGCCTGCTGTGATTATTCGTGAATGTAATTACTCGTAACATCATAGATGGTAACATTTTCCCTTGGTCCATCTGTTTAGCACGGAAGACATTCTCTTCATAGTATTCCCCATAATCTATTTGCAATGGTCTACTTTCTGTAGCATCATTAAGCATTTGGAGGAGATTCACAGTCCTTGGAAGTTCATCTTCTCTAATCTCTTTCAGCCTCAAATCCTTTATGCCCCAAATCAGCACGCCTTTTTGGATTTTTTCATTCCCTCTGGGAATCACCAATTCAAAGTGAAGGCTGCCATCCAAAGCTAGAGTGCTCAGTTTGGCACAAGTGAAATTCTCTCCCATCTCTGGCCGTAGAAGATTATTGACTATGTGTTTTGACAGCATATGTGAGGAAGCTGGCTGAAAATTAGAACATTACACTTATATTTAATGAAAAATAAACATGCCAGAGCTTAGGGTGTAAATCAAACAACTTACAAACCCTACAGAAATAAAGTAAAGCAGTATCTAGATGTAATCTACTAGGAGGACCAGGGATCCAGGGTCAAGTTCCAGCCTTCCCAAATTTAGAAAAGAGACATAAAAATATCTTACCTGGAGACAGGAATTCATCAGATTTCTCTAATTTGTCTCAGAAACATTATGTCCATAAGGTGGTTGCCTGGACAACCTAGAATTTGGAGTTTCTGATCTCAGAATGTCAAACCAACCAAGATCACCTCGTGTTCTCAGTGCTCAGTTGGACCTAGGCTAGGATAGCAAAGATTCCCTCAAGAGAACGATGGAAATTCAAAGGCAATGCCCAACAATCATGAAAACACTCACACATCAGCCTAGAGAACATATGGTGATTAAAGAAACACAAAATTCATAACTTGGAATGAAGGAGAACGGACTGATAAGCGTATCTATGGGAGATAGCTGAGAAAGACAATGACGATTGATGTGGATTAAGGCTGCCCCAGCTCGAAAAGCCTAGGGTTACCTGGCCTACATGTCAAAGCATACGACCCGGTGAATTTTTTTTGGTATGAATTAGAGGTGCCCCAGTGAGAGAAGCCCAGGCGCTGCTCACCTACATGCCTATCTATATGGCCAAATTCGTATCTAATGTTATACGACCACACAATAACCAGACTCCATCTGTACTGAAGTCATTTAATGGCTTTTTACATCATCTTTTCTTTTTCCAGTAAAAATGTCACATACCCATGCCTTATAAAATTTGCCCTTACCCTCAACTCAGGGCAGCAGCAGGACATCTGACTGCCCATGGCTCCTTTCCCCATGAAGCAGCAGCAGCTATTCACTGCCCATGGGTCCAGTTCCCATGCCTGCAGCTCTTCACTACCCATAGGTCCTGTCCCCATGAAGCAACTCTTTACTGCCCCTGGGTCCTCTCCCTATGTTATCCTGTACCATTCTCTAAATAAAAGAGCACCTCTGCCAGGCCTTGAGAGACCAAGAAATCTTTCTTCCGACTCATCAGCTCGCTGACCCACCATCATATCTTGTGGCCCCCCTACCGGGAACTTGCTTCATCGGTTTCTGAGCTCAACTTCTGGTAAGTGCCCTTTTCTTCCTTGTGCCTCTCACTGTTTCGAGGATGAATCTAAATTCACTTCTCCATCAGGAACTGTCTTTGATAGCTGTATGAATCCACGTTTGCTGCCCATGGCTACTCTATGGGGCAAATCATGGCATTCAGCTTGAAGAGAATCACTACCTTAAGCCTAAGGGCGATGTAGAGTGAATCACTCCATTCCTTCCTGACTCTATCTCTAATATACAAATTTTAGGTGGGCACGGGTCAGCCACTTAGGTCATTAGGATGGTCAGCAATCTGCAAGACTCCCCTGTAAGGTTCCTTTCCTAAGGTTGGATTGGGATACCTCCCATGGCACCTGACCATGCTCTGAACTGTGTGAATGTCCCAATTGGGACTCCAGTTCAAGGGAAGTACCAAAGTCTAACCTTTGGTTGCGTATGGGAAGCCCTTCTCGGAGAATGCCTCCAACACTCAATTGCGTAGAATGTCCCCCAGAGTGGCGGAAAATGCCTCACTAATTTTCTCCATCCTGTTCTCTCTTGAACTTCTCCCTTTCTCTTGGGGACCATTCACCAGGCACCTATTACTGCCACGCAGAATAGGAAAGATGTTCACCAAGCACCTGTAACTTCCAGGCATACCAGGGAAGATATGCAATGGAGGCAATGCTGGGGGACACCCCCATCACCCCTTGTTATAGGAACCCCACAGTAGGAATGACAGGTAGGATGCTGCCCCAGGTTCAGGGGGACTTTTCAAGGTAATGGACCTGTCTCTTTCATCTTTCTTAGAGTTGCAATGGCGATTTTCGTCTCCTTTTGAGCTTTGCAACAGGGAAGCAAAGAAATCTGTCAACAGTCATGGCCTCCACCCCTGGGAGCCCAAACTTGGCATTTCTGGGCCTGATCACCCCGGAAAGCCCAAGTAGGGTGCTCTCTCTTGGGGGGTGAGTCATTGAGTGTTTTAGTCACCTACTGAGTTGGCTATGAGGGTAGCAGACCTGGGAGTTATTCTGTGAACTGTCATGCTACAGTAGTGTGCCCAAGCATGGGAACTGTTGAGTGAGACTTCTCTTGAGAACCCTCTTTGAGCGGCCATGAGGGTGAGGTCTGATGTCTTCATTTCCTTTCTTTGTTTTGCTCATCATGTCCTCTGTTGTCACCAAGTCTTGGTTAAGTTCAGGCTGGAATTGACCAGAACCTGGAACTTCTGTAAAATCACAAAACTTGAAAACATTTCGCAAGGAACTTCATTCTCAACCCGGGTACTGGGAGCCCCGGCCTCCAGCCAGTTCAAGCCCTTTGTATGCATTCCACCCTTCTCCACTTCACTGTCAGTCAGACACTGGCTTTACTGCTGTGGAGAATGAGATAAGCGTCCCTTAAGACTCATCACTCAGGGTCATTCTAACTAATTAGAAACACTTTCAATTGTCTGGGTTATGCCCCAGACTCCAGCTGGGAGAAAATTTGCGAGGTTTCTCTGTGCCTTTATGGTGCAGTTGGACAGGTAGATCAACCTAGAACGTCCTTCAATTTAAAGTCCAGTTTCTGAGAAATCAAGAGCAACTGTCCTTAGAAAATCCTTGCAAGACTGGAGAGACAGCACTAGAGGCAGTTCAGATTCCACCTAGTTCCTTTATCATGAAAAGGATTATCATCCCCCCTCTCCAGGAACTACTATCTAGCCCATCACTCACTCTTAAGACTGAAAAAAAGAAAGGAGGGGAAAGGAGAAATGGCCATAAGGGTGCCATTGAAAGAGTCTAGCATCTCGAGGGTCTTCTCCATAAGTATTTGTAAAAAGGCTCAAAACAAAGTTTACCTTCATAACTGGTGAGCTTTATATTATTGTAACCGATTCACGGCAGTAGCTTTTAAAACAGTAGTTGTACAGTCTCTGTGTATGCGTGTCTATGTGTAGGTTATACATGTGATATTTTCAGCCTTGGGTGGTATGACCAAAATTAAGATCTCTGTTTAGTTGGCTTATAGTAAGTGTTTACATGAATGCTAAATGCAGTAGAAATTAACTCAGTGCCTTTCAAAGTTAATGTCATGTGAATTAACCTTTGGTAAATGAAAGACTGTTTAAGTTTGTTGGTGTGATTGAAAATAGTCTTGTTGTCAGGGATGTCGGTATTTGCATAGGGATGCAGGCCTTCATCCTGGGTTTACTAGTCATATAAGTTCACGTTGTCTGCAAAATTTGTCAGCAAAGTAATAGCTTTAAATGATGACCAGTTTTGTCTAAGGCCTCATGAGGTTTCAGTAGGTAATCTGAACATAATTGATGGAAACAAATGGTTTAAATAGATAATACTCATTAAAGTGAGTACAAAAACTTTTATGGTCTGTATAGTTTGGGAAAGAAAAACAGCTTCAAAATGCTTTTTGGTAACCATCTTGAGTTTTGCCAAGTTAAGTTAAATGATAAAAATCTGAATATCTGGGTCATTTCTGGATAGGACGAAACACTGAAACATTATTAATAAACACATCTAAGTTATCTACTTTTGGCTTCTTTTTGAAGAGGCTAAAAGCGTGTGGGTGTATTAAAAACCATGCCTTGTGTTTTGTTGTAAAGTGGCGTGTTTCTAAATTTATGAAGTGTTCAGAATACTGATATAAAAGACAATGCATAATTGTTTTCCTTTTTAGTGTTTAGTAGGTCTGTTAAGGGTTAAAAGTTCTAATTAACCTACGTAATTAAAGCTACAGGAAATTACTAAGAAAAAGAGCTCTGTATTCAAGGAAGTTAAAATGTACGTTTTCAGTAAAAAAGGTATAAATAATGGAAATATTTTTGTTTGATTGGTTAAGGAAGATAAATTCGTCCTGATGTACTAGAAAGAAAAAAACAAAGACTTTGGGAGAAATTCTGAAAACATAAAAGAAAGTTTTAGAAGGTTTGTGAAGAAGAAAATCTGAAAGGAGTTTTATGCCTGCTCAAGAAGACTAAAGTAAGTTCAATTAAGTGAATGAGTTTGAATGTTAAAAATAAGTAGGTGCAGAAATTCAAATTTGGTTTTCTCTAAAAGGATACATTTTCTTGAACTTTTGATCTGCTCTTGATAAAGAGGTTATAAAGCTATTACTTCGAGTAACTCTACCTAAGAGACAAACCTGTTTTGTGAATATAATGACTTAGGTCACTATTAAGATTATTGACTCTTTCTGTTATCACTTTGAATAGATACCTGAGCATATTTCACAGTGAGTGTTGTTTCACATTTGAACAAGCATTTGAAAAGCTTTTGATATGTTTTGACAAGATTCTCCCTCAAAAATATTCAAATCCTAAATGAAGGCTGTCTTTTGACCTGGTAGACAAAAGAAAAATTAATCTGAGGCTTTTCAGAGGGCCCTTGAGACTTCTCAAAGACATTTGCTCTCTCTTCCAAAAGGAGGAAAATACTAAACTAATTAGACTTATTTGGTCTATTACATTGCACGGGAATCATTGTAAAATAAGTAATGATGGACTTTCTTAGGTGTTATTAGATGGGTAAATGTTATTAATATAGATGTCTTAAAATTATATAGCATTCCTAAAATTCTGATCTCTCCTCGTTATCAGTCATAAGTCCACTTATTATCTGGAAGTTTAATATGTCACAGAAGTAGCCAAGTTTCTTTCTCAATTGCCCTTTTGAGTCCTTTGTCCATTTCCAGGTAGTTGTTTTACTCTGATGCTTTTTTCTTTTGCAAATATGCTTCATCTTCTGAGAAATTCCACGAAAGGGTTCTGATACAAAGGTTCTAAACGACAGGCTTCTGATAAACTTTCAGATTGTAAAGCTGAATGGAGTAAGAAATTACAGAATTCTACCAGAAACTAAGTTCATCAATCTACTAACAGAAGATTCAACCCCAGATCTGATTATGCAGGGCTGTGTGAACTGAAAAGGATGATTGTAATTTTTTAGGACTTCTATTTGAAATATTGTTGAGTTTTGATGTGTTGTTTTGTTTTCTCGTAATGAAGGAAAGCTTTTTCTCTTTTCTCTTATGCTAACAATGACTTACAGCCATTTAGTGAACTTATACCTTCATGAGCAAAACTGAAACATTTACCTTTTTCTCCCTACCTTATCCCTAAGGAATTGTCAAACGCTTTGTTACTGGGTATGGTCATTTCGTGGCAATATTTGCATAAGTTCCATAAGAATCTGTTCTCTTTATAACAAGACACATTGGTTATATTACCAAGGCTTTGACTGGAATGCCATATTTGTAACATACAGGCTCAGATATGACAAGAAAGCATTTCAGGAACAAAGATTGGACTTTCTGGAATACAGCCACTTGGAAACATGGGCCTGGTACCTTGTTTACAGAGATTCTGGCAATCTTGACCGGTCACTACGGAATCTTGCTTATCTGGCAGGTGCAGGGAACCTCCAAATATTTTGGGTGACCTCAAAGAGAACACAACTCAAATCTGTAGGTACTGCAGGCCAAATCTGATGGCAAGTCCTTGGCTTGGCTTTTCTGGCCTCTAGAGGCCTTCACAGTTCAATCTGAGACTCCTCAGAAAAAATTCCAGCAAAGCAGATTTTTAAAAACCTCTATAAGCAATTCCGATTCTTTCTGCTCTTATGTAAATAATTGGAGCAAGTTGTATTGAAACTACACTTTATTTGCAAAAGTGTTAATCATAATTTGGCTGTCTTTTGTAAAAATGAGGATGATTTAAGAGAGCAAAAAATTACGCTTCTGTAGAATCTAAAGTAGCCATTCATGGATACTAGATTCTAGCTCTTGTCTTCCGCAAGATTCATCTATTACCAATCGTAATGTCTCCTTGTGGCCATCTATCTCTGACACCTCGGACTTCCATGGCCACAATCAAACATTTTCCTTCAATACTACTGTCCAAATACTAACTAGATTTGCCTTGTCACAGGTGTATCAAACAAAACAAGTTCCAACAGTAAAGTCCCCAACTTATCGATACACACAGGATGGAGCATATCTAATTTGGGATGAGTATATTTGGTTCACTCCTACTAGTGGGCGACTGAGTAAAAGGCCGCTCTTTGTTGGGAAGAAACCAACCACACCTGTGATACATGGCCTAATAGCAGCTGACCTTGGGAAAAAATCCCTTTTATATGTGTTCTTATGTCATAGCCGTAAAAAAAAAATACAGGTTAGTTTGGGACTGACTGGGATAGACGGCCCAGAATGCATTGCTTAGCCGCTAACGGTGCTCAGTGGATATGTGGCTCCAATTTATTACCTTGGCTGCCACCTGGATGGATTGGATGATGCACCCTAGGCTTTGTCTGGATGCAAGGTAGAACTACATTTACTATATCTCCTCCTGCTAAGCTACCCAACCTGCAACAGCACTGGACCCGCTCTGTCTTCCACTGGTATGACCATCTTTCCGCAATTTTCCTTCCCCAATTAGGAATCGAAAATATCATCTTGCACATGGAAGTCCTAAACAAATTTATTATGAAGGCATTAAATGATACACAACATAGCATTTCGCTGCTCAATTTAGAAGTATCCCAAGTGTGTAAGGCAGTCCTCCAAACCCAAATGGCACTAGATGTCTTGACAGCAGCACAAGGGGGCACCAGTGTCATTATAAAAACAATGTTGTGTCTATATTCCTGACTACCATCAAAATATTTCTGGCTTCTTATCCCAGCCACCAAATTAAATCCATGTCTGACCAACCCTAACTGTAAACGACTGGTTGAACTCCTAGTCAGGACCAGGTTTCTGCAGTACTTCAAAATCTTATTCATTGGGTTAAACATACTGCTTGTATTTATTATAATTTGTTGTCTCTTTCGTTGTTTGTCTTTAGCATGTCAAAAATGTTTCACCTCCTGGACCACCTCTCGTCACAGGATTCTCTCGTCTCCAGAGGCTCTGTACAACGTGTCATCCTTGAACTCCACCAGTGAAGACTTCTGGTCCACTGAACTTCCTACCTGTACCTATCGCCCCATTTTGGGGAAGCTCTACGACATTGTACAGCCAGAAGTAGTTACAGAAGACTGACCATCATTCATATCCCCAAAGATTTCCAGTCATAATGGGTTCAGGGGTGGTTTATGATGTGGATTAATGCTGCCCAAGCTAGAGAAGCCCAAGGTGACCTGGCCTACAAGCCAAACTACATGACCTGGTGGATATTTTTCTAGTATGAATTGGGGCTTCCCCAGGGAGAGTAATCTCACATTGATCTGTGAAGGCCTCTAGATGCCAGAAAAGCCAAGCCAAGGACTTGCCATCAGATTTGGCCTGCAGTACCTACAGATGTGAGTTCAGTTCTCTTTGAGGTCCACCAAAATATTCGGAGGTTCCTTGCACCTGGCAGATAAGCAAGCTTCCTTAGCGACCGGGCAAGATTGCCAGAATCTCTGTAAACAAGGTACCAGGCCCATGTTTCCTAGGGACTGTATTCCAGAAAGTCCAATCTTTGTTCCTGAAATGCTGTCTTGTCATATCTGAGCCTGTATGTTTCAAATATGACATTCCAGTCAAAGCCTTGGTAGTATAACCAATGTGGCCTGTTATAACGTGAACAGATTCTTATTGAACTTATGCAAATATTGCCAATAAATAACCATACTCAGTGACAAGGGGTTTCCAAATTCCTTAGGGATAATGTAGGGAGAAAAAGATAAATGTTTCAGTTTTGCTCATGAAGGTATAATTTCACCAAATGGCTGTAGGTCATTGTTAGCATAAGGGAAAAGAGAAAAAGCTTTCCTTCATTACGAGAAAACAAAACAACACATCAAAACTCAACAATATTTCAAACAGAAGTTCTAAAAAATTACAACCATCCTCATCAGTTCACACAGTCCTGTATAATCAATTCTTGAGCTGAGTTTTCTGTTAGCAGATCGATGAGCTTAGTTTCTGTTTAGAATTCTGTAATTTCTTACTCTGTTCATTTTTACAATCTGAAAGTTTATCAGAAGCCTGTCGTTTAGAACCTTTGTGTCAGAACCCTTTCCTGGAATTTCTCAGAAGATGAAGCATATTTAGAAAAGAAAAAAGCATCAAAGTAAAACAACAACTACCTGGAAATGGACAAAGGACTCAAAAGGGCAATTGACCAAGAAACTTGGCTACTTCAGTGACATATAACACTTGCTGATAATAATTGGTCTTATGACTGTTAACCAGGAAAGATCAGACTCTTAGGAATGCTACATAATTTTAAGACACCTATATTAATAACATTTACCCATCTTATACCACCTAAGGAAGTCTATCATCACTTATTTCGCAATGTTTCCCATGTAATTTAATAGACCAAGTAAGCCTAATTAGTTTAATATCTTCCTTCTTATAGGAAGAGAGAGCAAATGTCTTCGAGAAGTCTCAGGGGCCCTCTAAAAATCCTCAGAGTAATTTTTCTTCTGCCTACCAGGTCAAAAGAAAGCCTTCATTCAGCATTTGAATATTTTTGAGGGAGAAGCTTGTCAAAACATATCAAAAGCTTTTCAAATGCTTGTTCAAATAGAAAGCAACACTCCCTGTGAAGCAATGCTCGGGTATCTATTCAAAGTGATAACAGAGTCAAAAATCTTAAGAGTGACCTCAGTCATTATTTTCACAAAACAGATTTGTCTCTTAGGTAGACTTACACAAAGGAATAGCTTTTATGACCTCTTTACCAAGAGCAGATCAAAAGTTCAAGAAAATGTATCCTTTTAGAGAAAAGCAAACTTGAATTTCTGCACCTACTTATTTGAACATTCAAACTCATGCACTTAATTGAACTTACGTTAGTCTACTTGACCAGGCATAAAACTCCTTTCAGAATTTCTCCTTCACAAACCTTCTAAAACTTTCTTTTATGTTTTCAGAATTTCTCCCAAAGTCTTTGTTTTTTTCTTTCTAGTACATCAGGACGAATTTATCTTCCTTAACCAATCAAACAAAAATATTTCCATTCTTTATACCTTTTTTACTGAAAGCCTCCATTTTAGCCTCCTTGAATACAAAGCTCTTTTCCTTAGTAATTTGCAGTAGGTTTAATTCCATAAGGTAATTAGAACTTTAACCCTTAACAGACCTAGTAAACACTGAAAAGGTAAACAATTATGGATCGTCTTTTCTATCAGCATTCTAAACACTTCCTAAGTTTAGAAACACGCCGCTTTACAACTAAACACAAGGCATGCTTTTTAATACACCCACACGCTTTTAGCCTCTTCCATAAGAAGCCAAAAGTAGATAACTTAGATGTGTTTATTAATGATTCAGTGTTTCATCCTATCCAAAAATGATCCAGATATTCAGATATTTATTATTTAACTTTACTTGGCAAAATTCAACATTGTTACCAAAAGAATTTGAAGCTGTTTTTTTCCCCATGTATAGAGACCATAAATGTTATTGTATTCAATTTCATGAGTTTTATGTATTTAAACCATTTGTTTCCAACAATTATGTTCAGATTACCTACGGAAACCTCATGAGGCATTAGGCAAAACTGGTCATCATTTAAATATATTATTTTGCTGACAAATTTAACAGACAATGTGAACTTATATCACTAGTAAACCGAGGCTGAATACCTGCATCCTATGCAAATACTGACAACTCTGACAACAAGACTATTTTCAATCAAAGCAACAAACTTAAAGAAGCTTTCCTTTACCAAAGGTTAATTCACATGATGTTAACTTTGAAAGGCACTGAGTTAATTTCTACTACATTTAGAATTTATGAAAGCACTTACTTTAAGCCAACTAAACAGAGATCTTTATTTTGGCCATACCATCCAGGGGTAAAAATATCACATGTATAACGTACACATAGACACACATACACAGAGACAGTACAACTATTGTTTTAAAAGCTACTGCTGTGACTCAGGTACAATAATACAAAGCTCACCAGTTATGAATCCAAACTTTGTTTTGAGCCTTTTTATTAATGCTTATGGAGAAGACTCTCTAGATGCTATACTTTTTGCAATGACACACTTATGGCCATTTATCCTTTCCCCTCCTTTCTTTTTTTTTTTTTTTGAGTCTTAAGACTCAGTGATTGGCTAGATAGTAGTTCCTGGAGAGGGGGGATGATAATCCTTTTCATGATAAAGGAACTAGTTCGAAACTGAGCTGCCTCTAGAACTGTCTTTCCAGTCTTGCAAGGACTTTCTAAGGACGGTTGCTCTTGATTTCTCAGAAACTGGACTGTAACTTGAAGGACATTCTAGGTTGATCTACCTGTCCAACTGCACCAGAAAGGCACAGAGAAACCTCACAAAGTTTCTCCCAGCTGCAGTTTCTGTGCCATAACCCAGACAATTGAAAGTGTTTCTAATTAGTTGGAATGACCCTGAGTGGTGAGTCTCTGGGGATGCTTATGGCATTCCCCATGGCAGTAAAGCCAGTGTGTGACTGACAGTGGAGTGGAGAAGGGTGGAGTGCCTACAAAGGCCTGGAACTGACTGGGGGCCGTGGCTCCAAGTACCCAGGTTGAGAGTTAAGTCCCTTGAAAATGTTTTCAAGTTTTTCGATTTCACAGAAGTGTGCAGGTTCTGATCAGGTCCAGCCTGATCTTAACCTCGACTTGGTGACAACAGAGGAGATGATGACCAAAACAAAGAAAGGAATAGAAGACACCAGACCTCACCCTCATGGCCACTCTCAGAGGGTTCTCAAGATAACAGTCACACAACAGTTCCCGTGCTGTGGCACACTACTGTAGCACGACTGTTCACAGAAAAAAATCACAGATTTCCTACCCTCATAGCCAACTCAGTAGGTGACTAAAATACTCAATGAGTCAACTGCCAACAGAGGGCACCCTACTTGGGCTCGCCAGGGTGATCAGGCCCAGAAAGCCAAAGTTGGGGCTCCCAGTGTTGGAGGACTTGACTCTTGAAAGATTTCTTTGTTTCCCGGTTGCAAAGCTCAAAAGGAGATGAAAATGGCCATTGTATCTCTAACAAAGATGAAAGAGACACGTCCATTACCTTGAAAATGCCCCCTGAACCTACGGCAGCATCCCACATGTTGTTCCTACTGTGCGGTTGCTATAGCAAGGGGTGACGGGGGTGTAGGCCAGCATTGCATCCCTTGTATACCTTCCCTCGGATGCCTTGCAGTAACAGGTGCCTGGTGAACAACTTTCCTATTCTGCCTGGCAGTAATAGGTGCCTGGTGAATGGTCCCTGAGACAAAAGGAGAAGTTTAAGAGAGAACATAATGGAGAAAAAGTGTGAGGAATTTTCCGCCGCTCTGAGGGACATTCTACCCAATTGCATGTTGGAGTCATTCTCTGAAGAAGGGTTTCCCATACTCAAGCAAAGGTTAGACTTTGGTAGTTTCCTTGAACTCGATTCCCGATTGGGACATTTGCACAGTTCAGAGCCTGGTCAGGTGCCATGGGAGGTATCCCAATCCAGCCTTAGGAGAAGAAACCTTCCACCGGAGTCTTGCAGATTGCCAACCATCCTAATGACTTAAGTGGCCTATGCATGCCCAGGTAATATTTATATATTAGAGATAGACTCAGGAAGGAATGGATTAATTCATGTTACATCACCCTGAGGCTTAAGCTACTGATTCTCTTCAAGCTGAATGCCATGATTTGCCCCATAGAGTAGCCATGGGCAGCAAACATCGATTCATACAGCTAACCAAGAAAGCTCCTGATGGAGAAGTGAGTTTAGATCCATCCTCGAAAAAGAGAGAGGCACCAGAAAGAAAGGGGCACTTTCCAGAAGTCGAGCTCAAAAACTGACGAAGCAAGTTCCCCATACAGGACACAAGATATGATGCAGGCTCAGCGAGCTGAAGAGTTGAAAGATTTCTTGGACTCTCAACGTCTGGTAGTGGTGCTCTTTTATTTAGAGAATGTTACAGGATAACATGGGGACAGGACCCATGGGCAGTAAAGAGTTGCTGCATGGTGACAGGATCTATGGGCAGTGTAGAGCTGCATGCATGGGGACAGGACCCATGGGCAGCGAAGAGCTGCTGCTGCTGCTGAATGCGTAAAGGACCCATGGGCAGTCAGTACTCCTGTTGCTGCCCTGAGTTGAGGGGAAGGGCTAATTTTATGAGTCATGGGTACATGACTTATTTTTACTGGAAAAAGAAAATATGATGTAAACGTCATTAAATGATTTCAGTTCAGATGGGTTCTTCTTATTGTGTGGTCATATAACACTAGATACAAAACTGGCCCCATAGATAGGCATGTAGGTGAGCATGACCTGGGCTTCTCTCACTGGGGCACCTCTAATTCATATCCAAAGAAATTCAACGGGTCATATAGTTCTGCATGTACACCACATAACCTTGGGCTTTTCGATCTTGGGCGGCCTTAATCCACATCAATTGTCATGGTGTTTCTCAGCTGTCTCCCATAGATATGATTATCAGTCACTTGTCCTTCATTCAAGTTATTAATTTTGTATTTCTTTAGTCACCATATGTTCTCTAGGCCGACGTGTGTGTGCTTTCGTGATTTTTTGGTATTGTCTTTGAATTTCAATCGTTCACTTAAACGAGTCTTTGTTATCCTAGCCTAGGTCCAATGGAGCACTGAGAACACGAGGTCATCTTGGTTGGTTTGACATTCTGAGATCAGAATCTCCAAATTCTAGGTTGTCCTGGCAACCACCGTATGGACATAATGTTTCCAAGACAAATTAGAGAAATCTGATGAATTCCTGTCTCCAGGTAAGATATTTTTATGTCACTTTTCTGAATATGGGGACGCTCGAAGTGGACCCTGGATCCTTGATCATTTCAGTAGACTACGTCTGGATGCTGGTTTACTTTATTTCTGTAGGATTCGTTAGTTGTTCGACTTACATCGTCATCTCTGTCATGTTTATTTTTCGTTAAACATAAGTGTAATGTTCTAATTTTCAGTCAACTTCCTCACATATGGTGTCAAAGCACATAAGCAATACTCTTCTATGGCGAGGGATGGGGGAGAGAATTTCATTGTTTTCAAACTGAGCATTCTAGCTTTGGATACCAGCCTTCCCTTTGGATTAGTGGTTCCCAGAGGGAAAGAAAAAATCCTAAAAGGCGTGCATATTTGCGGCATAAAGCTTTTGATGCTGAAAGAGATTAGAGAGATGAACTTCTAAAGATTGTGAAGCTCCTCAAAATGCTTAATGATGCTACAGAATGGTCGACCATTTCAAATAGATTAAGATGAATACTACAAAGAGAATGTGTTCCGTGCTAAACTCATGAACCAAGGGAAAATGTTACCCTCTATGAGGTCACTACTAATTACCTTCAGGAATGATCGAAAAAGGCCAGCTTCTTCCCAAGTTCAGCGAAAGATTGCTCCAATAGTCCAATTCAGGTCTGGCACTGTGGTGTAGCAAGTAAGTGCCCACGTTCCTCTTGGGCGGCCCGGGCATCACCGCCTAGCATCATGGGTGGGGATCAGATTAATAGCAATGGGAAATCCAGATTTCATGGTCTGGTCGGCACAGAGATCATAAAGAAGTAGAAATTGTGAGGAGAACTTATCAATACGCACCAGAAAACGAACCATGAGAATAATACAATCTATGAACGTATCAGGTACACGTCCCCAAATGATGAAGGAAGGAAGACATGTGACCCGACAAGGTGGAATTGTCAGACTGCCAAGTGATCACACGAGTCAGAGGATTGCCTGGGCAAATTGAACTTGGGAGGGACTCCAGGACTTTCTCTGTGGAAAATCCACCCATTTGGCCATATCCACAAAAGGTAAGAGGTAAAACCCAGGATAATCTTAAAGGAAAGAAACCGGTCTCTGGAGGGAAGGTAGTAGACCTTTCAATGTTCGAGGAGAATCTTAGAAACTGATAAGAAATGCAGAACAAGGAGAACTATCCTACCTGGAAAGATGGAGTCTTCAGACTGGTATGAGATGGCTCTCAAACACTGTGTGCATGGACGTTGTCAGGATAACTTAGAAAAATCCGAGGGTGTTTATGACATCACGGTGAACATGTCACCAAAGATGGCCGCATGTTTCCCGGGCGAGTATTTGCCTAGGCTGTGATAGTGAAGTGAGAGATACCCAGAAACAGCTTTTCCCAACAGAAACCAGGCACAGAAACTTGAAGAGATCAAAGAGACGCTGATTCAAGGGATAAGAAAGGAATCACTGGGAAGAAGCGATAATAGAGGGACAAGCGCTGAGAGGAGAACATTGTCATCTACTCAAGTAGATGGGGAGGCCGTGCTGATTCAACCTTGAAACTTGATTTGAAACAAGAGGCTGGACTTGGCGCTTATCAGTCCTATGTTGGCCTTCTGCCTTACTCATAATCCAAAGTCAAGAATGATCTCTTGATGACATTGAAGAGAAGAATCGAAGCCTCTGTCCTACGCCCTTAGCATGCTTTGAAGAGAAGTCTCCCTTTCCACAGCTCTGGAGTCATGGGGGCCCACTGGGTACATGCTAATGTGTCCCAAGACATCTCTTTGAAGACTTGAAGAAATTCACGCCGATCATTCTTTGAGTATGTCTGCTGGTTTGGAAGGGCACTGGAAGTGTGCTGAAAAGCACCCTTTTCCAGAGGGCTTCGTTCCTGTGTCAAGGCTGCCCCAACAGGCTAGCGTGCTCAGTTGGACTCCAATGAAATTCTCTCCCATTATCTCTTGCCGTAGAAAGAGTACTGACTCTGTGTTTTGACACCATATGGAAGGGGGTTGGCTCAAAATTAGAACACTACATTATATTTAAAGACAACTACACATGCCAGAGCTGAGGATGTAAGTCAAACCAATAGAAAACCCTGTGGAAATAAAGTAAGCCAGTATCTAGACCTAATCTGGTGGAGAGCCCAAGGATCAGGGGTTAAGTTCGAAATTTCCCAAATCCAGAAAAGAGACAGAAAAATCTGTTACCTGGAGAGAGGAGTTCATCAGATTTGGCGAACTTGTCTCAGAAACATACTGTCCGTGAAGGCGGTTGCCAGGACCCCCACGAATCTGGAGTTTCTGATCTCAGAATGTCAAACCAGCCAAGATGACCACGAGTTCTCAGAGTGCAGTGTCAACTCGACCAGGATAGCAAAGATTCCTACAAGTGACCTATAAAGATTGCAAGACAACACCCAACAATCACGAAAGGACTCACACTTCGGCCTACAGAACCTAAGGTGATTAAAGAAATGCAAAATTCATAACTTGGAATGAAGGAGAATGCACTGATAAGCATACCAAAGGGAGATACCTCAGAAAGACCATGACGATTGGACGATGGAAAACAAAATAAGGTCCTGTCAAATGGAAGGCCAACAGAAATCACAAGTGAATAATCCACAATGATAGACGTCAGTCTTTAGACAGATTCTGCTTGAACGCTTGAAAGTCTGAGAAAGTCACAACCCCAAAAATTACAGCGAAGGTCAAACCTGTTCTAACTGGGAAGGGTGAGTTATGAGACTGCTCCCCACAGGCTCTGAAGCCTGTGTCCACGAAGCTAGACTGGACAGAGGAGACACGATTCTGACAAATCCTCCGACATCACAGTGTGCCAGATAAACAGGCTGGCCGCATCTACACAGGGCCAGATTTGGGCTCAAGTAGCATATTCAAGTCCCATTCCACTCAACTGCAGGTTGCCAGTGGAACATGAAAGGGGCTGGCCAGTGAGGCAGTGTGGAGTCCACTTCATTTGGGTCGATAGCCCATGGTCAGCCACGTGGAATCCTGGGGGTCAGCCTCCTCAATGATCGTCCAGCCATTCTGTGCCAGGCGTGTGACCTAGTGTAGAGGCAGATGGGAAGCGACTTTAGAGAGCACCACTCTTGTTCAGAGAATACAGTGGCATGGCCAGCAGATTTGAGCACAGCCATAAACTTCTGCCAAAACAAAACCAATTAAAAGTTGCAAAGAATAGAAAAGCTGAACCTCAAAATAAAAAAGACCCATGCCAGTGAGAAGAAAATTATATCTACGAATAACCTTTGCCAAACAGGAGAAAGCGATGGAAACCAAAAACTAGCAAACTTTTGGGGAAAGAAATTCCACAAGTCACAAGGCAATGCAAGGCTATTCCATGCCCTTCGAATGGAACAACGGACACACTTGAAACGTCCATACGGCAGAAAGCTGACAAATAAAAATGGGAAGCAATAGGATATATTGGAGTATATGAGGAAGCCATTTGGTATAGACCTAATTCGGCCTGATTTTGTTTTTTCCAAAAGGGCCTGACTATGGCTATTTAGCACGCATTGCATATCTGCTTAGACATTTCCTATGGCCCTTAAGATAAAGGTGCAACTTCCCCAACATTAACATTTCCTTAGGGATAAGCATTTTGTCCTAGGCTATGAACAGATTGCTGCACTCATCTTTGAACACCCAGCCCACCTGTGAGCAGTCAGCTGGAGGCAACAGACCGCCACCCTGCTGTGTTCACTGAGACAGAAGACCTACCTGCTATTTCCATCAATCGCTGTGCCAACAGAGTAGTCTCGTGACTATTGTAAATGGGACATTTCAATCCTATGTGAAACATCCTCTCTGGGAGCATATAACCAGTCTGTGCACCCCACTTGTTTGATGCCCGGGT
Source organism: Equus asinus (assembly GCF_041296235.1). Classification (NCBI taxonomy): domain Eukaryota; kingdom Metazoa; phylum Chordata; class Mammalia; order Perissodactyla; family Equidae; genus Equus; species Equus asinus. The sequence goes on along the minus strand of NC_091790.1, from coordinate 16,213,134 downwards.
TATAATCCTCAGATTTAAGCTCAGAGTAAGCTCACCCAAAGTTTCATTTATAGATTGGTTATGGATTATTTTTGACGACAAAGCAATGTCTGGATTCCATGCAGTCCCAGTCAAAGTTGCAGCAATCTGTCCCACACAAATAGGAGAGAGAATCCTAAAGTTTCTATCCAGCAACAAAGGACCCTGAATAGACACAGGAATCCTGAGGAAAACGAACAAAGCAGCAATTATCACCCTTTCTGATTGCCACATATAGAACAAAGAGCTGGGTCCCGAAACAGCACAGCCTGGACTCCAAAATAGGCACACAGACCCATGCAACAGAATCGAGACCCCAGAGCTCAACTCACACATCCATGGACAGCCCATTTATGACCAGGGAGCCAAGAGGAGACAGCAGAGAATGTAGAGTCTCGACAAGAAACGGTGCTGGGTAGACTGCACAGCCGCATGTAACACAATGAGAGTAGACCATGATGTTACACCAGGCACACACACCACCTCGAAATGGATTCAGGCCTTGAATGGAAGACTTGAAACCATGACACTACGAGGAGAAAACGCAGGCAGCTTGCTCTTTGCCATCTGGCTTGGCTGCCTGTTTGGAAGAAGCATGTGTGACTGAGCAATGGCAACAAAGGAAACAAGAATCAAGCAGGACTCCATCCAACGCAGAACCTTCTGCCCAGCCAACAACACCATCGGCTCAATGCAAAGACAGCACAACAACTGTGACAGGATGTTTGCAAACCACACATCGGAGAAGAGGTGAATAGCCAAAAGATCCAATGAACTCATATGTCTCCAGAGGAAAAAAAAACAACGAGCCCAATACAACCTGTTAAAAAGATGGAAACAGACATTAATCCCAGGAAGATAGAAAGATGGCCAACAGGCTATATGAAAACATGCTCATCATCATTAAGTCTCTGGTCAATGTGAATCCGAACGGCACTGAGATAGCAGCTCACAGTGGTCAGAGGGCTATAAGGAGGAAGACAGGAAACCACAGGTTTCAGAGAGGAGGTGGAGAGAAGAGAAGCTTCCTGCACTGATGGTGGGAGTGTAAACCGGTGCAGCCACTATGCAAAGCTGTGTGGAACAGCCTCAGAAATGTCAGAATCCATCTACCATAAGATCCAGGTAGTCCTTGGCAGCATATTTATCCAAAGAACTTGGAAACACTAACACATAGAGATCCGTGCACCACTGTGCTCACCACAGCCTTACTCCCGATATCCAAGACTTCGAGGCCGCCCTGGTCCCCATCATGTGACGAAAGAAGAAGGAAGATGGGCTATAGCCACACAATGGCATAACACTCAGTTGTAAGAACGGAGGCAGTGCCACTATTTGGGAACACCAGAAAGGCTCCTGAGGGTATTAGGGGAACTGAAAAAAGCCCTGGGGAAAGGTCAAATACCACAGGATCTCATGCACAAGGAGAAGAGGAAAAATGGACCAACAAACAGGTAGCACGTGACATAGGATTGGTAGTTCCCAGAGGGAAATGGGGGCGGCCACCGGAGGGAGAAAGAGCTGATTAGGCACAAGTGTGTGATGAGGGCCTGTAATTAGGCTTACGGTGGTGAAGATGATGTAACTTACACAGAAGTCTAAATCTATGAGGATGTAGATCTGAAAGCTATAGGATCTTACAATGCAGGGTTATGACAATCAATTCACATAAAATCAAAACTCCAAAGAGGGGTGCAGATTTACGGCCTAAAGCTTTGGAGGCTGAAAGAGATTAGAGAAGATGAACTTCCAAGGATTGGCAATCACCTCCAAATGCTTAATGATGCTACTGAAAGGTAGACCTTTGCAAAGAGATGAAGAGGAATACTAGCAAGAGAACATTGTCCGAGCCAAACTCATGACCCGATGGAAAATGTTACCATCCATGATGTTACTACTGATTCCCTTCACAAATGATCGAAGCAGGCCAACATATTCCGAAGTTCAGGCCAAAGTTTGGTCCAAAAGTCCAATTCAGGGCCAGCCCTGTGGTGTAGCGGGTAAGTGCACATGTTCTGCTTGAGTTGACCGGGTTTCAAAGGTTAGCATCACGGTGTAGACTATATTACAAGCATTAGGAAATCCAGATTACACGGTCTGATGGGCACAGAGAACATAAACAAGTAGAAATGGTGAGGAGACCTTATCAATACACACCAGAAAGAGAACCTTGAGAATATTACAATCTGTGAACGCATCAGGTACACTTCCCCAAATGATGAAGGAATGAAAGCATGTGACTTGCCAAGGTGGAATTGTCAGACTGCTGGGAGATCACATGATCATTGTGCATCAGGCAATTGAATGGGCAACTTCAGCTTGGGATGGCCTCCATGACTGTCTCCGGGGAAAGTCCACCAGTTTAACCATATCCACAAAAGATAAGAGATAAAACCAAGAATAATCTTAAAGGAAAGATACCTGTGTGTAGAGAGAATGTAGTAGAACTTTCAAAGTTAGAAGAGAAAGTTAGAAAATGACGGGGACATGGTCACTGTGATGCCATAAAAAACCTCAAAATTCTAACTTGTCCTGACAACCTCCATGCGCACAGAGTTTCAGAGCCATCTCAGACCAGTCTGACTCCTCACCCTTTACAGGTAGGATAGTTTTCCTTTCTCTGGATTTCTTGTCAGTTTCTAACTTTCTTCTCGAACTTTGAAGGCCTGCTACATTCTCTCTAGACACTGGTTTCTTTCCTGTAAGATTATCCTGGGTTGTATCTCTTACACCTTGTGTAGATGGCCAAGTGGGTGGACCTTCCCCTGAGAAAACCCTGGACTCCCTCCCAAGTTGAAGTTGCTCAGGCAATCCTGTGATGTGCAATGATCGTGTCATCTCCTAGCACTCTGCATATTCCACCTTGGCAGGTCACATGTTTTCCTTCCTTTCTCCTTTGGGGAAGTGTACCAGATTCGTTCATAGATTGTAATATTCTCATGGTTCATTTTCTGGTGCGTATTGATAACGTATCCTCACAATTGCAACTTATTTATCATCCCTGTCCGCATATTACCATGAAATGTATATTTCCTAACACTGCTAATGTGATCTGCACCCGTGATGTCAAACAGAGCGGCCTGGGCCGCCCAAGAGGAACGTGGGCACTTATGCGCTCCGTCACAGAGATGGCCGTGAATTGTAATTTTGGACCAACCTTTTGCCTGAATTGGGAAGACGTGGGCCTGTTTACATTATTCATGAAGGTGATTAGTAGTAAAATCATGGACGGTAACATTTTCCGTTGGTTCATGGGTTTAGGACGGATCATGTTCTCTTGGTAGTAGTGCTCTTCATCTGTTTGGAATGGTCTACCTTTCTGTAGCATCAGTACGCATTTTGAGGTGATTTTCCATCCTTGGTAGTTCACCTTCTCTAATCTCTTTCAGCCCCCAAAGATTTATGCCGTCATTCTGGACCCCTTTTTGGATTTTTGAGTTTTGGTGAATTTATTGCCATAACCCTGAATTAGAACATCTTTTATATTTCAGATTTGCATCCTCATCGATTTAGACTTCTGCGTAGCTTACATCATCTGCACCAGCGTAAGCCTAATGACAGGCCCTCACCACACACTTGTGCCTCATCATCTCTTTCACCCTCCCCCACCGCCCCTCTTTGCCTGTGGAACCCCCAATTAAATGTCCCGTGCCACCTGTTATTTAGTGCTTGCTTATTCTTCTCCTTGTAAGTGAGATCCTATGGTATTTGACTTTCTCCCTGGGGCTTGATTCACCTCTCCTAAAACCCTCATAGCCATTCTGGTGGTCACAAATGGCTGGATTGCATCCTTTGTTCTGGCTGAGTGGTATGCCATTGTGTGGCTATAGCATATTTTCCTTCTACATTAGTCCCTTGCTGGGCACCAGGGCGGCTTCCAAGTCTTCAATAGTGGCAGTAGTGCAGTGGTGAACTCAGCGGTGCACATGTCTTTATGCAGTAGTGTTTCCGGGTTCTTTGGATAAACACACCACAGAGGAATAGCTCGATCATATGAGACACGGATTCTTAAATTTTGAGGCAGTTCCACACCGCTTGGAGTAGTGGCTGCACCGGTTTACACTCACACCAGCAGTGCAGGAGGCTTCCACTCTCTCCACCTCCTCTCTGACACTTGTTTCCTGTCTGCTTCCTTATAGCCATTCTGACCACAGTGAGCTGCTATGTCCTTGCAGTTTGGATTTGCATTGGCCTGAGACTTAATGATGGTGAACAAGTTTTCATGCAGCTGTTGGCCCTCTTTCAATCTTCTTGGGAGCAATCTCTGTTTCCATCTTTTGCCCAGGTTTTCATTGGCTTGTTGTTTTTTTTCTTGTGGAGACATGCGAGTTGATTATATCTTTGGGCTTTTCAACCGTTGTCCTATGTGTGCTTTGCAGACAGCCTCCCATGGTTGTTGTGCTCTCTTTGCATTGAGTCGATCGTTTCCTTGAGTGGGCAGAAGCGTGTGCATTTGATGTGGTCCCATTTGTTTCTTGTTTGCTTTGTTGCCCTTGCCCGGTCCGACATGCTGCTTCCAAATAGGGGGCTCAGACAGATGGCAAAGTAGACTCTGCCTAGGTCTTCTTCTACGAGGTTCACGGTTTCAAGTTTGCCATTCAAGGCTTTAATCCATTTCGAGGTGGTGTGTGTGCCAGGTGTAAGATCATGGTCTACTCTCGTTGTGTCCATGTGGCTGTGCAGGCTTCCCAGCACCGTTTACTGTACAGACTCTCCTTTCTCCACTGTCTCCTCTTGACTCTCAGGACCAAAATGGGATGTACATATGCGTTTGAGTTGGGCTGTGGGCTGTCGATTCTGTTGCATGAGTCTGCGTGCCTGTTTTTGGGCCCAGACCGTGCCGTTTCGGTACCTAGCGCTTCGTCCTATATGTTGAAATCAGAAAGTGTGACACGTCCTGCCTTTTTCGTTTTCCTGAGGATTCCTTTGCCCTCTCAGGGTCTCTTGTTGCTGGCTAGAAACTTTCGGATTCTCTCTTCTATCTCTGTGGCCAATGTTGCTGCAACTTTGACTGGGATTTCATGGAATCCAGAGATTCCTTTCTCCAGTATGGACGTTTCAAGTGTGTTAATTCTTCCATTCCCAGATCCAGGAATATCCTTCTTTCTCCGTGTGTCTCCTTGAATTTCTTTCCCCAAACGTATGCTAGTTTTCGATTGACATAGCTTTCACCTGTTTTGCTAAGGTTCTTCATAAAGATCTTATTCTTCTCACTAGCAAGCTGGTTTTTTTTTTTTTTAGCTTCAGTTTTTCTATTCTTTGCAACTTTTAACTGGTTTTGTTTTGGCAGAAGTGCATCGTTGAGCTCACACCTGCTGACAATGCTCCTGTATTTGCTGTGGAAGTCTGGCCCTGTCTAACGTCCCTTCCCATCTGCCTCTGAACTAGCTCGGACGTATGCCCCATAATGACTGAAGCAGTGGTGAGCAGGCTCACCCCAGTATTCCAATCGGCCGAACCCGGGCCACCACACCAGAAGGTGCAGACCTCACCACTGCACCACCGGCCGGCACCTTTCATGTTCCACTGGCAAGATGCAGTTGAGTGCAATGGGACTTGAATATGCTACTTGAGCCCAACTCTGGCACTGTAGATAAGGCCAGGTTGATTTTCGTCTACACTGTGATTTCAGAGGATTTGTCATAATTGTGTCTCTGCTGTCCCGGCAAGCTTCATGGACACAGGGTTTCAGAGCCTGCTTGGAGCAGTCTCATAACTCACCCTTCCCAGTTAGCCCAGGTTTGACCTTCGCTGCTGTTTTGTGGCTTGTGAATTTTTCTGACTTTGAACGTTCAAGCAGAGTCTGTCTAAAGACGGACGTGATCTTTCATTGTGGATTATTCAGATGTGATTTCTGTTGGCCTTCCATTTTCTGGGACCTTTTTTTCTTTTCCATAGTATACTCGTCATGGTCTTTCTCAGCTGTCTCCCTTAGACATGCTAATCAGTTCGTTCTCCTTCAATCCAAGTGATTAATTTTGTATTTTTTTAATGACCTCATGTGTTCTAGGCTGAGGTGTGAGTGCTTTCGTGACTCTTGCTTGTTTTCTTTGAATTTGCACTGGTAACTTGTAGGAATCTTTGCTATCCTAGCCGAGGTCAAAATAAGCACTGAGAACACGTGGTCATCTGGGTTTGTTTGACATCCTGAGATCAGAAACTCCAACTTCGAGGTGGTCCTGGCAACCCCTTTCAGGAACACAATGTTTCCGAGACAAATTAGAGAAATCTGATGAATTCTTCTCTCCAGGAAAGATATTTTTCTGTCTATTTTCTGGATTTGGGAAGTTTCGAACTTGACCCCCAATCCTTGAACGTTCGCCTAGTTTCCGTCTAGATATGGGCTCACCTTATTTCTATAGGCTGTGCCATCTGTTTGACTTAAATCCTCAGACCTTGCCTGTTTATTTTTCTTGAAACACAATTGTAATGTTCTAATTTTCAGCCCACTTCCTTACATATGGTGTCAAAACACATAGTCAATAATCCTTATGCGGCAAGAGGTATGGGGAGAGAATTTCATTGGAGCCAAACTCCAGACTGGGAGGGCAGCCTTCACAAAGGAACTAAGTTCTCTGCTAAAGGGTGCTTTTCAGCACCCTTGTAGAGTCCTTCCAAACAAAGAGACATACCCCAAGCATGACAGGGGTCCACTCCTTCAAGGTTTCCAAGAAATCTCTTGGAACACATTAGCGTGTACCCAGTCGGCCCCCGTGCCACCAGAGGTAGGGAAATTCAGACTGATCATCAAAGAAAGCCCTGGGCCTAGGAAAGCAGGCATCGGTTATTCACTTCAATGTCCTCAAGACATCATTCTTGACTTTGGATTGTGCTTAAGGCAAAAGGACAAAGTAGATCAGATGAGCCCCAAGTCTGGCCTCTTGTTTCCAATCAAGTTTCAAGCTTGAATCAACATGGCCTCCCCATAGACTTGAATACATGAAAATGATCTCTTGTCAGTTCTTGTCCCCTATTCTCGCTTCTTGCCAAGGATTCCTTTCTTACCACTTGAATCAGAGTCTGTTCTATCTCCTCCAGTTTTGGTGTCCACTTTCTGTTTATCAAAGCTGTTTTTGGGTGTCTCTGCCTTTAATAGTCTAGCCAAGGACTGTAACCATGCGGACATCTTGGTGGACATGTTCACTGTGATGTCATAAACAACTTCAAAATTCTAAGTTTTCCAGACAACCTCTATGCACACAGAGTTTCAGAGCCATCTCAGACCAGTCTGACTCCTCAGCCTTTCCAGGTAGGATAGTTTTCCTTTTTCCAGATTTCTTGTCGGTTTCTAACTTTCTCCTCAAACTTTGAAAGGCCTGCTACATTCTCTCTAGACACTGGTTTCTTTCCTGTAAGATTATCCTGGGTTGTATCTCTTATACCTTGTGTAGATGGCCAAGTGGGTGGACCTTCCCCTGAGAAAACCCTGGACTCCCTCCCAAGTTGAAGTTACCCAGGAAATCCTCCGATGTGCAATGATTGTGTCATCTCCTAGCACTCTGCCAATTCCACCTTGGCAGGTCACATGTATTCCTTTCTTCTTCCTTTGGGGAAGTGTACCAGATGCGTTCATAGATTGTAATATTCTAATGGCTCTTTTTCTGGTGAGTTTTGATAACTTATCCTCACAATTGCAACTTATTTATGATCCTTGTCCACATAGTACCATGAAATCTATATTTCCTAACACTGCTAATGTGATCTGCACCCGTGATGTGAAAGAGTGAGGCCGGGGTGCTGAAGCGGAAGGTGGAAACTTATCTGCTTCACCACAGGGCCGGCCCTGAATTGGACTTTTGGACCAACCTTTTGCCTGAACTTGGGAAGACGTGGGCCTGTTTGGATTATTCATGAAGATGATTACTAGTAACATCATGGACGGTAACATTTTCCGCTGGTTCATGGGTTTAGGACGGATCATGTTCTCTTGGTAGTATTCCTCTTCATGTGTTTGGAATGGTCTACATTCCTGTAGCATGAGTAGGCATTTTGAGGTGATTTTCCATCCTTGGAAGTTCACCTTCTCTAATCTCTTTCAGCCCCAAAGCTTTATGCCGTCATGCTGGACCCCTTTTTGGATTTTTGATTTTAGGTGAATTTATTGCCATAACCCTGCATTAGAACATCCCATATCTTTCCGCTTTGCATCCTCATCGATTTAGACTTCTGTGGAGCTTACATCATCTTCAACAACCTAAGCCAAATCACAGGTCCTCAGCACACACTTGTGCCTCATCATCTCTTTCATCCTCCCCCACCGCCCCGCTTTGCCTCTGGGAACCCCCAATCAAATGTCCTGTGCCACTTGTTGGGTAGTGCTTACTTTTCCTTCTCCTTGTCAGTGAGATCCTACCCCTTTGACTTTCTCCCTAGGGCTTGTTTCACTTCCCCTAAAACCCTCACAGCCATTCTGGTGGTCACAAATGGCTGGATTGCATAACTTGTTCTGGCTGACTGGTATGCCATTGTGTGGCTATAGCCCATCATCCTTCTCCATTAGTCCCTTGCTGGGCACCAGGGCGGCTTCCAAGTCTTGGACAGCGGCAGTAAGGCTGTGCTGAACTCAGCGGTGCAAATGTCTTTATGCGTTAGTGTTTCCAAGTTCTTTGGATAAACACGCCACAGAGGAATAGCTGGATCATATGGGACATGGATTCTTCAATTTCTGAGGCAGTTCCACACTGCTTGGAGTACTGGCTGCACCGGTTTACACTCCCACCATCAGTGCAGGAGGGTTCCCTTGTCTCTACCTCCTCTCTGACACTTGTTTCCTGTCTGCTTCCTTATAGCCATTCTGACCACAGTGAGCTACCATGTCCTTGCAGTTTGGATTTGCATTGGCCTGAGACTTAATGATGGTGAACAAGTTTTCATGCACCTGTTGGCCCTCTTTCGATCTTCTGGGGAGAAATCTCTGTCTCCATCTTTTGCCCAGGTTTTCATTGGCTTGTTGTGTTTCTTGTGGAGACGTGTGAGTTGATTGTATCTTTGGGCTTTTCACCCCTGGTCCGATGTGTGCATTGCAAACATCCTCTCCCAGTTGTTGTGCTGTCTTGGCATTGAGTCGATGGTTTCCTTGACTGGGCAGAAGCGTGTGCATTTGGTGTGGTCCCGTTTGTTTCTTGTTTCCTTTGTTGCCTTTGCCCAGTCAGACTTGCTTCTTCCAAACAGGCGGCTCAGACAGATGGCAAAGAGCACTCTGCCTAGGTCTTCTCCTACAAGGTTCACGGTTTCAAGTCTGCCATTCAAGGCTTTAATCCTTTTCGAGGTGGTGTGTGTGCCAGGTGTAACATCATGGTGTACTCTCGTTGTGTTCCATGTGGCTGTGCAGGCTTCCCAGCACCGTTTATTGTAGAGACTCTCCTTTCTCCGCTGTCTCCTCTTGGCTCCCTGGTACAAAATGGGCTGTCCATGTACGTTTCACTTGGGCTCTGGGCTGTCGACTCTGTTGCATGGGTCTGCGTGCCTGTTTTTGGGCCCAGACTGTGACGTTTCGGTACCTATAGCTTCATTCTATATGTTGAAATCAGAAAGTGTGACACGTCCTGCTTTGTTCTGTTTCCTGAAGATTCCTTTGCCTATTCAGGGTCTCTTGTTGCTGGCTGGAAACTTTCAGATTCCCTCTTCTGTCTCTGTGGTCAATATTGCTGCAACTTTGATTGGGATTGCATGGAATCCAGAGATTCCTTTCTCTGGTATGCACGTTTCAAGTGTGTTAATTCTTCCATTCCTAGAACCTGGAATATCCTTCTTTCTCCTTGTGTCTTCTTGAATTTCTTTCCTCACACATTTGCTAGTTTTCGATTGACATAGCTTTCACCTGTTTTGCTAAGGTTCTTCATAAAGATCTTATTCTTCTCACTGGCAAGCTGTTTTTTTTTTGTTTGTTTAGCTTCAGTTTTTCTATTCTTTGCAACATTCAATTGGTTTTGTTTTGGCAGAATTGCATTGCTGTCCCTACATCTGCTGACAATGCTCCTGTGTTTGCTGTGGAAGTCTGGCCCTGTCTAACGTCCCTTCCTATCTGCCTCTACACTACCTCAGACGGCTGCCGCACAATGACTGAAGCAGTGGTGAGGAGGCTCAGCCCCATCATTCCACCCGGCCCACTTCGGGCCACTGACACAAAAGCTGCGGACCTCACCGCTGTACCACCGGTCAGCCCCTCTCCTGTTCCATTGGCAACCTGCAGTTGAGTTCAATGGGACTTGAATATGCTACTTCAGCCCAACTCTGACACTGTGTAGATGAGGCCAGGTTGTTTTTCGGGTCCACTGTGCTGTCAGAGGATTCGTCATAATTGTGTCTCTGCTGTCCCGGCAAGCTTCATAGACACAGGGTTTCAGAGCCCGCTTGGAGCAGTCTCATAACTCACCCTTCCCAGTTAGCCCAGGTTTGACATTCAATGCCGTGTTTTGGGTAGTGAATTTCTCTGACTTTCAAATGATCAACCAGAGTCTGTCTAAAGACTGACATCATCGTTCATTGTGGATTATTCAGGTGTGATTTCTGTTCGCCTTCCATTTTCTGGGACCTTTTTTTTATTTTTCCAGAGTATAATCGTCATGGTCTTTCTCAGCTGTCTCCCTTAGACATGCTTATCAGTGTGTTCTCCTTCATTCGAAGTGATTAATTCTGCATTTCTTGAATCCCCGTATGTTCTCTAGGCCAAGGCGTGAATGCTTTCGTGACTCTTGGATGTTGTCTTTGAATTTACACCGGTCACTTGTAGGAATCTTTGCTATCCTAGCCTAGGTCAAACTAAGCACTGAGAACACGTGGTCATCTGGGTTTGTTTGACATCCTGAGATCAGAAACTCCAAATTCGAGGTGGTCCTGGCATCTCCCTTCAGGGACACAATGTCTCTGACACCAATTAGACAAATCAGATGAATTCCTCTCTCCAGGAAAGATATTTTTCTGTCACTTCTCTGGATTAGGGAAGTTTCGAACTTCACCCCTGATCCTGGAACGTTCCCCTAGATTCCATCTAGATACGGGCTTGCCTCATTTCTATAGGCTTGCCATTTCTTTGTCTTACATCCTCAGCCATGGCCTGTTTATTTTTCTTGAAACAGAATTGTAATGTTCTAATTTTCAGCCCACTTCCTTACATATGGTGTCAAAATACATATTCAATAATCCTTCTAGGGCAAGAGGTACAGGGAGAGAATTTCATTGGAGCCAAACTGAGCACTCCAGTCTGGGTGGCAGCCTTCACAAAGGAACGAACCCCCTGGAAAAGGGTGCTTTTCAGCACACTTGTAGAGCCCTTCCAAACAAAGAGACATGCCCCAAGCGTGACAGGGGTCCATTCCTTCAAGGCGTCCAAGACATCTCTTGGGATACATTAGCATGTACCCAGTGGGCCCACGTGACGCCAGAGCTATGGAAAGTTAGACTGATCTGCAAAGAATGCCAGGGGCTTAGGAAACGAGGAATCGATTCTTCTCTTCAATGTCCTCAAGACATCATTCTTGACTTTGGCTTATTCTTAAGGCAGAAGGACCACGTAGGTCTGATAAGGCCCAAGTCCGGCCTCTTGCTTCCAATCAAGTTGCAAGCTTGAATCAGCATGGCCTCCCCATAGACTTGAATAGATGACAACATTCTCCTCTCGTGGCTTGTCCCTCTATTCTCGCTTCTTGCCAAGGATTCCTTTCTTATCCCTTGATTCACAGTCTGTTTCATCTCTTCCAGTTTCTGTGCCTGCTTTCTGTTTGTCAAAGCTGTTTCTGGGTATCTCTCCCTTTAATAGCCTAGCGTAGGCCAATCCTTAGACTGTAACCATGCGGCTATCATGGGGGACATATTCACCATGTTGTCATAAACAACCTCAAAATTCTAAGTTGTCCTGACAACCTCCATGCACACAGACTTTCAGAGCCATCTCAGGCCAGTCCGAATCCTTGCCCTTTCCAGGTAGGATAGTTTTCCTTTCTCTGGATTTCTTGTCGGTTTCTCACTTTCTCCTCGAACTTTGAAAGGCCTGCTACATTCTCTCTAGACACTGGTTTCTTTCCTGTAAGATTATCCTGGGTTGTTTCCCTTATATCTTGGGTAGATGGCCAAGTGGGTGGACGTTCCCCAGAGAAAGTCCTGGACTCCCTCCAAAGTTGAAGTTGCCCAGGCAATCCTGTGATGCACAATGATCGTGTCACCTCCTAGCACTCTGCCAATTCCACCTTGGCAGGTCACAAGTTTTCCTTCCTTCTGCCTTTGGGGAAGTGTACCAGATGCCTTCATAGATTGTAATATTCTCATGGTTCTTTTTCTGGCGCGTATTGATAACTTATCCTCACAATTGCTACTTATTTATGACCTCTGTCCGCACTGTACCATGAAATCTATATTTCCTACCACTGCTAATGTGATGTGCACCCGTGATGTGAAACAGTGAGGGCCTGGCCGCCCAAGCGGAACGTCGGCACTTACCCGCTCCACCACAGTGACAGCCCTGAATTTGACTTTTGGACGAACCCTTTGCCTGAACTTGGGAAGACGTGGGCCTGTTTGGATTATGCGCGAAGGTGATTAGTAGTAACATTATGGATGGTAGCATTTTCGGTTGGTTCATGGGTTTAGGACGGATCATGTTCTCTTGTAAGTATTCCTCTTCCTCTTTTTGGAATGGTCTACTTTTCTGTAACATCAGTAAGCATTTTGAGGTGATTTTCCATCCTTGGAAGTTCACCTTCTCTAATCTCTTTCAGCCCCCAAAGCTCTATGCCTTCATTCTGAACCCCTTTTTGGATTTTTGATTTTAGGTGAATTTATTGCCATAACGCTGCAATAGAACATCCTATATCTTTCAGATTTGCATCCTCATCGGTTTAGACTTCTGTGTAGGTTACATCATCTTCACCAGAGTAAGCTGAATCACAGGCCCTTACCACACACTTGTGCCTAATCATCTGTTTCACCCTACCCCACCTCCCCGCTTTGCCTCTGGTAACCCTTAATCAAATGTCCCGTGCCAATAGTTGGTTACTGCTTGTCTTTTCTTCTCCTTGTAAGTGAGATCCTACAGTATTTGACTTTCTCCCTGGGGCTTGTTTCACTTCCCCTAAAACCTTCACAGCCATTCTGGTGGTCACTAATGGCTGGATTACATCATTTGTTCCGGCTAACAGGAATGCCATTGTGTGGGTATAGCCCATCTTCCTTCTGAATTCCTCCTTTTCTGGGTCACCAGGGCGGATTCCAAGTCTTGGATAGAGGGAGGAAGGCTGTGGTGAACTCAGTGGTGCACATGTCTTTATGCAGTAGTGTTTCCGAGTTCTTTGGATAAACACGCCACACAGGAATAGCTGGATCTTATGGGACATGGATTCTTCAATTTCTGAGGCAGTTCCACAGCGGTTGGAGTACTGACTGCACCAGTTTACACTCCCACCAGCAGTACAGGAGGCTTCCCTTCTCTCCACATCCTCTCTGACACTTGTTTCCTTTCTGCTTCCTTATAGCCATTCTGACCAGTGTGAGCTGCTGTGTCCTCGCAGTTTGGATTTGCATTGGCCTGAGACTTACTGATGGTGAACAAGTTTTCATGCACCTGTTGGCCCTCGTTTGATCTTCTTGGGAGAAATCTCTGTTTCCATCTTTTGCCCAGGTTTTCATTGACTTGTTTTTCTTGTGGAGACGTGTGAGTTGAATGTATCTTTGGGCTTTTCACCCCTTGTCCGATGTGTGGTTTGCAAACATCCTCTCCCAGTTGTTGTGCTGTCTTGGCATTGAGTCACTGGTTTCCTTGACTGGGCAGAAGCGTGTGCATTTGATGTGGTCCCGTTTGTTTCTTGTTTCCTTTGTTGCCCTAACCCAGTCAGACATGCTTCATCCAAATAGGTGGCTCAGACAGATGGCAAAGAGCACTCTGCCTAGGTCTTCTCCTGCAAGTTTCATGGCTTCAAATCTGCCATTCAGGGCTTTAATCCATTTCTAGGTGGTGTGTGTGCCAAGTGTAACATCATGGTCTACTCTCATTGTATTCCATGTGGCTGTGCAGGCTTCTCAGCACCATTTATTTTAGACACTCTGCTTTCTCCACTGTCTCCTCTTGGCTTCCTGGCAGAAAATGGGCTGTCCATGTACATTTGAGTTGGGCTCTGGGCTCTCGATTCTGTTGCATGGGTCTGTGTGCCTGTGTTTGGTCCCAGACTGTGCCATTTCGGTACCTAGTGACCTGTCCTATAGGTTTTATTCGGAAAGTGTGATACGTGCTGCTTTGTTCGTTTTACTGAGGATTCGTTTGCCTATTCAGAGTCTCTGTCTGCTGGCTAGAAACTTTCGGATTCTCTCTTCTGTCTCTGTGGGAAACATTGCTGCAACTTTCACTGGGATTGCATGGAATCCAGAGATTCCTTTCTCTGGTATGGACGTTTCAAGTGTGTTGATGCTTCCATTCCTAGATCTTGGAATCTCCTTTTTTCTCCTTGTGTCTTCTTGAATTTCTTTCCCCCAACGTTTGTTAGTTTTCGATTGACATGGCTTTCACCTGTTTTGCTAAGTTTCTTCATAGAGATCTTATTCTTCTCACTGGCATGCAGTTTTTCATTTTTTATTTTCAGCTTCAGTTTTTCTATTCTTTGCAACTCTGAATCGGTTTTGTATTGGCAGAAGTGCATCGCTGAGCTCACATCTGCTGGCAATGCTCCTGTATTTGCTGTGGAAGTCTGGCCCTGTCTAACGTCCCTTCCCATCTGCCTCTACACGACCTCAGACGCCTGCCCCAGAATGACTGAAGCAGTGGTGAGCAGGCTCACCCGAGGGTCCACCCGGCCCACCCCGGGCCACCGACCCAGAAGGTGCGGACCTCACCACTGCACCACCGGCCGGCCCCTTTCATGTTCCATTGGCAACCTGCAGTTGAGGGCAATGGGACTTCAATATGCTACTTGAGCCCAAGTCTGGCACTGTGTAGATGAGGCCAGGTTGTTTTTCGGGTCCACTGTGATGTCAGAGGATTTGTCATAATCGTGTCTCTGCTGTCCCGGCAAGCTCCACGGACACACGGTTTCCTGGCCCGCTTGGAGCAGTCTCATAACTCACCCTTCCCACTTAGCCCAGCCTTGACCTTCGCTGCCGTCTTTTGGCTTGTGAATTTCTCTGCCTTTCAAACGTTCCAGCAAAGTCTGTCTAAAGACGGACATCATCTTGCATTGTGGATTATCCAGGTGTGATTTCCGTTCGCCTTCCATTTTCTGGGACCTTTTTCTCTTTTCCATAGTATAATCGTCATGGTACTTCTCAGCTATCTCTCTTAGACATGCTTATCAGTCCATTCTCCTTCATTCCAACTGATTCATTTTGCATTTCTTGAATCACCGTATGTTCTCTAGGCCGAGGTGTGAGTGCTTTCGTGTCTCTTGGTTGTTGTCTTTGAACTTGCACCGGTCACTTGAAGGAGTCTTTGCTGTCCTAACCTAGGTCAAACTAAGCACTGAGAACACGTGGTCATCTGTTTTGGTTTGACATCCTGAGATCAGAAACTCCAAATTCCAGGTAGTCCTAGCATCCCTCATCATGGACACAATGTTTCCAAGACAAATTAGACAAATCTGAAGAATTCCTCTCTCCAGGAAAGATATTTTCCTGTCTATTTTCCGGATTTGGGAAGTTTCGAACTTCACCCCTGATCCTGGAACGTTCCCCTAGATTCCGTCTAGATACGGGCTTACTTTATTTCTATAGGCTGTGCCATTTGTTTGCCTTACATCTTCAGCCATGGCCTGTTTATTTTTCTTGAAACAGAATTGTAATGTTCTGATTTTCAGCCCACTTCCTTACATATGGTGTCAAAACACATAATCAATGATCCGTCTACGGCAAGAGGTGGGGGAGAGAATTTCATTGGAGGCAAACTGAGCACTCTAGCCTGGGAGGGCAGCCTTCACGAAGGAACGAAGCCCTGTGGAAAAGGGTGCTTTTCAGCACCCTTGTAGAGCACTCCAAACAAAGAGACATACCGCAAGCATGACAGGGGTCCATTCCTTCAAGGCTTCCAAGAAATCTCTTGGGACACATTAGCATGAAGCCAGTGGGGTCCCGTGACGCCAGAGCTATGGAAAGTGAGACTGATCTGCAAAGAATGCCAGGGGCTTAGGAAACGAGGAATCGATTCTTCTCTTCAATGTCCTCAAGACATCATTCTTGACTTTGGCTTATTCTTAAGGCAGAAGGACCACGTAGGTCTGATAAGGCCCAAGTCCGGCCTCTTGCTTCCAATCAAGTTGCAAGCTTGAATCAGCATGGCCTCCCCATAGACTTGAATAGATGACAACGTTCTCCTCTCGGGGCTTGTCCCTCTATTCTCGCTTCTTGCCAAGGATTCCTTTCTTACCCCTTGAATCAGCGTCTGTTTTATGTCTTCCAGTTTCTGTGTCCGCTTTCTGTTTTTCAAAGCTGTTTCTGGGTATCCCTCCCTTTAATAGCCTAGCCTAGGCCAATCCTCAGTCTGTAACCGTGCGGCCATCTTGGCGGACATGTTCATCGTGATCTCATAAACAACCTCAAAATTCTAAGTTGTCCTGACAACCTGCGTGCACACAGAGTTTCAGAGCCATCACAGGCCAGTGTGACTCCTCACCCTTTCCAGGTAGTATAGTTTTCCTTTTTCTCGATTTCTTGTCAGTTTCTGACTTTCTACTCGAACTTTGTAAGGCCTGCTACATTCTCTCTAGACACTGGTTTCTTTCCTGTAAGATTATCCTGGGTTTTATCCCTTACATTTTATGTAGATGGCCAAGTGGGTGGACGTTCCCCAGAGAAAGTCCTGGACTCCCTCCCAAGTTGAAGTTGCCCGGGCAATCCTCTGATGGGCAATGATCGTGTCATCTCCTAGCCGTCTGCCAATTCCACCTTGGCAGGTCCCATGTTTTCCTTCCTTCTTCCTTTGGGGAAGTGTACCAGATGCGTTCATGGATTGTAAAAGCCTCATGGTTCTGTTTCTGGTGCGTATTGATAACGTATCGTCAGAATTGCAACTTATTTTATGATCCCTGTCTGCAGTGTACCATGAAATCTATATTTCCTAACACTGCTAATGTGATCTGCACCCGTGATGTGAAACAGTGAGGCCCGGGGCCCAAGGGGAACGTGGGCACTTACCCGATCCACCACAGGGCCGGCCCTGAATTGTTCTTTTGGACCAACCTTTTGCCTGAACTTCGGAAGTCGTTGGCCTGTTTGGATTATTCATGAAGGTGATTACTAGTAACATCATGGATGGTAACATTTTCCCTTGGTTCATGGTTTTAGGACTGATCATGTTCTCTCGGTAGTATTCCTCTTCAACTCTTTTGAATGATCTAGCTTTCTGTAGCATCAGTAAGCATTTTCAGGTGATTTTCCATCCTTGGAAGTTCTCCTTCTGTAATCTCTTCAGCCTCCAAAGCTTTATGCCGTCATTCTGGACCTCTTTTTGGATTTTTGATTTTAGGTGAGTTTATTGCCATAACCCTGCATTAGAACATCCTATATCTTTCGGATTTGCATCCTCATCTATTTAGACTTCTGTGTAGGTTACCTCATCTTCAGCGGCATAAGCCTAATGGCAGGCCCTAACTGCACTCTTGTCCCTAATCATCTCTTTCACCCTCCCACACCACCGCGCTTTGTCTCTGGGAATGTCCAATCAAATGTCCCTTGTCACCTGTTGGTTACTGCTTGCTTTTTCTTCTCCTTGTAAATGAGATCCTATGGTATCTGACATTCTCCCTGGGGTTTCTTTCGCTTCCCCGAAAACCCTCACAGCTATACAGGTGATCACAAATGGCTGGATTGCATCTTTTGTTGTGGTTGAGTGGTATGCCATTGTGTGGCTATAGCCCGTCTTCCTTCTGCCTTTGTCCCTTGCTGGGCACCAGGGCGGCTACCTAGTCTTGGATAGCGGGAGTCAGGCTAGGCTGAACCCAGCGGTGCACATGTCTTTATGTTGTAGTGTTTCTGAGTTCTTAGGATAAACACGCCTCAGAGGAATAGCTGGATCATATGTCACATCTATTCTTAAACTTCTGAGGCAGCACCACACCTCTTGGCGTAGTGGTTGCAGCGGATTACACTCCCACCGGCAGTACAGGAGGCTTCCCTTCTGCCATCTCCCCTCTGACACTTGCTGTTTTCCGTCTGGTTCCTTATAACCATTCTCAGCACAGTGAGCTGCTTTGTCATTCCAGTTTGGATTTGCATGGCCTGAGATTTAATGATGGTGAACAAGTTTTCATGCACCTTCTGGCACTCTTTCGATCTTCTTGGGAGAAATCTCTGTTTCCATCTTTTACCCAGGTTTTCATTGGCTTCTTGTTTTTTTCTAGTGGAGACGTGCGAGTTGATTGCATCTTTGGGGTTTCCACCCTGTGTCTGATGTGTGGTTTGCAAACATCCTCTCCCAGTTGTTGTGTTGTCTTCGCATTGAGTGGAAGGTTTCCTTGAGTGGGCAGAAGCGTGTGCATTTGATGTGGTCCCGTTTGTTTCTTGTTTCCTTTGTTGCCCTTGCCCAGTCAGACATGCTTCTTCCATATAGGCGGCTCAGACTGATGGCAAAGAGCTCTCTGCCTAGGTCTTCTCCTACAAGGTTCACGGTTTCAAGTCTGCCATTCAGGGCTTTAATCTATTTCGAGGTGGTGTCTGTGCCAGGTGTAACATCATGGTCTACTCTCGTTGTGTTCCATGTGGCTGTGTAGCCTTCCCAGCACCATTTATTGTAGAGACTCTCCTCTCTCCTCTGTCTCTTCTTGGCTCCCTGCTCGAAAAGGGGCTGTCCATGCACGTTTGAGTTGGGCTCTGGGTTCTCGATCTGTTGCATGGGTCTGTGTGCGTGTTTTTGGGCCCAGACTGTGCCGTTTCATTACCTAGCGCTTCGTCCTATATGTTGAATTCAGAAAGTGTGATACGTCCTGCTTTTCGTTTTCCTGAGGATTCCTTTGCCTATTCAGGGTCTCTTGTTGCTGGCTAGAAACATTAGGATTCTCTCTTCTATCTCTGTGGCAAGTATTGCTGCAACTTTGACTGGGATTGCATGCAACCCAGAGATTCCTTTACTCAGGTATGGGCGTTTCAACTGTGTTAATTCTTGCATTCCTAGATCCTGGAATATCCTTCTTTCTCCTTGTGTGTTCTTGAATTTCTTTCCCCAAACGTTTGCTAGTTTTTGAATTAACATAGCTTTCACCTGTTTTGCTAAGGTTCTTCATAGAGATGTTATTCTTCGTACTGGCAAGCTGTATTTCTTTCTTTTTTTTATCTTGAGTTTTTCTATTCTCTGCAACTTTGAATTGGTTTTGTTTCAGCAGAAGTACAGTGCTATGCCCACATCTGCTGGCAATGCTACAGTATTTGCTATGGATGTCTGGCCCTGTCTAACGTCCCTTCCCATCTGCCTCTACAATACCTCGGGCTCCTGCCCTACAATGACTGAAGCAGTGGTGAGGGGGCTCAGACACATGCTTCCAACCGGCTTACCAGGTGACCCCGACCCAGAAGGTGTGGACCTCACAGCTACACCGCTGGCCGGCCCCTTTCATGTTCCGTTGGCCACCGGCAGTTGAGTGCAATGGGACTTGAATGTGCTGCTTGAGCCCAACTGTGGCTCTGTATAGATGAGCCCAGGTTGTTTATCGGGTCCACTGTGATGTCAGAGGATTTGTCATAATTGTGTCTCTGCTGTCCCAGCAAGCTCCATGGACACAGGGTTTCAGAGCCGGCTTGGAGCAGTCTCATGACTCATGCTTGCCAGTTGGCCCAGGTTTGACATTCACTGCCGTTTTTTGGCTTGTGAATTTCTCTAACTTTCAAACGTTCAAGCACAGTCTGTCTAAAGACGCACATCTTTCATTGTGGATTATTCAGGTGTGATTTCTGTTCGTCTTCCATTTTCTGGGACCTTTTTTTCTTTTCCATAGTATAATCGTCATGGTCTTTCTCAGCCATCTCCCTTAGACATGCTTATCAGTGGGTTCTCCTTCATTCCAAGTCTTTAATTTTGCATTTCTGTAGTCACTTTATGTTCTCTAGGGCGAGGTGTGAGTCCTTTCGTGATTCTTGGTTGTTGTCTTTGTATTTGCACTGGTCACTCGTAGGAATCTTTGCTATTCTAGCCTTGGTCAAACTAAGCCCAGAAACAAGTGGTCATCTGGGTTTTTTTGACATCCTGAGATCAGAAACTCCAAATTTCACGGGGGTCCTGCCAACACCCTTCATGAACATAATGTTTCCCAGACAAATTAGACAAATATGATGAATTCCTCTCTCCAGAAAAGATATTTTTCTCTCATTTTCTGGATTTGGGAAGTTTCAAACTTGACCCCTGATCCTTGAACGTTCCCCTAGATTCCGTCTAGATACGGGCTTACTTTATTTCTATAGGGAGTGAACTTTGTTTGCCTTACATCCTAAGCCCTGGCTTCTTTATTTTTCTTGAAACAGAATTGTAATGTTCTAATTTTCAGCCAACGTCCTTACATATGGTGTCAAAACACATAATCAATAATCCTTCTACAGCAAGAGGTGAAGGGAGAGAATGTCATTGGAGCCAAACTGAGGATTCCAGCCTGGGAGGACAGCCTTCACAAAAAACAAAGCCCTCTGGAAAATGCTGATTTTTAGCACCCTTGTGGAGCACTTCCAAACAAACTGACATACCCTAAGCATGACAGGGCTCCATTCCTTCAAGGCTTCCAAGACATCTCTTGGGACACATTAGCATGTACCCAGTGGGCCCCCATGACGCCAGAGCTATGGAAAGTGAGACTGATCTTTGAAGCAGGCTAGGGGCCTACGAAAGGAGGCATCAATTCTTCTCTTCAATGTCCTCAAGACATCATTCTTCACTTTGGATTATGCTTAAGGCAGAAGGACACTGTAGGTCTCAAAAGGCCCAGTCTGGCCTCTTGTTTCCAATCATGTTGCAAGCTTGAATCAGCATTGCCTCCCCATAGACTTGAATAGATGACAATGTTTTACTCTCAGAGCTTGTCCCTTTATTCTCGCTTCTTGCCAAGGATTCCTTTCTTATCCCTTGAATCAGAGTCTGTTTTCTCTGTTCCAGTTTCTGTGCCCGCTTTCTGTTTTTCAAAGCTGTTTCAGGGTATCTCTCTCTTTAATGGCCTAGCCTAGGCCAATCCTCAGACTGTAACCATGCGGCCGTCTTGGGGGACATGTGTACCATGATGTCATAAACAACGTCAAAATTCTAAGTTGTCCTGACAACCTGCATGCACACAGAGTTTCAGAGCCATCTCAGACCAGTCTGACTCCTCACCCTTTCCAGGTAGGATAGTTTTCCTTTTTCTGAATTTCTTGTCGGTTTCTCACTTTCTCCTTGAACTTTGAATGGCCTGCTACATTCTCTCTAGACACTGATTTCTTTCCTGTAAGATTATCCTGGGTTGTATGTCTTATATCTTGTGTAGATTGCCAAGTGGGAGGACCTTCCCCAGAGAAACTCCTGGACTCCCTCCCAAGTTGAAGTTGCCCAGGCAATCCTCTGATGCGCAATGATCATGTCATCTCCTAGCACTCTGGCAATTCCTCCTTAGCAGGTCACATGGTTTCCTCCCTTGTTCCTTTGGGGAAGTGTACCAGATGCGTTCATAGATTGTAATATTCTCATGGTTCTTTTTCTGGTGTGTATTGATAACATATCCTCACAATTGTTACTTATATATGATCCCTGTCTGCACCGTACCATGAAATCTATATTTCCTAAAACTGCTCATGTGATCGGCACCCGTGATGTGAAGGAGTGAGGCCCAGGCCACACAAGCGGAACATGGGCACTTACACACTCCACCACAGGGCCGGCCATGAATTGTCCTGTTGGACCAACCTTTTGCCTTAACGGGGGAAGACGTGGGCCTGTTTGGATTAGTCATGAAGGTGATTAGTTGTAACATCCTGGACGGTAACTTTTTCCCTTGGTTCATGGTTTTAGGATTGATCATCTTCTCGTGGTAGTATTCCTCTTCATCTATTTGGAACGGTCTACCCTTCAGTAGCATCAGTAAGCATTTGGAGGTGATTTTCCATGCTTGGACGTTCACCTTCTCCTATCTCTTTCAGTCCCCAGGGCTTTATGCCGTCATTCTGGAAACGTTTTTGGATTTGTGATTTTAGGTGAATTTATTGCCGTAACACTGCATTAGAACAACCTATATCTTTCAGATTTACATCCTCATCGATTTAGACTTCTGTGTAGGTTAAATCATCTTCACCATCCAAAGCTGAATCGCAGGCCCTCAACACATACTTGTGCCTAATCATATCTTTCACCCTTCTCCACTGCACTGCTTTGCCTCTGGGAAGGCACAAATATCCCGTGCCACATATTGATTATTGCTTTCTTTTTCTTCTACTTGTAAGTGAGATGTTACGGTATTTGACATTGTCCCTGGAGCTTGTTTCACTTCCCCTAAAACCCTCACAGCCATTCTGGTGGTCAAAAATGGCTGGTTTGCATCCTTTGCTCCAGTTGACTGGTATGCCATTGTGTGGCTAGAGCCCATTTTCCTTCTGCATTCGTCCCTTGCTGGGCACCAGTGCGGCTTACAAGTCTTGGATAGTGGGAGTAAGGCTGTGGTGAAATCAGCCATGCACATGTCTTTATGTGGTAGTGTTTCCAAATTCTTTGGATAAACACGCCTCAGAGGAATAGCTGGATCATATGGGACATGGATTCTTAAATTTCAGAGGCAGTTACACACCACTTGACATACTGGCTGCACTGTTTTACACTCCCAGCAGGAGTGCAGGAGGCTTCCGTACTCTCCACCTCCTTTCTGACACTTGTTGTTTCCTGTCTGCTTCCTTATAGCCATTCTGACCACAGTGAGCTGCTATGTCCTTGCAGTTTGGATTTTCATTTTCCTGAGACTTAATGATGGTGAACAAGTTTTCATGCACCTGTTACCCCTCTTTCCATCTTCTTGGGAGAAATTTCTGTTTCCATCTTTTGACCAGGTTTTCATAGGCTTGTTGTTTTTTTTTCTTGTGGAGACGTGCGAGTTGATTGTATCTTTGGGCTTTTAACCCCTTGTCCGATTTGTGGTTTGCAAACTTCCTCTCCCAGGTGTTGTGCTGTCTTTGCATTGAGTCGATGGTTTCCTTGAGTGGGCAGAAGCGGGTGCATTTGATGTGGTACCGTTTGTTTCTTGTTTCCGTTGTTGCCCTTGCCCAGTCAGACATGCTTCTTCCAAATAGGTGGCTCAGACAGATGGAATAGAGCATTCTGCCTAGGTCTTCTGCTACAAGTTTCACAGTTTCAAGTCTACCATTAAGGGCTTCAATCCATTTCATATGGTGTGTGTGCCAGGTGTAACATCATGGTCTTCTCTCGTTGTGTTCCGTGTGGATGTGCAGGCTTCCCAGCACCGTTTATTGTACAGACTCTCCCTTCTCAACTGTCTTCTCATGGCTCCCTGGTAGAAAATGGGCTGTCCATGTACGTTTGAGTTGGGCTCTGGGTTCTAGCTCCTGTTGCATGGGTATGTGTGCCTGTTTTTGGGCCCAGGTTATGCCGTTTTGGTACCTAGAGTTTCGCCCTCTATATTGAAATCAGAAAGTGTTCCACGTCCTGCTTTTTTCATTTCCTGAGGATTCCTTTGCCTATTCAGGGTCTGTTGTTGCTGCCTAGAAATGTTAAGATTCTCTCTTCTATCTCTGTGGCAAATATTGCTGCAACTTTTACTGGGATTGCATGGAATCCAGAGATTCCTTTCTCTGGTATGGACGTTTCAAATGTGCTAATTCTTCCATTCCTAGATCCTGGAATCTCCTTCTTTCTCCTTGTGTCTTTTTGAACATCTTTCACCAAACGACGGCTAGTTTTCGATTAACATAGCTTCACCTGTTTTGCTAAGGTTCTTCATAGAGATCTTGTTTGCCTAACTGGCAAGCTGTTGTTTTTTCTTCCAGTTTCAGGTTTTCTATACTTTGCAAATTTTGACTGATTTTGCTTTGGCAGAAGTGCATCACTAAGCTCACATCTGCTGGCAATGTTCCTGTATTTGCTGTTTAAGTCTGGCACTGTCTAACGTGCCCTCCCATCTCCCTCTACATTACCTCTGACGTCTGCCCCAGAATAACTGAAGCAGTGGTGAGCAGGCTCACCCCCAGGATTCCACCCAGCCCAAACCCGGCCACTGACCCAAAAGGTGTGGACCTCACTGCTGCACCACCGGCTGGCCCCTTTCATGTTCCAGTGGCAACCTGCAGTTGAGTGCAGTGGGACTTGAATATGGTATTTGAGCCCATCTATGGCACTGTGTAGATGAGGCCAGGTGTTTTTTGTTTCCACTGTGATGTCAGAGGATTTGTCATAATTGTGTCTCTGCTATCCCAACAATATTCATGGACACAGGGTTCCAGAGCCTGCTTGGAGCAGTCTTATAACTCGCCCTTCACAGTTAGCAAAGGTTTGACCTTCGCTGCTTTTTGGCTCGTGAATTACTGTGACTTTCAAACGTTCAAGCAGAGTCTGTCTAAAGACTGACATCATCTTTCATTGTGGATTATCCAGGTGTGATTTCTGTTCACCTTCCATTTTCTGGGACCTTTTTTTCCTTTTTTATAATATACTCGTCATGGTCGTTCTCAGCTATATCCCTTAGACATGCTTATCAGTTCGTTCTCCTTCATTCCAAGTGATTAATTTTATACTTCTTTAATCACCGTATGTTCTCTAGTCCGAGGTGTGAGTGCTTTCGTGACTCTTGGTTGTTGTCTTTGAATTTACACTGGTCTTTGTAGGAATCTTTGCTATCCTAGCCTAGGTCAAACTAAGCAATGAGAACACGTGGTCATCTGTTTTGGTTTGACATCCTGAGATCAGAAACTCCAAATTCGAGGAGGTCCTGGCAACCCCCTTCACGGACATAGTGTCCTTCTGCCTTAAGCATAATGCAAAGTTAAGAATTATCTGTTCCGAACATTGCTGAAAAGAATCAATGCCTCCTTTCCTAGGCCCCTAGCATTCTTTGAAGATCAGTCTCACTTTCCATAGCTCTGGCGTCACAGGTTCCCACTGGGTACATGCTTATGTGTCTCAAGAGATGTTTTGGAAGCCTTGAAGGAATGGATCCCTGTCACTGTGGGTATGTCTCCTTGTCTGGAAGCGCTCTACAAGTGTGTTGAAAAGCACCCTTTTCCAGAGGGCTTCATTCCTTTGTGAAGGGTGACCTCCCAGGCTAGAGTACTCACTTTGCTTCCAATGAAATTGTCTCCCCTTAACTCTTTCTGTACAAGGATTATTGATTATGGGTTTTGATACCATATGTGAGGAAGTTGGCTCAAAATTAGAACATTACAAGTCTGTATCAAGAAAAATAAACATTCCAGGGCTGAGGATGTAAGGCAAAGAAATGGCACACTCTAGAGAATTAAAGTAAGCCCCTATCAAGACACATTCTAAGGGAAAGTCCAAGGATCAGGGGTCAAGTTCGAAACTTCCAAAATCCAGAAATGAGAAGAAAAAATTTCTTTCCTGAGAGAGGAATTCATCAGATTTCTCTAATTTGTCTCAGAAACAGTATGTCCCTGAATGGGGTTGCCAGGACCAGCTCGAATTTGGAGTTTCTGATCTCAGGATGTCAACCAACCCAGATGACCACGTGGTCTCAGTGCTTAGTGTGACCTAGGCTAGGTTAGCAAAGAGTCCTGGCAGTCACTGGTGCAAATTCAAAGACAACAACCAAGAATCACGAAAGCACTCAGACCTCGTCCTAGAGAACATACGGTGATTAAAGATATACAAAATTAATCACTTGGACTGAAGGAGAACGGACTGATAAGCATATCTAAGGGAGATAGTTGAGAAGGACCATGACGATTATACTGTCGAAAAGAAAAAAAGGTGACAGAAAATGGAAGGCGAACACAAGTCACACCTGAATAATTCACAATGAAGGATGTAAGGCTTTACACAGACTCTGCTTGAACGTTGTAAAGTCAGAGAAATTCATAAGTCAAAAAGCGACAGCGAAGGTCAAACCTGGGCTAATTGGGAAGGGAGAGATATGAGACTGCTCCAAGCGGGCTCTGAAACCCTGTGTCCATGAAGATTGCCGGGACAGCAGAGACACAATTACGACAAATCCTCTGACATCACAGTGGGCCTGAATAACTTCGTGGCCTCATCTATACAGTGCCAAAGTTGGGCTCAAGTAGCACATTCAAGTTCCACTGCCCTCAACTGCAGGTTTCCAATAAACATGAAAGGGGCCAGCCGGTGGTGCAGTGGCGAGGTCAGCACCTTCTGGTTTGGTGGCCCAGGGTGGGCCGGGTGGAATGAAGTGGGTGATCGTCCTCACCACTGCTTCAGTCATTCTGGGGCAGGCGTCCGAGGTAGTGTAGAGGCAGATGGGAAGGGACGTTAGACAGGGCCAGACTTCCACAGCAAATACAGGAGCATTGCCAGCAGATGTGAGCTCAGCGATGCAGTTCTGCCAAAACAAAACCAATTCAAAGTTGCAAAGAATAGAAACACTGAAGCTGAAAAGAAAAAAAAACTGCATGCCAGTGAGAAGAATAAGATCTCTATGAAGAACCTTAGCAAAACAGGTGAAAGCCATGTCAATCGAAAACTAACAAACGTTGGGGGAAAGAAATTCAAGAGGACACAAGGAGAAAGAAGGAGATTCCAGGATCTAGGAATGGAAGCATTAACACACTTGAAAGGTTCATACTGCAGTAAGGAATCTCTGGATTCCATGCAATCCCAGTCAAAGTTGCAGCAGTATTTGCCACAGAGAAGAAGAGAGAATCCTAAAGTTTCTAGCCAGCAACAAGAGACCCTGAATAGGCAAAGGAATCCTCAGGAAAACGAACAAAGCAGTACGTGTCACAATTTCTGATTTCAACATAGAGGACGAAGCGCTAGGTACCGAAATGGCACAGTCTGGGCCCAAAAACAGGCATGAAGACCCATGCAAACAATTGAGAGCCCAGAGCCCAACTCAAACTTACATGGACAGCCCATTTTGGACCAGGGAGCCAAGTGGAGACAGCGGAGAAAGGACAATCTCTACAATAAATGGTGCTGGGAAGCCTGCACAGCCACATGGAACACAACGAGAGTTCACCATGCTGTTACACCTGGCACACACACCACCTGAAATGGATTAAAGCCTTGAATGGCAGACTTGAAACCATGAACCTTGTAGGAGAAGACCTAGGCAGAGTGCTCTTTGCCATCTGTCTGAGCCGCCTATTTGGAAGAAGCATGTCTGACTGGGAAAGGGCAACAAAGGAAACAAGAAACAAACGGGACCACATCAAATGCACACACTTCTGCCAGTCAAGGAAACCATCAACTGAATACTAAGACACCACAACAATTGGGAGAGGATATTTGCAAACCACACATCGGACAAGGGGTGAAAAGCCTAAAGATACAATCAACTCGCACGTCTCCACAAGAAAAAAAACAAGCCAATGAAATCCTGGTCAAAAGATGGAAGCAGAGATTTCTCCGAAGAAGATAGAAAGAGGGCCAGTAGGTGCATGAAAACTTGTTCACCATCATTAAGTCTCAGGAAAATGCAAATCCAAACTGCAAGGACATGGCAGCTCACTGTGGTCAGAATGGCTAGAAGGAAGCAGCCAGGAAATAACAAGTGTCAGAGAGGAGGTGGAGAGAAGGGAAGCCTCCTGCACTGCTGGTTGGAGTGTAACCCGGTGCAGCCACGATGCCAAAGGTGTGGAACTGCCTCAGAAATTTAAGTATCCATGTCCCATATGACCCAGCTATTAATCTGCCGCTTGTTTATCCAAAAAAGTCAGAAAGACTACCGCATAAAGACATGTGCATGGCTGTGTTCACCACAGTCTTACTCCTGATATCCAAGACGTGGAAAGCACCCTGGTGTCCAGCAAGGGATGATTGGAGAAGGAAGATGGGCTATAGCCACAAAATGGCATACCACTCAGCCGGAACAAATGATGCAAGCCAGCCATTTGTGACCACCAGAATGGCTGTGAGGGTTTTAGGGGAAGTGTAATAAGCCCCAGTGAGAAATTCAAATACCATAGAATCTCACTTACAAGGAGAAGAAAAAGCAAGCACTAACCAACAGGTGGCACTGAACATTTGTATGCGGGCTCCCAGAGGCAAAGAGGGGCGGTGACGGAGGGTGAAAGAGAAGATTAGGCACAAGTGTGTGGTGAGGGCCTGTGATTAGTCTTACACTGGTGAAGATGATGTAAGCTACACAGAAGTCTAAAGCATTGAGGATGTGAATCTGGAAGTTATAGTACGTTCTAATGCAGGGTCATGGCTATAAATTCACCTCAAATCAAAAATCCAAAAAGGGGTCCAGAATGATGTCATAAAGCTTTGGGGGCGGAAAGAGTTTACAGAAGGTGAACTTCCAAGGATGGAAAATCACCTCCAAATGCTTACAGATGCTACAGATGTGTAGATGAGACCAGGTAGTTTTTCGGGTCCACTGTGATGTCAGAGGATTTGTCGTAATTGTGTCTCTGCTGTACCAGCAATCTTCATGGACACAGGGTTTCAGAGCCCGCTTGGAGCAGTCTCATAACTCGCCCTTTCCAGTTAGCCCAGGTTTGACCTTCGCTGCCATTTTGTGGCTTGTGAATTTCTCTGACATTCAAACGTTCAAGCAGACTCTGTTTAAAGACTGACGTCTTTCATTGTGGATTATTCAGGTATGAGTTCTGTTTGCCTTCCATTTTCTGGGACCTTTTTAATTTTCCATAGTATACTCGTAATGGTCTTTCTCAGCTATCTCTCTTAGATATTCTTATCGCTCCGATCTCCTTCAGTCTAAGTGATTAATTTTGTATTTCTCTAATAACCGTATGTTCTCTAGGCCGAGCTGTGAGTGCTTTCGTGCCTCGTGGTTGTTGTCTATGAATTTGCACTGGTCACTTGTAGGAATCTTTGCTATCCTGGACCAGGTCAAACTAAGAACTGAGAACCCGTGGTCATCTGGGTTGGTTTGACATCCTGAGATCAGAAACTCCAAATTCTAGTTGGTCCTGGCAACCCCCTTCACGGACAAAATGTTCCCGAGACAAATTAGACAAATCTGATGAATTCCTCTCTCCAGGAAAGATAGCTTTCTGTCTCTTTTCTGGATTTGGGAAGTTTCAAACTTGACCCCTGATCCTAGAACATTCCCCTAGATTTCCTCTAGATACAGGCCTACTTTATTTCTATAGGCTGTGCCATTTGTTTGCCTTACATCCTCAGCCCTGGCCTGTTTATTTTAGTTGAATCAGGATTGTAATATTCTACTTTTCAGCCAACTCCCTTACATATGGTGTCAAAACACACACTCTATAATTCTTCCACAGCACGAAGTAGGGTGAGAGAATTTCATTGGTGCAAAACTGACCACTCTAGCCTGGGAGGGCAACCTTCACAAAGGAATGAAGCTCTCTGGAAAAGGGTGATTTCCAGCACGCTTGTAGAGCCCTTCCACTCAAAGAGACATACCCCAAGCGTGACAGGGCTCCATTCCTTCAAGGCTTCCAAGACATCTCTTGGGACACATTAGCATGTACACAGTGGGCCCCCATGTCACCTGAGCTATGGAAAGTGAGATTGATCTTCAAAGCATGCTAGGGGCCTAGGAAAGGAGGCATCGATTCTTCTCTTCAATGTCCTCAAGCCGTCATTGTTGACTTTGCATTATGCTTAAGGCAGAAGTACACTGTAGTTCTGATGAGCCCCAAGTCCGGCCTCTTGTTTCCAATCAAGTTGCAAGCTTGAGTCAGCATGGCCTCCCCATACACTTGAATAGATGACAATGTTCTCCTCTCGGTGCTTGTCCCTCTATTCTCGCTTCTGGCCAAGGATTCCTCTCTTATCCCTTGATTCAGACTCTGTTTTATCTCTTCCAGTTTCTGAGCCCACTTTCTGTTGTTCAAAGCTGTTTCTGGGTATCTGTCCCTTTAATAGCCTAGCCTAGGCCAATCCTCAGACTGTAACCATGCGGCCCTCTTGGGGGACAGGGTCACCGTGATGTCATAAACAACCTCAAAATTCTAAGTTGTCCTGACAACCTCCATGCACACAGATCTTCAGAGCCATCTCAGACCAGTCTGACTCGTCACCCTTTCCAGGTAGGATAGTTGTCCTTTTTCTGGATTTCTTGTCAGTTTCTGACATTCTCCTCGAACTTCGAAAAGGCTGCTACATCCTCTCTAGACACTGTTTTCTTTCCTGTAAGATTATCCTGGATTGTATCTCTTATATCTTTTGTAGATGGCCAAGTGTGTGGACCTTCCCCAGAGAAAGTCCTGGACTCCCTCCCCAGTTGAAGTTGCCCAGGCTATCTGATGCACAATGATCGTGTCATCTCCTAGCACTCTGCCAATTCCACGTTGGCAGATCACATGTTTTCCTTCCCACTTCCTTTGGGGAATTGTACCAGATGCCTTCATCGATTGTAATATTCTCAGTGTTCTTTTTCTGGTGCATATTATTAACGTATCCTCACAATTGCTACTTATTTATCATCCCTGTCCGCACCGTACTATGAAATCTATATTTCCTAACACTGCTAATGTGATCTACACCCGTGATGTGTAACAGTGAGACTCGGCCCGCCCAAGCGGAACGTGGGCACCTACCCTCTCCACCAATGACTGGCCCTTAATTGTACTTTTGGATCAACCTTTTGCCTGAGCTTGGGAACACGTGGGCCTGTTTGTATTATTGTTGGAGGTGATTAGTAGTAACATCATGGACGGTAACATTTTCCCTTGGTTCATGGGTTTAGCATGGATGATGGTTTCAGGGTAGTATTCATCTTCATCTATTTTGAAAGGTCTACCTTTCTGTAGC
Organism: Equus asinus; assembly: GCF_041296235.1. NCBI lineage: Eukaryota > Metazoa > Chordata > Mammalia > Perissodactyla > Equidae > Equus > Equus asinus. The sequence continues at coordinate 16,182,311 of NC_091790.1, read as the reverse complement.
ATCATTAAGCATTTTGGGGTGATTTTCCATCCTTGGAAGTTCACCTTCTCTAATCTCTTTCAACCCCCAAAGTTTTATGCCGTCATTCTGGACCCGTTTTTGGATTTTTAATTTTAGGTGAATTTATTGCCATACCCTGCATTAGAACATCCTATATCTTTCAGATTTGCATCCTCATGGATCTGTGTAGGTTACATCACCTTCACCTGCGTAAGCCGAATCACAGGCCCTCATCACACACTTGTGCCTCATCATCTCTTTCACCCTTCCCCACCCCTGCACTTTGCCTCTGGGATCGCCGAATCAAATGTCCCTTGCCACCTGTTGGTTAGCGCTTGCGTTTTCTTCTTCTTGTAAGTGAGATCCTATGGTATCTGACATTCTCCCTGGGGCTTCTTTCACTTCCCCTAAAACCCTCACAGCTATACAGGTGGTCACAAATGGCTGGATTGCATCCTTTGTTCCAGCTGAGTGGTATGCCATGGTGTGGTTATAGCCCATATTCCTTCTGCATTCATCCCTTGCTGTGCACCAGGGCGGCTACCAAGTCTTGGATAGCGAGATTAAGGCTGTGGTGAACTCAGCTGTGCACATGTCTTTATGCTGTAGTGTTTCCCAGTTCTTTGGATAAACGTGCTGCAGAGGAATAGCTGGATCGTATGGAACATGGATTCTTAAACTTCTGATGCAGCTACACACGTCTTGGCTTAGTGGATGCACCGGTTTACACTCCCACCAGCAGTACAGGAGGCTTCCCTTCTCTCCACCTCCCCTCTAACAGTTGTGGTTTCCTGTCTGCTTCCTTATAGCCATTCTGACCACAGTGAGATGCTATGTCCTTGCAGTTTGGATTTGCCATGGCCTGAGACTTAATGATGCTGAACAAGTTTTCATGCACTTGTTGGCCCTCTTTAGTTCTTCTTGGGAGAAATCTCTGTTTCCATCTTTTGCCCAGGCTTTCATTGGGTTCTTGTTTTTTTTCTTGTGGAGACGTGTGAGTTGACTGTATCTTTGGGCTTTTCATCCCGTGTCCGATGTGTGGTTTGCAAACATCCTCTCCCAATTGTTGTGGTGTCTTAGTATTCAGTTGATGGTTTCCTTGACTGGCAGGAGTGTGTGCATTTGATGTGGTCCCGTTTGTTTCTTGTTTCCTTTGTTGCCCTTTCCCAGTCAGACATGCTTCTTCCAAATAGGCGGCTCAGACAGATGGCAAAGAGCACTCTGCCTAGGTCTTCTGCTACAAGGTTCACGGTTTTAAGTCTGCCATTCAAGGCTTTGATCCATTTCAGGTGGTGTGTGTGCCACGTGTAAGATCATGGTGTGCTCTCGTTGTGTTCCATGTGGCTGTGCAGGCTTCCCAGCACCATTTATTGTAGAGACTCTCCTTTCTCCGCTGTCTCCTCCTGGCTCCCTCGCCGAAAATGGGCTGTCCATGTACGTTTGAGTTGGGCTCTGGGCTCTCGATTCTGTTGCATGGGTCTTGTGCATGTTTTTGGGCCAATATTGTGCCATTTCGGTAACTAGCACTTCATCCTCTATGTTGAAATAAGAAAGTGTAGCACGTCCTGCTTTGTTCATTTTCCTGAGGATTCCTTTGCCTATTCAGGGTCTCTTGTTGCTGCCTAGAAATTTTAGGATTCTCTCTTCGATCTCTGTGGCAAGTATGGCTGCAACTTTGAATGGGATTGCATGGAATCCAGAGATTCCTTTTTCCGGTATGGACGTTTCAAGTGTGTTAATTCTTCCATTCCTAGATCCTGGAATATCCTTCTTTCTCCTTGTGTCTTCTTGAATTTCTTTACCGAAAGGTTTGCTAGTTTTCGATTGACATAGCTAACACCTGTTTTGCTACGATTCTTCATAGAGATCTTATTCTTCTAACTGGCAAGCTGGTTTTTTCTTTTTCAGAGTCAGTTTTTCTATTCTGTGCAAGTTTTAATTGGTTTTATTTTGGCAGAAGTGCATCGCTGTGCTCACATCTTCTGGCAATGCTCCTGTATTTGCTGTGGAAGTCTGGCCCTGTCTAACGTCCCTTCCCATCTGCCTCTACACTACCTCGAACGCCTGCCCCTCAGTGACTGAAGCAGTGGTGAGCAGGCTTACGCCCAGGATTCCACCCGGCCCACCCCAGGCAACCGTCGCCGTAGGTGCGGGCCTCACTTCTGCACCTCTGGCCATCCGCTTTCCTGTTCCATTGGCCACCTGCAGTTGACTGCAATGGGACTTGTATATGCTACTTGAGCCCAACTCTGGCACTGTGTAGATGAGGCCAGTTTGTTTTTCGCGTACATTGTGATGTCAGAGGATTTGTCATAATTGTGTGTCTTCTGTCCCACCAAGCTTCATGGACACAGGGTTTCAGAGCCCGCTTATAGCAGTCTCATAACTCACCCTTCCCAGTTAGCCCAGGTTTGACCTTCGCTGCCATTTTTTGGCTAGTAAATTTCTCTGACTTTCAAAGGTTCAAGCAGAGTCTGTCTAAAGAGTGACATCATTCATTGTGGATTATTCAGGTGTGATTTCTGTTTGCCTTCCATTTTATGGGAGCATTTTTTCTTTTCTATAGTATACTTGTCATGGTCATTCTCAGCTATCTCCCTTAGACATGCTTATCAGTCCATTCTCCTTCAGTCTAAGTGATTAGTTTTGTATTTCCTTAATCACTGTATGTTTTCTAGGCCGAGGTATGACTGCTTTCATGATTCTTGGTGGTTACCTTTGAACTTTCACCAGTCACTAGTAGCAATCATTGCTACCCAAGCATAGGTCAGACTAAGCACTGACAACACATGGTCATCTGGGTTGGTTTGACATCCTAATCAGAAACTCCAAATTCGTGGGGGTCCTGGCAACACCCTTCACGGACACAATGTTTCCAAGACAAATTAGACAAATCTGATGAATTCATCTCTCAAAGAAAGATATTTTTCTGTCTTTTTCCGGATTTGGAAAGTTTCGAACTTGACACCTGATCCTTGAATGTTCTCCTAGATTTCCTCTAGATACGGGCTTACTTTATTTCTATAGGCTATGCCATTTGTTTGCCTTACATCCTCAGCCATGGCCTGTTTATTTTTCTTGAAACAGAATTGTAATGTCCAAATTTTCAGCCAACTTCCTTACATATGGTGTCCAAACACATAATCAATAATCCTTCTACAGCAAGAAGTAGGGGGAGAAAATTTGATTGGAGCCACACTGAGCACACTAGGCTGGGAGGGCAGCCTTCACGAAGGAACGAAGCCCTCTGGAAAAGGGTGCTTCTCAGCACACTTGTAGAGCCCTTCCAAACAAAGAGACATAGCCCAAGCATGACAGGGGTCCATTCCTTCAATGCTTCCAAGACATCTCTTGGGACACATTAGCATGTACCCAGTGGTCCGCCATGACGCCTGAGCTATGGAAAGTGAGACAGATCTTCAAAGAATGCTACAGGCCTGGGAAAGGAGGCATCGATTCTTCTCTTCAATGTCCTCAAGACATTCAGTCATTGTGGGGCTGGCGTCCAAGGTAGTGCAGAGGCAGAAGGGAAGGGACGTTAGACAGTGCGAGACATCTTGCCAGTGAGAAGAATTAGATCTCTACGAAGAACCTTAGCAAAACAGGTGAGAGCCATATCAATCGAAAACTAGCAAAAATTTTGGGAAAGAAATTCAAGAAGACACAAGGAAAAAGAAGGATATTCTGGGATCTAGGAATGGAAGAATTAACACACTTGAAAGGTCCATACCGCAGAAAGGAATCTCTGGATTCCATGCAATCCCAGTCAAAGTTGCAGCAATATTTCCCAAAGAGATATAAGAGAGAATCCTAAAGTTTCTAGCCAGCAACAAGACACCCTGAATAGGCAAAGGAATCCTCAGGAAAATGAACAAAGCAGGACGTGCTACACTTTCTGATTTCAACATAGAGGACGAAGCGCTAGGTAGCAAAAGGGCACAGTTTGCACCCAAAAACAGGCACAGAGACCCATGCAACAGAATCGAGAGCCCAGAGCCCAACTCAAACGTACGTGGACAGCCCCTTTCCAACGAGGGAGGCAATAGGAGACAGTGGAGAAAGGAGAGTCTCTACAATAAATGGTGCTGGGAAGCCTGCACAGCCACATGGAACACAACGAGAGTACACCATGATGTTACACGTGGCACACACACCACCTCGAAATGGATGGACGCCTTGAATGGCAGACTTGAAACCGTGAACCTTCTAGGAGAAGACCTAAGCAGAGTGCTCTTTGCCATCTGTCTGAGCCGCCTATTTGGAAGAAGCATGTCTGACTGGGCAAGGGCAGCAAAGGAAACAAGAAACAAACGGGACCACATCAAATGCGGACGCTTCTGCCCAGTCAAGGAAACCATCGACTCAATGCCAAGACAGCACAACAACTGGGAGAGGATGTTTGCAAACCACACATCGGACAAGGGGTGAAAAGCCCAAAGATACAATCAACTCGCACAGCTCCACGAGAAAGACAACAAGAAGCCAATGAAAACCTGGGCAAAAGATGGAAACAAAGATTTCTCCCAAGAAGATTGAAAGAGGGCCAAAAGGTGCATGAAAACTTGTTCCCATCATTACGTCTCAGGCCAATGCAAAAGCAAATGCAAACTGTAAGGACACAGCAGCTCACTGTGGTCAGAATGGCTATAAGGAAGCAGACAGGAAGCCACAAGTGTCAGAGAGGAGGTGGAGAGAAGGGAAATCTCCTGCACTGCAAGTGGGAGTGGAAACCGGTGCAGCCACTACTCCAAGCGGTGTGGAACTGCCTGAGAAATTTAAGAATCCGTGTCTCATATGATCCAGCTGTTCCTCTGAGGCGTGTTTGTCCAAAGAGCTCAGAAACACTACCTTATAATGAGCCGTGCACCACTGATTTCACAACAGCATTACTCCCGCTATCCAAGACTTGAAATCCGCCCTGGTGCCCAGCAAGGGAAGAATGCATAAGGAAGATGGGCTATACCCACACAATGGCATACCACTCAGCTGGAAGAAAGGTTGCATTCCAGCCATTTGTGACACCCAGAATGGCTGTGAGGGTTTTAGGGGAAGTGAAACAAGCCCCAGGGAGAACGTCAAATACCATAGGATCTCTCTTACAAGGAGAAGAAAAAGCAAGCACTAACCAACAGGTGGCACAGGACATTTTATTGGGAGTTCCCAGATGCAGAGCGGGGTGGTGGGGGAGGGTAAAAGAGATGATGAGGCACCAGTGTGCACTGAGGGGTTGTGATTCAGCTTTAGCTGGTGAAGATGATGTAACCTACACAGAAGTCTAAACCAATGAGGATGCAAATCTGAAAGATATAGGATGTTCTAATGCAGGGTTATGGCAATAAATTCACCTAAAATCAAAAATCCAAAACGGGGTCCAGAATGCCGGCATAATGCTTTTGGGGCTGAAAGCATTTAGAGAAGGTGAATTTCCAAGGCTGGAAAATCACCTCAAAATTCTTACTGTTTCTACAGAAAGGCAGACCATTCCAAATAGATGAAGAGGGATACTACCCACAGAACATGATGCGTGCTAAACCCATGAACCAAGGGAAAATGTTACCGTCCATGATGTTAATAGAAATCACCTTCATGAATAATCCCAACAAGCCCACGTCTTCCCAAGTTCAGACAAAAGGTTGGTCCAAAATAAGAATTCATGGCCGGCTTTGTGGTGGAGTGAGTAAGTGCCCTCCTTCCACTTGGGCAGCCGGGGACTCACTGTTTCACATTACGGGTGCAGATCATTTTAGCAGTGTTAGGAAATACAGATTTCATGGTACGGTGCGGACAGAGATCATAAATAAGTAGCAATTCTGATGATACGTTATCAATTCGCACCAGAAAATCTCCATGAGAATATTACAATCAATGAACGCATCTGGTACACTTCCCCAAAGGAAGAAGGAAGGAAGACATGTGACCTGCCAAGGTGGAATTGGCAGAGTGCTAGGAAATGATATGATCATTGCGCATGAGAGGATTGCCTGGGCAAGTTCAACTTGGGAGGGAGTCCAGGACTTTCTCTGGGGATGGTCCACCCACTTGGCCATCTACACAAGATATAAGAGATACAACCAAAGATAATCTTATACTGGAAAGAAACCAGTGTCTAGGAAAGGAGGCATCATATTCTTCTCTTCAATGTCCTCAAGACATCATTCTTGACTTTGGATTATGCTTAAGGAAGAAGGACAACATAGTTCTGATAGGGCCCAAGTGTGGCATCTTGTTTCCAATCAAGTTTCAAGCTTGAATCAGCATGCTGTCCCCATAGACTTGAATAGATGACAATGTTCTCCTCTCAGTGCTTGTCCCTCTATTCTCACTTCTTGCCAAGGATTCCTTTCTTATCCCTTGAATCAGAGTCGGTTTGATCTCTTCTACTTTCTGTGCCAGCTTTCTGTTTGTCAAAGCTGTTTCTTGTTATCTCTCCCTTTAATAGCCTATCCTAGGCCAATCCTCAGACTGTAACCATGCGGCCCTCTTGGGGGACATGTTCACCATGATGTCATAAAGAACGTCCTAATTCTAAGTTGTCCTGACAACCTCCATGCACAGAGTTTCAGAGCTATCTCAGACCAGTCAGACTCCTAACCCTTTCCAGAAAGGATAGTTTTCCTTTTTCTGGATTTCTTGTCGGTTTCTAACTTTCTCCTCGAACTTTGATAGGCGTAGCACAATCTCCCTAGACACTGGTTTCTTTCCTGTAAGATTATCCTGGGTTGTATCTCTTATATCTTGTGTAGGCGGCCAAGTGGGTGGACATTCCCCAGAGAAAGTCCTGGACTCCCTCCCAAGTTGAAGTTGCCCAGGCAATCCTCTGATGCGCAATGATCATGTCATCTTCTAGCACTCTGCCAATTCCACCTTGACAGGTCACAAGTTTTCCTTCCTTCTTCCTTTGGGGAAGTGTACCAAATGCGTACATAGATTGTAATAGTCTCGTGGTTCTTTTTCTGTTGCGTATTGATAAGCTATCCTCACATTGGCTACTAATTTATGATCTCTGTCCACACCGTACCATGAAATCTATATTTCCTAACACTGTTAATGAGATCTGCACCCGTGATTTGAATCAGTGAGGCCCAGACCGCCAAAGCAGGACGTGGGCACTTACCCGGTCTACCACAGGGCCGGCCCTGAATTGGACTTTTGGACCAACTTTTAGCCTGAGCTTGGGAAAACGTGCACCTGTTTGGATTATTCGTGAAGGTGATTAGTAGTAACATCATGGACAGTAACCTTTTCCTGTTGTTCATGGGTTTAGCATGGATCATGTTCTTTGGGGAGTATTCCTCTTCATCTGTTTGGAATGGTTTACCTTTCTGTAGCATCAATAAGAATTTTAAGGTGATTTTCCATCCTTGGAAGGTCACCTTAGCGATTCTTTTTCAGCCCCCAAAGCTTTATGCCATCATTCTGGACCCCTTTTTGGATCTTTGATTTTTGCTGAATTTATTTCCATAAACCTGCATTAAAACATCCTATATCTTTCAGATAGCTTACATCATCGTCACCAGCATAAGCCTAATCACAGGCCCTCACCACACTCTTGTGCCTCACCATCTCTTTCCACCACCCCCCCCACCGACCTGCTTTGCCTCTGGGAATCCCCAATCAAATGTGCCATGCCACCTGTTCATCATCTGGGTACGTTTGACATCCTGAGATCAGAAGCTCCAAATTCGAGGTGGATCTTGAAACCCCCTTCATGGACACAGTGTCCTTCTGTCTTAAGTATAATCCAAAGTCAAGAATGTTCTCATGAGGACATTGAAGAGAAGAATCAATGCCTCCTTTCCTACACCTCTAGCATTCTTTGAAGATCAGTCTCACTTTCCAAAGCTCTGGCGTCATGGGTTCCCACTGGGTACATGTTAATGTGTCTCTTTGTTTGGAAGGGCTTTACAAGTGTGCTGAAATGCACCCTTTTATACAGGGCTTCATTTCTTAGTGAAGGCAGTATGTCCATGAAAGGGGTTGACAGGACCCCGCGAATTTGGAGTTTCTGATCTCAGGATCTCAAATCAACCCAGATAACCACGTGTTCTCAGTGCTTAGTTTGACCCAGGCTAGGATAGCAAGCAGTCCTACAAGTGACCTGTGCAAATTCAAAGACAACAACCAAGAGTCACGAAAGCACTCACACCTTGGACTAGAGAACATACGGTTATTAAAGAAATACAAAATTAATCATTACGAACTGAGAAGAACAGACTGATAAGCATATCTAAGGGAGATAGTTGAGAAAGACCATGACGAGTATAATATGGAAAAGAAAAAAGTTCCAGAAAATGGAAGGTGAACAAAAATCACACCTGAAAAATCCACAATGAGAGATGTCAGTCTTTACACAGACTCTGCTTGAACGTTTGAAAGTCAGAGAAATTCACAAGCCAAAAGACGGCAGCAAAGGTCAAACCTGCGCTAACTGGGAATGGTGAGTTATTAGACTGCTCCAAGCAGGCTCTGAAGCCCTGTTTTGATGAAGCCTGCCGGCACACCAGAGACATAATTATGACAAATCCTCTGACATCACGGTGGACCTGAAAACCTGCTCTCATCTACACAGTGCCAGACTTGGGCTCAAGTAGCATATTCAAATCCCATTATACTCAACTGCAGGTGGCCAAAGGAACATGAAAGGGGCCTGGCAGTGGTGCAGTGGTTAGGTCCACACCTTCCGGGTCGGTGGTCCGGGGTGGGCTGTGTGGAATCCTGGGTGTGAGCCTCCTAACCATTGCTTCAGTCATCCTGGATCTGGCGTCCTAGGTAGTGTAGAGGCAGATGGGAAGGGAGGTTAGACAGGGCCAAATTTCCACAGCAAATACAGGAGGATTGCCAGCAGATGTGAGCTCAGTGATGAACTTCTGCCAAAACAAAACCGATTACAAGTTGCAAAGAATACAAAAACTGAAGCTCAAAAAAAAGAAAACAAACACGTTGGCAGTAAGAAGAAGATCTCTATGAAGAAGCTTAGCAAAACAGGTGAAAGCCATGTCAATTCGAAAACAAGCAAATCTTTGGGGAAAGGAATTCCAGAAGACACAAGGAAAAAGAAGGATATTTCGGGATCTAGGAATGGAAGAATTAACAGGTAGATGAGCTATAGCCAGGCAATGGCACACCAGTCAGCCGGAACAAAGGATGTAATCAAGCCATTTGTGACCACCAGAATGACTGTGAGGGTTTTAGGGAAGTGAAGCAAGCCCCAGGGAGAAAGGCAAATACCCTAGGATCTCACTTAAGAGGAGAAGAAAAAACAAGCGGTCAGGAACAGGTGGCACGGGACATTTGATTGGGGGTTCCCTGAGACAAAGCGGGGAGGTGTGAGGGGGGAAACAGATGATGAGGCACAAGTGTGTGGTGAGGGCCTGCTATTAGGCTTACGCAGGTGAAGATGATGTAAGCTACACGGAAGTCTACATCGATGAGGATGCAAATCAGAAAGATATAGGATGTTCTAATGCAGGGTTATGGCAATAAATTCACCTAAAAGCAAAAAATCCAAAATGGGGTCCAGAATGACGGCATAAAGCTTTGGGGCTGAAAGAGATTAGAGAAGGTGAACTTCCAAGGCTGGAAAATCACCTCAAAATGCGTACTGATGCTACAGAAAGGTAGACCATTCGAAATAGGTGAAGAGGAATACTACCCACAGAACATGATGCGTGCTAAACCCATGCACCAACGGAAAAGGTTACCGTCCATGATGTTACTACTAATCACCTTCACGAATAATCCAAACAGGCCCACGTGTTCCCAAGCTCAGGCAAAAGGTTGGTCCAAAAGTCCATTTCAGGGCCGGCCCTGTGGCGGAGCAGGTAAGTGCCCACGTTCTGCTTGGCCGGCCCAGGCCTCACTGTTTCACATCACGGGTGCAGATCACATTAGCAGTGTTAGGAAATATAGATTTCATGGTACAGTTCGGACAAGGATCATAAAATAGGTAGCAATGGTGAGGTCACCTTATCAATACGCACCAGAAAAAGAACGTGAGGCTTTTACAATCCATGAACGCATCTGGTACACTTCCCCAAAGGAAGCAGGAAGGAAAACATGGGACCTGCCAAGGTAGAATTGGCAGAGTGCTAGGAGATGACACGATCATTGCCCATCAGAGGATTGCCCGGGCAACTTCAACTTGGGAGGGAGTCCAGGACTTTCTCTGGGGAACGTCCACCCACTTGGCCATCTACATAAAATGTAAGAGGTAAAACCCAGGATAATCTTACAGGAGAGAAACCAGTGTCTAGAGAGCATGTAGCAGGCCTTACAAAGTTCGAGGAGAAAGTCAGAAACCGACAAGAAATCGAGAAAAAGGAAAACTATCCTACCTGAAAAGGGTGAGGAGTCAGACTGGCCTGAGATGGCTCTGAAACTCTGTGTGCACGCAGGATGTCAGGACAACTTCGAATTTTGAGGTTGTTTATGACATCACGATGATCATGTCCGCCAAGATGGCCGCACGGTTACAGACTGAGGATTGACCTAGACTAGGCTATTAAACGGAGGGATACCCAGAAACAGCTTTGAAAAACAGAAAGTGGACACAGAAACTGGAGGACATAAGACAGACGCTGATTCAAGGGGTAAGAAAGGAATCCTTGGCAGGAAGCGAGAATAGAGGGACAAGCACCGAGAGGAGAACGTTGTCATCTATTCAAGTCTATGGGGAGGCCATGCTGATTCAAGCTTGCAACTTGATTGGAAGCAAGAGGCCGGACTTGGGCCTTATCAGACCTATGTGGTCCTTCTGCCTTAAGAATAAGCCAAAGTCAAGAGTGATGTCTTGAGGACGTTGAAGAGAAGAATCGATGCCTCCTTTCCTAGGCACCTGGCATTTTTTGCAGATCAGTCTCACTTTCCATAGCTCTGGCGTCACGGGGGCCCACTGGCTTCATGCTAATGTGTCCCAAGAGATGTCTTGGAAGCCTTGAAGGAATGGAGCCCTGTCACGCTTGGAGTACGTCTCTTTGTTTGGAAGTGCTCTACAAGGGTGCTGAAAAGCACCCTTTTCCACAGGGCTTCGCTCCTTCGTGAAGGCTGCCCGCCCAGGCTAGTGTGCTCAGTTTGCCCCCAATGAAATTCTCTCCTCCTACCTCTTGCCGTAGAAGGATTATTGATTATGTGTTTTGACACCACATGTAAGGAAGTGGGCTGAAAATCAGAACATTACAATTCTGTTTCAAGAAAAATAAACAGGTCAGGGCTGACGATGTAAGGCAAACAAATGGCACAGCCTATAGAAATAAAGTAAGCCCGTATCTAGACGGAATCTAGGGGAACGTTCCAGGATCAGGGGTGAAGTTCGAAACTTCCCAAATCCGGAAAAGAGACAGGAAAATATCTTTCCTGGAGAGAGGAATTCATCAGATTTGTCTAATTTGTCTTGGAAACATTGTGTCCATGAAGGGGGATGCCAGGACCACCTCGAATTTGGAGTTTCTGACCTCAGGATGTCAAACCAACCCAGATGACCACGTGTTCTCAGTGCTTAGTTTGACCTGGGCTAGGACAGCAAAGAATCCTTCAAGTGACTGGTGCAAATTCAAAGACAACCACCAAGAGTCATGAAAGCACTCACACCTTGGCCTGGAGAACATACGGTGATTCCAGAAATGCAAAACGAATCACTTGGAATGAAGGGGAACGGACTGATAAGCATGTCTAAGGGGGATAGCTGAGAAACACCATGACGATTACACTATGGAAAAGAGAATAAGCTCCCAGAAAATGGATGGGGAACAGAAATCACACCTGGATAATCCACAATGAAAGATGATGTCCGTCTTTAGACAGACTCTGCTGGAACGTTTGAAAGTCAGAGAAATTCACAAGCCAAAATACAGCAGCGTAGGTCAAGCCTGGGCTAAGTGGGAAGGGTGAGTTATGAGGCTGCTCCAAGCGGGCCAGGAAACCGTGTGTCCGTGAAGCTTGCCGGGACAGCAGAGATACGATTATGACAAATCCTCTGACATCGCAGTGGACCCGAAAAACAACCTGGCCTCATCTACACAGTGCCAGAGTTGGGCTCAAGTAGCATATTGAAGTCCCATTGCCCTCAACTGCAGGTTGCCAATGGAACATGAAAGGGGCCGGCCGGTGGTGCAGCGGTGAGGTCCGCACCTTCTGGGTCGGTGGCCCAGGGTGGGCCGGGTGGACCCTCGGGTGAGCCTGCTCACCACTGCTTCAGTCATTCTGGGGCAGGCGTCCGAGGTCGTGTAGAGGCAGATGGGAAGGGACGTTAGACAGGGCCAGACTTCCACAGCAAATACAGGAGCATTGCCAGCGGATGTGAGCTCAGCGATGCACTTCTGCCAAAAGAAAACCGATTCAAAGTTGCAAAGAATAGAAAAACTGAAGCTGAAAAGACAAAATGAAAAACTGCATGCCAGTGAGCAGGATGAGATCTCCAGGAAGAAACTTAGCAAAACAGGTGAAGGCAATGTCAATGGAAAACTAACAAACGTGTGGGGAAAGAAATTCAAGAAGACACAAGGAGAAAGAAGGAGATTCCAGGATCTAGGAATGGAAGCATCAACACACTGGCAACGTCCATACCAGAGAAAGGAATCTCTGGATTCCATGCAACCTCTGTCAGAGTTGCAGCAATGTTTCCCACAGATACAGGAGAGGGAATCCTAAAGTTTCTAGCCAGCAACAAGAGACCCCGTCTAGGCAAAGGAATCCTCAGGAAAATGAAAAAAGCAGGACGTGGCACACTCCGATTTCAACTTATAGGACGAAGCACTAGGTACCAAGACGGCACAGTCTGGGCCCAAAAACAGGCACACAGACCCATGCAACAGAATCGAGAACCCAGAGCCCAACTCAAACGTACATGGACAGCCCATTTTCGACCAGGGAACCAAGAGGAGACAGCGGAGAAAGGAGAGCCTCTACCATAAACGGTGCTGGGAAGCCTGCACAGCCACATGGAACACAACGAGAGTACACGATGATGTTACACCTGGCACACACACCACCTGAAATGGATCAAAGCCTTGAATGGCAGACTTGAAACCGTGAACCTTGTAGCAGAAGACCTAGGCAGAGTGCTCTTTGCCATCTGTCTGAGCCGCCTGTTTGGAAGAAGCAAGTCCGACTGGGCCAGGGTAACCAAGTCAACAAGAAACCAACGGGACCACGTCAAATGCGGACGCTCCTTGCCCAGTGAAGGAAACCATCGACTGAATGCAAAAATAGCACAACAACTGGGAGAGGATGTTTACAAAGCACACATCGGACAAGGGGTGAAAAGCCCAAAGATGCAATCAACTCGCATGTCTCCACAAGAATAAAAACGTCAAGCCAATGAAAACCTGGGCAAAAGATGGAAACAGAGATTTCTCCCAAGAAGATCGAAAGAGGGCCAATGGTGGCATGAAAACTTGTTCACCATCCTTAACTCTCAGGCCAATGCAAGTGCAAACTGCACGGGCACAGCAGCTCACTGTGGTCAGAATGGCTATAAGGAACCAGAACGGAAGCAACAAGTGTCAGAGAGGAGGTTGAGAGAAGGGAAGCCTCCTGCACCATTGGTGGGAGTGCAAAACGGTGCAGCCACTACGCCAAGCGGTGTGGAACTGCCTCAGAAGTTTAAGAATCCGTGTCCCATATGATCCAGCTATTCCTCTGCGGCGTGTTGATCCAAAGAACTCGGAAACACTCCTGCATAGTGTTCAGGCAGAACCTGTCTAAAGACTGACGTCTATCACTGTGGATTATTCACTTGTGATTTCTGTTGGCGTTCCACTTGACAGGACCTTATTTTCTTTTCCATACTCCAATCCTCATGGTCTTTATGAGGTATCTCCCTTTGGTATGCTTATCAGTGCATTCTCCTTCATTCCAAGTCATGAATTTTGCATTTCTTTAATCACCTTAGGTTCTGTAGGCCGAAGTGTGAGTCCTTTCGTGATTGTTGGGTGTTGTCTTGCAATCTTTACAGGTCACTTGTAGGAATCTTTGCTATCCTGGTCGAGTTGACACTGCACTCTGACAACTCGTGGTCATCTTGGCTGGTTTGACATTCTGAGATCAGAAACTCCAGATTCGTGGGGGTGCTGGCAACCACCTTCATGGACATTATGTTTCTGAGACAAGTTCGCAAAGTCTGATGAACTCCTCTCTCCAGGTAACAGATTTTTCTGTCTCTTTTCTGGATTTGGGAAATTTCGAACTTAACCCCTGATCCTTGGGCGCTCCACCAGATTAGGTCTAGATACTGGCTTACTTTATTTCCACAGGGTTTTCTATTGGTTTGACTTACATCCTCAGCTCTGGCATGTGTAGTTTTCTTTAAATATAATGGTAGTGTTCTAATTTTCAGCCAAACCTCTTCCATAAGGTGTCAAAACACAGAGTCAGTACTCCTTCTACGGCAAGAGATAATGGGAGAGAATTTCATTGGAGTCCAACTGAGCACGCTAGCCTGTTGGGGCAGCCTTGACACAGGAACGAAGCCCTCTGGAAAAGGGTGCTTTTCAGCACACTTCCAGTGCCCTTCCAAACCAGCAGACATACTCAAAGAATGATCGGCGTGCATTTCTTCAGTCTTCAAAGAGATGTCTTGGGACACATTAGCATGTACCCTGTGGGCCCCCATGACTCCAGAGCTGTGGAAAGGGAGACTTCTCTTCAAAGCATGCTAGGGGCGTAGGATGGAGGCGTCGATTCTTCTCTTCACTGTCCTCAAGATATCATTCTTGACTTTGGATTATGAGTAAGGCAGAAGGCCAATGTAGGACTGATAAGCACCAAGTCCGGCCTCTTGTTTCAAATCAAGTTTCAAGGTTGAATCAGCACGGCCTCCCCATCTACTTGAGTAGATGACAATGTTCTCCTCTCAGCGCTTGTCCCTCTATTATCGCTTCTTCCCAGTGATTCCTTTCTTATCCCTTGAATCAGCGTCTCTTTGATCTCTTCAAGTTTCTGTGCCTGGTTCCCGTAGGAAAAGCTGTTTCTGTGTATCTCTCACTTCACTATCACAGCCTAGGCAAATACTCGCCCTGGAAACATGCGGCCATCTTTGGTGACATGTTCAGCGTGATGTCATAAACACCCTCGGATTTTTCTAAGTTATCCTGACAACGTCCATGCACACAGTGTTTGAGAGCCATCTCATACCAGTCTGAAGACTCCATCTTTCCAGGTAGGATAGTTCTCCTTGTTCTGCATTTCTTATCAGTTTCTAAGATTCTCCTTGAACATTGAAAGGTCTACTACCTTCCCTCCAGAGACCGGTTTCTTTCCTTTAAGATTATCCTGGGTTTTACCTCTTACCTTTTGTGGATATGGCCAAATGGGTGGATTTTCCACAGAGAAAGTCCTGGAGTCCCTCCCAAGTTGAATTTGCCCAGGCAATCCTCTGACTCGTGTGATCACTTGGCAGTCTGACAATTCCACCTTGTCGGGTCACCTGTCTTCCTTCCTTCATCAATTGGGGACGTGTACCTGATACGTTCATAGATTGTAATATTCTCATGGTTCGTTTTCTGGTGCGTATTGATAAGTTCTCCTCACAATTTCTACTTCTTTATGATCTCTGTGCCGACCAGACCATGAAATCTGGATTTCCCATTGCTATTAATCTGATCCCCACCCATGATGCTAGGCGGTGATGCCCGGGCTGCCCAAGAGGAACGTGGGCACTTACTTGCTACACCACAGTGCCAGACCTGAATTGGACTATTGGAGCAATCTTTCGCTGAACTTGGGAAGAAGCTGGCCTTTTTCGATCATTCCTGAAGGTAATTAGTAGTGACCTCATAGAGGGTAACATTTTCCCTTGGTTCATGAGTTTAGCACGGAACACATTCTCTTTGTAGTATTCATCTTAATCTATTTGCAATGGTCGACCATTCTGTAGCATCATTAAGCATTTTGAGGAGCTTCACAATCCTTAGAAGTTCATCTCTCTAATCTCTTTCAGCATCAAAAGCTTTATGCCGCAAATATGCATGCCTTTTAGGATTTTTTCTTTCCCTCTGGGAACCACCAATCCAAAGGGAAGGCTGGTATCCAAAGCTAGAATGCTCAGTTTGGCAACAATGAAATTCTCTCCCCCATCCCTCGCCATAGAAGAGTATTGCTTATGTGCTTTGACACCATATGTGAGGAAGTTGACTGAAAATTAGAACATTACACTTATATTTAATGAAAAATAAACATGACAGAGATGACGATTTAAGTCGAACAACTAACGAATCCTACAGAAATAAAGTAAACCAGCATCCAGACGTAGTCTACTGAAATGATCAAGGATCCAGGTTCCACTTTGAGCGTCCCCAAATTCAGAAAAGAGACATAAAAATATCTTACCTGTGGGGATGAATTCATCAGATTTGTCTAATTTGTCTCGGAAACATTATGTTCATATGGTGGTTGCCAGGACAACCTAGAATTTGGAGATTCTGATCTCAGAATGTCAAACCAACCAAGATGACCTCGTGTTCTCACTGCTCCATTGGACCTAGGCTGGATAGCAAAGATTCCTTTAAGTGAACGATTGAAATTCAAAGACAATACCCAAAAATCACGAAAGCGCTCACACGTCGGCCTAGAGAACATATGGTGACTAAAGAAATACAAAATTAATAACGTGAATGAACGAGAAGGGACTGATAAGCATATCTATGGGAGACAGCTGAGAAAGACCATGACAAGTGATGTGGATTAAGGCCACCCCAGCTCGAAAAGCCCAAGGTTATGTGGTATACATGCAGAACTATATGACCTGGTGAATTTCTTTTGGTATGAATTAGAGGTGCCCCAGTGAGAGAGGCCCAGGTCATGCTCACCTACATGCCTATCTACGGGGACAGTTTTGTATCTAGTGTTATATGACCACACAATAGCAAGAACCCATCTGAACTGAAATCATTTAATTACGTTTACATCATATTTTCTTTTTCCTTTAAAAATAAGTCATGTACCCATGACTCATAAAATTAGCCCTTACCCTCAACTCAGGGCAGCAGCAGCAGCTCTTCACTGCCCATGGGTTCTGTCCCCATGCATGCAGCTCTACACTGCCCATAGATCCTGTCCCCATGCAGCAACTCTTTACTGCCCATGGGTCCTGTCCCCATGTTATCCTGTAAAGTTCTCTAAATAAAAGAGCACCACTACCAGACGTTGAGAGTCCAAGAAATCTTTCAACTCTTCAGCTCGCTGAGCCTGCATCATATCTTGTGTCCTGTATGGGGAACTTGCTTCGTCAGTTTTTGAGCTCGACTTCTGGTAAGTGCCCCTTTCTTCCTGGTGCCTCTCTCTTTTTCGAGGATGGATCTAAACTCACTTCTCCATCAGGAGCTTTCTTGGTTAGCTGTATGAATCGATGTTTGTTGCCCATGGCTACTCTATGGGGCAAATCATGGCATTCAGCTTGAAGAGAATCAGTAGCTTAAGCCTCAGGGTGATGTAGCATGAATTGATCCATTCCTTCCTGAGTCTATCTCTAATATATAAATATTACCTGGGCATGCATAGGCCACTGAAGTCATTAGGATGGTTGGCAATCTGCAAGACTCCGGTGGAAGGTTTCTTCTCCTAAGGCTGGATTGGGATACCTCCCATGGCACCTGACCAGGCTCTGAACTGTGCAAATGTCCCAATCGGGAATCGAGTTCAAGGAAACTACCAAAGTCTAACCTTTGCTTGAGTATGGGAAACCCTTCTTCAGAGAATGACTCCAACATGCAATTGGGTAGAATGTCCCTCAGAACGGCGGAAAATTCCGCACACTTTTTGTCCATTATGTTCTCTCTTAAACTTCTCCTTTTGTCTCAGGGACCATTCACCAAGCACCTATTACTGCCAGGCAGAATAGGAAAGATGTTCACCAGGCACCTGTTACTGCAAGGCATCCAAGGGAAGGTATACAAGGGATGCAATGCTGGCAGACACCCCCGCCAGCCCTTGCTATAGGAACCCCACAGTAGGAACAACATGTGGGATGCTGCCGTAGGTTCAGGGGGCATTTTCAAGGTAATGGACGTGTCTCTTTCATCTTTGTTAGAGATACAATGGCCATTTTCGTCTCCTTTTGAGCTTTGCAACCGGGAAACAAAGAAATCTTTCAAAAGTCAAGTCCTCCAACACTGGGAGCCCCAACTTTGGCTTTCTGGGCCTGATCACCCTGGCGACCCCAAGTAGGGTACCCTCTGTTGGCGGTTGACTCACTGAGTATTTTAGTCACCTACTGAGTTGGCTATGAGGGTAGGAAATCTGTGATTTTTTCTGTGAACAGTCATGCTATGGTAGTGTGCCACAGCACGGGAACTGTTGTGTGACTCTTATCTTGAGAACCCTCTGAGCGGCCATGAGGGTGAGGTCTGGTGTCTTCTATTCCTTTCTTTGTTTTGGTCATCATCTCCTCTGTTGTCACCAAGTCGAGGTTAAGATCAGGCTGGACCTGATCAGAACCTGCACCTTCTGTGAAATCGAAAAACTTGAAAACATTTTTCAAGAGACTAAACTCTCAACCCGGGTACTTGGAGCCCCGGCCCCCAGTCAGTTCCAGGCCTTTGTAGGCACTCCACCCTTCTCCACTCCACTGTCAGTCGCACACTGGCGTTACTGCCATGGGGAATGCCATAAGCATCCCCAGAGACTCACCACTCAGGGTCATTCCAACTAATTAGAAACACTTTCAATTGTCTGGATTATGGCACAGAAACTGCAGCTGGGAGAAAGTTTGTGAGGTTTCTCTGTGACTTTATGGTGCACTTGGACAGGTAGATCAACCTAGAACGTCCTTCAAGTTACAGTCCAGTTTCTGAGAAATCAAGAGCAACCGTCCTTAGAAAGTCCTTGCAAGACTGGAAAGACAGTTCTAGAGGCAGCTCAGTTTCGACCTAGTTCCTTTATCATGAAAAGGATTATCATCCCCCCTCTCCAGGAACTACTATCTAGCCAATCTCTCAGTCTTAAGACTCAAAAAAAAAAAAAAAAGAAAGGAGGGGAAAGGATAAATGGCCATAAGTGTGTTATTGCAAAAAGTATAGCATCTAGAGAGTCTTCTCCATAAGCATTAGTAAAAAGTCTCAAAAGAAATTTTAGATTCATAACTGGTGAGCTTTATATTATTGTACCTGTTTCACGGCAGTAGCTTTTAAAACAATAGTTGTACAGTCTCTGTGTATGTGTGTCTATGTGTACGTTATACATGTGATATTTTTACCCCTGGATGGTAGGGCCAAAATTAAGATATGTTTAGTTGGCTGAAAGTAAGTGCTTTCATAAATTCTAAATGTAGTAGAAATTAACTCAGTGCCTTTCAAAGTTAACATCATGTGAATTAACCTTTGGTAAATGAAAGTTTCTTTAAGTTTGTTGGTTTGATCGAAAATAGTCTTGTTGTCAGAGTTGTCAGTATTTGCATAGGATGCAGGCATTCAGCCTGGGTTTACTAGTGACATAAGTTCACGTTGTCTGTTAAATTTGTCAGCGAAATAATATATTTAAATGATGACCTGTTTTGTCTAATGCCTCATGAGGTTTCCGTAGGTAATCTGAATATAATTGTTGGAAACAAATGGTTTAAATACATAAAACTCATAAAAGTGAATACAGTAACATTTATGGTCTCTATAGTTGGGGGAAAAAAACAGCTTTAAAGTCTTTTGGTAACAATCTTGAATTTTGCCAAGTAAAGTTAATAAATATCTGAATATCTGGATCATTTTTCGATAGGATGAAACACTGAATCATTATTAATAAACATATCTAAGTTATCTACTTTTGGCTTCTTATGGAAGAGGCTAAAAGCGTGTGGGTGTATTAAAAAGCATGCCTTGTGTTTAGTTGTAAAGCGGCGTGTTTCTAAACTTAGGAAGTGTTTAGAATGCTGATATAAAAGACAATCCATAATTGTTTACCTTTTTAGTGTTTACTAGGTCTGTTAAGGGTTAAAGTTCTAATTACCTTATGGAATTAAACCTACTGGAAACTACTAAGGAAAAGAGCTTTGTATTCAAGGAGGTTAAAATGGATGTTTTCAGTAAAAAAGGTATAAAGAATGGAAATATTTTTGTTTGATGGGTTAAGAAAGATAAATTTGTCGTGATTTACTAGAAAGGAAAAAACAAAGACTTTGGGTCAAATTCTGAAAACAAAAAAGAAAGTTGTAGAAGGTTTGTGAAGGAGAAATTCTGAAAGGAGTTTTATGCCTGGTCAAGTAGACTAAAGTAAGTTCAATTAAGTGCATGAGTTTGAAAGTTCAAAATAAGTAGGTGCAGAAATTCAAGTTTGGTTTTCTCTAAAAGGATACATTTTCTTGAACTTTTGATCTGCTCTTGGTAAAGAGGTCTTAAAAGCTGTTCCTTTGAGTAAGTCTACGTAAGAGACAAATATGTTTTGTGAAAATAATGACTGAGGTCACTCTTAAGATTTTTGACTCTGTTATAACTTTGAATAGATACCCGAGCATTGCTTCACAGCGAGTGTTGCTTTCTATTTGAACAAGCATTTGAAAAGCTTTTGATAGGTTTTGACAAGCTTATCCCTCAAAAATATTCAAATGCTGAAGGAAGGCTTTCTTTTGACATGGTAGGCAGAAGAAAAATTACTCTGAGGATTTTTAGAGGGCCCCTGAGACTTCGCGAAGACATTTGCTCTCTCATCCTATAAGAAGGAAGATATTAAACTAATTAGGCTTACTTGGTCCATTAAATTACATGGGAAACATTGTGAAATAAGTGATGATAGACTTCCTTAGGTGGTATAAGATGGGTAAATGTTATTAATATAGGTGCCTTAAAATTATATAGCATTCCTAAGAATCTGATCTTTCCTGGTTAACAGTCATAAGTCCAATTATTATCAGCAAGTGTTATATGTCACTGAAGTAGCCAAGTTTCTTTGTCAATTGCCCTTTTGACTCCTTTGTCCATTTCCAGGTAGTTGTTGTTTTACTCTGATGCTTTTTTCTTTTGCAAATATGCTTCATCTTCCCAGAAATTCCAGGAAAGGGTTCTGAGACAGAGGTTCTAAACTACACGTTTCTGACAAACTTTCAGATTGTAAAACTGAACTGAGTAAGAAATGACAGAATTCTAACAGAAACTAAGTTCATCAATCTGCTGACAGAAAACTCAGCTCAAGAATTCATTATACAGGACTGTGTGAACTGATGAGGATGGTTGTAATTTTTTAGAACTTCTGTTTGAAATATTGTTGAGTTTTGATGTGTTGTTTTGTTTTCTCATAATGAAGGAAAGCTTTTTCTCTTTTCCCTTATGCTAACAATGACCTACAGCCATTTGGTGAAATTATACCTTCATGAGCAAAACTGAAACATTTATCTTTTTCTCCCTACATTATCCCTAAGGAATTTGGAAACCCTTTGTCACTGAGTATGGTTATTTAGTAGCAATATTTGCATAAGTTCCATAAGAATCTGTTCACCTTATAACAGGCCACATTGGTTATACTACCAAGGCTTTGACTGGAATGTCATATTTGAAACATACAGGCTCAGATATGACAAGACAGCATTTCAGGAACAAAGATTGGACTTTCTGGAATACAGTCCCTAGGAAACATGGGCCTGGTACCTTGTTTACAGAGATTCTGGCAATCTTGCCCGGTCGCTAAGGAAGCTTGCTTATCTGCCAGGTGCAAGGAACCTCCGAATATTTTGGTGGACCTCAAAGAGAACTGAACTCACATCTGTAGGTACTGCAGGCCAAATCTGATGGCAAGTCCTTGGCTTGGCTTTTCTGGCATCTAGAGGCCTTCACAGATCAATGTGAGATTACTCTCCCTGGGGCAGCCCCAATTCATACTAGAAAAATATACACCAGGTCATGTAGTTTGGCTTGTAGGCCAGGTCACCTTGGGCTTCTCTAGCTTGGACAGCATTAATCCTCATCATAAACCACCCCTGAACCCATTATGACCGGAAATCTTTGGGGATATGAATGATGGTCAGTCTTCTGTAACTACTTCTGGCTGTACAAGGTCGTAGAGCTTCCCCAAAATGGGGCCATAGGTACAGGTAGGAAGTTCAGTGGACCAAAAGTCTTCACCGGTGGAGTTCAAGGGTGACAAGTTGTACAGAGCCTCTGGAGACGAGAGAATCCTTTGACGAGAGGTGGTCCAGGAGGTGAAACATTTTTGACATGCTAAAGACAAACAACGAAAGAGATAACAAATTATAATAAGAAATACAAGCAGTATGTTTAACCCAATGAATAAGATTTTGAGGTACTGCAGAAACCTGGTCCTGACTAGGAGTTCAACCAGTCGTTTACAGTTAGGGTTGGTCAGACATGGATTTAATTTGGTGGCTGGAATAGGAAGCCAGAAATATTTTGATGGTAGTCAGGAATATAGACACAACATTGTTTTTAAAATGACACTGGTGCCCCCTTGTGCTGCTGTCAAGACATCCAGTGCCATTTGGATTTGGAGGACTGCCTTACACACTTGGGATACTTCTAAATTGAGCAGCGAAATGCTATGTTGTGTATCATTTAATTCCTTCATAGTAAATTTGTTTAGGACTTCCGTGTGCAAGACGATATTTCCGATTCCTAATTGGGGAAGGAAAATTGCGGAAAGATGGTCATACCAGTGGAAGACAGAGCGGGTCCAGTGCTGTTGCAGGTTGGGTAGCTTAGCAGGAGGAGATATAGTAAATGTAGTTCTACCTTGCATCCAGACAAAGCCTAGGGTGCATCATCCAATCCATCCAGGTGGCAGCCAAGGTAATAAATTGGAGCCACATATCCACTGAGCACCGTTAGCGGCTAAGCAATGCATTCTGGGCCGTCTATCCCAGTCAGTCCCAAACTAACCTGTATTTTTTTTTAAGGATATGACATAAGAACACATATAAAGGGGAGTTTTTCCCAAGGTCAGCTGCTATTAGGCCATGTATCACAGGTGTGGTTGGTTTCTTCCCAACAGAGAGCGGCCTTTTACTCAGTTGCCCACTAGTAGGAGTGAACCAAATATATTCGTCACAAATTTGATATGGTCCATCCTGTGTGTATCGATTAGTTGGGGACTTTACTGTTGGAACTTGTTTTGTTTGATACACCTGTGACAAGGCAAATCTAGTTAGTATTTGGACAGTAGTATTGAAGGAAAATGTTTGATTGTGGCCAGGGAACTCCGAGGTGTCAGAGATAGATGGCCACAAGGAGACATTACGATTAGTAATAGATGAATCTTGCGGAAGAAAAGAGCTAGAATCTAGTATCCATGAATGGCTACTGTAGCTTCTACAGAAGCTTAATTTTTGCTCTCTTAAATCATCCTCATTTTTACAAAAGATAGCGAAATTATGATTAACACCTTTGCAAATAAAGTGTAGTTTCAATACAACTTGCTCCAATTATTTACATAAGAGCAGAAAGAATCGGAATTGCTTATACAGGTTTTTAAAAATCTGCTTTGCTGGAATTTTTTCTGAGGAGTCTCAGATTGAACTGTGAAGGCCTCTAGAGGCCAGAAAAGCCAAGCCAAGGACTTGCCATCAGATTTGGCCTGCAGTACCTACAGATTTGAGTGGCGTTCTCTTTGAGGTCACCCAAAATATTCGGAGGTTCCCTGCACCTGCCAGATAAGGAAGATTCCGTAGTGACCGGTCAAGATTGCCAGAATCTCTGTAAACAAGGTACCAGGCCCATGTTTCCAAGTGGCTGTATTCCAGAAAGTCCAATCTTTGTTCCTGAAATGCTGTCTTGTCATATCTGAGCATGTGTGTTTCAAATATGACATTCCAGTCAAAGCCTTGGTAATATATCCAATGTGTCCTGTTATAAGGAGAACAGATTCTTATGGAACTTATGCAAATATTGCCACGAAATGACAATACTCAGTAACAAAGGGTTTCCAAATTCTCGAGGGATAAGGTAGGGAGAAAAATATAAATGTTTCAGTTTTGCTCATGAAGGTATAATTTCACAAAATGGCTGTAAGTCATAGTTTGCATAAGAGAAAAGAGGAAAAGCTTTCCTTCATTATGAGAAAACAAAACAACACATCAAAACTCAACAATATTTCAAACAGAAGTCCTAAAAAATTACAATCATCCTTATCAGTTCACACAGCCCTGCATAATCAGTTCTGGGGTTGAATCTTCTGTTAGTACATTGATGAACTTACTTTCTGTTAGAATTCTGTAATTTCTTACTCTGTTCAGTTTTACAATCTGAAAGTTTATCAGAAGCCTGTCGTTTAGAACCTTTTTGTCAGAACCCTTTCCAGGAATTTCTCGGAAGATGAAACATATTTGCAAAAGGAAAAAGAATCAGAGTAAAACAACAAGTACCTGGAAATGGACAAAGAACTCAAAAGGTCAATTGACAAAGAAACTTGGCTACTTCTGTGACATATTAAACTTCCAGATAATAAGTGGACTTATGACTGATAACGAGGACAAATCAGAATTTTAGGAATGCTATATAATTTTAAGACATCTATATTAATAACATTTACCCATCTAATAACACCTAAGAAAGTCTATCATTACTTATTTTACAATGATTCCCGTGCAATGTAATAGACCAAATAAGTCTAATTAGTTTAGTATTTTCCTCCTTATAGGAAGAGAGGGCAAATGTCTTTGAGAAGTCTCAAGGGCCCTCTGAAAATCCTCAGATTAATTTTTCTTCTGTCTACCAGGTCAAAAGATAGCCTTCATTTAGGATTTGAATATCTTTGAGGGAGAATCTTGTCAAAACATATCAAAAGCTTTTCAAATGCTTGTTCAAATGTGAAACAACACTCACTGTGAAATGTGCTCAGGTATCTATTCAAAGTGATAACAGAAAGAGTCAATAATCTTAATAGTGACCTAAGTCATTATATTCACAAAACAGGTTTGTCTCTTAGGTAGACTTACTCAAAGGAATCGCTTTCATAACCTCTTTAGCAAGAGCAGATCAAAAGTTCAAGAAAATGTATCCTTTTAGAGAAAACCAAATTTGAATTTCTGCACCTACTTATTATTAACATTCAAACTCATTCACTTAATTGAACTTGCTTTGGTCTTCTTGAGCAGGCATAAAACTCCTTTCAGATTTTCTTCTTCACAAACCTTCTAAAACTTTCTTTTATGTTTTCAGAATTTCTCCCAAATTCTTTGTTTTTTCCTTTCTAGTACATCAGGACGAATTTATCTTCCTTAACCAATCAAACAAAAATATTTCCATTATTTATACCTTTTTTACTGAAAACGTACATTTTAACTTCCTTGAACACAGAGCTCTTTTTCTTAGTAATTTCCTCTGGCTTTAATTACGTAGGTTAATTAGAACTTTTAACCCTTAACAGACCTACTAAACACTAAAAAGGAAAACAATTATGAATTGTCTTTTATATCAGCATTCTGAACACTTCATAAATTTAGAAACACGCCACTTTACAATAAAACACAAGGCATGGTTTTTAATACACCCACACGCTTTTAGCCTCTTCAAGAAGAAGCCAAAAGTAGATAACTTAGATGTGTTTATTAATAATGTTTCAGTGTTTCGTCCTATCCAGAAATGACCCAGCTATTCAGATTTTTATCATTTAACTTAACTTGGAAAACTCAAGATGGTTACCAAAAAGCATTTCGAAGCTGTTTTTCTTTCCCAAACTATACAGACCATAAAAGTTTTTGTACTCACTTTAATGAGTATTATCTATTTAAACCATTTGTTTCCATCAATTATGTTCAGATTACCTACTGAAACCTCATGAGGCCTTAGACAAAACTGGTCATCATTTAAAGCTATTACTTTGCTGACAAATTTTGCAGACAACGTGAACTTATATGACTAGTAAACCCAGGATGAAGGCCTGCATCCCTATGCAAATACCGACATCCCTGACAACAAGACTATTTTCAATCACACCAACAAACTTAAACAGTCTTTCATTTACCAAAGGTTAATTCACATGACATTAACTTTGAAAGGCACTGAGTTAATTTCTACTGCATTTAGCATTCATGTAAACACTTACTATAAGCCAACTAAACAGAGATCTTAATTTTGGTCATACCACCCAAGGCTGAAAGTATCACATCTATAACCTACACATAGACACGCATACACAGAGACTGTACAACTACTGTTTTAAAAGCTACTGCCGTGAATCAGGTACAGTAATATAAAGCTCACCAGTTATGAAGGTAAAGTTTGTTTTGAGCCTTTTTACAAATACTTATGGAGAAGACCCTCGAGATGCTAGACTCTTTCAATGGCACATTTATGGCCATTTCTCCTTTCCCCTCCTTTCTTTTTTTCAGTCTTAAGAGTGAGTGATGGGCTAGATAGTAGTTCCTGGAGAGGGGGGATGATAATCCTTTTCATGATAAAGGAACTAGGTGGAATCTGAACTGCCTCTAGAACTGTCTTTCCAGTCTTGCAAGGATTTTCTAAGGACAGTTGCTCTTGATTTCTCAGAAACTGGACTGTAACTTGAAGGACGTTCTAGGTTGATCTACCTGTCCAACTGCACCATAAAGGCACAGAGAAACCTCACAAATTTTCTCCCAGCTGGAGTCTCTGGGGCATAACCCATACAATTGAAATTGTTTCTAATTAGTTAGAACGACCCTGAGTGGTGAGTCTCTGGGGATGCTTATGCCATTCCCCATGGCAGTAAAGCCAGTGTGCGACTGGCAGTGGACTGGAGAAGGGTGCAGTGGCTACAAACACCTGGAACTGGCTGGAGGCCGGGGCTCCCAGTACCTGGGTTGAGAGTTAAGGTCCTTGCCAAATATTTTCAAGTTGTTCGATTTTACAGAATGTCCATGTTCTGGTCAGGTCCAGCCAGAACTTAACCTTGACTTGGTGACAACAGATGACATGATGAGCAAAACAGAGAAAGGAAAAGAAGACACCAGACCTCACTCTCATGGTTGCTCTCAGAGGGTTCTCAAGATAAGAGTCACACAACAGTTCCTGTGCTGTGGCACACTACCATAGCCCGACAGTTCTCAGAATAAATCACAGGTCTCCTACCCTCATAGCCAACTCAGTAGGTGACTAAAATACTCAATGAGTCAACCGCCAAGAGAGGTCACCCTACTTAGGGTAGTTGGGGTGATCAGGCCCAGAAAGCCAAAGTTGGGGCTCCAGTGGTGGAGGCCTTGATCCTTGAAAGATTCCTTCGTTTCCCCAGTTGCAAAGTTCAAAAGGAGATGAAAATGGCCATTGTAACTCTAAGAAAGTTGAAAGAGACATGTCCATTACCTTGAAGATCACCCCTGACCCTACGGCAGCATCCTACATGTGGTTCCTACTGTGGGGTTCCTATAGCAAGGGGTGATGGGCGTGGCCCCCAGCATTGCATCCCTTGTGTACCTTCCGTGGTATGTCTGGCAGTAACAGCTGCCTGGTGAACATCTTTCCTATTCTGCCTGGCAGTAATAGGAGCCTGTTGAATGGTCCCCAAGAGAAAAGGAGAAGTTTAAGAGAGAACAGGATGGAGAAAAATAGTGTAGAATTTTCCACTGAGCTGGGGGACATTTTACCCAATTGCGTGTTGGAGCCATTCTTTGAAGAAGGGTTTCCCATATGCAACCAAAGGTTAGAGTGTGGTACTTCCCTTGAACTGTAGTCCCGATGGAGACATTCACACAGTTCAGAGCCTGGTCAGGTGCCATGGGAGGTATCCCAATCCAGCCTTAGGAAAAGAAACCTTCCAGGGGAGTCTTGCAGATTGCCGGCCATCCTAAGGACTTAAGTGGCTGACCCGTGCCCACCTAAAATTTGTATATTAGAGATAGAGTCAGGAAGGAATGGAGTAATTCACTCTACATCGCCCTTAGGCTTAAGGTAGTGATTCTCTTCAAGCTGAATGCCATGCTTTGCCCTATAGAGTGGCCATGGGCAGCAAACGTGGATTCAAGCAGCTATCCAAGAAAGTTCCTGATGGAGAAGTGAATTTAGATCCATCCTTGAAAAAGAGAGATGCACAACGAAGAAAAGGGCACTTACCAGAAGTCGAGCTCACAAACCTATGAAGCAAGATTTTGATATGGGCCACAAGATATGATATGGTCTTGGTGAGCTGAAGAGTCAAAAGAAAGATTTCTTGGACTCTCAAATTCTGGAAGTGGTGCTCTTTTACTTATAGAATGGTACAGGACAACATGGCGACTGGACCCATGGGCAGTAAATAGTTGCTGCATGGGGACAGGACATATGGGCAGTGAAGAGCTGCTGCTGCTTCTGCATTGGGAAAGGTTCCATGGGAAGTCAGAGGTCCTGCTGCTGCCCTGAGTTGAAGATAAGGGCTAATTTTATAGTGCATTGGTACGTTACATTTTTACTGGAAAAAGAAAAGATGATGTTAAAAGTCATTAAATGATTTCAGTTCAGATGGGGTCTGGTTATTGTGTGGTCATATAGCATTAAATATGAATCTGGCCATATAGATAGGCATGTAGGTGAGCATGAAATGGGCTTCTATCACTGGGACACCTCTAATTCATACCAAAAAAAAAAAACTCACCGGGTCATGTAGTTTGGTATGTAGGCCAGGTAACCTTGGGCTTTTCGAGCTGGGGCAGCCTTAATCCACATCATTCGTCATGGTCTTTCACAGCTACCTCCCATAGATATTCTTATCAGTCTTTTCTCCTCCATTCCAAGTTATGAATGTTGTATTTCCTTATTCACCATATGTTCTGTAGGGGTCTAGATTTATGGCCTAAAACTTTGGAGGCTGAAAGAGATTAGAGAAGATGAACTTTCAAGGATTGGTAATCACCTCAAAATGCTTAATGATGCTATAGAAAGGAAGACCATTACAAAGAGATGAAGAAGATCATTGCCAAGAGAACATGATCCGTGCTAAACTCAGGGGCCAAAGGAAAAGGTTACAGTCCACAATGTTACTACTAATTACCGTTACGAGTAACCAAAGCAGGCCAACATCATCCCTAGTTCAGGCAAAAGTTTGATCCAAAAGTCGATTTCAGTGCCGGCCCTGCGTTGTACTGGGGATGTGCCCACGTTCCGCCTGGGCGGCCAGGGCTTCATTGGTTAGCACCACGGGTGCGGATCAGATTAGTAGCATTAGCAAATATAGATTTCACGGTATGGTGTGGACAGACATCCTAAAGAAATCGAAATTTTGAAGAGACGTTATGAGTACACACCAGAAAAAGAACCATGGGAATATTACAATCTATGAACGCATCAGGAACACTTCCCCAAATAATGAAGGAAGGAAAACATGTGACCTGCCAAAGTGGAATTTTCAGACGGCTAGTAGATGACATGATCTTTGCACATCAGAGGATTGCCTGGGAAAAGTCATCTTGGGAGGGCCTCCGGGACTTTCTCTTGGGAAAGTCTACCCATTTGGCCTCATCCACAAAAGATAAGAGAGAAAACCCAGATTAATCCGAAAGGAAAGAAAGCAGTGTCTAGAAGGAAGGTAGCAGACCTTTTCAAGTTCGAGGAAAAAGTTAGAAACCAACAAGAAACACCTAACGACGAAAGCAATCCTACCTGGAAAGGGGGAGTAATCAGACTGGGATGAGATGGTTCTGAAGAACTGTGTGCATGGAGGTCTTCAGGACAACTTTGAATTCTGAGGGTGTTTATGACATCACAGTGAATATGTCACCCAAGATGGCCACAGGTTTCCAGCCCGAGGATTGGCATAGGCTAGGATATTCTAGTGAGGGATACTCAGAAACAGCTTTTGCCCACAGAAACAGGGCACAGTAACTTGAAGAGATCAAAGATACGGTAATTCAAGGGATAAGACAGGAATCATTGGGAAGAAGCCATAATAGAGGGACAAGCACTGAGAGGAGAACATTGCCATCTCCTCACGTCGAATAGGAGGCCATTCTGATTCAAGCTTGAAACTTGATTTGAAACAAGAGGCTGGAACTATGAGACCTATGTTGTCCTTCTGCCTCACTCATAATGCAAAGTCAAGAATGATCTCTTGAGGTCATTGTAGAGAAGAATCAAGGCCGCCGTCCTAGGCCACTAGCATTTTTTAAAGAGAAGTCTCACTTTCCATAGCTCTGGCATCATGGGTGCCCACTGGCTACATTCTAATGTGTCACAAGACACCTCTTTGAAGCCTGGAAGGAATGGACAACTGTCATGCTTGGGGTATGTCTCTTGGTTTGGAAGGACTCTAGAAGTGGCTCAAAAGCACCCTTTTGCAGAGGGGGTCATTCCTTGGTGAATGCTGCACTCCAAGTCTAGAGTCCTAAGTTGGGATCAATGAGATTCTCTCCCCCTTCTCCTGCCGAGGAGGAGTATTGATTATGTGTTTCAACACGACATGTAACGATGTTGGCTGAAAATTAGAACATTATCATTATATTTAAAGAAAAATAAACATGCCACAGTTGAGGATGTAAATCAAACAAATAACAAACCCTGTGGAAAGAAAGTAAGCCAGTATCTAGACATAATCTAGCAGAGCATTCAAGGATCAGGGGTGAAGTTCGAATTTTCCAAATCCAGAAATAGAAGGATCTCTCACCTGGAAATGGAAATTCATCAGATTCGTCTAATTTGTTGCAGAACCATTGTTTCCGTGAAGATGGTTGCCAGGACAACCTCAAATCTGGAGTTTCTGATCTCAGAATCTGTAACCAAGGAAGATGCCCACATGTTCTCAGTGGTCAGTGTCACCTCGGCCAGGATAGCAGAGATTCCTTCAAGTGACCAATGGAAATTCAAAGACAACACCCACCAATCACAAAAGCACTCGCACAACAGCCAACAGAACATATCGTGATCAAAGAAATGCAAAATTTATAACTTGGAATGAAAAGGGAACACACTGATAAGCATATCGAAGGGAGATAGCTTAGCAATACCATGATGATCAGCCTATGGAAAAGAAAAAAAGGTCCCAGAAAATGTAAGGCAAACAGAAATCACAACTGAATAATCCACAGTGAAAGACGGCCGTGTTTAGACAGATTCTGCTTAAACATTTGAAAGTCAGAAAACTCACAACCCCTAAACCTGCAGTGAAGGTCAAACCTGGGCTAAATGGAATGGGTGAGTTCTGAGACTGCTCCAAGCGGGCTCTGAAACCTTGTGTCCATGAAGCTTGCTGGCACAGCACAGACACAATTCTCAGAAATCCTATGACATCACAGTGGACCAGGAAAACAACATGGCTTCATCTACACAGGGCCAGAGCTGGGCTCCAGTAGCATATTGAAGTCACATTCCAAAACAGCAGGTTGCCAATGGAACATGAAAGGGGCTGGCCACTGCTGAAGCTGTGAAGTCCGTGCCTTCTGGGTCCGCAGCCCGTGGTCGTCCATTTGTGCTCTTGGGGTTGAGCCTCCTCACCCCTGGTACAGCCATCCTGGGAGAGTCCTGGGAGGTAGTGTAGAGGCAGATGGGAAGTGACGTTAGACAGTGCCACTCTTGCTCAGCAAATACAGCAGCACGACCAGCAGATGTGAGCACTGCCATAAACATCTGCCAAAACAGAACCAATTAAAAGTTGCAAAGAATAGAAAAACTGAACCTCAAAAAAAGAAGCATGTCACTAAGAATAATAAGATATCTAGGACTAACCTTCACTAAACAGGTGGAAGCATTGTAAACCGATACTAGCAAAGCTTTGGCTAAAGAAATTCCAGAAGACACAACGAAATGGAAGACTATTGCGTGCTGTTGGAATGGAAGAACTAACACACTTGAAACGTCCATAGCGGATAGAGGAATCTGTGGATTCCAAGCAATCCCAGTCAAAGTTGCAGTGATCTTTCCCACAGAAATAGAAGAGAGAATAATAAAGTCTCTATCCAGAAGGAAAGGACCCTGAATACCCAAAGGAATCCTGAAGAAAATGAACAAAGCAGGACGTATCACACTTTGTGATTTCCACATATAGGACGAAGTGCTAGGAACCGAAACGGCACAATCTGGGCCCAAAAAGAGGCACCAAGAGCCCAGAGATCAATTCAAGCATATATGCACATGCGTACTTGCGCCACACATTTTCAACCAGGGAACCAAGAGTACACAGCGGAGAAAGGAGAGTCTAGACAAGAAACGGTGCTGGGAAGACTGCACAGCCAAATGTAACACAATGAGAGTAGAGCATGATGTTACACTAGTCACACACATCACCTCGAAACGGATTAAAGACTTGAATGGAAGACTTGAAACCGTGAGACTTCTAGGAGAAAACCTAGGCAGCATGCTCGTAGCCATCTGTCTTAGCAGCCTATTTGGAAGAAGCGTGTGTGACAGGAATGGGCAACAAAGGAAACAGGCAGATGGAAAGCGACGTTAGACTGGGCCAGTCTTCCTCAGCAAATACAGCAGCATTGCCAGCAGATGTGAGCACAGCAGTAAACATCTGCCTAAATAAAACCAATCAAAAGTTGCAAAGGATAGAAAAACTGAACCTCAAAAAAAAAAACATGCTAGTAGGAAGAACAAGGTATCTAGGAATAAGCTGTGCCAAACAGGTGAAAGCTATGTAAACCGAGAAGTAGCAAAGCTTTGGGGAAAGAAATTCCACAAGATACAAGGAAACGGAAGGGCATCAGTGCGCATGGAATTTAAGAAAACGAAGGAAGAATGAAGTATCATCACAATGATACCTTTCTTATCCCTGGAATCAGCATCTCTTTGATCTCTTCAAGTTTCTGTGCCTGGTTTCTGTTTGGAAAAGCTGTTTCTGGGTATCTCTCACTTGAGTATCCCAGCCTAAGCCACTCCTGGTACTGTAAACATGCAGCCATCTGGGGTGACACGTTCGCTGTAATGTCATAAACACTCTCAGAATTCAAAGTTGTCCTGACAACCTCCATGGACACAGTGTTTCAGAGCCGTCTCCTCCCAGCCTGACTACTCCCCTTTTCCAGGAAGGATAGTTTTCCTTGTTCTGGATGTGTTGTTGGTTTTCAGCTTTGTCCTCTAACTCGGAAAGGTCTACTACATTCCCTCTAGACACCGGTTTCTTTCCTTTAAGATTATCCTGGGTTTTATCGCATATCTTTTGTGGATATGGCCAAATGGGTGGACTTACCCCAGAGAAAGTCCTGGACTCCCTCCCAAGTTGACGTTGCCCAGGAAATCCTGTGATGCACAATGATCGTGTGATCTCATGGCAGTCTGACAATTCCACCTTGGTGGGTCACATATTTTCCTTCCTTCATGATTTGGGAAAGCGTACCAGATGCGTTCATAGACTCTAATATTCTCATGGTTCTTTTTCTGGTGAGTATTGATAAGGCCTCCTCACAATTACTACTTCTTTATGATCTCTGTGCCAACCATACCTTGAAATCGGGATTTCCTAATGCTAGAAATCTGATCTGTACCCATGATGCTAGCCCCTGAAGCCCGGGCCACGCAAGAGGAAGTTGGGCACTTACCTGCTGCACCACAGGGCCGGCAATGAATTAGACTTCTGCACCAACCTTTGGCCTGAACTTGGGAAGATGTTGGCCTGCTTCAATCATTCGTGAAGGGAATCAGTAGTAACATCATGGAAGGTATTATTTTCCATTGGTTCATGACTTTAGCACGGAACATGTTCTCTTGCTAGTATTCCGCTTCATCACTTTGCAAAGGTCTACCATTCTGTAGCATCATTAAGCACTTTGAGGTGATTACCAATCCTTGGAAGTTCATCCTCTCTGATCTCTTTCAGCCTATAAAGCTTTAGGCCGTAAGTCTGCACCCCTTTTTGGAGTTTTGATTTTATGTGGATTGATTGCCGTAACCCTGCATTCTAACATGCTATAGCTTTCAGATCTACATCCTCCTAGATTTAGACTTCTGAGTAGGTTACATCATCTTCACCACCGTAAGGCTAATTACAGGCTCTCACGATACTTGTGCCTAATCAACTCTTTCTCCCTCTGGCCCTCGCCTACTTTTCCTCTGGGAACTACCAATCCCATGTCACATGCTACCTGTTTGTTGGTCCGTTTTTCCTCTTCTCCTGTACGTGAGATCCTGTGGTATTTGACCTTACCCCGGCGCTTGTTTCAGTTCCTCTAGTACCCTCAGGAGCCATTCTGGTGGTCACAAATGGCTGCACTGCATCCCTTCCGACAGCTGAATGCTATGCCACTGTGTGGCTATAGCCTATCTTCCTTCTCCATTCGTCCCTTGATGGGCATCAGGGAGGCTTCCAAGTCTTGGATATCGGGCGTAAGGCTGTGGTGAACACAGCAGTGCACGGATCTCTGTGCATTACTGTTTCCATGATCTTTGGATATATACGTCACAGAGGAATAGCTGGATCATATGCTAGGTGGATTCTGAAACATTCTGAATTTTCACTCCTTTGTGTAGTGGCTGCATCAGCTCAAACTCCCACCTGCAGTACAGGAGGCTTCCCTTCTCTCAACCTCCTCTCTGAAACTTGTTGTTTCGTGTCTTCACCCTTATAGCCATTCTGACCACTGTGAGCTGCTATCTCATTGCACTTCGGATTTGCATTGGCCTCAGACTTAATGATGAGGAACATGTTTTCATACAGCCTGTTGGCCATCTTTCTATCTTCCTGGGAGAAATGTGTGTTTCCATCTTTTGCCCAGGTTTTGTTGGGCTCATTGTTTTTTTTCCTGTGGAGATGTATGAGTTCACTGGATCTTATGGCTGTTCACCCCTTCTCCGATGTCTGTTCTGCAAACATCCTGTCGCAGTTGTGCTGTCTTTGCATTGAGTCGATGGAGTCGTTGGCCGGGTAGAAGCTTTTGCGTTGGATGGAGTCACGCTTGTTTCTTGTTTCTTTTGTTGCCCTTACCCAGTCACACATGCTTCTTCCAAGTAGGCGGCTATGCCAGATGGCAAAGAGCAAGCTGCCTGCATTTTCCGGCAGCAGTTTCATGGTTTCAAGTCTTCCATTCAAAGCTTTAATCCATTTCAATGTGGTATGTGTGCCTGGTGTAACATCATGGTCTAGTCTCATTGTGTCACTTGTGGCTCTGAAGTCTTCCCAGCACTGTTTCTTTTCGAGACTCTCCTTTCTCTGCTGTCTCCTCTTGGCTCCCGTGTCGAAAATGGGCTGCCCATATATGTGACAGTTGACTGCTGGGCTCAAATCTGTTCCATGGGTCTGTGTGCCTATTTTGGGGGAAAGGCTGTGCTGTACCGGTACCTAGCGCTTTATCCTATATTTGGCAATGAGAAAGTGTGATACATGCTGCTTTGTTCGTTTTCCTCAGGATTCCTCTTCCTATTCAGGGTCCTTTGTTGCCACATAGAAACTTTAGTATTCTCTCTTCTATTTCTGTGGGAAAGATTGCTGCAACTTTGACTGGGACTGCATGGAATCCAGACATTGCTTTTTGCCATATGGATGCTTAAAGTGTGTTCGTTCTTCCATTCAAAGAACATGGAACAGACTTCCGTTTCCTTGTGTCTTGTGGAATTTCTTTGCCCAAAGCTTTGCTAGATTTCGGTAGACATAGCTTTGTCCTGTTTGGCCAATGTTATTCCTAGATGTTTTTTTCTTTTTACTGGCATGCTTTCTTTTTTGCTGTTCCTTTTTTCTATTCTTAGCAACATTTAATTGGTTTGTTTTGGCAGAAGTTTATGGCTGTGCTCACATCTGCTGGCCATGCTGCTGTATTTGCTGAGCAAGAGTAGCGTGGTATAAGGTTGCTTCCCATATGCCTCTACACTGGGTCGCACGCCTGGCCCAGAACGGCTGGATGAGCGGTGAGGAGGCTCACCCCCAGGATTCCACGTGGCGGACCCTGGGTTGCCGACTCAGAACGCAGGGACTTCACGGCTGCTCCACTGGCTGGCCCCTTTCGTGTTCCATTGGCAACCTGCAGTTGAGTGGAAGGTACTTTAACATGTTACTTGAGCCCAAATCTGGCCCTGTGTAGATGAGGCCAGCTTCTTTTTCTGGACCACTGTGATGTCGGAGTATTTGTCAGAATCGTGTCTCTTTTCCAATCAGGCTTCGGGGACACAGGGTTTCAGAGCCCACGTGGAGCAGTCTCAGAACTCACCCTTCCCAGTTAGCCCAGGTTTGACCTTCAATGCAAGTTTTGGGGTTGTGACTTTCTCGGACTTTCAAACGTTCAAGCAGACCCTAACTAAACACTGAAGTCATTCACTGTGGATTATTGAGGTGTGATTTCTGTTTGCCTTCCATTTTCTGGGAGCTTGCTTTCTTTTCCATAGTCTAATCATCATGGTTCTGAGCTATCTCCCTTCGATATGCTTATCAGTGTGTTCTCCTTCATTTCAAGTTAGGAGTTTGGTATTTCTTTAATCACCATAGGTTCTGTAGGCTGATGTGTGAGTGCTTTCATTACTGTTGGGTGTTGTATTTGAATTTCCATCGGTCATTTGAAGGAATCTTTGCTATCCTAGCCTAGATCCACCTGAGCACTGAGTAACCGTGGTCATCTTGGTTGGTTCGATATTGTGAGATCAGAAACGCCATGTTTGAGGTTGTCCTGGAAACCACCTTCCCAGACACAATGGTTCCGAGACAAATTAGATGAATCTGATGGATTCCTCTCTCCAGCCTAGAGATCCTTTGGAAAGTTCAGAACTTCACACCTGATCCTTGAACGCTCCACTAGATTACGTCTAGATACTGGCTTACTTTATTTCCACAGGTTTTGTGATTTGTTTAATTTACCTCCTCAGCTGTGGCATGTTTATATTCCTTTAAATAGAATGGTAATGTTCTAAGTTTCAGAAAGCATCGTTATGTGTGGTGTCAAACACCTAATCAATACTCCTTCTATGGCAAGAGATGGGGGAGAGAATCTCATTGATCTCAACTGAGCACTCTAGCCTTGGAGGACAGCCTTCACACAGTAACAAAGCTTTCTGCTAAAAGGTGCTTTTGCCCACTCTTCCTGAGTCCTTCCAAACCAAGAGACATACCCCAAGCATGACAGGGGCCCATTCCTTCCAGGCTTCAAAGAGATGCCTAGTGACACATTACCATGTACCCAGTGGGTGTCTATGACGCCAGAGCTATGGAAAGTGAGACTTCTCTTCACAGAATACTAGGGACCTAGGACCGAGGCCTCTATTCTTCTCTTCAATGTCTTCAAGAGATCATTCTTGACTTTGGATTATGAGTAAGGCAGAAGGCCAACATAGGTCTGATAAGCCCAAGGTCCGGCCTCTTGTTTCAAGTCAAGTTTCAAGCTTGAATCAGCATGGCCTCCCCATCGACTTGAGGAGATGGCAATGTTCTCCTCTCAGTACTTGTCCCTCTGTTATCACTTCTTCCCTATGATTCCTTTCTTATCCATTGAATTAGCGTCTCTTGCATCTCTTCACATTTCTGCGCCCAGATTCTGTTTGCAAAAGCTGTATCTGGGTATCTGTCACTTGAGTATCCAAGCCTAGGCCAATCCTCGGGCTGGAGACCTGCAGCCATCTTGGGTGACATGTTTACCGTGATGTCATAAACACCCTCAGAATTCTAAGCTGTCCTGAAAACCTCCATGCACACAGTTCTTCACGACCATCTCATACCAGTCTGACTACTTCCCCTTTCCAGGTAGGATAGTTTTCCTTGTTCTGGATTCTGTGTCTGTTTATAACTTTATCCTCGAACTTTGAAAGGTCTACTACAATCCCGCTGGACACCAGTTTCTTTCCTTTCAGATTATCCTGGGTTTTATCTCTTATCTTTTGTGGATGAGTCCAAATGGGTGGACTTTCCCCAGAGAAAGCCCTGGAGTCCCTCCCGAGATTGACTTTCCTGGTCAATCCTCTGATGTGTAATGATCGTGTCATCTCCATTTCCACCTTGGCAGGTCACATGTTTTCCTTCCTTCATCATTTGGGGAAGTGTTCCTGATGCGTTCATAGATTGCAATATTCCCATGGTTCTTACTCTGATGTGTATTCATAACGTCTCTTCACAATTTCGACTTCTTTAGGATGTCTGTCTGCACCATACCGTGAAATCTATATTTGCTAATGCTACTAATCTGATCCGCACCCGTGATGCTCGCCAATGAAGCCTGTACCAGTACACCACAGGGCCGGCACTGAATTGGATTCTTCGAACAACATTTTGCCTGAACTGGGGAAGATGTTGGCCTGCTTTGATTATTTGTAAAGGTAATTAGTAGTAACATCATGGACGGTAACCTTTTCCTTTGGATCCTGAGTTTAGCACGGAACATGTTCTCTTGGTAGAGTTGTTCTTCATCTCTTTGCCAATGTCTACCTTTCTGTAGCATTATTAAGCACTTGGAGGTGATTATCAATGCTTGGAAGTTCATCTTCTCTAATCTCTTTCAGCCTCCAAAGCTTTAGGCCATAAACCTGCTTGCCTTTTTGTAGTTTTGATTTTACATGAATTGATTGCCATAACGCTGCATTATAACACCCTATTGTTTTCAGATTTACAACCTCCTAGATTTAGACTTCTTTGTATGGTACATCATCTTCACCACCGTAAGCCTAATGACATGCCCATACCACACACTGGTGCCTAATCAACTCTTTCTTCCACTGTCTTCTGCCACCGATTCCCTCTGGCAACCCCCGGTCCCTTGTCATGTGCTACCTGTTTGTTTCTCCTTATTTTACTCTTCTCCTTGTAAGTGAGATCCTACGGTATTTGACTTTCTCCCTGGGGCTTCTTTCAGTTCCCCACATACCCTCAGGAGCCATTCTGGTGTCACAAATGGCTGGACTGCACACTTTCTTGCAGCTGAGTGCTATCCCATTGTGCAGCTATTGCCAATCTTCCTTCTCCATTCGTCCCTTGATGGGCCCCAGGGCGATATCCAAGTCCTGCACATCAGGATTAAGGCTGTGGTGAACACAGCGGTGCAGGGATTCCTATGCGTTGGTGTTTCCAAGTTCTTCGGATAAATACGACGCAGAGGAATAGCTGGATCATATGGTAGATGGATTCTGAAATTTCTGCGGAAATTCCACACCGCTTTGCATAGTTCCCGCACCGGCTTACACTCCCACCAACGGTGCAGGAGGCTTCCCTTCTCTCCACCTCCTCTCCGACACTTGTTTTCTGTCTTGTTCCTTATGGGCATTCTGACCACAATGTGCTGTTATCTCATTGCCATTTGGATTTGCATTGGCCTTAGACGTAATGATTATGAATTGTGTTCATACAGCTGTTGGCCATCTTTCTATCTTATTTGGTAAAACTCTGTTTCCATCTTTTGCCCAGGTTTTAATGGGCTTGTTTTTTCTCTTGTGTTGGCATGTGCGGTCGTTGGCTCTTTTGGCTATTCAGTCCTTCTCCGATATGTGGTTTGAAACATCCACTCGCCGTTGTGCTGTCTTTGCATTGAGTGGATGGTTTCCTCGGCTGGGCAGAAGCTTCTGCGTTGGATGCAATCCCATTTGTTTCTTGTTTCGTGTGTTTCCCTTGCCAAGTCACACATGCTTCTTCCAAATAGGTGGCTATGCCACATGGCCATGAGCAAGGTGCCTGGTTTTCAACTGGAGGTTTCACGGTTTCAAGTCTTCCGTTCAAGGCTTTAATCTAATTCGAGGTGCTGTGTGAGCCTGATGTAACATCATGGTCTACTTCTATTGTGTCACATATGGCTGTGCAGTTTTCCAGTACCTTTTCTTCTTGAGACTCTCATTTCTCCACTGATCCTCTTGCCTTCCTCATTGCAAATGGGCTGTCCATATATGTGTGAGTTGACCTCTGGGCTCTCGATTCTTTTCCGTTGATCTCTGTCTGTGTTTGAGACCAGACTGTGCCATTTCGGTACTTCGCACTTCGTACTACATGTTGAAATCAGTAAATGTGATATGTCCTGCTTTGTCTGT
Source organism: Equus asinus (assembly GCF_041296235.1). Classification (NCBI taxonomy): domain Eukaryota; kingdom Metazoa; phylum Chordata; class Mammalia; order Perissodactyla; family Equidae; genus Equus; species Equus asinus. Next base: position 16,142,586 of record NC_091790.1, on the reverse strand, counting down.
GTTCCTCAGGATTCCTTTGGGTATTCAGGGTCCCTTGTTGCTGGATAGAGACTTAAGGATTCTCTCTCATATTTCTGTGGCAAAGATTCTGCAACTTTGACTGGGATTACATGGAATCCAGAGATTGCTTTATCCGTTATGGAGGTTTCAGGTATTTTAGTTCCTACATTCCTATACCACGGAATACCCTTCCATTTGCTTGTGTCTTCTGGAATTTCTTTCCCCAAAGTTTTGCTAGTTTCCAATTTCCATAGCTTGCACCTGTTTGGCTAAGCTTATTTCTAGAGTTCTTATTCTTTTTTTTCCTGAGGTTCGCCTTTTCTGTTCTTTTCAAGTTTTCATTAGTTTTGTTTTGGCTGATGTTTATGGCTGTGCTCAGATCTGCTGTCGATGCTGCTGTATTTGCTGAGGAATACTGACGCTGTCTGACGTTGCTTCCCAGCTGCCTCTACACTACCTCCCATGCCTCCCCGAGAATGGCTGGACCAGCGGTGAGGAGGTTCACCCCCAGGATTCCGCATGGCCAGCCCCGGGCTGCCGACCCAGAACGTGCAGACTTCACCACAGCACCATGGGCCGGCACATTTCATGTTCCATCGGCAACCTGCAGTTGAGTGGAATGGGACTTGAATATGCTACTTGAGCCCAACTCGGGCACTGTATAGATGAGGCCAGTTTGTTTTTCTTCTCCACTGTGATGTCAGAGGATTTGTCAGAATTGTGTCTCTGCTGTCCCTGCAAACCTCATAGACACAGGCTTTCAGATCCTGATTTTAGCAGTCTCATAACTCACCCTTACCAGTTAGCCTAGGTTTGACATTCGCTTGGGTTTTTGGGATTGTGACTTACTCCGACTTGCAAACGTTCAGAGTATGTCTAAAACTGACATCTTTCTTTTTCTATTATTCATGTGTGATTTCTGTGCCTTCCATTTTCTGGGACTGTTTTTTATTTTCTGTGGTAGAATCGTTGATATGGGCTCAGTGAGCTGAAGACTCGAATGAAAGATTGCTTGGACTCTCAAGATCCTGCATTGGTGTTCTTTTATTGAGAGAACAGTACAGGATAGCATGGGGACAGGACACATTAGCAGTGAAGAGCTACTGCTGCTGCTGCCTGGGGACAGGACCCATGGCTGGTCAGAGCTATTGCTGCTGCCCTGACTAGAGGGTTAGGGCTAATTTCATAAGGCATGGGTATACGACTTATTTTTACTCGAAAAAGAAATAATGATGTAAAATGTCTTTAAATGATTTCAGTACAGATGGGGTCTGGATATTGTGTTGTCATATTTTTAGATACGAATCTGGCCATATAGATCAGCATGTAGGTGAGAATGCCCTGGGCTTCTCGCCCTGGGGCAGCCCTAATTCATACCATAAAAAAACCCACTGGGTCATATAGTTTGGCATGTAGTCCAGGTCACCTTCAGCTTCCCTAGCTGGGGCAGCCCTGATCCACATCATAAAACCTCCCTGAACCTATTTGGACTGGAAATCTTTGGGGATATGGATGATGGTCAGTCTTCTGTGACTACTTCTGGCTGTACATGGTCGTAGAGCTGTCCCTAAATGGGGCCATAGGTACACTTAGGCAGTTTAGTGGACCAGAAGGCTTGCCCCATTGAGTTCAAGCCTGACAAGTTATACAGCTCCTCTGGAGATGAGAGAGTCATTGACAAGTGGTGGTCCAGGAAGTGAAACATTTTTGACATGCATAAGACAAACAATGAAACAGACAACAAAATATCATAAGAAATACAAGCAGTATGTTTAACCCAATGAATAAGGTTTTGAAGTAGTGCAGAAACCTTGTCCTGACTAGGAGTTCAACCAATCATTTAGATTTAGGGTTGGTCAGACATGGATTTAATTTGGTGGCTGGGATACCAAGCCAGAAATATTTTGATGGTAGTCAGGAATATAGACACAACATTCAGTTTTTATAATGGCACAGGTGCCCTCTTGTGCTGGTGTCAAGACATCCAGAGCCATTTGGATTTGGAGGACTGCCTTTCACACTTGGGATACTTCTAAATTGAGCAGTGAAATGCTATGTTGTGTATCATTTAATGCCTTCATAGTAAATTTGTCTAGGACTTCCATGTGCAAGACTTGAATATGCTACAAAAGTCGATTCCTAATTGGTGAAAGAAAATTGTGGAAAGATTGTCATACCAGTGGAAGACAGGGCTGGCCAAGTGCTGTTGCAAGTTTGGGAGGTTTGCAGGAGGAGATATAGTAAATGTAGTTCCACCTTGCATCCAGACAAAGCCTAGAGTGCATCGTCCAATCCATGCAGGTGGTAGCCAAGGTCATAAATTGGAGCCACATATCCACTGAGCACCGTTACGGGCTAACCAACGCATGTTGACCCATGTATCCCAGTCAGTCTGAAACCAATCAGTATTTTTTTTAAGGCTATGATATGAGAACACATCTAACAGGGATTTTTTCCCATAGGTCGAGTGCTGTAAGGCCATGTATCACAGGGGTGATATTTTTTCCCCAAAAGAAAGTGGCCTTTTACTGAGTTGCCCACTAGTAGGAGTGAACCAAATATATTCATCCCAAATTTTGTATTGTCCATCCTGTGTGTATTAATAAGTTGGGGACATTACCTTTGGAACTTGTTCTGTATGATCCAAGTGTGACAAGGCAAATCTAGTTAGTATTTGGACAGTAGTATTGAAGGAAAATGTTTGATTGTGGCCAGGGAACTTCCAGGTGTCAGAGGTAGATGGCCACAAGGAGACATTAATATTAATAATACATGAATATTGCGGAAGAAAAGAGCTAGAATCTAATATCCATGAATGCCTACTATAGCTTCTACAGAAACATAATTTTTTCTCTCTTAAATCACTCTCATTTTTACAAAAGATAGCCAAATCAGGATTAACGGGTTTACAAATCAAGTGTAGTTTCAATACAACTTGCTCCAATTATTTACATAAGAGCAGCAAGAATAGTAATTGTTCATACAGGCTTTGTTAAATGTGCTTCACTGGATCTTTTCCTGCGGAACCTCAGATTGAACTGTGAAGGCATCTAGAGGCCAGAAAATCCAAGCCAAGGACTTGCCATCAGATTTGGCCTGCAGTACCTACAGATTTGAGTGGTGTTCTCTTTGAGGTCTCCCCAAATATTCGGAGGTTCCTTGCACCTGCCAGATAAGCAAGCTTCCTTACTTACCGGGTAAGATTGCCAAAATCTCAGTAAACAAGGTACCAGGCCTGTGTTTCCGAGTGGCTGTATTCCAGAAAGTCCAATCTTTGTTCCTGAAACGCTGACTTGTCATATCGGAGACTGTGTGTTTCAAATATGACATTCTAGTCCAAGCCTTGGTAATATAACCAATGTGTCCTGTTATAAGGAGAACAGATTCTTCTGGAACTTATGCAAATATTGCCACGAAATGACCATACTCAGTCACAAAGGGTTTCCAAATTCCTTAGGGATAAGGTAGCCAGAAAAAGATAAATGTTTCAGTTTTGCTCATAAAGGTATAATTTCACCAAATGGCTGTAAGTTATAGTTAGCATAAGAGAAAAGAGAAAAAGATTTCCTTCATTATGAGAAAACCAAACAACACATCAAAACTCAACAATATTTCAAACAGAAGTCCTAAAAATTTATAATCGTCCTAATCAGTGCACACAGTCCTGTATAATCAATTCTTGAGCTGAATCTTCTGTTAGCAGATCGACGAGCATAGTTTCTGTTAGAATTCTGTCATTTCTTACTCCGTTCAGTTTTACAATCTGAAGGTTTATCAGAAACCTGTCGTTTAGACTCTTTGTGTCAGAATCCTTTCCAGGAATTTCTCGGAAGTTGAAACATATTTGCAAAAGGAAAAAGCATCAGAGTAAAACAACAACTATCTGCAAATGGACAAAGAACTCAAAAGGGCAATTGGCAAAGAAACTTGACTACTTCTGTGACATATAACACTGCCAGATAATAAGTGAACTTATCACTGACAACTAGGGCAGATCAGAATTTTAGGAATGATATCTAATTTTGAGACGTCTATATTAATAATATTTACCCATCACATACCAGCTAAGAAAGTCTATTGTCGCTTACTTCACAATGTTTCCCATTTAATTTAATAGACCAAATACGCCAAATGATTTTAGCATTTTCCTCCTTGTAGGAAGAGAGAGCAAATTTTTTGAGAAGTCTCAGGGACCCTCTGAAAATCCTCAGAGTAATCATTCTTCTGTCTACCAGGTCTAAAGAACGCCTTCATTCAGGATTTGAATATTTCTGAGGGAGAAGCTTGTCACAAAATATCAAAAGTTTTTAAATTGTTGTTCAAATAGCAAACAACACTCACTGTGAAACAATGCTCAGGTATCCATTCAAAGTGATAACAGAAAGAGTCAAAAATAGTAAGAGTAACCTCAGCCATTATTGTCACAAAACAGATTTGTCTCTTAGGTAGACGTACTCAAAGGAACAGCTCTTACATCCTCTTTACCAAGAGCAGATCAAAAGTTCAAGAAAATGTATCCTTTTAGAGACAACCAAATTTGAATTTCTGCACCTACTTATTATTAACATTCAAACTCATTCACTTAATTGAACTTACTTTAGTCTACTTGAGAAGGCATAAAACTCATTTCAGAATTCCTCCTTCACAAACCTTCTACATCTTTCTTTTTCATTTTCAGTACTTGTCCCAAAGTCTTTCTTTTTTCCTTTCTAGTACATCAGGAGCAATTTATCTGTCTTAACCCCTCAAACAAAAATATTTCCATTCTTTATACCTTTTTTATTGAAAACATACATTTTAACTTCCTTGAATACAAAGCTCTTTTGCTTAGTAATTTCCAGTAGCTTTAATTCCATAGGTTAGTTAGAACCTTTAACGCTTAACGGACCTGGTAAACACTAAAAAGGTAAACGATTATGAAATGTCTTTTATATCAGCATTCTAAACACTTCACAACTTAAGAAACATGCCACTTTGCAATAAAACACAAGGCATGCTTTTTGATACACCCAAACGCTTTTAGCCTCTTCAATAAGAAGCCAAAAGTAGATAACATAGATATGTTTAACAATAATGTGTGAGTGTTCTGTTCTATCCAACAGTGACCAGCATATTCATCTTTTTATCATTTAACTTGGCAAAACTCAAGATTGTTACCAAAAAGGATTTCGAAGCTGTTTTTTTCCCCAAGTATACAGACCATAAAAGTTATTGTACTCACTTTTATGAGTTTTATGTATTTAAACCATTTGTTTCCAACAATTATATTCAGATTACTACGGAAACCTCATGAGGCATTAGACAAAACTGGTCATCATTTAAAGCTATTATTTTGCTGACAAATTTAACAGACAACGTGAACTTATATGACTAGTAAACCGAGTCTGAATGCCTGCATCCTATGCAAATACTGACAACTCTGACAAGAAGACAATTTTCAATGAAACCAACAAACTTAAAGAAGCTTTCATGTACCAAAGGTTAATTCACGTCACGTTAATTTTGAAAGTCACTCTGTTCATTTTGACTACATTTAGAATTTAAGAAAGCACTACTTTAAGCCAACTAAACAGAGATCTTAATTTTGGCCAGACCATCCAGGGTTAAAATATCACACGTATAATGTACACATAGACACATATACACAGAGACTGTACAACTATTGTTTTAAAAACTACTGCCATGAATCAGGTACAATAATATAAACCTCACCAGTTACAAATCAAAACTTTGTTTTGAGCCTTTTTACTAATACTTATGGAGAAGACCCTCAAGATGCTAGACTTTTTGCAAGGGCACACTTATGGCCATTTATCCTTGCCCCTCCTTTTTTTTTTTTTTCAGACTTAAGAAAGAATGATATGCTAGATAGTAGTTCCTGGAGGGGGGGAAGATAATCCTTTTCATGGTAAAGGAACAAGGTGGAATCTGAACTGCCTCTAGAACTGTATTTCCAGTCTTGCAAGGATTTTCTAAGGACGGTTGCTCTTGATTTCTCAGAAACTGGACTGTAATTTGAAGGACGTTCTAGGTTGATCTACCTGTCCAACTGCACCAGAAAGGCAGAGAGAAACATCACACATTTTATACCAGCTGGAGTTTCTGGGGCATAACGCATACAATTGAAAGTGTTCCTAATTAGTTAGAATGACCCTGAGTGATGAGTCTTAAAGGATGCTTATCTCATTCCCCACGGCAGTAAAGCCAGTGTCCGACTGACAGTGAAGTGGAGAAGGGTCGAATGCATACAAAGGGCTTGAACTGGCTGGAGGCCGGGGCTCCCAGTTCAACCCGGGTTGAGAATGAAGTTGCTTGCAAAAGGTTTTCAAGTTTTCCGATTTTACAGAAGTTCCAGGTTCTGGTCAAGTCCAGCCTGAACTTAACCAAGACTTGGTGACAACAGAGGACATGATGAGAAAAACAAAGAAAGGAAATGAAGACATCAGACCTCACCCTCATGGCCCCTCAAAGAGGGTTATCAAGAGAAGACTCACTCAACAGTTCCCGTGCTGGGGCGCACTACTGTAGCATGACAGTTCACAGAATAAATCCCAGGTCTGCTACCCTCATAGCCAACTCAGTAGGTGATTAAAACACTCAATGAGTCAACCCCCAAGAGAGGGCACCCTACTGGGCTTTCCGGGGTGATCAGGCCCAGAAATGCCAAGTTTGGTGTCCCAGGGGTGGAGGCCATGACTGTTGACAGATTTCTTTGCTTCCCTGTTGCAAAGCTCAAAAGGAGACGCAAAACGCCATTGCAACTCTAAGAAAGATGAAAGAGACAGGTCCATTACCTTGAAAATCCCCCCTGAACCTGGGGCAGCATCCTACCTGTCATTCCTACTGTGGGGTTCCTATAACAAGGGGTGATGGGTGTGTCCCCCAGCATTGCCTCCATTGCATATCTTCCCTGGTATGCCTGGAATTTACAGGTGCCTGGTGAACATCCTTCCTATTCTACCTGGCAGTAATAGGTGCCTGATGAATGGTCCCCAAGACAAAGGGAGAAGTTCAAGAGAGAACAGGATGGAGAAAATTAGTGAGGCATTTTCTGCCGCTCTGGGGGACATTCTACCCAATTGCATGTTGGAGGCATTCTCTGAGAAGGGCTTCCCATACGCAACCAAAGGTTAGACTTTGGTACTTTCCTTGAACTGGAGTCCCAATTGGGACATTCACACAGTTCAGAGCATGGTCAGGTGCCATGGGACGTATCCTAATCCTACCTTAGGAAAAGAAACCTTACAGGGGAGTCTTGCAGATTGCTGACCATCCTAATGACTTAAGTGGCCGACCCGTGCCCACCTAAAATTTGTATATTAGAGATAGAGTCAGGAAGGAATGGAGTAATTCACTCTACATCGCCCTTAGGCTTAAGGTACTGATTCTCTTCAAGCTGAATGCCATGATTTGCCCCAGAGTAGCCATGGGCAGCAAACGTGGATTCTTACAGCTATCCAAGACAGTTCCTGATGGAGAAGTGAATTTAGATCCATCCTCGAAACAGAGAGAGGCACAAGGAAGAAAAGGGCACTTACCAGAAGTTGAGCTCAGAAACCGAAGAAGCAAGTTCCTGGTAGGGGGGCCACAATATATGATGGTGGGTCAGCGAGCTGATGAGTCGGAAGAAAGATTTCTTGGTCTCTCAAGGCCTGGCAGAAGTGCTCTTTTATTTAGAGAATGGTACAGGATAACATAGGGACAGGACCCATGGGGAGTAAAGAGTTGCTTCATGGGGACAGGACCTATGGGTAGTGAAGAGCTGCAGGCATGGGAACTGGACGCAAGGGCAGTGAATAGCTGCTGCTGCTGCATGGGGAAAGGAGCCATGGGCATTCAGATGTCCTGCCGCTGCCCTGAGTTGAGGGTAAGGGCAAATTTTATAAGGCATGGGTACGTGACATTTTTACTGGAAAAAGAAAAGATGATGTAAAAAGCCATTAAATGACTTCAGTACAGAATGGAGTCTGGTTATTGTGTGGTCGTATAACATTAGATAGGAATTTGGCCATATAGATAGGCATGTAGGTGAGCATCGCCTGAGCTTCTCTCACTGGGGCACCTCTAATTCATACCAAAAAAACTTCACCGGCTCATATGCTTTGACATGTAGGCCAGGTAACCTTGGGCTTTTCGAGCTGGGGCAGCCTTAATCCACATCAATCGTCATTGTCTTTCTCAGCTATCTCCCATAGATACGCTTATCAGTCCGTTCTCCTTCATTCCAAGTTATGAGTTTTGTGATTCTTTAATCACCATATGTTCTCTAGGCTGATGTGTGAGTGTTTTCATGATTGTTGGGCATTGACTTCGAATTTCCATCGTTCACTTGAAGGAATCTTGGCTATCTTAGCCTAGGTCCACCTGAGCACTGAGAACACGAGGTGATCTTGGTTGGTTTGACATTCTGAGATCAGAAACTCCAAATTCTAGGTTGTCCAGGCAACCACCTTATGGACATAATGTTTCTGAGACAAATTAGAGAAATCTGATGAATTCCTGTCTCCAGGTAAGATATTTTTATGTCTCTTTTCTAAATTTGGGAAGGCTGGAACTTGACCCTGCATGAATGGTCCTGCTAGTAGATTACGTCTAGATACGGCTTTACTTTATTTCTGTAGGGTTTGTAAGTTGTTTGATTTACACTCTAAGCTCTGGCATGTTTATTTTTCATTAAACATAAGTGTAATGTTCTAATTTTCAGCCAACTTCCTCACATATGCTGTCAAAACACATAGTCAATAATCTTCTACGGCCAGAGATGGGAGAGAATTTCACTGGTGCCAAACTGAGCATTCTACCTTTGGATGTCAATGTTCACTTTGGATTGGTGATTCCCAGAGGGAATGAAAAAATCCAAAAAGGCGTGCTGATTTGGGGCATAAAGGATTTGAGGCTGAAAGAGATTAGAGAAGATGAACTTCCAAGGACTGTGAGTCTCCTCCAAATGCCTCATGATGCTACAGAAAGTAGACCATTGCAAATAGTTTATGGGGAATACTATGAAGAGAATGTGTTCCATGCTAAACAGATGAACCAAGGGAAAATGTTAACGTCTATGATGTTACGAGTAATTACATTCACGAATAATCACAGCAGGCCATCTTCTTCCCAAGTTCAGGAAAAATATTGGTCCACAAGTAAAATTCAGGGCCAGCCATGTGTTATGGTGTGTAAGAGTCCATGTTACTAGTGGGCGGCCTGGGATTCATGGATTCGGATCACGGGTGCTGATCAGATTAGTAACGTTGGGAAAGATAGATTTCATGGTATGGTGTGTACAGAGATCACAAAGAAGTCGAAATTGTGAGCATACGTTAGAGATAGGCAATAGGAAAAAAACATGAAAATATTGCAATCTATGACACATCTGGTACACTTCCCTAAATACAGACTGAAGGAAGTGATGTGACCTGCATAGGTAGAATTGGCGGACTGCATGAGATGACACGATCATTGCACATCAGAGGCTTGAGTGGGCAACTTCAACTTTGGATGGAGTCCAGGACTTTCACTGGGGAAAGTCTACACATTCGGCCATATTCACAAAATGTAACAGATAAAAACCAGGATAAACTTAAAGTAAAGAAACCATGTCTAGAGAGAATGTAGTAGACATTTAAAAGTTCAAGGGTAAAGTTAGAAACCCACAAGAAATCCAGGAAATGGAAAACTATTCAAGCTGGAAAGGGAGAGTAGTCATGTGCATAGAAGATGCTGGGACAACTTAGAAGTTTGAGGGATTTTATGACATCACAGTGAACATGTCACCCAAGATGGCCTCATGCTTATAGTCTGAGGATTGTCCTAGGCTACGATACTCAAGTTAGAGATACCCAGAAGAGAATTTAAAAACAGAAACCAGGCACTGAAACTTGAAGAGAGAGAATACACGCTGATTAAAGGGGTAAGAAAGAAGTCATTGTGAGGAAGCAATAATAGGGGACAAGCGCTGAGTGGAGAACATTGTAATCTACTCAAGTGTATGGGGAGGCCATGCTGATGCAAGCTTGAAACTTGATTTGAAACCAGACGCTGGACTTGGGGCTTATCAGACCTACATAATCCTTCTGCCTTAATCATAATCCAAAATTAACAATGATCTTCTGAGGACACGGTAGACAATGATTGATGCTTCCTTTCCTATGCCCCTAGCATTCATTGAAGAGAAGTCTCACTTTCCATAGCTCTGGCATTACAGAGGCCCATTGGGTGCATGCTAATGTGTCACAAGTTATCTCTTTGAACCCTTGAAGGAATGGACCCCCGTCATGCTTTGTGTATGTCCCATTGTTTGACAGGGCTCCAGAATTGTGCTAGGAAGCACCCTATTCCAAAGCTTCGTTGCTTTGTGAGGGCTGCCCTACCAGGCTAGTATGCTTGGTTTGGCTTCAATGAAATTCTCTCCCTGTATCTCTTGAAGTAGAATGATTATTAATATCGTGTATTGACAGCATATGTAAGGAGGTTGGCTCAAAATTAGAACATTACAATTATGTTTATAGAAAAATAAACATGCCAGAGGTTAGGATGTAAATCGAACAAGTAAAACACTCTATAGAAATATAGTAAGCCAGTATCTAGACGTAATCTAGTGGAACACTCAAGGATCGGGAGTAAAGTTCGAAACTTCCCAAATCCAGAAATGAGACAGAAAAGTATCTTACCTGGAGCGGAGTTCATCAGATTTCTCTAATATGTCTCGGAAACATAACGTCCGTGAAGGCGGTTGCCAGCACAACATCGAATCTGGAGTTTCTGATCTCGGAATGTCAAAGCAACCAAGACGACCACGTGTTCTCAGGGCTCAGTGTCACCTCGGCCAGGATAGCAGTTTCCTACAGGTGACCGATGGAAATTCCAAGACAACACGCAACAATCACGAAAAGACTCAGACCTCGGCATACAGAACATAGGGTGATTACAGAAATACAAAAGTCATAGCTTGCAATGAAGGAGAACGGACTGATAAGCATATAGAAGAGAGATAGGTCAGAAAGACCATAACGATTAGACTTTGGAAAAGAGAAAAAAATCCCTGAATATGGAAGGCCAATAGAAATCACATCTGAATAATCCACAGTGAAAGACTTCAGTCATTAGACAGACTCTGACTGGACATTTGAAAGTCCGAGAAAGTCACAAAGCCAAAAACTGCAGGGAAGGTCAAACCTGAACTAACTGGAAGGGTGAGTTATGGGACTGCTCCACGCGGGCTCTGAAAGCCTGCATCCACGAAGCTAGACAGGACAGCAGACACACGATTCTGACAAATCCTCCGACATCACAGAGGGCCAGAAAAAGAAGCTGGCCTCATCTACACAGGGCCATAGGTGGGCTCAAGTATCATATTCAAGTCACATCCCACTCAACTGCAGGTTGCCAATGGAACACACAAGGGGCTGGATAGTGGGGAAGTGGTGAAGTCCGCACATTCTGGTTTGGGAGCCCTGCTTCGGCCACATGGAATCCTGCGGGTGAGCATCCTCACGGCTCATCCAGCCATTCTGGGGCAGATGTGTGAGGTAGTGTAGAGGTAGATGGGAAGCGACATTAGACAGCTCCACTCTTCCACAGCAAATACAGCAGCATGGCCCGCAGATGTGAGCGCAGCCGTAAACTTCTGACAAAACAAAGCCAATTGAAAGTTGCAAAGAATTGAAAAATTGAACCTCAAAAAAGAAAGCATGCCAGTAAGAAGTAAAAGATATCTAGCAATAACCTTGGCCAAACAGGAGAAAGCTATGGAAACCGAAATCCAGCAAAGATTCTGGGGAAGAAACTCCAGAAGACACAAGGAGATGGAAGGCTATTCCGTGTTCTTCGAATGGAAGAACTAACACACTTGAAGCGTCCATACACAATAAAGCCATCTCTGGATTCCATGCAGTCCCAGTCAAAGTCGCAGCACTATTTCCCACAGAAATGGAAGAGAGAATCCTAGAGTTTCTATCCAGCAACAAAAGACACTGAATAGCCAAAGGAATACTGAGGAAAACGGACAAGGCAGCAGGCATCACACTTTCTGATTTCCAGATATAGGACGAAGTGCTAGGTACGGAAACAGCACAGCCTGGCGCCCAAAAGAGGCACACAGACCCATGGAACAGAATCGACAGCCCAGAGGTCAACTGACACACATATGGACAGCCCATTTTCGACCAGGGAGCCAAGAGGAGACAGCAGAGAAAGGAGAGTCGCGACAAGAAATGGTGCTGGGAAGACAGCACAGCCAAATGGAACACCGTGAGAGTAGACCGTGATGTTACACTTGGGACACACACCACCTCGAAATGGATTAAAGCCTTGAACAGAAGACTTGAAAACGTGCAGCTTCTAGGAGAAAACGCAGGCAGCTTGCTCTTTGCCTTCTGGCTTAGCCACCTGTTTGGAAGAAGCATGTGTGACCGGGCAAGGGAAACAAAGGAAACAAGAAACAAGCGGGACTCCATCCAACGCAGAAGCTTCTGCCCAGCCAACGACACCATCGACTGACTGCAAAGAGTGTGCAACAAGTGACAGCAGATGTTTGCAAACCACACAACGGAGAAGGGGTGAACAGCCATAAGATCCAATGAACTCATACGTCTTCACAGGAAAAGAAACAGCGAGCCCAATAAAACCAGGGCAAAAGATGGAAACAGACAGCTCTCCCAGGAAGATAGAAAGATGGCCAACAGGCTGTATGAAAACATGCTCATCAACATTAAGTCTCTGCTCAAGGCAAATACAAACGGCACTGAGATAGCAGCTCACAGTGGTCAGAATGGCTATAAGGATGAAGAGAGGAACCAACAAGTTTCAGAGAGGAGGTGGAGAGAAGGGAAGCCTCCTGCACTGCTGGTGGGAGTGTAAACCTGTGCAGCCACTACGCACACTACTGTGGAATTGCCTCAGAATTTTCAGAATCCATCTACCGTATGATCCAGGTATTCCTCTGTGGCGTATATATCCAAAGATCTTGGAAACACTAATGCACAGAGATCCGTGCATTGCTGTATTCCCCACAGCCTTACTCCCAATATGCAACATTTGGAAGCCTCCCTGATGCCCATCAAGGGACAAATGGATAAGGAAGATGGGCTATAACCACACAATGGCATAGCATTCAGCTGTAGGAACAGATGCAGTGCAGCCATTTGTGACCACCTGAATGGCTCCTGAGGGTATCAGGGGAAGTGAAACAAGCCCTGGGTTAAGGTCAAATACCACAGGATCTCACGTGCAAGGAGAAGAGGAAAAATGGACCAACAAACAGGTAGCACGTGACATAGGATTGGCAGTTCCCAGAGGGAAATGGGGGCGGGGGACGGAGGGACAAAGAGTTGATTAGGCACAAGTGTGTGGTGTGGGCCTGTAATTAGGCTTACGCTGGTGAAGATGATGTAGCCTACACAGAAGTCTAAATCTATGAGCATGTAGATTTGAAAGCTATAGGATGTTAGAATGCAGGGTTACGGAAATCAATTCACATAAAATCAAAACTCCAAAAAGGGGTGCAGATTTACGGCCTAAAGCTTTGGAGGCTGAAAGAGATTAGAGAAGATGAACATCCAAGGATTAGCAATCGCCTCCAAATGCTTAATGATGCTACAGAAAGGTAGACCTTTGCAAAGAGATGAAGAGGAATACTACCAAGAGAACATGGTCCGAGCCAAATCATGAATCAACGGCAAATGTTACCGACACTAATGTAACTACCGCTTCCCTTCACGAATGATCAAAGCATGCCAACATCTTCCCAAATTCAGGCCAAAGGTTGGTCCAAAAGCCCAATTTGGGGCCGGGCTGTGGTGTAGCAGGTAAGTGCCCACATCCGCTTGGGCGGCCCGGGCTTCACTGGCTAGCATCACGCTTGGGGATCAGATTACTAGCATTAGGAAATACAGATTTCAAGGTCTGGTGGTCACAGAGATCATAAAGAAGTAGAAATGGTGAGGAGACCTTATCAGTACACACCAGAAAAAGATCCAGGAGAATATTATAATCTATGAACACATAAGGAACACTTCCCCAAATGATGAAGGAAGGAAAACATGTGACCTGCCAAGGAGGAATTGTCAGACTGCTAGGAGATCACACAATCAGTGTGCATCAGGGGAATGCCTGGGCAACTTCAACATGAGAGGGCCTCCCGGACGTTCTCTGCGGAAAGTCCACCCATTTGGCCATATCCACAAAAGATAAGAGATAAAACCCGGGATAAGCTTAAAGGAAAGAAACCGGTGTCTAGAGGGAACTTAGTAGACCCTTCAAGTCCTTAGAGAAAGTTAGAAAACGACAAGAAATCCAGAGCAAGGAAAACTATCCTACCTGGAAAGGGGGACTAGTCAGATTGGGATGAGACGGCTCTGAAACACTGTGTGCATTGAGGTTGTCAGGACAACTTAGAATCTGAGGGTGTTTATGACATCACGGTGAACATGTCACCCAAGATGGCCGCATGTTTACAGTCCGAGGATTGGCCTCGTCTAGGACACTCAAGTGAGAGATACCCAGAAACAGCTTTTCCAAACAAAAACTTGAAAGGATCAAACAGACTCTGATTCAAGGGAGAAGAAAGGAATCATTGGGAACAAGCGATAATAGATGGACAAGCACAGAGAGGAGAACATTGTCACCTACTCAAGTAGATGGTGAGGTCGTGCAGATTCAATCTTGTAACTTGATTTGAAACAAGAGGCCAGACTTAGGGCTTATCAGACCTACATTGTCCTTCTGCCTTACTCATAATCCAAAGTACAGAATGATCTCTTGGGGACGTTGAAGAGAAGAATCGAGGACTCCTTTCATAGGCCCCTAACATCCTTTGAAGAGAACTCTACCTTTGCATAGCTCTGGCCTCACGGGGGCCCACTGGCTACATGCTAATGTTTCCCAAGAGATCTCTTTGAATCCTTGAAGGCATGGACGCCTGTCATGCTTGGGGTATGTAGCTTGGTTTGGAAGGGCTCATGAAGTGTGCTGAAAAGCACCCTTTTCGAGAGGGCTTCATTCCTGTGTGAAGGCTGCCCTCCCAGGCTACAGTGCTCAGTTGGGCTCCAATGAAATTAACTCCCCCATCTCTTGCCGTAGAAGGAGTACTGATTCTGTGTTTTGACACCATATGGAAGGAGGTTGACTGAAAACTAGAACATTACCATGATATTTAAAGAAAAATACACATGCCAGAGCTGAGGATGTCAATCAAACAGTAACAGACTCTGTAGAAATAAAGTAAGCCAGTATCTAGATGTAATCTAGGGGAGCGTTCAAGGTTCAGGGCTGAACGTCGAAACTTCCCAAATCCAGGGAAAGAGACGGAAGGATTTCTCACCTGGAGAGAGGAATTCATCAGACTCATCGAATTTGTCTCGGAACCATTGTGTCCGTGAAGGTGGTTGCCAGGACAACGTCTAACCTGGAGTTTCTCATCTCACAATGGCAAATGAACCAAGATGGACACGTGTCCTCAGTTCTCAGTTGGACGTAAGCTAGGATAGCAAAGATTCCTTCAACTGACAGATGGAAATTCAAAGACAACATCCAACAATCACCAAAGCACCTACAGGTCGGCCTACAGAACATATGGTGATTAAAAAAATACAGAATTCCTAACCTAGAATGAAGGAGAACCCACTGATAAGCATATCGAAGGGAGAGAGATCAGAAAGACCACTACAATTAGACTAAGGAAAGAAAACAAGCTCCCAGAAAATGGAAGGCAAACAGAAATCACACCTGAATACTCCACAGTGAATGAAGTCAGTGTTTACAAAGAGTCTGCTTGAATCTTTGAAAGTCCGAGAAAGTCACAACCCCAAAATTTGCGGTGAATGTCAAACCTGGGCTAACTGGGAAGGGTGAGTTCTCAGACTGCTCCAAGCTGGCTCTGAAACCCTGTGTCCATGATGCTTGCTGGGACAGCAAAGACCCAATTCTGACAAATCCCAGTGGACCGGAAAAACAACCTGGCCTCGTCTACACTGGACCAGATTTGGGCTCAAGTAGCATATTCAAGTCCCATTCCACTCAACTGCAAGTTGCCAATGGAACACGAAAGGGGCCGGCCAGTGTTGCATAGTTGACGTCCGCGTGTTCTGTGTCAGCAGCATGTGGTTGGCCGCGTGGATTCTGGGGGTGAGCCTCCTCACCGCTCGTGCAGCCTTTCTGGGGCAGGCGTCCGAGGTAGTGTAGAGGCAGATGGGAAGTGACGTTAGACAGGACCAGTCTTCCTCAGCAAATACGGCAGCATTGCCAGCAGATATGAGCACGGCAGTAAACATCTGCCTAAACAAAACCAGTTAAAAGTTGCAAATGATAGAAAAACTGAACCTCAAAAAAAAAAAAGCATGCTAGAAAGAAAAACAAGTAATCTAGGAATAACCTGTGCCAAACAGGTGAAAGCTATGTAAACCGAGAAATAGCAAACCTTTGAGAAAGAAATTCCAGAGGACACAAGGAAACGAAAGGGAATTCAGTGCTCTTGGAATGGAAGAAAACGAAGAAAGCATGAGGTATCATCACAATGATTCCTTTCTCATGCCTTGGATCAGCGTCTCATTGGTCTCTTCAAGTTTCTGTGCCCGGTTTCTGTTTGGAAAAGCTGTTTCTGGGTATCTCTCACTTGATTCTCCTAGCCTAGGCCAATCCTTGGACTGTAAACATGTGGCCATCTTGGATGACATGTTCACCGTGATATCATAAACACCCTCATAATTCTAATTTGTACTGACAACCTCCATGCACTCAGTGTTTCAGAGCCATCTCATACCAGTCTGACTACTCCTGTTTTCCAAGTAGGATAGTTTTGCCAGTTTTGGATTTCTTGTCGGTTTCTAACTTTCTCCTCGAACTTTGAAAGGTCTACAACATTCCCTCTAGACACGGGTTTCTTTCCATGAAGTGTATCCCCGGTTTTCTCCCTTATCTTTTGTGGATGTGGTCAAACGGGTGGACCTTCCCCAGAGAAATTCCTGGAGCTCCTCCCAAGTTGAATTTACCCAGGCAATTCTCTGATGTGCAATCAGCGTGTCATCTCCTAGGAATCTGACAATTCCACCTGGGCAGGTCACATGTTTTCCTTCCTTCATCATTTGGGAAATTGTACCTTATGCATTCATAGGTTGTAATATTCTCAGCGTTCATTTTCCGGTGTGTACTGAAAATGTCTCCTCAGAATTTCTACTTCTTTATGATCTCTGTGCCCACCATACTGTGAAATCTGTATTTCCTAATGCTAGCAATCTGATCTGCAAGCCTGATGATAGCAGGTGAAGCCTGGGCCGCCCAATCAGAACTTGGGCACTTACCTGCTACACTACAGGGCCGAGCCTGAATTAGGCTTTTGGACAAACCTTTGGCCTGTTCTAGGGAAGATGTTGGCCTGCTTCGATCATTCGTGAAGGCAGTTAGTAACATCATGGACGGTAGCATTTTCCGCTGGTTCATGAGTTTAGCATGGAACACGTTCTCTTGGTAGTGTTCCTCTTCGTCTCCTTGCAATGGTCTACCTTTCTGTAGCGTCATTAAGCATTTTGAGGTGATTACCAATCCTTCGAAGTTCATCTTCTCTAATTTCTTACAGACTCCAAAGCTTTAAGCCGTGAACCTTAACGTCTTTTGGGAGTTTTGATTTTACGTGAATTGTTTGCCATAACCCAGCATTCTAACATCCTATACCTTTCAGATCTACATCCTCATAGATTTAGACTTCTGTGTACGTTACATCATCTTCACCACCGTAAGCCTAATTACAGGCCCTCACCACACACTTGTGTCAAATCAACTATTTCTCCCTCTGGGCCCCGCCACCTTTCCCTCTGGGAACCAGAAATCCCATGTCATGTGCTACCTGTTTCTTGGTCCTTTTTTTCCTCTTCTCCTTGTAAGTGAGACCCTATGGTATTTGACCTTCCCTCTTGTGCTTGTTTGCATGCCCCTAAAACCCTCAGGAGCCATTCTGTTGGTCACAAATGGCTGGAAGGCATCTGTTCCTGCAGCTGAGTGCTATGCCGTTGTGTGGCTATAGCCCATCTTTCTTGTCCCTTGATGGGCACCAGGGAGGCTTCCCTGTCTTCGATATTGGGAGTAAGGCTGTGGTGAGCACAGCGGTGCACGGATCTCTGTGCATTAGCGTTTTCAAGTCCTTTGGATATATATGCCACAGAGGAGCACCTGGATCATGTGGTAGATGGATTCTGAAAATTCTGAGGCAATTCCACACCACTTCGTGTAGTGGCTGCACCAGTTTACACTCCCACCAGCAGTGCAGGAGGCTTGCCTTGTCTCCACCTCCTCTCTGAAACTTGTTGGTTCCTGTCTTCATCCTTATAGCCATTCTGAGCACTGTGAGCTGCTATCTCAGTGCCGTTCGTATTTGCATTGAGCAGAGACTTAATGATAATGAGCATCTTTTCATACAGCCTGTTGTCCATCTTTCTATCTTCCTGGAAGTGCTGTCTGTTTCCATCTTTTGCCCAGGATTTATTTGACTCATTGATTTTTCTCCTGTGGAGACGTATGACTTCATTGGATCTTTTGGCTATTCACCCCTTCTCCGATGTGTGGTTTGCAAACCTGCTGTCGCAGTTGTTGTGACGTCTTTGCACTGAGTCGATGGTGTCATTGGCTGGGCAGAAGCTTCTGTGTTGGATGGAGTCCTGCTTGTTTCTTGTTTCCTTTGTTGCCCTTGCCCAGTCACACCTGCTTCTTCCAAATAGGCGGCCAAACCAGATGGCAAAGAGCAAGCTGCCTGCGTTTTCTCCTCGAAGTGTCACGGTTTCAAGTCTTCCATTCAAGGCTTTAATCCATTTCGAGGTGGTGTGTGTGCCTGGTGTAACATCACGGTCTACTCTCATTGTGTTACATCTGGCTGTGCAGTCTTTCCAGCACCATTTCCTGTCTAGAGTCTCTTTTCTCCGCTTTCTCCTCTTGGCTCCCTGGTCGAAAATGGGCTGTCCATAGATGTGTGAGTTGATTTCTGGGCTCTCGATTCTGTTCCATGCATCTGGGTGCCTCCTTTGCAGGCCAGGCTGTGCTGTTTTGGTACCTAGCTCTTCGTCCTATATGTGGCAGTAAGAAAGTGTGATAATTGCTGCTTTGTTCGTTTTCCCCAGGATTCCTTTTGCTATTCAGTGTCCTTTGTTGCTGGATAGAAACTTTAGGATTCTCTCTTCTATTTCTGTGGGAAAGATTGCTGCAACTTTGACTGGGACTGCATGGAATCCAGACATTGCTTTGTTGACAAAATAATCCGTAACCAATCTGTAAATGAAAATTTGGGGGAGTTTATTCTGAGCTTCAATCTGAGGATTATAACCCAGGGCCTTTCTACCCAAAGGAAGAAAGAGCATCAGAGAAGTGGGGGTGCACAGACTGGTTGTATTCCCCTCATCGAGGATGTTTCACATAGGATTGAAATGTCCCATTTACAATAGTTGCGAGACTGCTCTGTTGGCACAGCGATTGATGGAAATAGCAGGTAGGTCTTCTGTCTCAGTGAACACAGTAGGGTGGCAGTCTGTTGTCTCCAGCTGACTGGTCACAGGTGAGCTGGGTGGTCAAGGGTGAGTGCAGCAATCAGTTCCTAGCCTAGGGAGAAATGCTTATCCCTAAAGAAATGCTAATGTGGGGGGAAGTTGCACCTTTATCTCAAGGGCCATAGGAAATGTCTAAGCAGATATGCAATGCGTGCTAAATAGCCATAGTCAGGCCCTTTTGGAAAAAACAAAAGCAGGCCGAATTAGGTTTATACCAAATGGCTTCCTCATATACTCCAATATATCCAATTGCTTCCCATTTTTATTTGAGCTTTATGCAGTATGGATGTTTCAAGTCTGTCCGTTGTTGCATTCGAACGGCACGGAATAGCCTTGCGTTTCCTTGTGTCTTGTGGAATTTCTTTCCCCAAAACTTTGCTAGTTTGTGGTTCCCATCGCTTTCTCCTGTTTGTCCAAGGTTATTCGCAGGTGTCATTTTCTTCTCACTGGCATGGGTTTTTTTTGAGGTTCAGCTTTTCTATTCTTTGCAACTTTTAATTGGTTTTGTTTGGCAGAAGTTTATGGCTGTGCTCAAATCTGCTGGCCGTGCTGTTCTCTTTGCTGAGGAAGAGTGGCGCTGTTTAACATAGCTTCCCATCTGCCTCTACACTAGCTCGCACGCCTGTCCCAGAATGGCTGGACGAGCGTTGAGGAGGCTCACCCCCAGGATTCCACGCGGCCGACCCTGGCCTGCTGACCCAGAACACGTGGACTTCACCGCTGGCCCACTGGCTGGACCCTTTCGTGCTGCATTGGCAACCTGCGGTTGAGTGGAATGTGACCTGAATATGCTACTTGAACCCAACTCTTGCCCTGTGTAGATGAGGCCAGGTTTTTTCTCTGGCCCACTGTGATGTTGGAGGATTTTTCAGTATCGTGTCTCCTCTGTCCAGTCTAGCTTGGTGGACACAGGGTTTCAGAGCATGCGTGAGGCAGTCTCATAACTCACCCTTCCCAGTTACGCCAGGTTAGACCTTCCCTGCAGTTTTTGGGGTTGTGACTTTCCCGGACTTTCAATCGTTCAAGCAGAGTCTGTCTAAAGACTGACATCTTTCACTGTGGATTATTGAGGTGTGATTTCTGTTGCCCTTCCATTTTATGGGACCCTGTTTGCTTTTCCATGGTCTAATCATCATGTTCTTTATGAGCTTGTCCTTTGACATGCTTATCAGTGCGTTCTCCTTCACTCCATTTTACGAATTTTGTATTTCTTTAATCACCATATGTTCTGTAGGCCAAGGTGTGAGTCCTTTCGTGATTGTTGGGTGTTGTCCTGGAATTTTCATCCTTCACTTGAGGGAATCTCTGCTATCCTAGCCTAGATCCAACTGAGCACTGACTACACGAGGTCATCTTGGTTCGTTTGACATTGTGAGATGATAAACTCCAGGTTCGAGGTTATCGTGGCAACCACTTTCATGGGCCCTATGGTTCTGACACAAATTAGATGAATCTGATGAATTCCTCTCTGCAGGTGAGAGACCTTCTGTCCCTTTTCTGGACTTGGGAAGTTTCGAGCTTGACCACTGATCCTTGAACTTTCCACTAGATTACGTCTAGATACTGGCTTACTTTATTTCCACAGGGTTTGTTATTTGTTTGATTTACATCCTCAGCTGTGGCATGTTTATTTTTCTTTAAGTATAATGGTAATGTTCTAATTTTCTGCCATCTTTTCTATGTGTGGTTTCGAAACACATAATCAATACTCCTTCTACGGTAAGAGATATGGGGAGAGAATCTCACTGATCCCACTGAGCCCTGTAACCTGGGAGGCCAGCCTTCACAAAGGATGGAAGCCCTCTGCAAAAGGGTACTTTTCAGCACACTTCTAGAGCCCTTCCAAACCAAGAGACATACCCAAGCATGGCAGGGGTCCATTCCTTCAAGGCATCAATGAGCTCTCTTGTGACATATTGGCATATACCCAGTGGGCCCCCGTGACTTGAGAGCTGTGGAAAGTGAGAATTCTCTTCAAGAATGCTAGGGGCCTAGGAAAGGAGGCCTCGATTCTTCTCTTCAATGTCCTCAATTGATCATTCTTTACTTTGTATTATGTGTAAGGCAGAAGGACAATGTAGGTCTGATAAGCCCCGGGTCTGGCCTCGTTTTTCAGAACACATTTCCAGCTTGAATCAGCATGGCCTCCCCAGACTTCTGTAGATGACAATGTTGCCGTCTGAGTACTTGACCCTCTATTGTCTCTTCTTCCCAATGATTCCTTTCTCATCCCTTGAATTAGCGTCTCTTTGATGTCTTCAAGTTTCTGTGCCCGGTTTGTGTTTGGAAAAGCTGTTTCTGTGTACCTCTCACTTGAATATCCTAGCCCAGGCCAATCCTAGAGCTGGAAACCTATGGCCAACTTTGGTGACATGGTCACCGTGATGTCATAAACACGCTCATAATTCTAAGTTGTCCTGACAACCTCCATGCACACAGTGTTTCAGAGCCATCTCATACCAGTCTGACGACTCCCCCTTTCCAGGTGCGATAGTTTTCCTTTTTCTGGACTTCTTGTCGGTTTCTAACTTTATCCTCGAACCTTGAAAGTTCTACTACATTCCTTCTAGACAGTGGTTTCTTTCCTTTAAGATACTCCTGGGATTTATCTCTTATCTTCTGTGGATGTGGCCAAATGTCTGGACTTTCCCCACAAAAAGTCCTGGAGTCCCTGCAAAGCTGAAGTTACCCAAGCAATCCTCTGATGAGCAATGATCATGTTAACTCATAGCAGTCTGGTGTTTCCACCTTGGCAGGTCAGATGTTTTCCTTCCTTCATCATTTGGGGAAGTGTACGTGATGTGTTCATAGATTGTAATATTCTCATGGTTCGTTTCCTGGTGTGTATTCATAAGGTATCCTCACAATTTCTACTTCTTCATGATCTCTGTCGGCACCATACCTTGAAATCTATATTTCCTAATGCTCCTAATCGGATCTGCACCTGCGATGCCAGCCTGCCAGTCCCAGGCCGCCCAAGTGGAACATGGACACTTACCCACTACACCAGAGGGCTGGCCCTGAATTGGACTTTTGGACCAACATTTGGCTTGAACTTGGGAAGATGTTGGTCTGCATTGATTATTCAAAAAGGTAATTACCAGTAACATCGTGGACAGCAACATTTTCAGTTGGCTTAGGGGTTTAGCACGGGTTATGTTCTGTTGGTAGTGTTCCTCTTCATCTCTTTGCAATGGTCTACCTTTATGTTGCATCATTAAGCATTTCGAGGTGATTGTCAATCCTTTGATGTTCATAATCTCTAAACTCTTTCAGCCTGCAAACTTTATCCCTTAAACCTGCTGGCCTTTATGGAGTTTTGATTTTAGGTGAATTGATTTCCATAACCTAGCATTAGAGAATCCTATAGCTTTCAGATTTACATCCTCATAGATTTAGACTTCTGTGTATGCTACATCTTCTTCCCCACAGTAAGCCTAATTACAGGCCCACACCCCACACTTGTGCCTAATCAACTCTTTCTCCCACCGTCCACTGCCACCCGTTCCCTCTGGGGACCACCAATCCCATATCACGTTCTACCTGTTTGTTGGTCCTTATTTTAATCTTCTGCTTGTAAGTGAGATGCGATGGTATTTGATTTCTCCCTTGGGCTTGTTTCAGTACCCCTCCCACCCTCAGGAGTGATTCTGCTGTCACAAATCACTGGACTGCACTCTTTCTTACAGCTGAGTGTTTTGCCTTTGTGTGGATATAGCCCAACTTCCTTCTCCATTGGTCCTTTGATGGGCACCAGGGCGGCTTCCAAGTCTTGGATATCGGGAGTAAGGCTGTGGTGAACACAGCGGGGCACGGATCTGTGTGCATTAGTGTTTCGCAGTTCTTTGGATAAACACGCTGGAGAGGAATCCCTGGATCATATGGTAGATGGACTTGGAGATTTCTGAGGCAATTTCACATGGCTATGCCTAGTGCCCTCACCGGTTTGCACTCCCACCAGAGGTGCAGGACTCTTCCCTTCTCTCCACCTTCTCTCTGACACTTGTTGTTTCCTGTCTTGTTCCTTATAGCCATTCTGAACACAGGGAGCTGTCATCTCATTGCCGTGAGGATTTGCGTTGGCCTTATACTTAATGGTGTTGAACATGTGTTCATAGAGCTGTTGGCCACCTTTCTGTCTTCTTGGGGTAAATCTCTGTTTCCATCTTCTGCCCAGGTTTTAATGGGCTTGTTGTTTTTTCTCTTGTGGAGACGTGTGTGGTCATTGGGTCTTTTGGCTATTCAGCCCTTCTCAGATGTGTGGTTTGAAACATCCTCTCCCTGTTGTGCTGTCTTTGCATTGAGTGGACGGTTTCCCCGGCTGGACAGAAGCTTCTACGTTGGATGGAGTCCTGCTTCTTTCTTCTTTTCTTTGTTGCCCTTGCCCAGTCACACATGCTTCTTCCAAATAGGCGGCTACCCCAGATGGCAAAGAGCAAGCTGCCTGTGTTTTCTCCTAGAAGTTTCACTGTTTCAAGACTTCCATTGAAGGCTTTAATCCATTTCGAGGTGGTGTGTGTGCCTGGTGTAACATCATGATCTACTCTTATTGTGTTACATGTGGCTGTGCAGTCTTCCCAGCACCATTTATTTTAGAGACTCTCCTTTCTCCACTGTCTCCTCTTGCCTTCCTCATTGCAAATGTGCTGTCCATACATGTGTGAGTTGACCCTTGGGTTCTGCATTCTGTTCCATTGGTCTTTGTGCCTGTTTTTGGGACCAGGCTGTGCTGGTTCGGTACCAAGCGCTTCGTCCTACATGTTGAAATCAAAGTGTTATACGTCCTGCTTTGTTCGTTCTCCTCAGAATTCCTTTGGGTATTCCGGGTCCCTTGTTGCTGGATAGAGACTTTAGGATTTTCTCTTCTATTTCTGTGGGAAAGATTGCTGTAAATTTGACTGGGATTGCATGCAATACGGAGATTGCTTTATCCATTACGGACGTTTCAGGTGTTTTAGATCTTACATTCCTAGAGCACAGAATACCCTTCTGTTTCCTTGTGTTTTCTGGAATTTCTTTCCCTAAAGCTTTGCTAGTTTTCAGTTTCCATAGCGTGCACCTGTTTGTCTAAGCTTATTCTTAGAAATCTTATTCTTCTTACTTGCATTTTTTTTCCAGAGTTTCAGTTTTTCTATTCTTTGAAACTTTTCATTGCTTTTGTTTTGGCAGATGTTTATGGCTGTACGCACATCTGGGGGCGATGCTGCTGTATTAGCTGGGCAAGAATGATGCTGTCTGACGTTGCTTGCCATCTGCCTCTACACTACCTTTGACGCCTGCCCCAGAATATCTGGACCATCGGTGAGGAGGTTCACCTCCAGGATTCTGCATGGTCTGCCCTGGGTGCCGACCCAGAATTTGTGGACTTCACCACTGCTCCACTGGCCAGCACCTTTCATGTTCCACTTTAAACCTGCATTTGATGTGGAATGTGAGTTGAATATGCTATTTGGGACAAATCTTGCACTGTGTAGATGAGGCCAGTTTGTTTTTCTTCTACACTGTGATGTCAGAGGATTTCTCAGAATTGTGTCTCTGCTATCACGGCAAACTTCATTGACACAGGTTTTCAGAGCCCCATTTTAGCAGTCTCATAACTCACCCTTACCATTTAGCCTAGGTTTGACATTTGCTGCATTTTTGGGGTTTGTGGCTTTCTCTGTCTTTCGAACGTTCAGGGTATTTCTAAAACGGACATCTTTCATTGTGGATTATTCAGCTGTGATTTCTGTGTGCCTTCCATTTTCTGGGACGGTTTTTTGTTTTCCATGGTATAATGGTTGATATGGGCTTGGTGAGCTGAAGACTCGAATGAAAGATTTCTAGGACATTCAAGGTCTGGCATTGGTGCTATTTTATTTAGAGAATAGTACGGGATAGAATGGGGACAGGACCCATGTGTAGTGAAGAGTTGATGCTGCTCCCTGGGGATGGGACCCATGAGCAGTCAAAGCTCCTGCTGCTGCCCTGAGTTGAGGGTTAGGGCTAGTTTTATAAGTCATGGGTGCATGATTTATTTTTACTGGGAAAAGAAATGAAGTGGGAAAATTCTTTAAATGATTTCAGTGCAGATGGGGTCTGGTTATTGTGCAGTCATATAACTTTAGATAAGGATCTGGCAATATAGATCAGCATGTACGTGATGATGCCCTGGGCTTCTCTCCCTGAGTCAGCTCTAATTCCACCAGCTCATATAGTTTGGCATGTAGGCCAGATCACCTTGGGCTTCCCTAGCTGGGGCAGCTTTAATGTACATCATAAACACCCCCTGAACCCATTTGGACTGGAGAGGTTTGGGGATATGGACGATGGTCTGTCTTCTGTAACTACTTATGGCTTTACATGGTCACAGAGCTGTCCCTAAATGGGGTCATAGGTACAGGTAGGAAGTTCAGTGGACTGGAAGCCTTCACCTGTGGAGTTCAAGGCTGACAAGGTATACAGAGCCTCTGGAGACGAGAGAATCATTTGACGAGAGGTGGTCCAGGAGGTGAAACTTTTTTCACATGTGGAAGACAAACAATGAAACAGACAACAAACTATAATAAGAAATACAAGCAGTATGTTTGACGCAATGTATAACGTATTGAAGTAGTGCAGAAACCTGGTCCTGACTTGGAGTTCAACCAATCGTTTAGAGTTAGGGTTGATAAGACACGGATTTAATTTGGTGGTTGGGATAGGAAGCCAGAAATATTTTGACGGTAGTCAGGAATATAGACACAACACTCAGTTTTTATAATGGCATACGTGGCCCCTTGTGCTGCTGTCAAGACATCCAGTGCCATTTGGATTTGGAGGACTGCCTTACACATTTGGGATACTTCTAAATTGAGCAGAAAAATGCTACGTTGCGCGTCATTTAATGCCTTCATAATAAATTTGTTTAGGACTTCCATGTGCAAGACGACACTTTCGATACCTAATTGGGGAAGGAAAATTGCGGAAAGATGGTCATACGAGTGGAAGACAGAGCTGGTCCTGAGCTGCTGCAGTTGGGTAGGTTAGCAGGAGGAGATGTAGTAAATGGAGTTCTACCTTGCATCCAGCTAAAGCCTAGTGTGCATCGTGCAATCCATTTAGGTGGCAGCCAAGACCATAAATTGGAGCCGCATAGCCACTGAGCACCATTAGGGACTAACCAAAGCGTGCTGGGCTGTCTATCCCAGTCAGTCCCAAACCAATCAGTACTTTTTTAAGACTATGATATGAGAACACATATAACAGCGAATTTTTCCCATAGGTCGGCTGTTATTAGGCCATGTATCACAGGTGTGATTGGTTTGTTCCCAACAGAGAGTGACCTTTTACTGAGTTGACCACTAGTAGGAGTGAACCAAATACATTCATCCCAAATTTCATATCGTCCATCCTGTGTCTATCGATAAGTTAGGTAATTTAACTTTGGAACTTGTTGTTTCTAACCCACCTGTGACAAGGCAAATCTAGTTAGTATTTGGGGAGTAGTTTTAAAGGAAAATGTTTGAATGTGGCCTGGGAACTCGCAGGTATCAGACATAGATGAGCACAAGGAGACATTACGATTTGTAATAGATGAATCTTGCGGAAGAAAGAGCTAGAATCTAATATCCACGAATGCCTACTATAGCTTCTACAGAAACATAATTTTTTCTCTCTTAAATCACCCTCATTTTTACAAAAGATAGCCAAATCAGGTTTAACAGGTTTGCAAATCAACTGTAGTTTTAATACAACATGCTCCAATTATTTATATAACAGCTACAAGAATAGCAATTTTTTATACAGGATTTTTTAAGTATGCCTTGCTGGAAATTTTTATGAGGAATCTCGGATTGAACTGTGAAGGCCTCTAGAGGCCAGAAAAGCCAAGCCAAGGATTTGCCATCGGATTTTGCCTGCAGTACTTACAGATTTGAGTGGAGTTCTCTTTCAGGTCCCCCAAAGTATTTGGAGGTTACTTGCACCTGCCAAATAAGCACGTTTCCTTACCTAATGGGTAAGATTGCCAGAATCTCTGTAAACATGGTACCAGGCCCATGTTTCCGAGAGGCTGTATTCCAGAACGTCCAATCTTTGTTCCTGAAATGCGGTCTTGTCATAGCTGAGCCTGTATGTTTCAAATATGCCATTCCAGTCAAAGCCTTGGTAATATAACCAATGTGTCCTGTTATAAGGAGAACAGATTCTTATGGAACTTATGCAAATATTGCCACGAAATGACCATACTCAGTCACAAAGGGTTTCCAAATTCTCGAGGGATAAGGTACAGAGAAAAAGATGAATGTTTCAGTTTTGCTCATAAAGGTATATTTTCACCAAGTGGCTGTAAGTCAAAGTTAGCATAAGAGAAAAGAGAGAAAGATTTCCTTCATTATGAGAAAACAAAACAACACATCAAAACTCAACAATATTTCAAACAGAAGTCCTAAAAAATTATAATCGTCCTCATCAGTTCACACAGTCTTGTATAATCAATTCTTGAGCTAAATCTGTCCTTAGCAGATTGAGGAGCTTAGTTTCTGTTACAATTCTGTAGTTTCTTACTCAGCTCAGTTTTACAATCTGAAAGTTTATCAGAAACATGTAGTTTAGAACCTCTGTGTCAGAATCCTTTCCAGGAATATCTCTGAAGATGAAACATATTTGCAAAAGAAAAAAGCATCAGAGTAAAACAACAACTATCTGCAAATTGACAAAGGACTCAAAAGGGTAAATGTCAAAGAAACTTGGATACTTCTGTGACATATGACCCTTCCAGATAATAAGTGGACTTATGACTGATAACCAGGAAAGATCAGAAGCTTAGGAATGCTATATAATTTTAAGACATCTATATTAATAACATTTACCAATCTAATACCACCTAAGAATATCTATCATCACTTGTTTCACAGTTTCCCCTGTAATTTAATAGAAAATCTAAGCCTAATTAGTTTAATGTTTTCGTCCTTACAGGAACAGAGAGCAAATTTCTTTGAGAAGTCTCAGGGGCCCTCTGAAAATCCTCAGAGTAATTTCTCTTCTGTCTACCAGGTTAAAAGAAAGACTTCATTCAGGATTTGAATATTTTTGAGGGAGAAGCTTGTCAAAACATAGCCAAAGTTTTTAAAATGCTTCTTCAAATAGGAAACAACACTCACTGTGAAACAATGCTCAGGTATCTATTCAAAGTGATGACAGAAAGAGTCAAAAATCGTAAGAGTGGCCTCAGTCATTATTTTCACAAAACACATTTCTCTCTTAGGTAGACTTACTCAAAGGAAGAGCTTTTATAACCTCTTTACCAAGAGCGGATCCAAAGTTCAAGAAAAAGTATCATTTTAGAGAAAACCAAATTTGAATTTCTGCACCTACTTATGTTTCACATTCAAACTCATTCACTTAATTGAACTTACTTTAGTCTACTTGAGTAGGCATAAAACTCCTTTCAGAATATCTACTTCACAAACCTTCTTCAACTTTCTTTTTTGTTTTCAGAATTTGTCAACAACTCTTTCTTTTTTCCTTTCTAGTACATTAGGACAAATTTATCTTTCTTCACCCATCAAACAAAAATATTTCCATTCTTTATACCTTTTTTACTGAAAGCATACATTTTAACTTCCCTGAATACAGAGCTCTTTTACTTATTAATTTCCTGTAGCTTTAATTCCATAAGTTAATTAGAACTTTTAAGGCTTAACAGATCTCCTAAACGCTAAAAAAGTAAATAACTATGAATTGTCTTTTATATCAGCATTCTGAACACTTCATAACTTTAGAAACATGCAGCTTTACAATAAAACACAAGGCATGCTTTTTAATACACCCAAACGCTTTTAGCCTATTCAACAAGAAGCCAAAAGTAGATAAATTAAATATGTTTATTACTAATGATTCAGTGTTTCAGCCTATCCAAAAATGACCGGCATATTCATCTTTTTATCATTTAACTTAATTTTGCAAAACTCAAGATTGTTACACAGAAAAATTTCGAAGCTGTTGGTTTTTCAACAAGTATACAGAGCATAAAAGTTATTGTACTCACTTTTATGAGTTTTATGTATTTAAACCATTTTTTCCAACATTTATGTTCAGATTACCTACAGAAACCTCATGAGGCATTAGACAAAACTAGTCATCATATAAAGCTATTATTTTGCTGACAAATTTAAGAAAGTGAGCTTATATGACTAGAAAACCCATGCTGAATGCCTGCATCCTATGCAAATACCGACAAGTCTGACAACAAGATAATTTTCAATCAAACCAAGAAACTTTAACAAGCTTTCATTTACCAAAGGTTAATTCACATCACGTTAACTTTGAAAGGCACTGAGTTAATTTCTACTACATTAGAATTTATGTAAGCACTATCTTTAAGCCAACTAAACAGAGATCTTAATTTTGGCCATACCATCCAGGGGTAAAAATATCACACGTATAAAGTACACATAGACACACATAGACAGAGACTGTACAACCATTGTTTTAAAAACTACTCCAGTGAGTCAGGTACAATAATATAAAGCTTACCAGTTATGAATCCACATTTTGTTTTGAGCCTTTTTACTAATACTTATGGAGAAGACCCTCGAGATGGTAGACTTTTTGCAAGGGTGCACTTATGACCATTTATCCTTTCCCCTCCTTTTTTTTTCTTTTCAGTCTTAAGAATGAGTGATGGGCTACATAGTAGTTCCTGGAGAGGGGGGATGAGAATCCTTTTCATGATAAAGTAAGTACGTGGAATCTGAACTGCCTCTAGAGCTGTCTTTCCAGTCTTGCAAGGATTTTGTAAGGACAGTTGCTCTTGATTTCTCAGAAACTGGACTGTAACTTGAAGGACATTCTAGGTGGATCTACCTGTCCAACTGCACCAGAAAGGCACAGAGATACCTCTCAAATTTTCCCCCAGATGGAGTTTCTGGGGCATACCCATACAATTGAAAGTGTTTCTAATTAGTTAGAATGACCCTGAGTGGTGAGTCTCTTGGGATGCTTTCGTCATTCCCCATGGCAATGAAGCCAGTGTTGGACTGACAGTGTACTGGACAAAGGCGCAGTGCCTAAAGAGGCCTGGAACATGCTGGAGGCCGGGGCTCCCAGTACCTCGGTTGAGAGTTAAGTCCCTTGCAAAATATTTTCAAGTTATTCGATTTTACAGAAGGGACAGGTTCTGCTCAAGTCCAGCCTGAACTTAAGCTCAACTTGGTGACAACAGAGGACATGAGCAAAACAAAGAAATTAAAAGAAGACATCAGACCTCACCCTCATGGCTGTTCCCAGAGGGTTATCATGATAAAAGTCACACAACAGTTCCCATGCTGGGGCATACTACCCTAGCACAACAGTTCACAGAATAAATCACAGGTCTCCTAACATCATAGCCAACTCAGTAGGTGACTAAAATACTCAATGAATCAACCGCCAACAGAGGGCACCCTACTTGGGGTCGCTGGGGTGATCAGGCCCAGAAAGCCAAAGTTGGGGCTCCCAGTGTTGGAGGACTTGACTGTTGAAAGATTTCTTTGTTTCCCTGTTGCAAAGCTCAAAAGGAGACGAAATTGGCCATTGTAACTCTAAGAAAGATGAAAGAGACAGGTCCATTACCTTGAAAATCCCCCTGAACCTAGGGAAGCATCCTACCTGTTGTTCCTACAGTGGGGTGCCTATACCAAGGGGTGATGGGGGTGTCCCCCAGAATTGCATCCCTTGGATATCTTCCCTGGTATGCCTGGCAGTAACAGGTGCCTGGTGAACATCTTTCCTATTCTGCCTGGAAGTAATAGGTGCCTGGTGAGTGGTCCCCAAGAGAATAGGAGAAGTTTAAGAGAGAACATGATGGAGAGAAATAGTGAAGAAGTTTCCGCCACGCTGGGGGACATTCTACCCAATTGTGTATTGGAGCCATTCTCCGAAGAAGGGTTTCCAATACTCAACCAAAGGTTAGAGTTTGGTACTTTCCCTGAACTGCAGTCCCGATTGGGACATGCACACAGTTCAGATGGTCAAGTGCAATGGGACGTATCTCAATCCAGCTTTAGGAATAGAAAACTTCCACGGGAGTCTTGGAGATTGCCAACCATCCTAATGACTTAAATGGCTCACCTGTTCCCACGTAAAATTTATATATTAGAGATAGGGTCAGGAAGGAATGGATTAATTCATTCTACATCACTCTTAGGCTTAAGGTACTGATTCTCTTCAAGCTGAATGCCAGATTTGCACCATAGAGTAGTCATGGGCAGCAAACATGAATTCATGCAGCTATTCAAGACAGTTCCTGATGGAGAAGTGAATTTAGATCCATCCTCGAAACAGAGAGAGGCACAAGGAAGAAAAGGGCACTTACCAGAATTCGAGCTCACAAACCGATGAAGCATGTTCCCCATACGGGCCACAAGATATGATGCATGGTCGGTAAGCTCAAGAGTTGAAAGAAAGATTTCTTGGACCCTCAAGGTCTGGCAGTCTCTTTTATTTAGACAATGGTACAGGATAGCATGGGGACAGGACCTATGGGCAGTGAAGATCTGCTGCTGCTGCCTTGGGAAAGGACCCATGGGTAGTCACAGCTCCTGCTGCTTTCCGGAGTTGAGGTTAAGGACTAATTTTATAAGGCATGGGTACGTGACTTATTTTTCCTGGAAAAAGAAATGATGTAAAAAGTCATTAAATGATTTCAGTTCAGATGGATTCTTGTTATGGTGTGGTCATATAACACTAGATACAAAACTGGCCCCATAGATAGGCATGTAGGTGAGCATGACCTGGGCTTCTCTCCCTGGGGCACCTCTAATTCATACCAAAAGAAATTCAACGGGTCATATAGTTCTGCATGTTCACCAGCTAACCTTGGGCTTTCGAGTGGGGGCAGCCTTAATCCACATCAATCCTCATGGTCTTTCACAGCTGTCTCCCATAGATATGCTCATCAGTGTGTTCTCCTTCATTCCAAGTTAGGAATTTTGTATTTCTTTAATCACCATATGTTCTCTAGGCCGATGTGTGAGTGCTTTCGTGATTGTTGGGTTTTGTCTTTGAATTTCCATCGTTCACTTGAAGGAATCATGGTTATCCTGGCCTAGGTCCAACTGAGCACAGAGAACATGAGGTCATCTTGGTTGGTTTGACATTTTGAGATCAGAAACGCCAAATTCTAGTTTGTCCTGGCAACCACCTTATGGACATAATGTTTCCGAGACACATTAGAGAAATCTGATGAATTCCTCTCTCCAGGTAAGATATTTTTATGTCTTTTGTTCTGAATTTGGGTAAGCTAGACCTTGACTTCGGATCCTTCATTGTTCCAGTAGATTACGTCTAGATGCTTGTTTACTTTATTTCTGTAGGGTTTGCTAGTTGTTTGGTTTACATCCTCAGCTATGGCATGTTTATTTTTCGTTAAATATGAGTGTAATGTTCTAATTTTCAGCCAACTGCCTCACATACAGTGTCAAAACACATAATAAATACTCTTCTATGACAAGAGATGGGGGCAAGAATTTCATTGGGGCCAAACGGAGCATTTTAGCTTTGATGGCAGCCTTCACTTTGGATTGGTGGTTCCCAGAGGGAAAGAAAAAATCCATAAAGCTGTGCAGATTTACAGCATAAAGCTTTTGAGGCTGAAAGAGATTAGAGAAGATAAACTTTCAAGGATTGTGAATCTCCTCCAAATGCTTAATGATGCTACAGAAAAGTAGACCATTGCAAACACATTAGGAAGAATACTACAAAGACAATGTGTTCCATGCTAAACTCATGAACCAAGGGAAAATGTTACCTTCTGAGAGGTTACTACTCATTACCTTCACGAATAATCACAGCAGGCCAGCTTCTTCCCAAGTTCAGGCAAAAGATTGGTCCAAAAGTAAAATTCAGGGCCAGTCATGTGTTATGGTGTGTAAGAGCCCATGTTCCTAGTCTGTGGTCTGGG
This sequence comes from Equus asinus, assembly GCF_041296235.1. Lineage (NCBI taxonomy): Eukaryota > Metazoa > Chordata > Mammalia > Perissodactyla > Equidae > Equus > Equus asinus. Next base: position 16,109,163 of record NC_091790.1, on the reverse strand, counting down.
ACTCATGGATTTGCATCACGGGTGCTGATCAGATTAGTAACATCAGGAGAGATAGATTTCATGGTATGGTGCAGGCAGAGATCATACATAAGTGGAAATTGTGAGCAGACCTTATACATATGCACCAGGAAAACAACATGAAAATGTTGCAATCTATGACGCATCTGGTAGACTTCTCAAATACAGAATGGAGGAAGTGATGTGACTTGCATATGTGGAATTGTCGGACTGCACAGGATGACACGATCATTGAACATCAGAGGATTGGCTGGGCAACTTCAACTTGGGAGGGACTCGTGGACTTTTTCTGGGGAAAGTCTACATATTTGGCCATATCCACAAAATGTGACAGATAAAACCAAGGATAAACTTAAAGTAAAGAATTCAGTGTCTAGAGAGAATGTAGTAGACATTTAAAAGTCCAAAGATAAAGTTATAAACACACAAGAAATCCAGGAAATGGAAAACCATCTTAGCTGGAAAGGGTGAGCAGTTAGACTGATATCAGATGGCATTCTGCGTCGGCAGCAAGGAGTTGGCAGGGTAGAATCCTGGGGGTAAACCTCCACACCGCTGGTACAGCCATTCTGGGGCAGGCGAGGGAGGTAATGTAGAGGCAGATGAGAAGTGATGTTAGACAGGGCCACTATTCCTCAGCAAATACAGGAGCATTTCCAGCAGATGTGAGCACAGTGATAAATCTCTTTCAAAAGGAAACAAATTAAAAGTTGCAAATAATAGGAAAATTGAACCTCAATAAAAAAGAAAAAGGATGCCAGTAAGAAGAATAAGATACCTAGGAATAACCTCACCCCAACAGGTGAAAGCTCTGTAAACAGAAAACTAGCAAACCTTTGCAGAAAGAAATGGGAGAAGACACAAGGAAGTGGAAGGATATTCCATGCTCTTGAAATGGAAGAATTAACACACTTGAAATGTCCACACCGCATAGAGAAATCTCTTGATTCCATGCAGTGCCAAAGGTGCAGCAATATTTCTCACAGAGATAGAAGCGAGCATCCTACAGTTTACATCCAGCAACAAAAGACCCCGAATAGCCAAAGGAATCCTGAGGAAAAAGAACAAAGCTCAATGTATCACACTTTCTGATTTCAACATATAGGATGAAGAAATTGAAATGGAAACAGTGCAGGCTGGGATGCAAAACAAAGAAACAGAACCAAGGAACAGAATCAAGAGCCCAGAGGTATAGGGACACATATATGGACACCCCATTTTCGACCATGGAGCCAAGAGGAGACAGTGGAGAAAGGAAAGTCTCTACAATGAACGGTGTTGGGAAGAGTGCAGAGTCTCATGTAAGACAAGGAGAGTAGCCCATGGTGTTACACCAGGCACATACACCAACTCAAAATGGATTAAAGTCTAGAATGTATCACTGGAAACCATGAGACTTCTGGAAGAAAATGTAGGTAGCGTGCTCTTTGTCATTTGTCTTAGCCTCATATGTGGAAGAAGCATGTCTGTCACTCATGTTACTACTGATTCCCTACACGAATGATCAAAGCAGGCCAACATCCTCCCGAGTTCAGGTCAAAGGTTGGTCCAGAAGTCCAATTCATTGGTGGACCTGTGATGTAGCAGGTAAGTGCCCACGTTCCGCTTGGGCAGCCTGAGCTTCACAGGATAGCACCACGGTTGTGGATCAGATTACTAGCATTAGGAAATCCAGATTTCATGGTCTGGTGGGCACAGAGATCATAAAGAAGTAGAAATGGTGGGGGAAACTGAGCAATACGCACCAGAAAAAAACAATGTGAATATTACAATCTATGAACGCATCAGCTACACTTCCCCAAATGATGAAGGAAGGAAACATGTGACTTGCCTGGTGGAGTTGTCAGACTGCTAGGAGATGACACGATAAGAGTGCATCAGGGGATTGCCTGGGCAACTTCAACTTGGGAGGGAGTCCATGACTTTCTCTGGGGAAAGTCCACCCATTTCACCATATCCACAAAAGATAAGAGATAAAATCTTTGATAATCGTAACGGAAAAAGACTGGTGTGTAGAGGGAATGTAGTAGACCTTTCAAAGTTCGAGGAGACATTTAGAAACCGACAAGAAATCCAGAACAAGGAAAACTATCCTACCTGGAAATGGGGAGTGGTCAGACTGGTACGCGATGGCTGTGAAACACTGTGTGCATGGAGGTTGTCAGGACAACTTAGAATTCTGAGGGTGTTTATGAACATGTCACCCAAGATGGCCACATCTATACAGTCCGGAGATTGGCCATTGTGTGGCTATAGATCGTCTTCCTTCTCCATTCGTCACTTGATGGGCACCACGTAGGCTTCCAAGTCTTGGATATTGGGAATAAGGCTGTGGTGAACACAGTGGTGCATGGATCTCTGAGCATTAGTGTTTCCAAGTTCTTTGGATATATATGCCACAGAGGAATAGCTGGATCACATGGTAGATGGATTCTGAAAATTCTAAGGCAATTCCACAGAACTTTGGGTAGTGGCTGCACCTGATTACACTCCCCCCAGCAGTGCAGGAAGCTTCCCTTCTCTCCACCTCCTCTCCAAGACTTGTTGTTCCCTGTCTTCATCCCTATAGCCATTCTGACCACTGTGAGCTGCTATCTCATTGCCGTTCGTATTTGCATTGCCAAAGACTTAATGATGATGAACATGTTTTCATACAGCCTGTTGGCCATCTTTTATCTTCCTGGGAGAAATATCTCTTTCCATCTTTTGCCCACCTTTTATGGGGCTCGTTGATTTTTTATTGTGGAGACATATGAGTTCATTGGATATTTTGGTTAATCATCCCTTCTCCGATGTGTGGTTTGCAAACATCCACTCGCAGTTGTGCTGTCTTTGCATTGAGTCAATGGAGTCGTTGGCTGTTCAGAAGCTTCTGCATTGGATGGAGTCCCGCTTGTTTCTTGTTTCCTTTGTTGCCCTTGCCCAGTCACACATGCTTCTTCCAAATAATCGGCTAAGCCAGATGGCAAAATGCAAGCTGCCTGCGTTTTCTCCTAGAAGTTGCATGGTTTCAAGTCTTCCATTCAAGGCCTTAATCCATTTTGAGGTGGTGTGTGTGGCTGGGGTAACATCATGGTCCACTCTCATTGTGTTACATGTGGCTGTGCAGTTTTCCCAGCACCGTTTCTTCTCGAGACTCTCCTTTCTCTGTTGTCTCCTCTTGGCTCCTTGGTCTAAACTGGGCTGTCAATATATGTGGGGGTTGACCTCTGGGCTCTCGATTCTGTTCCTTGTGTCTCTGTGCCTCTATTTGTGGCCAGCCTTTGCCGTTTCGGTACCTAGCAGTTCGTCCTATATGTGGAAATTCGAAAATGTGGTACTTGCTGAGTTGTTCGTTTTTCTCAGGATTACCTTGGCCGTTCCTGCTCCTTTGTTGCTGGATAGAAACTTTAGGATTATCTCTTCTATTCCTGTGGGAAAGATTGCTGAAACTTCGATGGGGCTTGTGTGGAATCCAGAGATTGCTTTATCCAATATGGACGTTTCAAGTGTGTTCATTCTTCCGTTCGAAGAGCGTGGAATAGACTTCCGTTTCCTTGTGTCTTCTTTAATTTCTTTCCGCAAAGCATTCCAGTTTGTGGGTCCTTGTTTGTCTCTTCTCCTTGTAAGTGAGCTCCTACGGTATTTGAGTTTCTCCCTGCGAGCTGTTTCACTTCCAATGAAACCCTCAAGAACCATCCTGCAGGTCACTAATGGCTGGATTCTCTCTTTTGTTATGGCTCAGAGATATGCCATTGTGTTCATAAAGCCCAGCTTCCTTCTCCAATCTTCTTTCTCTATTCGTCCTTCTGCCTTGATGGGCATCAGGGCGGCTTCCAAGTCTTGGATAATGGGAGTAAGGCCAGGGTGAACACAGGGGTGCACATATATCCGTGCACGACTTTTTCCAAGGTCTTTTGAGAAACACGCCACTGAATAATAGCTGGATCATATGGTAGATGGATTCTGACATGTCTGAGGCAATTCCACACTGATTTGCGTCGTGGCTGCACCAGCTTACACTCACAGCAGCACTGTACGAGTCTTCCCATCTCTGCAGCTCCTCTCTGACACTTGTTTCCTGACTTTTTACCTATAGTCATTCAGACCACATTGAGCTGCTATCTCACTGCCATTTGGATTTCAATTGCCCTGAGTCTTAATGATGATTAACATGTTTTCATACACCTGTTGGCCATCTGTATATCTTCTTGGGTGAAATCTCTGTTTCCACCTACTGCCCAGGTTTTAATGGGCTTATTTTTTTCTCTCTTGTGGACCCATATGAGTTCACTGCATCTTTTGGCTATTCACCCGTTCACCGATGTGTGGTTTTCAAACATCCTCTCCCAGTGGTTGTACTGTCTTTGCATTGAGTCGATGGTTTCCTTGGCTGGGCTGAACTTTTGCATTTGATGTAGTCCCATTTGTTTCTTGTTTCTGTTGTTGCCCTTGCCCAAGCAGACCTGCATCTTACTAATAGGAGGCTAAGACAGATGACAAATAACATGCTGCCTAGTTTTCCTTACAGAAGTCTCGTGGTATGCAGTCTTACATTCAAAACTTTAATCCATTTTGAGTTGGTGTTTGTGCCTGGTGTAACACCGTGGTCTACTCTCCTTGTTTTACATGGGGCTCTGCAGTCATCCCAGCACCATTTACTGTAGAGACTTTCCTTTCTCCACTGTCTCCTCTTGGTTCCGTGGTCGAAAATGGGCTGTCCATGTATGTGTGTGTATACCTCTGGGCTCTCGATTGTGTTCCATGGTTCTGCATGTCTGTTTTCATCCCAGCCTGTGCCGTTTCCAATCCTATTTCTTCATCCTATATGTTGAAATCAGAATCATTTTTTGGTATGAATTAGAGGTGCCCCAGTGAGAGAAGCACAGGTCATGCTCACCTACATGCCTATCTATATGGCCAGATTCGTATCTAATGTTATCCGACCACACAATAACCAGACCCCAACTGAACTGGAATCATTTCATGACATTTTACATCATCTTTTCTTTTTCCAGCAAAAGTAAGTCACGTAACTATGCTTATAAAATTAGCACTTACCCTGTACTCAGGGCAGCAGCAGGAGCTGTGACTGCCCATAGGTCCTGTCCCCATGCAGCAACTCTTTAGTGTCCATGGGTCCTGTCCCCATGCTATCCTGTACTGTTCTCTAAATAAAAGAGCATCACTGCCAGACCTTGAGAGTCCAACAAATCTTTCTTTTGACTCTTCAGTTCGCCAACCCCGCATCATATCTTGTGGCCCGTACGGGGATTTTGCTTCATCGGTTTGTGAGCTTGACTTCTGGTAAATGACCTTTCCTTCCTTGTGCCTCTCTCCTTTTTGAGGATGGATCTAAATTCACTTCTCCATCAGGAACTTTCTTGGATAGCTGTATGAATCCACGTTTGCTGCCCATGGCTACTCTGTGGGGAAAATCATGGCATTCGGCTTGAAGAGAATCAGTAGCTTAAGCCTAAGGGTGATGTAGAATGAATTAATCCGTTCCTTCCTGACTCTATCTCTGATATATAAATTTTACGTGGGCACGGGGTGGCCACTTAAGTCATTAGGATGGTCGGGAATCTACAAGACTCCTGTGGAAGGTTTCTTTTCCTAAGGCTGTATTGGGCTACCTCCCATGGCACCTGACCATGCTCTGAACTGTGTGAATGTCCCAATTGGGAGTCCAGTTCAAGGCAAGTAAGAAAGTCTAACCTTTGGTTGAGTATGGAAAACCCTTCTCGGAGAATGGCTCCAACACGCAATTGGGTAGAATGTCCCCCAAAGCGGCGGAAAATTCCTCACTATTTTTCTCTATCCTGTTCTCTCTTAAACTTCTCCTTTTCTCTCAGGGACCATTCACCAGGCATCTATTGCTGCCAGGCAGAATAGGAAAGGTGTTCACCAGGCACCTGTTACTGCCAGGCATCCGAGGGAAGGTACACAAGGGATGCAATGCTGGTGGACTTCCCCATCACCCATTGCTATAGGAACCCCACATTAGGAACGACAGGTGGGATGCTGCCCTAGGTTCACAGGGGATTTTCAAGGAAATTAACGTGTCTCTTTCATCTTTGTTAGAGTTACACGGGCCATTTTCATCTCCTTTTGAGCTTTGCAACCGGAAAAAGAAGAATCTTTGAAGAGTCAAGGCCTCGACGCCTGGGAACCCCAACTTTGGCTTTCTACCCTGATCACCACGGCAACACCCAGTAGGGTGCCCTTTTTTGGCAGATGACTGATTGAGGATTTTAGTCACCTACTGAGTTCGCTATGAGGGTAGCAGACCTGTGATTTATTCTGTGAACTGTCATGCTAGGGTAGTGTGCCCCAGCACGGGAACTGTTGTGTGACTCTTATCTTGAGAACCCTCTGGGAGTGGCCATGAGGGTGAGGTCTGGTGTCTTCTTTTCCTTTCTTTGTTTTGCTCATCATGTAGTCTGTTGTCACCAAGTCGAGCTTAAGTTCAGGCTGAACCTGACCAGAACCTGGACCTTCTTTAAAATCGAAAAACTTGAAAACATTTTGCAAGGGACTTAACTCTCAACCCGGCTGCTGGGAGCCCTGACCTCCAGCCAGTTCCCGGCTTCTGTGGGCACTGCACCCTTTTCCAGTCCACTGTCAGTCAGACACTGGCTTTACTGCCATGGGGAATGCCGTAAGCATCCCCAGAGACTCACCACTCAAAATCCTTCTAACTAATTAGAAACACTTTCAATTGTATGGGTGATGCCCCAGAAACTCCAACTAGGAGAAAATCTGCGATTTTTCTCTGTGCCTTTCTGGGGCAGTTGTACAGGTGGATCAACCTAAAAGGACCTTCAAGTTACAGTCCAGTTTCTGGGAAATAAAGAGCAACTGTCCTTACAAAATCCTTGCAAGACTGGAAAGACAGCTCTAGAGGCAGTTCAGATTCCACCTAGTTCCTTTATCATGAAAAAGATTATCATCCTCCCTCTCCAGGAACTACTGTCCAGTCCATCACTCATTCTTAAGACTGAAAAACAAAAAAGGAGGGGAAAGGTAAAATGAACATAAGTGTGTCTTTGCCAAAAGTCTAGCATGTCAAAGGTCTTCTCCATAAGTATTAGTAAAAAGGCTCAAAACAAAGTTTGGATTCATAACTTGTGAGCTCAATATTATTGTTCCTGACTCACAGCAGTAGTTTTTAAAAGGATGGTTGTACAGTCTCTCTGTAGGTGTGTCTATGTGTATGTTATAGGTGTGATACTTTTATCCTGGATGCTATGGCCAAAATTAAGATTTCTGTTTAGTTGGCTTAAAGTAAGTGCTTTATTAAATTCTAAATGTAGTAGAAATTAACTCAGTGCCTTTCAAAGTAAACGTGATGTGAATTAACCTATGGTAAATGAAAACTTGTTTAAGTTTGTTGGTTTGATTGAAAATAGTCTTCTTGTCAGAGTTGTCGGTATTTGCATAGTATGCAGGCATTCATCCTGGGTTTGCTAGTCACATAAGTTCACGTTGTCTGTTAAATTTGTCAGCAAAATAATAGCTGTAAACGATGACCAGTTTTTTCAAATGCCTCATGAGGTTTCCGTAGGTAATCTGAACATAATTGTCGGAAAAAAATGGTTTAAATACATAAAACTCACAATAAATTTTACAGTCTGTATACTTGGGGAAAAAAACAGCTTCGAAATTCTTTTTGGTAACAATCTTGAGTTTTGCCAAGTTAAGTTAAATGATAAAATCTGAATACCTGGGTCAATTTTGGATAGGATGAAACACTGAAACATTATTAATAAACATAGCTAAGTTATCTGATTTTGGCTTCTTAGTGGAGAGGCTAAAAGCGTTTGGGTGTATTAAGAAGCATGCCTTGTGTTTTGTTGTAAAGTACCACGTTTCTAAATTTATGAAGTGTTTAGAATGCTGATATAAAAGACAATTCATAATTGTTTACATTTTTAGTGTTTACTAGGTCTGTTAAGGTTTAAATGTTCTAATTAACCTATGGAATTAAAGCTACTGGAAATTAATAAGTAAAAGAGCTGTGTATTCAAGGAAGTTAAAATGGATGTTTTCAGTAAAAAAGGTATAAAGAATGGAAATATTTTTGTTTGATAGGTTAAGAAACATAAATTTGTCCTGATGTACTAGAAAGGAAAAAGAAAGACTTTGGGACAAAGTTGTAGAATGCTTGTGAAGGAGAAATTCAGAAAGGAGTTTTATGCCTGGTCAAGTAGACTAAAGTAAGTTCAATTAAGTGCATGAGTTTGAATGTTAAAAATAAGTACGTGCAGAAATTCAAATTTGGTTTTCTCTGAAAGGATACTTTTTCTTGAACTTTGGATCTGCTCTTGATAAAGAGGTTATAAAAGCTATTCCTTTCAGTAATTCTACCTAAGAGACAAATCTGTTTAGTGAAAATAATGACTGAGGTCACTATTAAGATTTTTCACTCTTTCTGTTATCACTTTGAATAGATACCTGAGCATTGTTTCACAGTGAGTGTTGTTTCCTATTTGAAGAAGCATTTTAAAAACTTTGGGTATGTTTTGACAAGTTTCTCCCTCAAAAATATTCAAATCCTGAATGAAGGCTTTCTTTTGACCTGGTAGACACAACAAAAATTACTCTGAGGATTTTCAGAGGCCCCCTGAGTCGTCTCAAAGAAATTTTCTCTCTCTTCCTATAAGGAGGAAAATACCAAACTAACTAGGCTTATTTGATCTATTAAATTACATGGAAAACATTGGGAAATAAATGAAGATAGACTATCTTAGGTGGTATTAGATGGGTAAATGTTATTAATATAGATGTCTTAAAGTTATATGGCATTCTTAAGATTCTGATCTGTCCTGGTTATCAGTCATAAGTCCAATTATTATCTGGAAGTGTTATATGTCACAGAAGTAGCCAAGTTTATTTGGCAATTGCCGTTTGGAGTCCTTTGTCCATTTGCAGATAGCTGTTGTTTTACTCTGATGCTTTTTTCTTTTGCAAATATCTTTCATCTTCTGAGAAATTCCTGGAAAGGATTCTGACACAGAGGTTCTAAAGTACACGTTTCTGATAAACTTTCAGATTGTAAAACAGAGCTGAGTAAGAAATTACAGAATTCTAACAGAAACTAAGTTCATCGATCTACTGACAGAAGATTCAGCTCAAGAGTTGATTATACAGGACTGTGTGAACTGATGAGGATGATTATAATTTTTTAGGACCTCTGTTTGAAATATTGTTGAGTTTTGATGTGTTGTTTTGTTTACTCACAATGAAGGAAATATTTTTTCTTTTCTCTTATGCTAACTTTGACTTACAGCCGTTTGGTGAAATTATGCCTTTATGAGAAAAACTGAAACATTTATCTTTTTCTCCCTACCTTATCCCTCTGGAATTGGGAAACCCTTTGTGACCGAGTATGGTTATGTAGTGGCAATATTTGCATAAGTTCCATAAGAATCTGTTCTCCTTATAACAGGACACATTGGTTATACTACCAAGGCTTTGACTGGAATGTCATATTTGTAACACACAGGCTCAGATATGACAAGACAGCATTTCAGGAACAAAGATTGGACTTTCTGGAATACAGCCACTTGGAAACATGGGCCTGGTACCTTGTTTACAGAGATTATGGCAATCTCACCCGGTAAGTAAGGAAGCTTGCTTATCTGACAGGTGTAAGGAACTCCGAATATTTTGGGGGACCTCAAAGAGAACACCACTCAAATCTGTAAGTTCTGCAGGCCAAATCTGATGGCAAGTCCTTGGCTTGGCTTTTCTGGCCTTGCAAGGCCTTCACAGTTGAATCTGAGATTCCTGATAAAAAAGTCCAGCAAAGCAGATTTTAAAAAGCCTGTATAAGCAATTACTATTCTTGTTACTCTTATGTAAATAATTGGAGCAAGTTGTATTGAAGCTACACTTTATTTGCAAACCAGTTCATCCTAATTTGGCTATCTTTTGTAAAAATGAGGGTGATTTAAGAGAGAAAAAATACGTTTATGTAGAAGCTATAGTAGGTATTCCTGGATATTAGATTCTAGCTGTTTTCTTTTACAAGATTCATCTATTGCTAATCGTAATGTCTCCTTGTGGCCATCTATCTCTGACACCTGGGAGTTCCCTGGCCACCATCAAACATTTTCCTTCAATACTACTGCCCGAATACTAAATACATTTGCTTTGTCACAGGTGGATCCTAAACAACATGTTCCAAATTTAAAGTCCCCAGCTTATCAAGACACAGGATGGACCATATCAAATTTGGAATGAATATATTTGGTTCACTCCTACTAGTGGTCAACCCAGTAAAAGATCATTCTCTGTTGGGAACAAACCAATCACACCTGTGATACATGGCCTAATAGCACTCGACTTATGGGGAAAATTCCCTGTTATTTGTGTTCTCGTATCATAGCCTTAAAAAAAATACTGACTGGTATGGGACTGACTGGGATAGACGGCCCAGCACGTTTTGGTTAGCCCCTAATGGTGCTCAGTGTTGATGTGGGTCCACTTTATGGCCTTGGCTGCCACCTGGATGGATTGGATGATGCACCCTAGGCTTTGTCTGCATGCAAGGTAGAACTACATTTAATATATCTCCTCCTGCTAACCTACCCAACTGCAACAGCGCTGGACCAGCTGTGTCTTCCACTGGTATTTCCATCTTTACTCAATTATCCTTCACCAATTAGGAATTGAAAATGCTGTCTTGCACATGGAAGTCCGAATCAAATTCAGTAGGAAGGCATTAAATGATGCACAACATAGCATTTCGCTGCTCAATTTAGAAGTATCCCAAATGTGTAAGGCAGTTCTCCAAATCCAAATGGCACTGGATGTCTTGACAGCAGCACAAGGGGGCACCTGTGCCGTTACAAAAAGTGAATGTTTTGCCTATATTCTTGACTACCATCAAAATATTTCGGGCTTCCTATCCCAGCCACCAAATTAAATCCATGTCTGACCAACCCTAACTCTAAACGATTGGTTGAACTCCCAGTCAGTACCAGGTTTCTGCACTACTTCAAAACCTTATTCATTGGGTTAAACATACTGCTTGTATTTCTACTTGTAGTTTGTTGTCTGTTTCGTTGTTTGTCTTCTGCATGCCAAAATATTTCACCTCTTGGAGCACATCTCGTCAAATGATTCTCTCCTCTCCAGGGGCTCTGTATAACTTAGCCTTGGACTCCACAGGTGAAGACTTCTGGTCCACTGAACTTCTACCTGTGCCTATGGCCCCATTTAGGGACACCTCTACAACATTGTACAGCCAGAAGTATTTACAGAAGAGTGAACATCGATCATATCCCCAAATATTTCCGGTCCAAATGGGTTCGAGGGGGTTTATGTCGTGGATTGAGGCTGCTCCAGATAGAAAAGCCCAAGGTGACCTGGCCTACATGCCAATCTATATGACCCGGTGGATTTTTTGTTGATATGAATTAGGGCTGTCCCATGGAGAGCATCTAAGGGCATACTAACCTACATGGTAATATATATGGGCAGATTCGTATCTAAAGTTATATGACGCACAATAACCAGACCCCATCTGCACTGAACTCATTTAAAGACATTGAACATCATCATTTCTTTTTCCAGTAAAAACAAGTCATGTACCCAGTCCTTATAAAATTACCACTAACCCTCAACTGAGGGATGCAGCAGGAGCTCTGACTGCTCATGGGTCCCGTCCCCAGGGAGCAGCAGCAGCTCTTCACTGCCCATGGGTCCTGTCCCCATGCCATCCCGTACTATTCTCTAAATAAAAGAGCACCAATGCCAGACCTTGAGAGTCCAAGAAATCTTATATTTGAGTCTTCAGCTCGCCGAGCCCATATCAACAATTATACCATGGAAAAGAGAAAACGGTCACAGAAAATGGAAGGCACACAGAAATCACATCTGAATAATCCACAATGAAACAATTAAGTTTTAGTCATACTCTGAACGTTCGAAAGTCAGAGAAAGTCACATTCACAAAAACTGGAGCAAATGTCAAACTTAGGCTAATTGGTAAAGGTGAGTTATCACACTGCTAACATCGGGCTCTGAAAACCTGTGTCAATGAAGTGTGCCAGGACAGCAGAGACAGAATTCTGACAAATCTTCTGACATCACAGTGGAGAAGAAAAATAAACTGGCCTCATCTACACAGTGCCACATTTGGCCCAAGTAGCCCATTCAAGTCACATTCCACTCAACTGCAGGTTGCCAATGGAACATGAAAGGTGCCGGCCAGTGGTGTAGTGGTGAACACTGCATGTTGTGGTCAGCAGCCCCAGGCAGGCCATGCGGAATCCGTGGGGTGAACCTCATCACAGCTGGTCCAGCCATTCTGGGGCAGGCGTCTGAGGTAGTGTAGAGGCAGATGGGAAGCAACGTCAGGCAGCGTCAATCTTCCTCAGAAAGTACAGCATCATTGCCAGCAGATGTGAGCACAGCCATGAACATCTGCCAAAACAAAACCAATGAAAAGTTGCATAGGATAGAAAAACTGAACCTCAGAAAGTAAAAACATGCACGTAAGAACAATAGGATTTCTAGGAATTAGCTTAGACAAACAGGTGCAAGCAATGGAAACCAAAAACTAGCAAAGCTTTGGCAAAAGCAATTCCAGAAGACACAAGCAAACGGAAGGGTATTCCATGCTCTAGGAATGTAAGAACTAAAACAACTGAAATGGCCATAAAGGATAAATCAATCTTTAGATTCCATGCAATCCCAGTCAAAGTTGCAGCAATCTTTCCCACAGAAATAGAAGAGAGAATCCTAAAGTCTCTATACAGCAACAAGAACCCTGAATACCCAAAGGAATCCTGAGGAAAAAAGCAGGACGAACAAAGCAGGATGTAAAACACTTTCTGATTCCAACATGTAGGACGAAGAGCTAGGTACCGAAACATAGCCTGCTCCCAAAAATAGGCACACAGACCAATGGAACAGAATCCAGAGCCCAGAGGTCAACTCACCCATATATGAACAACTCATTTGCAACGAGGAACGCAAGAGGAGACAGTGGAGAAAGGTGAGTCTCTAAAAGAAACGGTGCTGGGAAGGCTGCACAGCCACATGTAACACAATGAGAGTAGACCATGATGTTACACCAGGCACACACCCCACCTCGAAATGGATTAAACCCTTCAACTTAAGACTTGAAACCGTGAAACTTCTAGAATAAAACCCAGGGAGCTTGCTTTTTGCCATCTGGCATAGCCGCCTATTTGGAAGAAGCATGTGTGACTAGTCAAGGTCAACAATGGAAACAAGAAACAAACGGGACTCCATCCAATGCAGTAGGTTCTGTCCAGCCAAGGAAACTGTCGACTCAATGCAAGGACAGCACAACAGCAGGAAGAGAATATTTCAAACCGCACATCGGAGAAGGGCTGAATAGCCAAAAGATCCAATGACCTCACACGTCTCGACAAGAGAAAAAACAACAAGCCCTTTAAAACCTGGGCAAAAGATAGAAACAGAGATTTACACCAAGAAGACAGAAAGGTTGCTAACAGCTTTATGAACTCATGTTCATCATCATTGAGTCTAAGGCCAAAGCAAATCCAAACGGCAATGAGATAGCAGCTCACTGTGGTCAGAATGGCTATAAAGAACAAGACGGGAAACAACAAGTGTCGGAGGGGAGGCAGAGAGAAGGGAAGAGTTCTGCACCGCTGGTGGGAGTGCAAACCGGTGAAGGCACTAGGCATAGCCTTGTGGAATTGCCTCAGAAATTTCAAAATACATCTACCATATGGTCCAGCTATTCCTCTGCGGCGTGTTTATCCAAAGAAATTGGGAACACTACTGCACAGAGATCCGTGCAGCACTGTGTTCACCACAGCCTTCCTCCCGATATGCAAGACATGGAAGTTCCTCTGGTGCCCATCAAGGGACCCATGGAGAAGGAAGGTGGGCCATATCCACACAATGGCCTAGCACTCAGCTGTAAGAAAGGGTGCAGTCCAGCCATTTGTGACACCAGAATGGCTCCTGCGGGTATGAGGGGAACTGAAACAAACCCCAGGGAGAATGTCAAATACCATAGAATCTCACTTACAAGGAGAAGATTAAAATAGGGACCAAGAAACATGTAGAACATGACATGGGATTGGTGGTTCCCAGAGGTAACGGGTGGCAGGGGACGGTGGGACAAAGAGTTGTTTAGGCACAATTTTGTAGTGTGGGCCTGTAATTAGGCTTACAGTGGGGAAGATGATGTACCATACACAGAAGTCTAAATCTATGAGGATGTAAATCTGAAAGCTATAGGATGTTATAATGAAGGGTTAGGGAAATCAATTCACCTAAAATCAAAACTCCTTAAATGCAAGCAGGTTTATGGCATAAAGATTGCAGGCTGAAAGAATTTAGAGAAGATGAACTTCCAAGGATTGATAATCACCTCCAAATGCTTAACGATGCTACAGAAAATTAGACCATTGCAAAGAGATGAAGAGGAACACAACCAACACAGCACGTTCTGTGCTAAACTCATGAGCCAACGGAAAATGTTACCGTCCACGATGTTTTTACTAATTACATTTAGGAATAATCAATGCAGGCCAACATCTTCCCAAGTTCAAGCCAAAGGTTGGTCCAAAAGTCCAATTCAGGTCCGGCACTGTAGTGTAGCTGGTAAGTGCCCATGTTTCACTGGGGCGGCCTAGGCTTGGCAGGGTGGCATCACGGGTCTGGATCAGATTAGGAGCAGTAGGAAATATGGATTTCAAGGTATGGTGCCAACAGAGATCATGAAGAAGTAGAAATTGTGAGGATACCTTATGAATACACACCAGCAAATGAACCATGAGAATATTACAATCTATGAACGCATCAGGTACATTTCCCCCACATGATGAAGGAAGTAAAACATGTGACCTGCCAAGGTGGAATTGCCAGACTACTATGAGATGACACGATCATTGCTCATTAGAGGATTGCCTGGGTAACTTCAACTTTGCAGGGACTCCAGGACTTTCTGTGGGGAAAGTCCACACATTTGGCCACATCCACAAAAGATAAGAGATAAATCCCAGGACGGTCTTAAAGGAAAGAAACCAGTGTCTAGAAGGAATGTAGACCTTTCAAGGTTAGAGGAGAAAGTTAGAAACCGACAAGAAGTCCCGTAAAAGGAAAACTGTCCTACCTGGAAAGGGAGAGTAGTCAGACTGGTATGAGATGGGTCTTAAACACTGTGTGCATGGAGGTTTTCAGCACAACTTAGAATTCTGAGGGTGTTTATGACATCATGGTGACCATGTCACCCAAGATGGTCCCAGGTTTCCATCCCGAGGATTTGCCTAGGCTAGGATATTCAATTGAGAGATTCCCAGAAACAGCATTTCCAAACAGAAACAGGGCACAGAAACTTGAATAGATCCAACAGATGCGTATTCAAGGGATGAGAAAGGAATCACTGAAATGAAGCGATAATAGAGGGACAAGCACTCAGAGGACAACATTGTCATCTACTCACGTAGATGGGGAGGCCATGCTGATTCAAGCTTGAAACTTGTTTTGAGAAAAGAGGCCGTACCTGGGGCTTATCAGACCTACATTGTCCTTCTGCCTTACCCATAACCCAAAGTCAAGAATGATTACTTGAGGACATTGAAGAGAAGAAGCGAGGCCACCTTTCTTAGGCCTCAGCAAACTTTGAAGACAAGTCTCCCTTTCCATAGCTCTCAAGTCACGGGGGCCCACTGGGTACATGCCAATGTGTCTCAAGAGATCTCATTGAAGCCTGGAAAGAATGGCCCCCTGCCATGCTTGGGTATGTCGCTTGGTTTGGAAGGGCTCTAGAAGTGTGCTGAAAAGCACCTTTTCCAGAGAGCTTTGTTCCTTTGTGAAGGCTGCCCTCCCAGGCTAGAGTGTTCAGTTGGGATCAATGAGATTCTCTCCACCCTCTCTTGCCGTACAAGGAATATTGATTACGTGTTTCGATACCACACGTAAGGAGGTTTGCTGAAAATTAGAACATTGCCATTATATTTAAAGAAAAATAAACTCGCCACAGCTGAGGAGGTAAATCAAACACATAACAAAACCTGTAGAAACAAAGTAAGCCAGTATCTAGCCATAATCTAGTGGAAAGTTCAAGCATCAAGGGTGAAGTTTGAAACTTCCCAAATCCAGAATAGAGACAGAAGGTCTCTCACCTGGACAGAGGAATTCATCAGATTCATCTAATTTGTTTCAGAAGCATTGGCTTCCTGAAGGTGGTTGCCAGGACAACGTCATACCTGGAGTTTCTCATCTCACAATGTCAAAGGAACCCAGATGACCACGTGTACTCAGTGCTCAGTCGCACCTAGACCAAGAGAGCAAAGACTCTCTCAAGTGGCCGATGGAAATTCAAAGACGACACCCAGGAATCACGAAATCACTCACACGTCGGCCTACAGAACATATGGTGATTAAAGAAATACAAAATCCCTAACTTGGAATGAAGGAGAATGTACTGACAAGCATCTCGAAGGGACATACCTCAGGAAGACCATGACGATTAGACTATGGAAAAGAAAACAGGGTCCCAGAAAATGGAAGCCCAACAGAAATCACACCTGAATGATCCACAGTGCAATACGTCAGTCTTTAGACAGCCTATGCTTGAAGGTTGGAAAGACCGAGAAGGTCACAACCCCAAAACTTGCAATGAAGGTCAAACCTGGGCTAACTGGGAAGGGTGAGTTACGAGACTGCTCCAAGCGGGCTCTGAAACCCTGTGTCCATGAAGCTTGCTGGGACAGCAGAGACAAATTCTGACAAATCCTCTGACATCACAGTGGACCGGATAGAAAACCAGGCCTAGTGTACACAGGGCCAGATTTGGGCTTATGTAGCATATTTAATTCACATTTCACTCAACAGCAGGTTGGCAAAGGAACATGAAAGGGGCCAGCCCGTGTTGTAGCAGTGAAGTCCGTGCATTCTGGGTTGGAAGCCCATGCTAGGCCACATGGATTCCTGGGGGTGAGCCTCCTCACCGTTGGCCCAGCCATTCTGGGGCAGGCGTCTGAGGTAGTGCAGAGGCAGATGGGAAGCAACGTTAGACAGGGCCACTCTTCTTTAGCAAATACAGCTGCAGTGTCAGCAGATGTGAGCACAGCCATAAACGTTTGCCAAAACAGAACCAATTAAAAGGTGCAAAGAACATAAATACTGAACCTCAAAAACAGAAGCATACCAGTAAGAAGACTAAGATATCTATGAATGACCTTAACCAAACGGGTGCATGCTATGTAACACGAAAGGGAAGAAAGCTTTTGGGAAATAAATTCCAGAAGAGAGAAGGAAACGGAAGGCTACACCGTGCTCTTGGAATGGAAGAACTAACACACTTGAAAAGTTCGTAACAGATAAAGCAATCTCTGGATTCCATGCAATCCCAGTCAAAGTTGTAGTAATTTTTCCCACAGAAATAGAAGAGAGAATCCTAAAGTCTCTATCCAGGCATAAGGGACACTGAATAGCCAACGGAATCCTGAGGAAAATGAACAAAGCTGGACGTATCCCCCTTTCTGATTTCACCATACAGGACGAAGCACTAGGTACTGAAACAGCACAGTCTGGGCCCAAAAACAGGCACACAGACGAATAGAACACGATCAAGAGCGCAGAGGTCTACTCACACAAATATGGACAGCTCATTTTCGACCAGAGGGACAAGAGAAGACAGCGGAGAAAGGAAAGTCTAGAGAAGAAATGTTTCTTGGAGGACTGCACAACCACAGGTAACAAAATGAGAGTAGGACATGATGTTAAACGAGGCACATACCACCTCGAAATGGATTAAAGCCTTGAATGGAAGACTTCAGTCCATGGAACTTCTAGGAGAAAACCCAGGCAGCGTGCTCTTTACCATCTGGCTTAGCTGCCTATTTGGAAGAAGCATGTGTGACTGGGCAAGGGCAAGAAAGGAAACAAGAAGCAAACGGGACTCTATCCAACGCAGAAGATTCTGCCCAGCCAAGGAAACCATAACTCAATGCAAAGACTGCACAGCAACTGGCAGTGGATGTTTGCAAACCACACATCAGAGAAGGGCTGAATAGCCAAACGATCCAATAACCTCACACGTCTCCACAAGAGGAAAAACAACAAACCCAGTAAAACCTGGGCAAAAGATGGAAACAGAGATTTCTCCCAAAGAGAGAAAGATGGGCAACAGCTGTATGAAAACATGTTCACCATCATAAATTCTCAGGCCAGTGCAAATCCAAACGGCAATGGGATAACAACTCCCTGTGGTCAGAATGGCTATAAGGAACAAGACAGGAAACAACAAGTGTCAGAGAGGAGGTGGAGACAAGGGAAGCCTCCTGCACCACTGGTGGGAGTGTAAACCGGTGCAGCCAGTAGGAAAAGCAGTGTGGAATTGCCTCAGAAATTTCTACCATATGATCCAGCTATTCCTCGGTAGCTTGTCTATCCATAGAACTTGGAAACACTAATGCATAGAGATCCGTGCACCACTGTGTTCACCACAGCCTTACTCCCGAGATACAAGACTTGTAAGCCACCCTGGTGCCCATCAAGGGACGAATGGAGAAGGAAGATGGGCTATATCCACACAATGGCATAGCACTCAGCTGTAGGAATGGATGCAGTCCAGTCATTTGTGACCACCAGAATGGCTCCTGAGGGTATGAGGGGAATTGAAACAAGCCCAGGGAGAAGGTCAAATACCATGCGATCTAAGTTACAAAGAGATATAGGAAAAAAAGGACAAACAAGCTGGAATCACGTGAGATGGAACCGGTGGTTCCCAGAGGGAATGGGAGCCTGGGCCCCGAGGGAGACATAGTTGAATAGGCACAAGTGTGTGGTGAGGGCCTGTAATTAGGCTTATGGTGGTGAAGATGATGTAACCTACACAGAACTTTAAATCTGTGAGGATGTAAATGTGAAAGATATAGGATGTTATAATGCAGGGTTACGGCCACCAATTCACATAAAATCACAACTCCAAAAAGGGGTGCAGATTTACGGCCTAAAGCTTTGGAGGCTGAAAGAGATTAGAGAAGATGAGCTTCCAAGGATTGGTAATCACCTCAAAATGCTTAATGATGCTACAGAAAGGTAGACCTTTGCAAAGAGATGAAGCGGAATACTAGGAAGAGAACATGTTCCGTGCTAAACTCATGAACCAACGGAAAATGCTACCTTCCATGTTGTTACTACTGATTCCCTTCATGCATGAGCCAAGCAGGCCAACATCTTCCCAAGTTCAGGCCAAAGTTTGGTCCAAAAGTCCAATTCAGGGTCTGCCCTGTATTGCAGCAGGTAAGTTCCCACGTTCCGCCTCGGTGGCCGGGGCTTCATTGGCTAGCATCACGTGAGTGGATCAGATTACTAGCATTAGGAAATCCAGATTTCATGGTCTCGTGGGCACAGAGATCATAAAGAAGTAGAAAGTGTGAGATGACCTTATCAATACTCACCAGAAAAAGAACCATGAGAATATTACAATCTATGAATGCATCAACTGCACTTGCCCAAATGATGAAGGAAACAAAACATGTGAGTTGCCAAGGTGGAATTGTCACACCGCTAGGAGATCACACGATCATTGTGCATCAGGGGATTGCCTGGACAACATCAACTTCTTATGGACTTCAGGACATTCTCTAATGAAAGTCCACCCATTTGGCCATATCCACAAGAGATAAGAGATAAAACCAGGGATGATCTTTAAGGGAAGAAACAGGTGTCTAGAGGGAATATAGTAGACCTTTCAAAGTTCGAGGAGAAAGTTAGAAACTGACAAGAAATCCAGAACAAGGAAAACTATCCTACCTGGAAAGGGGGAATAGTCAGACCGGTATGAGATGGGTCTGAACCACTGCGTGCATGGAGGTTTTCAGGACAACTTAGAATTCTGAGGGTGTTTATGACATCGCGGTGAACATGTCACCCAAGATGGCCGCATGTTTCCAGTCCTAGCATTGGACTAGGCTAGGATAGTCAAGTGAGAGATACCCAGAAACAGCTTTTACAAACAGAAACCAGGCACAGAATCTTGAAGCGACCAAAGAGACGCTGGTTCAAGGGATAAGAAAGGAATCATTGTGATGATACGTCATGATTTCTTTGTTTTCCTCATGATTCCTTTGGTTCTTCATGGTCTTTTGTTGCTGGAGAGAAACATTAGGATTCCCTCTTCTATTTCTGTGGGAAAGATTGCTGCAACGTTGACTGGGATTGCATGGAATCCAGAGATTGCTTTATCCAGTACGGACGTTTCAAATGTGTTACTTCTTCCATTCCAAGAGCACTGAATGACCTACCAGTTCCTTGTGTCTTGTGGAATTTCTTTCCTCAAAGCTTTGCTATTTCTCGGTTTACATAGCTTTCACCTGTTTGGCTCAGGTTATTCCTAGATACCTTTATCTTCTAAAGCATTCTTTTATTTTTTTTTGAGGGCAAGTTTTCCTATCATTTGTAACTTTTAATTGCTTTTGTTTAGGCAGAAGTTTATCGCTGTGCTCACATCTGTTGGCAATGCTCCTGTATTTCCTGATGAAGAGGGCCCTGTCTAACGTCTCTTCCCATCCGCCTCTACACTACCTCGGACGCCTGTCCCAGAATGGCTGGACCAGCCGTGAGGAGGTTCACGCCAGGATTCTATGCGGCCACTGCTGGCTGCCGACCCAGAGCACGTGGACTTCACCGCTGCACCGCTGCACCACTGGCCGGCGCCTTTCATGTTCCATTGACAGCCTGCAGTTGAGTGGAAGGTGACTCGAGTATGCTACTTGAGCCCAACTCTGGCCCTGTGTAGATGAGGCCAGCTTGTTTATCTGGTCCAGTGTGATGTCAGAGGATCTGTCAGAATTGTGTCTCTGCTGTCTCGGCAAGCTTCATGGACACCGGCTTTCATAGCCCGCTTGGAGCAAACTCGTAACTCACCCTTCCCAGGTAGCCCAGCTTTGACCTTCGCTGCAGTTTTTGGGGTTGTGAATTTCTCGGACTTTCAAACATTAGAGCAGAGTCTGTCTAATGAATGACATATTTCACAGTGGATTATTCAGGTGTGATTTCAGTTTGCCTTCCATTTCGGGGACCTTGGTTTCATTTCCATAGTCTAATCATCATGGTCTTTCTCAGCTATCTCCCTTACATATGCTTATGAAGCCGTTCTCCTTCATGCCAAGTTATTAATTTTGTATTTTTTTAATCACCATATTTTCTGTAGGCCGAGGTGTGAGTCCATTCGTGAATGTTGGGTGTTGTCTTGGAATTTCCATCTGTCACTTGAAGGAATCTCTGCTATCCTAGCCTAGGCCAAACTGAGCACTGAGAACACCAGGTCCTCTTGGATGGTTTGACATTCTGAGATCAGAATCTCCAGACTCATGGGTGTCCTGGAAACCACCTTCACGGAAATGATTTTTCCGAGACAAATTAGACAAATCTGATGAACTCCTCTCTCCAGGCAACAGATTTTTCTGTCTCTTTTCTGGATTTGGGAAGTTTCAAACTTGAGCCCTGATCCTTGAACATTCCACTAGCTTACGTCCAGATACTGGCTTGCTTTATTTCTATAGGGTTTATTTGTTTGATTTACATCCTCAGATCTGGCATGTGTAGTTTTCTTTAAATGTCACTGTAATGTTTAATTTTCCACCAACTCCTTACATAAGGTGTCAAAACACATAATCAATACTCCTTCTAGGGTCAGAGATATGGGGAGAGAACTTCATTAGAGTCCAATGGAGCAATCTAGCCTGGGAGGGCAGCCTTCACAAAGGAACGAAGCCCTCTGGAAAAGGGTGCATTTCAGCACACTTCTGGAGCCCTTCCAAACAAGGAGACATACCCCAAGCATGACAGGTGCCCACGCCTTCAGGGCTTCAAAGAGTACTCTTGTGAGACATAACCGTCTACCCAGTGGGCCCCCGTGATGCCAGAGCTATGGAAAGGGATACTTCTCCTCAAAGAATGCTAGGGGCCCAGGAAAGGAGGCATGGATTCTCCTCTTTGATGTCCTGAAGACTTCATTTTTGACTTTGGATTAAGATTAAGTCAGAAGGACAATGTCAGTCTGATAATCCCCAAGTCTGGCCTCTTGTTTCCAATCAAGTTTCAAGCTTGAATCAGCATGGTCTCCCCATCTACTTGACTAGATGAGAATGTTCTCCTCTTGTTGCATGTCCCTCTATTATAGGTTCTTCCCAATGATTCCTTTCTTATCCCTTGGATCATAGTCTCTTTGATCTCTTCAAGATTCTGTGCCCGGTTTCTGTTTGTAGCAGCTGTCTCTGGGTATCTCTCACTTGAATATCCTAGCCTAGTCCAACGCTCCGACTGGAAATATGTGGCGATCTTGGGTGACATGTTCACCGTGATATCATAAACACCCTCAAAGTTACAAGTTGTCCTGACAACCTCCCTGCACACCATGTTTCAGAGCCATCTCATACAAGTCTGACCACGCACCTTTTCCAGGCAGGATAGTTTTCCTTTTTCTGGATTTCTTGTCGGTTTCCAACTTTATCCTCCAACTTTGAAAGGTGTACTACATTCTCTCTAGACACCGGTTTCTTTCCTTTAAGATTATCCTAGGTCATCTCTCATAATTTGTTGCTATGACCAAATGGGTGGACCTTCCCTATAGAAAGACCTGGAGTACTTCCCAAGTTGGGGTTGCCCAGGCAATCCTCTGATGCGCAATGATCATTTCATCTCATAGCAGTCTCACAAGTCCACCTTGGCAGGTTACAAGTTTTCCTTCCTTCTTCATTTGGCAAGTGTACCAGCTGCGTTCACACATTGTAGTACCCTCATGTTTCTTTTTCTGGTGCGTATTGCTAACACATCCTCACAATTTCTACTTCTTTATGGTCTCTGTCCACACCATCCCGTGAAATCTACATTTCCGATTGCCACTAATCTGATCCCCACCCATGATGCGAACCACTGAAGCCCGGGCCGCCCAAGCGGAACGTGGGCACTTACCCCATACACCACAGGGCCGGCCCTGAATTGGACTTTTGGGCCAATCATTGGCCTGAACTTGGGAAGATGTTATCCTCCTTTGATTATGGGTGAATGGAATTACTAGCAACATCATGGACGGGAACATTTTCCGTTGGTGCGTGAGATTAGCACGGAACAGGTTCTCTTGGTAGTATTCCTCATCATCTCGTTGCAATGGTCTACCTTTCTGTAGCACTATTAAGCATTTGGAGGTGATTGTCAATACTTGGAAGTTCTTCTCTCATCTCTTTCAGACTCCAAAGCTTTATGCCGTAAGTCCGCACGCCTTTCTGGATTTTGGATTTTATGTTAGTTTATTGTTGTAACCCTGCGTTATAACATCCTGTAGCTTTCAGATTTCCACCCCCAGAGATTTAGACTTCTGTGTAGGTTATATCATCCTCCCCTCCGGAAGCCTCATTACAGGCCTGAACCAAATGCTTGTGGCTAATCATCTCTTTCACCCTCCCTCTGCCCCCCAGTCCCCTTGGGAACCACCAATCCACTGTCCCATGGTACCTGTACATTAGCCCATGTTTTTCTGTTCTCCTTGTAAATGAGAACCTACGGGATTTGACTTTCTCCCTGTGACTGGTTTCACTTCCCATAAGACCCTCAGGAGCCATTCTGGAGGTCACAAAGGGCTGGATTACATCCTTAATTATAGCTGAGTAGTATGCCCTTGTGTCGCTATAGCCCATCTTCCTTCTCCATTGGTCCCTTGATGGGCACCAGGGCAGCTTCCAAGTCTTGGATATCAGGAGCAAGGCCGTGGTGAACACAGCAGTGCAGGGATCTCTATGCATTGGTGTTTCCAAGTTCTTTGGATAAGTACACCACCGAGGAAGAGCTGGATCATATGGTAGATGGAATCTTAAATTTCTGAGGCAAGTCCACACTGCTTTGTGGAGTGGCAGCATTGGTTTACACTACCACCAGCAGTGCTGGAGGCTTCACTTCTCTCCACCTCCTCTCAGACACTTGTTTCCTGGCTTGTTACTTAGGGCCATTGTGACCACAGTAAGCTGCTATCTCATTGAAGTTTGGATTTGCACTGGCATGGGACTTCCTGATGAGGAACATGTTTTCATACAGCCTATTGGCCATCTTTCTATCTTCTGGGGAGAAATCTCTGTTTGCATCTTCTGCCCAGGTTTTAGTGGGCTTGTTGCGTTTTCTCTTTTGGAGATGTATGAGGTCATTGGATCTTTTGGCTCTTAACCCCTTCTCTGATGTGTGTTTTGAAAACATCCTCTCCCAGTTGTTGTGCTGACGTTGCACTGAGTTGATGGTTTCCTTGTCTGGGCAGAAGCTTCTGCAGTGTATGAAGTCCCGTTTGTTTCTTGTTTCCTTTGTTGCCCTTGACTAGTCAAACATGCTTCTTCCAAATAGGTGGCTAAGCCAGATGGCAAAGAGCAAGCTGCCTGGGTTGTCTCCTAGAAGCTGCACGGTTTCAAGTCTTCCATTCAAGGCTTTAATCCATTTCGAGGTGGTGTGTGTGCCTGGTGTAACATCATGGTCTACTCTCATTGTGTTACATGTGGCTGTGCAGTCTTCCATGCACCGGTGCTTGTCGAGACTCTCCTTTCTCCGCTGTCTCCTCTTGGTTCTATTGTCGAAAATGGGTTGTCCATATGTACGTAAGTTGACCTCTGGGCTCTCGATTCTGTTCCATGTGTCTGTGTGCCTGTTTTTGGACCCAGACTGTGCCATTTCGGTTCATTGCGCTCCGTCCGACATGAGGAAATCAGACAGTGTGATATGTCATGCTTTGTTCGTTTTCCTCAGGATTCCTTTGGGTATTCAGATTCCTTTGCTGCTGGATAGAGGCTTTACTATCCTCTCTCTATTTCTGTGAGAAACATTGCTGCAACTTGGACTGGGATTGCATGGAATCCACAGATTGCTTTATGGGGTATGGACATTTCAAGTGTATTAGTTCTTCCATTCGAAGAGCATGAAATAACCTTCCGTTTCCTTAGGTCTTCTGGAGTTTCTTTCCGCAAAGCTTTCCCAGGTTTTGGTTTACATAGCTTGCATCTGTTTGGCGAAGCATAGTCTTAGATATCTTATTTCTCCTACTGGCATGCTTCCCTTTTTGAGGTTCATTATTTCTATTCTTTGCACCTTTTAATTGGTTCTGTTTTGGCAAACGTTTATTGCTATGCTCACATCTGCTGACAATGCTGCTGTACTTGCTGAGGATGAGTGGCATTGTCTAACGTCGTTTCCCAACTGCCTCTACACTACCTCGGACGCCTGCCCCAGATGGCTGTAACCACCATGAGGAGGATCACCCCAGGATTCCACGCGCCCGACCGCGGCCGGCCGACCAAGAACACGTGGACTTCACCCCTGCAACACTGACCGGCCCTTTACATGTTCCATTGCCAACCTGCAGTTGAGTGGAATGTGACTTGAATATGCTACTTGAGCCCAACTCTGGGCCTGTGTCGACTAGGCCAGGTTGTTTTTCTGGTGCACTGTGATGTCAGAGGATTTGTCAGAATTTTGTCTCTGCTGTCCCAGCAAGCTTCATGGACACACGGTTTCAGAGCCCGTTTGGAGCAGTCTGAGAACTCCCCCTTCCCTAAGTTAGCCCAGGTTTGACCTTCACTGCAGGTTTTGGGGTTGTCACTTTCTCAGACTTTCCAACATTCAAGCAGAGTCTGTCTAAAGACTGTCGTCTTTCACTGTGGGTTATTGAGGTGTGATTTCTGTTGGCCTTCCATATTCTGGGACCATGTTTTCTTTTCCATAGTCTAATTGTCATGGTCCTTCTGAGCTATCTCCCTTTGACATGCTTATGATTGCATTCTCCTTCATTCCAAGTTAGGAATTTTGTATTTCTTTAATCACTGTATGTTCTGTAGGCTGGTGTGTGAGTGCTTTTGTGATTGTTGGGTGTTATCTTTGAATTTCTATTGGTAACTTGAAGTAATCTTTGCTATGCTAGCCTAGGTGCAACTGGGCACTGAGTACATGTGGTCATCTTGGTTCATTTGACATTGTGAGATGAGAAACTCCATGTTGTCCTGGCAACCACCTTCAAGGACCCAAGGGTTTCGAGACAAATTAGATGAATCTGATGAATTCCTCTCTCCAGGGGAGAGATCCTTCCATCCCTTTTCTTGATTTGGGTGGTTTCGTACTTCACCCTTCATCCCTGAACGCTCCACTAGATTACGTGTAGATCGTTTCTTACTTTATTTCTACAGGGTTTTTTTATTTGTTTGATTTACATCCTCAGCTGTGGCATGTTTATTTTTCTTTAAATATAATGTAAATGTTCTCCTTTTTCAGCCAACTTCCTTACATGTAGTTCGAAACACATAATCAATACTCCATCTAAGATAAGAGATGGGGGAGAGAATCTCATTGATCGCAACTGAGCACTCTAGCCTGGGATGGCTGCTATCACCAAGGAACGAAGCCCACTGGAAAAGGGTGCTTTTTAGCACACATCTAGAGCCTTTCCAAAGCAAGAAACACACCCAACCATGGCAGAGATCCATTCCTTCCAGGCTTCAATGAGATCTCTTGAGACACATTGGCATGTACCCAGTGGACCCCTGTGAAGCCAGAGCTATGGAAAGAGAGACTTGTCTTCAAGATGCTAGGGGCCTAGAAAAGGAGGTCTTGATTCTTCTCTTCAATGTCCTCAAGTGATCATTCTTGACTTTGGATTATGAGTAAGGCAGAAGGACAACGTAGGTCTGATAAGCCCCAGGTCTGGCCTCTTTTTTCTAAACAAGTTTCAAGCTTGAATCAGCACAGTCTCCCCATCTACTTGAGTAGATGACACTGTTCTCCTCTCAGTGCTTGCCCCTCTAGTATTGCTTCTTCCCAATGATTCCTTTCTCAACTCTTGAATCAGCGTCTCTTTGATCGCTCCAAGATTCTGTGCCAGGATTCTGTTTGGAAAAGCTGTTTCTGGGTAACTGTCACTTGAATATACTGCCCTAGGCCTATCCTCGGGCTGGAAACCTCAGCCAACTTGGGTGACATGGTCACCATGATGTCATAAACACCCTCAGAATTCTAAGTTGTCCTGACAACCTCCATGCACACAGTGGCTCAGAGTGATCTCATACCAGTCTGACTACTCTCCCTTTCCAGGTTGGACAGTTTTCCTTTTTCTGGACTTGTTGTCAGTTTCTAACTTTATCCTCGAACCTTGAAAGGTCTACTACATTCCTTCTAGACACTGGTTTCTTTCCTTTAAGTTCGTCCTGGGATTTATCTCTTATCATTTGTGGATGTGGCCAAATGTGTGGACTTTCCCCACAGAAAGTCCTGGAGTCCCTGCCAACCTTATGTTCCCAGCAGTCCTCTGATGCACAATGATGGTGTCATCTCATAGCACTCTGGCAATTCCTCCTTGGCTGGTCACATGTTTTCCTTCCTTCATCATGTGGGGAAGTGTACCCTATGCGTTCATAGATTGTGATATTCTCATGGTTCTTTTTCTGGTGTGTATTCATAACGTATCCTCACAATTTCTACATCTTCATGATCTCTGTCTGCATCATACCTTGAAATCTATATTTCCAAATGCTCCTAATCTGATCCGGACCTGTGATGCCGGCCAGCAAAGCCCAGGCCGCCCAAGCAGAACATGGGCACTTACCCGTTACACCACTGGGCCGACCCTGAATAGGACTTTTGAACCAACCTTTGTACTGAACTTTGGAAGATGTTGGCCTGCTTTGATTATTCGTAAAGGTTATTAGTAGTAACATCATAGACAGCTACATTTTCCGTTCTCTCATGAGCTTAGCATGGAACGTGTTCTCTTGGTAGTGTTCCTCTTCATCTCTTTGCAATTGTCTACCATTCTGTAGCATCATTAAGCATTTGAAGGTGATTATCAATCCATGGAAGCCCATCTTCTTTAAACTCTTTCAGCCTGCAATTTTTATGCCATATACCTGCTTGCCTTTATGGAGGTTTGATTTTATGTGAACTGGTTTCCGGAACCCTGCATTATAACATCCTATAACTTTCAGATTTACATCCTCATAGATTTAGACTTCTGTGTATGCTACGTCATCTTGACCACTCTAAGCTTAATTACAGGCCCACACCACACACTTGTGCCTAATCAACTGTTTCTCCCTCCATCCCCTGCCACCCGTTACCTCTGGGAACCACGAATCCCTTGTCGCATGCTACCTGTTTGTTGCTCCTTGTTTTAACCTTCTCCTTGTAAGTGAGATCCTATGGTATTTGACTTTCTCCCTGGGGATTGTTTCAGTTACCTTCATACCAACAGGAGCCATTCTGGTGTCACAAATGGCTGGACTGCACACTTTCTTACAGCTGAGTGCTATGCCATTGTGTGGATATAGCCCATCTTCCTTCTCCAAGAGCCCTTGATGGGCACCAGGGAGGATTCCAAGTCTTGGATATCGGGAGTAAGGCTGTGGTGAACAAAGCAGTGCAGGGATCTCCATGCCTTAGTGATTCCAAGGTCTTTGGATAAACACGCCGGAGAGGAATAGCTGGATCATATGGTAGATGGATTCTGAAATTTTTGAGGTAATGTCACATGGCTTTACGTAGTGCCCGCACTGGTTTACACTCCCACAAGCTCTGCAGGACTCTTCCCTTCTCTCCACCTCCTCTCCAGCACTTGTTTCCTGTCTTGTTCCTTGTAGCCATTCTGACCACAGTGAGCTATGTCATTGCCGTTTGGATTTGCATTGGCATTAGACTTAACGATGATGAACATGTGTTTATATAGCTATTTCCCAACCTTCTATCTTCTTGGGGTAAATTTCTGTTTCCATCTTTTGCTCAGGTTTTAATGGGCTTGTTGTTTTTTCTCTTGTGGATACCTGTGTGGCCATTGGATGTTTTGGCTATTCAGCCCTTCTCAGATGTGTGGTTTGAAACATCCTCTCCCTGTTGTTGTGCTGTCTTTGCATTGAGTAGATGGTTTCCTTGGCTGGACAGTAGGTTCTGCATTGGATGGAATCCCGTTTGTTTCTTGTTTCATTTGTTGCCCTTGCCCAGTCACACATGCTTCTTCCAAATAGGCGGCTAAGCCAGATGGTAAAGAGCAGGCTGCCTGTGTTTCCTCCAGGAAGTTTCACGGTTTCAAGACTTCTGTTGAAGGCTTTAATCCATTTCGAGATGGTCTGTGTGTCTGGTGTAACATCATGGTCTACTCTCATTGTGTTACATGTGGCTCTGCAGTCTTCCCAGCACTGTTTCTGTTAGTCTCTCCTTTCTCCACTGTCTCCTCTTGCCTTCCTCATTGCAAATGTGCTGTGCATATATGAGTGAGTTGAACTCTGGGCTCTGGATTCTGTTCCATTGGTCTCTTTGCCTGTTTTTGAGACCAAACTGTACCGTTTCGGTACCTAGCACTTGATCCTACATGTTGAAATCACAAAGTGTGATACGTCCTGCTTTGCTTGTTTCCCTCAGGATTCCTTTGGGTATTCAGCGTCCCTTTGCACTGGATAGAGACTTTAGGATTCTCTCTTCTATTTCTGTGGGAAAGATTCCGCAACTTTGACTGGGATTGCATGGAATCCAGAGATTGCTTTATCCATTACAGAAGTATCAAGTGTTTTACTTCTTACATTCCTAGAGCACGGAATACCCTTCCGTTTGCTTGTGTCTTCTGGAATTTCTTTCCAAAAAGCTTTGCTAGCTTTCGGTTTCCATAGCTTGCAGCTGTTTGGCTAAGCTTATTACTAGAAATCTTTTTGTTCTTACTGGCATGTTCTTTTTTTTTTTGAGGTTCAGTTTTTCTGTTCTTTGCCCCTTTCATTGATCTTGTTTTGGCATATGTTTATGTGTGTGCTCACATCTGCAGGCGATGCTGCTGTATTTTCTGAGGAAGAGTGATGCTGTCTGACATCACTTCCCAGCTGCCTCAAACTACCTCAGACGCCTGCTGGAAAACGGCTGGACCAGCAGTGAGGAGGTTCACACCCAGGATACCACGTGTCCGGCCCTGGGCTGCCGACCCAGAACATGCCGACTTCACCACTGGGCCACTGGTGGCACCTTTCATGTTTCATTGTCAACCTGCAGTTGAGTGGAATGTGACTTGTATATGCTACTTGAGCCCAACTCTGGCGCTGTGTAGATGAGCCCAGTTTGTTTTTCTTCTCCACTGTGATTTCAGAGGATTTGTCAGAATTGTGTCTCTGCTATTCCAGCAAACTTCATCAACACAGGTTTTCAGAGCCCGATTTTAGCAGTCTTGTAACTCACCCTTCCCAGTTAACCTAGGTTTGACGTTCAATGCAGTTTTTGGAGTTGTGACTTTCTCTGATTTTAGAACGTTCAGAGTATGTCCAAAATTGACGTCTTTCATTGTGCATTATTCAGGTGGGATTTCTGTGTGCCTTCCATTTTCTTGAACCATTTTTTCTTTTCCATGGTATAATCGTTGATAGGGGCTCGGCGTGCTGAAGACTCGAATGAAAGATTTCTTGGAATCTAAAGCTCTGGCATTGGTGCTCTTTTATTTAGAGAATAGTACGGGATAGCATGGGGACAGGACCCATGGGCAGTCAGAGCTCCTGCTGTTGCCCTGAGTTAAGGGTTACAGCGAATTTTATAAGGCATGGGTACATGACTTACTTTTACTGGAAAAAGAAATGATGATGTAAAATATCTTTAAATGATTTCAGTGCAGAATGTGTCTGGTTATAATGCAGTCATATAACTTTAGATACAAATCTGGCAATATAGATCAGCATGTACGTGATGATGCCCTGGGCTTCTCTCCCTGGCTTCTCAGCCCTAATTCATACCATAAAGAAATCCACCTGGACACATAGTTTGGCATGTAGGCCAGGTCACCTTGGGTTTCTCTAGCTGTGGCCGGCTTAATCCACATCATAAACCCCCCCTGAACCCATTTGGACCGGAAATCTTTGGGGATATGGACGATGGTCTGTCTTCTGTGACTACTTCTGGCTGTACAAGGTCATAGAGCTGTCCCTAAATGGGACCATAGGCACAGGTAGGAAGTTCAGTGGACTGTAAGGGTTCACCCATGGTGTTCAAGGCTGACAAGGTATACAGAGCCTCTGGAGACAAGAGAATCATTTGATGAGAGGTGGTCCACGAGGTGAAACATTTTTGACATGCGGAAGACAAACAACGAAACAGATAAATTATCATAAGAAATACAAGCAGTATGTTTAACCCAATGAATAAGGTTTTGAAGTAGTACAGAAAACTGATCCGGACTAGGAGTTCAACGAATCGTTTAGAGTTAGGGTTGATAAGACATGGATTTAATTTGGTGGTGGGGATAGGAAGCCAGAAATATTTTGATGGTAGTCAAGAATATGGACACAACATTCAGTTTTTATAATGGCACAGTGCTGCTCTTGTGCTGCTGTCAAGACATCCAGTGCCGTTTGGATTTGGAGGACTGCCTTTCACATTTGGGATACTTCTAAATTGAGCAGTGAAGTGCTATATTGAGTGTCATGTAATGCCTTCATAATAAATTTGTTTAGGACTTCCATGTGCAAGACGACATTTTGGATTCCTAATGAGGGAAGGAAAATTGAGGAAAGATGGTCACACCAGTGGAAGACACAGCTGGTTCAGTGTTGCTGCAAGTTGGGTAGGTTAGCAGGAGGAGATATAGTAGATCTCATTATACCTTGCATCCAGACAAAGCCTAGGGTGCATCATCCAATCCATCCAGGTGGCAGCCAAGGCTGTAAATTGGAGCCACATAGCCACTGAGCACAATTAGAGGCTAACCAATGTGTGCGGGGCCATCTATCCCAGTCAGTCCCAAACCAGTCAGTATTTTTTTAAGCCTATGATATGAGAACACATATAACAGCGAATTTTTCCCATCGGTCAGGTGTTAATAGGCGATGTATCACAAGCGTGATTGGTTTGTTCCCAACAGAGAGTGACCTTTGACTGAGTTGACCACGAGTAGGAGTGAACCAAATATATTCATCCCAAATTTGATATTGTCCATCCCATGCGTATCGATAAGTTGGGGACTTTACATTTGGAACTTGTTGTTTAGGATCCACCTATGACAAGGCAAATCTAGTTAGTATTTGGGCAGTAGTATTGAAGGAAAATGTTTGATGATGTCCAGGGAACTCCCAGGTGTCAGACATAGATGGCAACAAATAGACATTACGATTAGTAATAGATGAATCTTGCCAAAGAAAACAGCTAGAATCTAGTATCCAGGAATGCCTATTATACCTTCTACAGAAACATAATTTTTGTCTCTTAAATCACCCTCATTTTTACAAAAGACAGCCAAATTAGGATTAACTGGTTTTCAAATAAAGTTCAGTTTCAAGACAACTTTCTCCAATTATTTACATATCAGCAGCAAGAATAGTAATTGCTCATACAGGCTTTTTAAAATCTGCTTTGCTAGAATTTTTTTCTGACGAATCTCAGATTGAACTGTGCAGGCCTCTCGAGGCCAGAAAAGCCAAGCCAAGGACTTGTCATCAGATTTTGCCTGCAGTACTTACAGATTTGAGTGGAGTTCTCCTTGAGTTCCCCCAAAATATTCGGAGGTTCCTTACACCTGGCAGATAAACAAGCTTCCTTACTTACCGGGTGAGATTGCCAGAATCTCTGTAAACAAGGTACCAGGCCCATGTTTCCAAGTGGCTGTATTCCAGAAAGTGCAATCTCTGTTCTGGAAATGCTGTCTTGTCATATCTGACCCTGTATGTTTCAAATATGACATTCCAGTCAAAGCCTTGGTAGTATAACCAATGTGTCCTGTTATAAGGAGAACAGATTCTTATGGAACTTATACAAATATTGCCACCAAATAACTATACTCAGTCACAAAGTGTTTCCCAATTCCGGAGTGATAAGTTAGGGAGAAAAAGATAAAAGTTTCAGTTTTGCTCATAAAGGTATAATTTCACCAAATTGCTGTAAGTCATAGCATAAGAGAAAAGAGAAAAAGATTTCCCTCATTATGCGAAAACAAAACGACACATCAAAACTCAACAATATTTCAAACAGAAGTCCTAAAAAATTATAATCATCCTCATCAGTTCACACAGTCCTGTATAATCAAGTCTTGAGCTGAATCTTCTGTCAGCAGATTGAGGAGCTTAGTTTCTGTTAGAATTCTGTAGTTTCTTACACAGTTTAGTTTTACAATCTGAAAGATTATCAGAAATCTGTAGATTAGATCCTCTGTGTCAGAATCCTTTCCAGAAATTTCTCGGAAGATGAAACATATTTGCTCAAGAAAAAAGCAGCAGAGTAAAACAAGAACTAACTGCAAATTTGCAAAGGAATCAAAAGGGCAATTGACAAAGAAACTTGGCTACTCCTGTGACATATAACACTTCCAGATAATAATTGGACTTATGACTGTTAACCAGGACAGATCAGAATTCTAGGAATGCTATATAATTTTAAGACATCTATATTAATAACATTTACCCATCTAATACCACCTAAGAAGATCTATCATCACTTATTTCCCAATGTTTCCCATGTAATTTAATAGACCAAATAAGCCTAATTAGTTTAGTATTTTCTTCCTTATAGGAAGAGAGAGCAAATTTCTTTGAGAAGTCTCAGGGGCCCTCTGAAAATCCTCAGAGTAATCATTCTTCTGTCTGCCATGTGAAAAGATAGCCTTCATTCAGGATTTGATTATTTTTGAGGGAGAAGCTTGTTAAAACATATCAATAGTTTTTAAAATGCTTCTTCAAATAGGAAACAATACTCACTGTGAAACAATGTTCAGGTATCTATTCAAAGTGATAACAGAAAGAGTCAAAAATATTAAGACTGACCTCAGTCATTATTTTCACAAAACAGATTTGTCTCTTGGGTAGACTTACTCAAAGGAACAGCTTTCATTACCTCCTTATCAAGAGCAGATCAAAGGTTCAAGAAAATTTATCCTTTTATAGAAAACCAAATTTCAATTTCTGCACCTACTTATTTTTAACATTCAAACTCATTCACTTAATTGAACTTACTTTAGTCTACATGAACAGGCATAAAACTCCTTTCAGAATTTCTCCTTCACAAACCTTCTAAAACTTTCATTTTTGGTTTCAGATTTTGTCCCAAACTCTTTCTTTTTTCCTTTCTAGTACATTAGGATGCATTTATCTTTCTTAACCCATCAAACAAAAATATTTCCATTCTTTATACCTTTTTTACTGAAAGCGTAGACTTTAACTTCCTTGAATATGAGCTCTTTTCCTTAGTAATTTCCAGTAGCTTTAATTCCATAGGTTAATTAGAACTTTTAACCCTTAACAGACGTAGTAAACACTAAAAAGGCAAACAGTTATGAATCGACTTTTATATCAGCATTCTAAACACTTCATAACTTTAGAAACACGCCACTTTACAATAAAACACAAGGCATGCTTTTTATACACCCAAATGCTTTTAGCCTCTTCAATAAGAAGCCAAAAGTGGATAACTTAGATATGTTTATTAATAATGTTTCAGTGTTACATCCAATCCAAAAACAACCCAGATATTCAGATTTTTATCATTTAGCTTAACTTGGCATAACTCAAGATTGTTACCAAAAAGAATTTTGATGCTGTTTTTTTTCAACAAGTATACTGATCATGAAAGTTATTGTACTCATTTTTATGAGTTTTATGTATATAAACCATTTGTTTCCAACTATTATGTTCAGATTACCTACAGAAACCTCATGAGGCATTAGACAAAACTGGTCATCATTTAAAGCTATTATTTTGTTGACAAATTTAACAGACAACGTGACCTTATATGACTAGAAAACCCAGGCTGAATGCCTGCATGCTATGCAAATACCAACAACTCTGACAAAAAGACTATTTTCAATCCTTAATCCACATCAATCGTCTTTTTCTTTCTCAGCTCTCTCTCATAGGTATGCTTATCAGTCCATTCTCCTTCATTCCAAG
This sequence comes from Equus asinus, assembly GCF_041296235.1. NCBI lineage: Eukaryota > Metazoa > Chordata > Mammalia > Perissodactyla > Equidae > Equus > Equus asinus. The sequence goes on along the minus strand of NC_091790.1, from coordinate 16,074,286 downwards.
TTATTAATTTTGTATTTCTTTAATCACCATATGTTCTGTAGGCCGATGCATGAGTGCTTTTGTGATTGTTATGTATTGTCTTTGAATTCCCATTGTTCACTAGAAGGAATCTTTGCTACCCTGGCCTAGATCCAACTGAGCACTGAGAAGACATCGTCATCTCGGTAGGTTTGCCATTCTGAGATCAGAAACTCCAAATGCTAGGTTGTCCAGCCAACCAACTTATGGACATAATGTTTCTGAGACAAATTAGACAAACCTGATGAATTCTTCTCTCCAGGTAAGATATTTTCATGTCTCTTTTCTGAATTTGGGAAGGCTTGAACTTGATCGTTAGAGTAGATTACATCTAAGGACTGCTTTACTTTAATTCTGTAGGGATTGTTAGTTGTTTGATTCACATCCTCAGCTCTGGCATGTTTATTTTTCTTTAAATATAAGTGTAATGTTTCGATTTTCAGCCAACTTCCTCACATATGTTTTCAAAACACATAATCAATACTCTTCCAAAAAGGCATGCAGATTTGCACCATGAAGAGTTTGAGGCTGAAAGACGTTAGAGAAGATGAACTTCCAAGGATTGTGAATCTCTTCCAAATGCTTAATGGTGATATGCAAAGGTAGACCATAGCAAATAGGTTAAGAGGAATACAACGAAGAGAACGTGTTCCGTGCTAAGCTCATGAAGCAAGGGAAAATGTTACCATGAGTGAGGTTACTACTAATTACCTTCACGAATCATCACAGCAGGGCAGCTTCTCCCCAAGTTCAGGCAACAGATTGGTCCAAAAGTAAAATTCAGGTCCAGCCATGTGTTCTAGTGTGTAAGTGTCCACGTTCCTAGTGGACGACCTGGGATTCATGGAGTCAATGATGGGTGCTGATCAGATTAGTAACATTAGGAAAGATAGATTTCATGGTATGGTGCAGACGGAGATCAAAAATAAATGGAAATTGTGAGCATACCTTATAGATACGCACAAGGAAAGAAACATGAAAATATTGCAGTCTATGACACATCTGGTACACTTCTCTAAATACAAAATGAAGGAAGTGATGTGACCTGCATAGGTGGAATTGTCGGACTGCACGAGATGACATGATCATTGCACATCAGAGGATTGGCTGGGCAACTTCAACTTGGGAGGGACTCCAGGACTTTCTCTGGGGAAAGTCTACACATTTGGCCATATCTACAAAATGTAACAGCTAAAACCCAGGATAAACTTAAAGTAAAGAAACTAGTGTCTAGAGAGAATGTACTAGACGTTTAAAAGTTCAAGGATAAAGTTAGAAACCGACAAGAAATCTAGGAAATGGAAAACTATTCTAGCTGGAAAGCGTGAGTAGTCAGACTGGTATGAGATCGCTCTGAAATGCTGTGTGCATGTAAGATGCCAGGACAACTGAGAAGTTTGAGGGTGTTTAGGACATCACAGTGAACATGTCACCCAAGATGGCCTCATGTTGATAGTCCGAGGATTGTCTTAGGCTACTGATACTCAAGGGAGAGATACCCAGAAGAGAATTTAAAAGCAGAAACCAGGCACTGAAACTTGAAGAGATAGAATAGACGCTGATTAAAGGGATAAGAAAGAAGTCATTGTGAAGATACAATAATAGAGGGACAATCACTGAGTGGAGACCACTGTGATCTACTCAAGTAGAGGGGGAGGTCATGGAGATTCAAGCTTGAAACTTGATTTGAAACCAGAGGCTGTACTTGGGTCTTATCTGGCCTACATTTTCCTTCTGTGTTAATCATCATCCAAAATCAAGAGTGATCTCCTGAGGACATTGTAGAGAATGATTGATGCTTCCTTTCCTATGCCACTTGCATTCATTGAAGAGAAGTATCACTTTCCATAGCTCTGGCATTACGGAGCTCCAAAGGGTACATGCTAATGTGTCACAAGATATCTCTTTGAACCCTTGAAGGAATGGACCCCGTCATGCTTTGCGTATGTCTCATTGTTTGGCAGGGCTTCAGAAATGTGCTGAGAAGCACCCTTTTCCAGACGGCTTCATTGCTTTGTGAGGGCCACCGTAACAGGCTAGTGTGCTCAGTTTGGGTCCAATGAAGTTCTATCCCCATATCTCTTGGAGTAGAATGATTATTGATGACGTGTATTGACACCATATGTAAATAGTTTGGTTGAAAATTAGAACATTACAATTATCTTTATAGAAAATAAACTTGCCAGAGCTGAGGATGTAAATCAAACAAATAACACACCCTATAGAAATAAAGTAAGCCAGTATCTAGATGTAATCTAGAGGAACGTTCAAGGATGGGGGTCAAGATTGAAACTTCCCAAATCCAGAAATGAGACAGAAAAGTATCTTATTTGGAGCGGAATTCATCAGATTTGCCGAATTTGTTTCGGCTACATTATGTTCATGAACGAGGTTGCCATGCCTACCTAGAATTTGGAGGTTAAGATCTCAGAATGTCAGACCAACCAAGATGAACACGTGTTCTCAGTGCTCATCTTCACCAAGGCTAGCATGGCAAAGATGGCTACACGGGACCATGTAAATTCAAAGACAACACCCAACAATGAAAAGCACTCACATGTAGGTCTATAGAACATAGGGTGGTTAAAGAAATAGAAAATTGATACCTTGGGATGAAGGACAAACGACGGATAAGCATACCAAAGGGGGAAATCTGAGAAAGACCATGATGATTATACTATGGAAAAACAAAATGTGCTCAGAAAAGGGATTGCAAACACAAATAACACCTGAATAATCCACAACAAAAGATGTCAGACTTTAGACAGACTCTGCTTGAACTTTTGAATGTCAGAAAGTCACAAACCAAAAAACTGCAGTGAGGTAAAACCTGGGCTACCTTGAAAGGGTGAGTCTGAGATTGCTCCAAACCTGCTCTGAAACTCTGTGTCCATGATGCTTGCCTGGACAGCAGAGACACAATTATGACAAATTCTCTGACATCACAGTTGAGCAAAAATACAAACCGTCTACATCAACTCAGTGCCAGAATTGGGCTGAAGTAGCCTATTTAAGTCACATTCCACACAACTGCAGGTTGCAAGGGAACTTGAAAGGGGTCGGGCAGTGGAGAACTGGGGAAGTCCGCGGGTTTTGGGTCGGCAGCCTGCACTTGGCTGGGTGGAATCCTGGGGGCAGACCTCCTCACCGCTGGTCCAGCCATTCTGGGGCAGGAGTGGGAGGGAGTGTAGAGGCAGATGAGAAGCAACGTGAGACAGGGCCACTCTTCCTCAGCAAATACAGGAGCACTTCCAGCAGATGTGAGCCCAGCAATAAACCTCTGTCAAAAGGAAACAAATTAAAAGTTGCAATCAATAGGAAAATTGAACCTCAAAAAAAATGCCAGTAAGAATAATAGGATACCTACGAATAACCTCACCCCAACAGGTGAAAGCTTTGTAAATCGATAACTAGCAAACCTTTGTAGAAGAAAAATGGGAGAAGACACAAGGAGGTGGAAGGATATTGCATGCTCTTGAAATGTAAGAATGAACAGACTGGAAACCTCCACACCGGCTAAAGCAATCTCTAGATTACATGAAATCCCAGTCAAAGTTGCAGCTATATTTCTCACAGAGATAAAAGCGAGCATCCTAAAGTTTACATCCAGCAACAAAAGGCCCCAAATAAACGAAGGAATCCTGAGGAAAAAGAACAAAGCTCAATGTATCACATTTTCTGATTTGAATATAGAGGACGAAGAACTAGGAATGGAAACGGCACAGTCTGGGATGCAAAACAGACACACAGAACCATGGAACAGAATAAAGAGCCCAGAGATATATGCACACCTATATGGACAGCCCATTTTCGACCACGGCGCCAAGAGGAGACAGGGGAGAAAGGAAAGTCTCTACAATAAATGGTGCTGGGAGGACTGCAGAGCCTCACCTAAGACAAGGAGAATAGACCACGGTGTTACACCAGGCACAAACACCAACTCAAAATGGATTAAAGTCTTGAATGTAAGACTGGAAACCATGACACTTCTGGAAGAAAACGCTGGCAGCTTGCTCTTTGTCATCTGTCTTAGCCTCCTATTTGGAGGAAGCCTTTCTGTCTGGGCAAGGGCAATAAAGGAAACAAGAAACAAATGGGACTACATCAAACGCAAAAGCTTCTGCCCAGCCAAGGAAACCATCGACTCAATGCAAAGACAGTACAACCACTGGGAGAGGATGTTGAAAACCACACATCGGTGAATGGGTGAATAGCCAAAAGATGCAGTGAACTCATATGGGTCCACAAGAGAAAAAAAAATAAGCCCATTAAAACCTGGGCAGTAGGTGGAAACAGAGATTTCGCCCAAGAAGAGTTAGAGATGGTCAACAGGTGTATGAAAACATGTTCATCATCATTAAGACTCAGGGCAGTTGAAATCCAAACGGCAGTGAGATAGCAGCTCACTGTGGTCTGAATGACTATAGGTAAAAAGTCAGGAAACAAGTGTCAGAGAGGAGCTGCAGAGATGGGAAGACTCCTACAGTGCTGCTGTGAGTGTAAGCTGGTGCAGCCACGATGCAAATCAGTGTGGAATTGCCTCAGACATGTCAGAATCCATCTACCATATGATCCAGCTATTATTCAGTGGCGTGTTTATCCAAAGATCTTGGAAAAAGTCGTGCACTGATATATGTGCACCCCTGTGTTCACCCTGGCCTTACTCCCGTTATCCAAGACTTGAAAGCTGCCCTGATGCCCATCAAGGCAGAAGGAAGAATAGATAGGGAATTTTGGAGAAGGAAGCTGGGCTTTATGAACACAATGGCATATCACTGAGCCATAACAAAGTAGAGAATCCAGCCATTAGTGACCAGAAGGATGGCTCCTGAGGGTTTCATTGGAAGTGAAACAACTCGCAGGGAGAAACTCAAATACCGTAGGAGCTCACTTACAAGGAGAAGAGACAAACAAGGACCAAGAAACTGGAAAGCTTTGCGGAAAGAAATTAAAGAAGACACAAGGAAACGGAAGTCTATTCACCGCTCTTCGAATGGAAGAACGAACACACTTGAAACGTCCGTACTGGATAAAGCAATCTCTGGATTTCACGCAAGCCCCATCGAAGTTTCAGCAATCTTTCCCACAGAAATAGAAGAGAGAATCCTCAAGTTTCTATACAGCAACAAAGGAGCAGGAAAGGCCAAAGGAATCCTGAGGAAAATGAACAAGGCAGCAAGTACCACATTTTCGAATTTCCACATATAGGACGAACTGCTAGGTACCGAAACGGCAAAGGCTGGCCACAAAAAGAGGGACATAGACACAAGGAACAGAATCGAAAGCCCAGAGGTCAACTCCCACATATATGGACAGCCCATTTTACACCAAGGAGCCAAGAGGAGACAGCGGAGAAAGGAGAGTCTCGACAAGAAACGGTGCTGGGAAGACTGCACAGCCACATGTAACACAATGAGAGTAGACCATAATGTTACACCAGCCACACACACCACCTGGAAATGGATTAAGGCCTTGAATGGAAGACTTGAAATGGTGCAACTTCTAAGAGAAAACCCATCAGCTTGCTATTTGCCATTTGGCTTAGCCGATTATTTGGAAGAAGCGTGTGTGACTGGGCAAGGGCAACAAAGGAAACAAGAAACAAGCGGGACTCCATCCCACGCAGAAGCTTCTGAACAGCCAACGACTCCATCGACTCAATGCAAAGACAGCACAACAACTGCAAGTGGATGTTTGCAAACCACACATCGGAGAAGGGGTGATTAGCCAAAATATCCAATGAACTCATATGTCTCCACAGTAAAAAAACAACGATCCCCATAAAACGTGGGCAAAAGATGGAAAGAGATATTTCTCCCAGGAAGATAAAAGATGGCCAACAGGCTGTATGAAGACATGTTCATCATCATTAAGTCTTTGGCAATGCAAATACGAACGGCAATGAGATAGCAGCTCACAGTGGTCAGAATGGCTATAGGGATGAAGACAGGGAACAAGTCTTGGAGAGGAGGTGGAGAGAAGGGAAGCCTCCTGCACTGCTGGTCGGAGTGTAATCCGGTGCAGCCACTATGCGCAGTGGTGTGGAATTGCCTTAGAATTTTCAGAATCCATCTACCATATGATCCAGCTATTCCTCTGTGGCATATATATCCAAAGAAATTGGAAACACTAACGCTCAGAGATCCATGCAGCACTGTGTTCACCACAGCCTTACTCCCAATATCCAAGACTTGGAAGCCTACGTGGTGCCCATCAAGTGACGAATGGAGAAGGAGGATGATCTATAGCCACACAATGGCCAATCTTATGACTGTATAGATGTGGCCATCTTGGGTGACATGTTCATAAACACCCTCAGAATTCTAAGTTGTCCTGACAACCTCCATGCACACAGTGTTTCAGAGCCATCGAATACCAGTCTGACCACTCCCCATTTCCAGGTAGGATAGTTTTCATTTGTCTGGATTTCTTGTCGGTTTCTAACTTTCTCCTTGAACTTTGAAAGGTCTACTACATTCCCTCTACACACCAGTCTTTTTCCGCTAAGATTATCAAAGATTTTATCTCATGTTTTGTGGATATGGTGAAATGGGTGGACTTTCCCCAGAGAAAGTCCTGGACTCCCTCCCAAGTTGAAGTTGCCCAGGCAATCCCCTGATGCACACTTATCGTGTCATCTCCTAGCAGTCTGACAATTCCACCAGGCAAGTCACATGTTTCCTTCCTTCATCATTTTGGGAAGTGTAGCTGATGCGTTCATAGATTGTAATATTCTCATGGTTTTTTTCTGGTGTGTATTGCTCAGTTTCCCTCACCATTTCTACTTCTTTATGATCTCTGTGCCCACGAGACCGTGAAATCTGGATTTCCTAATGCTAGTAATCTGATCCACAACCGTGTTGCTATCCTGTGAAGCTCAGGCCGACCAAGCGGAACGTGGGCACTTACCTGCTACATCACAGGTCCGCCAATGAATTGGACTTCTGGACCAACTTTTGGCCTGATCGTGGGAGGATGTTAGCCTGCTTCGATTATTCGTGAAGGGAATCAGTAGTAACATGAATGACGGTAACATTTACCTTTGGTTGATGAGTTTAGCATGGAACATATTCTCTTGCTAGTATTCTGCTTCATATCTTTGCTAAGATCTATCTTTCTGTAGCATCATTAAGCATTTGGAGGTGCTTACCAATCCTTGGAAGTTCATCTTCTCTAATCTCTTTCATCCTCCAAAGCTTAGGCCGTAAATCTGCACCCCTCTTTGGAGTTTTGATCTTATGTGAATTGATTGCCGTAACCCAGCATTATAACATCCCATAGCTTTTCACATCTACAATCTCATAGATTTAGACTTCTGTGTAGGTTACATCATCTTCACCACTCTAAGCCTAATTACAGGCCCTCACCACACACTTGTGCCTAATCAACTCTTTCTCCCTCAGACCTCCGCATCCATTTCCCTTTGGGAACTACCAATCCCATGTCACGTCCTACCTTTTTGTTGCTCCGTTTTTCCTCTTCTCCTTGTACATGAGATCCTGTGGTATTCAACCTTATCCCTGGGGCTTGCTTCAGTTCCCCTAAGACCCTCAGGAGCCATTCTGGTGGTCACAAATGGCTGGACTGCATCCATTCCTACAGCTGAGAGCTATACCATCGTGTGGCTATAGCCGATCTTCCTTCTCCATTCATCTCTTGATGGTCACCACTGACGCTTCCAAGTCTTGGATATTGGGAGTAAGGCTATGGTGAACACAGCAGTGCATTGATCTCTGTGCATTAGTGTTTCCATGATGTTTGGATATATACGCCACAGAGGAATAGATGGATCATGTGGTAGGTGGATTCTGAAATTTCTGAGGCAATTCCACACCACTTTGTGTAGTGGCCACACTGGTTCACATTCCTACCAGCAGTGCAGGAGGCTTCCTTTCTCTCCACATCCTCTGTGAAACTTATTGTTTCCTGTCTTCATCCTTATAGCCATTCTGACCACTGTGTGTTGCTATCTCATTGCCGTTCGGATTTGCATTGACCAGAGACTTACTGATGATGAACATGTTTTCATACAGCCTGTTGGCTATCTTCCTATCTTCCTGGGAGAAATGTCTGTTTCCATCTTTTGCCCAGGTTCTATTGGGCTCGTTGTTTTTATCCCTGTGAAGACGTATGAGTTCATTGGATCTTTTAGCTGCTCACCCCTTCTCCAATGTGTGGTTTGCAAACAGCCTGTCACAGTTGTGCTGTCTTTGCATTGAGTCAATGGAGTCGTTGGCTGGGCAGAAGCTTCTGCATTGGATGGAGTCCCGCTTGTTTTTTGTTTCCTGTGTTGCCTTTGCCCACTGACACATGCTTCTTCCAAATAGGCAGCCAAGCCAGATGGCAAAGAGTAAGCTGCCTGGGTTGTCTCCTAGAAGTTGCACGGTTTCAAGTATTCCATTCAAGGCTTTAATCCATTTCGAGGTCGTGTGTATGTCTGGTGTAACATCATGGTCTACTCTCATTGTGTTACCTGTTGGTGTGCAGTCTTCTCAGCACCGTTTCTTGTGGAGACTCTCCTTTCTCCACTTTCTCCTCTAGGCTCACTGTTCGAAAATGCGCTGTCAGTAGATGTCTGAGTTGACCTCCAGTCTCTCGTTCTGTTGCATGAGTCTGTGTGCCTATTTTGGGGGCCAGGCTGTGCTGTTTCCGTACCTAGGGCTTCGTCCTATATGTTGAAATCAGAAAGTGTGATACTTGCTGCTTTGTTCGTTTTCCTGAGGATTCCTCTGGCTATTCCGGGTCCTTTGTTGCTGGATAGAAACTTTAGGATTCTGTGTTGTATTTCTGTGGGAATGATTGTTGCAACTTTGACTGGGACTGCATGCAATGCAGACACTGCTTTATGCGGTATGGACGTTTGAAGTGTGTTCATTCTTCCATTGGAAGAGCACGGAATAGCCTTCCGTTCCCTTGTGTCTTCTGTAATATCTTCGCCCAAACCTTTGCAAGTTTTCTGTTTCCATAGCTTTCTGCTGTTTGGCCACGTTTATTCCTAGATATCTTTTTCTTCCTACTGGCATGCTTTCTTTTTTTGAGGTTCAGTTTTTCTATTCTTTGCAACTTTCAATTGGTTTTGTTTTGACAGAAGTTTATAGCTGTGCTCACATCTGCTGGCCATGCTGCTGCATTTCCTGAGGAAGAATGGCGATATCTATTGTCGCTTCCCATCTGCCTCTACACTACCTCAGACGCCTTCCCCAGAATGGCTGGACGAGCGGTGAGGTGGCTCACCCCCAGGATTCCACATTGCCGATCCTGGGCTGCTGAACCAGAATGTGCAGACTTCACCACGGCCCCACTGGCTGGTCCATTTCATGTTCCATTGGCAACCTGCAGTTGAGTGGATTGTGACTTGAATATGCTACTTGAGCCCAACTCTGGCCCTGTGTTGATCAGGCCAGCTTGCTTTTCTGGCCCACTGTGATGTTGGGTGATTTGTCAGAATCGTGTCTCTGCTGTCCGGTCTAGCTTCGTGGACACAGGGTTTCAGAGCCCTCGGGGAGCAATCTCATAACTCACCCTTCTCATTTAGGCCAGGTTTGACCTTTGCTGCTGTTTTTGGCGTTGTGACTTTCTCTGACTTTCAAACGTTCAAACAGAGTGTGTCTAATGACTGACGATTTTCACTGTGGATTAGTCAGCTTTGATTTCTGTTGGCCTCCATATTCCGGGATCCTTTTTTCTTTTCTATAGTCTAATTGTTATGGTCTTGCTGAGATATCTCCGTTGGATTTGCTTATCAGTGTGTTCTCCTTCTTTCCAAGTTAGGAGTTTTGTATGTCTTTAATTACCATAGGTTCTGTAGCCCAAGGTGTGAGTCATCTCATGATTGTTGGGTGTGGTCTTGGAATTTCCATCGGTCACTTGTAGGAATCTTTGCTATCCCGGCCCAGGTGACACTTAGCCCTGAGAACACATGGTCGTCTTGGTAGGTTTGAGATTCTCAGATCAGAAACTCCAGATTCGAGATTGACCATACAACAACCTTCACGGACATTGTGTTTTCGAGAGAAATCTGATGAATTCCTCCCTCCAGGTAAGTGATTTGTCTGTCTTTTTTCTGGATTTGGGAAGTTTCAAACTTGACCCCTGATCATTGAATGCTCCACAAGATTACATCTGGATACTTGGCTTTTTATTTCTACATGATTTCCTATTGGTTTGATTTTCATTCTGAACTTTGGCAGGTGTATTTATATTTAAATATAATGGCAATGTGCTAATTTTCAGCAAACCTCATTCCATATGTTGTCAGAACAAGGAATCAATACTGTTTCCATGGCAAGTGGTGGGGGAGAGAATTTCATTGGAGCCCAACTGAGCACTGTAGCCTGGAAGGGCAGCCTTCACACTGGAACGAAGCCCTCTCGAAAAGGGTGCTTTTAAGCACACTTCTACAGCCCTCCAACCCAAAGGACACACCCCAAGCATGACAATCATCCATTCCTTTAAGTCTTCACAGAGATGTCTTGGGACACATTAGCATGTACCCAGTGGGACCCCGTGACGCCAGAGCTATGCAAAGGGAGACCTCTCTTCAAAGAATTCTATGAGCTTAGGAAAGTAGGCCTCAATTCTTTTCTTCAATGTCCTCAAGAGATCATTCTTGACTTGGGATTATGAGTAAGGCAGAAGGACAACGTAGTTCTGATAAGCCCCAAGTCCAGCCTCCTGTTTCAAATCAAGTTGCAAGCTTCAATCAGCACGGCCTCCACATCTACTTGAGTAGATAACAATGTTCTCCTCTCAGTGCTTGCCCCTCTAGTATAACTTCTTCCCAATGATTCCTTTCTTATCCCTTGAATCAGTGCCTCTTTGCTCTCTTCAAGTTTCTGTGTGCGGTTTCTGTTTGGAAAAGCTGTTTCTGGATATCTCTCACGTGGGTATCCTAGCCACGGCAATCCTCGGACTCTAAACTTGCTGCCATCTTGGGTGACACGTTCACCGTGATGTCATAAACACCCTCAGAATTCTAAGTTGTCCTGAAAACCTCCAGGCACACAGTGTTTCAGAGCCATCTCATATCAGTCTGACGACTCCACCTTTCCAGGTAGGATAGTTTTCCTTGTTCTGGATTTCTTGTCAGTTTCTAACTTTCTCGTGGAACTTGAAAGGTATGCTACATTCCCTCTACCCACCAGTTTCTTTCCTTTAAGATTATCCCTTGTTTTATATCTTATCCATTGTGTATATGCCCAATTGGGTGGACTTTCCTCAGAGAAAGTCCTAGAAGCCCTCCCAATTGGAAGTTGCCCAGGCACTCCCCTGATGCACAATGATCGTGTGATCTCCTAGCAGTCTAAAAATTCCACTTGGCATGTTACATGTTTTCCTTCCTTCATCATTTGGGGAAGTGTTCCTGATGCGTTCATAGGTTGTCATATACTCATGGTCCTTTTTCTGGTGCATATTGTTAAGGTCTCGTGACAATTTCTCCTTCTTTATGATCTCTGTGCCCACCATACCTTGAAATCTGTATTTCCTAATGCTAGTAATCTTATCCGCACCCCTGATGCTAGCTGGTGAAGCCCGGGCCGCCCAAGTGGAACGTAGGAACCTGCCTGCTACATCACAGGGCTGGCCCTGAATTGGACTTTTGGACCAACCTTTGACCTGACCTGTGAAGATGTTGGCCTGCTTCGATCATTCGTGAAGGAATCAGTAGTAACATCATGAACGGTGACGTTTTCTGTTGGTTCATGAGTTTAGCACGGAACATGTTCTCTTGGTAGTATTCCTCTTCATCTCTTTGCAGAGGTCTACCTTTCTGTAGCATCATTGAGCATGTTGAGGTGATTACCAATACTTGGAAGTTCACCTTCTCTAACCTCTTTCTGTCTCCAAAGCTTCCAGTTGTAAATCTGCATCCCTTTAGGAGTTCTGGTTTTATGTGAATTGATTGCCATAACCCAACATTATAATGACCTATAGCTTTCAGATCTACATCCACATAGATTTAGACTTCAGAGTAGGTTACATCATCTTCACCAACGTAAGCCTAATTACTGTCCCTAACCACACACCTGTGCCTAATCAACTCTTTCTCTCTGGCCACTGCCCCACTTTCCCTCAGGGAAATGCCAATCAATTGTCATGTGATACCTGTTTGTTGGTCTGTTCTTGCTCTTCTCCTTGTGCATGAGATCCTGTGGTATTTGACCATACCCCTGGGGCTTGTTTCAGTTCCCCTAAAACCGTCAGGAGCCATTCTGGTGATCACAAATGGCTGGCCTGAATCCGTTCCTATAGCTTAGTGCTATGCCTTTGTGTGGCTATAGCCCATCTTCCTTCTCCATTCATCCCTTGATGGGCACCAGGCAGGCTTCCAAGTCTTGGATATCGGGAATAAGGCCAGGGTAAATAGAGGTGTGCACCGATCTCTGTGTATGAGTGTTTCCAAGTTCTTTGGATAAACACACCACAGAGGAATAGCTGGATCATATGGTTGATGTATTCTGAAATGTCTAAGGCAATTCCACACCGTTTTGTGTCGTGGCTGCACTTGTTTACACTCCCTCCAGCAGTGCAGGAGGCTTCTCTTCTCTCCACCTCCTCTCCGAAACTTATTTGCTGGCTTCATCGTTATAGCCATTCTGACTGCCGTGAGCTGCTATCTCATTGCCTTTCAGATTTGCACTGACCAGAGACTTAATGATGATGAACATGTTTTCATACAGCCTGTTGTCCATCTTTCTATCTTCCTGGGAGAAATGTCTGCTTCCAGCTTTTGCCAAGATTTTAATGGGGCTTGTTCTTTTTTTTCTTGTGGAGCCGTATGAGTTTATTGGCTCTTTTGGCTATTCACCCCTTCACCAATGTGTGGTTTGCAAACATCCTCTCCCAGTTGTTGTGCTGTCTTTGCATTGAATCAATGATTTCCTTGGCTATGCAGAAGTTTTTGTGTCTGATGTAGTCCCATTTGTTTCTTGTTTCCTTTATTGCCCTTTCCCAGACAGTTATGCTTCTTCCAAATATGAGGCTAAGAAAAATGACAAAGAGCACCCTACCTACATTTTCTTCCAGAAGTATCATGGTTTCCAGTATTACATTCTAGACTTTAATCCACTTCGAGTTGGTGTTTGTGCCTGGTGTAACGCCGTGGTCTACTCTCCTTGTCTTACATGAGACTCTGCACTCTTCCCAACACTGTTCATTGTAGAGACATTCCTTTCTCCACTGTCTCCTCTTGGCGCCCTTGTCGAAAATGGGCTGTCCATATATGTGTCCCTATACCTCTGGGCTCTTGATTCTGTTCCATGGTTCTGTTTCTCTGTTTTGCATCCCAGCCTGCGCTGTTTCCATTTCAATTTCTTCGTCCTATATGCTGAAATCAGCAAGTGTGATACATTGAGCTTTGTTCTTTTTCCTCAGGATTCCTTTGGCTATTCGGGTTCTTTTGTTGCTGGATGTGAACTTCAGGATGCTCGCTTCTATCTCTGTGAGAAATATTGCTGCAATTTTGACTGGGACTGCATGGAATGAAGAGATTTCTCTATGCGGTGTGGACATTTCAAGTCTGTTAATTCTTCCATTTCAAGAGCATGGACTATCCTTCCGCTTCCTTGTATCTTCTCCCATTTCTTTCTGCAAAGGTTTGCTAGTTTTCTGTTTACAGAGCTTTCACCTGTTGGGGTGAGCTTATTCCTAGGTATCTTATTCTTCTTACTGGCATCCTTTTTCTTTTTTATTGAGGTTCAATTTTCCTATTCTTTGCAACTTTTAATTTGTTTCCTTTTGAAAGAGATTTATCACTGTGCTCACATCTGCTGGAAATGCTCCTGTATTTGCTGAGGAAGAGTGGCCCTGTCTAACGTCGCTTCTCATCTGCCTCTACATTACCTCCCACTCCCGCCCAAGAATGGCTGTACCAGTGGTGAGGAGGTTTACACCCAGGATTCTACCCTGCCAACTCCTGGCTGCCAACTCAGAGTGCGTGGACTTCCCCAATTCTTTATTGACCAGCCCCACTCATGTTGCCTCAGCAACCTGCATTTGAGTGGAATGTGACTTAAAAAGGCTACTTCAGCCCAACTCTGGCACTGAGTAGATGTAGCCAGTTTGTATTTTCGGTCAACTGCGATGTCAGAGAATTTGTCATAATTATGTCTCTGCTCTCCCAGCAAGCTTCATGGACACAGGGTTTCAAAGGACGTTTGGAGGAGTCTCATACCCACCCTTTCCAGGTAGCCCAGGTTTTACCTCGCTGCAGTTTTTTGGTTTGTGACACTTTCTGACTTTCAAAAGTTCAAGCAGAGTCTGTCTAAAGCCTGACATCTTTCGTTGTGGATTATTCAGGTGTTATTTGTGTTTGCCTTCCTTCGTTTGAGCCCATTTTGTTTTTCCATAGCATAATCATCGTGGTCTTTCTCAGATTTCCCCCTTTGGTATGCTTGTCAGCCAGTTCTCCATCATCCCAAGGTATCAATTTTCTATTTCTTTAACCACCCTATGTTCTATAGGCCTACGTGTGAGTGCTTTTCATTGTTGGGTGTTGTCTTTGAATTTACATTGGTCACTTGTAGCAATCTTTACCATGCTAGCTTTGGTCAAAATGAGCACTGTGAACACGTGTTCATCTTGGTTGGTCTGACATTCTGAGATCTTAAACTCCAAATTCTAGCTTGTCATGTTAACCTTCTTCATGAACATAATGTACCCGAGACAAATTAGACAGATGTGATGAATTCCGTTCCAGGTAAGATACTTTTCTGTCTCATTTCTGGATTTGGGAAGTTTCAATCTTGACCCCCGATCCTTGAATGTTCCACTAGATTACTTCTAGATACTGGCTTACTGTATTTCTATAAGGTGTGTTATTTGTTTGATTTACAACCTCATGTTTATTTCTCTATAAAGATAATTGCAATGTTCTAATTTTCAGACAACCTCCTTTCACATGGTGTCAATACACGTCATCAGTAATCATTCTACTCCAAGAGATGGGGGAGAGTATTTCTTTGGAGCCAAACTGAGCACACTAGCCTGGTAGGGCATCCCTCACAAAGCAATGAAGCCCTCGGGAAAAGGGTGATTCTCAGCACACTTCTGGAGCCCTGCCAAACAATGCGACATACCTGGAGCATGACGGGGTTCTAGTCCTTCAAGGGTTCAAAGAGATGTATTGTGACACATTAGCATGTACCCAGTGGGCCTCTGTAATGCCAGAGCTATGGAAAGTGAGACTTCTCTTCAATGAGTGCTAGGGGCATAGGAAGGGAAGCATCAATACTTCTCTACAATGTCCTCAGGAGATCTGTCTTGATTTGGGATTATGATTAAGACAGAAGGACAACGTAGGTCTGATAAGACCCAAGTCCAGCCTCTGGTTTCAAATCAAGTTGCAAGCTTCAATCAGCACGGCCTCCACATCTACTTGAGTAGATAACAATGTTCTCCAGTAAGTGCTTGTCTGTCTGTTATTTATTGCTTCTCCACAATGACTTCTTTCTTATCCCTTTAATCAGCGGCA
Source organism: Equus asinus (assembly GCF_041296235.1). NCBI lineage: Eukaryota > Metazoa > Chordata > Mammalia > Perissodactyla > Equidae > Equus > Equus asinus. The sequence continues at coordinate 16,058,796 of NC_091790.1, read as the reverse complement.
ATTCTAACTCTTCAAGTTTCAGTTCTGGTTTCTGTTTTTAAATTCTTTTCTGGGTATCTCTCACTTGAGTATCGTAGCCTAGGACAATCCTCGGACTATAAAGATGAGGCCATCTTGGGTGACATGTTCACTGTGATGTCATAAACACCCTCAAATTTCTCAGTTGTCCCGGCATCTTCCATGCACACAGTATTTCAGAGCCATCTGATAGCAGTCTGATAGTTTTCCATTTCCTTGATTTCTTGTCTGTTTATAACTTTATCTTTGGACTTTTAAATGTCTACTACATTCTCTCTAGACACTGAATTCTTTACTTTAAGTTTATCCTTGGTTTTATCTGTCACATTTTGTGGATATGGCCAAATATGTAGACTTTCCCCCGAAAAAGTCCACGAGTCCCTCCCAAGTTGAAGTTGCCCAGCCAATCCTCTGATGTTCAATGATCGTGTCATCTTGTGCAGTCCAACAATTCCACCTATGCAAGTCACATCACTTCCTCCATTCTGTATTTGAGAAGTCTACCAGATGCATCATAGATTGCAATATTTTCATGTTGTTTTCCTGGTGCATATGTATAAGGTCTGCTCACAATTTCCACTTATGTATGATCTCTGCCCGCACCATACCATGAAATCTATCTCTCCTGATGTTACTAATCTGATCAGCACCCGTGATGCGAATCCATGAGTCCCAGGCCACAGACTAGGAACTTGGGCTCTTACACACCAGAACACATGACTGGCCCTGAATTTTACTTTTGGACCAATCTTTTGCCTGAACTTGGGAAGAAGCTGGCCTGCTGTGATTATTCGTGAAGGTAATGAGTAGTAACCTCACAGTAGGTAACATTTGCCCTTGGTTCATGAATTTAGCACGGAACACATTGTCTTTGTAGTATTCTTCTTAATATATTTGCAATGGTCTACCTTTCTGTAGCATCTCTAAGCATTTGTAGGAGATTCACAATCCTTGAAAGTTTATCTTCTCTAATCTCTTTCAGCCTCAAAAGCTTTATGCCGGAAATCTGCACAGCTTTTTGGATTTTTTCTTTCCCTCTGGGAACCACCAATCCAAAGTGAAGGCTGCCATCAAAGCTAAAATGCTCCATTTGGCCCCAATGAAATTCTTTCCCCCATCTCTTGTCATAGAAGAGTATTGATTATGTGGTTTGCCACCGTATGTGAGGAAGTTGGCTGAATATTAGAATATTACACTTATATTTAACGAAAAATAAACATGCCAGAGCTGAGGATGTAAACCAAACAACTAGCAAACCCTACAGAAATAAAGTAAACCAGTATCTAGACGTAATCTACTGGAACAATGAAGGATCCGAAGTCAAGGTCTAGCCTACCGAAATTCAGAACAAAAGACATAAAAATATCTTACCTGGAGAGAGGAATTCATCAGATTTGTCTAATTTGTCTCAGAAACATTATGTCCATAAGGTGGTTGCCAGGACAAACTAGAATTTGGCGTTTCTGATCTCAAAATGTCAAACCAACCAAGATGACCTCGTGTTCTCAGTGCTCTGTTGGACCTAGGCTAGGATAGCCAAGATTCCTTCAAGTGAACGCTGGAAATTCAAAGACAAAACCCAACAATCACGAAAGCACTCACATCGGCCTAGAGAACATATGGTGATTAAAGAAATACAAAATTCCTAACTTGGAATGAAGGAGAACACACTGATGAGCATATCTATGGGAGACAGCTGTGAAAGACCATGAGGATTGATGTGGATTAAGGCTGCCCCCACTCGAAAGCCCAAGGTTAGCTGGTGAACATGCAGAACTATATGACCCGTTGAATTTCTTTTGGTATGAATTAGAGGTGCCCCAGTGAGAGAAGCCCAGGTCATGCTCACCTACATGCCTATCTATGGGGCCAGTTTCATATCTAGTGTTATATGACCACACAATATCCAGAACCCATCTGAACTGAAATCATTTAATGACTTTTTACATCATCTTTTCTTTTTCCAGGAAAAATAAGTCACGTAACCATGCCTGAGAAAATTAGTCCTTAACCTCAACTCCGGGCAGCAGCAGGAGCTGTGACTACCCATGGGTCCTTTCCCAATGCAGCAGCAGCAGCAGCTCTTCACTGCCCATGGGTCCTGTCCCCATGCCTGCAGCTCTTCACTGCCCATAGGTCCTGTCCCCATGCTATCCTGTACCATTCTCTAAATAAAAGAGCACCACTGCCAGACCTTGAGGGTCCAAGAAATCTTATTTTCAACTCTTGAGCTTGCCGACCATGCATCACATCCTGTGGCCCATATGGGGAACGTGCTTCATTGGTTTGTGAGCTCGAATTCTGGTAAGTGCCCTTTCCTTCCCTGTGCCTCTCTCTTTTTCGAGGATGGATCTAAATTCACTTCTCCATCAGGAACTGTCTTGAATAGCTGTATGAATTCATGTTTGCTGCCCATGGCTACTCTATGATGCAAATCTGGCATTCAGCTTGAAGTGAATCAGTACCTTAAGCCTAAGAGTGATGTAGAATGAATTAATCCATTCCTTCCTGACCCAATCTCTAATACATAGATTTTACGTGGGAACGGGTCAGCCATTTAAGTCATTAGGATGGTTGGCAATCTCCAAGACTCTCGTGGAAGGTTTCTATCCCTAAAGCTGGATTGGGATAACTCCCATGCACTTGACCATCTGAACGGTGTGAATGTCCCAATCGGGACTTCAGTTCAGGGAAAGCACCAACGTCTAAGCTTTGCCTGAGTATTGGAAACCCTTCTTTGGAGAATCGCTCCAACACGCAATTGGGTAGAATGACCCCAGCGTGGCGGAAACTTCTTCACTATTTCTCTCCGTCATGTTCTCTCTTAAACTTCTCCTTTTCTCTTGGGGACCACTCACCAGGCAACTATTACTTCCAGGCAGAATAGGAAAGATGTTCAAAAGGCACCTGTTACGGCCAGGCATAGCAGGGAAGGTATCCAAGGGATGCAATTCTGGGGGACACCCCCATCACCCCTTGCTATAGGCACCCCACAGTAGGAACAACAGGTAGGATGCTTCCCTAGGTTCAGGGGGGATTTTCAAGGTAATGGACTTGTCTCACCTTTCTTAGAGTTGCAATGGCCATTTTCATCTCCTTTTGAGCTTTGCAACCGGGAAACAAAGAAATCTTTCAAGAGTCAAGTCCTCCAACACTGGGAGCCCCAACATTGGCTTTCTTGGTCTGATCACCTCGATGATACTTTGGGGGACCTGAAAGAGAACTCCACTCAAATCTGTAAGTACTGCAGGCAAAATTTGATGGCAAATCCTTGGCTGGGCTTTTCTGGCCTCTAGAGGCCTTCACAGTTGAATCTGTGATTCCTCATAAAAATTTCCAGCAAAGTATACTTAAAAAAGCCTGTATAAACAATTGCTATTCTTGTAGCTGTTATGTAAATAATTAGAGCAAGTTGTATTGAAACTACACTTTGCTTGCAAACCTGTTAATCCTGATTTGGCTATCTTTTGTAAAAATGAGGGTGATTTAAGAGAGAAAAAATTATGTTTCTGTAGAAGCTATAGTAGGCATTCATGGATATTAGATTCTAGCTCTTTTCATCCACAAGATTCATCTATTACTAATCGTAATGTCTCCTTGTGCTCATCTATGTCTGACACCTGCGAGTTCCCTGGCCACAATCAAACATTTTCCTTTAAAACTACTCCCCAAATACTAACTAGATTTGCCTTATCACAGGTGGACCAGAAACAAGTTCCCAAGGTAAAGTCCGCAACTTATCGATACACACAGGATGGACCATATGAAATTTGGGATGAATGTATTTGGTTCACTCCTACTAGTGGTCAACTCAGTAAAAGGTCACTCTCTGTTGGGAACAAACCAATCACACTTGTGATACATGGCCTAATAACAGCCGACCTATGGGAAAAATTTGCTGTTATATGTGTTCTCATATCATAGTCTTAAAAAAGTACTGATTGGTTTGGGACTGACTGGGATAGACAGCCCAGCACGATATGGTTAGTCCCTAATGGTGCTCAGTGGCTATGCGGCTCCAAATTATGGCCTTTGCTGCCACCTAAGTGGATTGAACGATGCACACTAGGCTTTGTCTTGATGCAGGGTAGAACTACATTTACTATATCTCCTCCTGCTATCCTACCCAACCTGCAGCAGCACTGAACCAGGTCTGTCTTCCACTGGTATGACCATCTTTCCGCAATTTTCCTTCCCCAATTAGGAATCGAAAGTGTCGTCTTGCACATGGAATCCTAAACAAATTTATTATGAAGGCATTAAATGAGGCACAACATAGCATTTTGCTGCTCAATTTAGAAGTATCCCAAGTGTGTAAGGCAGTCCTCCAAATCCAAATGGCACTGGATGTCTTGACAGCAGCACAAGGGGGCACCTATGCCATTATAAAAACTGAATGTTGTGTCTATATTCCTGACTACCATCAAAATATTTCTGGCTTCCTATCCCAACCACCAAATTAAATCCATGTCTTATCAACCCTAACTCTAAACGATTGGTTGAACTCCAAGTCAGGACCAGGTTTCTGCACTACTTCAATACGTTATACATTGGGTCTAACATACTGCTTGTATTTCTTATTATAGTTTGTTGTCTGTTTTATTGTCTGTCTTCCGCATGTGAAAAAAGTTTCACCTCCTGGACCACCTCTCGTCAAATGATTCTCTCGTCTCCAGAGGCTCTGTATACCTTGTCAGCCTTGAACTCCACAGGTGAAGGCTTCCAGTCCACTGAACATACTACCTGTACCTGTGACCCCATTTAGGGACAGCTCTGCAACCTTGTACAGCCATAAGTAGTTACAGAAGACTGACCATCGTCCATATCCCCAAACCTCTCCAGTCCAAATCGGTTCAGGGGGCGTTTATGATGTGGATTAAGGCTGCCCCAGCTAGGGAAGCCCAAGGTGATCTGGCCTACATGCCAAATTATATGAGCAGGTGGAATTAGGGCTGACTCAGGGAGAGAAACTCAGCGTATCCTCAGCTACATGCTGATCTACAGGGCCAGATCCGTATCTAAAGTTATATGACTGCACAATAGGCAGACCCCATCTGCACTGAAGTCATTTAAAGACATTTTACCACATCATTTCTTTTTCCAGTAAAAATAAATCATGTACCCATGACTTATAAAACTAGCACTAACCCTCAACTCAGGGCAGCAGCAGGAGCTTTGACTGATCATGGGTCCCATCCCCAGGGAGCAGCAGCAACTCTTCACTACCCATGGGTCCTGTCCCCATGCTATCCCATACTATTCTCTAAATAAAAGAGCACCAGTGCCAGACATTCAATGTCCGAGCAATCTTTCATTCGAGTCTTCAGCTCACCGAGCCCATATCAACAATTATAACATGGAAAACAAAAAACCGTCGCAGAAAATGGAAGGCACACAGAAATCACACCTGAATAATCCACAATGGAAGATGTCCGTTTTAGACATTCCCTGAACGTTCAAAAGACAGAGAAAGTCACAAACCCAAAAACTGTAGCAAATGTCAAACCTAGGCTAAATGGTAAGGGTGAGTTATGAGACTGCTAAAATGGGGCTCTGAAAACCTGTGTCGATGATGTCTGCTGTGATAGCAGAGACACAATTCTGAGCAATCCTCTGACATCACAGTGGAGAAGAAAAACAAACTGGCCTCGTCTACACAGTGCAAGATTTGTCCCAAATAGCATATTCAAATCACATTCCACATCAAAGGCAGGTTTCCAATGGAACATGAAAGGTGCTGGCCAGTGGTGCAGTGGTGAAGTCCGCAAATTCTGGGTTGGCACCCAGGGCAGACCATGCAGAATCCTTGAGGTGAACCTCCGCACCGATGATCCAGATATTCTGGGGCAGGCGTCCAAGGTAGTGTACAGGCAGATGGGAAGCAACGTCAGACAGCATCATTCTTGCCAAGCTAATACAGCAGCATTGCCTCCAGATGTGAGCACAGCCATAAACATCTGCCAAAACAAAACCAATGAAAAGTTTCAAAGAATAGAAAAACTGAACCTCTGGGAAAAAAACATGCAAGTAAGAAGAATAAGATTTCTAGGAATAAGCTTAGACAAACAGGTGCAAGCTATGGAAACCGAAAACTAGCAAAGCTTGAGGGAAAGAAATTCCAGAAAACACAAGGAAACAGAAGGGTATTCCGTGCTCTAGGAATGTAAGATCTGAAACACCTGAAACGTCCGCAATGGATAAAGCAATCTCTGGGTTGCATGCAATCCCAGTCAAATTTGCAGCAATCTTTCCCAGAGAATTAGAAGAGAAAATCCTAAAGTCTCTATCCAGCAACAAGGGACCCGGAATACCCAAAGGAATTCTGAGGAGAACGAACAAAGCAGGACGTATCACACTTTGATTTCAACATGTAGGACGAAGCGCTTGGTACCGAACCAGCACAGCCTGGTCCCAAAAACAGGCACAAAGACCAATGGAACAGAATGCAGAACCCAAGGGTCAACTCACACATATATGGACAGCACATTTGCAATGAGGAAGGCAAGAGGAGACAGTGGAGAAAGGAGAGTCTCTAAAATAAATGGTGCTGGGAAGACTGCACAGCCACATGTAACACAATAAGAGTAGATCATGATGTTACACCAGGCACACACACCACCTCGAAATGGATTAAAGCCTTCAACGGAAGTCTTGAAACAGTGAAACTTCTAGGAGAAAACACAGGCAGCTTGCTCTTTGCCATCTGGGGTAGCCGCCTATTTGGAAGAAGCATGTGTGACTGGGCAAGGGCAACAAAGAAAAGAAGAAAGAAGCAGGACTCCATCCAACGTAGAAGCTTCTGTCCAGCTGGGGAAACCGTCCACTCAATGCAAAGACAGCACAACAACAGAGACAGGATGTTTCAAACCACACATCTGAGAAGGGCTGAATAGCCAAAAGACCCAATGACCACACACGTCTCCACAAGAGAAAAAACAAAAAGCCCATTAAAACCTGGGCAGAAGATGGAAACAGAGATTTACCCCAAGAAGACAGAAAGGTGGCCAACAGCTGTATGAACACATGTTCAACACCATTAAGTATAAGGCCCACGCAAATCCTCACGGCAATGAGATGACAGCTCCCTGTGTTCAGAATCGCTATAAGGTACAAGACAGGAAACAACAAGTGTCAGAGAGAAGGTGGAGAGAAGGGAAGAGTCCTGCACCTCTGGTGGGAGTGCAAACCGGTGAGGGCACTAGGCATAGCCATGTGAAATTGCCTCAGAAATTTCCAAGTCCATCTACCATATGATCCAGCTATTCCTCTCCAGCGTGTTTATCCAAACAACTGAGAAACACTAATGCACACAGATCCATGCCCCGCTGTGTTCACCACAGCCTTACTCCCGATATCCAAGACATGGAAGCCGCCCTGGTGCCCATCAAAAAACCAATGGAGAAGGAAGTTGGGGTATATCCACACAAAGGCAAAACACTCAGCTGTAAGAAAGAGTGCAGTCCAGCGATTTCTGACAGCAGAATCACTCCTGAGGGTGGGAGGGGAACTGAAACAAGCCCAAGGGAGAAATCAAATACCATCGCATCTCACTTGCAAGCAGAAGATTAAAATAAGGACCAACAAACAGGTAGAACGTGATATGGGATTGGTGGTTCCCAGATGGAACGGGTGGCAGTGGATGGTGGGAGAAAGAGTTGATTAGGCACAAGTGTGGGGTGTGCGCCTGTAATTAGGCTTACTGTGGGGAAGATGATGTAGCATACACAGAAATCTAAATCTATGAGGATGTAAATCTGAAAGCTATAGGATTCTCTAATGCTAGGTTATGGAAATCAATTCACCTAAAATCAAAATTCCATAAAGGCAAGCAGGTTTAAGGGACAAAGTTTGCAGGCTGAAAGAGTTTAGAGATTATGAACTTCAAAGGATTGATAATCACCTCAAAATGCTTAATGATGCAACATAAAGGTAGACCATTGCAAAGAGATGAAGAGGAACACTACCAACAGAACCTGACCCGTGCTATACTCCTGAGCCAACTGAAAATGCTGCTGTCCACGATGTTACTGGTAATTACCTTTACGAATAATCAATGCAGAAAAACATCTTCCCAAGTTCAAGCCAAAGGTTGGTCCAAAAGTCCAATTCAGGGCTAGCCCTCTGGTGTAGTGGGTAAGTGTCCATGTTCCACTTGGGCGGCCTGGGACTGGCAGGCTGGCATCTCAGGTGCAGATCCGATTAGGAGCATTAGAAAATATAGATTTCAAGGTATCGTGCCGACAGATATCATGAAGAAGTAGAAATTGTGAGGATACCTTATGAATACACACCAGGAAATGAACCATGACAATATTACAATCTATGAACACATCAGGTACACTTCCCCAAATGATGAAGGAAGGAAAACATCTGACCTGCCAAGGTGGAAACGCCAGTCTGCTATGAGTTGACATGATCATTGCTCATTAGAGGATTGCTTGGGTAACTTCAGCTTCGCAGGGACTCCAGGACTTTCTGTGGGGAAAGTCCACACATTTGGCCACTTCCACAAAAGATAAGAGATAAATCCCAGGACTATCTTAAAGGAAAGAAACCACTGTCTAGAAGGAATGTAGTAGAACTCTCAAGGTTCTAGGATAAAGTTAGAAACCGACAAGAAGTCCAGAAAAAGGAAAACTATCACACCTGGAAAGGGGGAGTCATCAGAATGGTATGAGATGGCTCTGAAACACTGTGTGCATGGAGGTTGTCAGGACAACTTAGAATTCTGAGCATGTTTATGACATCACGGTGACCATGTCACCAAAGTTGGCCATAGGTTTATAGCTCGAAGATTGGCCTGGGCTAGGATATTCAAGTGAGAGGTACACAGAAACAGCTTTTCCAAACACAAACCCGGGACAGAAACTTGAAGACATCAAAGAGACGCTAATTCAAGGGATGAGAAAGGAATCATTGGGAAGAAGAGACAATAGAGGGTCAAGTACTCAGAGGACAACATTGTCATCTACGGAAGTCTAGGGAGGCCATGCTGATTCAAGCTGGAAATGTGTTCTGAAAAACGAGGCCGGACCCGGGGCTTATCAGACCTACGTTGTCCTTCTGCCTTACCCATAATACAAAGTCAAGAATGATCAATTGAGGACATTGAAGAGAAGAATCGAGGCCTCCTTTCGTAGGCCCCTAGCATTCTTGAAGAGAATTCTCACTTTCCACAGCTCTCAAGTCACGGGGGCCCACTGGGTATATGCCAATATGTCACAAGAGAGCTCATTGATGCCTTGAAGGAATGGACCCCTGCCATGCTTGGGTATGTCTCTTGGTTTGGAAGGGCTCTAGAAGTGTGCTGAAAAGTACCCTTTTGCAGAGGGCTTCCATCCTTTGTGAAGGCTGGCCTCCCAGGTTACAGGGCTCAGTGGGATCAGTGAGATTCTCTCCCCATATCTCTTACCATAGAAGGAGTATTGATTATGTGTTTCAAAACCACACGTAGAGAGGATGGCAGAAAATTAGAACATTACCATTATACTTAAAAATAAACATGCCACAGCTGAGGATGTAAATCAAACAAATAACAAACCCTGTAGAAATAAAGTAAGCCAGTATCTAGACGTAATCTAGTGGAAAGTTCAAGGAGCAGTGGTCAAGCTCGAAACTTCCCAAATCCAGAAAAGGGACAGAAGGTCTTTCACCTGCAGAGAGGAATTCATCAGATTCATCTAATTTGTGTCAGAACCATTGGGCCCATGAAAGTGGTTGCCAGGATAACCTCGAACCTGGAGTTTATCATCCCACAATGTCAAACGAACCAAGATGACCACGTGTAGTCAGTGCTCAGTTGGATCTAGGCTAGGATAGCAAAGATTCCCTCAAGTGAACGATGAAAATTCCAGGACAACACCCAACAATCACGAAAGGACTCACACTTTGGCCTACAGAACATATGGTGATTAAAGAAATACAAAAATCCTAAAATGGAGTGAAGGAGAACGCACTGATAAGCATGTCAAAGGACAAGCTCATAAAGAACATGACGATTAGACCAGGGAAAAGCAAACAGGGTCCCATAAAATGGAAGGCCAACAGAAATCTCACCTCAATAATCCACAGTGAAAGATGTCACTATTTAGACAGACTCTGCTTGAACGATTGAAAGTCCGGGAAAGTCACAACCCCAAAAACTGCAGGGAAGCTCTAACCTGGCCTAACTGGGAAGGGTGTGTTATGAGACTGCTCCATGTGTGCTCTGAAACCCTGTGTCCACCAAGCTAGACTGGACAGAGGAGACACGATTCTGAAAAATCCTCCGACATCACAGTGGGCCACAGAAACAACCTGGCCTCATCTACACAGGGCCAGAGTTGGGTTCAAGTAGCATATTCAAGTCACATTCCACTCAACCGCAGGTTGCCAATGCAGCACGAAAGGGTCCAGCCAGTGGGCCAGCGGTGAAGTCCACGTGTTCTGGGTCGGCAGGCCAGGGTCGGCCACGTGGAATCCTGGGGGTGAGCCTCCTCAACGCTCGTCCAGCCATTCTGGGCCAGGCATGCGAGCTAGTGTAGAGGCAGATGGGAAGCGATTTTAGACAGCACCACTCTTCCTCGGCAAAGAGAGCAGCACGGCCAGCAGATTTGAGCACAGCCATAAACTTCTGCCAAACAAAACCAATTAAAAGTTGCAAAGAATAGAAAAGCTGAACCTCAAAAAAACCCCATGCCAGTGAGAAGAAAATGATACCTGCGAATAACCTTGGACAAACAGGAGAAAGCGATGGGAAAAAAAACTAGCAAAGTTTTGGGGAAAGAAATTCCACAAGACACAAGGAAATGCACGGCTATTCCGTGCCCTTCGAATGGAACAACGGACACACTTCAAACGTCCATATGGCATAAAGCTGACAAATAAAAATGGGAAGCAATTGGATATATTGGACTATATGAGGAAGCCATTTGGTACAGCCCTAATTCGGCCTGATTTTGTTTTTTCCAAAAGGGCCTGACTATGGCTATTTAGCACGCATTGCATATCTGCTTAGACATTTCCTATGGCCCTTGAGATAAAGGTGCAACTTCCCCCCCACATTAGCATCTCTTTAGGGACAAGCATTTCTTGCTAGGCTAGGAACTGATTGCTGCACTCACCCTTGACCACCCAGCTCACCTGTGACCAGTCAGCTGGAGACCACAGACTGCCAGTCTACTGTGTTCACTGAGACAGAAGACCTACCTGCTATTTCCATCAATCGCTGTGCCAACAGAGCAGTCTTGTGACTATTGTAAATGGGACATTTCAATCCTATGTGAAACATCCTCTATGAGGGGAATACAACCAGTCTGTGCACCCCACTTCTCTGATGCTCTTTCTTCCTTTGGGTAGAAAGGCCCCGGGTTATAATCCTCAGATTGAAGCTCAGAATAAACTCCCCCAAATTTTCATTTACAGATTGGTTACGGATTACTTTTGTCGACAAAGCAATGTCTGGATTCCATGCAGTCCCAGTTAAAGTTGCAGAAATCTTTCCCACAGAAATAGAAGAGAGAATCCTAAAGTTTCTATCCAGCATCAAAGGACCCTGAATAGCAAAAGGAATCCTGGGGAAAATGAACAAAGCAGCAATTATCACACTTTCTTACTTCCACATATAGGACGAAGAGCTAGGTACTAAAACAGCACAGCCTGGCCAGCAAAGGAGGCACCCAGATGCATGGAACAGAATCGAGAGCCCAGAAATCAACTCACACGTCTATGGACAGCCCATTTTCGACCAGGGAGCCAAGAGGAGAAAGCGGAGAAAAGAGACTCTAGACAGGAAATGGTGCTGGAAAGACTGCACAGCCAGATGTAACACAATGAGAGTAGACCGTGATGTTACACCAGGCACACACACCACCTCGAAATGGATTAAAGCCTTGAATGGAAGATTTGAAACTGTGACACTTCGAGGAGAAAACGCAGGCAGCTTGCTCTTTGCCTTCTGGCTTGGCCGCCTATTTGGAAGAAGCATGTGTGACTGGGCAAGGGCAACAAAGGAAACAAGAAACAAGCGGGACTCCATTCAACACAGAAGCTTCTGCCGAGGCAACAACACAATCGACTCAGGGCAAAGACGTCTCAACTGCGACAGCAGGTTTGCAAACCACACATCGGAGAAGGGGTGAATAGCCAAAAGATCCAATGAAGTCATACGTCTCCACAGGAGAAAAATCAAAGAGCCAAATAAATCCTGGGCAAAAGATGGAAACAGACAGCTCTCCCAGGAAGATAGAAAGATGGACAACAGGCTGTATGTAAACATGCTCATCATCATTAAGTCTCTGCTCAATGCAAATACGAACGGCACTGAGATAGCAGCTCACAGTGGTCAGAATGGCTATAAGGATGAAGACAGGAACCAACAAGTTTCAGAGAGGAGGTGGAGAGAAGGGAAGCCTCCTGCACTGCTGGTGGGAGCGTAAACTGGTGCAGCCACTATGCAAAGTGGTGTGGAATTGCCTCAGAATTTTCAGAATCCATCTACCACATGATCCAGGTACTCCTATGTGGCGTATATATCCAAAGTACATGCAAATGCTAATGCACAGAGATCCGTGCACCGCTGTGCTCACCACAGCCTTACTCCTGATATCAAAGACAGGGAAGCCTCCCTGCTGCCCATCAAGGGACAAGAAAGATGGGCTATAGCCACACAACGGCATAGCAGTCAGCTGCAGGAACAGATGCCTTCCAGCCATTTGTGACCAACAGAATGGCTCCTGAGGGTTTTAGGGGCATGGAAACAAGCCCCAGAGGGAAGGTCAAATACCATAGGGTCTCACTTACAAGGAGAAGAGGAAAAAAAGGACCAAGAAACAGGTAGCACGTGAAATGGGATTTCTGGTTCCCAGAGGGAAAGGTGGCAGGGCCCAGAGGGAGAAATAGTTGATTTGACACAAGTGTGTGGTGAGGGCCTGTAATTAGGCTTACGGTGGTGAAGATGATGTAACGTACACAGAAGTCTAAATCTATGAGGATGTAGATCTGAAAGGTATAGGATGTTATAATGCTGGGTTATGGCAAACAATTCACGTAAAATCAAAACTCCCAAAAGACGTTAAGGTTCACGGCTTAAAGCTTTGGAGTCTGTAAGAAATTAGAGAAGATGAACTTCGAAGGATTGGTAATCACCTCAAAATGCTTAAGGACGCTACAGAAAGGTAGACCATTGCAAGGAGACGAAGAGGAACACTACCAAGAGAACGTGTTCCATGCTAAACTCGTGAACCAGCGGAAAATGCTACCGTCCATGATGTTACTAACCGCCTTCACGAATGATCCAAGCAGGCCAACATCTTCCCAAGATCAGGCCAAAGGTTTGTCCAGAAGCCCAATGCAGGTTCGGCCCTGTGGTGTAGCAGGTAAGTGCCCAAGTTCTGATTGGGCGGCCCGGGCTTCACCTGCTATCATCAGGGTTGCAGATCAGATTGCTAGCATTAGGAAATACAGATTTCACAGTATGATGGGCACAGAGATCATAAAGAAGTAGAAATTCTGAGGAGGCATTTTCAATACACACCGGAAAATGAACGCTGAGAATATTACAACCTATGAATGCATAAGGTACAATTTCCCAAATGATGAAGGAAGGAAAACATGTGACCTGCCCAGGTGGAATTGTCAGATTCCTAGGAGATGACACGCTCATTGTGCATCAGAGAATTGCCTGGGCAAATTCAACTTGGGAGGAGCTCCAGGAATTTCTCTGGGGAAGGTCCACCCGTTTGACCACATCCACAAAAGATAAGGGAGAAAACCGGGGATAATCTTCATGGAAAGAAATCCGTGTCTAGAGGGAATGTTGTAGACCTTTCAAAGTTTGAGGAGAAAGTTAGAAACCGACAAGAAATCCAGAACTGGGAAAACTATCCTACTTGGAAAACGGGAGTAGTCAGACTGGTATGAGATGGCTCTGAAACACTGTGTGCATGGAGGTTGTCAGTACAACTTAGAATTCTGAGGGTGTTTATGATATCACGGTGAACATGTCACCCAAGATGGCCACATGTTTACAGTCCAAGGATTGGCCTAGGCTAGGAGAATCAAGTGAGAGATACCCAGAAACAGCTTTTCCAAACAGAAACCGGGCACAGAAACTTGAAGAGACCAATGAGACGCTGATCCAAGGCATGAGCAAGGAATCATTGTGATGATACCTCATGCTTTCTTCGTTTTCTTCCATTCCAAGAGCACTGAATTCCCTTCCGTTTCCTTGTGTCCTCTGGAATTTCTTTCCCAAAGGTTTGCTATTTCTCGGTTTACATAGCTTTCACCTGTTTTGTGCAGGTTATCCCTAGATGACTTGTTTTTCTTTCTAGCATGCTTTTTTTTTTGAGGTTCAGTTTGTCTATCATTTGCAACTTTTAATTGGTTTTGTTTAGGCAGATGTTTACTGCTGTGCTCATATCTCCTGGCAACGCTGTCGTATTTGCTGAGGAAGACTGGCCCTGTCTAATGTCGCTTCCCATCTGCCTCTACACTACCTCGGACGCCTGCCCCAGAAAGGCTGCATGAGCGGTGAGGAGGCTCACCCCAGAATTCCATGCGGCCAACCACACGCTGCCGACACAGAACATGCGGACGTCACCTATGCAACACTGGCTGGCCCCTTTCGTGTTCCATTGGCAAGCTGCAGTTGAGTGGAATGGGACTTGAATATGCTACTTGAACCCAAATCTGGTCCAGTGTAGACGAGGCCAGGTTGTTTTTCCGATCCACTGGGATTTGTCAGAATTGGGTCTTTGCTGTCCCAGCAAGTATCATGGACACAGGGTTTCAGAGCCAGCTTGGAGCAGTCTGAGAACTCACCCTTCCCAGTTAGCCCAAGTTTGACATTCACTGCAAATTTTGGGGTTGTGACTTTCTCGGACTTTCAAACGTTCAAGCAGATTCTTTGTAAACACTGACTTCATTCACTGTGGAGTATTCAGGTGTGATTTCTGTTTGCCTTCCATTTTCTGGGAGCTTGTTTTCTTTCCTTAGTCTAATCATAGTGGTCTTTCTGATCTCTCTCCCTTCGATATGCTTGTCAGTGGGTTCTCCTTCATTCTAGGTTAGGAATTCTGTATTTTTTTAATCACCATATGTTCTGTAGGCCGACGTGTGGGTGCTTTGGTGATTGTTGGATGTTGTCTTTGAATTTCCATCTGTCAGTTGAAGGAATCTTTGCTATCCTAGCTTACGTCCAACTGAGAACTGAGGACATGTGTCCATCTTGGTTCATTTGACATTGCGAGATGAGAAACTCCAGGTTAGACGTTGTCCTGGCAACCACCTTCACGGACACAATGGTTCCGAGACAAATTCGATGAGTCTGATGAATTCCTCTCTCCAGGTGAGAAATCCTTCCGTCTCTTCCCCTGGATTTGGGAAGTTTCGACGTTCAGCCCTGAACCTTGAACGCTCCCCTAGATTACATCTAGATACTGGCTTACTTTATTTCTACAGAGTCTGTTACTGTTTGATTGACATCCTAAGCTCTGGCATGTGTATTTTTCTTTAAATATCATGGTAATGTTCTAGTTTTCAGTCAACCTCCTTCCATATGGTGTCAAAACACAGAATCAGTACTCCTTCTACAGCAAGAGATGGGGGAGTTAATTTCATTGGAGCCCAACTGAGCACTGTAGCCTGGGAGGGCAGCCTTCACACAGGAATAAAGCCCTCTGGAAAAGGGTGCTTTTCAGCACACTTCTAGAGCCCTTCCAAACCAAGCTACATACCCCAAACATGACAGGCGTCCATGCCTTCAAGGATTCAAGGAGATCTCTTGGGAAACCTTAGCATGTAGCCAGTGGGCCCCCATGAGGCCAGAGCTATGCAAAGGTAGAGTCCTCTTCAAAGGATGTTAGGGGCCTACGAAAGGAGTCCTCGATTCTTCTCTTCAACGTCCCCAAGAGATCATTCTGTACTTTGGATTATGAGTAAGGCAGAAGGACAATGTAGGTCTGATAAGCCCCAAGTCTGGCCTCTTGTTTCAAATCAAGTTCCAAGATTGAATCTGCACGACCTCACCATCTACATGAGCAGGTGACAATTTTCTCCTCTCTGTGCTTGTCCATCTATTATCGCTTGTTCCCAATGATTCCTTTCTTCTCCCTTGAATCAGAGTCTGTTTGATCCTTTCAAGTTTTTGTTTGGAAAAGCTGTTTCTGGGTATCTCTCACTGGAGTGTCCTAGACTAGGCCAATCCTCGGACTGTAAACATGCGGCCATCTTGGGTGACATGTTCACCGTGATGTCATAAACACCCTCAGATTCTAAGTTGTCCAGACAACCTCAATGCACACAGTGTTTCAGAGCCGTCTCATCCCAATCTGACTAGTCCCCCTTTCCAGGTAGGATAGTTTTCCTTGCTCTGGATTTCTTGTCGGTTTCTAACTTTCTCCAAAGACTTGAAGGGTCTCCTATGTTCCCTCTAGACACCGGTTTCTTTCCTTTAAGCTTATCCCGGGTTTTATCTCTTATCTTTTGTGGATATGGCCAAATGGGTGGACTTTCCCCAGAGAACGTCCGGGAGGCCCTCTCATGTTGAAGTTGCTCAGGCATTCCCTGATGCACACTGATCGTGTGATTTCCTAGCAGTCTGACAATTCCACCTTGGCAGGTCACATGTTTTCCTTCCTTCATCATTTGGGGAAGTGTTCCTTATGCATTCATTGATTGTAATATTCTCGTGGATCCTTTTCTGGTGCGTACTGATAAGCTCTCCTCACCATTTCTACTTCTTTATGATCTCTGTGACAACCAGACCTTGAAATCTGTATTTCCTAATGCTAGTAATCTGATCCCCAAGCGTGATGCTAGCCGCTGAAGCCCAGGCCGCTCAAGCGGATGTGGGCACTTACCTGCTACACCACAGCCCGGCCCCAAATTGGGCTTTTGGACCAACCTTTGGCCTGAATTTGGGAAGATGTTTGCCTGCTTCGATCATTCGTGAAGGGAAGCAGTAGTAACATCAGGGTCGGTAACATTTTCCGTTGATTCATGATTTGGCTCGGACCATGTTCTCTTGGTAGTATTCCTCTTCATCTCTTTGCAAAGGTCTACCTTTCTGTATCATCATTAAGCATTTGGAGGCGAATGCTAATCCTTGGATGTTCATCTTCTCTAATGTCTTTCAGCCTCCAAAGCTTTAGGCAGTAAATCTGCACCCTTTTTTGGAGTTTTGATTTTATGTGAAGTGATTTCCGTAACCCTGCATTCTAAGCTCCTATAGCTTTCAAATCTACATGCTCATAGATTTAGACTTCTGTGTAGGCTAAATCATCTTCACCAGTGTAAACCTAATTACAGGCCCTCACCACACACTTGTGCCTAATCAACTCTGTCCCTCCGTCCCCAGACAACTTTCCCTCTGGGAACTGCCAATCCTATGTCACGTGCTACCTGTTTGTTGGTCCATTTTTCCTCTTCTCCTTGTACGTGAGATCCTCTAGTATTTGACCTTACCCCAGTGCTTGTTTCAGTTCCCCTGATACCCTCAGGAGCCAATCAGGTGGTCACAAATGGCTGCACTGCATGTGTCCCTACAGCTGAGTGCTATGCCATTGTGTGGCTATAGCCCATCTTCCTTCTCCATTTGTCCCTTGATGGGCATCAGCGAGGCTTCCAAATGTTGCATATCAGGAGTAAGGCTGTGGGGAATACAGCGATGCACGGATCTCTGTGCATTAGTATTTCCAAGATCTTTGGATATATACGCCACAGAGGAATACCTGGATCATGTGGTAGATGGATTCTGAAAATTCTGAGGCAATTCCACACCACTTCACGTAGTGGCTGCACCGGTTTACACTCCCACCAGCAGTGCAGGAGGCTTGCCTTCTCTCCACCTCCTCTCTGAAACTTGTTGGTTCCTGTCTTCATCCTTATAGCCATTCTGACAGCTGTGAGCTGCTATCTCAGTGCCGTTCGTATTCGCATTGAGCAGAGACTTAACGATGATGAGCATGTTTTCATACAGCCTGTTGTCCATCTTTCTATCATCCTGGGAGAGCTGTCTGTTTCCATCTTTTGCCCTGGTTTTATTGGGCTCACTGTTTTTTTTCCTGTGAAGACGTATGAGTTCATTGGATCTTATGGCTGTTCACCCCTTCTCCGATGTGCGGTTTGCAAACATCTGCTGTCAGTTGTTGCACAGTCTTCGCAGTCAGTCGATGGTGTCTTTGGGCAGAAGCTTCTGCGTTGGATGGAGTCCCGCTTGTTTCTTGTTTCCTTTGTTTCCCTTGCCCGGTCACACATGCTTCTTCCAAACAGGTGGCTAAGCCAGATGGCAAAGAGCAAGCTGCCTGCGTTTTCTCCTAGAAGCTGCACGTTTTCAAGTCTTCTGTTCAAGGCTTTAATCCATTTCGAGGTGGTGTGTGTCCCTGGTGTAACATCACGGTCTACTCTCACGGTGTTCCATTTGGCTGTGCTGTCTTCCCAGCACCATTTCTTGTCGCGACTCTCCTTTCTCTGCTGTCTCCTCTTGGCTCCCTGGTCGAAAATGGGCTGTAAATATGTGTTTCAGTTGACCTCTGGGCTGTCGATTCTGTTCCATGGGTCTGTGTGCCTCTTTTGGGCGCCAGGGTGTGCTGTTTCCGTACCTAGCACTTCGTCCTATATCTGGAAATCAATAAGTGCGATGCCTGCTGCTTTGTCCGTTTCCCTCAGTATTCCTTTGGCTATTCAGTGTCCTTTGTTGCTGGATAGAAACTCTAGGATTCTCTCTTCCATTTCTGTGGGAAATAGTGCTGCGACTTTGACTGGGACTGCATGGAATCCAGAGATGGCTTTATGCGGTATGGACGCTTCAAGTGTGTTAGTTCTTCCATTCGAAGAACACGGAATAGCCTTCCGTCTCCTTGTGTCTTCTGGAGTTTCTTCCCCAGAATCTTTGCTGGATTTCGGTTTCCATAGCTTTCTCCTGTTTGGCCAAGGTTATTGCTAGATATCTTTTACTTCTTACTGGCATGCTTTCTTTTGTGAGGTTCAATTTTTCAATTCTTTGCAACTTTCGATTGGCTTTGTTTTCGCAGAAGTTTATGGCTGCGCTCATATCTGCGGGCCATGCTGCTCTATTTGCTGTGGAAGAGTGGAGAAGTCTAATGTCGCTTCCCATCTACCTCCACACTACCTCACACATCTGCCCCAGAATGGCTGGACGAGCCGTGAGGATGCTCACCTGCAGGATTCCATGTGGCTGAAGCTGGGCTCCCAAACCAGAATGCGCGGACTTCACCACTTACCCTCTGGCCGGCCCCTTTCGTGTTCCATTGGCAACCTGCAGTTGAGTGGGATGTGACTTGAATATGCTACTTGAGCCCACCTCTGGCCCTGTGTAGATGAGGCCAGCTTCTTTTTCTGGCCCTCTGTGATGTCGGAGGATTTGTCAGAATCGTGTGTCTGCTGTCCAGTCTAGCTTCGTGGATGCAGGCTTTCAGAGCCCGCGTGGAGCAGTCCCATAACCCACCCTTCCCAGTTAGTCCAGGTTTGACCTTCGCTGCAGTTTTTGGCGTTGTGACTTTCTCGGACTTTCAAAGGTCCAGTCAGAGTCTGTCTAATGACTGAAGTCTTTCACTGTGGATTATTCAGATGTGATTGCTATTGGCCTTCCATTTTCAGGGATTTTTTTCTCTTTTCCTAAGTCTAATCGTTACGGTCTTTCTGACCTATCTCTCTTCGATATGCTTATCAGTCCGTTCTCCTTCATTGCAAGCTATGACTTTTATATTTCTGTAATCACCATATGTTCTGTATGCCGAGGTCTGAGTCTTTTCGTGATTGTTGCGTGTTGTCTTGGAATTTCCATCGGTCACCTGTAGGAAACTGCTATCCTGGCCGAGGTGACACTGAGCCCTGAGAACACGTGGTCATCTTGGTTGCTTTGACATTCTGAGATCAGAAACTCCAGATTCGAGGTTGTGCTGGCAACCGCCTTCACGGACATTATGTTTCCGAGACATATTAGAGAAATCTGATGAACTCCGCTCCAGGTAAGATACTTTTCTGTCTCATTTCCGGATTTGGGAAGTTTCGAACTTTACTCCCGATCCTTGAGTGTTCCACTAGATTACGTCTAGATACTGGCTTACTATATTTCTATAGAGTGTTTTACTTGTTCGATTTACATCCTCAGCTCTGGCATGTTTATTTTTCTATAAACATAATTGTAATGTTCTAATTTTGAGCCAACCTCCTTACATCTGCTGTCAATACACGATATTAATAATCATTCTACTTCAAGAGATACGGGGAGAGAATTTCATTGAAGCCAAACCAAGCATACTAGCCTGGTAGGGCAGCCCTCACAAAGCAATGAAGCCGTCTGGAATAGGGTGCTTCTCAGCACAATTCTGGAGCCCTGTCAAACAATGGGACATACACGAATCATGACGGGGGTCCATTCCTTCAAGGGTTCAAAGAGATATCTTGTGACACATTAGCATGTACCGAATGGGCCTCTGTAATGCCAGAGCCATGGAAAGTGAGACTTCTCTTCAATGAATGCTAGGGGCATAGGAAAGGAAGCATCAATCATTGTCTACAGTGTCCTCAGGAGATCATTCTTAATTTTGGATGATGATTAAGGCAGAAGGACAATGTAGGTCTGATAAGCCCCAAGTCCAGCGTCTGGTTTCAAATCAAGTTTCAAGCTTGCATCAGCATGGCCTCCCCATACACTTGAGTAGATTACAATGTTCTCCACTCAGCGCTTGTCCCCCTATTATTGCTTCCTCACAATGACTTCTTTCTTACCCCTTTAATCAGCGTGTATTCTCTCTCTTCAAGTTTCAGTGCCTGGTTTCTGTTTTTAAATTCTCTTCTGGGTATCTCTAACTTGAGTATCGTAGCCTAGGACAATCCTCAGACTATAACCATGAGGCCATCTTGGGTGACATGTTCACTGTGATGTCATAAACTCCCTCAAACTTCTAAGTTGTCCCAGCATCTTCTATGCACATGACTACTCTCCCTTTCCAGCTTGAATAGTTTTCCATTTCCTGGATTTCTTGTGGGTTTCTAACTTTATCCTTGAACTTTTAAATGTCTACTACATTCTCTCTAGACATGGTTTCTTTACTTTAAGTTTATCCTGGTTTTTATCTGTTACATTTTGTGAATATGGCCGAATGTGTAGACTTTCCCCAGTGAAAGTCCTGGAGTCCATCCAAAGTTGAAGTTGCCCACTCAAGCCTCTGATGTGCAATGATCGTGTCATCTCATGCAGTGCGCCAATTCTACCTATGCAGGTCACATCACTTCCTTCAGTCTGTATTTAGGGAAGTGTACCAGATGTGTCATAGATTGCAATATTTTCATGTTTTTTTCCTATTGCCTATCTCTAATGTATGCTCACAAATTCGACTTCTTTCTGATCTCTGTACACACCATACCATGAAATCTATCTTTCCCAACGTTACTAATCTGATCAGCACCAGTGATGCGAATCCATGAATCCCAGGCCACCCTATAGGAATGTGGGCACTTACCCTCCTGAACACATGGCTGGCCCTGAATTTTACTTGTGGACCCATATTTTTCCTGAACTTGGGAAGAAGATGGCCTGCTGTGATTATTCGTGAATGTAATTACTCGTAACATCATAGACGGTAACATTTTCCCTTGGTTCTTCTGTTTAGCAGGGAACACATTCTCTTCATAGTATTCCCCATAATCTATTTGTAATGGTCTACTTTCTGTAGCATCATTAAGCATTTGGAGGAGATTCACAGTCCTTGGAAGTTCATCTTCTCTAATCTCTTTCAGCCTCAAATCCTTTATGCCCCAAATCAGCACGCCTTTTTGGATTTTTTCATTCCCTCTGGGAATCACCAATCCAAAGTGAAGGCTGACATCCAAAGCTAGAGTGCTCAGTTTGGCACCAGTGAAATTCTCTCCCATCTCTGGCCTTAGAAGATTATTGACTATGTGTTTTGACAGCATATGTGAGGAAGCTGGCTGAAAATTAGAACATTACACTTATATTTAATGAAAAATAAACATGGCAGAGCTTAGGGTGTAAATCAAACAACTTACAAACCCTACAGAAATAAAGTAAAGCAGTATCTAGATGTAATCTACTAGGAGGACCAGGGATCCAGGGTCAAGTTCCAGCCTTCCCAAATTTAGAAAAGAGACATAAAAATATCTTACCTGGAGACAGGAATTCATCAGATTTCTCTAATTTGTCTCAGAAACATTATGTCCATAAGGTGGTTGCCTGGACAACCTAGAATTTGGAGTTTCTGATCTGAGAATGTCAAACCAACCAAGATGACCTCGTGTTCTCAGTGCTCAGTTGGACCTAGGCTAGGATAGCAAAGATTCCCTCAAGTGAAAGATGGAAATTCAAAGGCAATGCCCAACAATCATGAAAACACTCACGCATCAGCCTAGAGAACATATGGTGATTAAAGAAACACAAAATGCATAACTTGGAATGAAGGAGAACGGACTGATAAGCGTATCTATGGGAGATAGCTGAGAAAGACAATGACGATTGATGTGGATTAAGGCTGCCCCAGCTCGAAAAGCCCAAGGTTACCTGGCCTACATGTCAAAGCATACGACCCGGTGAATTTTTTTTGGTATGAATTAGAGGTGCCCCAGTGAGAGAAGCCCAGGTGATGCTCACCTACATGCCTATTTATATGGCCCAATTCGTATCTAATGGTATACAACCACACAATAACCAGATTCCATCTGTACTGAAGTCATTTAATGGCTCTTTACATCATATTTTCTTTTTCCAGTAAAAATGTCACGTACCCATGCCTTATAAAATTTGCCCTTACCCTCAACTCAGGGCAGCAGCAGGACATCTGACTGCCCATGGCTCCTTTCCCCATGCAGCAGCAGCAGCTATTCACTGCCCGTGGGTCCAGTTCCCATGCCTGCAGCTCTTCACTACACATAGGTCCTGTCCCCATGAAGCAACTCTTTACTGCCCATGCGTCCTGTCCCTATGTTATCCTGTACCATTCTCTAAATAAAAGAGCACCTCTGCCAGGCCTTGAGAGACCAAGAAATCTTTCTTCTGACTCATCAGCTCGCTGACCCACCATCATATATTGTGGCCCCCCTACCGGGAACTTGCTTCATTGGTTTCTGAGCTCAACTTCTGGTAAGTGCCCTTTTCTTCCTTGTGCCTCTCTCTGTTTCGAGGATGAATCTAAATTCACTTCTCCATCATGAACTGTCTTCGATAGCTGTATGAATCCACGTTTGCTGCCCATGGCTACTCTATGGGGCAAATCATGGCATTCAGCTTGAAGAGAATCACTACCATAAGCCTAAGGGCGATGTAGAGTGAATCACTCCATTCCTTCCTGACTCTATCTCTAATATACAAATTTTAGGTGGGCACGGGTCAGCCACTTAAGTCATTAGGATGGTCAGCAATCTGCAAGACTCCCCTGTAAGGTTCCTTTCCTAAGGTTGTATTGGGATACCTCCCATGGCACCTGACCATGCTCTGAACTGTGTGAATGTCCCAATTGGGACTCCAGTTCAAGGAAAGTACCAAAGTCTAACCTTTGGTTGCGTATGGGAAGCCCTTCTCGGAGAATGCCTCCAACACGCAATGGGGTAGAATGTCCCCCAGAGTGGCGGAAAATGCCTCACTAATTTTCTCCATCCTGTTCTCTCATGAACTTCTCCCTTTCTCTTGGGGACCATTCACCAGGCACCTATTACTGCCAGGCAGAATAGGAAAGATGTTCACCAGGCACCTGTAACTTCCAGGCATACCAGGGAAGATATGCAATGGAGGCAATGCTGGGGGACACACCCATCACCCCTTGTTATAGGAACCCCACAGTAGGAATGACAGGTAGGATGCTGCCCCAGGTTAAGGGGGGATTTTCAAGGTAATGGACCTCTCTCTTTCATCTTTCTTAGAGTTGCAATGGTGTTTTGCGTCTCCTTTTGAGCTTTGCAACAGGGTAGCAAAGAAATCTGTCAACAGTCATGGCCTCCACCCCTGGAAGCCCAAACTTGGCATTTCTGCGCCTGATCACCCCGGAAAGCCCAAGTATGGTGCTCTCTCTTGGGGGGTGAGTCATTGAGTGTTTTAGTCACCTACTGAGTTGGCTATGAGGGTAGCAGACCTGTGAGTTATTCTGTGAACTGTCATGCTACAGTAGTACGCCCGAGCATGGGAACTGTTGAGTGAGACTTCTCTTGAGAACCCTCTTTGAGCGGCCATGAGGGTGAGGTCTGATGTCTTCATTTCCTTTCTTTGTTTTGCTCATCATGTCCTCTGTTGTCACCAAGTCTTGGTTAAGTTGAGGCTGGACTTGACCAGAACCTGGAACTTCTGTAAAATCAGAAAACTTGAAAACATTTTGCAAGGAACTTCATTCTCAACTCGGGTACTGGGAGCCCCGGCCTCCAGCCAGTTCACGCCCTTTGTATGCATTCCACCCTTCTCCACTTCACTGTCAGTCAGACACTGGCTTTACTGCTGTGGAGAATGACATAAGCGTCCCTTAAGACTCATCACTCAGGGTCATTCTAACTAATTAGAAACACTTTCAATTGTATGGGTTATGCCCCAGAAACTCCAGCTGGTAGAAAATGTGTGATGTTTCTCTCTGCCTTTCTGGTGCAGTTGGACAGGTAGATCAACCTAGAACGTCCTTCAAGTTACAGTCCAGTTTCTGAGAAATCAAGAGCAACCGTCCTTAGAAAATCCTTGCAAGACTGGAAAGACAGTTCTAGAGGCAGTTCAGATTCCACCTTGTTCCTTTACCATGAAAAGGATTATCTTCCCCCCTCTCCAGGAACTACTGTCTAGCATATCACTCATTCTTAAGACTGAAAAAAAAAAAGGAGGGGAAAGGATAAATGGCCATAAGTGTGCCCTTGCAAAAAGTCTAGCTTCTTGAGGGTCTTCTCCATAAGGATTAGTAAAAAGGCTCAAAACAAAGTTTTGATTTGTAACTGGTGAGCTTTATATTACTGTACCTGATTCATGGCAGTAGTTTTTAAAACAATAGTTGTACAGTCTCTGTGTGTATGTGTCTATGTGTACATCATACGTGTGATATTTTAACCCTTGGATGGTCTGGCCAAAATTAAGATCTCTGTTTAGTTGGCTTAAAGTAAGTGCTTTCTTAAATTCTAAATGTAGTCGAAATTAACAGAGTGACTTTCAAAGTTAACGTGACGTGAATTAACCTTTGGTAAATGAAAGCTTCTTTAAGTTTGTTGGTTTCATTGAAAATTGTCTTCTTGTCAGAGTTGTCAGTATTTGCATAGGATGCAGGCATTCAGACTCGGTTTACTAGTCATATAAGTTCACGTTGTCTGTTGAATTTGTCAGCAAAATAATAGCTTTAAATGATGACCAGTTTTGTCTAATGCCTCATGAGGCTTCCATAGTAATCTGAACATAATTGTTGGAAACAAATGGTTTACATACATAAAACTCATAAAAGTGAGTACAATAACTTTTATGGTCTGTATATTTGGGGAAAAAAACAGCTTTGAAATCCTTTTTGGTAACAATCTTGAGTTTTGCCAAGTTAAGTTAAATGATAAAAAGATGAATATGCGGGTCACTTTTGGATAGAATGGAACTCTCACACATTATTGTTAAACATATCTAAGTTATCTACTTTTGGCTTCTTATTGAAGAGGCTAAAAGCGTTTAGTTGTATCAAAAAGCATGCCTTGTGTTTTATTGCGAAGTGTCATGTTTCTTAAGTTGTGAAGTGTTTAGAATGCTGATATAAAAGACATTTCATAATCGTTTACCTTTTTAGTGTTTACTAGGTCCGTTAAGCGTTAAAGGTTCTAACTAACCTATGGAATTAAAGCTACTGGAAATTACTAAGCAAAAGAGCTCTGTATTCAAGGAAGTTAAAATGTATGTTTTCAGTAAAAAAGGTATAAAGAATGGAAATATTTTTGTTTGATGGGTTAAGAAAGATAAATTGCTCCTGATGTACTAGAAAGGAAAAAAGAAAGATTTTGGGACAAGTACTGAAAATGAAAAAGAAAGATGTAGAAGGTTTGTGAAGGAGGAATTCTGAAATGAGTTTTGTGCCTGCTCAAGTAGACTGAAGTAAGTTCAATTAAGTGAATGAGTTTGAATGTGAAACATAAGTAGGTGCAGAAATTAAAATTTGTTTTTCTCTAAACGTATACATTTTCTTGAACTTTTGATCTGCTCTTGGTAAAGAGGATGTAAGAGCTGTTCCTTTGAGTACGTCTACCTAAGAGAGAAATCTGTTTTGTGAAAATAATGGCTGGGGTTACTCTTAATATTTTTGACTCTTTCTGTTATCACTTTGAATGGATACCTGAGCATTGTTTCACAGTGAGTGTTGTTTGCTATTTGAACAACATTTTAAAAACTTTTGATATGTTGTGACAAGCTTCTCCCTCAGAAATATTCAAATCCTGAATGAAGTCGTTCTTTAGACCTGGTAGACAGAAGAATGATTACTCTGAGGATTTTCAGAGGGTCCCTGAGACTTCTCAAAGAAATTTGCTCTCTCTTCCTACAAGGAGGAAAATGCTAAAGTAATTTGGCTTATTTGGTCTATTAAATTAAATGGGAAACATTGTGAAATAAGCGACAATAGACTTTCTTAGCTGGTATTTGATGGGTAAATGTTATTAATATAGACGTCCCAAAATTAGATAGCATTCCTAAAGTTCTGATCTGCCCTGGTTGTCAGTGATAAGTTCACTTATTATCTGGCAGTGTTACATGTCACAGAAGTAGTCAAGTTTCTTTGCCAATTGCCCTTTTGAGTTCTTTGTCCATTTGCAGATAGTTGTTGTTTTACTCTGATGCTTTTTCCTTTTGCAAATATGTTTCAACTTCCGAGAAATTCCTGGAAAGGATTCTGACACAAAGAGTCTAAACGACAGGTTTCTGATAAACCTTCAGATTGTAAAACTGAACGGAGTAAGAAATGACAGAATTCTAAAAGAAACTATGCTCATCGATCTTCTAACAGAAGATTCAGCTCAAGAATTGATTATACAGGACTGTGTGCACTGATTAGGACGATTATAAATTTTTAGGACTTCTGTTTGAAATAATGTTGAGTTTGGATGTGTTGTTTTGTTTTCTCATAATGAAGGAAATCTTTTTCTCTTTTCTCTTATGTGAACTATAACTTACAGCCATTTGGTGAAATTATACCCTTATGAGCAAAACTGAAACATTTATCTTTTTCTGCCTACCTTATCCCTCCTGAATTTGGAAACCCTTTGTGACTGAGTATGGACATTTCGTGGCAATATTTGCATAAGTTCCATAAGAATCTGTTCTCCTTATAACAGGACACATTGGTTATATTACCAAGGCTTTGACTGGAATGTCATATTTGAAACACACAGCCTCAGATATGACAAGACAGCGTTTCAGAAACAAAGATTGGACTTTCTGGAATACAGCCACTGGGAAACACAGACCTGGTACCCTGTTTACTGAGATTTTGGCAATCTTACCCAGTAAGTAAGGAAGCTTGCTTATCTGGCAGGTGCAAGGAACCTCCGAATATTTGGGGAGACCTCAAAGAGAACACCACTCAAATCTGTAGGTACTGCAGGCCAAATCTGATGGCAAGTCCTTGGCTTGGCTTTTCTGGCCTCTAGAGGCCTTCACAGTTCAATCTGAGATTCTGCAGGAAAAGATCCAGCGAAGCACATATAGCAAAGCCTGTATGAACAATTACTATTCTTGCTGCTCTTATGTAAATAATTGGAGCAAGTTGTATTGAAACTACACTTGATTTTCCAACCCGTTAATCCTGATTTGACTATCTTTTGTAAAAATGAGACTGATTTAAGAGAGAAAAAATTATGTTTCTTTAGAAGCTATAGTAGGCATTCATGGATATTAGAGTCTAGCTCTTTTCTTCCGCAATATTCATGTATTATTAATATTAATGTCTCCTTGTGGCCATCTACCTCTGACACCTGGAAGTTCCCTGGCCACAATCAATCATTTTCCTTCAATACTACTGTCCAAATACTAACTAGATTTGCCTTGTCACACTTGGATCATACAGAACAAGTTCCAAAGGTAATGTCCCCAACTTATTAATAGACACAGGATGGACAATACAAAATTTGGGATGAATATATTTGGTTCACTCCTACTAGTGGGCAACTCAGTAAAAGGCCACTTTCTTTGGGGGAAAAAAATCACCCCTGTGATACATGGCCTTATAGCACTCGACCTATGGGAATAAATCCCTGTTATATGTGTTCTCATATCATAGCCTTAAAAAAAATACTGATTGGTTTCAGACTGACTGGGATACATGGCTCAACACGCATTGGTTAGCCCCTAACGGTGCTCAGTGGATACGTGTCTCCAATTTATGACCTTGGGTACCACCTGCATGGATTGGACGATGCACTCTAGGCTTTGTCTGGATGCAAGGTGGAACTATATTTACTATATCTCCTCCTGCTGACCTACCCAACTTGCAACAGCACTTGGCCAGCCCAGTCTTCCATCGGTATGACCATCTTTCCGCACTTTCTTTCACCAATTGGGAATCGAAAGTGTCGTCTTGCACATGGAAGTCCTAAACAAATTTAGTATGAAGGCATTAAATGATACACAACATAGCATTTCGCTGCTCAATTTAGAAGTATCCCAAGTGTGTAAGGCAGTCCTCCAAATCCAAATTGATCTGGATGTCTTGACAGCAGCACAAGGGGGCACCTATGCCATTATAAAAACTGAATGTTGTGTCTATATTCCTGACTACCATCAAAATATTTCTGGCTTGGTATCCCAGCCACCAAATTAAATCCATGTCTGACCAACCCTAAATCTAAATGATTGGTTGAACTCCTAGTCAGGACAAGGTTTCTGCACTACTTCAAAACCTTATTCATTGGGTTAAACATACTGCATGTATTTCTTATGATATTTTGTTGTCTGTTTCATTGTTTGTCTTATGCATGTCAAAAATGTTTCACTTCCTGGACCACCTCTTGTCAATGACTCTCTCATCTCCAGAGGATCTGTATAACTTGTCAGGCTTGAACTCAATGGGGCAAGCCTTCTGGTCCACTAAACTGCCTAAGTGTACCTATGGCCCCATTTAGGGACAGCTCTACGACCCTGTACAGCCAGAAGTAGTCACAGAAGACTGACCATCATCCATATCCCCAAAGATTTCCAGTCCAAATAGGTTCAGAGAGGTTGTATGATGTGGATCAGGGCTGCCCCAGCTAGGGAAGCTGAAGGTGACCTGGAATCTATGCCAAACTATAGGACCCAGTGGATTTTTTTACGGTATGAATTAGGGCTGCCCCAGGGCAAGAAGCCCAGGCCATTCTCACTTACATGCTGATCTATATGGCCAGATTCGTATCTAAAAATATGACAACACAATGGCCAGACCCCATCTGTACTGAAATCATTTAAAGACATTTTACATCATTATTTCTTTTTCGAGTAAAAATAAGTCATATACCCATGCCTTATGAAATTAGCCCTAACCCTCCAGTCAGGGCAGCAGCAGGAGCCCTGACTACCCATGGGTCCTGTCCCCAGGCAGCAGCAGCAGTAGCTCTTCACTGCTAATGTGTCCTGTCCCCATGCTGTCCTGTACTGTTCTCTCAATAAAAGAACACCAATGCAGGATCTTGAGAGTCCAAGCAATCTTTCATTCGAGTCTTCAGCTCGCTGAGCCCATATCAACGATTGTACCACGGAAAATAAAAAACGTTCCCAGAAAATAGAAGGCACACAGAAATCACACATGAATAATACATAAAGAAAGATGTCAGTTTTAGACATACTCTGAACGTTTGCAAGTCGGAGTAAGTCACAATCCCAAAAACCCAAGCGAAGGTCAAACCTAGGCTAACTGGTAAGGGTGAGTTATGAGACTGCTAAAATCAGGATCTGAAAGCCTGTGTCTATGAGGTTTGCAGGGACAGCAGAGACACAATTCTGACAAATCCTCTGACATCACAGTGGAGAAGAAAAACAAACTGGCCTCATCTATACAGTGCCCGAGTTGGGCTCAAGTAGCATATTCAAGTCCCATTCCACTCAACTGCAGGTTGCCGATGGAACATGAAAGGTGCCGGCCCATGGTGCAGTGGTGAAGTCTGCACGTTCTGGGTCGGCAGCCCGGGGCTGTCCATGCGGAATCCTGGGGGTGAACCTCCTCACCGCTGGTCCAGCCATTCTCGGGGAGGCATGGGAGGTAGTGTAGAGGCAGCTGGTAAGCAACGTCAGACAGAGTCAGTATTCCTCAGCAAATACAGCAGCATCGACAGCAGATCTGAGCACAGCCATAAACATCAGCCGAAACAAAACTAATGAAAACTTGAAAAGAACAGAAAAGGCGAACCTCAGGAAAAAAAAGAATAAGATCTCTAGAAATAAGCTTAGCCAAACAGGTGCAAACTATGGAAATCGGAAACTAGCAAAACTTTGGGGAAAGAAATTCCAGAAGACACAAGCAAATGGAAGGGTATTCCGTGCTATAGGAATGTAGGAACTAAAATACTTGAAACCTCCATAACGGATAAAGCAATCTCAGGATTCCATGCAATCCCAGTCAAAGTTGCAGAATCTTTCCCACAGAAATATGAGAGAATCCTTAAGTCTCTATCCAGCAACAAGGGACCCTGAATACCCAAAGGAATCCTGAGGAAAACGAACAAAGCAGGACATATCACATGTACTGATTTCAACATGTAGGACGAAGTGCTACGTAGAGAAACGGCACAGTCTGGTCTCAAAAACAGACACAGAGATCAACGGAAAAGAATCGAGAGCCCAGAGGTCAACTCACACATATATGGACAGCCCATTTGCAATGAGGAAGGCAAGAGGATCAGTGGAGAAAGGAGAGTCTCAAGAAGAAAAGGTGCTGGAAAACTGCACAGCCATATGTGACACAATGAGAGTAGACCATGATGTTACATCAGGCTCACACACCACCTCGAATTAGATTAAAGCCTTGAACGGAAGACTTGAAACCGTGAAACTTCCAGTTGAAAACCAGGCACCTTGCTCATGGCCATGTGGCATAGCCACCTATTTGGAAGAAGCATGTGTGACTGGGCAAGGGCAACACACGAAACAAGAAACAAATGGGATTGCATCCAACGCAGAAGCTTCTGCCCAGCCGAGGAAACCATCCACTCAATGCAAAGACAGCACAACTGCGAGTGGATGTTTCAAACCACACATCGGAGAAGGACTGAATAGCCAAAAGAGCCAACGACCGCACATGCCAACACAAGGAAAAAAAACAACAAGCCCATTAAAACCTGGGCAAAAGATGGAAACAGAGTTTTACCAAATAAGATAGAAAGATGGCCAACAGGTGTATGAACACATGTTCATAATCATTACGTCTAAGGCCAATGCAAATCCAAATGGCAATGAGATAACAGCACATTGTGGTCAGAATGCCCATAAGGAACAAGACAGGAAACAAGTGTCGGAGAGGAGGTGGAGAGATGGGAAGCCTTCTGCACCATTGGTGGGAGTGAAAGCCGGTGCGGGAACTACGCAAAGCGGTGTGGAATTTCTGCAGAACTTTCAGAATCCATCTACCATATGATCCAGCTATTCCTCTGTGTCGTATTTATCTGAAGAACTTGGAAACACCAACGCATAGGAATCCCTGCACCGCTGTGCTCACCACAGCCTTAATCCTGATGTCCAGGACTTGGATATCGCCCTGGGGCCCATCAAGGGACGAATGGAGAAGGAAGAGTGGCTATAGCCGCACAATGGGATAGCACTCAGCTGCAAGAAAGGGTGCAGTCCAGCCATTTGTGACACCAGAATGGCTCCTGAGGGTATGAGGGGCACTGAAAGAAGCCCCAGGGAGAAAGTCATGTACCGTAGCATCTCACTTACAAGGAGAAGAGTAAATTAAGGAGAAACAAACCGGTAGCACATGACAAGGGATTGGTGGTTCCTAGAGAGAATCGGTGGCAGAAGACAGTGGAAGAAAGAGTTGGTTAGGCACCAGTGTGTGGTATGGGCATGTCATTAGGCTTATGGTGGTGAAGATGATGTACCATACAAAGAAGTCTAAATCTAGGAGGTTGTAAATCTGAAAACAATAGGGTGTTATAATGCAGGGTTATGGCAATCAATTCATGTAAAATCAAAACTACAAAAAGGCAAGCAGGTTAATGGCCTAAAGCTTTGGAGGCTGAAAGAGATTAGAGAAGATGAACTTCCAAGCATTGCTAATCACCTCCAAGTGCTTAATAATGCTACAGAAAGGTAGACAGTGGCAAAGAGATGAAGAACAACTCTACCAAGAGAACATGTTCCGTGCTAAACTCAGGATCCAAAGGAAAAGGTTACCGTCCATGATGTTACTACTAATTACCTTTACAAATAATCAAAGCAGGCCAACATCTTCCCCAGTTCAGGCAAAATGTTGGTCCAAGAATCCAATTCAGTGCCGGCCCTGTGGTGTACTGGGTAAGTTCCCACATTCCACTTGGGTGGTACAGGCTTCATCGGCGAGCATCACGGGTGCAGATCAGATTAGTAGCATTAGCAAATATAGATTTCACGGTATGGTGCAGACAGACATCCTAAAGAAGTAGAAATTGTGAAGAGACGTTATGAATACACATCAGAGTAAGAACCATGGGAATATTACAATCTATGAACGCATCAGGAACACCTCCCCAAATGATGAAGGAAGGAAAACATGTGACCTGCCAAGGTAGAAATGGAGATGACACGATCATTATGCATCAGAGGATTGACCAGGAAAATCAATCTCGGGAGGGACTCCAGGGCTTTCTCTGGGGAAAGTCCACCCATTTGGACTCATCCACAAATGATAAGAGATAAAACCCAGGATAATCTGAAAGGAAAGAAACTGGTGTCTAGCGGGACTGTAGTAGACCTTTCAAAGGTCGAGGATAAAGTTATAAACAGACACGGAATCCAGAACAAGGAAAACCATCCTACCTGGAAAGGGGAAGTATTCAGACTGGTATGAGATGGTCGTGAAGAACTGTGTGCATGGAGGTTTTCAGGACAGCTTAGAATTCTGAGGGTGTTTATGACATCACGGTAAACATGTCACCCAAGATGGCCGCAGGTCTCCAGCCCGAGGATTGGCCTAGGCTTGGATACTCACGTGACAGATACCCAGATACAGCTTTTGCAAACAGAATCTGGGCACAGAAACGTGAAGAGATGCAAGAGACGCTAATTCAATGGATAAGAAAGGAATCATTGGGAAGCAGTGATAACAGAGGGACAAGCACTGAGAGGAGAACATTGCCATCTCCTCAAGTCGATGGGGAGGCCATGCTGATTCAAGCTTGAAACTTGACTTGAAACAAGAGGCCGGACCTTGGGCTTATCAGACCTATGTTGGCCTTCTGCCTTACTCATAATCCAAAGTCAAGAATGATCTCTTGAAGACATTGAAGAGAAGAATAGAGGCCTCGGTCCTAGGTCCCTAGTATTCTGTGAAGAGAAGTCTCACTTTCCATAGCTCTGGTGTCATAGACACCCACTGGGTACATGGTAATGTGTCACTAGGCATCTCTTTGAAGCCTGGAAGGAATGGGCCCCTGTCATGCTTGGGGTATGTCTCTTGGTTTGGAAGGACTCAGGAAGAGTGCGCAAAAGCACCCTTTTGCAGAAAGCTTTGTTACTGTGTGAAGGCTGTCCTCCCAGGCTAGAGTGCTCAGTTGAGATCAATGAGATTCTCTCCCCCTTATCTTGCCACAGAAGGAGTATTGATTAGGTGTTTGACACCACACATAACGATGTTTGCTGAAACTTAGAACATTACCATTCTATTTAAAGGAATATAAACATGCCACAGCTGAGGAGGTAAATTAAACAAATAACAAAACCTGTGGAAATAAAGTAAGCCAGTATCTAGACGTAATCTAGTGGAGCGTTCAAGGATCAGGTGTGAAGTTCTGAACTTTCCAAATCTAGAAAAGAGACAGAAGGATCTCTCAGCTGGAGAGAGGAATCCATCAGATTCATCTAATTTGTCTCGGAACCATTGTGTCTGGGAAGGTGGTTTCCAGGACAACCTCAAACATGGCCTTTCTGATCTCACAATATCGAACCAACCAAGATGACCACGTTTACTCAGTACTCAGTTGGATCTAGGCTAGGATGGCAAAGATTCCTTCAAATGACCGATGGAAATTCAAAGACAACACCCAACAGTAACGAAAGCACTCACACATCAGCCTACAGAACCTATGGTGATTAAAGAAATACCAAACTCCTAACTTGAAATGAAGGAGAACACACTGATAAGCATATCGAAGGGAGATAGCTCAGAGCCTTGACGATTAGACTATGGAAACGAAAGCAAGCTCCCAGAAAATGGAAGGCAAACAGAAATCACACCTCAATAATCCACAGTGATTGACTTCAGTGTTTAGTTAAGGTCTGCTTGAACGTTTAAAAGTCGGAGAAAGTCACAACCCCAAAACTTGCATTGAAGGTCAAACCTGTGCTAACTTGGAAGGGTGAGTTCTGAGACTGCTCCATGCGGGCTCGGAAACCCTGTGTCCCCGAAGCCTGATTGGAAAAGAGACACGATTCTGACAAATACCCTGACATCCCAGTGGTGCAGAAAACGAAGCTGGCCTCATCTACACAGGGCCAGAGTTGGGCTCAAGTAACATGTTAAAGTACATTCCACTCAACTGCAGGTTGCCAATGGAACATGAAAGGGGCCAGCCAGTGGGGCAGCCATGAAGTCCCTGCGTTCTGAGTCAGCATCCCAGGGTCAGCCACGTGGAATCCTGGGGGTGAGCCTCCTCACCGCTCATCCAGCCGTTCTGGGCCAGGCGTGCGACCCAGTGTAGAGGCATATGGGAAGCAACGTTATACCGCGCTACTCTTGCTCAGCAAATACAGCAGCATGACCAGCAGATGTGAGCACAGCCATAAACTTCTGCCAAAACACACCAATTAAATGTTGCTAAGAATAGAAAAAAGGAACAGCAAAAAAGAAAGCATGCCAGTAAAATGAAAAAAAAACATCTAGGAATAACATTGGCCAAACAGGAGAAAGCTATGTCTACCGAAATCTAGCAAAGCTTTGGGCAAAGAAATTCCACAAGACACAAGGAAACGGAAGTCTATTCCATGTTCTTTGAATGGAAGAACAAACACACTTTAAGCATCCATACTGGAAAAAGCAATGTCTGCATTCCATGTCGTCCCAGTCAAAGTTGCAGCAATCTTTCCCACAGAAATAGAAGAGAGAATACTAAAGTTTCTATGTGGCAACAAAGGACCCTGAATAGGAAGAGGAATCCTGAGGAAAACGAACAAAGCAGCATGTATCACACTTTCTCATTGCCAAATATAGGACAAAGCGCTAGGTACCGGTACAGCACAGCCTTTCCCCCAAAATAGGCACACAGACCCATGGAACAGATTTGAGCCCAGCAGTCAACTGCCACATATATGGGCAGCCCATTTTCGACATGGGAGCCAAGAGGAGACAGCAAAGAAAGGAGAGTCTCGAAAAGAAACAGTGCTGGGAAGACTTCAGAGCCACAAGTGGCACAATGAGACTAGACCATGATGTTACACCAGGCACACATACCACATTGAAATGGATTAAAGCTTTGAATGGAAGACTTGAAACCGTGAAACTTATGTGGGAAAATGCAGGCAGCTTGCTCTTTGCCATCTGGCATAGCCGCCTACTTGGAAGAAGCATGTGTGACTGGGTAAGGGCAACAAAAGAAACAAGAAACAAGCGTGACTCCATCCAACGCAGAAGCTTCTACCCGGCCAACGACTCCATCGACTCAATGCAAAGACATGACAACAACTGCGACAGGATGTTTGCAGAACAGACATCGGAGAAGGGGTGAACAGCCATAAGATCCAGTGAACTCATACATCTCCACAGGAAAAAAAACAATGAGCCCAACAAAACCTGGGCAAAAGATGGAAACACACATTTCTCCCAGGAAGATAGAAAGATGGCCAACAGGCTGTATGAAAACATGTTCCTCATCATTAAGTCTGAGGCCAATGCAAATCCGAAGTGCAATGAGATAGCAGCTCACAGTAGTCAGAATGGCTATAAGGGTGAAGACACGAAACAACATGTTTCAGAGAGGAGGTGGAGAGAAGGGAAGCCTCCTGCACTGCAGGTGGGAGTTTGAGCCGATGCAGCCACTACACAAAGGAGTGAAAATTCAGAATGTTTCAGAATCCACCTAGCATATGATCCAGCTATTCCTCTGTGACGTATATATCCAAAGATCATGGAAACAGTAATGCACAGAGATCCGTGCACTGCTGTGTGCACCACAGCCTTACTCCCGATATCCAAGACCTGGAAGCCTCCCTGATGCCCATCAAGGGACGAATGGAGAAGGAAGATAGGCTATAGCCACACAGTGGCATAGCATTCAGCTGTCGGAATGGATGCAGTCCAGCCATTTGTGACCACCAGAATGGCTCCTGAGGGTACTAGAGGAACTGAAACAAGCGCCAGGGGTAAGGTCAAATACCACAGGATCTCACGTACAGGAGAAGAGGAAAAACGGACCAACAAACAGGTAGCATGTGACATGGGATTGGTAGTTCCCAGAGGAAAAGTAGGCGAGGGCCAGAGGGAGAAAGAGTTGATTAGGCACAAGTATCGTGAGAGCCTGTAATTAGCCTTACGGTGGTGAAGATGATGTAACCTACTCAGAAGTCTAAATCTATGAGGATGTAGATCTGAAAGCCATAGCATGTTAGAATGCAGGGTTACGGCAATCAATCCACATAAAAACAAAACTCCAAAAAGGGGTGCAGACTTACGGCCTAAAGCTTTGGAGACTGAAAGAGATCAGAGAGGATGAACTTCCAAGGATTGGTAATCACCTCAAAGTGCTTAATGATGCTACAGAAAGGTAGACCTTCACAAAGTGATGAAGCGGAATACTAGCAAGAGAACATGTTCCGTCCTAAACTCATGAACCAATGGAAAATAATACCTTCCATGATGTTACTACTGATTCCCTTCACGAATGATTGAAGCAGGCCAACATCTTCCCAAGTTCAGGCCAAAGGTTGGTGCAGAAGTCTAATTCATTGCCGGCCCTGTGGTGCAGCAGGTAAGTGCCCAACTTCCTCTTGTGTGGCCCGGGCTTCAGGGGCTAGCATCATGGGTACAGATCAGATTTCTAGCATTAGGAAATCCAGATTTCAAGGTATGGTTGGCACAGAGATCATAAAGAAGTAGTAATTGTGAGGAGACCTTATCAATACTCACCAGAAAAAGAACCATGAGAATATTAGAGTCTATGAACGCATCTGGTACGCTTTCCCAAATCATGAAGGAAGGAAAATATGTGACCCACCGAGGTGGAATTGTCAGACTGCCATGAGATCACACGATCATTGTGCATCACAGGATTTCCTGGGCAACGTCAACTTGGGAGGGAGTCCAGGACTTTCTCTGGGGAAAGTCCACCCATTTGGCCATATCCACAAACGATATGCGATAAAACCCAGGATAATCTTAAAGGAAAGAAACCGGTGTCTGTGGGAATGTAGTAGACCTTTGCAAGTTAGAGGACAAAGTTGAAAACCGACAACACATCCAGAACAAGGAAAACTATCCTTCCTGCAAAGGGGGAGTAGTCAGACTGGTATTCGATGGCTCTGAAACACTGTGTGCATGGAGGTTGTCAGGACAACTTTGAATTCTGAGAGTGTTTATGACATTACAGTGAACGTGTCACCCCAGATGGCTGCATGTTTACAGTACCAGGATTGGCTTAGGCTGGGATACTCAAGTGAGAGATACCCAGAAACAGCTTTTCCAAACAGAAACCAGGCACAGAAACTTGAAGAGATCAAAGAGATGCTGATTCCATGGATAAGAAAGGTATCATTGTGATGATACTTCATTCTTCCTTCGTTTTCTTCCATTCCATGCGCACTGATGCCCTTCCGTTTCCTTGTATCTTGTGGAATTTCTTTCCCCAAAGCTTTGCTACTTCTCGGTTTACATAGCTTTCACCTGTTTGGCACAGGTTATTCCTAGATACCTTGTTCTTCCTACTAGCATGCTTTTTTTTTTTTTTGAGGTTCAGTTTTTCTATCCTTTGCAACTTTTGATTGGTTTTATTTAGGCAGATGTTTCCTGCTGTGCTCACATCGGCTGGCAATGCTGCTGTATTTGCTGAGGAAGACTGGCCCAGTCTAACGTCGCTTCCCATCTGCCTGTTTCCTTTGTCGCCCATTCCTGTCACACACGCTTCTTCCAAATAGGCTGCTAAGACAGATGGCAACGAGCATGCTGCCTAGGTTTTCTCCTAGGAGTCTCCCGGTTTCAAGTCTTCCATTCAAGTCTTTAATCCGTTTCGAGGTGGTGTGTGTGACTAGAGTAACATCATGCTCTACTCTCATTGTGTTACATTTGGCTGTGCAGTCTTCCCAGCACCGTTTCTTGTCGAGACTCTCCTTTCTCCGCTGTGTACTCTTGGTTCCCTGGTTGAAAATGTGTTGTGCATGTATGCATGTGCATATATGCGTGAGTTGACCTCTGGGCTCTCGATTCTGTTCCATGGATTTGTGTGCCTGTTTTTGGGCCCAGACTGTGCCGTTCCGGTTCCTAGCACTTCGTCCTATATGTGCAAATCAGAAAGTGTGATACGTCCTGCTTTGTTCATTTTCTTCAGGATTCCTTTGGGTATTCAGGGTCCTTTCCTTCTGGATAGAGACTTTATTATTCTCTCTTCTATTTCTGTGGGAAAGATCACTGCAACTTTGACTGGGATTGCTTGGAATCCACAGATTCCTCTATCCGCTATGGACGTTTCAAGTGTGTTAGTTCTTCCATTCCAACAGCACGGAATAGTCTTCCGTTTCGTTGTGTCTTCTGGAATTTCTTTAGCCAAAGCTTTGCTAATATTGGTTTACAATGTTTCCACCTGTTTAGTGAAGGTTAGTCCTAGATATCTTATTATTCTTAGTGACATGCTTCTTTTTTTGAGGCTCAGTTTTTCTATTCTTTGCAACTTTTAATTGGTTCTGTTTTGGCAGAAGTTTATGGCAGTGCTCACATCTGCTGGTCGTGCTGCTGTATTTGCTGAGCAAGAGTGGCACTGTCTAACGTCACTTCCCATCTGCCTCTACACTACCTCCCACGACTCTCCCAGGATGGCTGTACCAGCGGTGAGGAGGTTCAACCCCAAGAGCACAAATGGACGACCACAGGCTGTGGACCCAGAAGGCACGGACTTCACAGCTTCAGCAGTGGCCAGCCCCTTTCATGTTCCATTGGCAACCTGCTGTTTTGGAATGTGACTTCAATATGCTACTGGAGCCCAGCTCTGGCCCTGTGTAGATGAAGCCATGTTGTTTTCCTGGTCCACTGTGATGTCATAGGATTTCTGAGAATTGTGTCTGTGCTGTGCCAGCAAGCTTCATGGACACAAGGTTTCAGAGCCCGCTTGGAGCAGTCTCAGAACTCTCCCATTCCATTTAGCCCAGGTTTGACCTTCACTGCAGGTTTTGGGGTTGTGACTTTTCTGACTTTCAACCGTTTAAGCAGAATCTGTCTAAACACGGCCGTCTTTCACTGTGGATTATTCAGTTGTGATTTCTGTTTGCCTTACATTTTCTGGGACCTTTTTTTCTTTTCCATAGGCTAATCATCATGGTATTGCTAAGCTATCTCCCTTCGATATGCTTATCAGTGTGTTCCCTTTTCATTCCAAGTTATAAATTTTGCATTTCTTTGATCACGATATGTTCTGTTGGCCGTTGTGTGAGTGCTTTCGTGATTGTTGGGTGTTGTCTTTGAATTTCCATCGGTCACTTGAAGGAATCTCTGCTATCCTGGCCGAGGTGACACTGAGCACTGAGAACATGTGGTCATCTTCCTTGGTTAGAGATTCTGAGATCAGAAACTCCAGATTTGAGGCTGTCCTGGCAACCATCTTCACGGACACAATGGTTCCGCAACAAATTAGACGAATCTGATGAATTTCTCTTTCCAGGTGAGAGATCCTTCTGTCTATTTCTGGATGTGGAAATTTCGAACTTCACCCCTGATCCTTGAACGCTCTGCTAGATTATGTCTAGATACTGGCTTACTTTGTTTCCACAGGGTTTGTTATTTGTTTGATTTATATCCTCACCTGTGGCGTGTTTATTTTTCCTTAAATATAATGATAATATTCTAATTTTCAGCCAACATCGTTACATGTGGTGTTGAAACACATAATCAATACTCCTTCTATGGCAAGAGAAGGGGGAGAGAATCTCATTGATCCCAACTTAGGACTCTAGCCTTGGAGTGCAGCATTCACCAAGGAATGAACCCCTCTGCAAAAGGGTGCTTTTGATCAACTTCTAGAGTCCTTCCAAACCAAGAGACATACCCTAAGCATGACAGGGGTCCACTCCTTCCAGGCTTCAAAGAGGTGTCTTGTGACACATTAGCATGTAGCCAGTGGGCACCCGTGATGCCAGAGCTATGGAAAGTGAGACTTCTCTTTAAAAAATGCTAGTGGCCTAGGACGGCGGCCTTGATTCTTCTCTACAATGACCTCAAGAGATCATTCTTGACTTTGGATTATGAGTGAGGCAGAAGGACAACATAGGTCTCATAGTTCCAGCCTCTTGTTTCTAATCAAGTTTCAAGCTTGAATCAGAACGGCCTCCTCTTCGATGTGAGGAGATGGCAATGTTCTCCTCTCAGTGCTTGTCCCTCTATTATGGCTTCTTCCCAATGATTCCTGTCTTATCCCTTGAATTACAGTATCTTTGATCTCTTCAACTTTCTGTGCCCTGTTTCTGTGGGCAAAAGCTGTTTCTGAGTATCCCTCACTTGAATATCCTAGCCTATGTCAATCCTCGGGCTGGAAACCTGTGGCCATCTTGGGTGACATATTTACAGTGATGTCATAAACACCCTCAGAATTCGAAGTTGTCCTGAAGACCTCCATGCACACAGTTCTTCAGAACCATCTCATCCCAGTCTGATTACTCCCCCTTTCCAGGTAGGATAGTTTTTGTCGTTATGTATTTCTTGTCGGTTTCTAACTTTTTCCTCAAACTTGAAAAGGTCTGCTACCTTCCCTCTAGACACTGGTTTCTTTCCTTTCGGATTAATCTGGGTTTTCTCTCTTATCTTTTGTGGATGAGGCCAAATGGGTGGACTTTCCCAAGAGAAAGTGCCGGAGGCCCTCCCAAGATGACTTCCCAGGCAATCCCCTGATGTACAATGATCATGTCATCTCCTAGCAGTCTGGCAATTCCACTTTGGCAGGTCACATGTTGTCCTTCATTCATTATTTGGGGAAGTGTTCCTGATGCCTTCATAGATTGTAATATTCCCACGGTTCTTTTTCTGGTGTGTACTCATAACGTCTCTTCAAAATTTCGATTTCTTTAGGATGTCTCTCCACACCATACCGTGAAATCTATATTTGCTAATGCTACTAATCTGATCCACACCCGTGGTGCTAACCAATGAAGCCCTGGCCGCCCAGGCGGAACGTGGGCACATACCCAGTACACCACAGGGCCAGCACTGAAATGGACTTTTGGATCAAACTTTTGCCTGAACTAGGGATGATGTTGGCCTGCTTTGGTTATTCGTGATGGTAATTAGTAGTAACATTGTGGACTGTAAACTTTTCTTTTGGCTCCTGAGTTTAGCACAGAACGTGCTCTCTTGGTAATGTTCTTCTTCAACTCTTTGTAATGGTCTTCCTTTCTGTAGCATCATTAAGCATTTTGAGGTGTTTACCAATCCTTGAAAGTTCATCTTCTCTAATCTCTTTCAGCCTCCAAAGTTTTAGGCCGTAAATCTGGACCCCTAGAGAACATATGGTGAATAAAGAAATACAAAATTCATAACTTGGAATGGAGGAGAAAAGACTGATAAGAATATCTATGGGAGATATCTGTGAAAGACCATGACGAATGATGTGGATTAAGGCTGCCCCAGCTCGAAAAGCCCAAAGTTACCTGGCCTACATACCAAACTACATGACCCGGTGAGTTGTTTTTTTTTTTTTTTGGTATGAATTAGAGGTGTCCCAGTGATAGAAGCCCATTTCATGCTCACCTACATGCCTATCTATATGGCCAGATTCGTATTTAATGCTATATGACCACACAATAACCAGACCCCATCTGAACTGAAATCATTTAATGACATTTAAAATCATATTTTCTTTTTCCAATAAAAATGTCACATACCAATGCATTATAAAATTAGCCCTTACCTTCAACTCAGGGCAGCAGCAGGACCTCTGACTGCCTATGGAACCTTTCCGCATGCTGCAGCAGCAGCAGCTCTTCACTGCCCATAGGTCCTGTCCCCATGCAGCAACTATTTACTGCCCATGGGTCCTGTCGCCATGTTGTCCTGTACCATTTTACAAATAAAAGAGCACCACTTCCAGAATTTGAGAGTCCAAGAAATCTTTCTTTTGACTTTTCAGCTCACCAAGCCCATATCATATCTTGTGGCCCATATCAAAAACTTGCTTCATAGGTTTGTGAGCTCGACTTCTGGTAAGCGCCCTTTTCTTCATTGTGCATCTCTCTTTTTCAAGGATGGATCTAAATTCACTTCTCCATCAGG
This sequence comes from Equus asinus, assembly GCF_041296235.1. Taxonomy (NCBI): domain Eukaryota; kingdom Metazoa; phylum Chordata; class Mammalia; order Perissodactyla; family Equidae; genus Equus; species Equus asinus. The sequence continues at coordinate 16,016,212 of NC_091790.1, read as the reverse complement.
AACTTTCTTGGATAGCTGCATGAATCCACGTTTGCTGCCCATGGCTACTCTATGGGGCAAATCATGGCATTCAGCTTGAAGAGAATCACTACCTTAAGCCTAAGGGCGATGTAGAGTGAATCACTCCATTCCTTCCTGACTCTATCTCTAATATACAAATTTTAGGTGGGCACGGGTCGGCCACTTAAGTCCTTAGGATGGCCGGCAATCTGCAAGACTCCCCTGGAAGGTTTCTCTTCCTAAGGCTGGATTGGGATACCTCCCATGGCACCTGACCATGCTCTGAACTGTGTGAATGTCTCAATCGGGACTCCAGTTCAAGGAAAGTACCAAAGTCTAACCTTTGGTTGCATATGGGAAACCCTTCTTCGGAGAATGGCTCCAACACGCAATTGGGTAGAATGTCCCCAAGCTCGGTGGAAAATTCTACACTACTTTTCTCCATCCTGTTCTCTCTTAAAATTCTCTTTTTCTCTTGGGGACCATTCAACAGGCACCTATTACTGCCAGGCAGAATAGGAAAGATGTTCACCAGGCAGCTGTTACTGCCAGGCATACCACAGAAGGTACACAAGGGATGCAACGCTGGGGGCCACGCCCATCACCCCTTGCTATAGGAACCCCACAGTAGGAACCACATGTAGGATGCTGCCGTAGGGTCAGGGGTGATCTTCAAGGTAATGGACATGTCTCTTTCATCTTTGTTAGAGTTACAATGGCCATTTTCATCTCCTTTTGAACTTTGCAACTGGGGAAACAAAGGAATCTTTCAAGGATCAAGGCCTCCACCACTGGAGCCCCAACTATGGCTTTCTGGGCCTGATCACCCCAGCGACCCTAAGTAGGGTGCCCTCTCTTGGCGGTTGACTCATTGAGTAGTTTAGTCACCTACTGAGTTGGACATGAGGGTAGGAGACCTGTGATTTATTTTGTGAACTGTCGTGCTACGGTAGTGTGCCACAGCACAGGAACTGTTGTGTGACTCTTAACTTGAGAACCCTCTGAGAGCAACCATGAGGGTGAGGTCTGCTGTCTTCTTTTCCTTTCTCTGTTTTGCTCATCATGTCATCTGTTGTCACCAAGTCGAGCTTAAGTTCTGGCTGGACCTGACCAGAACATGGACATTCTGTAAAATCGAACAACTTGAAAATATTTTGCAAGGGACTTAACTCTCAACCCCGGTACTGGGAGCCCCGGCCTCCAGCCAGTTCCAGGTGTTTGTAGCCACTGCACCCTTCTCCAGGCCACTGCCAGTCGCACACTGGCTTTACTGCCATGGGGAATGGCATAAGCATCCCCAGAAACTCACCACTCAGGGTCATTCTAACTAATTAGAAACACTTTCAATTGTATGGGTTATGCCCCAGAGACTCCAGCTGGGAGAAAATTTGCGAGGTTTCTCTGTGCCTTTCTATTGCAGTTGGACAGGTAGATCAACCTAGAACGTCCTTCAAGTTACAGTCCAGTTTCTGAGAAATCAAGAGCAACCGTCCTTAGAAAATCCTTGCAAGACTGGAAAGACAGCTCTAGAGGCAGTTCAGATTCCACCTAGTTCCTTTATCATGAAAAGAATTATCATCCCCCCTCTCCAGGAACTACTATCTAGCCCATCACTCACTCTTAAGACTGACAAAAAGAAAGGAGGTGAAAGGAGAAATGGCCATAAGGGTGCCATTGAAAGAGTCTAGCATCTCGAGGGTCTTCTCCATAAGTATTAGTAAAAAGGCTCAAAACAAATTTTACCTTCATAACTGGTGAGCTTTATATCATTGTACCTGATTCACGGCAGTAGCTTTTAAAACAGTAGTTGTACAGTCTCTGTGTATGCGTGTCTATGTGTAGGTTATACATGTGATATTTTCAGCCTTGGGTGGTATGAGCAAAATTAAGATCTCTGTTTAGTTGGCTTATAGTAAGTGTTTACATAAATGCTAAATGCAGTAGAAATTAACTCAGTGCCTTTCAAAGTTAATGTCATGTGAATTAACCTTTGGTAAATGAAAGACTGTTTAAGTTTGTTGGTCTGATTCAAAATAGTCTTGCTGTCAGGGATGTCGGTATTTGCATAGGGATGCAGGCATTCAGCCTGGGTTTACTAGTCATATAAGTTCACGTTGTCTGCTAAATTTGTCAGCAAAGTAATAGCTTTAAATGATGACCAGTTTTGTCTAAGGCCTCATGAGGTTTCAGTAGGTAATCTGAACATAATTGATGGAAACAAATGGTTTAAATAGATAATACTCATTAAAGTGAGTACAAAAACTTTTATGGTCTGTATAGTTTGGGAAACAAAAACAGCTTCGAAATGCTTTTTGGTAACCATCTTGAGTTTTGCCGAGTTAAGTTAAATGATAAAAATCTGAATATCTGGATCATTTCTGGATAGGACGAAACACTGAAACATTATTAATAAACACATCTAAGTTATCTACTTTTGGCTTCTTCTTAAAGAGGCTAAAAGCCTGTGGGTGTATTAAAAACCATGCCTTGTGTTTTATTGTAAAGTGGCGTGTTTCTAAATTTATGAAGTGTTCAGAAAGCTGATATAAGAGACAATTCATAATTGTTTTCCTTTTTAGTGTTTAGTAGGTCTGTTAAGGGTTAAAAGTTCTAATTAACCTACGTAATTAAAGCTACAGGAAATTACTAAGAAAAAGAGATCTGTATTCAAGAAAGTTAAAATGTACGTTTTCAGTAAAAAAGGTATAAATAATGGAAATATTTTTGTTTGATTGGTTAAGGAAGATAAATTCGTCCTGATGTACTAGAAAGGAAAAAACAAAGACTTTGGGACAAATTCTGAAAACATAAAAGAGTGTTTTAGAAGGTTTGTGAAGAAGAAAATCTGAAAGGAGTTTTATGCCTGGTCAAGAAGACCAAAGTAAGTTCAATTAAGTGAATGAGTTTGAATGTTAATAATAAGTAGTTGCAGAAATTCAAATTTGGTTTTCTCTAAAAGGGTACATTTTCTTGAACTTTTGATCTGCTCTTGATAAAGAGGTTATAAAAGCTATTCCTTTGAGTAACTCTACCTAAGAGACTAACCTGTTTTGTGAATATAATGACTTAAGTCACTCTTAAGATTATTGACTATTTCTGTTATCACTTTGAATAGATACCTGAGCATATTTCACAGTCAGTGTTGTTTCACATTTGAACAAGCACTTGAAAAGCTTTTGATATGTTTTGACAAGATACTCCCTCAAAAATATTCAAATCCTAAATGAAGGCTGTCTTTTGACCTGATAGACAGAAGAAAAATTTATCTGAGGCTTTTCAGAGGGCCCTTGAGTCTTCTCAAAGACATTTGCTCTCTCTTCCTATAAGGAGGAAAATACTAAACTAATTAGACTTATTTGGTCTATTACATTGCACGGGAATCATTGTAAAATAAGTAATGATAGACTTTCTTAGGTGTTATTAGATGGGTAAATCTTATTAATATAGATGTCTTAAAATTATATAGCATTCCTAAAATTCTGATCTGTCCTGGTTATCAGTCATAAGTCCACTTATTATCTGGAAGTTTAATATGTCACAGAAGTAGCCAAGTTTCTTTGGCAATTGCCCTTTTGAGTCCTTTGTCCATTTCCAGGTAGCTGTTGTTTTACTCTGATTCTTTTTCCTTTTGCAAATATGTTTCGTCTTCTGGGAAATTCCTGGAAAGGGTTCTGACACAAAGGTTCTAAACGACAGGCTTCTGATAAACTTTCAGATTGTAAAACAGAGCTGAGTAAGAAATTACAGAATTCTAACAGAAACTAAGGTCATCGACCTACTAACAGAAGATTCAGCCCCAGAACTGATTATGCAGGGCTGTGTGAACTGGTAAGGATGATTGTAAATTTTAGGACTTCTATTTGAAATATTGTTGAGTTTTGATGTGTTGTTTTGTTTTCTTGTAATGAAGGAAAGCTTTTTCTCTTTTCTCTTATGCTAACTATGACTTACATCCATTTAGTGAAATTATACCTTCATGAGCAAAACTGAAACATTTACCTTTTTCTCCCTACCTTATCCCTAAGGAATTGTCAAGCCCTTTGTTACTGAGTATGGTCATTTCGTGGCAATATTTGCATAAGTTCCATAAGAATCTGTTCTCCTTATAACAGGACACATTGGTTATATTACCAAGGATTTGACTGGAATGTCATATTTGAAACATACAGTCTCAGATATGACAAGACAGCATTTCAGGAACAAAGATTGGACTTTCTGGAATACAGTCCCTAGGAAACATGGGCCTGGTACCTTGTTTACAGAGATTCTGGCAATCTTGCCCGGACACTAAGGAATCTTGCTTATCTGGCAGGTGCAAGGAACCTCCGAATATTTTGGGTGACCTCAAAGAGAACGCCACTCAAATCTGTAGGTACTGCAGGCCAAATCTGATGGCAAGTCCTTGGCTTGGCTTTTCTGGCCTCTAGAGGCCTTCACAGTTCAATCTGAGACTCCTCAGAAAAAATTCCAGCAAAGCAGATTTTAAAAAACCTGTATAAGCAATTCCGATTCTTTCTGGTCTTATGTAAATAATTGGAGCAAGTTGTATTGAAACTACACTTTATTTGCAAACGTGTTAATCATAATTTGGCTACCTTTTGTAAAAATGAGGATGATTTAAGAGAGCAGAAAATTACGCTTCTGTAGAAGCTACAGTAGCCATTCATGGATACTAGATTCTAGCTCTTTTCTTCCGCAAGATTCATCTATTACTAATCGTAATGTCTCCTTGTGGCCGTCTATCTCTGGCACCTCGGAGTTCCCTGGCCACAATTAAACATTTTCCTTCAATACTACTGTCCAAATACTAACTAGATTTGCCTTGTCACAGGTGTATCAAACAAAACAAGTTCCAACAGTAAAGTCCCCAACTTATCGATACACACAGGATGGACCATATCTAATTTGGGATGAGTATATTTGGTTCACTCCTACTAGTGGGCAACTCAGTAAAAGGCCGCTCTCTGTTGGGAACAAACCAACCACACCTGTGATACATGGCCTAATAGCAGCTGACCTTGGGAAAAAATCCCTTTTATATGTGTTCTTATGTCATAGTCTTAAAAAAAAATACAGGTTAGTTTGGGACTGACTTGGATAGACTGCCCAGTATGCCTTGGTTAGCCCCTAACGGTGCTCAGTGGATATGTGGCTCCAATTTATTACCTTGGCTGCCACCTGGATGGATTGGATGATGCACCCTAGGCTTTGTCTGGATGCAAGGTAGAACTACATTTACTATATCTCCTCCTGCTAAGCTACCCAACCTGCAACAGCACTGGACCCACTCTGTCTTCCACTGGTATGACCATCTTTCCGCAATTTTCCTTCCCCAATTAGGAATCGAAAATATCATCTTGCACATGGAAGTCCTAAACAAATTTACTATGAAGGCATTAAATGATACACAACATAGCATTTTGCTGCTCAATTTAGAAGTATCCCAAGTGTGTAAGGCAGTCCTCCAAATCCAAATGGCACTGGATGTCTTGACAGCAGCACAAGAGGGCACCAGTGTCATTATAAAAACAATGTTGTGTCTATATTCCTGACTACCATCAAAATATTTCTGGCTTCCTATCCCAGCCACCAAATTAAATCCATGTGTGACCAACCCTAACTGTAAACGACTGGTTGAACTCCTAGTCAGGACCAGGTTTCTGCAGTACTTCAAAATCTTATTCATTGGGTTAAACATACTGCTTGTATTTCTTATTATAATTTGTTGTCTCTTTCGTTGTTTGTCTTTAGCATGTCAAAAATGTTTCACCTCCTGGACCACCTCTCGTCAAAGGATTCTCTCGTCTCCAGAGGCTCTGTACAACTTGTCACCCTTGAACTCCACCAGTGAAGACTTCTGGTCCACTGAACTTCCTACCTGTACCTATGGCCCCATTTTGGGGCAGCTCTACGACCTTGTACAGCCAGAAGTAGTTACAGAAGACTGACCATCATTCATATCCCCAAAGATTTCCGGTCATAATGGGTTCAGGGGTGGTTTATGATGTGGATTAATGCTGCCCAAGCTAGAGAAGCCCAAGGTGACCTGGCCTACATGCCAAACTACATGACCTGGTGGATATTTTTCTAGTATGAATTGGGGCTGCCCCAGGGAGAGTAATCTCACATTGATCTGTGAAGGCCTCTAGATGCCAGAAAAGCCAAGCCAAGGACTTGCCATCAGATTTGGCCTGCAGTACCTACAGATGTGAGTTGAGTTCTCTTTGAGGTCCAGCAAAATATTCGGAGGTTCCTTGCATCTGGCAGATAAGCAAGCTTCCTTAGCCACCGGGCAAGATTGCCAGAATCTCTGTAAACAAGGTACCAGGCCCATGTTTCCTAGGGACTGTATTCCAGAAAGTCCAATCTTTGTTCCTGAAATGCTGTCTTGTCATATCTGAGCCTGTATGTTTCAAATATGACATTCCAGTCAAAGCCTTGGTAGTGTAACCAATGTGTCCTGTTATAAGGAGAACAGATTCTTATGGAACTTATGCAAATATTGCCACTAAATAACCATACTCAGTGACAAAGTGTTTCCAAATTTCTTAGGGATAAGGTAGGGAGAAAAAGATAAATGTTTCAGTTTTGTTCATGAAGGTATAATTTCACCAAATGGCTGTGAGTCATTGTTAGCATAAGGGAAAAGAGAAAAAGCTTTCCTTCATTACGAGAAAACAAACCAGCACATCAAAACTCAACAATATTTCAAACAGAAGTTCTAAAAAATTACAACCATCCTCATCAGTTCACACAGTCCTGTATAATGAATTCTTGAGCTGAGTTTTCTGTTAGCAGATCGATGAGCTTAGTTTCTGTTAGAATTCTGTAATTTCTTACTCCGTTCATTTTTACAATCTGAAAGTTTATCAGAAGCCTGTCGTTTAGAACCTTTGTGTCAGAACCCTTTCCTGGAATTTCTCGGAAGATGAAGCATATTTGCAAAAGAAAAAAGCATCAGAGTAAAACAACAACTACCTGGAAATGGACAAAGGACTCAAAAGGGCAATTGACCAAGAAACTTGGCTACTTCAGTGACATATAACACTTGCTGATAATAATTGGACTTATGACTGTTAACCAGGAAAGATCAGACTCTTAGGAATGCTATATAATTTTAAGACACCTATATTAATAACGTTTACCCATCTTATACCACCTAAGGAAGTCTATCATCACTTATTTCACAATGTTTCCCATGTAATTTAATAGACCAAATAAGCCTAATTAGTTTAATATCTTCCTTCTTATAGGAAGAGAGAGCAAATGTCTTCGAGAAGTCTCAGGGGCCCTCTAAAAATCCTCAGAGTAATTTTTCTTCTGCCTACCAGGTCAAAAGAAAGCCTTCATTCAGCATTTGAATATTTTTGAGGGAGAAGCTTGTCAAAACATATCAAAAGCTTTTCAAATGCTTGTTCAAATAGAAAGCAACACTCCCTGTGAAGCAATGCTCGGGTATCTATTCAAAGTTATAACAGAGTCAAAAATCTTAAGAGTGACCTCAGTCATTATTTTCACAAAACAGATTTGTCTCTTAGGTAGACTTACTCAAAGGAATAGCTTTTATGACCTCTTTACCAAGAGCAGATCAAAAGTTCAAGAAAATGTATCCTTTTAGAGAAAACCAAACTTGAATTTCTGCACCTACTTATTTTCAACATTCAAACTCATGCACTTAATTGAACTTACTTTACTCTACTTGACCAGGCATAAAACTCCTTTCAGAATTTCTCCTTCACAAACCTTCTACAACTTTCTTTTTTGTTTTCAGAATTTGACCCAAAGTCTTTGTTTTTTCCTTTCTAGTACATCACGACAAATTTATCTTTCTTAACCCATCAAACAAAAATATTTCCATTCTTGATACCTTTTTTACTGAAAGCATCCATTTTAACCTCCTTGAATACAAAGCTCTTTTCCTTAGTAATTTGCAGTAGGTTTAATTCCATAAGGTAATTAGAACTTTAACCCTTAACAGACCTAGTAAACACTAAAAAGGTAAACAATTATGGATTATCTTTTCTATCAGTATTCTAAACACTTCCTAAGTTTAGAAACACGCCGCTTTACAACAAAACACAAGGCATGCTTTTTAATACACCCACACGCTTTTAGCCTCTTTCATAAGAAGCCAAAAGTAGATAACTTAGATATGTTTATTAATAATGATTCAGTGTTTCATCCTATCCAAAAATGATCCAGATGTTCAGATATTTATTATTTAACTTTACTTGGCAAAATTCAAGATTTTTACCAAAAGAATTTGAAGCTGGTTTTTTCCCCCAAGTATAGAGACCATAAATGTTATTGTATTCACTTTTATGAGTTTTATGTACTTAAACAATTTGTTTCCAACAATTATGTTCAGATTACCTACGAAACCCTCATGAGGCATTAGACAAAACTGGTCATCATTTAAATATATGATTTCACTGACAAATTTAACAGACAACGTGAACTTATATGACTAGTAAACCGAGGCTGAATGCCTGCATCCTATGCAAATACTGACAACTCTGACAACAAGACTATTTTCAGTCAAACCAACAAACTTAAAGAAGCTTTCATTTACCAAATGTTAATTCACATGATGTTAACTTTGAAAGGCACCGAGTTAATTTCTACTACATTTCGAATTTATGAAAGCACTTACTTTAAGCCAACTAAACAGAGATCTTTATTTTGGCCATATCATCCAGGGGTAAAAATATCACATGTATAACGTACACATAGACACACATACACAGAGACTGTACAACTATCGTTTTAAAAGCTACTGCCGTGAATCAGGTACAATAATATAAAGCTCACCAGTTATGAATCCAAACTTTGTTTTGAGCCTTTTTACTAATGCTTATGGAGAAGACTCTCTAGATGCTATACTTTTTGCAATGACACACTTATGGCCATTTATCCTTTCCCCTCCTTTCTTTCTTTCTGTTTTTTTTTGAGTCTTAAGACTGAGTGATTGGCTAGATAGTAGTTCCTGGAGAGGGGGCTGATAATCCTTTTCATGATAAAGGAACTAGTTCGAAACTGAGCTGCCTCTAGAACTGTCTTTCCAGTCTTGCAAGGACTTTCTAAGGACGGTTGCTCTTGATTTCTCAGAAACTGGACTGTAACTTGAAGGAGGTTCTAGGTTTATCTACCTGTCCAACTGCACCATAAAGGCACAGAGAAACCTCACAAACTTTCTCCCAGCTGCAGTTTCTGTGCCATAACCCAGACAATTGAAAGTGTTTCTAATTAGTTGGAATGATTCTGAGTGGTGAGTCTCTGGGGATGCTTATGGCATTCCCCATGGCAGTAAAGCCAGTGTGCGACTGACAGTGGAGTGGAGAAGGGTGGAGTGCCTACAAAGGCCTGGAACTGACTGGGGGCCGGGGCTCCAAGTACCTGGGTTGAGAGTTAAGTCCCCTGAAAAATGTTTTCAAGCGTTTCGATTTCACAGAAGGTGCAGGTTCTGATCAGGTCCAGCCTGATCTTAACCTCGACTTGGTGACAACAGAGGAGATGATGACCAAAACAAAGAAAGGAAAAGAAGACACCAGACCTCACCCTCATGGCTGCTCAGAGGGTTCTCAAGATAACGGTCACACAACAGTTCCCGTGCTGTGGCACACTACCGTAGCACGACTGTTCACAGAAAAAATCACAGATTTCCTACCCTCATAGCCAACTCAGTAGGGGACTAAAATACTCAATGAGTCAACCGCCAACAGAGGGCACCCTACTTGGGGTCGCCAGGGTGATCAGGCCCAGAAAGCCAAAGTTGGGGCTCCAGTGGTGGAGGCCTTGATCCTTGAAAGATTTCTTTGTTTCCCAGTTGCAAAGCTCAAAAGGAGACGAAAATGGCCATTGTATCTCTAACAAAGATGAAAGAGACATGTCCATTACCTTGAAAATGCCCCCTGAACCTACGGCAGCATCCCACCTGTTGTTCCTACTGTGGGGTTCCTATAGCAAGGGGTGACGGGGGTGTCTGCCAGCATTGCATCCCTTGTATACCTTCCCTCAGATGCCTGGCAGTAACAGGTGCCTGGTGAACATCTTTCCTATTCTGCCTGGCAGTAATAGGTGCCTGGTGAATGGTCCCCGAGACAAAAGGAGAAGTTTAAGACAGAACATAATGGAGAAAAAGTGTGAGGAATTTTCCGCCGCTCTGAGGGACATTCTACCCAATTGCGTGTTGGAGTCATTCTCTGAAGAAGGGTTTCCCATACTCAAGCAAAGGTTAGAGTTTGGTAGTTTCCTTGAACTCGATTCCCGATTGGGACATTTGCACAGTTCAGAGCCTGGTCAGCTGCCATGGGAGGTATCCCAATCCAGGCTTAGGAGAAGAAACCTTCCACCGGAGTCTTGCAGATTGCCAACCATCCTAATGACTTAAGTGGCCTCTGCATGCCCAGGTAATATTTATATATTAGAGATAGACTCAGGAAGGAATGGATTAATTCATGCTACGTCACCCTGAGGCTTAAGCTACTGATTCTCTTCAAGCTGAATGCCATGATTTGCCCCATAGAGTAGCCATGGGCAGCAAACATCGATGCATAGAGCTAACCAAGAAAGTTCCTGATGGAGAAGTGAGTTTAGATCCATCCTCGAAAAAGAGAGAGGCACCAGGAAGAAAGGGGCACTTACCAGAAGTCGAGCTCAAAAACTGATGAAGCAAGTTCCCCATACAGGACACAAGATATGATGCAGGCTCAGCGAGCTGAAGAGTTGAAAGATTTCTTGGACTCTCAACGTCTGGTAGTGGTGCTCTTTTATTTAGAGAACGTTACAGGATAACATGGGGACAGGACCCATGGGCAGTAAAGAGTTGCTGCATGGGGACAGGACCCATGGGCAGCAAAGAGCTGCTGCTGCTGCTGAATGCGGAAAGGACCCATGGGCAGTCAGAGCTCCTGCTGCTGCCCTGAGTTGAGGGTAAGGGCTAATTTTATGAGTCATGGGTACATGACTTATTTTTACTGGAAAAAGAAAATATGATGTAAACGTCATTAAAGGATTTCAGTTCAGATGGGGTCTGGTTATTGTGTGGTCATATAATATTAGATACGAATCTGGCCATATAGATAGACATGTAGGTGAGCATGACCTGGGCTTCTCTCACTGGGGCACCTCTAATTCATACCAAAAGAAATTCACCGGGTCATATAGTTCTGCATGTACACCACATAACCTTGGGCTTTTCGAGTTGGGGCGGCCTTAATCCACATCAATTGTCATAGTCTTTCTCAGCTGTATCCCATAGGTATGCTTATCAGTCCCTTCTCCTTCATTCAAGTTATTAATTTTGTATTTCTTTACACACCATATGTTCTCTAGGCCGACGTGTGAGTGCTTTCGTGATTTTTGGGTATTGTCTTTGAATTTCAATTGTTCACTTAAAGGAATCTTTGCTATCCTAGCCTAGGTCCAGTGGAGCACTGAGAACACGAGGTCATCTTGGTTGGTTTGACATTCTGAGATCAGAATCTCCAAATTCTAGATTGTCCTGGCAACCACCATATGGACATAATGTTTCCGAGACAAATTAGACAAATCTGATGAATTCATCCCTACCGGTAAGATATTTTTATGTCTCTTCTCTGAATTTGGGAACGCTCGAAGTGGAACCTGGATCCTTGATCATTTCAGTAGACTACGTCTGGATGCTGGTTTACTTTATTTCTGTAGGATTTGTTAGATGTTTGACTTACATCGTCATCTCTGTCATGTTTATTTTTCGTTAAATATAAGTGTAATGTTCTAATTTTCACTCAACTTCCTCACATATGGTGTCAAAGCCCATAAGCAATACTCTTCTATGGCGAGGGATGGGGGAGAGAATTTCATTGTTGCCAAACTGTGCATTCTAGCTTTGGATACCAGCCTTCCCTTTGGATTGGTGGTTCCCAGAGGGAAAGAAAAAATCCTAAAAGGCGTGCATATTTCCGGCATAAAGCTTTTGATGCTGAAAGAGATTAGAGAGATGAACTTCTAAGGATTGTGAAGCTCCTCAAAATGCTTAATGATGCTACAGAATGGTCGACCATTGCAAATAGATTAAGATGAATACTACAAAGAGAATGTGTTCCGTGCTAAACTCATGAGCCAAGGGAAAATGTTACCCTCTATGAGGTCACTACTAATTACCTTCAGGAATGGTCAAAAAAGCCCAGCTTCTTCCCAAGTTCAGCGAAAGATTGCTCCAAAATTCCAATTCAGGGCCAGTGCTGTGGTGTAGCAAGTAAGTGCCCATATTCCTCTTGGGCAGCCTGGGCATCGCCGCCTAGCATCATGGGTGGGGATCAGATTAATAGCAATGGGAAATCCAGATTTCATGGTCTGGTCGGCACAGAGATCATAAAGAAGTAGAAATTGTGAGGAGAACTTATCAATACGCACCAGAAAAGGAACCATGAGAATATTACAATCTATGAACGTATCAGGTACACGTCCCCAAATGATGAAGGAAGGAAGACATGTGACCCGACAAAGTGGAATTGTCAGACTGCCAGGTGATCACACGAGTCAGAGGATTGCCTGGGCAAATTCAACTTGGGAGGGACTCCAGGACGTTCTCTGTGGAAAATCCACCCATTTGGCCATATCCACAAAAGGTAAGAGGTAAAACCCAGGATAATCTTAAAGGAAAGAAACCGGTCTCTGGAGGGAAGGTAGTAGACCTTTCAATGTTCGAGGAGAATCTTAGAAACTGATAAGAAATGCAGAACAAGGAGAACTATCCTACCTGGAAAGATGGAGTCTTCAGACTGGTATGAGATGGCTCTCAAACACTGTGTGCATGGACGTTGTCAGGATAACTTAGAAAAATCCGAGGGTGTTTATGACATCACGGTGAACATGTCACCAAAGATGGCCGCATGTTTCCAGGGCGAGTATTTGCCTAGGCTGTGATAGTGAAGTGAGAGATACCCAGAAACAGCTTTTCCCAACAGGAACCAGGCACAGAAACTTGAAGAGATCAAAGAGACGCTGATTCAAGGGATAAGAAAGGAATCACTGGGAAGAAGCGCTAATAGAGGGACAAGCGCTGAGAGGAGAACATTGTCATCTACTGGAGTAGATGGGGAGGCCGTGCTGATTCAACCTTGAAACTTGATTTGAAACAAGAGGCTGGACTTGGTGCTTATCAGTCCTATGTGGCCTTCTGCCTTACTCATAATCCAAAGTCAAGAATGATCTCTTGAGGACATTGAAGAGAAGAATCAAAGCCTCCGTCCTACGCCCCTAGCATCCTTTGAAGAGAAGTCTCCCTTTCCACAGCTCTGGAGTCATGGGGGCCCACTGGGTACATGCTAATGTGTCCCAAGACATCTCTTTGAAGCCTTGAAGAAATGCACGCCTTTCATTCTTTGAGTATGTTGCTGGTTTGCAAGGACACTGGAAGTGTGCTGAAAAGCACCCTTTTCCAGAGGGCTTCATTCCTGTGTCAAGGCTGCCCCCCCCAAGCTAGCATGCTCAGTTGGACTCCAATGAAATTCTCTCCCATTATCTCTTTCCGTAGAAAGAGTACTGACTCTGTGTTTTGACACCATATGGAAGGGGGTTGGCTGAAAATTAGAACACTACCATTATATTTAAAGAAAACTACACATGCCAGAGCTGAGGATGTAAGTCAAACCAATAGAAAACCCTGTGGAAATAAAGTAAGCCAGTATCTAGACCTAATCTGGTGGAGCGCCCAAGGATCAGGGTTTAAGTTCGAAATTTCCCAAATCCAGAAAAGAGACAGAAAAATCTGTTACCTGGAGAGAGGAGTTCATCAGATTTTGCGAACTTGTCTCAGAAACATAATGTCCGTGAACTCGGTTGCCAGGACCCCCACGAATCTGGAGTTTCTGATCTCAGAATGTCAAACCAGCCAAGATAACCACGAGTTCTCACAGCACAGTGTCAACTCGACCAGGATAGCAAAGATTCCTACAAGTGACCTGTAAAAATTCCAAGACAACACCCAACAATCATGAAAGGACTCACACTTCGGCCTACAGAACCTAAAGTGATTAAAGAAATGCAAAATGCATAACATGGAATGAAGGAGAACGCACTGATAAGCATACCAAAGGGAGATATCTCAGAAAGACCATGACGATTTGAGTATGGAAAAGAAAATAAGGTCCTGTCAAGTGGAACGACAACAGAAATCACAAGTGAATAATCCACAGTGATAGACGTCGGTCTTTACACAGATTCTGCTTGAACACTATGCAGTAGTGTTTCCGAGTTCTTTGGATCAACACGCCGCAGAGGAATAGCTGGATCATATGGGACATGGATTCTTAAACTTCTGAGGCAGTTCCACACCGCTTGGCATAGTGGCTGCACCGGTTTGCACTCCCACCAACGGTGCAGGAGGCTTCCCTTCTCTCCACCTCCTCTCTGACACTTGTTACTTCCTGTCTGGTTCCTTATAGCCATTCTGACCACAGTGAGCTGCTGTGCCCTTGCAGTTTGCATTTGCATTGGCCTGAGACTTAATGACGGTGAACAAGTGTTCATGCACCCGTTGGCCCTCTTTCGATCTTCTTGGCAGAAATCTCTGTTTCCATCTTTTGCCCAGGTTTTCATTGGCTTGCCGTTTTTTTTCTTGTGGAGACGTGCGAGTTGATTGCATCTTTGGGCTTATCACCCCTTGTCCGATGTGTGGTTTGCAAACATCCTCTCCCAGTTGTGCTATCTTTGTATTCAGTCGATGGTTTTCTTCACTGGACAGAAGCGTCCGCATTTGACGTGGTCCCGTTGGTTTCTTGTTGACTTGCTTGCCCTGGCCCAGTCGGACTTGCTTCTTCCAAACAGGCGGCTCAGACAGATGGCAAAGAGCACTCTGCCTAGGTCTTCTGCTACAAGGTTCACGGTTTCAAGTATGCCATTCAAGGCTTTGATCCATTTCAGGTGGTGTGTGTGCCAGGTGTAACATCATGGTGTACTCTCGTTGTGTTCCATGTGGCTGTGCAGGCTTCCCAGCACCGTTTATTGTAGAGACTCTCCTTTCTCCGCTCTCTCCTCTTGGCTCCCTGGTCGAAAGTGGGCTGTCCATGTACGTTTGAGTTGGGCTCTAGGTTCTCGATTCTGTTGCATGGGTCTGTGTGCCTGTTTTGGGGCCCAGACTGTGCCGTCTCGGTTCCTAGTGCTTCGTCCTCTATGTTGAAATCAGAAAGTGTGCCACGTCCTGCTTTTTTCGTTTTCCTGAGGATTCCTTTGCCTAGTCAGGGTCTCTCGTTGCTGGCTAGAAACTTTAGGATTCCCTCTTCTGTCTCTGTGGGAAACATTGCTGCAACTTTGACTGGGATTGCATGGAATCCAGAGATTCCTTGCTCTGGTATGGACGTTTCAAGTGATGCTTCCATTCCTAGATCCTGAAATCTCCTTCTTTCTCCTTGTGTCTTCTTGAATTTCTTTCCCCCAACGTTTGTTAGTTTTCCATTGCCATGGCTTTCACCTGTTTTGCTAAATTTCTTCATAGAGATCTCATCCTTCTCACTGGCATGCAGTTTTTCACTTTTTCTTTTCAGCTTCAGTGTTTCCGGTATGCAATTGCTTGGCTATAGCCCATCTTCCTCTTAATTCTTCCATTCCTAGATCCCAAAATATCCTTCTTTTTCCTTGTGTCTTCTGGAATTCCTTTCCTCAAAGATTTGCTTGTTTTCGAATTGCCATGGCTTTCACCTGTTTTGCCAAGGTTCTTCATATAGATCTTATTCTTCTTACTGTCAATATGTTTGTTTTCTTTTGTTTTGTTTTTTTGAGCTTCAGTTTTTGTATTCTTTGCAACTTGTAATCCGTTTTGTTTTGGCAGAAGTGCATCACTGAGCTCACATCTGCTGGCAATGCTCCTGTGTTTGCTGTGGAAATTTGGCCCTGTCTAACGTCCCTTCCCATCTGCCTCTACACTACCTTGGCCGCCAGATCCAGGATGACTGAAGCAATGGTTAGTAGGCTCACACCCAGGATTCCACCCAGCCCACCCCAGTCCACCGACCCGGAAGGTGTGGACCTAACTACTGCACCACTGCCAGGCCCCTTCATGTTCCGTTGGCAACCTGCAGTTGAGTACAATGGGATTTGTATATGCTACTTGAGCCCAAGTCTGGCACTGTGTAGATGAGACCAGGTTGTTTTTCGGGTCCACTGCGATGTCAGAGGATTTGTCATAATTGTGTCTATGCTGTGCCAGCAGGCTTCATCGAAACAGGGCTTCAGAGCCTGCTTGGAGCAGTCTAATAACTCACCATTCCCAGTTAGCGCAGGTTTGACCTTTGCTGCCGTCTTTTGGCTTGTGAATTTCTCTGACTTTCAAACGTTCAAGCAGAGTCTGTGTAAAGACTGACATCTCTCATTGTGGATTATTCAGGTGTGACTTTTGTTCACCTTCCATTTTCTGGAACTTTTTTCTTTTCCATATTATACTCGTCATGGTCTTTCTCAACTATCTCCCTTAGATATGCTTATCAGTCTGTTCTTCTCAGTTCGTAATGATTAATTTTGTATTTCTTAAATCACCGTATATTCTCTAGTCCAAGGTGTGAGTGCTTTCATGATTCTTGGTTGTTGTCTTTGAATTTGCACCGGTCACTTGTAGGACTGCTTGCTATCCTAGCCTGGGTCAAACTAAGCACTGAGAACACGTGGTTATCTGGGTTGATTTGAGATCCTGAGATCAGAAACTCC
The DNA here is from genome assembly GCF_041296235.1 of Equus asinus. NCBI lineage: Eukaryota > Metazoa > Chordata > Mammalia > Perissodactyla > Equidae > Equus > Equus asinus. The sequence continues at coordinate 15,999,529 of NC_091790.1, read as the reverse complement.
AAATTTGCGGGGTCCTGTCAAGCCCTTTCATGGACATACTGCCTTCACTAAGAAATGAAGCCCTGTATAAAAGGGTGCATTTCAGCACACTTGTAAAGCCCTTCCAAACAAAGAGACACATTAACGTGTACCCAGTGGGAACCCATGATGCCAGAGCTTTGGAAAGTGAAACTGATCTTCAAAGAATGCTAGAGGCGTAGGAAAGGAGGCATCGATTCTTCTCTTCAATGTCCTCATGAGAACATTCTTGACTTTGGATTATACTTAAGACAGAAGGACACTGTGTCCATGAAGGGGGTTTCATGGTCCACCTCGAATTTGGAGCTTCTGATCTCAGGATGTCAAACCTACCCAGATGATGAACAGGTGGCATGGCACATTTGATTGGGGATTTCCGGAGGCAAAGCAGGTCAGTGTGGGGGGTGGGGGAAAGAGATGGTGAGGCACAAGAGTGTGGTGAGGGCCTGTGATTAGGCTTATGCTGGTGACGATGATGTAAGCTATCTGAAAGATATAGGATGTTTTAATGCAGGTTTATGGAAATAAATTCAGCAAAAGTCTAAGATCCAAAAAGGGGTCCAGAATGATATCATAAAACTTTGGGGGCTGAAAAAGAATCGCGAAGGTGACCTTCCAAGGATGGAAAATCACCTTAAAATTCATAATGATGCTACAGAAAGGTAAACCATTCCAAAGAGATGTAGAGGAATACTCCCCAAAGAACGTGATCCATGCTAAACCCATGAACAACAGGAAAGGGTTACTGTCCATGATGTTACTACTAATCACCTTCACGAATAATCCAAACAGGCACACGTTTTCCCAAGCTCAGGCTAAAGGTTGGTCCAAAAGTACAATTCAGGGCCGGCCCTGTGGTAGACCGGGTAAGTGCCCACGTCCTGCTTTGGCCGTCCGGGCCTCACTGATTCACATCACGGGTGCAGATCACATTAGCAGTGTTAGTAAATATAGATTTCATGGTACGGTGCAGACAGAGATCATAAATAAGTAGCCATTGTGAGGATAGCTTACCAACACACAACAGAAAAAGAACCACCAGACTATTACAATCTATGTACGCATTTGGTACACTTCCCCAAAGGAGGAAGGATGGAAAACATGTGACCTGCCAAGGTGGAATTGGCAGATTGCTAGAAGATGACATGATCATTGCGCATCAGAGGATTGCCTGGGCAACTTAAACTTGGGAGGGAGTCCAGGACTTTCTCTGGGGAATGTCCACCCACTTGGCAGCCTACACAAGATATAAGAGATACAACCCAGGATAATCTTACAGGAAAGAAACCAGTGTCTAGGGAGATTGTGCTAGGCCTTTCTAAGTTCGAGGAGAATGTTAGAAACCGACAAGAAATCCAGAAAAAGGAAAACTATCCTTTCTGGAAAGGGTTAGGTGTCAGACTGGTGTGAGATAGCTCTGAAATTCTGTGTGCATGTAGGTTGTCAGGACAACTTAGAATTAGGACGATCTTTATGACATCATGGTGAACATGTCCCCCAAGAGGGCCACATGGTTACAGTCTGAGGATTGGCCTAGGATAGGCTATTAAAGGGAGAGATAACAAGAAACATCTTTGACAAACAGAAAGCTGGCACAGAAAGTAGAAGAGATCAAACTGACTCTGATTCAAGGGATAAGAAAGGAATCCTTGGCAAGAAGCGAGAATAGAGGGACAAGCACTGAGAGGAGAACATTGTCATCTATTCAAGTCTATGGGGACGGCATGCTGATTCAAGCTTGAAACTTGATTGGAAACAAGATGCCACACTTGGGCCCTATCAGAACTATGTTGTCCTTCTTCCTTAAGCATAATCCAAAGTCAAAAATGATGTCTTGAGGACATTGAAGAGAAGAATCGATGCCTCCTTTCCTAGACACTGGTTTCTTTCCAGTATAAGATTATCCTTGGTTGTATCTCTTATATCTTGTGTAGATGGCCAAGTGGGTGGACCATCCCCACAGAAAGTCCTGGACTCCTTCCCAAGTTTAAGTTGCCCAGGCAATCCTCTCATGCGCAATGATCATATCATTTCCTAGCACTCTGCCTATTCCACCTTGGCATGTCACATGTCTTCCTTCCTTCTTACTTTGGGGAAGTGTACCAGATGCGTTCATTGATTGTAATATTCTCATGGAGCTCTTTCTGGTGCGAATTGATAACGTATCGTCAGAATTGCTACTTATTTATGATATCTGTCCACACCGTACCATGAAATCTGTATTTCCTAACACTGCTAAAGTGATCTGCACCCGTAATGTGAAACAGTGAGGCCCCGGCCGCCCATGTGGAAGGTGGGCACTTACTCCACCACAAAGCCGGCCCTGAATTCTTATTTTGGACCAACCTTTTGTCTGAACTTGGGAAGACGTGGGCTTTTTGGGATTATTCGTGAAGGTGATTTCTATTAACTTCATGGACGGTAACATTTTCCCTTGGTTCATGGGTTTAGCACGCATCATGTTCTGTGGGTAGTATTCCTCTTCATCTATTTGGAATGGTCTACCTTTCTGTAGAATCAGTAAGAATTTTGAGGTGATTTTCCATCCTTGGAAGTTCACCTTCTCTAAACGCTTTCAGCCCCAAAAGCATTATGACGTCATTCTGGACCCCGTTTTGGATTTTTGCTTTTAGGTGAATTTATTGCCATAACCCTGCATTAGAACATCCTATATCTTTCAGATTTGCATCCTCATTGGTTTAGACTTCTGTGTAGGTTACATCATCTTCACCAGCTAAAGCTGAATCACAACCCCTCACTGCACACTGGTGCCTCATCATCTCTTTCACCCTCCCCCACCACCCCGCTCTGCATCTGGGAACTCCCAATAAAATGTCCCGTGCCACCTGTTGGTTAGTGCTTGCTTTTTCTTCTCCTTGTAAGAGAGATCCTATGGTATTTGTCGTTCTCCCTGGGGCTTGTTTCACTTCCCCTAAAACCCTCACAGCAATTCTGGGTGTCACAAATGGCTGGAATGCAACCTTTGCTCCAGCTGAGTGGTATGCCATTGTGCGGGTATAGCCCATCTTCCTTATGCATTCTTCCCTTGCTGGGCACCAGGGCGGCTTTCAAGTCTTGGATAGCGGGAGTAAGGCTGTAGTGAAATCAGTGGTGCACGTCTCCTTATGAGGTAGTGTTTCTGAGCTCTTTGGACAAACACGCCTCAGAGGAACAGCTGGATCATATGGGACATGGATTCTTAAATTTCTGACGCAGTTCCACACTGCTTGCCATATTGGCTGCACAGGTTTCCACTCCCACTTGCAGTGCAGGAGATTTCCCTTCTCTCCATCTCCTCTCTGACACTTGTTTCCTGTCTGCTTTCTTATAGCCATTCTGACCACAGTGAGCTGCTGTGCCCTTGCAGTTTGCATTTGCATTGGCCTGAGACTTAATGATGTGAACAAGTTTTCATGCACCTTTTGGCCCTCTTTCAATCTTCTGGGGAGAAATCTCTGTTTCCATCATTTGCCCAGGTTTTCATTGGCTTCTTGTTGTTTTTCTCGTGGAGTTGTGCGAGTTGATTGCATCTTTGGTCTTTTAACCCCTTGTCCGATGTCTGGTTTGCAAACATCCTCTCCCAGTTGTTGTGCTGTCTTGGAATTGAGTTGATGGTTTCCTTGACTGGGCAGAAGCATGTGCATTTGATGTGGTCCTGTTTGTTTCTTGTTTCCTTTGTTGCCCTTGCCCAGTCAGACATGATTCTTCAAAATAGGCGGCTCAGACGGACCACAAAGAGAACTCTGCGTAGGTCTTCTCCTACAAGGTTCACGGTTTCAAGTATGCCATTCAAGGCTTTAATCCATTTCGAGGTGGTGTGTGTGCCACGTGTAACATCATGGTGTACTCTCGTTGTGTTCCATGTGGCTGTGCAGGCTTCCCAGCACCGTTTGTTGTAGAGATTCTCCTTTCTCCACTGTCTCCTATTGCCTCCCTCATCGGAAAGGGGCTGTCCACGTACGTTTGAGTTGTTCTCTGGGCTCTCGATTCTGTTGCATGGGTCTGTGTGCCTGTTTTTGGGTGCAAACTGTGCCCTTTTGGTACCTAGCGCTTCGTCCTCTATGTTGAAATCAGAAAGCGTAACACGTCCTGCTTTGTTCGTTTTCCTGAGGATTCCTTTGCCTATTCAGGGTCTCTTGTTGCTGCCTAGAAATTTTAGGATTCTCTCTTCGATCTCTGTGGCAAGGGTTGCTGCAACTTTGACTGGGATTGCATGGAATCCAGAGATTCCTTTCTGCGGTATGGACCTTTCAAGTGTGTTGATTCTTCCATTCCTAGATCCCGGAATATCCTTCTTTTTCCTTGTGTCTTCATGAATTTCTTTCCCAAAACGTTTGTTCGTTTTCGATTGACATGGCTCTCACCTGTTTTGCTAAGGTTCTTCATAGAGATCTAATTCTTCTCACTGGCAAGATGTCTCGCCCTGTCTAATGTCCCTTCCCTTCTGCCTCTGCACTACCTTGGAAGCCGGCCACACAATGACTGAATGTCTTGAGAACATTGAAGAGAAGAATTGATGCCTACTTTCCCAGGCCCGTAGCATTCTTTGAAGATCTGTCTCACTTTCCATAGCTCAGGCGTCATGGTGGACCACTGGGTACATGCTAATGTGTCCCAAGAGATGTCTTGGAAGCATTGAAGGAATGGACCCCTGTCATGCTTGGGCTATGTCTCTTTGTTTGTAAGGGCTCTACAAGTGTGCTGAGAAGCACCCTTTTCCAGAGGGCTTCGTTCCTTCGTGAAGGCTGCCCTCCCACTCTAGTGTGCTCAGTGTGGCTCCAATCAAATTCTCTCCCCCTACTTCGTGCTGTAGAAGGATTATTGATTATGTGTTTGGACACCATATGTAAGGAAGTTGGCTGAAAATTTGGACATTACAATTCTGTTTCAAGAAAAATAAAGAAGCCAGGGCTGAGGATGTAAGGCAAACAAATGGCAGAGCCTATAGAAGTAAAGTAAGCCCGTATCTAGAGGAAATCTAGGAGAACATTCAAGGATCAGGTGTCAAGTTCGAAACTTTCCAAATCCGGAAAAAGACAGAAAAATATCTTTCTTGGAGAGAGGAATTCATCAGATTTGTCTAATTTGTCTCGGAAACATTGTGTCCGTGAAGGATGTTGCCAGGACCTCCGCGAATTTGGAGTTTCTGATCTCAGGATGTCTAACCAAACCAGATGACCACATGTTCTCAGTGCTTTGTTTGACCTATGCTAGGGTATCAAAGATTGCTACTAGTGACGTGTGAAAATTCAAAGGGAACCACCAAGAATCATGAAAGCAGTCATACCTCGGCCTAGAGAACATACAGTGATTAAGGAGATACAAAACTAATCACTTAGACTGAAGGAGAACAGACTGATAAGCATGACTAAGGGAGATAGCTGAGAATGACCATGACAAGTATACTATAGAAAAGAAAAAATGCTCCCATAAAATGGAAGGCGAACAGAAATCACACCTGAATAATCCACAATGAAAGATGTCACTCTTTAGACACACTCTGCTTGAACCTTTGAAAGTCAGAGAAATTTACTAGCCAAAAAACGGCAGCGAAGGTCAAACCTGGGCTAACTGGGAAGGGTGAGTTATGAGACTGCTATAAGCGGGCTCTGAAACCCTGTGTCCATGAAGCTTGGTGGGACAGAAGACACACAATTAAGACAAATCCTCTGACATCACAATGTTCGCGAAAAACAAACGGGCCTCATCTACACAGTGCCAGAGTTGGGCTCAAGTAGCATATTCAAGTCCCATTGCAGTCAACTGCAGGTGGCCAATGGAACAGGAAAGCGGACGGCCAGAGGTGCAGAAGTGAGGCTCGCAACTACTGTGACAGTTGACTGGGGTGGGCCGGGTGGAATCCTGGGCGTGAGCCTGCTCACCACTGCTTCAGTCACTGGGGGGCAGGCGTCCGAGGTAGTGTAGAGGCAGATGGGAAGGGACGTTAGACAGGGCCAGACTTCCACAGCAAATACAGGAGCATTGCCAGCAGATGTGAGCACAGCGATGCACTTCTGCCCAAATAAAACCAATTAAAAGTTGCACAGAATATAAAAACTGACTCTGAAAAAAAAAAAAACCAGCTTGCCTGTTAGAAGAAAAAGACCTCTATGAAGAATCGTAGCAAAACAGGTGTTAGCTATGTCAATCGAAAACTAGCAAACGTTTCGGTAAAGAAATTCAAGAAGAAACAAGAAGAAAGAAGGATATTCCAGGATCTAGGAATGGAAGAATTAACACACTTGAAACGTCCATACCGGAAAAAGGAATCTCTGGATTCCATGCAATCCCAGTCAAAGTTGCAGCAACCCTTGCCACAGAGATCGAAGAGAGAATCCTAAAATTTCTAGGCAGCAACAAGAGACCCTGAATAGGCAAAGGAATCCTCAGGAAAACGAACAAAGCAGGACGTGTTACGCTTTCTGATTTCAACATAGAGGATGAAGCGCTAGTTACAGAAATGGCACAATCTTGGCCCAAAAACATGCACAAGACCCATGCAACAGAATCGAGAGCCCAGAGCCCAACTCAAACGTACATGGACAGCCCATTTTCGACCAGGGAGCCAAGAGGAGACAGCGGAGAAAGGAGAGTCTCTACAATAAACGGTGCTGGGAAGCCTGCACAGCCACACGGAACCCAACGAGAGTACACCATGATCTTACACGTGGCACACACACCACCTCGAAATGGATTATAGCCTTGAATGGCAGACTTCAAACTATGAACCTTGTAGGAGAAGACATAGGCAGAGTGCTCTTTGCCATCTGTCTGAGCCGCCTATTTGGAAGAAGCATGTCTGACTGTGAAATGGCAACAAAGGAAACAAGAAACAAACGGGACCACATCAAATGCGGACGGTTCTGCCCAGTGAAGGAAACCATCGACTCAATGCCAAGACAGCATAACAACTGGGAGAGGATGTTTGCAAACCACACATTGGACAAGGGGTGAAAAGCCCAAAGATACAATCAACTCACACGTCTCCACAGGAAAAAAAAATCAAGAACCCAATGAAAACCTGGGCAAATGATGGAAACAGAGATTTCTCCCAAGAAGAACTAAAGAGGGCCAACAAGTCCATGAAAACTTGTTCACGATCATTAAATCTCAGGCCATGGCAAATCCAAACTGCAAGGACATAGCATATCACTGTGGTCAGAATGGCTATAAGGAAGCAGACAGGAAACCACAACTGTCAGAGGGGAGGTGGAGAGAAGGGAAGCCTCCTGTACTGCTGGTGAGAGTGTAAACCGGTGCATCCACTAAGCCAAGACATGTGGAGCTGCATCAGAAATTTAAGAATCCATGTTCCATACGATCCAGCTATTCCTCTGTGGCATGTTTATCCAAAGAACTGGGAAACACTACAGCATAAAGACACGTGCACAGCTGAGTTCACCACAGCCTTAATCTCACTATCCAAGACTTGGTAGCCGCCCTGGTGCGCAGCAAGGGATGAATGCAGAAGGAATATGGGCTATAACCACACCATGGCATACCACTCAGCCAGAACAAAGGATGCAATCCAGCCATTTGTGACCACCTGTATAGCAGTGAGGGTTTTAGGGGAAGCGAAAGAAGCCCCAGGGAGAATGTCAGATACCGTAGGATCTCACTTAGGAGAAGAAGAAAACGCAAGTGCTAACCAACAGGTGGCAAGGGACATTTGACTCGGGGATCTCAGAGGCAAATCGTGGGGGTGGGGCAGGGTGAAAGAGATGATTAGGCACAAGTGTGTGGTGAGGGTCTGTGATTCGGCATACGCTGGTGAAGATGATGTATCCTACACAGAAGTTAAATCGATGAGGATGCAAATCTGAAAAATATAGGATGTTCTAATGCAGGGTTATGGCAATAAATTCACTTAAAATCAAAAATCCAAAGCGGGGTCCAGAATGACAGCATAAAGCTTTCGGGGCTGAAAGAGATTAGAGTAGGTGAACTTCCAAGGTTGGAAAATCACCTCAAAGTGCTTACTGATGCTACAGAAAGGTAGACCATTCAAAATAGATCAAGAGGAATACTACCAAGAGAACATGATCAGTCCTAAACCCATGAACCAAGGGAAAATATTACCGTCCATGATTTTACTAGAAATCACCTTTAAGAGTAATCCAAATAGGCCAATGTCTTCCCAAGTTCAGTCAAAAGGTTGATCCAAAAGTACAATTAAGGGCTGGCGATTGGTGGAGCGGGTAGGTGCCCACATTCCACTTGGGTGGCCCGAGTCTCACTGTTTCACATCACGGGTGCCGATCACATGATTAGTGTTAGGAAATATAGATTTCATGGTACGGTGCCGTCAGCGATCATAAATAAGTAGCAATTGTGAGGATTCGTTATCAATACACACCAGAAAAAGAACCTTGAGACTATTACAATCTATGAAGGCATCTGGTACACTTCCCCAAAGGAAGAAGGAAGGAAAACATGTGACCTGCCAAGGTGGAATTGGCAGAGTGCTAGGAGATGACACGATCATTGCGCATCAGAGGATAGCCTGGGCAACTTCAACTTGGGAGGGCGTCCAGGAGTTTCTCTGGGAAAGGGCCACATACTTCACCATCTACACAAGATATAAGAGATAAAATCCAGGATAATCTTACAGGAAAGAAAACAGTATCTAGAGAGAATGTAGCAGCCTTTTCAAAGTTCGAGGAGAATGTTAGAAACTGATAAGAAATCCAGAAAAAGGACAACTATCCTACCTGGAAAGGGTGAGAAGTCAGACTGGTCTGAGATGGCTCTGAAACTCTGTGTGCATGGAGGTTGTCAGGACAACTTAGAATTTTGAGGTTGTTTATGACATCACGGTGACCCTGTCTCCCAATATGGCCGCATGGTTACAGTATGAGGATTGGCCTAGGCTAGGCTATTAAAGGGAGAGATACCCAGAAACAGCTTTGAGAAACAGAAAGCGGGCACAGAAACTCGAAGAGATAAAACAGAGTCTGATTCAAGGGATAAGAGAGGAATCCTTGGCCAGAAGCGAGAATAGAGGGACAAGCACTGAGAGCAGAACATTGTCATCTATTCAAGTCTATGGGCAGGCCATGCTGACTCAAGCTTGCAACTTGATTGGAAACAAGAGGCTGGACTTAGGGCCCATCAGAACTACAGTGTGCTTCTGCCTTAAGCATAATCCAAAGTCAAGAATGATGTCTTGAGGACATTGAAGAGAAGAATAGATGCCTCCATTCCTAGGCCTCTAGCAGCCTTTGAAGATCAGTCTCACTTTCCATAGCTCAGGCATCACGGGGGCCCACTGGGTACATGCTAATGTGTCCCAAGAGCTGTCTTGGAAGCCTTGAAGGAATGGAGCCCTGTCATGCTTGGGGTATGACTCTTTGTTTGGAAGGGCTCTACAAGTGTGCTGAAAAGCACCCTTTTCCAGAGGGATTTCTTCCTTTGTTACGGTTGCCCTCCCAGGCTGGAGTGCTCAGTTTGGCTCCAGTCAAATTCTCTCCTCCTAAATCTTGCCAAAGATGGATTATTGATTATGTGTTTTGACCCCATATGTGAGGAAGTTGGCTGAAAATTAGAACATGACAGTTCTGTTTCAAATAAAATAAACAGGCCAGGGCTGAGGATGTATGGCAAACAAACGGCACACCCTATAGAAATAAAGTACGCCCGTATCTAGACGGAACCTAGGGGAACGTTCAAGGATCAGTGGTCAAGCTTGAAACTTCCCAAATCCGGAAAAACACAGAAAAATATCTTTCCTGGAGAGAGGAATTCATCAGATTTGTCTAATTTGTCTCGGAAACATTATGTCCTTGAGGGTGTTGCCAGGACCCCTGCGAAATTGGAGTTTCTGATCTCAAGATGTCAAACCAATCCAGACGACCACTTGTTCTCAGTACTTAGATTAACCTAGGCTAGGATAGCGAAGATTGCCACCAGTGACCGGTGCAAATTCCAAGAGAACAACCAAGAATCACGAAAGCAGTCACACCTCTGCCTAGAGAACATACGGTGATTAAAGAAATACAAACCTAATCACTTGGACTGAAGGAGAACGGACTGATAAGCATGTCTAAGGTAGATAGCTAAGAAAGACCATGATGAGTATACTATGGAAAAGAAAAAATGCTCCCAGAAAATGCAAGGCAAACAGAAATCACACCTGAATAATGCACAATGAAAGATGTCAGTCTTTAGACAGACTCTGCTTGAACGTTTGAAAGTCAGAGAAATTCACTAGCCAAAAAATGGCAGCAAAGGTCAAGCATGGGCTAACTGGGAAGGGTGAGTTATGAGATTGCTCCAAGCGGGCTCTGAAACCCTGTGTCCATGAAGCTTGGTGGGACAGAAGACACACAATTATGACAAATCCTCTGAAATCACACTGTACGTGAAAAACAACCTGGCCTCATCTACGCAGTGCCAGAGTTGGGCTCAAGTAGCATATTCAAGTCCCACTGCAGTCAACTGCAGGTGGCCAATGGAACATGAAAGCGACCGGCTTGTGGTGCAGCAGTGAGGTCCACACCTACTGCGTAGGTAGCCCGAGGTGGGTCGGGTTGATTCCTGGGCGTGAGCCTGCTCGCCGATGCTTCAGTCACTGAGGGGCAGGCATCCGATGTAGTGTAGAGTCAGAGGGGACAGGATGTTAGACAGGGCCAGACTTCCACAGCATGTACAATAGCGTAGCAAGCAGATGTAAGCTCAGCGATGCACTTCTGCCAAAACAAAACCAATTCAAAGTTGCAAAGAATAGAAAAAACAAAGCTAAAAAAAAAATTAATACAGCCTGCCAGTGAGAAGAATAAGATCTCTATGAAGAAACTTAGCAAAACAGGTGAAAGGTATTTCAATTGACAACTAGCAAACGTTTGGGGAAAGAAATTCAAGAGGCACAAGGAGAAAGAAGGATATTCCAGGATCTAAGAATGGAAGAATTGACACACTTGAAACGTCCATACCGGAGAAAGGAATCTCTGGATTTCATTCAATCCCAGTCAAAGTTGCAGCAGTATTTGCGACAGAGATAGAAGAGAGAATCCTAAACTTTCTACCCAGCAACAAGGGAGACTGAATAGACAAAGGAATCCTCAGGGAAACGAACAAAGCAGCACGTGTCACACTTTCTGATTTCAACATAGAGGACATAGCGCTAGGTACCGCAACAGCACAGTCTTGGCCCAGAAACAGGCACACAAACCCATGCAAAAGAATCGAGAGCCAAGAGCCCAAATCAAAAGTACATGGACAGCCCCTTTTCGAGCAGAGAGCCAAGAGGAGACAGTGGAGAAAGGAGAGTGTCTACAATAAGCGGTGCTGGGAAACCTGCACAGCCAGATGGAACACATCGAGAAAAGACCATGATATTACACCTGGCACTCACACCACCCTGAAATGGATAAGAGCCTTGAATGGCAGACTTGAAACCGTGAACCTTCTAGGAGAAGACATAGGCAGAGTGCTCTTTGCCATCTGTCTGAGCCGCCTATTTGGAAGAAGCATGTCGGACCGGGCAAGGGCAACAAAGCAAACAAGAAATAAACGGGACCACATCAAGTGCACACGCTTCTGCCCAGTGAAGGAAAGCATCGACCCAATGCAAAGACACCACAACAACTGGGAAAGGATGTTTGCAAACCGCACATCGGACACGGGGTGAAAAGCCCAAAGATACAATCAACCCACACGTCTCCACAAGAAAAAAAACAAGAACCCAATGAAAACTTGCGCAAAAGATGGAAACAGAGATTTCTCCCAAGAAGAACTAAAGAGGACCAACAGGTGCATGAAAACTTGTTCACCATCATTAATTCTCAGGCCAAGGCAAACCCAAACTGCAAGGACATAGCATCTCACTGTGGTCAGAATGGCTATAAGGAAGCAGACAAGAAACAACAAGTGTCCAGGGGAGGTAGAGAGAAGGGAAGCCTCCTGCAGTGCTGGTGGGAGTGGAAACAGGTGCAGCCACTACTCAAAGCGGTGTGGAACTGGCTCAGAACTTTAAGAATCCATGTCCCATATGATCCAGCTGTTCCTGTGTGGCGTGTTGATCCAAAGAACTTGGAAACACTACTGCATAAAGATATGTGCACCACTGAGTTCAGCACAGCCTTACTCACAATATCCAAGACTTGGAAGCTGCCCTGGTGCCCATCAAGGGACGAAGGCAGAAGGAAGATGGGCTATAGTCACTCAATGTCATACCACTCAGCCGGAACAAAGGAGGCAATCCAGCCATTTGTGACCGCCAGAATGGCTGTGAAGGTTTTAGGGGAAATGAAACAAGCCCCAGGGAGAAAGTCAAATGCCGTCGGATCTCACTTACAAGGAGAAGAAAAAACGAGCACTAACCAAAAGGTGGCACGGCTCATTTGATTGTTGGTTCCCAGAGGCAAAGCGCAGGGGTGGGGAAGGGTGAAAGAGATGATGAGGCACAAGTGTGTGATGAGGGCCTGTGATTCAGCTTACTCTGGTGAAGGTGATGTAACCTACACAGATGGTTAAATCCATGAGGATGCAAATCTGAAAGATATAGGATGTTCTAATGCAGGGTATGGCAATAAATTCACCTAAAATTAAAAATCCAAAAAGGGGTCCAGAATGACGGCATGAAGCTTTGGGGGCTGAAAGAGATTAGAGAAGGTGAACTTCCAAGGGTGGAAAATCACCCCAAAATGCTTAATGATGCTACAGAAAGGTAGACCTTTCAAAATAGATGAAGACGGATACTACCCTGAAACCATCATCCATGGTAAACCCATCAACCAAGGGAAAATGTTACCGTCCATGATGTTACTACTAATCACCTTCAACAATAATACAAACAGGCCCATGTCTTCCCAAGATCAGGCAAAATGTTGATCCAAAAGTACAATTAAGGGCTGGTCATTGGTGGAGAGGGTAGGGGCCCACATTCCGCTTGGGCGGCCCGAGTCTCACTGTTTCACATCACGGGTGCAGATCACATTAGCAGTGTTAAGAAATATAGATTTCATAGTACGGTGCGGACAGGGATGATAAATAAGTAGCAATTGCGAGGATACGTTAATAATATGCACCAGAAAAAGAACAATGAGAATATTACAATCGATGAAGGCATCTGGTACAATGCCCCAAAGGAAGTGGGAAGGAAAACATGTGACCTGCCAAGGTGGAATAGGCAGAGTGCTAGGAGATAACACGATCATTGCGCATCAGAGGATTGCCTGGGCAACTTCAACTTGGGAGGGAGTCCAGGACTTTCTCTGGGGAAGGTCCACACACTTGGCCATCTACAAAAGATATAAGAGATACAATACAGGATAATCTTACAGGAAAGAAAACAGTATCTAGAGAGAATGTAGCAGCCTGTTCGAAGTTCGAGGAGAATGTCAGAAACTGACAAGAAATCCAGAAAAAGGACAACTATCCTACCTGGAAAGGGTGAGGAGTCAGACTGGTCTGAGATGGCTCTGAAGATCTGTGTGCATGGAGGTTGTCAGGACAACTTAGAATTTTGAGGTTGTTTATGACATCACGGTGACCCTGTCCCCCAATATGGCCGCATGGTTGCAGTCTGAGGATTGGCCTAGGCTAGGCTATTAAAGGGAGAGATACCCAGAAACAGCTTTGAAAAACAGAAAGCGGGCTCAGAAACTGGAATAGATAAAACAGAGTCTGAATCAAGGGATAAGAGAGGAATCCTTGGCCAGAAGCGAGAATAGAGGGACAAGCACTGAGAGCAGAACATTGTCATCTATTCAAGTCTATGGGCAGGCCATGCTGACTCAAGCTTGCAACTTGATTGGAAACAAGAGGCTGGACTTAGGGCCCATCAGAACTACAGTGTGCTTCTGCCTTAAGCATAATGCAAAGTCAACAATGATGTCTTGAGGACATTGAAGAGAAGAATCGATGCCTCCTTTCCTAGGCCCCTAGCATGTTTGAAGATCAATCACACTTTCCATAGCTCAGGTGACATGGGGGCCCACTGGGCACATGCTAATGTGTCCCAAGAGATGTCTTGGAAGCCTTGAATGAATGGAGCCCTGATATGCTTGGGGTATGTCTCTTTGAGTGGAAGGGCTCTACAGGTGTGCTGAAAATCACCCTTTTGCAGAGAGCTTAGTTCCTTTGTGAAGGTTGCCCTCCCAGGCTAGAGTGGTCAGTTTTGCACCAATGAAATTCTCTCCCCCTACTTCATGCCATGGAAGAATTATAGAGTGTGTGTTTTGACACCATATGTAGGGGAGTGGGCTGAAAAGTAGAACATTACAATTCTGTTTCAAGAAAAATAAAAAGGCCAGGGCTGAGGATGTAAGGCAAACAAATGGCACAGCCTATAGAAATAAAGTAAGCCTGTATCTAGAGGAAATCTAGGGGAATGTTCTAGGATCAGGGGTCAAGTTTGAAACTTCCCAAATCCAGAAAAGAGACAGAAAAATATCTTTCCTGGAGAGAGGAATTCATCAGATTTGTCTAATTTGTCTCGGGCACATTGTGTCCGTGAAGGGGGTTGCCAGAACCAACTAGAATTTGGAGTTTCTGATTAGGATGTCATACCAACCCAGATGACCATGTGTTCTCAGTGCTTAGTTTGACCTAGGCTAGGATAGCAAAGATTCCTACAAGTGACCAGTGAAAATTCAAAGACAATAACCAAGAGTCACAAAAGCACTCACACCTCGGCGTACATAACATACGGTTATTAAAGAAACACAAGATTAATCACTTGGAATGAAGGAGAACGGACTGATAAGCATGTCTTAGGGAGATAGCTGAGAAAGACCATTATGATTATACTATAGAAAAGAAAAAAAGGTCCCAGAAAAAGCACGGCGAATGGAAATCACACCTGGATTATCCACAATGAAAGATGTCAGTCTTTAAACAGACTCTGATGGAACGATTGAAAGTCATAGAAATTCACAAGCCAAAAAACGGCAGCGAAGGTCAAACCTAGCTAACTGGGAAGGGTGACTTCTGAGACGGTCCAAGCGGGCTCTGAAACCCTGTGTCCATGAAACTTGCTGGGACAGCAGAGACACAATCATGACAAATCCTCTGACATCACAGTGGACCCGAAAAACAACCTGGTCTCAACTACACAGTGCCAGAGTTGGGCTCAAGTAGCATATTGATGTCTCAACTGCAAGTTGGCAATGGAACATGAAAGAGGCCGGCCGGTGGTGCAGCGGTGAGTTCTGCACCTTCTGGGTCGGTGGCCCAAGGGTGGACCATGTGGTATCCTTGCGGTCAGCCTGCACACCAGGGCATCAGTCATTCTGGGGCTGGCATCCCAGGTAGTGTAGAGGCAGATGGGAAGGGACGTTAGACAGGGCCAGACTTCCACAGCAAATACAGGAGCATTGCCAGCAGATGTGAGCTCAGCCATGCACTTCTGCCAAAACAGAAACAATTAAAAGTGGCACAGAATAGAAAAACTGCAGCTAAAAAAAAAAGTACAGCTTGCCAGTGAGAAGAATAAGATCTGTAAGAAGAACATTAGCAAAACGTGTGAAAGCTATGTCAATCGAAAACTAGCAAACATTTGGGGAAAGAAATTCAAGAAGACACAAGGAAAACGAAGGATATTCCACGATCTAGGAATGGAAGAATTAAAACACTTGAAACGTCCATACTGGAGAAAGGAATCTCTGGATTTCATTCAATCCCAGTCAAAGTTGCAGCAGTATTTGCGACAGAGATAGAAGAGAGAATCCTAAACTTTCTACCCAGCAACAAGAGATACTGAATAGACAAAGGAATCCTCAGGGAAATGAACAAAGCAGCACGTGTCACACTTTCTGATTTCAACACAGAGGACGAAGCACTAGGTACCGAAACGGCACAGTCTGGGCCCCAAAACAGGCACACAAACCCATGCAACAGAATCGAGAGCCAGGAGCCCAACTCAAGCGTACATGGACAGCCCCTTTTCGAGCAGAGAGCCAAGAGGAGACAGTGGAGAAAGGAGAATCTCTTCAATAAGCGGTGCTGGGGAGCCTGCATAGTCACATGGAACACAACGAGGAAAGATCATGATGTTACACCTGGCACACATACCACCTCGAAATGGATTAAAGCCTTGAATGGCAAACTTGAAACCGTGAACATTATAGAAGAAGACCTAGGCACACTGCTCTTTGTCATCTGAGTGAGAAGCCTATTTGGAAGAAGCATGTCTGACTGGGCAAGGGCAACAAAGGAAACAAGAAACAAACGGGGCCACATCAAATGCACACGCTTCTGCCCAGTCAAGGAAACCATCGACTCAATGCCAAGACAGCATAACAACTGGGAGAGGATGTTTGCAAACCACACATCGGACAAGGGGTGAAAAGCCCAAAGATACAATCAACTCGCACGTCTCCACAAGAAAAAAAACAAGAAGCCAATGAAAACCTGGGCAAAAGATGGAAACAGAGACTTCTCCCAAGAAGATCAAAAGAGGGCGAACATGTGCATGAAAACTTGTTCACCATCATTCAGTCTAAGGCCAATGCAAATCTAAACTGCATGGACATGGCAGCTCACTGTGGTCAGCATGGCTATAAGGAACCAGAGAGGAAACAACAAGTGTCAGAGAGGAGGTGGAGAGAAGGGAGCCTCCTGCACTGCTGGTGGGAGCGTAAACCGGTGCAGCCACCAGGCCAAGCCATGTGGAACTGTCTCAGAAATTTAAGAAACCATTTCCGATATGATCCAGCTATTCCTCTGCGACGTGTTTATCCAAAGAACTCGGAAACAGTACTGAATGAAGACATGTGCACCTCGGAGTTCACCGGAGCCTTACTCCCGCTATCCAAGACTTGAAAGCTGCCCTGGTGCCCAGCAAGGGGAGAATGCAGAAGGAAGAAATGTTATAACCACACAACGCATACCACACAACTGGAACAAAGGATGCAATCCAGCCATTTGTGACCCCCAGAATTGCTGTGAGGGTTTTAGGGTAAGTGAAACAAGCCCCAGGAACAAAGTCAAATACCATAGCATCTCACTTACAAGGAGGAGATAAAGCAAGTGATATTCAAAATGTGGCACTGGACATGTGATTGGGGGAACCAAGAGGCAAAGCGGGGCAGTGGGGGAGAGTGAAACAGATGATGAGGCTCAAGCGTGTGGTGAGGGCCTGTGATTAGGCTTACGCTGATGAAGATGATGTAAGAAGTCTAAATCGATGAGGATGCAAATCTGAAAGATACACGATGTTCTCATGCAGGGTTATGGCAATAAATTCACCAAAAATCAAAAATCCAAAAAGGGCTCCAGAATGACGGCATAAAGCTTTGGGGGCTGAAAGAGATAAGAGAAGGTGAACTTCCAAGCATGGAAAATCACCTCCAAATGCTTACTGATGCTACTGAAGGGTAGACCAGTCCAATTAGATGAAGAGGAATACTCCCGAGAAATCATGATCTGTGGTAAACCCGTGAACGACGGGAAAAGGTTACCGTCCATGATATTCCTCCTAATCACCTTCACGAATTATCGAAACAGGCCCACGTCTTCCCAAGTTCAGGCAAAAGGTTGGTCCAAAAGTCCAGCTTAGGGCCGGCCCTGTGGTGCAGCGGGTAAGTGCCCACGTTCCGCTTGGGTGGCCCTGGCCTCACTGGTTCACACCACGGGTGCACGTCACATTAGTAGTGTTAGGAAATATAGATTTCATGGTACGGCGCAGACAGAGATCATAAATAAGTAGCAATTGTGAGGACACGTTATCAGTATGCACCAGATAAAGAACCATGAGACTATTACAATATGTGAACTCATCTGGTACACTTCGCCAAAGGTAGAAGGAAGGAAAACATGGGACCTGCCAAGGTGGAATTGGCAGAGTGCTAGGAGATGACACGATCATTGTGCATCAGAGGATTGCCTGGGCAACTTCAACTTGGGAGGGAATCCAGGACTTTCTCTAGGGAAGGTCCTCCCACTTGGACATCTACAAAAGATGTAAGAGGTTAAACCCAGAATAATCTTACAGGAAAGAAACCAGTGTCTAGAGAGAATGTAGCAGGACTTTTGAAGATCGGGGAGAAAGTTAGAAACCGACAAGAAATCCAGAAATCGGAAACCTATCTTACCTGGAAAGGGTGAGGAGTCAGACTGGTCTGAGATGGCTCTGAAACTCTGTGTGCATGGAGGTTGTCAGGACAACTTAGAATTTTGAGGTTGTTTATGACAGAACAGTGGACATGTCTCCCAAGATGGCCGCATGGTTCCAGTCTGAGGATTGGCCTAGGTTAGGCTATTAAAGAGAGAGATACCCAGAAACAGCTTTGACAAACAGAAAGCGGGCACAGAAACTGGAAAAGATAAAACAGAGTCTGATTCAAGGGAAAAGGAAGGAATCCTTGGCAAGAAGCAAGAAGAGAGGGGCAAGCACTGAGAGGAGAACGTTGTCATCTATTCAAGTCTATGGGGAGGCCATGCTGATTCAAGCTTGCAACTTGATTGGAAGCAAGAGGCCGGACTTGGGCCTTATCAGACCTACGTTGTCCTTCTGCCTTAAGCATAATCCAAAGTCAAGATTGATGTCTTGAGGACATTGAATAGAAGAATCATTGCATCCTTTCCTAGGCCCCTCGCACGTTTTGAAGATCAGTCTTTTTTTCCATAGCTCTGCCATCACAGGGGCCCACTGGGTACATGTTAATGTGTCCCAAGAGATGTCTTTCAAGCCTAGAAGGAATGGAGCTCTGTTATGCTTGGGGTATGTCTCCTTGTTTAGAAGGGCTCCACAAGTGTGCTGAAAAGCACCCTTATCCACTGGGCTTGGTTCCCTTGTGAAGGCTGCCCTCCCAGTCTAGAGTGCTCAGTTTGGCTCCAGTGAAATTCTCTCCCCCTATCTCTTGCAGCAGAACGATTATTGATTATGTGTTTTGACACCATATGTAAGGAAGTTGGCTGAAAGTTAAAACATTACAAATCTGTTTCAAGAAAAATAAACAGGCCAGGGCTGAGGATGTAAGCCAAACAAATGGCACAGCATATAGAAGTAAAGTAAGCCCGTATCTACACGGAATCTAGGGTAAAGTTAGACGATCAGGGGTCAAGTTCGAAACTTCCCAAATCCAGTAAAGAGACAGAAAAATATCTTTCCTGGAGAGTGAAATTCATCAGATTTGTCTAATTTGCCTCGGAAACATTGTGTCCCTGAAGGGGGTTGCAAGGACCACCTCGAATTAGGAGTTTCTGATCTCAGGATGTCAAACCAACCCAGATGACCACGGGTTCTCACTGCTTAGTTTGACCTGGTCCAGGATAGCAAAGATTCCCACAAGTGACCGGTGCAAATTCATAGACAACAACCACGAGGCACGAAAGCACTCACACCTTGGCCTAGAGAACATACGGTTATTGGAGAAATACAAAATTAATCACTTGGACTGAAGGAGATCGGACCGATAACAATATCTAAGAGAGATAGCTGAGAAAGACCATAATGAGTATACTATGGAAAATTAAAAAGGTCCCAGAAAATGGAAGGCGAACAGAAATCACACCTGGATAATCCACAATGAAAGATGATGTCCGTCTTTAGACAGACTCTGCTGGAACGTTTGAAAGTCAGAGAAATTCACAAGCCAAAAGACGGCAGCGAAGGTCAAGCCTGGGCTAAGTGGGAAGGGTGAGTTATGAGACTGCTCCAAGCGGGCCAGGAAACCGTGTGTCCATGAAGCTTGCCGGGACAGCAGAGACACGATTATGACAAATCCTCTGACATCACAGTGGACCCGAAAAACAACCTGGCCTCATCTACACAGTGCCAGAGTTGGGCTCAAGTAGCATATTCAAGTCCCATTGCCCTCAACTGCAGGTTGCCAATGGAACATGAAAGGGGGCGGCCGGTGGTGCAATGGTGAGGTCCGCACCTTCTGGGTCGGTGGCCCGGGGTGGGCCGGGTGGACACTCGGGTGAGCCTGCTCACCACTGCTTCAGGCATTCTGGGGCAGGCGTCCGAGGTAGTGTAGAGGCAGATGGGAAGGGACGTTAGACAGGGCCAGACTTCCACAGCAAATACAGGAGCACTGCCAGCAGATGTGAGCTCAGCGATGCACTTCTGCCAGAATAAAACCGATTCAAAGTTGCAAAGCATAGAGAAACTGAAGCTGAAAAGAAAAAGTGAAAAACTGCATGCCAGTGAGAAGGATGAGATCTCTATGAAGAAACTTAGCAAAACAGGTGAAAGCCATGTCAATGGAAAACTAACAAACGTTGGGGGAAAGAAATTCAAGAAGACACAAGGAGAAAGAAGGAGATTCCAGGATCTAGGAATGGAGGCATCAACACACTTGAAACGTCCATACCAGAGCAAGGAATCTCTGGATTCCATGCAATCCCAGTCAAAGTTGCAGCAATGTTTCCCACAGAGACAGAAGAGGGAATCCTAAAGCTTCTAGCCAGCAAGAAGAGACCCTGACTAGGCAAAGGAATCCTCAGGAAAACGAAAAAAGCAGGACGTGGCACACTTTCCGATTTCAACATATAGGACGAAGCACTAGGTACCGAGACGGCACAGTCTGGGCCCCAAAACAGGCACACAGACCCATGCAACTGAATCGAGAACCCAGAGCCCAACTCAAACGTACATGGACAGCCCATTTTCGACCAGGGAGCCAAGAGGAGACAGCGGAAAAAGGAAAGTCTCTACCATAAATGGTGCTGGGAAGCCTGCACAGCCACATGGAACACAATGAGAGTACACCATGATGTTACACCTGGCACACACACCACCTCGAAATGGATTAAAGGCTTGAATGGCAGACTTGAAACCGTGAACCTTGTAGCAGAAGACCTAGGCAGAGTGCTCTTTGCCATCTGTCTGAGCCGCCTGTTTGGAAGAAGCAAGTCCGACTGGGTAAGGGCAACCAAGTAAACAAGAAACCAATGGGACCACGTCAAATGCGGACGCTTCTGCCCAGTGAAGGAAACCATCGACTTAATGCAAAGATAGGACAACGACTGGGAGAGGATGTTTGCAAACCACACATCGGACAAGGGGTGATAAGCCCAAAGATGCAATCAACTCGCACGTCTCCACAAGAAAAAAAACGGCAAGCCAATGAAAACCTGGGCAAAAGATGGAAACAGAGATTTCTGCCAAGAAGATCGAAAGAGGGCCAATGGGTGCATGAAAACTTGTTCACCATCATTAAGTCTCAGGCCAATGCAAATGCAAACTGCAAGGGCACAGCAGCTCTCTGTGGTCTGAATGGCTATAAGAAACCAGACAGGAAGCAACAAGTGTCAGAGAGGAGGTGGAGAGAAGGGAAGTCTCCTGCTCCGTTGGTGGGAGTGCAGACCGGTGCAGCCACTACGCCAAGCGGTGTGGAACTGCCTCAGAACTTGAAGAATCCATGTCCCATATGATCCAGCTATTCCTCTGCGGCGTGTTGATCCAAAGAACTCGGAAACACTACTGCATAAAGACCTGTGCACTGCTGAGTTAACCACAGCGTCGCTCCCACTACCCAAGACTTGGAATCCTCCCTGGAGCCCAGCAAGGGACGAGTGCAAAAGGAAGATGGGATATAGCCATGCAATGGCATACCAGTCAGCCAGAACCAAGGATGCAATCCAGCCATTTGTGACCACCAGAATGGCTGTGAGGGTTTTAGGAAAGTGAAACAAACCCCGGGGAGAAAGGCAAATACCGTAGGAACTCACTTAAGAGGAGAAGAAAAAACAAGCAGTAAGGAACAGGTGGCATGGGTCATTTGATTGGGGGTTCCCAGAGACAAAGCGGGGAGGTGTGAGAGGGGGAAACAGATGATGAGACACAAGTGTGTGGTGAGGGCCTGCTATTAGGCTTACGCAGCGGAAGATGATGTAAGCTACACGGAAGTCTACATCGATGAGGATGCAAATCGGAAAGATATAGGATGTTCTAATGCAGGGTTACGGCAATAAATTCACCTAAAAGCAAAAAATCCAAAATGGGATCCAGAATGACGGCATAAAGCTTTGGGGCCGAAAGAGATTAGAGAAGGTGAACTTCCAAGGCTGGAAAATCACCTCAAAATGCGTACTGATGCTACAGAAAGGTAGACCATTCCAATTAGATGAAGAGGAATACTACCCACAGAACATGCTGCGTGCTAGACCCATGCACCAATGGAAAAGGTTACCATCCAGGATGTTACTACTAATCACCTTCACGAATAATCCAAACAGGCCCTCGTGTTCCCAAGCACAGGCAAAAGGTTGGTCCAAAAGTCCAATTCAGGGCCTGCCCTGTGGCGGAGCGCGTAAGTGCCCACGTTCCGCTTGGGCGGCCCAGGCCTCACTGTTTCACATCACGGGTGCAGATCACATTAGCAGTGTTAGGAAATATAGATTTCATGGTACGGTGCGGACAGGGATCATAAAATAAGTAGCAATGGTGAGGTCACCTTATCAATACGCACCAGAAAAAGAACCGTGAGGTTTTTACAATCCATGAACGCGTCTGGTACACTTCCCCAAAGGAAGAAGGAAGGAAAACATGGGACCTGCCAAGGTGGAATCGGCAGAGTGCTAGGAGATGACACGATCATTGTGCATCAGAGGATTGCCCGGGCAACTTCAACTTGGGAGGGAGTCCAGGTCTTTCTCTGGGGAACGTCCACCCACTTGGCCATCTACATAAAATGTAAGGGATAAAACCCAGGATAATCTTACAGGACAGAAACCAGTGTCTAGAGAGAATGTAGCAGGCCTTCCAAAGTTCGAGGGGCAACACAGAAACCGACAAGAAATCGAGAAAAAGGAAAACTATCCTACCTGGAAAGGGTGAGGAGTCAGACTGGCCTGAGATGGCTCTGAAACTCTGTGTGCACGCAGGTTGTCAGGACAACTTCGAATTTTGAGGTTGTTTATGACATCACGAGGATCATGTCCGCCAAGATGGCCGCACGGTTACAGACTGAGGATTGGCCTAGGCTAGGCTATTAAAGGGAGGGATACCGAGAAACAGCTTTGAGAAACAGAAAGCGGACACATAAACTGGAGGACATAAAACAGACGCTGATTCAAGGGGTAAGAAAGGAATCCTTGGCAAGAAGCGAGAATAGAGGGACAAGCACCGAGAGGAGAACGTTGTCATCTATTCAAGTCTATGGGGAGGCCATGCTGATTCAAGCTTGCAACTTGATTGGAAGCAAGAGGCCGGTCTTGGGCCTTATCAGACCTACGTGGTCCTTCTGCCTTAAGCATAAGCCAAAGTCAAGAATGAGGTCTTGAGGACGTTGAAGAGAAGACTCGATGCCTCCTTTCCTAGGTCCCTGGCATTCTTTGCAGATCAGTCTCACTTTCCATAGCTCTGGCATCACGGGGGCCCACTGGGTACATGCTAATGTGTCCCAAGAGATGTCTTGGAAGCCTTGAAGGAATGGAGCCCTGTCACGCTTGGGCTATGTCTCTTTGTTTGGAAGTGCTCTACAAGGGTGCTGAAAAGCACCCTTTTCCACAGGGCTTCGTTCCTTCGTGAAGGCTGCCCTCCCAGGCTAGTGTGCTCAGTTTGCCTCCATCGAAATTCTCTCCCCCTACCTCTTGCTGTAGAAGGATTATTGATTATGTGTTTTGACACCACATGTAAGGAAGTGGTCTGAAAATCAGAACATTACAATTCTGTTTCAAGAAAAATAAACAGGCCAGGGCTGAGGATGTAAGGCAAACAAATGGCACAGCCTATAGAAATAAAGTAAGCCCGTATCTAGACGGAACCTAGGGGAACGTTCCAGGATCAGGGGTGAAGTTTGAAACTTCCCAAATCCGGAAAGGAGACAGAAAAATATCTTTCCTGGAGAGAGGAATTCATCAGATTTGTCTAATTGTCTTGCAAACATTGTGTCCCTGAAGGGGGATGCCAGGACCACCTCGAATTAGGAGTTTCTGACCTCAGGATGTCAAACCAACCCAGATGACCACGTGTTGTCAGTGCTTAGTTTGACCTAGGCTAGGACAGCAAAGACTCCTTCAAGTGACCGGTGCAAATTCAAAGACAACAACCAAGAGTCACGAAAGCACTCACACCTCGGCCTAGAGAACATACGGTTATTAGAGAAATTCAAAATTAATCACTTGGACTGAAGGAGATCGGACCGATAAGAATATCTAAGAGAAATAGCTGAGAAAGACCATTACGAGTATACTAGGAAAAATTAAAAAGGTCCCAGAAAATGGAAGGTGAACAGAAATCACACCTGAATAATCCACAATGAACGACGTCAGTCTTTAAACAGAGTCTGCTTCAACGTTTGAATGTCAGAGAAATGCACAAGCCACAAATCGGCAGCGAAGGTCAAACCTGGGCTAACTGGAAAGGGCGAGTTATGAGACTGCTCCAAGCGGGCTCTGAAACCCTGTGTCCATGACCCTTGCCGGCACAGCAGAGACACAATTATGACAAATCCTCTGACATCACAGTGGACCCGAAATACTACCTGGTCTCATCTACACATCTGTAGCATCTGTCAGCATTTTGAGGTGATTTTCCATCCTTGGAAGTTCACCTTCTGTAAACTCTTTCCGCCCCCAAAACTTTATGACATCATTCTGGACCCCTTTTTGGATTTTTGATTTGAGGTGAATTTATAGCCATGACCCTGCATTAGAACATACTATAACTTCCAGATTCACATCCTCATTGCTTTAGACTTCTGTGTAGCTTACATCATCTTCACCAGTGTAAGACTAATCACAGGCCCTCACCACACACTTGTGCCTAATCTTCTCTTTCACCCTCCCTCACCGCCCCTCTTTGCCTCTGTGAGCCAGCAATCAAATGTTCTGTGCCACCTGTTGGTTAGTGATTGCTTTTTCTTCTCCTTGTAAGTGAGATACTATGGTATTTGAATTTCTCCCTGGGGCTATGTTTCACTTCCCCTAAAACCCTCACAGCCATTCTGGTGGTCACAAATGGCTGGCTTGCATCATTTGTTCCGGCTGAGTGGTATGCCATTGTGTGGCTATAGCCCATCTTCCTTCTCCAATCATCCCTTGCTGGACACCAGGGCGCTTTCCAAGTCTTGGATATCAGGAGTAAGACTGTGGTGAACTCAGCCATGCACATGTCCTTATGCAGTAGTCTTTCTGACTTTTTTGGATAAGCAAGCGGCAGATTAATAGCTGGGTCATATGGGACATGGATTCTTAAACTTCTGAGGCAGTTCCACACCTTTGGCGTTGTGGCTGCACAGGGTTACACTCCCACCAGCAGTGCACGAGGCTTCCCTTCTCTCCACCTCCTCTCTGACACTTGTTATTTCCTGTCTGCTTCCTTCTAGCCATTCTGACCACAGTGAGCTGCCATGTCCTTGCAGTTTGGATTTGCATTTTCCTGAGACTTAATGATGGTGAACAAGTTTTCATGCACCTGCTGGCCCTCTTTCTATCTTCTTCGGAGAAATCTCTGCTTCCATCTTTTGACCAGGTTTTCATTGGCTTGTTTATTTTTTCTTGTGGAGACTACTGAGTTGATTTTATCTTTGGGCTTTTCACCCCTTGTCCGATGTGTGATTTGCAAACATCCTCTCCCAGTTGTTGTGCTGTCTTAGCATTCAGTCGATGGTTTCCTTGACTGGCAGAAGCGTCCGCATTTGATGTGTTCCCGTTTGTTTCTTGTTTCCTTTGTTGCCATTTCACAGTCAGACATGCTTCTTCCAAATAGGCGGCTCAGACAGATGGCAAAGAGCAATCTGCCTAGGTCTTCTCCTACAAGGTTCACGGTTTCAAGTCTGCCATTCAAGGCTTTGATCCATTTCAGGTGGTGTGTGTGCCAGGTGTAACATCATGGTGTACTCTCGTAGTGTTCCATGTGGCTGTGCAGACTTCCCAGCACCATTTACGGTAGAGACTCTCCTTTCTCCGGTGTCTCCTCTTGGCTCCCTTGTAGAAAATGGGCTGTCCATGTACGTTTGAGTTGGGCTCTGGGCTCTCAATTCTTTTGCATGGGTCTGTGTGCCTATTTTTGGGCCCAGACTGTGCCGTTTCGGTACCTAGCGCTTCGTCCTCTATGTTGAAATCAGAAATTGTGACACGTGCTGCTTTGTTTGTTTTCCTGAGGATTCCTTTGCCTATTCAGGGTCTCTTGTTGCTGCCTAGAAATTTTAGGATTCTCTCTTCTTCTCTGTGGCAAATACTGCTGCAACTTTGACTGGGATTGCATGGAATCCAGAGATTCCTTTCTGCGGTATGAACCTTTCAAGTGTGTTAATCCTTCCATTCCTAGATCCCTCGATATCTTTTTTTTCTTGTGTCTTCTTGAATTTCTTTCCCCAAAGGTTTGATAGTTTTTGAATTAACATAGAATTCACCAGTTTTGCTAAGGTTATTCACAGAGATTCTGTTCTTTGTAATGGCAAGCTCCTGTTTTTTTTTTCTTAGCTTCAGTTTTTCTATTCTTTGCAACTTTTAATTGGTTTTGTTTTGGCACAAGTGCATTGCTGTGCTCACATCTGCTGGCAATGCTCCTGTATTCGCTGTGGAAGTCTGGCCCTGTCTAACGTCCCTTCCCATCTGCCTCTACACTACCTGGACGCCTGCACCAGAATGACTTAAGCAGTGGTGAGGAACCCCAAACGGAGGATTCCACCCAGCCCATACTGGGCCACAGACCCAGAAGGTGCGGACCTCACCACTGCACCACCGGCCGGCCCCTTTCAGCAACGTGCAGTTGAGTGCAATGGGAGTTAAATATACTAGTGAGCCCAACTCAAGCACTGTGTAGATGAGGCTAGGTTGTTTTTCGGGTCCATTGTGATGTGAGAGAATTTGTCATAATTGTGTCTCTGAGGTCCAGCATGCTTCATGGATACAGGTTTCAGAGCCTGCTTGGAGCAGTCTCATAACTCACCCTTCCCAGTTAGCCCATGCTTGACCTTCGCTGCCATTTTTTGGCTTGTGAATTTCTCTGACTTTAAAACGTTAAAGCAGAGTCTGTCTAAAGACGGACATCATCTTTCATTGTGGATTATTCAGGTGTGATTTCTGTTCACCTTCCATTTCCTGGTCCTCTTTTTCTTTTCCATAGTATACTTGTCAGGGTCTTTCTCAGCTATCCCCCTTAGACATGCTTATCAGTCCGTTCTCCTTCATTCCAAGTGATTAAGTTTGTATTTCTTTAATCGCTGTATGTTCTCTAGGGCGAGGTGTGAGTGCTTTCGTGACTCTCTGTTGTTGTCTTTGAATTTGCACGGGTCACTTGAAGGAGTCTTTGCTGTCCTAGCCCAGGTCAAGCTAAGCACTGAGAACACGTGGTCATCTGGGTTGGTTTGACATCTTGAGGTCAGAAACTCCAAATTCGAGGTGGTCCTGGCAACCCCCTTCACGGACACAATGTTTCCAAGAGAAATTAGACAAATCGGATGAATTCCTCTCTCCAGGAAAGATATTTTTCTGTCTCTTTTCCGGATTTGGGAAGTTTCGAACTTGACCCCTGATCCTGGAACGTTCCCCTAGATTCCGTCCAGATACGGGCTTACTTAATTTTTATAGGGTGTGCCATTTGCTTGCCCTACATCCTCTGCCCTGGCCTGTTTATTTTTCTTGAAACACAATTGTAAAGTTCTAATTTTCGTGCAACTTCCTTACATATGGTGTCAAAACACATAGTCAATAATCCTTATACGGCAAGAGGTAGGGGGAGAGAATTTCGATGGAGGCAAACTGAGCACACTAGCCTGGGAGGGCAGCCTTCACGAAGGAACGAAGCCCTGTGGAAAAGGGTGCTTTTCAGCACCCTTGTAGAGCACTTCCAAACAAAGAGACATAGCCTAAGCGTGACAGGGCTCCATTCCTTCAAGGCTTCCAAGACATCTCTTGGGACACATTACCATGTGCCCAGTGGGCCCACGTGACACCAGAGCTTCGGAAAAAGAGACTGACCTTCAAAGAATGCTATGGGCCTTGGAAAGGAGGCATCGATTCTTCTCTTCAATGTCCTCAAGACATCTTTCTTGACTTTGCATTATGCTTAAGGCACAAGGGCACTGTAGGTGTGATGAGCCCCAAGTCCGGCCTCTTATTTCCAATGAAGTTGCAAGCTTGAATCAGCATGACCTCCCCCTAGACTTAAACAGATGACAATGTTCTCCTCTCAGTGCTTGTCCCTCTATTCTCACATGTGGCCTAGGGTTCCTTTCTTATCCCTTGCATCAGACTCTGTCTTATCTCTTCTAGTTTCTGTGCCTGCTTTCTGTTTGACAAAGCTGTTTCTGGGTATCCCTCCCTTTAATAGCCTAGCCTAGGCCAATCCTCAGACTGTAACCATGCGGCCA
Source organism: Equus asinus (assembly GCF_041296235.1). NCBI lineage: Eukaryota > Metazoa > Chordata > Mammalia > Perissodactyla > Equidae > Equus > Equus asinus. The sequence continues at coordinate 15,971,300 of NC_091790.1, read as the reverse complement.
CCCTGGGGGACATGTTCACCGTGATGTCATAAACAACCTCAAAATTCGAAGTTGTCCTGACAACCTGCGTGCACACAGAGTTTCACAGCCCTCTCAGACCAGTCTGACTCCTCACCCTGTCTAGGTAGGATAGTTTTCCTTTTTCTGCAATTGTTGTCAGCTTCTATCTTTCTCCTTGAACTTCGAAAGGGCTCCTACATTCTCTCTAGACACTGGTTTCACTCCTGTAAGATTATCCTGGGTTTTATCTCTTATATCTTGGGTAGATGGCAAAATGGGTGGACCTTACCCAGAGAAAGTCCTGGACTCCCTCACAAGTTGAAGTTGCCCAGGCAATGTTCTGATGCACAATGATCATGTCATCTCGTGGCACTCTGCCAATTCCACCTTGGCAGGTCACAAGTTTTCCTTCCTTCTGCCTTTGGGAAGTGTACCAGATGCTTCCATAGATTGTAATATTCTTATGGTTCCTTTTCTTGTGCGTATTGATAACGTATGCTCACAATTGCTGCTTATTTATGATCTCTGCCCGCACCGTACCATGAAATCTATATTTCCTAACACTACTAATGTGATATGCACTCGTGATGTGAAACAGTGAGGCCCGGGCCGCCCAAGAGGAATGTGGGCGCTTACCCGCTCCACCACAGGGCCGGCCCTGAGTTGTAATTTTGGACCAACCTTTTGCCTGAACTTGGGAAGACGTGGGCCTGTTTGGATTATTCGTGAAGGTGATTAGTAATAACATCATGGACGGTAACATTTTCCGTTCATTCATGGGTTTAGGACTGATCATGTTCTCTTCATAGTATTCCTCTTCACCTATTTGGAATGGTCTGCCTTTCTATAGCATCTGTAAGCATTTTGAGGTGATTTTCCATCCTTGGAAGTTCACCTTCTCTAATCTCTTTCAGCCCCCAAAGCTTTACGCTGTCTAACTGGGCCCCTTTTTGGATTTTTGATTTTAGGTGAATTTATTGCCATAACCCTGCATTAGAACATCCTACATCTTCCAGATTTACATCCTCCTTGCTTTAGACTTCTGTGTGGCTTACATCATCTTCACCAGTGTAAGCCTAATCACAGGTCCTCACCACACAGTTGTGCCTAATCATCTCTTTCACCCTTCCTCACTGCCTTTTTTGCCTCTTGGAACCCGGAATCCAATGTCCAGTGCCACCTGTTCATTAGTGCTTGCTTTTTCTTCTCCTTGTAAGTGACATCCTATGGTATTTGGCTTTCTTCCTGGAACTTGTTTCACTTCCGCTAAAACCCTCACAGCCATTCGTGTGGTCACAAATGGCTGGATTGCATACTTTGTTCCGGCTGAGTGGTACGCCATTCTGTGGGTATAGCCCATCTTCCTTCTCTATTCGTCCCCTGCTGTGCACCAGGTCGGTTTCCAACTCTTAGATAGCGGGAGTAAGGCTGTGATGAACTCAGCGGTGCACGTCTTTATGCAGTAGTATTTCCGAGTTCTTTGGATAAACACACCGCACAGGAATAGGTGGATCATATGGTACATGGATTCTTAAATTTCTGAGGATGTTCCACACCACTTGGCATAGTGGCTGCACCGGTTTATACTCCCACCAGCAGTGCAGGAGGCTTCCCTTCTCTCCACCTCTTCTCTGACACTTGTTGTTTCCTCTCTGGTTCCCTATAGCCATTCTGACCACAGTGAGCTGCCATGTCCTTGCAGTTTGGATTTGCATTGGCCTTAGACTGAATGAGGGTGAGCAAGTTTTCATGCACCTGTTGGCCCTCTATCGATCTTCTTGGGAGAAATCTCTGTTTCCATCTTTTGACCAGGTTTTCATTGGCTTGCTTTTTTTCTAGTGGAGACGTGTGAATTGATTGTATCTATGGGCTTTTCACCCCTTGTCTGATGTGTAGTTTGCAAACATCCTGTCCCAGGTGTTGTGCTGTCTTTGCATTGAGTCGATAGTTTCCTTCACTGGGTCGAAGCATCTGCATTTCACGTGGTCCCGTTTGTTTCTTGTTTCCTTTGTTGCCCTTGCCAAGTCAGATATGCTTCTGCCAAATAGGCGGCTCAGATGGCAAAGAGCACTCTGCCTAGGTCTTCTCCTACAAGGTTCACAGTTGCAAGTCTGACATACAGGGCTTTAATCCATTTCAGGTGGTGTGTGTGCCAGGTGTAACATCATGGTGTACTCTCATTGTGTTCCATGTGGCTGTGCAGGCTTCCCAGCACCATTTATGGTAGAGACTCTCCTTTCTCCGCTGTCTCCTCTTGGCTCCCTGGTCGAAAATGGGCTGTCCATGTACGTTTGTGTTGGGCTCTGGGTTCTCGATTCTGTTGCATGGGTCTGTGTGCCTGTTTTGGGGCCTAGACTGTGCCGTCTCGGTACTTAGTGCTTCGTCCTATATGTTGAAATCGGAAAGTGTGCCACGTCCTGCTTCTTTCGTTTTCCTGAGGATTCCTTTGCCTATTCAGGGTCTCTTGTTGCTGGCTAGAAACTTTAGGATTCCCTCTTCTGTCTCTGTGGGAAACATTGCTGCAACTTTGACTGGGATTGCATGGAATCCAGAGATTCCTTTCTCTGGTATGGACATTTCAAATGGGTTAATGCTTCCATTCCTAGATCCTGGAATCTCCTTCTTTCTCCTTGTGTCTTCTTGAATTTCTTTCCCCCAACGTTTGTTAGTTTTTGATTGACATAGCTTTCACCTGTTTTGCTAAGGTTCTTCATAGAGATCTTATTTTTCTCACTGGCATTCAGATTTTGTTTTTCTTTTCAGCTTCAGTGTTTCTATTCTTTGCAACTTTGAATTGGTTTTGTTTTGGCAGAAGTGCATCGCTGATCTCACATCTGCTGGCAATGCTCCTGTATTTGCTGTGGAAGTCTGGCCCTGTCTAACGTCCCTCCCCATCTGGCTCTACACTACCTTGGACGCCTGCCCCAGAATGACTGAAGCAGTGGTGAGGACGATCACCCACTTTATTCCACCCGGCCCACCCTGGGCCACCAAACCAGAAGGTGCTGACCTCGCCACTGCACCACCGGCTGGCCCCTTTCATGTTCCATTGGCAACCTGCAGTTGAGTGCAGTGGAACTTGAATGTGCTACTTGAGCCCAACTTTGGCACTGTATAGATGAGGCCACGAAGTTATTCAGGCCCACTGTGATGTCAGAGGATTTGTCATAATTGTGTCTCTGCTGTCCCGGAAATCTTCATGGACACAGGGTTTCAGAGCCCACTTGGAGCAGTCTCATATCTCTCCTTTCCCAATTAGCCCAGGTTTGACCTTCACTGCCGCTTTTTGGCTTATGAATTTCTCTGACTTTAATACGTTCAGAGTCTGTGTAAAGCCTTACATCTTTCATTGTGAATTATTCAGGTGTGACTTCTGTTCACCTTCCATTTTCTGTCGCCTTTTTTTCTTTTCCAGAGTATAATCGTCATGTTCCTTCTCAACTATCTCCCTTAGATATGCTTATCAGTCCGTTCTCCTTCAGTCCAAGTGATTAATTTTGTATATCTTTAATCACCATATGTTCTCTAGGACGAGGTGTGAGTGCTTTCGTGATTCTTGGTTGTTGTCTTTGAATTTGCACCAGTCACTGCCAGGACTCTTTGCTAACCTAGCCTAGGTCACACTAAGCACTGAGACCACATGGTCATCTGGGTTGGTTGACATCCTGAGATCAGAAACTCCAAATTCGAGCTGGTCCTGGCAACCCCATTCAGGGACATACTGTTTCTGAGACTAATTAGAGAAATCTGATGAATTCCTCTCTCAGGAAAGAAATTTTTCTTCTCATTTCTGGATTTTGGAAATTTCGAACTTGACCCCTGATCCTTGGACTTTCCCTTAGAATGTGTCTTGATAGGGGCTTACTTTAATTCTCTAGAGTGTGCCATTTCTTTGCCTTACATCCTCAGCCCTGGAATGTTTATTTTCCTTGGTACAGACTTGTAATGTTGTAATTTTGAGCCAACTTCCTCACATATGGTGTCAAGACACATAATCAATAATCCTTATACAGAAAGAGTTAAGGGGAGACAATTTCATTGGAAGCAAAGTGAGCACTCTAGCCTGGGAGGTCAGCCTTCACAAAGGAATGAAGACCTCTGGAAAAGGGTGCTTTTCAACACACTTGTAGAGCGCTTCCAGACAAGGAGACATACCCACAGTGACAGGGATCCATTCCTTCAAGGCTTCCAAAACATATCTTGGGACACATAAGCAATTACCCAGTGGGAACCCATGACGCCAGAGCTATGGAAAGTGAGACTGATCTTCAAAGAATGCTAGGGGCCTAGGAAAGGAGGCATCGATTCTTTTCAGCAATGTTTGGAACAGATAATTTTTGACTTTGCATTATGCTTAAGGCAGAAGGACACTATGTCCGTGAAGGGGGTTGCCAGGACCTCCTCAAATTTGGAGTTTCTGATCTCAGGATGTCAAACCAACCCAGATGACCACGTGTTCTCAGTGCTTAGTTTGACCTAGGCTAGGATAGCAAAGATTCCTACAATGACCAGTGTAAATTCTAAGACAACAACCAAGAGTCACGAAAGCACTCACACCTCGGACTAGAGAACATACGGTGATTAAAGAAGTATAAAATTAATCACTTGGAATGAAGGAGAACGAACTGATAAGCATGTCTAAGGGACATAGCTGAGAAAGACCATGACGAGTATATTATAGAAAAGGAAAAAAGGTCCCAGAAAATGGAAGGTGAACAGAAATCACACCTTGATAATCCACAATGAAAGATGATGTCAGTCTTTAGAAAGACTCTGCTTGAACGTTTGAAAGTCACAGTAATTCACAAGCCAAAAAGCAGAGAAGGTCAAACCTTTGCTAACTGGGAAGGGCGAGTTATAAGACTGCTCCAAGCAGGCTCTGGAAGCCTGTGTCCATGAATATTGTTGGGATAGCAGAGACACAATTATGACAAATCCTCTGACATCACAGTGGAAACAAAAAACACCTGGCCTCATCTACACAGTGCCATAGATGGGCTCAAGTACCATACTCAAGTCCCACTGCACTCAACTGCAGGTTGCCACTGGAACATGAAAGGGGCCGGCCGGTGGTGCAGCAGTGATGTCCACACCTTTTGGGTCAGTGGCCGGGTTTGGGCTGGGTGGAATCCTGGGGGTGAGCCTGCTCACCACTGCTTCAGTTATTGTGGGGCAGACGTCAGAGGTAATGTAGAGGAAGATGGGAGGGCAGGTTAGACAGTGCCAGACTTAAACAGCAAATACAGGAACATTGCCAGCAGATGTGAGCCTAGTGATGCACTTCTGCCAAAGCAAAATCAGTCAAAATTTGCAAAGTATAGAAAACCTGAAACTGGAAGAAAAAAACAACAGCTTGCCAGTTAGGCGAACAAGATCTCTATGAAGAACCTTAGCAAAACAGGTGAAGCTATGTCAATCGAAAACTAGCAAGCGTTTGGTGAAAGATGTTCAAAATGACACAAGGAGAAAGAAGGAGATTCCAGGATCTAGGAATGGAAGAATTAGCACATTTGAAACGTCCATACCGGAGAAAGGAATCTCTGGATTCCATGCAATCCCAGTCAAATTTGCAGCAATATTTGCCACAGAGATAGAAGAGAGAATCTTAACGTTTCTAGGCAGCAACAACAGACCCTGAATAGGCAAAGGAATCCTCAGGAAAACGAACAAAGCAGGACATATCACACTTTCTGATTTCAATATAGAGGGCGAAACTCTAGGTACCAAAACCGCATAACCTGGGCCCAAAAACAGGCACACATACCCATGCAACAGGAGCGAGAACCCAGAGCCCAACTCAAACGTACATGGACAGCCCATTTTCTACCAGGGAGCCAAGAGAAGACAGTTGAGAAGGGAGAGTCTGTACAATAAACGGTGCTGGGAAGCCTGCACATCCACATGGAACACAACGAGAGAAGACCATGATGTTACACCTGGCACACACACCATGTGAAATGGATTGAAGCCCTTAATGGCAGACTTGAAACTGTGAAACTTGTAGCAGAAGACCTAGGCAGAATGCTCTATTCCATCTGTCTGAGCCACCTATTTGGAAGAAGCATGTCTGACTGGGCAAGGGCAACAACGGAAACAAGAAACAAACGGGACCACATCAAATGCACACGCTTCTGCCCACTCAAGGAAACCATGGACTCGATGCAAAGACAGCACAACACCTGGGAGAGGAAGTTTGCAAACCACAAATCGGACAAGGGGTGAAAAGCCCAAAGATACAATGAACTCGCACGTCTCCACAAAAAAAAAAAAAGCCTATGAAAACCTGGTCAAAAGATGGAAACAGAAATTTCTCCCAAGAAGATCAAAAGAGGGGTAACAGGTGCATGAAAACTTGTTCACCATCATTAAGTCTCAGGAAAATGAAAATCCAAACTGCAAGGACATAGCAGCTCACTGTGGTCAGAATGGCTATAAGGAAGCAGACAGGAAACAAGTGTCAGAGAGGAGGTGGAGAGTACGGAAGCCTCCTGCACTCCTGCTGGGAGTGTAAAACAGTGCAGGCAGTATGTTAAGTGGTGTGTAACTGCCTCTGAAAGTTAAGAATCCATGTCCCATATGATCCAGCTATTCCTCTGAGGCGTGTTTATCCAAAGAACTCGGAAACACTACCACATAAAGACATGTGCATGGCTGATTTCACCACAGCCTTATTCCCACTATGCAAGACTTGTAAGCCGCACTGGTGCCCAGCAAGGGACGAGTGCAGAAGGAAGATGGGCTCTAGCCACACAATGGCATACCACTCAACCGGAACAAAGGATGCAACCCAGCCATTTTTGATCACGAGAATTGATATGAGGGTTTTAGGGGAAGTGAAACAAGCTCCAGGGACTATGTCAAATACCATAACATCTCACTAACAAGTAGAAGAAAAAGCAAGCAATAACCAATATGTGGCATGTGATATTTGTGCCTTCCCAGAGGCAAAGCAGTGCGGTGGAGAAGGGTGAAAGATATGATTAGGCACAAGTATGTGGTGAGGGCCTGCGATTCGGCTTTGGATGGTGAAGATGATTTAACCTACACAGAAGTCTAAATCGCTGAGGATGTAAATCTGAAAGATATAGGATGTTCTAATGCAGTGTTACAGCAATGAATTCACCTAAAATCACAAATCCAAAAAGGATTTGTGAAGAATGACAGCATAAAGCCCTGGGGACTGAAAGAGATAGGAGAAGGTGAACTTCCAAGCATGGAAAATCACCTCCAAATGCGTACTGATGCTACAGAAAGGTAGACCGTTCCAAATAGATGAAGAGGAATACTACCACGAGAAGATGATCAGTCCTAAACCCATGAACCAAGGGAAAACGTTACCGTCCAGGATGTTACAACTAATCACCTTCATGACTAATCCAAACAGGCCCACGTCTTACCCCGTTAAAGCAAAATGTTGGTCCAACAGGACAATTCATGGCCGGCCCTGTGGTGGAGCGTGTAAGTGCCCACGTTCCGTTTGTGTGGCCTGGGCCTCACTCCCTCAAATCACGGGTGCCGATCACATGAGCAGTTTTAGGAAATATAGATTTCATGGTACGGTGCAGACAGGGATCATATATAAGTAGCAATTGTGAGGATATGTTATCAATACACACCAGAAAAAGAACCATGAGAATATTACAATCTATGAACGCATCTGGTACACTTCCCCAAAGGAAGAAGGAAGGAAAACATGTGACCTGCTAAAGAGGAATTGGCAGAGTGCTAGGAGATGACATGATCATTGCACCTCAGAGGATTTCCTGGGCAACTTCAACTTGGGAGGGAGTCCAGGACTTTCTCAGGGGAAGGTCCACCCACTTGGCAATCTACACAAGATATGAGACAACCCAGGATAATCTTACAGGAAAGAAACCAGTGTCTAGAGAGAATGTAGCAGGCCTTTCAAAGTTCAAGGAGAAAGTGAGAAACCAACAAGAAATTCAGAAAAAGGAAAACTATCCTACCTGGAAAGGGTGAGGAGTCAGACTGGTCTGAGATGGCTCTGAAACTCTGTGTGCATGCAGGTTGTCAGCACAACTTCGAGTTTTGAGGTTGTTTATGACATCATGGTGCACATGTCCCCCAAGATGGCCGCATGGTTACAGTCTGAGGATTGGCCTAGGCTAGGCTATTAAAGGGAGGGATACCCTGAAACAGCTTTGAAAAACAGAAAGCGGGCACAGAAACTGGAACAGAGAAAACAGACTCTGATTCAAGGGATAAGAAAGGAATCCTTGGCAAGAAGCAAGAATAAAGGGACAAGCTCTGAGAGTAAAACATTGTCATCTATTCAAGTCTATGGGGAGGCCATGCTGATTCAAGCTTGCAACTTGATTGGAAACAAGAGGCCAGACTGGGCCTTTTGAGGCCTACAGTGTCCTTTTGCCTTAAGCATAATCCAAAGTGAAGATGACGTCTTGAGGACATTGAAGAGAAGAATCGATGCCTCCTTTCCTATGGCCCTAGCCTGCTTCAAAGATCAGTCTCACTTTCCATAGCTCTGGCGTCACGAGGGACCGTTAGGTACATGAGAATGCGTCCAAAGAGATGTCTTGGAACCCTTGAAGGAATGGAGCCCTGTCACGCTTGGGGTATGTCTGTTTGTTTGGAAGTGCTCCACAAGGGTGGTAAAAATCAGCATTTTCCAGAGGACTTTGTTTTTTGTGAAGGCTGCCCTCCCAGGCTGGAATCCTCAGTTTGGCTCCAATGACATTCTCTCCCTTCACCATTTGCCGTAGAAGGATTATTGATTATGTGTTTGGACACCATATGTAAGGACGCTGGCTGAAAATTAGAACATTACAATTCTGTTTCAAGAAAAATAAAGAAGCCAGGGCTGAGGATGTAAGGCAAACAAAGTTCACTCCCTATAGAAATAAAGTAAGCCCATATCTAGACGGAATCTAGGGGAACGTTCAAGGATCGGGGTCAAGTTTGAAACTTCCCAAATCCAGGAAACGAGAGAAAAATATCTTTTCTGGAGAGAGGAATTCATCATATTTGTCTAATTTGTCTGGGAAACATTATGTTCATGAAGGATGTTGCCAGGACCCCCGTGAAATTTGGAGTTTCTGATCTCAGGATGTCAAAAAAACCCAGATGACCACTTGTTCTCCGGGCTTAGTTTGACCAAGGCTAGAATAGCAAAGATTCCTACGAGTGACCAGTGCAAATACAAAGACAACAACCAAGAATCACGAAAGGACTCACACCTCGCCCTAGAGAACATACGGTGACTACAGAAATGCAAAATTAAAGACTTGGAATGAAGGAGAACCCACTGATAAGCATGTCTAAGGGAGATAGCTGAGAAAGACCATGATGATTATAGTATGGAAAAGAAAAAAAGGTCCCAGAAAATGGAAGACGAACAGAAATCATACCTGAATAATCCACAATGAAAGATGTGTGTCTTTAGACAGACTCTGCTTGAACGTTTGAAAGTTAGAGAAATTCACAAGCCAAAAAACGGCAGTGAATGTCAAACCTGGGCCAACTGGCAAGCATGAGTCATGAGACTGCTCCAAGCGGGCTCTGAAACCCTGTGTCCATGGAGCTTGCTGGGACAGCAGAGACACAATTCTGACAAATCCTCTGACATAACAGTGGACCCGATAAACAACCTGGGCTCATCTATACAGTGCCACAGTTGGGCTCAAGCAGCACATTCAAGTCCCATTTCACTCAACTGCCAGTGGCCAACGGAACATGAAAGGGGCCGGCCGGTGGAGCAGCTGTGAGGTCCAGACCTTCTGGGTCAGTGTCACCTGGTGGGCCGGTTGGAATCATGTGGGTGAGCCCCCTCACCACTGCTTCAGTCATTGTAGGGCAGGAGTCCGAGGTATTGTGGAGGCAGATGGGAAAGGACTTCAGACAGGGCCAGACTTCCACAGCAAATACAGTAGCATTGCCAGCAGATGTGGGCATAGCGATGTACTTCTGCTGAAACAAAACCTATTCAAGTTGCAAAGAATAGAAAAACTGAAGATAAAAAAAAGAAAAAATACAGCTTGCCAGTACGAAGAATAACATCTCTATGAAGAACCTTAGCGAAACAGGTGAAAGCTATGTTAATTCAAAAACTAGCAAACGTTTGGGGAAAGAAATTCAAGAAGACACAAGGAGAAAGAAGGATATTCCGGGATCTAGGAATGCAAGAATTAACACACTTGAAACGCCCATACCTGAGTAAAGGAATCTGTGGGTTGCATGCAATCCCAGTCAAAGTTGCAGCAATACTTGCCACAGAGATAGAAGACAGAATGCTAATGTTTCTAGCCAGCAACAAGAGACCCTGAATAGGCAAAGGAATCCTCAGGAAAACGAAAAGCAGGACGTATCACACTTTCTGATTTCAACATATAGGAAGAAGCGCTAGGTAACGAAATGGCACAGTCTGGGCCCAAAAACAGGCACACAGACCCATGCAACAGAATCGCGTACCCAGAGCCCAACTCAAACGTGCATGGACAGCCCCTTTTCGAGCAGGGAGCCAAGAAGAGACAGAGGAGAGAGGAGCGTCTCTACCATAAACGGTGCTGGGAAGGCTACACAGCCACATGGAACACAATGAGAGTAGACCATGATGTTACACCTGGCACACACACCACCTCGAAATAGATTAAAGCCCTGAATGGCAGACTTGAAACCGTGAACCTTGTAGGAGAAGACCTAGGCAGAGAGTTCTTTGCCATCAGTCTGAGACGCCTATATGGAAGAAGCATGTCTGACTGGGCAAGAGCAACAAAGGAATCATGAAACAAACGGGACCACATCAAATGCACACACTTCTGCACAGTCAAGGAAACCTTCCACTCAATGCGAAGACAACACAACAACTGGGAGAGGATGTTTGCAAACTACACATCAGACACGGGGTGGAAAGCCCAAAGATACAATCAACTCGCACGTCTCCACTAGAAAAAAACAACAAGCCAATGAAAACCTGGGTAAAAGATGGAAACAGAGATTTCTCCCAGGAAGATCGAAAGAGGGCCAGGAGGTGCATGAAAACTTGTTCACCATCATTAAACCTCAGGCCATGAAAATCCAAACTGGAATGACAAAGCAGCTCACTGTGCTGAGAATGGTTATAAGGAACCAGACGGAAACCTGCAAGTGTCAGAGGGGAGATGGCAGAAGGGAAGCCTCCTGTACTGCCGGTGGGAGTGTAATCTGGTGCAGCCACTACGCCAAGAGGTGTGGTGCTGCCTCAGAAGTTTAAGAATAGATGTGACATATGATCCAGCTATTCCTCTGTGGCCTGTTTATCCTAAGAACTCGGAAACACTACAGCATAAAGACATGTGCACCGCTGGGTTCAGCATAGCCTGACTCTCGCTATCCAAGACTAGGTAGCCACCCTGGTGCCCAGCAAGGGATGAAGGCAGAAGAAAGATGGGCTATAGCCACACAATGGCATACCACTCAACCAGAACAAAAGATGCAATCCAGCCATTTGTGATCACCTGTATAGCTGTGAGGGTATTCGGGGAAGTGAAAGAAGCCCCAGGGAGAATATCAGATACCATAGGATCTCACTTACAAGGAGAAGAAAAAACAAGCAGTAACCAACAGGTGACAAGGGACATTTGATTGCACATTCCCAGAGACAAAGCCGGGTGGTGTGGGACGGTGAAAGAGATGATTAGGCACAAAAGTGCAGTTAGGGCCTGCCATTAGGCTTATGCCACTGAAGATGATGTAATCTACACAGAAGTCTAAATAGATGAGGATGCAAATCTGAAAGACATAGGATGTTCTAATGCAGGGTTATGGCAATACACTCACCAAAAATCAAAAATCAAAAAAGAGGTCCAGAATGACGGCATAAAGCTTTGGAGGCTGAAGAGATTAGAGAAGGTGCACTTCCAAGGATGGAAAATCACCTCAAAATGCTTACTGATGCTACAGAAAGGTAGATCATTCAAAATAGTTGAAGAGGAATACTACCTAGAGAACATGATCAGTCCTAAAACCATGAACCAAGGGAAAATGGTACCGTCCATGCTGTTACTACTAATCACATTCAGGACTAATCAAAACGGGCCAACGACTTCCGAAGTTGAGGCAAAAGGTTGGTCCAAAAGAACAATTCAGGGCCAGCCCTGTGGTGGATTCTGTAAGTGCCCACGTTCCCCTTGGGCCACGGGACTCGCTGTTTCACATCACGGGTGCAGATCACATTAGCAGTGTTAGGAAATATAGATTTCATGGTACGGTGCAGACAAGGATCATAAAATAAGTAGCAATGGTGAGGTTACGTTATCAATACGCACCAGAAAAAGAACCGTGAGGCTTTTACAATCCATGAACGCATCTGGTACACTTCCCCAAAGGAAGAAGGAAGGAAAACATGGGACCTGCCAAGGTGGAATTGGCAGAGTGCTAGGAGATGACACGATCATTGCGCATCAGAGGATTGCCCGGGCAACTTCAACTTGGGAGGGAGTCCAGGACTTTCTCTGGGGAACGTCAACCCACTTGGGCATCTACATAAAATGTAAGGGGTAAAACCCAGGATAATCTTACAGGACAGAAACCAGTGTCTAGAGAGAATGTAGCAGGCCTTACAAAGTTCGAGGAGAAAGTCAGAAACCGACAAGAAATCGAGAAAAAGGAAAACTATCCTACCTGGAAGGGTGGAGTGAGATGGCTCTGAAACTCCGTGTGCATGCAGGTTGTCAGGACAACTTCGAATTTTGAGGTTGTTTATGACATCACGAGGATCATGTCCGCCAAGATGGCCACACGGTTACAGACTGAGGATTGGCCTAGACTAGACTATTAAAGGGAGGGATACCCAGACACAGCTTTGAGAAACAGAAAGCAGACACAGAAACTGGAGGACATAAAACAGACACTGATTCAAGGGGTAAGAAAGGAATCCTTGGCAAGAAGCGAGAATAGAGGGACAAGCAGCGAGAGGAGAACGTTGTCATCTATTCAAGTCTATGGGGAGGCCATGCTGATTCAAGCTTGCAACTTGATTGGAAGCAAGAGGCCGGACTTGGGCCTTATCAGACCTACGTTGTCCTTCTGCCTTAAGCATAAGCCAAAGTCAAGAATGAGGTCTTGAGGACGTTGAAGAGAAGACTCGATGCCTCCTTTCCTAGGTCCCTGGCATTCTTTGCAGATCAGTCTCACTTTCCATAGCTCTGGCATCACGGGGGCCCACTGGGTACATGCTAATGTGTCCCAAGAGATGTCTTGGAAGCCTTGAAGGAATGGAGCCCTGTCACGCTTGGGCTATGTCTCTTTGTTTGGAAGTGCTCTACAAGGGTGCTGAAAAGCACCCTTTTCCACAGGGCTTCGTTCCTTCGTGAAGGCTGCCCTCCCAGGCTAGTGTGCTCAGTTTGCCTCCATCGAAATTCTCTCCCCCTACCTCTTGCTGTAGAAGGATTATTGATTATGTGTTTTGACACCACATGTAAGGAAGTGGTCTGAAAATCAGAACATTACAATTCTGTTTCAAGAAAAATAAACAGGCCAGGGCTGAGGATGTAAGGCAAACAAATGGCACAGCCTATAGAAATAAAGTAAGCCCGTATCTAGACGGAACCTAGGGGAACTTTCCAGGATCAGGGGTGAAGTCTGAAACTTCCCAAATCCGGAAAGGAGACAGAAAAATATCTTTCCTGGAGAGTGAAATTCATCAGATTTGTCTAATTGTCTTGCAAACATTGTGTCCCTGAAGGGGGATGCCAGGACCACCTCGAATTAGGAGTTTCTGACCTCAGGATGTCAAACCAACCCAGATGACCACGTGTTGTCAGTGCTTAGTTTGACCTAGGCTAGGACAGCAAAGACTCCTTCAAGTGACCGGTGCAAATTCAAAGACAACAACCAAGAGTCACGAAAGCACTCACACCTCGCCCTAGAGAACATACAGTGATTCAAGAAATGCAAAATTAATCACTTGGAATGAAGGAGAACGGACTGATAAGCCTGTCTAAGAGACATAGCTGAGAAATACCATGACGATTTTACTATGGAAAAGAAAAAAAGGTCCCAGAAAATGGAAGGCAGACAGAAATCACACAAAATGAAAGATGATGTCAGTCTTTAGACAGACTCTGCTTGAACGTTTGAAAGTCAGAGAAATTCACAAGCCAAAAGATGGCAGCGAACGTCAAGCCTGGGCTAAGTGGGAAGGGTGACTTATGAGACTGCTCTGAGCAGCCCATGAAACCGTGTGTCCATGAAGCTTGCCGGGACAGCAGAGACACGACTATGACAAATCCTCTAACATCACAGTGGACCCGAAAAACAACCTGGCCTCATCTACACAGTGTCAGAGTTGGGCTCAAGTAGCATATTCATGTCCCATTGCCCTCAACTGCAGGTTGCCAATGGAACAGGAAGGGGCTGGCCGGTGGTGCAGCAGTGAGGTCCGCAGCTTTTGTGTCAGTGGCCCAGAGTAGGCCGTGTGTAATGATGGGGCTGAGCCTCCTCACCACTGTGTCAGTCATTGTGTGGCAGCCGTCTGAGGTAGTGTAGAGGCAGATAGGAAGGGACGTTAGACAGGGCCAGACTTCCACAGCAAATACAGGAGCATTGTCACCAGATGTGAGGACAGCAATGCAATTCTGACAAAACAAAACCAATTGAATGTTGCAAAGAATAGAAAAACTGAAGTTGAAAAATAAAAAACAGCATGCCAGTGAGAAGAATAAGATCTTTATGAAGAACCTTAGCAAAACAGGTGAAAGCTATGTCAATCGAAAACTAGCAAACGTGTGGGGAAAGAAATTCAAGAAGACACAAGGAGAAAGAAGGATATTCCAGGATCTGGGAATGGAAGAATTAACACACTTGAAACGTCCATTCCGGAGAAAGGAATCTCTGGATTCCATGCAATCCCAGTCAAATTTGCAGCAATATTCTCTACAGAGATCGAAGACAGAATCTGAAAGTTTCTAGCCAGCAACAAGAGACCCTGAATAGGCAAAGGAATCCTCAGGAAACAGAACAAAGCATGACGTGTCACACTTTCTGATTTCAACATATAGAACGAAGTGATACGTACCGAAACGTCACAGTCTGGGCCCAAAAACAGGCACGCAGACCAATGCAACAGAATCGAGAGCCCAGAGCCCAAGTGAAACGTACATGCACAGCCCATTTTGGACCAGGGAGCCAAGTGGAGACAGCGGAGAATGGAGAGTCTCTACAATAAACGGTGCTGGGAATCCTGCACAGCCACATGGAACACAATGAGAGTAGACCATGATGTTACACCTGGCACACACACCACCTCGAAATTGATTAAAGCCCTGAATGGCAGACTTGAAACCGTGAAACTTGTAAAAGACCTAGGCAGAGTGCTCTTTGCCATCTGTCTGAGCTGCCTATTTGGAAGAAGCATATCTGACTGGGCAAGGGCAACAAAGGAAACAAGAAACAAACGGGACCACATCAAATGCACACGCTTCTGCCCACTCAAGGAAACCATCGACTCAATGCAAAGACAGCACAACAAGTGGGAGAGCATGTTTGCAATGCACACATTGGACCAGGGGTGGAAAGCCCAAAGATACAATCAACTCACACGTCTCCACAAGAAACTCAACAAGCCAATGAAAACCTGGGCAAAAGATGGAAACAGAGATTTCTCCCAAGAAGATCGAAAGAGGGTCAACAGGTGCATGAAAACTTGTTCACCATCATTAAGTCTCAGGCCAATGCAAATGCAAACGGCAAGGACACAGCAGCTCACTGTGGTCAGAATGGCTAGAATGAAGCAGAAAGGAAACAAGTGTCAGAGAGGATGTGGAGAGAACCGAAGCCTCCTGTACTGCTGGTGGGTGTGTAAACCGGTGCAGTCAGTACTCCTAGCGGTGTGGAACTGCCTCAGAAATTGAAGAATCCTTGTCCCATATGATTCAGCTATTCCTCTGCGGCGTGTTGATCCAAAGAACTCGGAAACACTACTGCATAAAGACATGTGCACCACTGAGTTCACCACAGCCTTACTCCCTCTATCCAAGACTTGGAATCCGCCCTGTTGCCCAGCAAGGGACTAATGGAGAAGGATGATGGGCTATACCCACACAATGGCATACCTCTTAGCTGGAACAAATGATGTAATCCAGGCATTAGTGACCACCAGAATGGCTGTGAGGGTTTTAGGGGAAGTGAAACAAGCCCCAGGGAGAAAGTCAAATACTGTAGGATCTCACTTACAAGGAGAAGAAAAGACAAGCAGTAACCAACTATTGGCACGGGACATTTGATTAAGGGTTACCAGAGGCAAAGCAGGGAGGTGGGGTAGGGTGAAACAGATGATTAGGCACAAGTCTGTGGTAAGGGCCTATGATTCAGCTTACTCTGGTGAAGATGATGTAACCTACACAGAAGTCTAAACCGATGAGGATGCAAATCTGAAAGATATAGGATGTTCTATTGCAGCGTTATGGCAATAAATTCACCTAAAATCAAAAATCCAAAAAGGGGTCCAGCATGACGGCATAAAGCTTTGGGGCTGAAAGAGATTAGAGACGGTGAACTTCCAAAGATGGAAAATCACCTCAAAATGCTTACTGATGCTACAGAAAAGTAGACCATTCCAAAAAGAGGAAGAGGAATACTTCCAAGAGAACATGATACGTCCAAAACCCATGAACCAACGGAAAATGTTACCGTCCATGAGGTTACTACTAATCACCTTTGCAAATAATCCAAACAGGCCCACGTCTTCCCAAGTTCAGGCAAAGGGTTGGTCCAAATGTCAAATTCAGGGCCGTCACTGTGGTGGAGCGGGTAACTGCTGACGTTCCGCTTGGGCGGCCAGGCCCTCACTGTTTCACATCACGGGTGCACATCACTTTAGCAGTGGTAGGAAATATAGATTTCATGGTACGGTGTGGACAGAGGTCGTAAATAAGTAGCATTTGTGAGGATACCTTATCAATACGCGCCAGAAAAAGAACCATGAGAATATTACAATCTATGAACGAATCTGGTACACTTCCCCAAAGGAAGAAGGAAGGAAAACATGTGACCTGCCAAGGTGGAATATGCAGAGTGCTAGGAGATGACACGATCATTGCGCATCACAGGATTGCCTGGGCAACTTCAACTTGGGAGGGAGTCCAGGGTTTTCTCAGGGGAAGGTCCACCCACTTGGCCATCTACACAATGTATAAGAGAAACAACCCAGAATAATCTTACAGGAAAGAAACCAGTGTCTAGAGAGAATGTAGCAGGCCTTTCAAAGTTCGAGGAGAAAGTGAGAAACCGACAAGAAATCCAGAGAAAGGAAAACTATCCTACCTGGAAAGGGCGAGGAGTCAGACTGTTCTGAGATGGCTCTGAAAGTCTGTGTGCATGTAGGTTGTCAGGACAACTTAGAATTTTGAGGTTGTTTATGACAACACGGTGAATATGTCCCCCATGATGGCCACATGGTTACAGTCTGAGGCTTGACCTTGGCTAGACTATTAAAGGCAGAGACACCCAAAAACAGCTTTGATAAACAGAAAGTGGACACCAAAACTGGAGGAGATAAAACAGACTGTGATTCAAGGGATAAGAAAGGAATCCTTGGCAAGAAGCGAGAATAGGGGACAAGAACTGACAGGAGATCATTGTCATCTATTCAAGTCTATGGGGAGGCCATGTTGATTCGAGCATGAAACTTGATTGGAAACAAGAGGCCAGACTTGTGGCTCATCTGACATACTTTGTCAATCCAAAGTCAAGAATGATGTCTTGAGGACGTTGAAGTGAATAACCGATGCCTGCTTTCCTAGACCCAGGGCTTTCTTTGATGATCAGTCTCACTTTCCATACCTCTGGTGTCACGGGGGCCCACTGGGTACACGCTAATGTGTCCCAAGAGATGTCTTGGACGCCTTGAAGGAATGGACCCTGTCATGCTTGGGGTATGTCTCTTTGTTTGGAAGGGCTCTACAAGTGTGCTGAAAAGCACCCTTTTGCAGAGGACTTAGTTCCTTTGTGAAGGCTGCCCTCCCAGGCTAGAGTGCTCAGTTTGCTCCAATGAAATTCTCTCCCCCTACCTCTTGCCGTATAAGGATTATTGATTATGTGTTTTGACACCACATGTAAGGAAGCGGGCTGAAAATTAGAACATTACAATTGTGTTTCAAGAAAAATAAACAGGCAAGGTCTGAGGATTTAAGTCAAACAGATGGCACAACCTATAGAAATAAGGTCAGCCCGTATCTAGATGGAATCTACGCCAAAGTTCAAGGATCGGGGGTCAAGTTCGAAACTTCCCAAATCCAGAAAATAGAAAAATATCTTTCCTGGAGAGAAGAATTCATCAGATTTGTCTAATTTTCCTCGGAAACATTGTGTCCATGAAAGGGGTTGCCAGGACCACCTCGAAGTTGGAGTTTCTGATCTCAGGATGTCAAACAAACCCAGATGACCACGTGTTCTCAGTGCTTATTTTGACCTAGGCTAGGATAGCAAAGACTCCTACAAGTGACCAGTGCAAATTCAAAGAAAACAAGCCAGAGTCACGAAAGCACTCACACCTCGGCCTAGAACACATGAGGTCATTAAAGAAATACAAAATTAATCACTTGGAATGAAGGAGAATGGACTGATTAGCATGTCTAAGGGAGATAGCTGAGAAAGACCATGACGAGTATACTATGGAAAAGAAAAAAAGGTCCCAGAAAATGGAAGGCCAACAGAAATCACATCTGAATAATCCACAATGAGAGATGATATCCGTCTTTAGACAGACTCTGCTTGAACGTTTCAAAGTCAGAAAAATTCACAAGCCACAAAACAGCAGCGAAGGTCAAACATTGGCTAACTGGGCAGGGTGAGTTATGAGACTGCTCCAAGCAGGCTCTGAAAACCTGTGTCCATGAAGCTTGCTGGGACAGCAGAGACACAATTATGACAAATCCTCTGAAATCACAGTGTAGACGAAATTCCAGTTGGACTTATCTACACAGTGCCAGCTTTGGGCTCAAGTAGCATATTCAAGTCCCATTGCACTCAACTGCATCTTGCCAGTGGAACATAAAAGGGGCCGGCCAGTGGTGCAGTGGTGAGGTCTGCATCTTCTTGGTCGGTGACCCGGGTTCGGCCGATTGGAATACTGGGTGTGAGCCTGCTCACCACTGCTTCAGTCATTATGGGGCATACATCCAAGGTAGTTCAGAGGCAGATGGGAAGGGACGTTAGACAGGGCCAGACTTCCACAGCAAATACAGGAGCATTGTCAGCAGGTGTGAGCTCAACGATGCACTTCTGCCAAAACAAAACCAGTTAAAATTTGCAAAGAATAGAAAAACTGAAGCTAAAAAAAAGAAACAAACCAGCTTGCTAGTGAGAAGAATAAGATCTTTATGAAGAACCTTAGCAAAACAGGTGAAAGCTATGTCAATCAAAAACTAGCAAACGTGTGGGGAAAGAAATTCAAGAAGACACAAGGAGAAAGAAGGATATTCCAGGATCTGGGAATGGAAGAATTAACACACTTGAAACATCCATTCCGGAGAAAGGAATCTCTGGATTCCATGAAATCCCAGTCAAAGTTGCAGCAATATTGGCCACAGAGACAGAAGAGAGAATCCGAAAGTTTCTACCCAGCAACAAGAGACCCTGAGTAGGCAAAGGAATTTTCAGGAAAACGAAAAAAGCAGGACGTGTCACACTTTCTGATTTCAACATATAGGACGAAGTGCTAGATACTGAAAAGGCACAGTCTGGGCCCAAAAACAGGCACGCAGACCCATGCAACAGAATCGACACCCCACAGCCCAACTCAAACGCATATGTACATCCCATTTTCGAACAGGGAGTCAAGAGGAGACAGTGGAGAAAGGAGTGTCTGTACAATAAACGGTGCTGGGAAGCCTGCACAGCCACATGGACACAACGAGAGTAGACCATGATGTTACACCTGGCACACATACCACCTAGAAATGGATTAAAGCCTTAAATGGCAAACTTGAAACCGTGAACCTTGTAGAAGAAGACCTAGGCAGAGTCCACTTTGCCATCTGTCTGAGCCCCCTATTTGGAAGAAGCATGTCGGACCGGGCAAGGGCAACAAAGCAAGCAAGAAACAAATGGGACCACATCAAATGCACACACTTCTGCCCAGTAAGGAAACCATCGACTCAATGCAAAGACAGCACAACAACCATGGGAGGATGTTTGCAAAGCACACATAGGACAAGGGTTGAAAAGCCCAAAGATATAATCAACTCGCACGTCGCCACAAGAAAAAAAACAACAAGCCAATGAAAACCTGGGCAAAAGATGGAAACAGAGATAGCTGCCAAGAAGATTGAAAGAGGGCCAACAGGTGCATGAAAACTTGTTCACCATCATTAATTCTCAGGCCAACGCAAATCCAAACTGCAAGGACATAGCAGCTCACTGTGTTCAGAATGGCTATAACGAAGCAGACACGAAAAAAGTGTCAGTGAGGAGGTGGAGAGAGTGGAAGCCTCCTGCACTGCTGGTGAGAGTGTAAACCGGTGCAGCAACTACTCCAAGCGGTGTGGAACTGCCTCAGAAATTTAAGAATCCGTGTCTCATATGACCCAGCTATTCCTCTGTGGCGTGTTTATCCAAAGAACCCAGAAACACTACTGCATAAAGACATGTGCACCGCTGAGTTCACCACTGCACTACTGCCGCTATTGAAGACTTGGAAGCCGCCCTGGTGCCCAGCAAGGGAGGAATGCAGAAGGAAAATATGCTATAGCCACACAATGGCATACCAGTCAGCGGGACCAAAGGATGCAATCCAGCCATTTGTGACAACCAGAATGCCTGTGAGGGTTTTAGGAGAGGTGAATCAAGCCCCAGGGAGAAAGTCAAATACCGTAGGATCTCACTTACAAGGAGAAGAATAAGCAAGCACTAAACAACAGGTGGCACGGGACATTTGATTGGGGGTTCCACAGGCAAAGAGGGGCGGTGGGGGAAGGTGAAAGAGATGATGAGGCACAAGTGTGTGGTGAGGGCCTGTCATTAGGCTTACGCTGGTGCAGATGATGTAAGCTACGCAGAAGTCTAAATCGATGAGGATGCAAATCTGAAAGATAAAAGATGTTCTAATTCAGGGTTATGGCAATAAATTCACCAAAAATCAAAATTCCAAAAAGGGGTCCAGAATGACGGCATAAATCTTTGGGGGCTGAAAGAGATTAGAGAAGGTGAACTTCCAAGGATGGAACATCCTCTGAAAATGCTTACTGCTTCTACAGAAAGGTAGACCATTCCAAACAGATGAAGAGGAATACTACCAAGAGAACATGATCCGTCCTAAACCCATGAACCAACGGAAAATGTTACCGTCCATGATGTTACTACTAATCACCTTCACAAATAATGCAAACAGGCCCACGTCTTCCCAATTCAGGCAAAAGGTTGGTCCAAAATTACAATTCAGGGCCGTCTCTGTGATGGAGCGCGTAAGTGCCCTCGTTCCTCTTGGGCGGCCCAGGCCTCACTGTTTGACATCACGGATACACATCACATTAGCAGTGTTAGGAAATATAGATTTCATGGTACTATGCGGACAGGGATGATAAATAAGTTGCAATTGTGAGGATACGTTATCAATACGCACCAGAAAATGAACCATGAGAATATTACAATCTATGAACGAATCTGGTACACTTCCCCAAAGGAGAAAGGAAGGAAAACATGTGACCTGCCAAGGTGGAATATGCAGAGTGCTAGGAGATGACACGATCATTGCGCATCACAGGATTGCCTGGGCAACTTCAACTTGGGAGGGAGTCCAGGGTTTTCTCAGGGGAGGGTCCACCCACTTGGCCATCTACACAAGGTATAAGAGATACAACTCAGGATAATCTTACAGGAAAGAAACCAGTGTCTAGAGAGAATGCAGCAGGCCTTCAAAGTTCGAGAAGAAAGTTAGAAACAGACAGGTAATCCAGAGAAAGGAAAACTATCCTCCCTGGAAAGGGTGAGGAGTCAGACTGGTCTGAGATGGCTCCAAAACTCTGTGTGCATGGAGATTGTCAGGACAACTTAGAATTTTGAGGTTTTTTATGGCATCACAGTGACCATGTCCCCGTCATTTTCTAACTTTCTCTTCTAACTTTGAAAGGTCTACTACATTCTCTCTACACACCGGTATCTTTCCTTTAAGATTATTCTTGGTTTTATCTCTTATCTTTTGTGGATATGCTTAAACTGGTGGACTTTCCCTGGAGACAGTCCTGGAGGCCATCCCAAGTTGAAGTTGCCCATTCAATTTCCTGATGCACAATGATCATGTGATCTCCAGCAGTCTGACAATTCCACCTTGGCAAGTCACATGCTTTCGTTCCTTCATCATTTGGGGAAGTGTACCTGATGTGTTCACAGATTGTAATATTCTCAAGGTTCTCTTTCTGGTGTGTATTGATAAGGTCTCCTCACCATTTCTACTTGTTTATGTTCTCTGTGCCCATCAGACCGTGAAATCTGGATTTCCTAACGCTTGTAATATGGTCTACACCCGTGATGCTAACCTTTGAAACCCGGTCAGCTCAAGCGGAACATGTGCACTTACCCGCTACACCACAGGGCTGGCCCTGAATTGGACTTTTGGACCAAACTTTGGCCTGAACTTCGGAATATGTTGGCCTGCTTCGATCATTTGTGAAGGGAATGAGTAGTAACATCATGGATGGTAACATTTTCCATTGGGTCATGAGTTTGGCTCGGACAATGTTCTCTTGCTAGTATTCCTCTTCATCTCTTTGCAAAGGTCTACCTTTCAGTAGCATCATTAAGCATTTGTAGGTGATTGCCAATCCTTGGAAGCTCATCTTCTCTAATCTCTTTCAGCCTCCAAAGCTTTAGGCCGTAAATCTGCACCCCTCTTTGGAGTTTTGATTTTATGTGAATTGATTGTCATAACCCTACATTGTAAGATCCTATAGCTTTCAGGTCTCCTCATAGATTTAGACTTCTGTGTAAGTTACATCATCTTCACCACCGTAAGCCTAATTACAGGCCCTCACCACACACTTGTGCCTAATCAGCTCTTACTCCCTCCGGTGGCCGCCCCCATTTCCCTCTGGGAACTACCAATCCTATGTCACGTGCTACCTGTTTGTTGGTCCATTTTTCCTCTTCTCCTTGTGCATGAGATCCTGTGGTATTTGACCTTTCCCCAGGGCTTTTTTCAGTTCCCCTAATACCCTCAGGAGCCTTTCTGGTGTTCACAAATGACGGCACTGCCTCCGTTCCTACAACTGAGTGTTATGCCATTGTGTGGCTATAGCCCATCTTCCTTCTTCTTTCATCACATGATGGGGACCAGGGCGGCCTCGAAGTCTTGGATATCGGGAGTAAGGCTGTGGTGAGCACAGTGGTGCACGGATCTCTATGCGTTAGTGTTTCCAAGTTCTTTGGATAAATATGCTGCCAAGGACTACCTGGATCTTATGGTAGATGGATTCTGACATTTCTGAGGCTGTTCCACTCAGCTTTGCATAGTGGCTGCACCGGTTTACACTCCCACCATCAGTGCAGGAGGCTTCTCTTCTCTCCACCTCCTCTCCGAAACCTGTGGTTTCCTGTCTTCCTCCGTATAGCCCTCTGACCACTGTGAGCTGCTGTCTCATTGCCATTTGGATTCACATTGACCAGACACTTAATGATGATGAGCATGTTTTCATTTGGCTGTTGGCCATCTTTCTATCTTCCTGGGAGAAATGTCTGTTTCCATCTTTTTAACAGGTTGTATTGGGCTCGTTGTTTTTTTTCCACTGGAGACACATGAGTTCATTGGCTCTTTTGACTATTCACCTCTTCTCCGATGTGTGGTTTGCAAACATCCTGTCGCAGTTGTTGTGCTGTCTTTGCATTGAGCCGATGGTGTCATTGGCTGGGCAGAAGGTTCTGCATTGGATGGAGTCCTGCTTGTTTCTTGTTTCCTTTCTTGCCATTGCTCAGTCACACATGCTTCTTCCAAACAGGCAGCCAAGCCAGATGGCAAAGAGGAAGCTGCCTGCGTTTTCTCCTCATAGTGTCACGGTTTCAAGTCTTCCATTCAAGGCCTGAATCCATTTCGAGGTGGTGTGTGTGCCTGGTGTAACATCATGGTCTACTCTCATTGTGTTACATGCGGCTGTGCAGTCTACCCAACACCGTTTCTTGTCGAGACTCTACATTCTCTGCTGTCTCCTCTTGGCTCCCTGGTCGTAAATGGGCTGTCCATGGATGTGTGAGTTGACCTCTGGGGTCTCGATTCTGTTGCATGGGTCTGTGTGCCTATTTTGGGGTCCAGGCTGTGCTGTTTCAGGACCTAGCCCTTTGTTCTATATGTGGCAATCAGAAAGGGTGATAATTGCTGCTTTGTTGGTTTTCCTCAGGATTCCTGTGTCTATTCAGGGTCCTTTGTTGCTGGAGAGAAAGTTTAGGATTCTCTCTCCTATTTGTGTGGGACAGATTGCTGCAACTTTTACTGGGACTGCATGGAATCCAGACATTGCTTTGTCGTCAAAAATAATCCATAACCAATCTATAAATGAAACTTTGGGTGAGCTTACTCTGAGCTTAAATCTGAGGATTATAACCCGGGGCCTTTCTTCCCAAAGGAAGAAAGGGCATCAAAGAAGTGGGGTGCACAGACTGGTTATACGCTCGCAGAGAGGTTGTTTCACATAGGATTGAAATGTGCCATTTACAATAGTCGCGAGACTGCTCTGTTGGCACAGCGATTTATGGAAATAGCAGGTAGGTCTTCTGTCTCAGTGAACACAGCAGGGTGGCGGTCTGTTGTCTCCAGTTGACTGGTCACAGGTGGGCTGGGTGGTAAAAGGTGAGTGCAGCAATCTGTTCATAGCCTAGGACAAAATGCTTATCCCTAAGGAAATGTTAATGTTGGGGGAAGTTGCATCTTTATCTCAAGGGCCATAGGAAATGTCTAAGCGGATATGCAATGCGTGCTAAATAGCCATAGTCAGGCCCTTTTGGAAAAAACAAAATCAGGCCGAATTAGGTCTATACCAAATGGCTTCCTCATATACTCCAATATATCCTATTGCTTCCCATTTTTATTTGTCAGCTTTATGCCGTATGGACGTTTCAAGTGTGTCCATTGTTCCATTCGAAGGGCATGGAATAGCATTGCGTTTCCTTGTGTCTTGCGGCATTTCTTTCCCCAAAACTTTGCTAGTTTTTGGTTTCCATCACTTTCTCCTGTTTGGCAAAGGTTATTCGTAGATATAATTTTCTTCTCACTGGCATGGGTCTTTTTTATTTTGAGGTTCAGCTTTTCTATTCTTTGCAACTTTTAATTGGTTTTGTTTTGGCAGAAGTTTATGGCTGTGCTCAAATCTGCTGGCTATGCCGCTGTATTCTCTGAGGAAGAGTGGTGCTCTCTAAAGTCGCTTCCCATCTGCCTCTACACTAGGTCACATGCCTGGCCCGGAATGGCTGGACGATCATTGAGGAGGCTGACCCCCAGGATTCCACGTGGCTGACCATGGGTTATCGACCCAAAAGAAGTGAACTCCACACTGCCCCACTGGCCAGCCCCTTTCATGTTCCATTGGTAACCTGCAGTTGACTGGAATGGGACTTGAATATGCTACTTGTGCCCAAATCTGGCCGGGTGTAGATGAGCCCAGCCTGTTTATCTGGCACACTGTGATGTCGGAGGATTTGTCAGAATCGTGTCTCCTCTGCCCAGTCGAGCTTCGTGGACACAGGCTTCAGATCCTGCGGGGACTAGTCTCATAACTCACCCTTCCCAGTTAGACAAGGTTTGACCTTCGCTGTAATTTTTGGGGTTGTGACTTTCTCAGACTTTCAAGCGTTCAAGCAGAATCTGTCTAAAGACTGACGTCTATCACTGTGGATTATTCACTTGTGATTTCTGTTGGCCTTCCATTTGACAGGACCTTATTTTCTTTTCCGTCGTCCAATCGTCATGGTCTTTCTGAGGTATCTCCCTTTGGTATGCTTAGCAGTGCGTTCTCCTTCATTCCAAGTTATGAATTTTGCATTTCTATAATCACCTTAGGTTCTGTAGGCCGAGGTGTGAGTCCTTTCGTGATTGTTGGGTGTTGTCTTGGAATTTTTATAGGTCACTTGTAGGAATCTTTGCTATCCTGGTCGAGTTGACACTGAGCCCTGAGAACTCATGGTCGTCTTGGCTGGTTTGACATTCTGAGATCAGAAACTCCAGATTCGTGGGGGTCCCGGCAACCGCCTTCACGGACATTATGTTTCTGAGGCAAGTTAGCAAAATCTGATGAACTCCTCACTCCAGGTAACAGATTTTTCTGTCTCTTTTCTGGATTTGGGAAATTTCGAACTTAACCCCTGATCCTTGGGCGCTCCACCAGATTAGGTCTAGATACTGGCTTACTTTATTTCCACAGGGTTTTCTATTGGTTTGACTTACATCCTCAGCTCTGGCATGTGTAGTTTTCTTTAAATATAATGGTAGTGTTCTAATTTTCAGCCAACCCCCTTCCATATGGTGTCAAAACACAG
Source organism: Equus asinus (assembly GCF_041296235.1). Classification (NCBI taxonomy): domain Eukaryota; kingdom Metazoa; phylum Chordata; class Mammalia; order Perissodactyla; family Equidae; genus Equus; species Equus asinus. The sequence continues at coordinate 15,944,831 of NC_091790.1, read as the reverse complement.
AATCAGTACTCCTTCTACGGCAAGAGATAATGGGAGAAAATTTCAATGGAGTCCAACTGAGCACGCTAGCCTGTGGGGGCAGCCTTGACACAGGAACAAAGCCCTCTGGAAAAGGGTGCTTTTCAGCACACTTCCAGTGCCCTTCCAAACCAGCAGACATACTCAAAGAATGACAGGCGTGCATTTCTTCAAGGCTTCAAAGAGATGTCTTGGGACACATTAGCATGTACCCAGTGGGCCCCCATGACTCCAGAGCTGTGGAAAGGGAGACTTCTCTTCAAAGGATGCTAGGGGCGTAGGACGGAGGCTTTGATTCTTCTCTTCAATGTCCTCAAGAGATCATTCTTGACTTTGGATTATGAGTAAGGCAGAAGGCCACATAGGACTGATAAGCACCAAGTCCGGCCTCTTGTTTCAAATCAAGTTTCAAGGTTGAATCAGCACGGCCTCCCCATCTACTCCAGTAGATGACAATGTTCTCCTCTCAGCGCTTGTCCCTCTATTAGCGCTTCTTCCCAGTGATTCCTTTCTTATCCCTTGAATCAGCGTCTCTTTGATCTCTTCAAGTTTCTGTGCCTGGTTCCTGTTGGGAAAAGCTGTTTCTGGGTATCTCTCACTTCACTATCACAGCCTAGGCAAATACTCGCCCTGGAAACATGCGGCCATCTTTGGTGACATGTTCACCGTGATGTCATAAACACCCTCGGATTTTTCTAAGTTATCCTGACAACGTCCATGCACACAGTGTTTGAGAGCCATCTCATACCAGTCTGAAGACTCCATCTTTCCAGGTAGAATAGTTCTCCTTGTTCTGCATTTCTTATCAGTTTCTAAGATTCTCCTCGAACATTGAAAGGTCTACTACCTTCCCTCCAGAGACCGGTTTCTTTCCTTTAAGATTATCCTGGGTTTTACCTCTTACCTTTTGTGGATATGGCCAAATGGGTGGATTTTCCACAGAGAACGTCCTGGAGTCCCTCCCAAGTTGAATTTGCCCAGGCAATCCTCTGACTCGTGTGATCACCTGGCAGTCTGACAATTCCACTTTGTCGGGTCACATGTCTTCCTTCCTTCATCATTTGGGGACGTGTACCTGATACGTTCATAGATTGTAATATTCTCATGGTTCCTTTTCTGGTGCGTATTGATAAGTTCTCCTCACAATTTCTACTTCTTTATGATCTCTGTGCCGACCAGACCATGAAATCTGGATTTCCCATTGCTATTAATCTGATCCCCACCCATGATGCTAGGCGGCGATGCCCAGGCTGCCCAAGAGGAATATGGGCACTTACTTGCTACACCACAGCACTGGCCCTGAATTGGAATTTTGGAGCAATCTTTCGCTGAACTTGGGAAGAAGCTGGGCTTTTTTGACCATTCCTGAAGGTAATTAGTAGTGACCTCATAGAGGGTAACATTTTCCCTTGGCTCATGAGTTTAGCACGGAACACATTCTCTTTGTAGTATTCATCTTAATCTATTTGCAATGGTCGACCATTCTGTAGCATCATTAAGCATTTTGAGGAGCTTCACAATCCTTAGAAGTTCATCTCTCTAATCTCTTTCAGCATCAAAAGCTTTATGCCGGAAATATGCACGCCTTTTAGGATTTTTTCTTTCCCTCTGGGAACCACCAATCCAAAGGGAAGGCTGGTATCCAAAGCTAGAATGCACAGTTTGGCAACAATGAAATTCTCTCCCCCATCCCTCGCCATAGAAGAGTATTGCTTATGGGCTTTGACACCATATGTGAGGAAGTTGAGTGAAAATTAGAACATTACACTTATATTTAACGAAAAATAAACATGACAGAGATGACGATGTAAGTCAAACATCTAACAAATCCTACAGAAATAAAGTAAACCAGCATCCAGACGTAGTCTACTGAAATGATCAAGGATCCAGGTTCCACTTCGAGCGTTCCCAAATTCAGAGAAGAGACATAAAAATATCTTACCGGTAGGGATGAATTCATCAGATTTGTCTAATTTGTCTCGGAAACATTATGTCCATATGGTGGTTGCCAGGACAATCTAGAATTTGGAGATTCTGATCTCAGAATGTCAAACCAACCAAGATGACCTCGTGTTCTCAGTGCTCCACTGGACCTAGGCTAGGATAGCAAAGATTCCTTTAAGTGAACAATTGAAATTCAAAGACAATACCCAAAAATCACGAAAGCACTCACACGTCGGCCTAGAGAACATATGGTGTGTAAAGAAATACAAAATTAATAACTTGAATGAAGGAGAAGGGACTGATAAGCATACCTATGGGATACAGCTGAGAAAGACTATGACAATTGATGTGGATTAAGGCCGCCCCAACTCGAAAAGCCCAAGGTTATGTGGTGTACATGCAGAACTATATGACCCGGTGAATTTCTTTTGGTATGAATTAGAGGTGCCCCAGTGAGAGAAGCCCAGGTCATGCTCACCTACATGTCTATCTATATGGCCAGATTCGTATCTAATATTATATGACCACACAATAACCAGACCCCATCTGAACTGAAATCCTTTAATGACGTTTACATCATATTTTCTTTTTCCAGTAAAAATTAGTCATGTACCCATGACTCATAAAATTAGCCCTTACCCTCAACTCAGGGCAGCAGCAGGAGCTCTGACTGCCCATGGGTCCTTTCCGCATTCAGCAGCAGCAGCAGCTCTTTGCTGCCCATGGGTCCTGTCCCCATGCAGCAACTCTTTACTGCCCATGGGTCCTGTCCCCATGTTATCCTGTAACGTTCTCTAAATAAAAGAGCACCACTACCAGACGTTGAGAGTCCAAGAAATCTTTCAACTCTTCAGCTCGCTGAGCCTGCATCATATCTTGTGTCCTGTATGGGGAACTTGCTTCATCAGTTTTTGAGCTCGACTTCTGGTAAGTGCCCCTTTCTTCCTGGTGCCTCTCTCTTTTTCGAGGATGGATCTAAACTCACTTCTCCATCAGGAACTTTCTTGGTTAGCTCTATGCATCGATGTTTGCTGCCCATGGCTACTCTATGGGGCAAATCATGGCATTCAGCTTGAAGAGAATCAGTAGCTTAAGCCTCAGGGTGACGTAGCATGAATTAATCCATTCCTTCCTGAGTCTATCTCTAATATATAAATATTACCTGGGCATGCAGAGGCCACTTAAGTCATTAGGATGGTTGGCAATCTGCAAGACTCCGGTGGAAGGTTTCTTCTCCTAAGCCTGGATTGGGATACCTCCCATGGCAGCTGACCAGGCTCTGAACTGTGCAAATGTCCCAATCGGGAATCGAGTTCAAGGAAACTACCAAACTCTAACCTTTGCTTGAGTATGGGAAACCCTTCTTCAGAGAATGACTCCAACACGCAATTGGGTAGAATGTCCCTCAGAGCGGCGGAAAATTCCTCACACTTTTTCTCCATTATGTTCTGTCTTAAACTTCTCCTTTTGTCTCGGGGACCATTCACCAGGCACCTATTACTGCCAGGCAGAATAGGAAAGATGTTCACCAGGCACCTGTTACTGCCAGGCATCTGAGGGAAGGTATACAAGGGATGCAATGCTGGCAGACACCCCCGTCACCCCTTGCTATAGGAACCCCACAGTAGGAACAACAGGTGGGATGCTGCCGTAGGTTCAGGGGGCATTTTCAAGGTAATGGACATGTCTCTTTCATCTTTGTTAGAGATACAATGGCCATTTTCGTCTCCTTTTGAGCTTTGCAACTGGGAAACAAAGAAATCTTTCAAGGATCAAGGCCTCCACCACTGGAGCCCCAACTTTGGCTTTCTGGGCCTGATCACCCTGGCGACCCCAAGTAGGGTGCCCTCTGTTGGCGGTTGACTCATTGAGTATTTTAGTCCCCTACTGAGTTGGCTATGAGGGTAGGAAATCTGTGATTTTTTCTGTGAACAGTCGTGCTACGGTAGTGTGCCACAGCACGGGAACTGTTGTGTGACCGTTATCTTGAGAACCCTCTGAGCAGCCATGAGGGTGAGGTCTGGTGTCTTCTTTTCCTTTCTTTGTTTTGGTCATCATCTCCTCTGTTGTCACCAAGTCGAGGTTAAGATCAGGCTGGACCTGATCAGAACCTGCACCTTCTGTGAAATCGAAACGCTTGAAAACATTTTTCAGGGGACTTAACTCTCAACCCAGGTACTTGGAGCCCCGGCCCCCAGTCAGTTCCAGGCCTTTGTAGGCACTCCACCCTTCTCCACTCCACTGTCAGTCGCACACTGGCTTTACTGCCATGGGGAATGCCATAAGCATCCCCAGAGACTCACCACTCAGAATCATTCCAACTAATTAGAAACACTTTCAATTGTCTGGGTTATGGCACAGAAACTGCAGCTGGGAGAAAGTTTGTGAGGTTTCTCTGTGCCTTTATGGTGCAGTTGGACAGGTAAATCAACCTAGAACCTCCTTCAAGTTACAGTCCAGTTTCTGAGAAATCAAAAGCAACCGTCCTTAGAAAGTCCGTACCAGACTGCAAAGACAGTTCTAGAGGCAGCTCAGTTTCGAACTAGTTCCTTTATCATGAAAAGGATTATCATCCCCCCTCTCCAGGAACTACTATCTAGCCAATCACTCAGTCTTAAGACTCAAAAAAAAAAAGAAAGAAAGAAAGGAGGGGAAAAGATAAATGGCCATAAGTGTGTCATTGCAAAAAGTATAGCATCTAGAGAGTCTTCTCCATAAGCATTAGTAAAAAGGCTCAAAACAAAGTTTGGATTCATAACTGGTGAGCTTTATATTATTGTACCTGATTCACGGCAGTAGCTTTTAAAACGATAGTTGTACAGTCTCTGTGTATGTGTGTCTATGTGTAGGTTATACATGTGATATTTTTACCCCTGGATGATATGGCCAAAATAAAGATCTCTGTTTAGTTGGCTTAAAGTAAGTGCTTTCATAAATTCGAAATGTAGTAGAAATTAACTCGGTGCCTTTGAAAGTTAACATCATGTGAATTAACATTTGGTAAATGAAAGCTTCTTTAAGTTTGTTGGTTTGACTGAAAATAGTCTTGTTGTCAGAGTTGTCAGTATTTGCATAGGATGCAGGCATTCAGCCTCGGTTTACTAGTCATATAAGTTCACGTTGTCTGTTAAATTTGTCAGCGAAATAATATATTTAAATGATGACCAGTTTTGTCTAATGCCTCATGAGGGTTTCGTAGGTAATCTGAACATAATTGTTGGAAACAAATTGTTTAAGTACATAAAACTCATAAAAGTGAATACAATAACATTTATGGTCTCTATACTTGGGGGAAAAAACCAGCTTCAAATTCTTTTGGTAAAAATCTTGAATTTTGCCAAGTAAAGTTAAATAATAAATATCTGAACATCTGGATCATTTTTGGATAGGATGAAACACTGAATCATTATTAATAAACATATCTAAGTTATCTACTTTTGGCTTCTTATGAAAGAGGCTAAAAGCGTGTGGGTGTATTAAAAAGCATGCCTTGTGTTTTGTTGTAAAGCGGCGTGTTTCTAAACTTATGAAGTGTTTAGAATACTGATAGAAAAGACAATCCATAATTGTTTACCTTTTTAGTGTTTACTAGGTCTGTTAAGGGTTAAAGTTCTAATTACCTTATGGAATTAAACCTACTACAAATTACTAAGGAAAAGAGCTTTGTATTCAAGGAGGTTAAAATGGATGCTTTCAGTAAAAAAGGTATCAAGAATGGAAATATTTTTGTTTGATGGGTTAAGAAAGATAAATTTGTCGTGATGTACTAGAAAGGAAAAAACAAAGACTTTGGGTCAAATTCTGAAAACAAAAAAGAAAGTTGTAGAAGGTTTGTGAAGGAGAAATTCTGAAAGGAGTTTTATGCCTGGTCAAGTAGACTAACGTAAGTTCAATTAAGTGCATGAGTTTGAATGTTGAAAATAAGTAGGTGCAGAAATTCAAGTTTGGTTTTCTCTAAAAGGATACATTTTCTTGAACTTTTGATCTGCTCTTGGTAAAGAGGTCATAAAAGCTATTCCTTTGAGTAAGTCTACCTAAGAGACAAATCTGTTTTGTGAAAATAATGACTGAGGTCACTCTTAAGATTTTTGACTCTGTTATAACTTTGAATAGATACCCGAGCATTGCTTCACAGGGAGTGTTGCTTTCTATTTGAACAAGCATTTGAAAAGCTTTTGATATGTTTTGACAAGCTTCTCCCTCAAAAATATTCAAATGCTGAATGAAGGCTTTCTTTTGACCTGGTAGGCAGAAGAAAAATTACTCTGAGGATTTTTAGAGGGCCCCTGAGACTTCTCGAAGACATTTGCTCTCTCTTCCTATAAGAAGGAAGATATTAAACTAATTAGGCTTATTTGGTCTATTAAATTACATGGGAAACATTGTGAAATAAGTGATGATAGACTTCCTTAGGTGGTATAAGATGGGTAAACGTTATTAATATAGGTGTCTTAAAATTATATAGCATTCCTAAGAGTCTGATCTTTCCTGGTTAACAGTCATAAGTCCAATTATTATCAGCAAGTGTTATATGTCACTGAAGTAGCCAAGTTTCTTGGTCAATTGCCCTTTTGAGTCCTTTGTCCATTTCCAGGTAGTTGTTGTTTTACTCTGATGCTTTTTTCTTTTGCAAATATGCTTCATCTTCCGAGAAATTCCAGGAAAGGGTTCTGACACAAAGGTTCTAAACGACAGGCTTCTGATAAACTTTCAGATTGTAAAAATGAACGGAGTAAGAAATTACAGAATTCTAACAGAAACTAAGCTCATCGATCTGCTAACAGAAAACTCAGCTCAAGAATTCATTATACAGGACTGTGTGAACTGATGAGGATGGTTGTAATTTTTTAGAACTTCTGTTTGAAATATTGTTGAGTTTTGATGTGCTGGTTTGTTTTCTCGTAATGAAGGAAAGCTTTTTCTCTTTTCCCTTATGCTAACAATGACTCACAGCCATTTGGTGAAATTATACCTTCATGAACAAAACTGAAACATTTATCTTTTTCTCCCTACCTTATCCCTAAGAAATTTGGAAACACTTTGTCACTGAGTATGGTTATTTAGTGGCAATATTTGCATAAGTTCCATAAGAATCTGTTCTCCTTATAACAGGACACATTGGTTACACTACCAAGGCTTTGACTGGAATGTCATATTTGAAACATACAGGCTCAGATATGACAAGACAGCATTTCAGGAACAAAGATTGGACTTTCTGGAATACAGTCCCTAGGAAACATGGGCCTGGTACCTTGTTTACAGAGATTCTGGCAATCTTGCCCGGTGGCTAAGGAAGCTTGCTTATCTGCCAGATGCAAGGAACCTCCGAATATTTTGCTGGACCTCAAAGAGATCTCAACTCACATCTGTAGGTACTGCAGGCCAAATCTGATGGCAAGTCCTTTGCTTGGCTTTTCTGGCATCTAGAGGCCTTCACAGATCAATGTGAGATTACTCTCCCTGGGGCAGCCCCAATTCATACTAGAAAAATATCCACCAGGTCATGTAGTTTGGCATGTAGGCCAGGTCACCTTGGGTTTCTCTAGCTTGGGCAGCATTAATCCACATCATAAACCACCCCTGAACCCATTATGACCGGAAATCTTTGGGGATATGAATGATGGTCAGTCTTCTGTAACTACTTCTGGCTGTACAAGGTCGTAGAGCTGCCCCAAAATGGGGCCATAGGTACAGGTAGGAAGTTCAGTGGACCAGAAGTCTTCACTGGTGGAGTTCAAGGGTGACAAGTTGTACAGAGCCTCTGGAGACGAGAGAATCCTTTGACGAGAGGTGGTCCAGGAGGTGAAACATTTTTGACATGCTAAAGACAAACAACGAAAGAGACAACAAATTATAATAAGAAATACAAGCAGTATGTTTAACCCAATGAATAAGATTTTGAAGTACTGCAGAAACCTGGTCCTGACTAGGAGTTCAACCAGTCGTTTACAGTTAGGGTTGGTCACACATGGATTTAATTTGGTGGCTGGGATAGGAAGCCAGAAATATTTTGATGGTAGTCAGGAATATAGACACAACATTGTTTTTATAATGACACTGGTGCCCTCTTGTGCTGCTGTCAAGACATCCAGTGCCATTTGGATTTGGAGGACTGCCTTACACACTTGGGATACTTCTAAATTGAGCAGCAAAATGCTATGTTGTGTATCATTTAATGCCTTCATAGTAAATTTGTTTAGGACTTCCATGTGCAAGATGATATTTTCGATTCCTAATTGGGGAAGGAAAATTGCGGAAAGATGGTCATACCAGTGGAAGACAGAGTGGGTCCAGTGCTGTTGCAGGTTGGGTAGCTTAGCAGGAGGAGATATAGTAAATGTAGTTCTACCTTGCATCCAGACAAAGCCTAGGGTGCATCATCCAATCCATCCAGGTGGCAGCCAAGGTAATAAATTGGAGCCACATATCCACTGAGCACCGTTAGGGGCTAACCAAGGCATACTGGGCAGTCTATCCAAGTCAGTCCCAAACTAACCTGTATTTTTTTTTAAGACTATGACATAAGAACACATATAAAAGGGATTTTTTCCCAAGGTCAGCTGCTATTAGGCCATGTATCACAGGTGTGGTTGGTTTGTTCCCAACAGAGAGCGGCCTTTTACTGAGTTGCCCACTAGTAGGAGTGAACCAAATATACTCATCCCAAATTAGATATGGTCCATCCTGTGTGTATCGATAAGTTGGGGACTTTACTGTTGGAACTTGTTTTGTTTGATACACCTGTGACAAGGCAAATCTAGTTAGTATTTGGACAGTAGTATTGAAGGAAAATGTTTAATTGTGGCCAGGGAACTCCGAGGTGCCAGAGATAGACGGCCACAAGGAGACATTACGATTAGTAATAGATGAATCTTGCGGAAGAAAAGAGCTAGAATCTAGTATCCATGAATGGCTACTGTAGCTTCTACAGAAGCGTAATTTTCTGCTCTCTTAAATCATCCTCATTTTTACAAAAGGTAGCCAAATTATGATTAACACGTTTGCAAATAAAGTGTAGTTTCAATACAACTTGCTCCAATTATTTACATAAGACCAGAAAGAATCGGAATTGCTTATACAGGTTTTTTGAAATCTGCTTTGCTGGAATTTTTTCTGAGGAGTCTCAGATTGAACTGTGAAGGCCTCTAGAGGCCAGAAAAGCCAAGCCAAGGACTTGCCATCAGATTTGGCCTGCAGTACCTACAGATTTGAGTGGCGTTCTCTTTGAGGTCACCCAAAATATTCGGAGGTTCCTTGCACCTGCCAGATAAGCAAGATTCCTTAGTGTCCGGGCAAGATTGCCAGAATCTCTGTAAACAAGGTACCAGGCCCATGTTTCCTAGGGACTGTATTCCAGAAAGTCCAATCTTTGTTCCTGAAATGCTGTCTTGTCATATCTGAGACTGTATGTTTCAAATATGACATTCCAGTCAAATCCTTGGTAATATAACCAATGTGTCCTGTTATAAGGAGAACAGATTCTTATGGAACTTATGCAAATATTGCCACGAAATGACCATACTCAGTAACAAAGGGCTTGACAATTCCTTAGGGATAAGGTAGGGAGAAAAAGGTAAATGTTTCAGTTTTGCTCATGAAGGTATAATTTCACTAAATGGATGTAAGTCATAGTTAGCATAAGAGAAAAGAGAAAAAGCTTTCCTTCATTACAAGAAAACAAAGCAACACATCAAAACTCAACAATATTTCAAATAGAAGTCCTAAAATTTACAATCATCCTTACCAGTTCACACAGCCCTGCATAATCAGTTCTGGGGCTGAATCTTCTGTTAGTAGGTCGATGACCTTAGTTTCTGTTAGAATTCTGTAATTTCTTACTCAGCTCTGTTTTACAATCTGAAAGTTTATCAGAAGCCTGTCGTTTAGAACCTTTGTGTCAGAACCCTTTCCAGGAATTTCCCAGAAGACGAAACATATTTGCAAAAGGAAAAAGAATCAGAGTAAAACAACAGCTACCTGGAAATGGACAAAGGACTCAAAAGGGCAATTGCCAAAGAAACTTGGCTACTTCTGTGACATATTAAACTTCCAGATAATAAGTGGACTTATGACTGATAACCAGGACAGATCAGAATTTTAGGAATGCTATATAATTTTAAGACATCTATATTAATAAGATTTACCCATCTAATAACACCTAAGAAAGTCTATCATTACTTATTTTACAATGATTCCCGTGCAATGTAATAGACCAAATAAGTCTAATTAGTTTAGTATTTTCCTCCTTATAGGAAGAGAGAGCAAATGTCTTTGAGAAGACTCAAGGGCCCTCTGAAAAGCCTCAGATAAATTTTTCTTCTGTCTATCAGGTCAAAAGACAGCCTTCATTTAGGATTTGAATATTTTTGAGGGAGTATCTTGTCAAAACATATCAAAAGCTTTTCAAGTGCTTGTTCAAATGTGAAACAACACTGACTGTGAAATATGCTCAGGTATCTATTCAAAGTGATAACAGAAATAGTCAATAATCTTAAGAGTGACCTAAGTCATTATATTCACAAAACAGGTTAGTCTCTTAGGTAGAGTTACTCAAAGGAATAGCTTTTATAACCTCTTTATCAAGAGCAGATCAAAAGTTCAAGAAAATGTACCCTTTTAGAGAAAACCAAATTTGAATTTCTGCAACTACTTATTATTAACATTCAAACTCATTCACTTAATTGAACTTACTTTGGTCTTCTTGACCAGGCATAAAACTCCTTTCAGATTTTCTTCTTCACAAACCTTCTAAAACACTCTTTTATGTTTTCAGAATTTGTCCCAAAGTCTTTGTTTTTTCCTTTCTAGTACATCAGGACGAATTTATCTTCCTTAACCAATCAAACAAAATATTTCCATTATTTATACCTTTTTTACTGAAAACGTACATTTTAACTTTCTTGAATACAGATCTCTTTTTCTTAGTAATTTCCTGTAGCTTTAATTACGTAGGTTAATTAGAACTTTTAACCCTTAACAGACCTACTAAACACTAAAAAGGAAAACAATTATGAATTGTCTCTTATATCAGCTTTCTGAACACTTCATAAATTTAGAAACACGCCACTTTACAATAAAACACAAGGCATGGTTTTTAATACACCCACAGGCTTTTAGCCTCTTTAAGAAGAAGCCAAAAGTAGATAACTTAGATGTGTTTATTAATAATGTTTCAGTGTTTCGTCCTATCCAGAAATGATCCAGATATTCAGATTTTTATCATTTAACTTAACTCGGCAAAACTCAAGATGGTTACCAAAAAGCATTTCGAAGCTGTTTTTGTTTCCCAAACTATACAGACCATAAAAGTTTTTGTACTCACTTTAATGAGTATTATCTATTTAAACCATTTGTTTCCATCAATTATGTTCAGATTACCTACTGAAACCTCATGAGGCCTTAGACAAAACTGGTCATCATTTAAAGCTATTACTTTGCTGACAAATTTAGCAGACAACGTGAACTTATATGACTAGTAAACCCAGGCTGAATGCCTGCATCCCTATGCAAATACCGACATCCCTGACAGCAAGACTATTTTGAATCAGACCAACAAACTTAAACAGTCTTTCATTTACCAAAGGTTAATTCACATGACATTAACTTTGAAAGGCACTGAGTTAATTTCTACTGCATTTAGCATTTATGTAAACACTTACTATAAGCCAACTAAACAGAGATCTTAATTTTGCTCATACCACCCAAGGCTGAAAATATCACATGTATAACCTACACATAGACACGCATACACAGAGACTGTACAACTACTGTTTTAAAAGCTACTGCCGTGAATCAGGTACAATGATATAAAGCTCACCAGTTATGAAGGTAAAATTTGTTTTGAGCCTTTTTACTAATACTTATGGAGAAGACCCTCGAGATGCTAGACTCTTTCAATGGCACCCTTATGGCCATTTCTCCTTTCACCTCCTTTCTTTTTGTCAGTCTTAAGAGTGAGTGATGGGCTAGATAGTAGTTCCTGGAGAGGGGGGATGATAATTCTTTTCATGATAAAGGAACTAGGTGGAATCTGAACTGCCTCTAGAGCTGTCTTTCCAGTCTTGCAAGGATTTTCTAAGGACGGTTGCTCTTGATTTCTCAGAAACTGGACTGTAACTTGAAGGACGTTCTAGGTTGATCTACCTGTCCAACTGCAATAGAAAGGCACAGAGAAACCTCGCAAATTTTCTCCCAGCTGGAGTCTCTGGGGCATAACCCATACAATTGAAAGTGTTTCTAATTAGTTAGAATGACCCTGAGTGGTGAGTTTCTGGGGATGCTTATGCCATTCCCCATGGCAGTAAAGCCAGTGTGCGACTGGCAGTGGCCTGGAGAAGGGTGCAGTGGCTACAAACACCTGGAACTGGCTGGAGGCCGGGGCTCCCAGTACCGGGGTTGAGAGTTAAGTCCCTTGCAAAATATTTTCAAGTTGTTCGATTTTACAGAATGTCCATGTTCTGGTCAGGTCCAGCCAGAACTTAAGCTCGACTTGGTGACAACAGATGACATGATGAGCAAAACAGAGAAAGGAAAAGAAGACAGCAGACCTCACCCTCATGGTTGCTCTCAGAGGGTTCTCAAGTTAAGAGTCACACAACAGTTCCTGTGCTGTGGCACACTACCGTAGCACGACAGTTCACAAAATAAATCACAGGTCTCCTACCCTCATGTCCAACTCAGTAGGTGACTAAACTACTCAATGAGTCAACCGCCAAGAGAGGGCACCCTACTTAGGGTCGCTGGGGTGATCAGGCCCAGAAAGCCATAGTTGGGGCTCCAGTGGTGGAGGCCTTGATCCTTGAAAGATTCCTTTGTTTCCCCAGTTGCAAAGTTCAAAAGGAGATGAAAATGGCCATTGTAACTCTAACAAAGATGAAAGAGACATGTCCATTACCTTGAAGATCACCCCTGACCCTACGGCAGCATCCTACATGTGGTTCCTACTGTGGGGTTCCTATAGCAAGGGGTGATGGGCGTGGCCCCCAGCGTTGCATCCCTTGTGTACCTTCTGTGGTATGCCTGGCAGTAACAGCTGCCTGGTGAACATCTTTCCTATTCTGCCTGGCAGTAATAGGTGCCTGTTGAATGGTCCCCAAGAGAAAAAGAGAATTTTAAGAGAGAACAGGATGGAGAAAAGTAGTGTAGAATTTTCCACCGAGCTTGGGGACATTCTACCCAATTGCGTGTTGGAGCCATTCTCCGAAGAAGGGTTTCCCATATGCAACCAAAGGTTAGACTTTGGTACTTTCCTTGAACTGGAGTCCCGATTGAGACATTCACACAGTTCAGAGCATGGTCAGGTGCCATGGGAGGTATCCCAATCCAGCCTTAGGAAGAGAAACCTTCCAGGGGAGTCTTGCAGATTGCCGGCCATCCTAAGGACTTAAGTGGCCGACCCGTGCCCACCTAAAATTTGTATATTAGAGATAGAGTCAGGAAGGAATGGAGTAGTTCACTCTACATCGCCCTTAGGCTTAAGGTACTGATTCTCTTCAAGCTGAATGCCATGATTTGCCCCATAGAGTAGCCATGGGCAGCAAACGTGGATTCATGCAGCTATCCAAGAAAGTTCCTGATGGAGAAGTGAATTTAGATCCATCCTTGAAAAAGAGAGATGCACAACGAAGAAAAGGGCGCTTACCAGAAGTCGAGCTCACAAACCTATGAAGCAAGTTTTTGATATGGGCCACAAGATATGATATGGGCTTGGTGAGCTGAAAAGTCAAAAGAAAGATTTCTTGGACTCTCAAATTCTGGAAGTGGTGCTCTTTTATTTGTAAAATGGTACAGGACAACATGGCGACAGGACCCATGGGCAGTAAATAGTTGCTGCATGGGGACAGGACCTATGGGCAGTGAAGAGCTGCTGCTGCTGCAGCATGCGGAAAGGTTCCATAGGCAGTCAGAGGTCCTGCCGCTGCCCTGAGTTGAAGGTAAGGGCTAATTTTATAATGCATTGGTATGTGACATTTTTATTGGAAAAAGAAAATATGATTTTAAATGTCATTAAATGATTTCAGTTCAGATGGGGTCTGGTTATTGTGTGGTCATATAGCATTAAATACGAATCTGGCCATATAGATAGGCATGTAGGTGAGCATGAAATGGGCTTCTATCACTGGGACACCTCTAATTTATACCAAAAAAAAAAAAAAAAACAACTCACCGGGTCATGTAGTTTGGTATGTAGGCCAGGTAACTTTGGGCTTTTCGAGCTGGGGCAGCCTTAATCCACATCATTCGTCATGGTCTTTCACAGATATCTCCCATAGATATTCTTATCAGTCTTTTCTCCTCCATTCCAAGTTATGAATTTTGTATTTCTTTATTCACCATATGTTCTCTAGGGGTCCAGATTTACGGCCTAAAACTTTGGAGGCTGAAAGAGATTAGAGAAGATGAACTTTCAAGGATTGGTAAACACCTCAAAATGCTTAATGATGCTACAGAAAGGAAGACCATTACAAAGAGTTGAAGAAGAACATTACCAAGAGAGCACGTTCTGTGCTAAACTCAGGAGCCAAAAGAAAAGGTTACAGTCCACAATGTTACTACTAATTACCATCACGAATAACCAAAGCAGGCCAACATCATCCCTAGTTCAGGCAAAAGTTTGATCCAAAAGTCCATTTCAGTGCTGGCCCTGTGGTGTACTGGGTATGTGCCCACGTTCCGCCTGGGCGGCCAGGGCTTCATTGGTTAGCACCACGGGTGTGGATCAGATTAGTAGCATTAGCAAATATAGATTTCACGGTATGGTGCGGAGAGACATCCTAAAGAAATCGAAATTTTGAAGAGACGTTATGAGTACACACCAGGAAAAGAACTGTGGGAATATTACAATCTATGAACGCATCAGGAACACTTCCCCAAATAATGAATGAAGGACAACATGTGACCTGCCAAAGTGGAATTGCCAGACTGCTAGGAGATGACATGATCATTGTACATCAGGGGATTGCCTGGGAAGTCATCTTGGGAGGGCCTCCGGCACTTTCTCTTGGGAAAGTCCACCCATTTGGCCTCATCCACAAAAGATAAGAGAGAAAACCCAGATTAATCCGAAAGGAAAGAAACCAGTGTCTAGAGGGAAGGTAGCAGACCTTTTCAAGTTTGAGGAAAAAGTTAGAAACCGACAAGAAATACATAACGACAAAAACTATCCTACCTGGAAAGGGGGAGTAATCAGACTGGGATGAGATGGTTCTGAAGAACTGTGTGCATGGAGGTCTTCAGGGCAACTTCGAATTCTGAGGGTGTTTATGACATCACTGTAAATATGTCACCCAAGATGGCCACAGGTTTCCAGCCCGAGGATTGACATAGGCTAGGATATTCAAGTGAGGGATACTCAGAAACAGCTTTTGCCCACAGAGACGGGGCACAGAAAGTTGAAGAGATCAAAGATACTGTAATTCAAGGGATAAGACAGGAATCATTGGGAAGAAGCCATAAAAGAGGGACAAGCACTGAGAGGAGAACATTGCCATCTCCTCACATCGAAGAGGAGGCCGTTCTGATTCAAGCTTGAAACTTGATTTGAAACAAGAGGCTGGAACTATGAGACCTATGTTGTCCTTCTGCCTCACTCATAATCCAAAGTCAAGAATGATCTCTTGAGGTCATTGTAGAGAAGAATCAAGGCCGCCGTCCTAGGCCACTAGCATTTTTTAAAGAGAAGTCTCACTTTCCATAGCTCTGGCATCACGGGTGCCCACTGGCTACATGCTAATGTGTCACAAGACACCTCTTTGAAGCCTGGAAGGAGTGGACCCCTGTCATGCTTAGGGTATGTCTCTTGGTTTGGAAGGACTCTAGAAGTTGATCAAAAGCACTCTTTTGCAGAGGGGTTCATTCCTTGGTGAATGCTGCACTCCAAGGCTAGAGTCCTAAGTTGGGATCAATGAGATTCTCTCCCCCTTCGCTTGCTGTAGAAGGAGTATTGATTATGTGTTTCAACACCACATGTAACGATGTTGGCTGAAAATTAGAATATTATCATTATATTTAAGGAAAAATAAACACGCCACAGGTGAGGATATAAATCAAACAAATAACAAACCCTGTGGAAACAAAGTAAGCCAGTATGTAGACATAATCTAGCAGAGCGTTCAAGGATCAGGGGTGAAGTTCGAACTTTCCACATCCAGAAATAGACAGAAGGATCTCTCACCTGGAAAGAGAAATTCATCAGATTCGTCTAATTTGTTGCGGAACCATTGTGTCCGTGAAGATGGTTGCCAGGACAGCCTCAAATCTGGAGTTTCTGATCTCAGAATCTCTAACCAATGAAGATGACCACATGTTCTCAGTGCTCAGTGTCACCTCGGCCAGGATAGCAGAGATTCCTTCAAGTGACCGATGGAAATTCAAAGACAACACCCAACAATCACGAAAGCACTCACACAACGGCCAACAGAACATATCGTGATCAAAGAAATGCAAAATTTATAACTTGGAATGAAAAGGGAACACACTGATAAGCATATCGAAGGGAGATAGCTTAGCAATACCATGATGATTAGCCTATGGAAAAGAAAAAAAGGTCCCAGAAAATGTAAGGCAAACAGAAATCACAACTGAATAATCCACAGTGAAAGACGGCCGTGTTTAGACAGATTCTGCTTAAACGGTTGAAAGTCAGAAAAGTCACAACCCCAAAACCTGCAGTGAAGGTCAAACCTGGGCTAAATGGAATGGGAGAGTTCTGAGACTGCTCCAAGCGGGCTCTGAAACCTTGTGTCCATGAAGCTTGCTGGCACAGCACAAACACAATTCTCAGAAATCCCATGACATCACAGTGGACCAGGAAAACAACATGGCTTCATCTACACAGGGCCAGAGCTGGGCTCCAGTAGCATATTGAAGTCACATTCCAAAACAGCAGGTTGCCAATGGAAGATGAAAGGGGCTGGCCACTGCTGAAGCTGTGAAGTCCGTGCCTTCTGGGTCCACAGCCTGTGGTCGTCCATTTGTGCTCTTGGGGTTGAACCTCCTCACCGCTGGTACAGCCATCCTGGGAGAGTCGTGGGAGGTAGTGTAGAGGCAGATGGGAAGTGACGTTAGACAGTGCCACTCTTGCTCAGCAAATACAGCAGCACGACCAGCAGATGTGAGCACTGCCATAAACTTCTGCCAAAACAGAACCAATTAAAAGTTGCAAAGAATAGAAAAACTGAGCCTCAAAAAAAGAAGCATGTCACTAAGAATAATAAGATATCTAGGACTAACCTTCACTAAACAGGTGGAAACATTGTAAACCAATATCAGCAAAGCTTTGGCTAAAGAAATTACAGAAGACACAACGAAACGGAAGACTATTCCGTGCTGTTGGAATGGAAGAACTAACACACTTGAAACGTCCATAGCGGATAGAGGAATCTGTGGATTCCAAGCAATCCCAGTCAAAGTTGCAGTGATCTTTCCCACAGAAATAGAAGAGAGAATAATAAAGTCTCTATCCAGAAGGAAAGGACCCTGAATACCCAAAGGAATCCTGAAGAAAATGAACAAAGCAGGACGTATCACACTTTCTGATTTCCACATATAGGACGAAGTGCTAGGAACCGGAATGGCACAGTCTGGGCCCAAAAACAGGCACACAAATCCATGGAACAGAATCGAGAGCCCAGAGGTCAACTCACGCATATATGCACATGCATACATGCACAACACATTTTCAACCAGGGAACCAAGAGTACACAGCGGAGAAAGGAGAGTCTCGACAAGAAACGGTGCTGGGAAGACTGCACAGCCAAATGTAACACAATGAGAGTAGAGCATGATGTTACTCTAGTCACACACACCACCTCGAAACGGATTAAAGACTTGAATGGAAGACTTGAAACCGGGAGACTCCTAGGAGAAAAACTAGGCAGCATGCTCGTTGCCATCTGTCGTAGCAGCCTATTTGGAAGAAGCGTGTGTGACAGGAATGGGCAACAAAGGAAACAGGCAGATGGGAAGCGACGTTAGACTGGGCCAGTCTTCCTCAGCAAATACAGCAGCATTGCCAGCCGATGTGTGCACAGCAGGAAACATCTGCCTAAATAAAACCAATCAAAAGTTGCAAAGGATAGAAAAACTGAACCTCAAAAAAAAAAAAAAAAGCATGCTAGTAGGAAGAACAAGGTATCTAGGAATAACCTGTGCCAAACAGGTGAAAGCTATGTAAACCGAGAAGTAGCAAAGCTTTGGGGAAAGAAATTCCACAAGATACAAGGAAACGGAAGGGCATCAGTGCGCATGGAATGGAAGAAAATGAAGGAAGAATGAAGTATCATCACAATGATACCTTTCTTATCCCTGGAATCAGCATCTCTTTGATCTCTTCAAGTTTCTGTGCCTGGCTTCTGTTTGGAAAAGCTGTTTCTGGGTATCTCTCACTTGAGTATCCCAGCCTAAGCCAATCCTGGTACTGTAAACATGCAGCCATCTGGGGTGACACGTTCACTGTAATGTCATAAACACTCTCAGAATTCAAAGTTGTCCTGACAACCTCCATGCACACAGTGTTTCAGAGCCGTCTCCTCCCAGCCTGACTACTCCCCCTTTGCAGGAAGGATAGTTTTCCTTGTTCTGGATGTGTTGTCGGTTTTCAACTTTGTCCTCTAACTTGCAAAGGTCTACTACATTCCCTCTAGACACTGGTTTCTTTCCTTTAAGATTATCCTGGGTTTTATCGCATATCATTTGTGGATATGGCCAAATGGGTGGACTTTCCCCAGAGAAAGTCCTGGACTCCCTCCCAAGTTGACGTTGCCCAGGAAATCCTGTGATGCACAATGATCGTGTGATCTCATGGCAGTCTGACAATTCCACCTCGGTGGGTCACATATTTTCCTTCCTTCATGATTTGGGAAAGCGTACCAGATGCGTTCATAGACTCTAATATTCTCATGGTTCTTTTTCTGGTGAGTATTGATAAGGTCTCCTCACAATTACTACTTCTTTATGATCTCTGTGCCAACCATACCTTGAAATCTGGATTTCCTAATGCTAGAAATCTGATCTGTACCCATGATGCTAGCCCCTGAAGCCCGGGCCACACAAGAGGAAGTTGGGCACTTACCTGCTGCACCACAGGGCCGGCAATGAATTAGACTTCTGCACCAACCTTTGGCCTGAACTTGGGAAGATGTTGGCCTGCTTCAATCATTCGTGAAGGGAATCAGTAGTAACATCATGGAAGGTATTATTTTCCATTGGTTCATGACTTTAGCACGGAACATGTTCTCTTGCTAGTATTCCGCTTCATCACTTTGCGAAGGTCTACCTTTCTGTAGCATCATTAAGCACTTTGAGGTGATTACCAATCCTTGGAAGTTCATCCTCTCTGATCTCTTTCAGTCTCCAAAGCTTTAGGCCGTAAGTCTGCACCCCTTTTTGGAGTTTTGTTTTTATGTGGATTGATTGCCGTAACCCTGCATTCTAACATGCTATGGCTTTCAGATCTACATCCTCATAGATTTAGACTTCTGAGTAGGTTACATCATCTTCACCACCGTAAGGCTAATTACAGGCTCTCACGATACTTGTGCCTAATCAACTCTTTCTCCCTCTGGCCCTCGCCTACTTTTCCTCTGGGAACTACCAATCCCATGTCACATGCTACCTGTTTGTTGGTCCGTTTTTCCTCTTCTCCTGTACGTGAGATCCTGTGGTATTTGACCTTACCCCTGGCGCTTGTTTCAGTTCCTCTAGTACCCTCAGGAGCCATTCTGGTGGTCACAAATGGCTGGACTGCATCCATTCCGACAGCTGAATGCTATGCCACTGTGTGGCTATAGCCTATCTTCCTTCTCCATTCGTCCCTTGATGGGCATCAGGGAGGCTTCCAGGTCTTGGATATCGGGAGTAAGGCTGTGGTGCACACAGCAGTGCACGGATCTCTGTGCATTACTGTTTCCATGATCTTTGGATATATACGTCACAGAGGAATAGCTGGATCATATGCTAGGTGGATTCTGAAACATTCTGAATTTTCACTCCTTTGTGTAGTGGCTGCATCGGCTCAAACTCCCACCTGCAGTGCAGGAGGCTTCCCTTCTCTCCACCTCCTCTCTGAAACATGTTGTTTCGTGTCTTCACCCTTATAGCCATTCTGACCACTGTGAGCTGCTATCTCATTGCACTTCGGATTTGCATTGGCCTCAGACTTAATGATGAGGAACATGTTTTCATAAAGCCTGTTGGCCATCTTTCTATCTTCCTGGGAGAAATGTGTGTTTCCATCTTTTGCCCAGGTTTTGTTGGGCTCATTGTTTTTTTTCCTGTGGAGATGTATGAGTTCACTGGATCTTATGGCTGTTCACCCCTTCTCCGATGTCTGTTCTGCAAACATCCTGTCGCAGTTGTTGTCATGTCTTTGCATTGAGTCGATGGAGTCGTTGGCAGGGTAGAAGCTTCTGCGTTGGATGGAGTCACGCTTGTTTCTTGTTTCTTTTGTTGCCCTTACCCAGTCACACATGCTTCTTCCAAGTAGGCGGCTATGCCAGATGGCAAAGAGCAAGCTGCCTGCATTTTCCCACATAAGTTTCACGGTTTCAAGTCTTCCATTCAAAGCTTTAATCCATTTCAATGTGGTATGTGTGCCTGTTGTAACATCATGGTCTAGTCTCATTGTGCCACTTGTGGCTCTGAAGTCTTCCCAGCACTGTTTCTTTTCGAGACTCTCCTTTCTCTGCTGTCTCCTCTTGGCTCCCGTGTCGAAAATGGGCTGCCCATATATGTGGCAGTTGACTGCTGGGCTCAAATCTGTTCCATGGGTCTGTGTGCCTATTTTGGGGGAAAGGCTGTGCTGTACCGGTACCTAGCGCTTTGTCCTATATTTGGCAATGAGAAAGTGTGATACATGCTGCTTTGTTCGTTTTCCTCAGGATTCCTCTTCCTATTCAGGGTCCTTTGTTGCCACATAGAAACTTTAGTATTCTCTCTTCTATTTCTGTGGGAAAGATTGCTGCAACTTTGACTGGGACGACATGGAATGCAGACATTGCTTTTTCCAGTATGGATGCTTAAAGTGTGTTCGTTCTTCCATTCAAAGAACATGGAATAGACTTCCGTTTCCTTGTGTCTTGTGGAATTTCTTTGCCCAAAGCTTTGCTAGATTTCGGTAGACATAGCTTTCTCCTGTTTGGCCAATGTTATTCCTAGATGTTTTTTTTTTCTTTTTACTGGCATGCTTTCTTTTTTGCTGTTCCTTTTTTCTATTCTTAGCAACATTTAATTGGTGTGTTTTGGCAGAAGTTTATGGCTGTGCTCACATCTGCTGGTCATGCTGCTGTATTTGCTGAGCAAGAGTAGCGCGGTATAACGTTGCTTCCCATATGCCTCTACACCGGGTCGCACGCCTGGCCCAGAACGGCTGGATGAGCGGTGAGGAGGCTCACCCCCAGGATTCCACGTGGCTGACCCTGGGATGCTGACTCAGAATGCAGGGACTTCACGGCTGCCCCACTGGCTGGCCCCTTTCATGTTCCATTGGCAACCTGCAGTTGAGTGGAATGTACTTTAACATGTTACTTGAGCCCAACTCTGGCCCTGTGTAGATGAGGCCAGCTTCGTTTTCTGCACCACTGGGATGTCAGGGTATTTGTCAGAATCGTGTCTCTTTTCCAATCAGGCTTCGGGGACACAGGGTTTCCGAGCCCGCATGGAGCAGTCTCAGAACTCACCCTTCCAAGTTAGCACAGGTTTGACCTTCAATGCAAGTTTTGGGGTTGTGACTTTCTCCGACTTTTAAACGTTCAAGCAGACCTTAACTAAACACTGAAGTCAATCACTGTGGATTATTGAGGTGTGATTTCTGTTTGCCTTCCATTTTCTGGGAGCTTGCTTTCGTTTCCATAGTCTAATCGTCAAGGCTCTGAGCTATCTCCCTTCGATATGCTTATCAGTGTGTTCTCCTTCATTTCAAGTTAGGAGTTTGGTATTTCTTTAATCACCATAGGTTCTGTAGGCTGATGTGTGAGTGCTTTCGTTACTGTTGGGTGTTGTCTTTGAATTTCCATCGGTCATTTGAAGGAATCTTTGCCATCCTAGCCTAGATCCAACTGAGTACTGAGTAAACGTGGTCATCTTGGTTGGTTCGATATTGTGAGATCAGAAAGGCCATGTTTGAGGTTGTCCTGGAAACCACCTTCCCAGACACAATGGTTCCGAGACAAATTAGATGAATCTGATGGATTCCTCTCTCCAGCTGAGAGATCCTTCTGTCTCTTTTCTAGATTTGGAAAGTTCAGAACTTCACACCTGATCCTTGAACGCTCCACTAGATTACGTCTAGATACTGGCTTACTTTATTTCCACAGGTTTTGTTATTTGTTTAATTTACCTCCTCAGCTGTGGCATGTTTATATTCCTTTAAATAGAATGGTAATGTTCTAAGTTTCAGCAAACATCGTTATGTGTGGTGTCAAACACCTAATCAATACTCCTTCTGTGGCAAGATAAGGGGGAGAGAATCTCATTGATCTCAACTGAGCACTCTAGCCTGGGAGGACAGCCTTCACACAGTAACAAAGCTTTCTGCAAAAGGGTGCTTTTGCGCACTCTTCCTGAGTCCTTCCAAACCAAGAGACATACCCCAAGCATGACAGGGGCCCATTCCTTCCAGGCTTCAAAGAGATGCCTAGTGACACATTACCATGTACCCAGTGGGTGTCTATGACACCAGAGCTATGGAAAGTGAGACTTCTCTTCACAGAATACTAGGGACCTAGGACCGAGGCCTCTATTCTTCTCTTCAATGTCTTCAAGAGATCATTCTTGACTTTGGATTATGAGTAAGGCAGAAGGCCAACATAGGTCTGATAAGCCCAAGGTCCGGCCTCTTGTTTCAAGTCAAGTTTCAAGCTTGAATCAGCATGGCCTCCCCATCGACTTGAGGAGATGGCAATGTTCTCCTCTCAGTGCTTGTCCCTCTGTTATCACTGCTTCCCAATGATTCCTTTCTTATCCATTGAATTAGCGTCTCTTGCATCTCTTCACGTTTCTGTGCCCAGATTCTGTTTGCAAAAGCTGTATCTGGGTATCTGTCACGTGAGTATCCAAGCCTAGGCCAATCCTTGGGCTGGAGACCTGCGGCCATCTTGGGTGACATGTTTACCGTGATGTCATAAACACCCTCAGAATTCTAAGCTGTCCTGAAAACCTCCATGCACACAGTTCTTCACGACCATCTCATACCAGTCTGAATACTTCCCCTTTCCAGGTAGGATGGTTTTCCTTGTTCTGGATTCCGTGTCTGTTTATAACTTTATCCTCGACCTTTGAAAGGTCTACTACAGTCCCGCTAGACACCAGTTTCTTTCCTTTCAGATTATCCTGGGTTTTATCTCTTATCATTTGTGGATGAGTCCAAATGGGTGGACTTTCCCCAGAGAAAGCCCTGGAGTCCCTCCCGAGATTGATTTTCCTGGTCAATCCTCTGATGCATAATGATCGTGTCATCTCCATTTCTACCTTGGCAGGTCACATGTTTTCCTTCCTTCATCATTTGGGGAGGTGTTCCTGATGCGTTCATAGATTGTAATATTCCCATGGTTCTTACTCTGATGTGTATTCATAACGTCTCTTCACAATTTCTACTTCTTTAGGATGTCTGTCTGCACCATACCGTGAAATCTATATTTGCTAATGCTACTAATCTGATCTGCACCCGTGATGCTCGCCGATGAAGCCTGTACCACCCAAGTGGAATGTGGGAACTTACCCAGTACACCACAGGGCCGGCACTGAATTGGATTCTTGGACCAACATTTTGCCTGAACTGGGGAAGATGTTGGCCTGCTTTGATTATTTGTAAAGGTAATTAGTAGTAACATCATGGATGGTAACCTTTTCCTTTGGATCCTGAGTTTAGCACGGAACATGTTCTCTTGGTAGAGTTGTTCTTCATCTCTTTGCCACTGTCTACCTTTCTGTAGCATTATTAAGCACTTGGAGGTGATTATCAATGCTTGGAAGTTCATCTTCTCTAATCTCTTTCAGCCTCCAAAGCTTTAGGCCATAAACCTGCTTGCCTTTTTGTAGTTTTGATTTTACATGAATTGATTGCCATAACCCTGCATTATAACACCCTATTGTTTTCAGATTTACAACCTCCTAGATTTAGACTTCTTTGTATGGTACATCATCTTCACCACCATAAGCCTAATGACATGCCCATACCACACACTGGTGCCTAACCAACACTTTCTTCCACTGTCTTCTGCCACCGATTCTCTCTAGGAACCACCAATCCCTTGTCATGTGCTACCGGTTTGTTTCTCCTTATTTTACTCTTCTCCTTGTAAGTGAGATGCTACGGTACATGACTTTCTCCCAGGGGCTTCTTTCAGTGCCCCTCATACCCTCAGGAGCCATTCTGGTGTCACAAATGGCTGGACTGCACCCTTTCTTGCAGCTGAGTGCTATCCCATTGTGCGGCTATAGCCAATCTTCCTTCTCCATTCGTCCCTTGATGGGCCCCAGGGCGATATCCAAGTCCTGGACATCAGGATTAAGGCTGTGGTGAGCACAGCGGTGCAGGGATTCCTATGCGTTGGTGTTTCCAAGTTCTTCAGATAAATACGACACAGAGGAATAGCTGGATCATATGGTAGATGGATTCTGAAAGTTCTGCAGAAATTCCACACCGCTTTGCGTAGTTCCCGCACCGGCTTTCACTCCCACCAATGGTGCAGAAGGCTTCCCATCTCTCCACCTCCTCTCCGACACTTGTTTCCTGTCTTGTTCCTTATGGGCATTCTGACCACAATGCGCTGTTATCTCATTGCCATTTGGATTTGCATTGGCCTTAGACGTAATGATTATGAACATGTGTTCATACACCTGTTGGCCATCTTTCTATCTTATTTGGTAAAACTCTGTTTCCATCTTTTGCCCAGGTTTTAATGGGCTTGTTGTTTTTTCTCTTGTGTTGGCATGTGCGGTCGTTGGCTCTTTTGGCTATTCAGTCCTTCTCCAATGTGTGGTTTGAAACATCCACTCGCAGCTGTGCTGTCTTTGCATTGAGTGGATGGTTTCCTCGGCTGGGCAGAAGCTTCTGCGTTGGATGCAATCCCATTTGTTTCTTGTTTCGTGTGTTGCCCTTGCCCAGTCACACATGCTTCTTCCAAATAGGTGGTTATGCCACATGGCCATGAGCAAGGTGCCTGGTTTTCAACTGGAAGTTTCACGGTTTCAAGTCTTCCGTTCAAGGCTTTAATCTAATTCGAGGTGGTGTGTGAGCCTGATGTAACATCATGGTCTACTCTCATTGTGTCACATATGGCTGTGCAGTTTTCCAGCACCTTTTCTTCTTGAGACTCTCCTTTCTCCACTGATCCTCTTGCCTTCCTCATTGCAAATGGGCTGTCCATATATGTGTGAGTTGACCTCTGGGCTCTCGATTCTTTTCCGTTGATCTCTGTGTCTGTTTTTGAGACCAGACTGTGCCATTTCTCTACGTAGCACTTCGTCCTACATGTTGAAATCAGTACATGTGATATGTCCTGCTTTGTTCGTTTTCCTCAGGATTCCTTTGGGTATTCAGGGTCCCTTGTTGCTGAATAGAGACTTAAGGATTCTCTCATATTTCTGTGGGAAAGATTCTGCAACTTTGACTGGGATTGCATGGAATCCTGAGATTGCTTTATCCGTTATGGAGGTTTCAAGTATTTTAGTTCCTACATTCCTATAGCACGGAATACCCTTCCATTTGCTTGTGTCTTCTGGAATTTCTTTCCCCAAAGTTTTGCTAGTTTCCGATTTCCATAGCTTGCACCTGTTTGGCTAAGCTTATTTCTAGAGATCTTATTCTTTTTTTTCCTGAGGTTCGCCTTTTCTGTTCTTTTCAAGTTTTCATTAGTTTTCTTTCGGCTGATGTTTATGGCTGTGCTCAGATCTGCTGTCGATGCTGCTGTATTTGCTGAGGAATACTGACGCTGTCTGACGTTGCTTCCCAGCTGCCTCTACACTACCTCCCATGCCTCCCCGAGAATGGCTGGACCAGCGGTGAGGAAGTTCACCCCCAGGATTCCGCATGGCCAGCCCCGGGCTGCCGACCCAGAACGTGCAGACTTCACCACTGCACCATGGGCCGGCACCTTTCATGTTCCATCGGCAACCTGCAGTTGAGTGGAATGGGACTTGAATATGCTACTTGAGCCCAACTCGGGCACTGTATAGATGAGGCCAGTTTGTTTTTCTTCTCCACTGTGATGTCAGAGGATTTGTCAGAATTGTGTCTCTGCTGTCCCTGCAAACCTCATAGACACAGGCTTTCAGATCCTGATTTTAGCAGTCTCATAACTCACCCTTACCAGTTAGCCTAGGTTTGACCTTCGCTTGGGTTTTTGGGATTGTGACTTACTCCGACTTTCGAACGTTCAGAGTATGTCTAAAACTGACATCTTTCTTTATGTATTATTCATGTGTGATTTCTGTGTGCCTTCCATTTTCTGGGAACGTTTTTTATTTTCCGTGGTACAATCGTTGATATGGGCTCAGCGAGCTGAAGACTCGAATGAAAGATTGCTTGGACTCTCAAGATCCTGCATTGGTGTTCTTTTATTGAGAGAACAGTACCGGACAGCATGGGGACAGGACACATTAGCAGTGAAGAGCTACTGCTGCTGCTGCCTGGGGACAGGACCCATGGGTAGTCAGGGCTCCTGCTGCTGCCCTGACTGGAGGGTTAGGGCTAATTTCATAAGGCATGGGTATATGACTTATTTTTACTCGAAAAAGAAATAATGATGTAAAATGTCTTTAAATGATTTCAGTACAGATGGGGTCTGGCCATTGTGTTGTCATATTTTTAGATACGAATCTGGCCATATAGATCAGCATGTAAGTGAGAATGGCCTGGGCTTCTTGCCCTGGGGCAGCCCTAATTCATACCGTAAAAAAATCCACTGGGTCCTATAGTTTGGCATAGATTCCAGGTCACCTTCAGCTTCCCTAGCTGGGGCAGCCCTGATCCACATCATACAACCTCCCTGAACCTATTTGGACTGGAAATCTTTGGGGATATGGATGATGGTCAGTCTTCTGTGACTACTTCTGGCTGTACAGGGTCGTAGAGCTGTCCCTAAATGGGGCCATAGGTGCACTTAGGCAGTTTAGTGGACCAGAAGGCTTGCCCCATTGAGTTCAAGCCTGACAAGTTATACAGATCCTCTGGAGATGAGAGAGTCATTGACAAGAGGTGGTCCAGGAAGTGAAACATTTTTGACATGCATAAGACAAACAATGAAACAGACAACAAAATATCATAAGAAATACAAGCAGTATGTTTAACCCAATGAATAAGGTTTTGAAGTAGTGCAGAAACCTTGTCCTGACTAGGAGTTCAACCAATCATTTAGATTTAGGGTTGGTCAGACATGGATTTAATTTGGTGGCTGGGATACCAAGCCAGAAATATTTTGATGGTAGTCAGGAATTTAGACACAACATTCAGTTTTTATAATGGCATAGGTGCCCCCTTGTGCTGCTGTCAAGACATCCAGATCAATTTGGATTTGGAGGACTGCCTTACACACTTGGGATACTTCTAAATTGAGCAGCGAAATGCTATGTTGTGTATCATTTAATGCCTTCATACTAAATTTGTTTAGGACTTCCATGTGCAAGACGACACTTTCGATTCCCAATTGGTGAAAGAAAGTGCGGAAAGATGGTCATACCGATGGAAGACTGGGCTGGCCAAGTGCTGTTGCAAGTTGGGTAGGTTAGCAGGAGGAGATATAGTAAATATAGTTCCACCTTGCATCCAGACAAAGCCTAGAGTGCATCGTCCAATCCATGCAGGTGGTAGCCAAAGTCATAAATTGGAGACACGTATCCACTGAGCACCGTTAGGGGCTAACCAATGCGTGTTGAGCCATGTATCCCAGTCAGTCTGAAACCAATCAGTATTTTTTTTAAGGCTATGATATGAGAACACATATAACAGGGATTTATTCCCATAGGTCGAGTGCTATAAGGCCATGTATCACAGGGGTGATTTTTTTCCCCCAAAGAAAGTGGCCTTTTACTGAGTTGCCCACTAGTAGGAGTGAACCAAATATATTCATCCCAAATTTTGTATTGTCCATCCTGTGTCTATTAATAAGTTGGGGACATTACCTTTGGAACTTGTTCTTTATGATCCAAGTGTGACAAGGCAAATCTAGTTAGTATTTGGACAGTAGTATTGAAGGAAAATGATTGATTGTGGCCAGGTAACTTCCAGGTGTCAGAGGTAGATGGCCACAAGGAGACATTAATATTAATAATACATGAATATTGCGGAAGAAAAGAGCTAGACTCTAATATCCATGAATGCCTACTATAGCTTCTAAAGAAACATAATTTTTTCTCTCTTAAATCACTCTCATTTTTACAAAAGATAGTCAAATCAGGATTAACGGGTTTGAAAATCAAGTGTAGTTTCAATACAACTTGCTCCAATTATTTACATAAGAGCAGCAAGAATAGTAATTGTTCATACAGGCTTTGTTAAATGTGCTTCGCTGGATCTTTTCCTGCAAAATCTCAGATTGAACTGTGAAGGCCTCTAGAGGCCAGAAAAGCCAAGCCAAGGACTTGCCATCAGATTTGGCCTGCAGTACCAACAGATTTGAGTGGTGTTCTCTTTGAGGTCTCCCCAAATATTCAGAGGTTCCTTGCACCTGCCACATAAGCAAGCTTCCTTACTTACCGGGTAAGATTGCCAAAATCTCAGTAAACAGGGTACCAGCTCTGTGTTTCCCAGTGGCTGTATTCCAGAAAGTCCAATCTTTGTTTCTGAAACGCTGTCTTGTCATATCTGAGGCTGTGTGTTTCAAATATGACATTCCAGTCAAAGCCTTGGTAATATAACCAATGTGTCCTGTTATAAGGAGAACAGATTCTTATGGAACTTATGCAAATATTGCCACGAAATGTCCATACTCAGTCACAAAGGGTTTCCAAATTCAGGAGGGATAAGGTAGGCAGAAAAAGATAAATGTTTCAGTTTTGCTCATAAGGGTATAATTTCACCAAATGGCTGTAAGTTATAGTTCACATAAGAGAAAAGAGAAAAAGATTTCCTTCATTATGAGAAAACAAAACAACACATCCAAACTCAACATTATTTCAAACAGAAGTCCTAAAAATTTATAATCGTCCTAATCAGTGCACACAGTCCTGTATAATCAATTCTTGAGCTGAATCTTCTGTTAGCAGATCGACGAGCATAGTTTCTGTTAGAATTCTGTCATTTCTTACTCCATTCAGTTTTACAATCTGAAGGTCTAGCAGAAACCTGTCGTTTAGACTCTTTGTGTCAGAATCCTTTCCAGGAATTTCTCGGAAGTTGAAACATATTTGCAAAAGGAAAAAGCATCAGAGTAAAACAACAACTATCTGCAAATGGACAAAGAACTCAAAAGGGCAATTGGCAAAGAGACTTGACTACTTCTGTGACATATAACACTGCCAGATAATAAGTGAACTTATCACTGACAACCAGGGCAGATCAGAACTTCAGGAATGCTATCTAATTTTGGGACGTCTATATTAATAACATTTACCCATCAAATACCAGCTAAGAAAGTCTATTGTCGCTTATTTCACAATGTTTCCCATTTAATTTAATAGACCAAATAAGCCAAATTACTTTAGCATTTTCCTCCTTGTAGGAAGAGAGAGCAAATTTCATTGAGAAGTCTAAGGGACCCTCTGAAAATCCTCAGAGTAATCATTCTTCTGTCTACCAGGTCTAAAGAACGACTTCATTCAGGATTTGAATATTTCTGAGGGAGAAGCTTGTCACAACATATCAAAAGTTTTTAAAATGTTGTTCAAATAGCAAACAACACTCACTGTGAAACAATGCTCAGGTATCCATTCAAAGTGATAACAGAAAGAGTCAAAAATATTAAGAGTAACCTCAGCCATTATTTTCACAAAACAGATTTGTCTCTTAGTTAGACGTACTCAAAGGAACAGCTCTTACATCCTCTTTACCAAGAGCAGATCAAAAGTTCAAGAAAATGTATACTTTTAGAGAAAAACAAATTTGAATTTCTGCACCTACTTATGTTTCACATTCAAACTCATTCACTTAATTGAACTTACTTTAGTCTACTTGACCAGGCATAAAACTCATTTCAGAATTCCTCCTTCACAAACCTTCTACATCTTTCTTTTTCATTTTCAGTAATTGTCCCAAAGTCTTTCTTTTTTCCTTTCTAGTACATCAGGTGCAATTTATCTTTCTTAACCCATCAAACAAAAATATTTCCATTCTTTATACCTTTTTTACTGAAAACATACATTTTAACTTCCTTGAATACAGAGCTCTTTTGCTTAGTAATTTCGAGTAGCTTTAATTCCATAGGTTAGTTAGAACCTTTAACGCTTAACGGACCTAGTAAACACTAAAAAGGTAAACGATTATGAAATGTCTTTTACATCAGCATTCTAAACACTTCACAACTTAAGAAACATGACACTTCACAATAAAACACAAGGCATGCTTTTTGATACAACCAAACGCTTTTAGCCTCTTCAATAAGAAGCCAAAAGTAGATAACTTAGATATGTTTAACAATAATGTGTGAGAGTTCCGTTGTATCCAAAAGTGACCCGCATATTCATCTTTTTATCATTTAACTTAACTTAGCAAAACTCAAGATTGTTACCAAAAAGGATTTCAAAGCTGTTTTTTTCCCCAAGTATACAGACCATAAAAGTTATTGTACTCACTTTTATGAGTTTTATGTATGTAAACCATTTGTTTCCAACAATTATGTTCAGATTACTACGGAAGCCTCATGAGGCATTAGACAAAACTGGTCATCATTTAAAGCTATTATTTTGCTGACAAATTCAACAGACAACGTGAACTTATATGACTAGTAAACCGAGTCTGAATGCCTGCATCCTATGCAAATACTGACAACTCTGACAAGAAGACAATTTTCAATGAAACCAACAAATTAAAGAAGCTTTCATTTACCAAAGGTTAATTCACGTCACGTTAACTCTGAAAGTCACTCTGTTAATTTCGACTACATTTAGAATTTAAGAAAGCACTTACTTTAAGCCAACTAAACAGAGATCTTAATTTTGGCCAGACCATCCAGGGGTTAAAATATCACACGTATGATGTACACATAGACACATATACACAGAGACTGTACAACTATTGTTTTAAAAACAACTGCCATGAATCAGGTACAGTAATATAAAGCTCACCAGTTACAAATCAAAACTTTGTTTTGAGCCTTTTTGCTAATACTTATGGAGAAGACCCTCAAGAAGCTAGACTTTTTGCAAGGGCACACTTATGGCCATTTATCCTTTCCCCTCCATTTTTTTTTTTCAGTCTTAAGAATGAGTGATATGCTAGATAGTAGTTCCTGGAGAGGGGGGAAGATAATCCTTTTCATGGTAAAGGAACAAGGTGGAATCTGAACTGCCTCTAGAACTGTCTTTCCAGTCTTGCAAGGATTTTCTAAGGATGGTTGCTCTTGATTTCTCAGAAACTGGACTGTAACTTGAAGGACGTTCTAGGTTGATCTACCTGTCCAACTGCACCAGAAAGACATAGAGAAACATCACACATTTTCTACCAGCTGGAGTTTCTGGGGCATAACCCATACAATTGAAAGTGTTTCTAATTAGTTAGAATGACCCTGAGTGATGAGTCTTAAGGGACGCTTATGTCATTCTCCACAGCAGTAAAGCCAGTGTCTGACTGACAGTGAAGTGGAGAAGGGTGGAATGCATACAAAGGGCTTGAACTGGCTGGAGACCGGGGCTCCCAGTACCCGGGTTGAGAATGAAGTTCCTTGCAAAATGTTTTCAAGTTTTCTGATTTTACAGAAGTTCCAGGTTCTGGTCAAGTCCAGCCTCAACTTAACCAAGACTTGGTGACAACAGAGGACATGATGAGCAAAACAAAGAAAGGAAATGAAGACATCAGACCTCACCCTCATGGCCGCTCAAAGAGGGTTCTCAAGAGAAGACTCACTCAACAGTCCCCATGCTCGGGCGCACTACTGTAGCATGACAGTTCACAGAATAACTCACAGGTCTGCTACCCTCATAGCCAACTCAGTAGGTGACTAAAACACTCAATGACTCACCCCCCAAGAGAGAGCACCATACTTGGGCTTTCCGGGGTGATCAGGCCCAGAAATGCCAAGTTTGGGCTCCCAGGGGTGGAGGCCATGACTGTTGACAGATATCTTTGCTTCCCTGTTGCAAAGCTCAAAAGGAGACGAAAATCGCCATTGCAACTCTAAGAAAGATGAAAGAGACAGGTCCATTACCTTGAAAATCCCCCCTGAACCTGGGGCAGCATCCTACCTGTCATTCCTACTGTGGGGTTCCTATAACAAGGGGTGATGGGGGTGTCCCCCAGCATTGCATCCATTGCATATCTTCCCTGGTATGCCTGGAAGTTACAGGTGCCTGGTGAACATCCTTACTATTCTGCGTGGCAGTAATAGGTGCCTGGTGAATGGTCCCCAAGAGAAAGGGAGAAGTTCAAGAGAGAACAGGATGGAGAAAATTAGTGAGGCATTTTCCGCCGCTCTGGGGGACATTCTACCCAATTGCGTGTTGGAGGCATTCTCCGAGAAGGGCTTCCCATACGCAACCAAAGGTTAGACTTTGGTACTTTCCTTGAACTGGAGTCCCAATTGGGACATTCACACAGTTCAGAGCATGGTCAGGTGCCATGGGAGGTATCCCCATACAAGCTTAGGAAAGGAACCTTACAGGGGAGTCTTGCAGATTGCTGACCATCCTAATGACTTAAGTGGCTGACCCGTGCCCACCTAAAATTTGTATATTAGAGATAGAGTCAGGAAGGAATGGAGTAATTCACTCTACATCGCCCTTAGGCTTAAGGTAGTGATTCTCTTCAAGCTGAATGCCATGATTTGCCCCATAGAGTAGCCATGGGCAGCAAACGTGGATTCATACAGCTATCGAAGACAGTTCCTGATGGAGAAGTGAATTTAGATTCATCCTCGAAACAGAGAGAGGCACAAGGAAGAAAAGGGCACTTACCAGAAGTTGAGCTCAGAAACCAATGAAGCAAGTTCCCGGTAGGGAGGCCACAATATATGATGGTGCGTCAGAGAGCTGATGAGTCAGAAGAAAGATTTCTTGGTCTCTCAAGGCCTGACAGAGGTGATCTTTTATTTAGAGAATGGTACAGGATAACATAGGGACAGGACCCATGGGGAGTAAAGAGTTGCTTCATGGGGACAGGACCTATGGGTAGTGAAGAGCTGCAGGCATGGGAACTGGAACCACGGGCAGTGAATAGCTGCTGCTGCTGCATGGGGAAAGGAGCCATGGGCAGTCAGATGTCCTGCTGCTGCCCTGAGTTGAGGGTAAGGGCAAATTTTATAAGGCATGGGTACGTGACATTTTTACTGGAAAAAGAAAAGATGATGTAAAAAGCCATTAAATGACTTCAGTACAGATGGAGTCTGGTTATTGTGTGGTCGTATAACATTAGATACGAATTTGGCCATATAGATAGGCCTGTAGGTGAGCATCACCTGGGCTTCTCTCACTGGGGCACCTCTAATTCATACCAAAAAAAATTCACTGGGTCGTATGCTTTGACATGTAGGCCAGGTAACCTTGGGCTTTTCGAGCTGGGGCAGCCTTAATCCACATCAATCGTCATTGTCTTTCTCAGCTATCTCCCATAGATACGCTTATCAGTCCGTTCTCCTTCATTCCAAGTTATGAATTTTGTGTTTCTTTAATCACCATATGTTCTCTAGGCTGATGCGTGAGTGTTTTCATGATTGTTGGGCATTGCCTTTGAATTTCCATCTTTCACTTGAAGGAATCTTTGCTATCCTAGCCTAGGTCCAACTGAGCACTGAGAACACGAGGTGATCTTGGTTGGTTTGACATTCTGAGATCAGAAACTCCAAATTCTAGGTTGTCCAGGCAACCACCTTATGGACATAATGTTTCTGAGACAAATTAGACAAATCTGATGAATTCCTCTCTCCAGGTAAGATATTTTTATGTCTTTTTTTCTGAATTTGGGTAGGCTAGACATTGACTTCGGATCCTTCATTGTTCCAGTAGATTACGTCTAGATACTGGTTTACTTTATTTCTGTAGGGTTTGCTAGTTGTTTGCTTTACATCCTCAGCTCTGGCATGTTTATTTTTCGTTAAATACAAGTGTAATATTCAGTCAACTTCCTCACATACGGTGGCAAACCACATAATCAATACTCTTCTATGACAAGAGACGGGGGAAAGAATTTCATTGGGGCCAAATGGCGCATTTTAGCTTTGATGGCAGCCTTCACTTTGGATTGGTGATTCCCAGAGGGAAAGAAAAAATCCAAAAAGCTGTGCAGATTTACGGCATAAAGCTTTTGAGGCTGAAAGAGATTAGAGAAGATAAACTTTCAAGGATTGTGAATTTCCTACAAATGCTTAATGATGCTACAGAAAGGTAGGCCATTGGAAATATATTAAGAAGAATACTACAAAGACAACGTCTTCCATGCTAAACTCATGAACCAAGGGAAAATGTTACCTTCTGTGAGGTTACTACTCATTACCTTCACGAATAATCACAGCAGGCCAGCTTCTTCCCAAGTTCAGGCAAAAGATTGGTCCAAAAGTAAAATTCAGGGCCAGTCATGTGTTCTGGTGTGTAAGAGCCCACGTTCCTAGTCTGTGGCCTGGGACTCATGGATTCGCATCACGGGTGCTGATCAGATTAGTAACATCAGGAGAGATAGATTTCATGGTATGGTGCGGGCAGAGATCATACATAAGTGGAAATTGTGAGCAGACCTTATAGATATGCACCAGGAAAACAACATGAAAATATTGCAATCTATGACGCATCTGGTAGACTTCTCAAATACAGAATGGAGGAAGTGATGTGACTTGCATAGGTGGAATTGTCGGACTTCACAAGATGACACGATCATTGAACATCAGAGGATTGGCTGGGCAACTTCAACTTGGGAGGGACTCGTGGACTTTTTCGGGGGAAAGTCTACATATTTGGCCATATCCACAAAATGTGACAGATAAAACCAAGGATAAACTTAAAGTAAAGAATTCAGTGTCTAGAGACAATGTAGTAGACATTTAAAAGTCCCAAGATAGTTATAAACAGACAAGAAATCCAGGAAATGGAAAACTATCAGACTGGTATCAGATGGCTCTGAAATACTGTGTGCATGGAAGACACCAGGACAACTGAGAAGTTTGAGGGTGTTTATGACATCACAGTAAACATGTCACCCAAGATGGCCTCATCTTTATAGTCCGAGGATTGTCCTAGGCTAAAGTGAGAGATACCCAGAAAAGAATTTAAAAACAGAAACCGGCACTGAAACTTGAAGTGTTAGAATTGCCGCTGATTAAAGGGATAAGAAAGAAGTCATTGTGGAGAAGCAATAAATAACAGAGAGACAAGCACGGAGTGGAGAACATTGTTATCTACTCAAGTAGATGTGGAGGCCGTGCTGATTGAAGCTTGCAACTTGATTTGAAACCAGAGGCTGGACTTGGGTCTTATCAGACCTACGTTGTCCATCTGCCTTAATCATAATCCCAAATCAAGACAGATCTCCTGAGGACATTGTAGAGAAGGATTGATGCTTCCCTTCCTATGCCCCTAGCACTCATTGAAGAGAAGTCTCACTTTCCATAGCTCTGGCTTTACGGATGCCCACTGGGTACATGCTAATGTGTCACAATACATCTCTTTGAACCCTTGAAGGACTAGAACCCCGTCATGCTCCAGGTATGTCGCATTGTTCGCCAGGGCTCCAGAAGTGTGCTGAGAATCACCCTTTGCCCGAGGGCTTCATTGCTTTGTGAGGGCTGCCCTACCAGGCTAGTGTGCTCAGTTTGGCTCCAATGAAATACTCTCCCCCATCTCTTGGAGTAGAATGATTACTGATGACGTTTATTGACATCATGTGAAAGGAGGTTGTCTGAAAATTAGAACATTACAATTATCTTTATAGAAAAATAAACATGAGGTTGTAAATCAAACAAATAACACATCTTTTAGAAATACAGTAAGCCAGTATCTAGACGTAATCTAGTGGAACGTTCAAGGATCGGGGGTCAAGATCGAAACTTCCCAAATCCAGGAATGAGACAGAAAAGTATCTTACCTGGACGGAATTCATCACATCTGTCTAATTTGTCTCGGGTACATTATGTTAATGAAGAAGGTTAACATGACAAACTAGAATTTGGAGTTTAATATGTCAGAACGTCAGACCAACCAAGATGAACACGTGTTCACAGTGCTCATTTTGACCAAGGCTAGCATGGTAAAGATTGCTACAAGTGACCAATGTAAATTCAAATACAACACCCAACAATGAAAAGCACTCACACGTAGGCCTATAGAACATAGGGTGGTTAAAGAAATAGAAAATTGATACCTTGGGATGAAGGACAACCGACTGACAAGCATACCAAAGGGGGAAATCTGAGAAAGACCACGATGATTATGCTATGGAAAAACAAAACGTGCTCAAAAGAAGGAAGGCAAACACAAATAACACCTGAATAATCCACAACGAAAGGTGTCAGACTTTAGACAGACTCTGCTTGAACTTTTGAAAGTCAGAAAGTGACACAAACCAAAAAACTGCAGCGAGGTAAAACCTGTGCTACCTGGAAAGGGTGGGTATGAGACTCCTCCAAACGTCCTATGAAACCCTGTGTCCATGAAGCTTGCCGGGAGAGCAGAGACACAATTATGACAAATTCTCTGACAGCACAGTTGAGCAAAAATACAAACCGTCTACAGCAACTCAGTGCCAGAATTGGGCTGAAGTAGCCTAAGTCACATTCCACACAACTGCAGGTTGCAAGGGAACTTGAAAGGGGTCCGGCAGTTGAGAATTGGGGTAGTCCACGCACTCTGAGTTGGCAGCCAGGAGTTGGCAGGGTAGAATCCTGGGGGTAAACCTCCTCACTGCTGGTACAGCCATTCTGGGGCAGGCGAGGGAGGTAATGTAGAGGCCGATGAGAAGCGACGTTAGACAGGGCCACTCTTCCTCAGCAAATACAGGAGCATTTCCAGCAGATGTGAGCACAGTGATAAATCTCTTTCAAAAGGAAACAAATTAAAAGTTGCAAAGAATAGGAAATTTGAACCTCAATAAAAAAGAAAAAGGATGCCAGTAAGAAGAATAAGATACCTAGGAATAACCTCACCCCAACAGGTGAAAGCTCTGTAAACAGAAAACTAGCAAACCTTTGCAGAAAGAAATGGGAGAAAACACAAGGAAGCGGAAGGATATTCCATGCTCTTGAAATGGAAGAATTAACACACTTGAAATGTCCACACCGCATAGAGAAATCTCTTGATTCCATGCAGTGCCAGTCAAAGTTGCAGCAATATTTCTCACAGAGATAGAAGCGATCATCCTAAAGTTTACATCCAGCAACAAAAGACCCCGAATAGCCAAAAGAATCCTGAGGAAAAAGAACAAAGCGCAATGTATCACACCTTCTGATTTCAACATATAGGACGAAGAAATTGAAATGGAAACAGCGCAGGCTGGGATGCAAAACAGAGAAACAGAACCATGGAACAGAATCAAGAGCCCAGAGGTATAGGGACACATATAAGGACAACCCATTTTCGATCACAGCACCAAGAGGAGACAGTGGAGAAAGGAAAGTCTCTACAATGAACGGTGTTGGGAAGAGTGCAGAGTCTCATGTAAGACAAGGAGAGTAGACCATGGTGTTACACCAGGCACAAACACCAACTCGAAATGGATTAAAGTCTAGAATGTAATACTGGAAACCATGAGACTTCTGGAAGAAAACGTAGGTAGGGTGCTCTTTGTCATTTTTCTTAGCCTCATATTTGGAAGAAGCATATCTGTCTGGGAAAGGGCAATAAAGGAAACAAGAAACAAATGGGACTACATCAAACACAAAAGCTTTTGCATAGCCAAGGAAATCATTGATTCAATGCAAACACAGCACAACAACTGGGAGAGGATTTTTGCAAACCACACATTGGTGAAGGGGTGAATAGCCAAAAGATCCAATAAACTCATACGGCTTCACAAGAAAAAAAAAAAAAACACGCCCCATTAAAATCTGGGCAAAAGCTGGAAACAGAGATTTCTCCCAGGAAGATAGAAAGATGGCCAACAGGCTGTTTGAAAACATGTTCATCATCATTAAGTCTCTGGTCAGTGCAAATCTGAAAGGCAATGAGAGAGCAGCTCACGGCAGTCAGAATGGCTATAAGGATGAAGACAGGAAATAAGATTCGGAAAGGAGGTGGAGAGAAGGGAAGCCTCCTGCACTGCTGGAGGGAGTGGAAACAGGTGCAGCCACGACACAAAACGGTGAGGAGTTGCCTTAGACATTTCAGAATACATCGACCATATGATCCAGCTATTCCTCTGTGGTGTGTTTATCCAAAGAACGTGGAAACACTCATACACAGAGATCGGTGCACACCTCTATTTACCCTGGCCTTATTCCCGATATCCAAGACTTGGAAGCCTGCCTGGTGGCCATCAAGGGATGAATGGAGAAGGAAGATGGGCTATAGCCACACAAAGGCATAGCAGTCAGCTATAGGAACGGATTCAGGCCAGCCATTTGTGACCACCAGAATGGCTCCTGAGGGTATTGGGGGAACTGAAAGAAGCCCCAGGGGTATGGTCAAATACCACAGGATCTCACGTACAAGGAGAAGAGCAAGAACGGACCAAGAAACAGGTATCACATGACAATGGATTGGCATTTCCCAGAGGGAAAGTGGGGCAGTGGCCAGAGAGAGAAAGTGTTGATTAGGCACAGATGTGTGGTTAGGGACAGTAATTAGTCTTACGTTGGTGAAGATGATGTAACCTACTCTGAAGTCTAAATCTATATGGATGTAGATCTGAAAGCTATAGGTCATTATAATGTTGGGTTACGACAATCAATTCACATAAAACCAAAACTCCCAAAAGAGATGCAGATTTACAACAAGAAGCTTTGGAGACAGAAAGAGGTTAGAGAAGATGAACTTCCAAGTATTGGTAATCACCTCAACATGCTCAAGGATGCTACAGAAAGGTAGACCTTTGCAAAGAGATGAAGAGGAATACTACCAAGAGGACATGATCGGTGCTAAACTCATGAACCAACAGAAAAAGTTACCATTCATGATGTTACTACTGATTCCTTCACGAATGATGGAAGCAGGCCAACATCTTCACAGGTCAGGTAAGGTTGGTCCAAAAGTCCAATTCAGGGCCGGCCCTGTGATGTAGCAGGCAGGTTCCTACATTCCACTTGGGCGGCCCGGGCTTCACCAGCTAGCATCAGGGGTGCGGATCAGATTACTAGCATTAGGAAATATAGATTTCAAGGTATGGTGGGCACAGAGATCATAAAGAAGGAGAAATTGTCACGAGACCTAAACAATATGCACCAGAAAATGAACCATGAGTATATGACAATCTATGAACGCATCAGGAACACTTCCCCAAATGATGAAGGAAGGAAAACATGTGACCTGCCAAGTGGAATTTTTAGACTGCTAGGAGATCACACGATCATTGTGCATCAGGGGATTGCCTGGGCAACTTCCAATTGGGAGGGCCCCCAGGACATTCTCTGAGGAAAGTCCACCAAATTGGGCATAACACAATGGATAAGATATAAAACAAGGAATAATCTTAAAGGAAAGGAACCGGTGGGTAGAGGGAATGTAGCATACCTTTCAAGTTCCACGAGAAAGTTAGAAACTGACAAGAAATGCAGAACAAGGAAAACTATCCTACCTGGAAAGATGGAGTCGTCAGACTGATATGAGATGGCTCTGAAACACTGTGTGCCTGGAGGTTTTCAGGACAACTTAGAATTCTGAGGGTGTTTATGACGTCACGGTGAATGTGTCACCCAAGATGGCAGCAAGTTTAGAGTCCCAGGATTGCCCTGGCTAGGATACCCACGTGAGAGATATCCAGAAACAGCTTTTCCAAACAGAAACCGTACACAGAAACTTGAAGAGAGCAAAGAGGCATTGATTCAAGGTATAAGAAAGGAATCATTGGGAAGAAGGGATACTAGAGGCGCAAGCACTGAGAGGAGAACATTGTTATCTACTCAAGTAGATGTGGAGGCCGTGCTGATCGAAGCGTGCAACTAGATTTGAAACAAGAGGCTGGACTTGGGGCAAATCAGACCTACATTTTCCTTCTGCCTTACTCATAAACCCAAGTCAAGAATGATCTCTTGAGGACATTGAAGAGAACAATTGATGCCTTCTTTCCTAGGCCCCTAGAATTCTTTGAAGAGAGGTCTCCCTTTGCATAGCTCTGGCGTCACGGGGTCCCTCTGGGTACATGCTAATGTGTCCCAAGACATCTCTGTGAAGACTTAAAGGAATGGCTGATTGTCATGCTTGGGGTGGGTCCTTTGGTTTGGAGGGCTGTAGAAGTGTGCTTAAAAGCACCCTTTTCGAGAGGGCTTCGTTCCTGTGTGAAGGCTGCCTTCCCAGGCTACAGTGCTCAGTTGGGCTCCAATGAAATTCTCTCCCCCACC
The DNA here is from genome assembly GCF_041296235.1 of Equus asinus. NCBI lineage: Eukaryota > Metazoa > Chordata > Mammalia > Perissodactyla > Equidae > Equus > Equus asinus. Next base: position 15,904,308 of record NC_091790.1, on the reverse strand, counting down.
TCTTGCCATGGAAACAGTATTGATTTCTTCTTCTGACAACATATGGAATGAGGTTTGCTGAGAATTAGAACATTGCCATTATATTTAAATAAAAATACACCTGCCAAATTTCAGAATGAAAATCAAACCAATAGCAAACCATGTAGAAATAAAGTAAGCCCAGTATCCAGACGTAATCTGTTGGAGCATTCAATGATCAGGGGTCAAGTTTGAAACTTCCCAAATCCAGAAAAGAGACAGACAAATCACTTACCTGGAGGGAGGAATTCATCACATTTCTCTAATTTCTCTCAAAAACATAATATCCGTGAAGGTGGTTGCCCAGACAACCTTGAATCTGGAGTTTCTGATCTGAGAATCTCAAACCTACCAAGACGACCATGTGTTCTCAGGGCTAAGTGTCACCTGGGCCGGGATAGCAAAGATTCCTACAAGTGACCGATGGAAATTCCAAGACCACACCCAACAATCACGAAATGACTCACACCTCGGGCTACAGAACCTATGGTAATTAAAGACATACAAAACTCCTAACTTGGAAAGAAGGAGAACGCACTCATAAGCAAATCGAACGGAGATATCTCAGCAAGACCATAACAATTAGACTATAGAAAAGAAAAAAGTATCCCGGAATATGGAGGCCAACAGAAATCAAAGCTGACTAATCCACAGTGAAAGACGTCAGTCATTAGACACACTCTGTTTGAACGTTTGAAAGTCAGAGAAAGTCACAACGCCAAAAACAGCAGCAAAGGTCAAACCTGGCCTAAATGAGAAAGGTGACTTATGAGACTGCTCCCTGCGGGCTCTGAAACCCTGTGTCCACGAAGCTAGACCGGACAGCAGAGACACGATTCTGACAATTCACCCAACATCACAGTGGGCCAGAAAGCAAGCTGGCCTCATCAACACAGGGCCAGAGTTGGACTCAAGTAGCATATTCAAGTCACAATCCACTCAACTGCAGGTTGCCAATGGAACATGAAAAGGGCCAGCCAGTGGGGCCGTGGTGAAGTCTGCACATTCTGGTTCAGCAGCCCAGGTTCGGAGATGTGGAATCCTGGGGGTGAGCCACCTCACTGCTCGTCCAGCCATTCTGGGGAAGGCATCTGAGGTAGTGTAGAGGCAGATGGGAAGCGACGATAGACATCACCATTCTTCCTCAGGAAATGCAGCAGGATGGCCAGCAGATGTGAGCACAGCCATAAACATCTGTCAAAACAAAACCAACTGAAAGTTGCAAAGAATAGAAAAACTGAACCTCAAAAAAGAAAGCATGCCAGTAGGAAGAAAAAGGTATCTAGGAATAAATGAGGCCAAACAGCAGAACGATATGGAAACAGAAAACTTGCAAAGGTTTGGGCGAAGATATTACAGAAGACACAAGGGAACGGAAGACTATTCCGTGCTCTTCCAATGGAAGAGCGAACACACTTCAAACGTCCATACCACATAAAGCAGTGTCTGCATTGCATGCAGTCCCAGTCAAAGTTGCAACAATCAATCCCACAGAAATACAAGACAGAATCCTAAAGTTTCTATCCAGCAACAAAGGACCCGGAATAGCCAGAGGAATCCTCAGGAAAACGAACAAGGCAGCAAGTCTCACACTTTCTGATTTCAACATATAGGATGAAGCCCTAGGTATGGAAACAGCACAGCCTGGCCCCCAACATAGGCACACAGACTCATGCAATAGAACGAGATGCTGGAGGTCAACTCACACATCTACTGACAGTGCATTTTCGAACAGTGAGCCTAGAGGAGAAAGTGGAGAAAGGAGAGTCTCCACAAGAAACGGTGCTGAGAAGACTGCACACCAACAGGTAACACAATGAGAGTAGACCATGATGTTACACCAGACATACACACGACCTCGAAATGGATTAAAGCCTTGAATGGAATACTTGAAACCGTGCAACTTATGGGAGACAACCCAGGCAGCTTGCTCTTTGCCATCTGTCTTGGCTGCCTATTTGGAAGAAGCATGTGTCAGTGGCCAAAGACAACAAAGGAAACAAAAAACAAGCGGGACTCCATCCAATGCAGAAGCTTCTGCCCAGCCAACGACTCCATTGGACTCATTCCAAACACAGCACAACAACTGCAACAGGCTGTTTGCAAACCACACATCGGAGAAGGGGTGAGTAGCCAAAAGATCCAATGAACTCATATGTCTTCAAAGGAATAAAAACAACGAGCCCAATAGAACCTGGGCAAAAGATGGAAACAGACATTTCTCCCAGGAAGATAGGAAGATAGCCAACAGGCTGTATGAAAACATGTTCATCATCATTAAGTCTCTGGTCAATGCAAATCCGAACGGCAATGAGATAGCAACACACAGTGGTCAGAATGGCTATAAGGATGAAGACGGGAAACAATAAGTTTCACAGAGGAGGTGGAGAGAAAGGAAGCCTCCTGCACTGCTGGTAGGAATGTGAACCGGTGCAGCCACTATGCAAAGTGGTGTGGAATTGCCTCAGAAATTTCAGAATCCACCTACCACATGATCCATCTATTCCTCTGTGGCGTATATATCCAAACATCATGGAAACACTAATGCACAGAGATCCATGCACTGCTGTGTTCACCACAGCCTTACTCCCGATATCCAAGACTTGGAAGCGTCCGTGGTGACCATCAAGAGATGAATGGAGAAGGAAGATCGGCTATAGCCACACGAGGGTATAGCTCTCAGCTGTAGGAATGGATGCAGTCCAGGCATTTGTGACCACCAGAATGGCTCCTGAGCGTCTTAGGGGAACTGAAGCAAGCCCCAGGGATAAGGTTGAATACCACAGGATCTCACGTACAAGGAGAAGAGGAAAAACGGAGCAACAAAAAGGTAGGACGTGACATGGGATTGGTAGTTCCCAAAGGGAAATGGATGCGGGGGTCTGAGGGAGAAAGAGTTGATTAGGCACAAGTGTGTGGTGAGGGCCTGTAATTAGGCTTACAGTGGTGAAGATGATGTAACCTACACAGAAGTCTAAATCTATGAGATTGTAGATGTGAAAAGCTATAGGATGTTATAATGCTGGGTTACGGCAATCAATTCACATAAAATCAAATCTCCAAAAAACGGTGCAGACTTACGGCCAAAGCTTTGGAGGCTGAAAGAGGTTAGAGAAGATGAACTTCCAAGGATTGGTAATCACCTCCAAATGCTTAATGATGCTACAGAAAGGTAGACCTTAGCAAGAGATGAAGCAGAATACTAGCAAGAGAATATGTTCCCTGCTAAACTCATCAACCAAAGGTAAATGTTACCGTCATTCATGTTACTACTGATTCCCTTCACGAATGATCGAAGCAGGCCAACATCCTCCTAAGTTCAGGCCAAAGGTTGGTCCAGAAGTCCAATTCATTGGCGGACCTGTGATGTAGCAGGTAAGTGCCCACGTTCCGCTTGGGCGGCCTGAGCTTCACAGGATAGCAACACGGTTGTAGATCAGATTACTAGCATTAGGAAATCCAGATTTCACGGTGTGGTGGGCACAGAGAGCATAAAGAAGTAGAAATGGTGAGGGAAACTGAGCAATACACACCAGAAAAAGAACCATGAGAATATTACAATCTATGAACGCATCAGGTACACTTCCCCAAATGACAAAGGAAGGAAACATGTGACTTGCCTGGTGGAATTGTCAGACTGCTAGGAGATGACACGGTAAGTGTGCATCAGGGGATTGCCTGGGCAACTTCAACTTGGGAGGGAGTCCATGACTTTCTCTGGGGAAAGTCCACCCATTTCACCATATCCACAAATCACAAGAGATAAAATCTTTGATAATCGTAACGGAAAGAGACTGGTGTGTAGAGGGAATGTAGTAGACCTTTCAAAGTTCGAGGAGAAAGTTAGAAACCGACAAGAAATCCAGAGAAAGGAAAAGTATCCTACCTGGAAATGGGGAGTGGTCAGACTGGTATGCGATGGCTCTGAAACACTGTGTGCATGGAGGTTGTCAGGACAGCTTAGAATTCTGAGGGTGTTTATGAACATGTCACCCAAGATGGCCACATCTATACAGTCCGAAGATTGGCCATTGTGTGGCTATAGATCGTCTTCCTTCTCCATTCATCACTTGATTGGCACCACGTAGGCTTCCAAGTCTTGGATATTGGGAGTAAGGCTGTGGTGAACACAGTGCTGCATGGATCTCTGAGCATTAGTGTTTCCAAGTTCTTTGGATATGTATGCCACAGAGGAATAGCTGGATCATATGGTAGATGGATTCTGAAAATTCTAAGGCAATTCCACAGCACTTTGGGTAGTGGCTGCACCTGATTACACTCCCCCCAGCAATGCAGGAGGCTTCCATTCTCTCCACCTCCTCTCCGAGACTTGTTGTTCCCTGTCTTCATCCCTATAGCCATTCTGACCACAGTGAGCTGCTGTCTCATTGCCGTTCGTATTTGCATTGCCAAAGAATTAATGATGAAGAACATGTTTTCATACAGCCTGTAGTCCATCTTTCTATCTTCCTGGGAGAAATATCTGTTTCCATCTTTTGCCCAGATTAATGGGGATCGTTGTTTTTTCACTGTGGAGGCATATGAGTTCATTGGATATTTTGGCTAATCACCCCTTCTCCGATGTGTGGTTTGCAAACATCCACTCGCAGTTGTTGTGCTGTCTTTGCATTGAGTCGATGGAGTCGTTGGGTGGGCAGAAGCTTCTGCATTGAATGGAGTCCTGCTTGTTTCTTGTTTCCCTTGTTGCCCTTGCCCAGTCACACACGCTTCTTCCAAATAATCGGCTAAGCCAGATGGCAAATAGCAAGCTGCTTGCGTTTTCTCTTAGAGGTTGCACCGTTTCAAGTCTTCCATTCAAGGCCTTAATCCATTTCCATGTGGTGTGTGTGGCTGGTGTAACATTATGGACTACTCTCATTGTGTTACATGTGTCTGTGCAGTCTTCCCAGCACCGTTTCTTCTCGAGACTCTCCGTTCTCTGCTGTCTCCTCTTGGCTCCTTGGTCTACAATGGGCTGTCCATATATGTGGGAGTTGACCTATGGGCTCTCGATTCTGTTCCTTGTGTCTATGTCCCTCTTTTTGTGGCCAGCCTTTGCCTTTTCGGTACCTAGCAGTTCGTCCTACATGTGGAAATTCGAAAATGTGGTATGTGCTGCCTTGTTCATTTTCCTCAGGGTTCCTTTGGCCGTTCCTGCTCCTTTGTTGTTGGATAGAAACTTTAGGATTCTCTCTTCTCTTTCTGTGGGAAAGATTGCTGAAACTTTGACGGGGCTTGCGTGGAATCCAGAGATTGCTTTATCCAGTACGGACGTTTCAAGTGTGTTCATTCTTCCATTCAAAGAGCGTGGAATACATTTCCGTTTCCTTGTGTCTTCTTTAATTTCTTTCCGCAAAGCTTTCCAGTTTGTTGGTCCTTGTTTGTCTCTTCTCCTTGTAAGTGAGCTCCTACGGTATTTGAGTTTCTCCGTGCGAGCTGTTTCACTTCCAATGAAACCCTCAAGAGCCATCCTTCTGGTCACTAATGGCTGGATTCTCTCTTTTGTTATGGCTCAGAGATATGCCATTGTGTTCATAAAGCCCAGCTTCCTTCTCCAATCTTCTTTCTCTATTCCTCCTTCTGCCTTGATGGGCATCAGGGCGGCTTCCAAGTCTTGGATAACGGGAGTAAGGCCAGGGTGAACACAGGGGTGCACATATATCGGTGCACGACTTTTTCCAAGATCTTTGGATAAACAGGCCACTGAATAATAGCTGGATCATATAGTAGATAGATTCTGACATGTCTGAGGCAATTCCACACTGATTTGCGTCGTGGCTGCACCAGCTTACACTCACAGCAGCACTGTAGGAGTCTTCCCATCTCTGCAGCTCCTCTCTGACACTGTTTTCCTGACTTTTTACCTATAGTCATTCTGACCACATTGAGCTGCTATCTCACTGCCGTTTGGATTTCAACTGCCCTGAGTCTTAATGATGATGAACATGTTTTCATACACCTGTTGACCATCTCTAACTCTTCTTGGGCGAAATCTCTGTTTCCACCTACTGCCCAGGTTTTAATGGGCTTATTTTTTTTCTCTTGTGGACCCATATGAGTTCACTGCATCTTTTGGCTATTCACCCGTCCACCGATGTGTGGTTTTCAAACATCCTCTCCCAGTGGTTGTACTGTCTTTGCATTGAGTCGAGGGTTTCCTTGGCTGGGCAGAAGCTTTTGCGTTTGGTGTAGTCCCATTTGTTTCTTGTTTCCTTTATTGCCCTTGCCCAGACAGAAAGACTTCCTCCAAATAGTAGGCTAGGACAGATGACAAAGAGCAAGCTGCCAGCGTTTTCTTCTAGAAGTCTCATGGTTTCCAGTCTTACATTCAAGACTTTAATCCATTTTGAGTTGGTGTTTGTGCCTGGTGTAACACCGTGGTCTATTCTCCTTGTCTTAGGTGAGGCTCGGCAGTCTTCCCAGCACCATTTATTGTAGAGACCTTCCTTTCTCCCCTGTCTCCTCTTGGCGCCGTGGTCAAAAATGGTCTGTCCATATATGTGTGCGTATACCTCTGGGCTCTTAATTCTGTTCCATGGTTCTGTGTGTCTGTTTTGCATCCCAGCCTGTGCCGTTTCCATTCCTAGTTCTTCGTCCTCTATATTCAAATCAGAAAATGTGATACATTGAGCTTTGTTCTTTTTCCTCAGGATTCCTTTGGTTATTTGGGGCCTTTTGTTGCTGGATGTAAACTTTAGGATGCTCGCTTCTATCTCTGTGAGAAATATAGCTGCAACTTTGACTGGGATTTCATGTAATCTAGAGATTGCTTTAGCTGGTGTGGAGGTTTCCAGTGTGTTAATTCTTCCATTTCAAGAGCATGCAATATCCTTCCGCCTCCTTGTGTCTTCTCCCATTTTTCTTCCGCAAAGGTTTGCTAGTTATCGATTTACAGAGCTTTCACCTGTTGGGGTGAGGTTTTTCATAGGTATCTTATTATTCTTACTGGCATTTTTTTTGAGGTTCAATTTTCCTATTGATTGCAACGTTTAATTTGTTTCCTTTTGATTGAGGTTTATCGCTGGGCTCACATCTGCTGGATATGCTCCTGTATTTGCTGAGGAAGAGTGGCCCTGTCTCACGTTGCTTCTCATCTGCCTCTACACTCCCTCCCACGCCTGCCCCAAAATGGCTGGACCAGCGGTGAGGAGGTCTGCCCCCAGGATTCCACCCAGCCAAGTGCAGACTGCCGACCCTGAACCCGCTGACTTCCCCAGTTCTCCACTGCCCGACCCCTTTCAAGTTCCCTTGCAACCTGCAGTTGTGTGGAATGTGACTTAGGCTACTTCAGCCCAATTCTGGCACTGAGTTGATGTAGACGGTTTGTATTTTTGCTCAACTGTGATGTCAGAGAATTTGTCATAATTGTGTCTCTGCTGTCCAGGCAAGCATCATGGACACAGTTTCAGAGCAGGTTTGGAGCAATCTCAGACTCACCCTTTCAAGGTAGCCCAGGTTTTACCTCACTGCAGATTTTTGGTTTGTGACTTTCTGACTTTCAAAAGTTCAAGCAGAGTCTGTCTAAAGTCTGACATCTTTTGTTGTGGATTATTCAGGTGTTATTTGTGTTTGCATTCCCTTTTCTGAGCACATTTTGTTTTTCCATAGTATAATCATCATGGTCTTTCTCAGATTTCCCCCTTTGGTATGCTTGTCAGTCGGTTGTCCTTCATCCCAAGGTATCAATTTTCTATTTCTTTAACCACCCTATGTTCTATAGGCCTACGTGTGAGTGCTTTTCATTGTTGGGTGTTGTCTTTGAATTTACATGGTCCCGTGTAGCCATCTTTGCCATGCTAGCCTTGGTGAAGATGAACACTGAGAACACGTGTTCATCTTGGTTGGTCTGACATTCTGAGATCTTAAACTCCAAATTCTAGGTAGGCATGGCAACCTCCTTCATGAACATAATGTATCTGAAACAAATTCGGCAAATCTGCTGAATTCCGCACCAAATAAGATACTTTTCTGTCTCATTTCTGGATTTGGGAAGTTTCAATCTTGACCCCCATCCTTGAACGTTCCTCTAGATTACGTCTAGATACTGGCTTACTTTATTTCTATAGGGTGTGTTATTTGTTTGATTTACATCCTCAGCTCTGGCAAGTTTATTTTTCTATATAGATAATTGTAATGTTCTAATTTTCAGCCAACCTATTTACATATGGTATCAATACACATCATCAATAATCATTCTACTCCAAGAGATACTGGGATAGAACTACATTGGAGCCAAACTGAGCACACTAGCCTGTGACGGTGGCCCTCACAAAGCAACGAAGCCCTCTGGAAAAGGGTGCTTCTCAGCACATTTCTGAAGCCCTGCCAAACAATGAGACATACGCAAAGCATGACGGGGTCCATTCCTTCAAGGGTTCAAAGAGATATCTTGTGACACATTAGCATGTACCCATTGGAGCTCCGTAATGCCAGAGCTATGGAAAGTGATACTTCTCTTCAATGAATGCTAGTGGCATAGGAAAGGAAGCATCAATCATTCTCTACAATGTCCTCTGGAGATCACTCTTGATTTTGGATGATGATTAACGCAGAAGGAAAATGTAGGCCTGATAAGACCCAAGTCCAGCCTCTGGTTTCAAATCAAGTTTCAAGCTGGAATCTCCATGGCCTCCCCCTATACTTGAGTAGATCACAGTGGTCTCCACTCAGTGATTGTCCCTCTATTATTGTATCTTCACAATGACTTCTTTCTTATCCCTTTAATCAGCGTCTATTCTATCTCTTCAAGTTTTAATGCCTGGTGTCTGTTTTTCAATTCTCTTCTGGGTATCTCTCCCTTGAGTATCAGTAGCCTAAGACAATCCTCGGACTATTAACATGAGGCCATCTTGGGTGACATGTTCACTGTGATGTCATAAACACCCTCAAACTTCTCAGTTGTCCTGGCATCTTACATGCACACAGCATTTCAGAGCGATCTCATACCAGTCTGACGACTCACGCTTTCCAGCTAGAATAGTTTTTCATTTCCTAGATTTCTTGTCGGTTTCTAACTTTATCCTTTAACTTTTAAATGTCTAGTACATTCTCTCTAGACACTAGTTTCTTTACTTTAAGTTTATCCTGGGTTTTAGCTGTTACATTTTGTAGATATGGCCAAATGTGTAGACTTTCCCCAGAGAAAGTCCTGGAGTCCCTCCCAAGTTGAAGTTGCCCAGCCAATCCTCTGATATGCAATGATCATGTCATCTCATGCAGTCCGACAATTCCACCTATGCAGGTCACATCACTTCCTTCATTTTGTATTTAGAGAAGTGTACCAGATGTGTCATAGACTGCAATATTTTCATGTTTATTTCCTTGTGCATATCTATAAGGTATGCTCACAATTTCCATTTATTTTTGATCTCTGTCTGCACCATACCATGAAATCTATCTTTCCTAATGTTACTAATCTGATCAGCACCCATGAATTGAATCCATGAATCCCAGGTCGTCCACTAGGAACGTGGGCACATACACACCAGAACACATGGCTGGACCTGAATTTTACTTTTGGACCAATCTGTTGCCTGAACGTGGGAAGAAGCTGCCCTGCTGTGATTATTCGTGAAGGTAATTAGTAGTAACCTCACTCATGGTAACATTTTCCCTTGCTTCATGAGCTTAACACGGAACACGTTCTCTTCGTTGTATTCCTCTTAACCTATTTGCTATGGTCTACCTTTGTGTATCATCATTAAGCATTTGGAGGAGATTCACAATCCTTGGAAGTTCATCTTCTCTAACGTCTTTCAGCCTCAAAAGCTTCGTGGTGCAAATCTGCATGCCTTTTTGGAAGAGTATTGATTATGTGTTTTGAAAACATATGTGAGGAAGTTGGATGAAAATTGAAACATTACACTTATATTTAAAGAAAAATAAACATGCCAGAGCTGAGGATGTAAATCAAACTAACAATCCCTACAGAATTAAAGTAAAGCAGTCCTTAGACGCAATCTACTCTAATGATCAAGTTCGAGCCTTCCCAAATTCAGAAAAGAGACATGAAAATATCTTACCTGGAGAGAAGAATTCATCAGGTTTGTCTAATTTGTCTCAGAAACATTATGTCCATAAGTTGGTTGCCTGGACAACCTAGCATTTGGAGTTTTTGATCTCAGAATGTCAAACCAACCAAGATGACGATGTGTTCTCAGTGCTCAGTTGGATCTAGGCAAAGATTCCTTCTAGTGAACAATGGGAATTCAAAGACAATAAATAACAATCACAAAAGCATTCATGCATCGGCCTACAGAACATATGGTGATTAAAGAAATACAAAATTAATAACTTGGAATGAAGGAGAATGGACTGATAAGCATACCTATGAGAGATAGCTGAGAAAGAAAAAGAAGATTGATGTGGATTAAGGATTGAAAATAGTCTTTTTGTCAGAGTTGTTGTTATTTGCATAGCATGCAGGCATTCAGCGTGGGTTTTCTAGTCATATAAGTTCACGTAGTCTGTTAAATTTGTCAACAAAATAATAGCTTTAAATGATGACCAGTTTTGTCTAATGCCTCATGAGGTTTCTGTAGGTAATCTGAACATAATTGTTGGAAACAAATGGTTTAAATACATAAAACTCATAAAAATGAGCACAATAACTTTTATGGTCAGTATACTTGTTGGAAAAAAACAGCTTCAAAATTCTTTTTGGTAACAATCTTGAGTTATGCCAAGTTAAGTTAAATGATAAAAATCTGAATATCTGGGTTGTTTTTGGATTGGATGTAACACCGAAACATTATTAATAAACATATCTAAGTTATCTACTTTTGGCTTCTTATTGAAGAGGCTAAAAGTGTTTGGGCGTATAAAAAGCATGCCTTGTGTTTTATTGTAAAGTGGCGTGTTTCTAAAGTTATGAAGTGTTTAGAATGCTGATATAAAAGTCGATTCATAACTGTTTGCCTTTTTAGTGTTTACTACGTCTGTTAAGGGTTAAAAGTTCTAATTAACCTATGGAATTAAAGCTACTGGAACTTACTAAGGAAAAGAGCTCATATTCAAGGAAGTTAAAGTCTACACTTTCAGTAAAAAAAGGTATAAAGAATGGAAATATTTTTGCTTGATGGGTTACGAAAGATAAATTCGTCCTAATGTACTAGAAAGGAAAAAAGAAAGAGTTTGGGACAAAATCTGAAACCAAAAAAGAAAGTTTTAGAAGGTTTGTGAAGGAGAAATTCTGAAAGGAGTTTTATGCCTGGTCATGTAGACTAAAGTAAGTTCAATTAAGTGAATGAGTTTGAATGTTAAAAATAAGTAGGTGCAGAAATTCAAATTTGGTTTTCTTTAAAAGGATAAATGTTCTTGAACCTTTGATCTGCTCTTGATAAGGAGGTAATGAAAGCTGTTTCTTTGAGTAAGTCTACCCAAGAGACAAATCTGTTTTGTGAAAATAATGACTGAGGTCAGTCTTAATATTTTAGACTCTTTCTGTTATCACTTTGAATAGATACTTGAGCATTGTTTCACAGAGAGTATTGTTTCCTATTTGAAGAAGCATTTTAAAAACTTTTGATATGTTTTAACAAGCTTCTCCCTCAAAAATATTCAACTCCTGAATGAAGGCTATCTTTTCACATGGCAGACAGAAGAATGATTACTGTGAGGATTTTCAGAGGGCCCCTGAGACTTCTCAAAGAAATTTGCTCTCTCTTCTTATAAGGAAGAAAATACTAAACTAATTAGGCTTATTTGGTCTATTAAATTACATGGGAAACATTGGGAAATAAGTGATGATAGATCTTCTTAGGTGGTATTAGATGGGTAAATGTTATTAATATAGATGTCTTAAAATTATATAGCATTCCTAGAATTCTGATCTGTCCTGGTTATCAGTCATAAGTCCACTTATTATCTGGAAGTGTTATATGTCACAGGAGTAGCCAAGTTTCTTTGTCAATTGCCCTTTTGATTCCTTTGCAAATTTGCAGTTAGTTCTTGTTTTACTCTGCTGCTTTTTTCTTGAGCAAATATGTTTCATCTTCCGAGAAATTTCTGGAAAGGATTCTGACACAGAGGATCTAATCTACAGATTTCTGATAAACTTTTAGATTGTAAAACTAAACTGAGTAAGAAACTGCAGAATTCTAACAGAAACTAAGTTCCTCTATCTGCTGACAGAAGATTCAGCTCAAGACTTGATTATACAGGACTGTGTGAACTGATGAGGATGATTATAATTTTTTAGGACTTCTGTTTGAAATATTGTTCAGTTTTGATGTGTTGTTTTGTTTTCTCATAATGAGGGAAATCCTTTTCTCTTTTATCTTATGCTAACTATGACTTACAGCAATTTGGTGAAATTATACCTTTATGAGCAAAACTGAAACTTTTATCTTTTTCTCCCTATCTTATCCCTCCGGAATTGGAAACACTTTGTGACTGAGTATAGTTATTTGGTGGCAATATTTGTATAAGTTCCATAAGAATCTGTTCTCCTTATAACAGGACATATTGGTTATACTACCAAGGCTTTGACTGGAATGTCATATTTGAAACATACAGGATCAGATATGACAAGACAGCATTTCCAGAACAGAGATTGCACTTTCTGGAATTCAGCCACTTGGAAACATGGGCCTTGTACCTTGTTTGCAGAGATTCCGGCAATCTCACCCGGTAAGTAAGGAAGCTTGCTTATCTGCCAGGTGTAAGGAACCTCCAAATATTTTGGGGGAACTCAAGGAGAACTCCACTCAAATCTGTAAGTACTGCAGGCAAAATCTGATGACAAGTCCTTGGCTTGGCTTTTCTGGCCTCGAGAGGCCTTCAAAGTTCAATCTGAGATTCGTCAGAAAAAATTCTAGCAAAGCAGATTTTAAAAAGCCTGTATGAGCAATTACTATTCTTGCTGCTGATATGTAAATAATTGGAGAAAGTTGTCTTGAAACTGAACTTTATTTGAAAACAAGTTAATCCTAATTTGGCTATCTTTTGTAAAAATGAGGGTGATTTAAGAGACAAAAATTATGTTTCTGTAGAAGCTATAATAGGCATTCCTGGATACTAGATTCTAGCTGTTTTCTTTGGCAAGATTCATCTATTACTAATCGTAATGTCTATTTGTTGCCATCTATGTCTGACACCTGGGAGTTCCCTGGACATCATCAAACATTTTCCTTCAATACTACTGCCCAAATACTAACTACATTTGCCTTGACATAGGTGGATCCTAAACAAGTTCCAAATGTAAAGTCCCCAACTTATCGATATGCATAGGATGGACAATATTAAATTTGGGATGAATATATTTGGTTCACTCCTACTCGTGGTCAACTCAGTCAAAGGTCACTCTCTGTTGGGAACAAACCAATCACGCTTGTGATACATCGCCTATTAACACCTGACCGATGGGAAAAATTTGCTGTTATATGTGTTCTCATATCATAGGCTGAAAAAAATACTGATTGGTTTGGGACTGACTGGGATAGATGGCCCCGCACACATTGGTTAGCCCCTAATTGTGCTCAGTGGCTATGTGGCTCCAATTTACAGCCTTGGCTGCCACCTGGATGGATTGGATGATGCACCCTAGGCTTTGTCTGGATGCAAGGTACAATGAGATCTACTATATCTCCTCCTTCTAACCTACCCAACTTGCAGTAACGCTGAACCAGCTGTGTCTTCCCCTGGTGTGACCATCTTTCCACAATTTTCCTTCCCTCATTAGGAATCCAAAATGTCGTCTTGCACATGGAAGTCCTAAACAAATGTATTATGAAGGCATTACATGACACTCAATATAGCACTTCGCTGCTCAATTTAGAAGTATCCCAAATGTGAAAGGCAGTCCTCCAAATCCAAATGGATCTGGATGTCTTGACAGCAGCACAAGAGCAGCACTGTGCCATTATAAAAACTGAATGTTGTGTCATATTCTTGACTACCATCAAATTATTTCTGGCTTCCTATCCCCACCACGAAACTAAATCCATGTCTTATCAACCCTAAGTCTAAACGATTCGTTGAACTCCTAGTCCGGATCAGTTTTCTGTACTACTTCAAAACCTTATTCATTGGGTTAAACATACTGCTTGTATTTCCTATGATAATTTATCTGTTTCGTTGTTTGTCTTCTGCATGTCAAAAATGTTTCACCTCGTGGACCACCTCTCATCAAATGATTCTCTTGTCTCCAGAGGCTCTGTATACCTTGTCAGCCTTGAACACCATGGGTGAAGCCTTACGGTCCACTGAAATTCCTACCTGTGCCTATGGTCCCATTTAGGGAGAGCTCTATGACCTTGTACAGCCAGAAGTAGTCACAGAAGACAGACCATCGTCCATATCCCCAAAGATTTCTGGTCCAAATGGGTTCAGGGGGGGTTTATGATGTGGATTAAGTCGGCCACAGCTAGAGAAACCCAAGGTGACCTGGTCTACATGCCAAACTATGTGACCAGGTGGATTTCTTTATGGTATGAATTAGGGCTGAGAAGCCAGGGAGAGAAGCCCAGGGCATCATCACGTACATGCTGATCTATATTGCCAGATTTGTATCTAAAGTTATATGACCGCACAATAACCAGACACATTCTGCACTGAAATAATTTAAAGATATTTTACATCATCATTTCTTTTTCCAGTAAAAGTAAGTCATGTACCCATGCCTTATAAAATTCGCCATAACCCTTAAATCAGGGCAACAGCAGGAGCTGTGACTGCCCATGGGTCCTGTCCCCATGCTATCCCGTACTATTCTCTAAATAAAAGAGCACCAATGCAGGATCTTGGGAGTCCAAGCAATCTTTCATTCGAGTCTTCAGCTCGCCGAGCCCCTATCAACGATTATATCATGGAAAAGAAAAAACGGTTCAAGAAAATGGAAGGCACACAGAAATCCCACCTGAATAATGCACAATGAAAGACGTCAATTTTGGACATACTCTGAACGTTCTAAAATCAGAGAAAGTCACAACTCCAAAAACTGCATCGAAGGTCAAACCTAGGTTAACTGGGAAGGGTGAGTTACAAGACTGCTAAAATCAGGCTCTGAAAACCTGTGTCGATGAAGTT
This sequence comes from Equus asinus, assembly GCF_041296235.1. NCBI lineage: Eukaryota > Metazoa > Chordata > Mammalia > Perissodactyla > Equidae > Equus > Equus asinus. The sequence continues at coordinate 15,889,263 of NC_091790.1, read as the reverse complement.
TGCTGGAATAGCAGAGACACAATTCTGACAAATCCTCTGACATCACAGTGGAGAAGAAAAACAAACTGGGCTCATCTACACAGCGCCAGAGTTGGGCTCAAGTAGCATATTCAAGTCACATTCCACTCAACTGCAGGTTTCCAATGGACATGAAAGGCGCCACCAGTGCCGCAGTGGTGATGTCCGCATGTTCTGGGTCGGCAGCCCGGGGCCGGACACGTGGTATCCTGGGTGTGTACCTCCTCACTGCTGGTCCAGCCATTTTCCGGCAGGCGTCCAAGGTAGTGTTGAGGCAGCTGGGAAGTGATGTCAGACAGCATCACTCTTCCTCAGAAAATACAGCAGCATCGCCTGCAGATGTGAGCACACACATAAACATATGCCAAAACAAGATCAATGAAAGGGGCAAAGAACAGAAAAACTGAACCTCAAAAAAAAAAATGCCAGTAAGAACAAAAAGATTTCTAGTAATACGCTTAGCCAAACAGCTGCAAGCTATGGAAACCGAAAGCTAGCAAAGCTTTGTGGAAAGAAATTCCAGAAGACACAAGCAAACGGAAGGGTATTCCGTGCTCTAGGAATGTAAGAACTAAAACACTTGATACTTCCGTAATGGATAAAGCAATCTCTGGATTCCATGAAATCCCAGTCAAAATTGCAGAATCTTTCCCACAGAAATAGAAGAGAGAATCCTAAGGTCTCTATCCAGTGAAAAGGGACGCTGAATACCCAAAGGAATCCTGAGGGAAACAAGCAAAGTGGGACGTATCACACTTTGTGATTTCAACATGTAGGACGAAGTGCTAGGTACTGAAACGGCACAGTTTGGCCTCAAAAACAGGCAAACAGACCAACGGAACAGAATCCAGAGCCCAGAGTTCAACTCACACATATATGGACAGCACATTGGCAACGAGGAAGGCAAGAGGAGACAGTGGAGAAAGGAGAGACTAACAGAAACAGTGCTGGGAAGACTGCAGAGCCACATGTAACACAATGAGAGTAGAACATGATGTTACACCAGGCACACACACCATCTCGAAATGGATTAAAGCCTTCAACGGAAGTCTTGAAACCGTGAAACTTCTTGGAGGAAACGCAGGCAGCCTGCTCTTTACCATCTGGCTTAGCCGCCTATTTGGAAGAAGCATGTGTGACTGGGCAAGGGCATCAAAGGAAACAAGAAACAAACGGGATTCCATCCAATGCAGAACCTACTGTCCAGCCAAGGAAACCATCTACTCAATGCAAAGACAGCACAACAACAGGGAGAGGATGTTTCAAACCACACGTCGGAGAAGGGCTGAATAGCCAAAACATCCAATGACCACACACGTCTCCACAAGAGAAAAAACAACAAGCCCATTAAAACCTGGGCAAAAGATGGAAACAGAAATTTACCCCAAGAAGATAGAAGGTTGGGAAATAACTATATAAACACATGTTCATCATCATTAAGTCTAAGGCCAATGCAAATCCAAACGGCAATGAGATAACAGCTCACTGTGGTCAGAATGGCTACAAGGAACAAGACAGGAAACAACAAGTGTTGGAGAGGAGGTGGAGAGAAGGGAAGAGTCATGCAGAGCTTGTGGGAGTGTAAACCAGTGCAGGCACTACGTAAAGCTATGTGACATTACCTCAAATATTTCAGAATCCATCTACCATATGATCCAGCTATTCCTCTCTGGCGTGTTTATCCAAAGACCTTGGAATCACTAAGGCATGGAGATCCCTGCACTGCTTTGTTCACCACAGCCTTACTCCCGATATCCAAGACTTGGAATCCTCCCTGGTGCCCATCAAGGGCTCTTGGAGAAGGACGATGGGCTATATCCACACAATGGCATAGCACTCAGCTGTAAGACAGGGTGCAGTCCACCTATTTGTGACACCAGAATGGCTACTGAGTGCATGAAGGTAACTGAGACAATCCCCAGGGAGAAAGTCACATACCATAGGATCTCACTTACAAGGAGAAGGTTAAAACAGGGAGCAACAAACCGGTAGCATGTGACAGAGGATTGGTGGTTCCCAGAGGTAATGGGTGGCAGGGGACGGAGGGAGAAACAGTTGATTAGGCACAAGTGTGTGGTGTGGGCCTGTAATTAAGCTTAGAGTGGTCAAGATGACATAGCATACACAGAAGTCTAAATCTATGAGGATGTAAATCTGAAAGTTATAGGATGTTATAATGCAGGGTTATGGAAACCAGTTCACATAAAATCAAAACTCCATAAAGGCAAGCAGGTTTATGGCATAAAGATTGCAGGCTGAAAGAGTTTAGAGAAGATGGGCTTCCATGGATTGATAATCACCTTCAAATGCTTAATGATGCTACAGAAAGGTAGACCATTGCAAAGAGATGAAGAGGAACACTACCAAGAGAACACGTTCCATGCTAAGCTCATGAGAGAACGGAAAATGTAGCTGTCTATGATGTTACTACTAATAACCTTTACGAATAATCAAAGCAGGCCAACATCTTCCAAAGTTCAGTACAAAGGTTGGTTCAAAAGTCCTATTCAGGGTCGGCCCAGTGGTGTAGCGGGTAAGTGCCCATGTTCTGCTTGGGTGGCCTGGGCTTTGCTGGCCAGCATCACGGGTCCGGATCAGATTAGGAGCATTTGGAAATATAGATTTCAAGGTATGATGCAGACAGAGATCATGAAGATGTAGAAATTGTGAGGATACGTTATGAATACACACCAGAAAAAGAACCATGAGAATATCACAATCTATGAACGCATCAGGTACACTTCCCCACATGATGAAGGAAGTAAAACATGTGACCAGCCAAGGTGGAATTGCCAGAGTGCTATGAGATGACACGATCATTGTGCATCAGAGGATTGCTGGGAACATAAAGTTGGCAGGGACTCCGGGACTTTCTCTGGGGAAAGTCCACACATTTGGCCACATCCACAAATGATAAGAGATAAATCCTAGAACGATCTTAAAGGAAAGAAACCAGTGTCTAGAAGGAATGTAGTAGACCTTTCAAGGTTCGAGGATAAAGTTAGAAACCGACAAGTCCAGAAAAAGGAAAACTGTCCAACCTGGAAAGGGAGAGTAGTCAGACTGGTATGAGATCACTCTGAGACACTGTGTGCATGGAGGTTGTCAGGACAACTTAGAATTCTGAGGGTGTTTATGACATCATGGTGACCATGTCAACCAAGTCGGCTGAGGTTTCCAGCCCGAGGATAGGCCTAGGACAGTATATTCAAGTGACAGTTAGCCAGAAACAGCTTTTCCAAACAGAATCCTGGCACAGAATCTTGAAGAGATCAAAGAGACGCTGATTCAAGAGTTGAGAAAGGAATCATTGGGAAGAAGCGATACTAGAGGGCAAGCACTGAGAGGAGAACAGTGTCATCTACTCAAGTAGATGGGGAGACTGTGCTGATTCAAGCTTGAAACTTGTTTAGAAAAAAGAGGCCGGACCTGGGGCTTATCAGACCTACGTTGTCCTTCTGCCTTATTCATAATCCAAAGTCAAGAATGATCACTTGAGGACATTGAAGAGAAGAATCCAGACCTCCTTTTCTAGGCCCCTAGCATCTTGAAGACAAGTCTCTCTTTCCATAGCTCTGGCTTCACAGGGGTCCACTGGGTACATGCCAATGTGTCTCAAGAGATCTCATTGAAGCCTGGAAGGAATGGATCTCTGCCATGGTTGGCTATGTTTCTTGCTTTGGAAAGGCTCTAGATGTGTGCTAAAGAGCACCCTTTTCCAGAGGGCTTCGTTCCTTGGTGATGGCTGCCCTCCCAGGCTAGAGTGCTCAGTTGGGATCAATGAGATTCTCTCCCACATCTCTTATCTTAGAAGGAGTATTGATTATGTGTTTCGAACTACATGTAAGGAGGTTGGCTGAAAAAGTAGAACATTTCCATTATATTTAAAGAAAAATAAACATGCCACAGCTGAGGATGTAAATCAAACAAATAAAAAAACCCTGTAGAAATAAAGTAAGAAACGATCTACATGTAATCTAGTGGAGCGTTCAGGGATGAGGGGTGAAGTACGAAACCACCCAAATCCAGAAAAGGGATGGAAGGATCTCTCCCCTGGAGATAGGAATTCATCAGATTCATCTAATTTGTCTCGAAACCCTTGCGTCCTTGAAGGTGGTTGCCAGGACAACATGGAGTTTCTCATCTCACAATGTCAAACGAAGCAAGATGACCACATGTACTCAGTGCTCAGTTGCACCTAGGCTAGCATAGCAAAGATTACTTCAAGTTACCAATAGAAATTCAAAGATAACACCCAACAATCACAAAAGCACTCACACACCAGCCTACAGAACATGCAGTGATTAAAGAAATACAAAATTCCTAACTTGGAATGAAGGAGAATGCAATCATAAGCATGTCAAAGGGAGATAGCTCAGAAAGACCATGACAATTAGACTATGGAAAAGAAAACATGGTCCCAGAAAATGGAAGGCCAACAGAAATCACACCTCAATAATCCACAGTGAAAGACGTCAGTCTTTAGACAGACTCTGCTTGAATGTTGGAAAGTCTGAGAAAGTGACAATCCCAAAACCTGCAGTGAAGGTCAAACCTGGGCTAACTGGGAAGGGTGAGTTCTCAGACTGCTCCAAACGGGCTCTGAAACCGTGTGTCCATGAAGCTTGCCGGGACAGCAGAGCCAAAATTCTGACAAATCCTCTGACATCACAGTGCACCAGAAAAACAACCTGGCCTAGTCGAAACAGGGCCAGAGTTGGGCTCAAGTAGCATATTCAAGTCACATTCCACTCAACTGCAGGTTGGCAATGGAACATGTAAAGGGCCGGTCAGTGTTGCAGGGGTGAAGTCCACGTGTTCTTGGTCGGCCGGCCGCGGTCGGGAGCGTGGAATCCTGGGGTGATCCTCCTCATGGTTGTTACAGCCATCTGGGGCAGGCGTCCGAGGTAGTGTAGAGGCAGTTGGGAAACGACGTTAGACAGTGCCACTCATCCTCAGCAAGTACAGCAGCATTGTCAGCAGATGTGAGCATAGCAATAAACGTTTGCCAAAACAGAACCAATTAAAAGCTGCAAGGAATAGAAATAATGAACCTCAAAAAGGGAAGCATGCCAGTAGGAGAAATAAGATATCTAAGACTATGCTTCGCCAAACAGATGCAAGCTATGTAAACTAAAACCTGGCAAATCTCTGCGGAAAGAAATTCCAGAAGACCTAAGGAAACGGAAGGCTATTTCATGCTCTTCGAATGGAAAAACTAATACACTTGAAACCTCCATACCCCATAAAGCAATCTGTGGATTCCATGCAATCCCAGTCCAAGTTGCAGCAATGTTTCTCACAGAAATAGAGAGAGGATAGTAAAGCCTCTATCCAGCAGCAAAGGAATCTGAATACCCAAAGGAATCCTGAGGAAAACGAACAAAGCATGACATATCACACTGTCTGATTTCCTCATGTAGGATGGAGCGCAACGAACCGAAATGGCACAGTCTCGGTCCAAAAACAGGCACACAGACACATGGAACAGAATCGAGAGCCCAGAGGTCAACTTACGTACATATGGACAACCCATTTTCGACAAGGGAACCAAGAGGAGACAGCGGAGAAAGGAGAGTCTCGACAAGCAACGGTGCATGGAAGACTGCACAGCCACATGTAACACAATGAGAGTAGACCATGATGTTACACCAGGCACACACACCACCTCGAAATGGATTAAAGCCTTGAATGGAATACTTGAAACCGTGCAACTTCTAGGAGGCAACCCAGGCAGCTTGCTCTTTGCCATCTGGCTTAGCCACCTATTTGGAAGAAGCATGTTTGACTAGTCAAGGGCAACAAAGGAAGCAAGAAACAAACGGGACTTCATACACTGCAGAAGCTTCTGCCCAGACAAGGAAACCATCGACTCAGTGCAAAGTCAGCACAACAACTGGGAGAGGATGTTTTCAAAACACACATCAGAGAAGGGGTTAAGAGCCAAAAGATCCAATGACCTCATACGTCTCCAAAAGAGAAACGCAACAAGCCCACTAAAACCTGGGCAGAAGATGCAAACAGAGATTTCTCCCCAGAGGATAGAAAGATGGTCAATAGGCTGTATGAAAACATGTTCCTCATTAGGAAGTCCCATGCCAGTGCAAATCCAAACTTCAATGAGATAGCAGCTTACTGTGGTCACAATGGCCCTAAGTAACAAGCCAGGAAACAAGTGTCTGAGAGGAGGTGGAGAGAAGTGAAGCCTCCAGCACGGCTGGTGGTAGTGTAAACCAATGCTGCCACTCTACAAAGCAGTGTGGACTTGCCTCAGAAATTTAAGATTCCATCTACCATATGATCCAGCTCTTCCTCGGTGGTGTATTTATCCAAAGAACTTGGAAACACCAATGCATAGAGATCCCTGCACTGCTGTGTTCACCACAGCCTTGCTCCTGATATCCAAGACTTGGAAGCTCCCCTGGTGCCCATCAAGGGACCAATGGAGAAGGAAGATGGGCTATAGCGACACAAGGGCATACTACTCAGCTATAAGTAAGGGTGTAATCCAGCCCTTTGTGACCTCCAGAATGGCTCCTGAGGGTCTTATGGGAAATGAAACCAGTCACAGGGAGAAAGTCAAATCCCATAGGTTCTCACTTACAAGGAGCACAGAAAAACATGGGCTAATGTACAGGTACCATGGGACAGTGGATTGGTGGTTCCCAAGGGGACTGGGGGGCGGAGGGAGGGTGAAAGAGAAGATTAGCCACAAGCATGTGGTTCAGGCCTGTAATGAGGCTTCCGGAGGGGAGGATGATATAACCTACACAGAAGTCTAAATCTCTGGGGGTGTAAATCTGAAAGCTACAGGATGTTATAACGGAGGGTTACAACAATAAACTAACATAAAATCCAAAATCCAGAAAGGCGTGCGGATTTACGGCATAAAGCTTTGGAGTCTGAAAGAGATGAGAGAAGAACTTCCAAGTATTGACAATAACCTCCAAATGCTTAATAGTGCTACAGAAAGGTAAACCATTGCAACGAGATGATGAGGAATACTACCAAGAGAACATGTTCCGTGCTAATCTCACGCACCAACGGAAAATGTTCCCGTCCATGATGTTGCTAGTAATTCCATTCACCCATAATCAAAGGAGGATAACATCTTCCCAAGTTCAGGCCAATGATTAGCCCAAAAGTCCAATTCAGGGCCGGCCCTGTGGTGTAGGGGGTAAGTGCCCACGTTCTGCTTGGGCGGCCCGGGCTTCACTGGTTCGCATCAGGGGTGAGGATCAGATTAGTAGCAATCGGAAATGTAGATTTCATGGTGTGGTGCGGACAGAGACCACAAAGAAGTAGAAATTGTGAGGATGTGTTAGCAATATGAACCAGAAAAAGAAACATGAGGGTACTACAATGTGTGAACGCAGCTGGTACACTTGCCAAATGAAGAAGGAAGGAAAACTTGTAACCTGCCAAGGTGGACTTGTGAGACTGCTATGAGATGAAACGATCATTGCGCATCAGAGGATTGCCTGGGCAACCTCAACTTGGGAAGTACTCCAGGACTTTCTATGGGGAAGGTCCACCCATTTGGTCATAGCCACAAATTATGAGAGATGACCTAGGATAATCTTAAAGGAAAGAAACCGGTGTCTAGAGAGAATGTAGTACACCTTTCAAAGTTGGAGGATAAATTTGGAAACCGACAAGAAATCCAGAAAAAGGAAAACTATCCTGCCTGGAAAAGGTGCGTGGTCAGACTTGTATGAGATGGCTCTGAAACATGGTGTGCAGGGAGGTTGTCAGGACAACTTGTAACTTTGAGGGTGTTTATGATATCACGGTGAACATGTCACCCAAGATCGCTGCATATTTCCAGTCGGAGCGTTGGACTAGGCTAGGATATTCAAGTGAGAGATACCCAGACACAGCTGTTACAAACAGAAACCGGGCACAGAATATTGAAGAGATCAAAGAGACTATGATCCAAGGGATAAGAAAGGAATCATTGGGAAGAAGCGATAATAGAGGGACAAGCACCAAGAGGGGAACATTGTCATCTACTCAAGTAGATGGGGAGACCATGCTGATTCAAGCTTGAAACTTGCTTGGAAACAAGAGGCCAGACTTGGGGCTTATCAGACCGACATTGTCCTTCTGACTTAATCTTAATCCAAAGTCAAGAATGAAGTCTTCAGGACATCAAAGAGGAGAATCCATGCCTCGTTTCCTGGACCCCTAGCATTCTTTGAGGAGAAGTCTCCCTTTCCATAACTCTGGCATCACGGGGGCCCACTGGGTAGACGGTTATGTCTCACAAGAGTACTCTTTGAAGCCCTGAAGGCGTGGGCACCTGTCATGCTTGGGGTATGTCTCCTTGTTTGGAAGGGCTCCAGAAGTGTGCTGAAATGCACCCTTTTCCAGAGGGCTTCGTTCCTTTGTGAAGGCTGCCCTCCCAGGCTAGATTGCTCCATTGGACTCTAATGAAGTTCTCTCCCCATATCTCTGACCCTAGAAGGAGTATTGATTATGTGTTTTGACACCTTATGTAAGGAGTTGGTGGAAAATTAAACATTACAGTGACATTTAAAGAAAACTACACATGCCAGATCTGAGGATGTAAATCAAACAAATAAACCCTATAGAAATAAAGCAAGCCAGTATCTGGACGTAAGCTAGAGGAATGTTCAAGGATCAGGGCTCAAGTTTGAAACTTCCCAAATCCAGAAAAGAGACAGAAAAATCTGTTGCCTGGAGAGAGGAGTTCATCAGATTTGTCTAATTTGTCTCGGAAAAATCATTTCCGTGAAGGTGGTTTCCAGGACACCCATGAGTCTGGAGATTCTGATCTCAGAATGTCAAACCATCCAAGAGGACCTGGTGTTCTCAGTGCTCAGTTTGGCCTAGGCTAGGATAGCAGAGATTCCTTCAAGTGACAGATGGAAATTCCAAGACAACACCCAACAATCATGAAAGGACTCACACCTCGGCCTACAGAAAATATGGTGATTAAAAAAATACAAAATTAATAACTTGACATGAAGGAGAATGGCTTCATAAGCATATGTAAGGGAGATAGCTGAGAAAGACCATGATGATTAGACTATGGAAATGAAACCAAGGTCCCCGAAATGGAAGGCAAACTGAAATCACACCTGAATAATCCACTATGAAATATGTCATTCATTAGACAGACTCTGCTGGAATGTTTGAAAGTCCGAGAAATTCACAACCCCAAAACCGCAGCGAAGGTCAAAGCTGGGCTACCTGGGAAGGGTGAGTTATGAGTTTGCTCCAAGCGGGCTATGAAAGCCGGTGTCCATGAAGCTGGCCGGGACAGCAGAGACACAATTCTGACAGATCCTCTGACATCACACTGGACCAGATAAACAAGCTGGCCTCATCTACACAGGGCCAAAGTTGGGCTCAAGTAGCATACTCGAGTCACCTTCCACTCAACTGCAGGCTGTCAATGGAACATGAAGGGGCCGGCCAGTGGTTCAACGGTGAAGTCCACGCGCTCTGGGTTGGCAGCCAGCGGTGGCCGCATAGAATCCTGGCGTGAACCTCCTCACGGCTGGTCCAGCCATTCTGGGACAGGCGTCCGAGGTAGTGTAGAGGCAGATGGGAAGAGACGTTAGACAGGGCCCTCTTCATCAGGAAATACAGGAGCATTGCCAACAGGTGTGAGCACAGCGATAAACTTCTGCCTAAACAAAAGCAATTAAAAGTTACAAATGATAGAAAAACTTGCCCTGAAAAAAAAAAAATAAAAGCATGCTTTAGAAGATTAAGGTATCTAGGAATAACCTGATCCAAACAGGTGAAAGCTATGTAAACCGAGAAATAGCAAAGCTTTGAGGAAAGAAATTCCACAAGACACAAGGAACTAGTAGGGCATTCAGTGCTCTTGGAATGGAAGAATTAACACATTTGAAACGTCCGTACTGGATAAAGCAATCTCTGGATTCCATGCAACCCCAGTCAACGTTGCAGCAATCTTTCCCACAGAAATAGAAGAGGGAATCCTAATGTTTATCTCCAGCAACAAAAGACCCTGAAGAACCAAAGGAATCCTGAGGAAAACAAAGAAATCATGACGTATCATCACAATGATTCCTTTCTTATCCCTTCAATCAGCGTCTCTTTGGTCTCTTCAAGATTCTGTGCCTGGTTTCTGTTTGTAAAAGCTGTTTCTGGGTATCTCTCACTTGACTATCCTAGCCTAGTCCAATGCTAGGACTGGAAACATGTGGCCATCTTGGGTGACATGTTCACCGTGATGTCATAAACACCCTCAGAATTCTAAGTTGTCCTGAAAACCTCCATGCACGCAGTGGTTCAGACCCATCTCATACCAGTCTGACTATTCCCCCTTTCCAGGTAGGATAGTTTTCCTTGTTCTGGATTTCTTGTCAGTTTCTAACTTTCTCCTCGAACTTTGAAAGGTGTACTATATTCCCTCTAGACACTGGTTTCTTCCCTTAAAGATCATCCCTGGTTTTATCTCTTATTTTTTGTGGATATGGCCAAATGGGTGGACTTTCCTCAGAGAATGTCCTGAAGTCCGTAAGAAGTTGATGCTGTCCAGGCAATCCCCTGAGGCACAATGATCGTGTGATCTCCTAGCAGTGTGACAATTCCACCTTGGCATCTCACATGTTTTGTTTCCTTCATCATTTGGGGAAGTGTTCCTTATGCGTTCATAGATTGTAATATTCTCATGGTTCTTTTTCTGGTGAGTATTCATAAGGTCATCTCACACTTTCTACTTCTTTATGATCTCTGTGCCCACGAGACCATGAAATCTGGATTTCCTAATGCTAGTAATCTGATCCACACACGTGATGCTAGCCAATGAAGCCCCGGCCACCGAGGCGGAACGTGGGCACTTACCTGCTGCAATACAGGGCAGGCCCTGAATTGGACTTTTGGACCGAACTTTGGCCTGAACTTGGGAAGATGTTGGCCTGCTTGGCTCATGCGTGAAGGGAATCAGTAGTAACAACATGGAAGGTAGCATTTTCCATTGGTTCATGAGTTTAGCACGGAACATGTTCTCTTCCTAGTATTCCTCTTCATCTCTTTGCAAAGGTCTACATTTCTGTAGCATCATTAAGCATTTTGAGGTGATTACCAATCCTTGGAAGTTCATCTTCTCTAATCTGTTTCAGCCTCCAAAGCTTTAGGCCGTAAATCTGCACCCCTTTTTGGAGTTTTGATTTTACGTGAATTGGTGGCCGTAACCCTGCATTATAACGTCCTATATCTTTCACATTTACATCCTCACAGATTTAAAGTTCTGTGTATGGTACATCATCTTCACCACCATAAGCCTAATTACAGGCCCTCACCACACACTTGTGCCTATTCAACTATGTCTCCCTCTGGGCCCAGGCTCCCATTCCCTCTGGGAACCACTGGTTCCATCTCACGTGATTCCAGTTTGTTTGTCCTTTTTTTCTATATCTCTTTGTAACTTAGATCGCATGGTATTTGACCTTCTCCCTGGGCTTGTTTCAATTCCCCTCATACCCTCAGGAGCCATTCTGGTGGTCACAAATGACTGGACTGCATCCATTCCTACAGCTGAGTGCTATGCCATTGTGTGGATATAGCCCATCTTCCTTCTCCATTCGTCCCTTGATGGGCACCAGGGCAGCTTACAAGTCTTGTATCTCGGGAGTAAGGCTGTGGTGAACACAGTGGTGCACGGATCTCTATGCATTAATGTTTCCAAGTTCTATGGATAGACAAGCTGCCGAGGAATAGCTGGATCATATGGTAGAAATTTCTGAGGCAATTCCACACTGCTTTTCCTACTGGCTGCACCGGTTTACACTCCCACCAGTGGTGCAGGAGGCTTCCCTTGTCTCCACCTCCTCTCTGACACTTGTTTCCTGTCTTGTTCCTTATAGCCATTCTGACCACAGGGAGTTGTTATCCCATTGCCGTTTGGATTTGCACTGGCCTGAGAATTTATGATGGTGAACATGTTTTCATACAGCTGTTGCCCATCTTTCTCTCTTTGGGAGAAATCTCTGTTTCCATCTTTTGCCCAGGTTTTACTGGGTTTGTTGTTTTTCCTCTTGTGGAGACGTGTGAGGTTATTGGATCGTTTGGCTATTCAGCCCTTCTCTGATGTGTGGTTTGCAAACATCCACTGCCAGTTGCTGTGCAGTCTTTGCATTGACTTATGGTTTCCTTGGCTGGGCAGAACCTTCTGCGTTGGATAGAGTCCCGTTTGCTTCTTGTTTCCTTTCTTGCCCTTGCCCAGTCACACATGCTTCTTCCAAATAGGCAGCTAAGCCAGATGGTAAAGAGCACGCTGCCTGGGTTTTCTCCTAGAAGTTCCATGGACTGAAGTCTTCCATTCAAGGCTTTAATCCATTTCGAGGTGGTATGTGCCTCGTTTAACATCATGTCCTACTCTCATTTTGTTACCTGTGGTTGTGCAGTCTTCCAAGAAACATTTCTTCTCTAGACTTTCCTTTCTCCGCTGTCTTCTCTTGTCCCTCTGGTCGAAAATGAGCTGTCCATATTTGTGTGAGTAGACCTCTGCACTCTTGATCGTGTTCTAATCGTCTGTGTGCCTGTTTTTGGGCCCAGACTGTGCTGTTTCAGTACCTAGTGCTTCGTCCTGTATGGTGAAATCAGAAAGGGGGATACGTCCAGCTTTGTTCATTTTCCTCAGGATTCCGTTGGCTATTCAGTGTCCCTTATGCCTGGATAGAGACTTTAGGATTCTCTCTTCTATTTCTGTGGGAAAAATTACTACAACTTTGACTGGGATTGCATGGAATCCAGAGATTGCTTTATCTGTTAAGAACTTTTCAAGTGTGTTAGTTCTTCCATTCCAAAAGCACGGTGTAGCCTTCCGTTTCCTTAGGTCTTCTGGAATTTATTTCCCAAAAGCTTTCTTCCCTTTCATGTTACATAGCATGCACCCGTTTGGTTAAGGTCATTCATAGATATCTTATTCTTCTTACTGGTATACTTCTGTTTTTGAGGTTCAGTATTTATGTTCTTTGCACCTTTTAATTGGTTCTGTTTTGGCAAACGTTTATGGCTGTGCTCACATGTGCTGACACTGCAGCTGTATCTGCTGAAGAAGAGTGGCCCTGTCTAACGTTGCTTCCCATCTGCCTCTGCACTACCTCGGATGCCTGCCCCAGAATGGCTGGGCCAACGGTGAGGAGGCTCACCCCCAGGAATCCACGTGGCCTAGCGTGGGCTTCCGACCCAGAATGCACGGACTTCACTGCTACAACACGGGCTGGCCCCTTTCATGTTCCATTGCCAACCTGCTGTTGAGTGAAATGTGAATTAAATATGCTACATAAGCCCAAATCTGACCCTGTGTAGACTAGGCCTTGTTTTCTTTCTGGTCCACGGTGACGTCAGAGGATTTGTCAGAATTGTGTCTCTGCTGTCCCAGAAAGCTTCATGGACACAGGGTTTCAGAGCCCGCTTGGAGCAGTCTCATAACTCACCCTTCCCAGTTAGCCCAGGTTTGAACATCATTGCAAGTTTTGGGGTTGTGACCTTCTCGGTCTTTCCAACGTTCAAACATAGTCTGTCTAAAGACTGACGTATTGCACTGTGGATTATTCAGGTGTGATTTCTGTTGGGCTTCCATTTTCTGGGACCCTGTTTTCTTTTCCATAGTCTAATCGTCATGGTCTTTCTGAGGTATATCCCTTCGAGGTGCTTGTCAGTACATTCTCCTTCATTCCAAGTTAGGAATTTTGTATTTCTTTAATCACCATATGTTCTGTAGGCCGATGTGTGAGTGCTTTCGTGATTCCTGGGTGTCGTCTTTGAATTTTCATCGGTCACTTGAGGGAGTCTTTGCTCTCTTAGTCTAGGTGCAACTGAGCACTGAGTACGCGTGGTCATCTGGGTTCGTTTGACATTGTGAGATGAGAAACTCCAGGTACGACGTTGTCCTGGCAACCACCTTCAGGAACCCAATGCTTCTGAAACAAATTAGATGAATCTGATGAATTCCTCTGTCCAGGTGAGAGACCTTCTGTCTCTATTCTGGATTTGGGAAGTTTCAAACTTCACCCTTGATGCTTGAACTTTCCACTAGATTATGGCTAGATACTGGCTTACTTTGTTTCTACAGGTTTTGTTATGTGTTTGATTTACCTCCTCAGCTGTGGCGAGTTTATTTTTCTTTAAATATAATGGCAATGTTCTAATTTTCAGCAAACCTCCTTACGTGTGGTATCGAAACACGTAATCAATATTCCTTGTACGGCAAGAGAGGGTGGAGAGAATCTCATTGATCCCAACTGAACACTCTAGCCTGGGAGGGCAGCCTTCACAAAGGAACAAAGCTCTCTGGAAAAGGTGCTTTTCAGCACACTTCTAGAGCCCTTCCAAACCAAGCGACATACCCAAGCATGGCAGGGGGCCATTCTTTCCAGGCTTCAATGAGATCTCTTCTGACACATTGGCATGTACCCAGTGGGCCCCCGTGACTTGAGAGCTATGGAAAGGGAGACTTGTCTTCAAAGTTTGCTGAGGCCTAAGAAAGGTGGCCTCGCTTCTTCTCTTCAATGTCCTCAAGTAATCATTCTTGACTTTGGGTTATGGGTAAGGCAGAAGGACAATGTAGGTCTGATAAGCCCCAGGTATGGCCTCTTTTCTCAAAACAAGTTTCAAGCTTGAATCAGCATGGCCTCCACATCTACGTGAGTAGATGACAATGTTCTCCTCTGAGTGCTTGTCCCTCTATTATCGCTTCATTTCAGTGATTCCTTTCTAATCCCTTGAATACGCATCTGTTGGATCTCTTCAAGTTTCTGTGCCCGGTTTCTGTTTGGAAAAGCTGTTTCTGGGAATCTCTCACTTGAATATCCTAGCCTAGGCAAATCCTCGGGATGGAAACTTGGGACCATCTTGGGTGACATGGTCACCATGATGTCATAAACACCCTCAGAATTCTAAGTTGTGCTGAATACCTCCATGCACACAGTGTTTCAGACCCATCTCATACCAGTCTGACTACTCTCCCTTTCCAGGTAGGACAGTTTTCCTTTTACGGGACTTCTTGTCGGTTTCTAACTTTCTCCTCGAACCTTGAAAGGTCTACTACATTCCTTCTAGACAATGGTTTCTTCCCTTTAAGATCGTCCTGGGATTTATCTCTTAAGTTTTGTGGATGTGGCCAAATGTGTGGACTTTCCCCACAGAAAGTCCTGGAGTCCCTGCAAAGTTGAAGTTACCCAGGCAATCCTCTGATGAGCAATGATCGTGTCATCTCATAGTAGTCTGGCAATTCCACCTTGGCAGGTCACATGTTTTACTTCCTTCATCATGTGGGGAAGTGTACCTGATGCGTTCATAGATTGTAATATTCTCATGGTTCATTTGCTGGTGTGTATTCATAAGGTATCCTCACAATTTCTACTTCTTCATGATCTCTGTTGGCACCATACCTTGAAATCCATATTTCCTACTGCTCCTAATCTGATCCGGACCCGTGATGCCACCCTACCAAGCCTAGGCCGCCCAAGTGAAACATGGGCACTTACCAGCTACACCACAGTGCCGGACCTGAATTGGACTTTTGGACCAACCTTTTGCCTGAACTTGGGAAGATGTTGGCCTGCATTGATTATTCCTAAATGTAATTAGTAAAAACATCATGGACGGTAACATTTTCCGTTGGCTCATGAGTTTAGCACAGAACGTGCTGTGTTGGTTGTGTTCCTCTTCATCTCTTTGCAATGGTCTAATTTTCTGTAGCATCGTTAAGCATTTGGAGGTGATTATCAATCCTTGGAAGTTCATCTTCTCTAAATTCTTTCAGCCTGCAATCTTTATGCCATAAACCTGCTTGCCTTTATGGAGTTTTGATTTTAGGTGAATTGATTTCCCTAACCCTTCATTATAAGATCCTATAGCTTTCAGATTTACATCCTCATAGATTTATACTTCTGTGTATGGTACATCATCTTCCCCACTGTAAGCCTAATTACAGGCCCACACTACACCATTGTGCCTAAACAACTCTTTCTCCCACCGTCCCCTGCCACCCGTTACCTCTGGGAACCACCAATCCCATGTTATGTTCTACATGTTTGTTGGTCCCTATTTTAATCTTCTCCTTGTAAGTGAGATCCTATGGTATTTGACATTCTCCCAGGGGGTTGTTTCAGTTCCCCTCATACCCACAGGAGCCATTCTGGTGTCACAAATGGCTGGACTGCACCCTGTCTTACAGCTGAGTGCTATGCCATTGTGTGGATACAGCCCACCTTCCTTCTCCATGGGTCCCTTGATGGGCACCAGAGGAACTTCCATGTCTTGCATATTGGGAGGAAGGCTGTGGTGAACACAGTGCTGCACGGATCTCTAGGCAGTAGTGTTCCCAATTTCTTTGGATAAACACACAGCAGAGGAATAGCTGGACCATATGGTAGATGTATTTTGAAGTTTCTGAGGCAATTCCACAAGGCTATGCCTAGTGCCTTCACCGGTTTGCACTCCCACCAGCGGTGCAGAACTGTTCCCTTCTCTCCACCTTCCCTCCGACACTTGTTGTTTCCTGTCTTGTTCTTTATAGCCATTCTGACCACAGTGAGCTGCTATCTCATTGCCGTTTGGATTTGCATTGGCCTTAGACTTGATGATGAACATGAGTTCATAAAGCTCTTGGCAACCTTTCTGTCTTCTTGGGGTAAATCTCTGTTTCCATCTTTTGCCCAGGTTTTAATGGGCTTGTTGTTTTTTCTCTTGTGGAGACGTGTGAGGTCATTGGATCTTTTGGCTATTCAGCCTTTCTCCGATGTGCGGTTTGAAATATTCTCTTCCTGCTGTTGTGCTGTCCTTGCATTGAGTCGATGGTTTCCTTGGCTGGACAGAACCTACTGCATTGGATGGAGTCCCGTTTGTTTCTTGTTTCCATTGTTGACCTTGACTAGTCACACATGCTTCTTCCAAATAGGCCGCTACGCCAGATGGCAAAGAGCAAGCTCCCTGGGTTTTATTCTAGATGTTTCGCGGTTTCAAGTCTTAAGTTGAAGGGTTTCATCCATTTCGAGGGGGTGTGTGTGCCTGGTGTAACATCATGGTCTACTCTCATTGTGTTACATGTGGCTGTGCAGGCTTCCCAGCACCGTTTCTTTTAGAGACTCACCTTTCTCCACTGTCTCCTCTTGCCTTCCTCGTTGCAAATGAGTTGTTCATATATGGGTGAGTTGACCTCTGGGCTCTGGATTCTGTTCCATTGGTCTGTGTGCCTATTTTTGGGAGCAGGCTATGTTTTGGTACCTAGCTCTTCGTCCTACATGTTGGAATCAGAAAGTGTTTTACATCCTGCTTTGTTCATCCTGCTTTTTTCCTCAGGATTCCTTTGGGTATTCAGGGTTCTTGTTGCTGTATAGAGAGTTTAGGATTCTCTCTTCTATTTCTGTGGGAAAGATTGCTGCAACTTTGACTGGGATTGCATGGAATCTAGAGATTGATTTATCCTTTATGGCCGTTTCAGTTGTTTTAGTTCTTACATTCCTAGACCGTGGAATACCCTTCCGTTTGCTTGTGTCTTCTGGAATTGCTTTCGCCAAAGCTTTGCTAGTTTTTGGTTTCCATTGCTTGCACCTGTTTGTCTAAGCTAATTCCTAGAAATCCTATTGTTCTTACGTGCATGTTTTTTCTTTCTGAGGTTCAGTTTTTCTATCCTATGCAACTTTTCATTGGTTTTGTTTTGGCAGATGTTCATGGCTGTGCTCACATCTGCTGGTGATGCTGCTGTACTTTCTGAGGAAGATTGACGCTGTCTGACGTTGCTTCACATCTGCCTCTACACTACCTCAGACGCCTGCCCGAGAATGGCTGGACCAGCTGTGATGAGGTTCACCCCCAGGATTCCGCATGGCCTGCCCGGGGCTGCTGACCACAATGTGCAGTGTTCACCACGACACTGGCCGGCACCTTTCATGTTCCATTGGCAACCTACAGTTGAGTGGAATGTGACTTGAATAGGCTACTTGGGCCAAATGTGGCACTGTGTAGATGAGGCCAGTTTATTTTTCTTCTCCACTGTGATGTCAGAATTCTGTCTCTGCTGTCCTGGCACACTTCATTGACACAGGTTTTCAGAGCCCGATGTTAGCAGTGTGATAACTCACCTTTACCAATTAGCCTGAGTATGACATTTGCTCCAGTTTTTGTGGATGTGACTTTCTCTGACTTTCGAACGTTCAGAGTATGACTAAAACTTAATTGTTTCATTGTGGATTATTCAGATGTGGTTTCTGTGTGCCTTCCATTTTCTGTGACCGTTTTCTATTTTCCATGGTATAATTGTTGATATGGGCTCAGCGAGCTGAAGACTCAAATATAAGATTTCTTGGACTCTCAAGGTCTGGCATTGGTGCTCTTTTATTTAGAGAATAGTACGGGATGGCATGGGGACAGGACCCATGGGCAGTGAAGAGCTGCTGCTTCTCCCTGGGGACGGGACCCATGAGCAGTCAGAGCTCCTGCTGCATCCCTCAGTTGAGGGTTAGTGATAATTTTATAAGGACTGGGTACATGACTTGTTTTTACTGGAAAAAGAAATGATGATGTTCAATGTCTTTAAATGACTTCAGTGCAGATGGGGTCTGGTTATTGTGCGGTCATATAACTTTAGATATGAATCTGCCCATATATATTACCATGTAGGTTAGTATGCCCTGGGATGCTCTCCATGGGACAGCCCTAATTCATATCAACAAAAAATCCAACGGGTCATATAGATTGGCATGTAGGCCAGGTCACCTTGGGCTTTTCTAGCTGGAGCAGCCTCAATCCAGACATAACCCCCTCGAACCCATTTGGACCGGAAATATTTGGGGATATGGACGATGTTCACTCTTCTGTAAATACTTCTGGCTGTACAATGTTGTAGTGGTGTCCCTAAATGGGGCCATAGGCACAGGTAGAAGTTCAGTGGACCAGAAGTCTTCACCTGTGGAGTCCAAGGCTAAGTTATACAGAGCCCCTGGAGAGGAGAGAATCATTTGACGAGATGTGCTCCAAGAGGTGAAATATTTTGGCATGCAGAAGACAAACAACGAAACAGACAACAAACTACAAGTAGAAATACAAGCAGTATGTTTAACCCAATGAATAAGGTTTTGAAGTAGTGCAGAAACCTGGTACTGACTGGGAGCTCAACCAATCGTTTAGAGTTTGGGTTGGTCAGACATGGATTTAATTTGGTGGCTGGGCTAGGAAGCCAGAAATATTTTGATGGTAGTCAAGAATATAGGCAAAACATTCACTTTTTATAACGGCACAGGTGCCCCCTTGTGGGGCTGTCAAGACATCCAGTGCCATTTGGATTTGGAGGACTGCCTTACACATTTGGGATACTTCCAAATTGAGCAGCGAAATGCTATGTTGTGCGTCATTTAATGCCTTCATACTGAATTTGATTAGGACTTCCATGTGCAAGACAGCATTTTCAATTCCTAATTGGTGAAGGATAATTGAGTAAAGATGGAAATACCAGTGGAAGACACAGCTGGTCCAGCGCTGCTGCAGTTGGGTAGGTTAGCAGGAGGAGATATAT
Organism: Equus asinus; assembly: GCF_041296235.1. Classification (NCBI taxonomy): domain Eukaryota; kingdom Metazoa; phylum Chordata; class Mammalia; order Perissodactyla; family Equidae; genus Equus; species Equus asinus. Next base: position 15,869,723 of record NC_091790.1, on the reverse strand, counting down.
TAAATGTAGTTCTACCTTGCATGCAGACAAAGCCTAGGGTGCATGATCCAATCCATCCAGGTGGCAGCCAAGGCCATAAATTGGACCCACATCGACACTGAGCACCATTAGGGGCTAAACAAAACGTGCTGGGCCGTCTATCCCAGTCAGTCCCAGACCAGTCAGTATGTTTTTTAAGGCTATGATACGAGAACACAAATAACAGGGAATTTTCCCCATAAGTCGAGTGCTATTAGGCCATGTATCACAGGTGTGATTGGTTTGTTCCCAAGAGTGAGTGATCTTTTACTGGGTTGACCACTAGTAGGAGTGAACCAAATATATTCATTCCAAATTTGATATGGTCCATCCTGAGTCTTGATAAGCTGGGGACTTTAAATTTGGAACATGTTGTTTAGGATCCACATGTGACAAAGCAAATGTATTTAGTATTCGGGCAGCAGTATTGAAGGAAAATGTTTGATGGTGGCCAGGGAACTCCCAGGTGTCAGAGATAGATGGCCACAAGGAGACATTACGATTAGCAATAGATGAATCTTGCAAAAGAAAACAGCTAGAATCTAATATCCAGGAATACCTACTATAGCTTCTACATAAACGTATTTTTTCTCTCTTAAATCACCCTCATTTTTACAAAAGATAGCCAAATTAGGATGAACTGGTTTGCAAATAAAGTGTAGCTTCAATACAACTTGCTCCAATTATTTACATAAGAGTAACAAGAATAGTAATTGCTTATACAGGCTCTTTTAAATCTGCTTTGCTGGACTTTTTTATCAGGAATCTCAGATTCAACTGTGAAGGCCTTGCAAGGCCAGAAAAGCCAAGCCAAGGATTTGCCATCAGATTTGGCCTGCAGTACGTACAGATTTGAGTGGTGTTCTCTTTGACGTCCCCCAAAATATTTGGAGGTTCCTTACACCTGTCAGATAAGCAAGCTTCCTTACTTAATGGGTAAGATTGCCAGAATCTCTGTAAACAAGGTACCAGGCCCATGTTTCCAAGTGGCTGTATTCCAGAAAGTCCAATCTTTGTTCCTGAAATGCTGTCTTGTCATATCTGAGCCTGTGTGTTTCAAATATACATTCCAGTCAAAGCCTTGGTAGTATAACCAATGTGTCCTGTTATAAGGAGAACAGATTCTTATGGAACTTATGCAAATGTTGCCACTACATAACCATACTCGGTCACAAAGGGTTTCCCAATTCCAGAGGGATAAGGTAGGGAGAAAAAGATAAATGTTTCAGTTTTTCTTATAAAGGCCTAATTTCACCAAACGGCTGTAAGTCAAAGTTAGCATAAGAGAAAAGAAAAAATATTTCCTTCATTGTGAGAAAACAAAACAACACATCAAAACTCAACAATATTTCAAACAGATGTCCTAAAAAATTATAATCATCCTCATCAGTTCACACAGTCCTGTATAATCAACTCTTGAGCTGAATCTTCTGTCAGCAGATCGATGAACTTAGTTTCTGTTAGAATTCTGTCATTTCTTACTCAGTTCAGTTTTACAATCTGAAAGTTTGTCAGAAACGTGTAGTTTAGAACCTCTGTGTCAGAATCCTTTCCAGGAATTTCTCGGAAGATGAAAGATATTTGGAAAAGAAAAAAGCATCAGAGTAAAACAACAGCTATCTGCAAATGGACAAAGGACTCCAAAGGGCAATTGCCAAAGAAACTTGGCTACTTCTGTGACATATAACACTTCCAGATAATAAGTGGACTTATGACTGATAACCAGGACAGATCAGAATCTTAAGAATGCCATATAATTTTAAGACATCTATATTAATAACATTTACCCATCTAATACCACCTAAGAAAGTCTATCTTCACTTATTTCCCAATGTTTTCCATGTAATTTAATAGACCAAATAAGCCTAATTAGTTTGGTATTTTCCTCCTCATAGGAAGAGAGAGAAAATTTCTTTGAGAAGACTCAGGGGTCCTCTGAAAATCCTCAGAGTAATTTTTCTTCTGTCTACCAGATCAAAAGAAAGCCTTCATTCAGGATTTGAATATTTTTGAGGGAGAAACTTGTTAAAACATATCAAAAGTTTTTAAAATGCTTCTTCAAATAGGAAACAACACTCACTGTGAAACAATGCTCAGGTATCTATTCAAAGTGATAACAGAAAGAGTGAAAAATCTTAAGAGTGACCTCAGTCATTATTTTCACAAAACACATTTCTCTCTTAGGTAGAATTACTCAAAGGAATAGCTTTTGTAACCTCTTTATCAAGAGCAGATCCAAAGTTCAAGAAAAAGTATCCTTTCAGAGAAAACCAAATTTGAATTTCTGCACGTACTTATTTTTAACATTCAAACTCATGCACTTAATTGAACTTACTTTAGTCTACTTGACCAGGCATAAAACTCCTTTCAGAATTTCTCCTTCACAAGCATTCTACAACTTTGTCCCAAAGTCTTTCTTTTTCCTTTCTAGTACGTCATGACAAATTTATGTTTCTTAACCTATCAAACAAAAATATTTCCATTCTTTATACATTTTTTACTGAAAACATCCATTTTAACTTCCTTGAATACAGAGCTCTTTTGCTTATTAATTTCCAGTAGCTTAAATTCCATAGGTTAATTAGAACATTTAAACCTTAACAGACCTAGTAAACACTAAAAATGTAAACAATTATGAATTGTCTTTTATATCAGCATTCTAAACACTTCATAAATTTAGAAACGTGGTACTTTACAGCAAAACACAAAGCATGCTTCTTAATACGCCCAAACGCTTTTAGCCTCTTTCATAAGAAGCCAAAATCAGATAACTTAGCTATGTTTATTAATAGTGTTTCAGTGTTTCATCCTATCCAAAAATGACCCAGATATTCAGATTTTTATCATTTAACTTAACTTGGCAAAACTCAAGATTGTTACCAAAAAGAATTTCGAAGCTGTTTTTTTCCCCAAGTATACAGACTGTAAAAGTTATTGTGAGTTTTTTGTATTTAAACCATTTTTTTCCGACAAATATGTTCAGATTACCTACGGAAACCTCATGAGGCATTTGAAAAAACTGGTCATCGTTTACAGCTATTATTTTGCTGACAAATTTAACAGACAACGTGAACTTATGTGACTAGCAAACCCAGGATGAATGCCTGCATACTATGCAAATACGACAACTCTGACAAGAAGACTATTTTCAATCAAACCAACAAACTTAAACAAGTTTTCATTTACCATAGGTTAATTCACATCACGTTTACTTTGAAAGGCACTGAGTTAATTTCTACTACATTTAGAATTTAAGTAAGCACTTACTTTAAGCCAACTAAACAGAGATCTTAATTTTGGCCATAGCATCCAGGATAAAAGTATCACACCTATAACATACACATAGCCACACATACAGAGAGACTGTACAACCATCGTTTTACAAACTACTGCTGTGAGTCAGGAACAATAATATTAAGCTCACAAGTTATGAATCCAAACTTTGTTTTGAGCCTTTTTACTAATACTTATGGAGAAGACCTTTGACATGCTAGACTTTTGGCAAAGGCACACTTATGTTCATTTATCCTTTCCCCTCATTTTTGTTTTTCAGTCTTAAGAATGAGTGTTGGACTGGACAGTAGTTCCTGGAGAGGGAGGATGATAATCTTTTTCATGATAAAGGAACTAGGTGCAATCTGAACTGCCTCTAGAGCTGTCTTTCCAGTCTTGCAAGGATTTTGTAAGGACAGTTGCTCTTGATTTCCCAGAAACTGGACTGTAACTTGAAGGTCCTTTTAGGTTGATCCACCTGTCCAACTGCACCATAAAGGCACAGAGAAACCTCGCAAATTTTCTCCTAGTTGGAGTTTCTGGGGCATCACCCATACAATTGAAAGTGTTTCTAATTAGTTAGAAGGATTCTGAGTGGTGAATCTCTGGGGATGCTTACGGCATTCCCCATGGCAGTAAAGCCAGTGTCTGACTGACAGTGGACTGGAAAAGGGTGCAGTGCCCACAGAAGCCGGGAACTGGCTGGAGGTCAGGGCTCCCAGCAGCCGGGTTGAGAGTTAAGTCCCTTGCAAAATGTTTTCAAGTTTTTCGATTTTACAGAAGGTCCAGGTTCTGGTCAGGTTCAGCCTGAACTTAAGCTCGACTTGGTGACAACAGACTACATGATGAGCAAAACAAAGAAAGGAAAAGAAGACACCAGACCTCACCCTCATGGCCACTCCCAGAGGGTTATCAAGATAAGAGTCACACAACAGTTCCCGTGCTGGAGCACACTACCCTAGCACGAGAGTTCACAGAATAAATCACAGGTCTGCTACCCACATAGCCAACTCAGTAGGTGACTAAAATCCTCAATCAGTCATCTGCCAAAAAAGGGCACCCTACTTGGTGTTGCCGTGGTGATCAGGGTAGAAAGCCAAAGTTGGGGTTCCCAGGCGTTGAGGCCTTCACTCTTCAAAGATTCTTCTGTTTTCCGGTTGCAAAGCTCAAAAGGAGATGAAAATGGCCCGTGTAACTCTAACAAAGATGAAAGAGACACGTGAATTTCCTTGAAAATCCCCTGTGAACCTAGGGCAGCATCCCACCTGTCGTTCCTAATGTGGGGTTCCTATAGCAATGGGTGATGGGGAACTCCACCAGCATTGCATCCCTTGTATACCTTCCCTCGGATGCCTGGCAGTAACAGGTGCCTGGTGAACATCTTTCCTATTCTGCCTGGCAGCAATAGGTGCCTGGTGAATGTTCCCTGAGAGAAAAGGAGAAGTTTAAGAGAGAACAGGATAGAGAAAAATAGTGAGGAACTTTCCGCCGCTTTGGGGGACATTCTACCCAATTGCATGTTGGAGCCATTCTCCGAGAAGGGTTTTCCATACTCAACCAAAGGTTAGACTTTCTTGCCTTGAACTGGACTCCCAATTGGGACATTCACACAGTTCAGAGCATGGTCAGGTGCCATGGGAGGTAGCCCCATACAGCCTGAGGAAAAGAAACCTTCCACGGGAGTCTTGCAGATTCCCGTCCATCCTAATGACTTAAGTGGCCAACCCGTGCCCACGTAAAATTTATATATCAGAGATAGAGTCAGGAAGGAATGGATTAATTCATTCTACATCACCCTTAGGCTTAAGGTACTGATTCTCTTCAATCCGAATGCCATGATTTGCCCCACAGAGTAGCCATGGGCAGCAAACGTGGATTCATACAGCTATCCAAGAAAGTTCCTGATGGAGAAGTGAATTTAGATCCATCCTCGAAAAGGAGAGAGGCACAAGGAAGGAAAGGGCATTTACCAGAAGTCAAGCTCACAAACCAATGAAGCAAAATCCCCGTACGGGCCACAAGATATGATGCGGGGTTGGCGAACTGAAGAGTCAAAAGAAAGATTTGTTGGACTCTCAAGGTCTGGCAGTGATGCTCTTTTATTTAGAGAACGGTACAGGATAGCATGGGGACAGGACCTATGGACAGGGAAGAGCTTCAGGCATGGGGACAGGACCCATGGGCACTAAAGAGTTGCTGCATGGGGACAGGACCCATGGGCAGTCACAGCTCCTGCTGCTGCCCTGAGTACAGGGTAAGTGCTAATTTTATAAGCATAGTTACGTGACTTACTTTTGCTGGAAAAACAAAAGATGATGCAAAATGTCATGAAATGATTCCAGTTCAGTTGGGGTCTGGTTATTGAGTGGTCGGATAACATTAGATACGAATCTGGCCATATAGATAGGCATGTAGGTGAGCATGACCTGGGCTTCTCTCACTGGGGCACCTCTAATTCATACCAAAAGAATGATTCACCGCGTCATGTAGTTTGGCAAGTAGGCCAGGTAACCTTGGGCTTTTCGAGCTGGGGCAGCCTTAATCCACATCAATCGTCATGGGCTTTCTCAGCTATCTCCCATAGATATGCTTATCAGTCCGTTCTCCTTCATTCAAGTTATTAATTTTGTATTTCTTTCATCACCATATGTTCTCCAGCCTGATGTATGAGTGATTCCCTGATTGTTGGGTATTGTCTTTGAATTTCAATCGTTCACTTGAAGTAATCTTTGCTAAGCTAGCCTGGGTCCAACCGAGCACTGAGAACACGTGGTCATGTTTGTTGGTTTGACATTCTGAGATCAGAAACTCTAAATTCTAGGTTGTCCTGGCAACCACCTTATGGACATAATCTTTCCGAGACAAATTAGACAAATCTGATGAATTCCTCTCTCCAGGTAAGATATTTTTATGTCTCTTTTCTGAATTTTGGAAGGCTCGAACTTGAGTCCGGATCCCTGATCGTTCAGGTAGATTATGTCTAGATACTGGTTTACTTTATTTCTGTAGGATTTGTTAGTTGTTTGATTTACATCCTCTGCTCTGGCGTGTTTATTTGTCATTAAATATAAGTGTAATGTAATTTTCAGCCAACTTCCTCATTATGGTGTCAAAACACATAATCAATACTCTTCTATGGCAATACATCGAGAGAGAGAATTGCACTGGGGCCACTGAGCATTCTACTTTGGATGGCATCCTTCACTTTGGATGTGAGGTTCCCAGAGGGAAAGAAAAAATCCAAAAAGGCATGCAGATTTGTGGCAAAAAGCTTTTGAGGCTGAAAGACATTAGAGAAAATAAACTTCCAAGGATTGTGAATCTCCTCCAAATGCTTAATGATGATACAGAAAGGTAGACCATTTCAAATAGATTAAGAGGACTACTACGAAGAGAACGTGTTCCGTGCTAAACTCATGAACCAAGGGAAAATGTTACCGTCTATGAGGTTACTACTAATTACCTTCATGAATAATCACAGCAGGCCAGCTTCTTCCCAAGTTCAGGCAAAAAATTGGTCCCAAAGTAAAATTCAGGGCCAGCCATGTGTTCTGGTGTGTAAGAGTCCATGTTACTAGTGGGCGGCCTGGGATTCATGGATTCGTATGACACGTACGGATCACATTAGTAACATTAGGAAAGATAGGTTTCATGGTATGGTGCAGACAGAGATCATAAATAAGTGGAAATTGTGAGCATACCTTATAGATATGCACCAGGGAGAAAACATGAAAATATTGCAATCTATGACACATCTGGTACACTTCCCTAAATACAGAGGGAAGAAAGTGATGTGACCTGCATAGGTGGAATTGTCAGCCTGCATGAGATGACACGATCATTGCACATCAGAGGATTGCCTGGGCAGCTTCCACTTGGGAGGGACTCCAAGACTTTCACTGGGGAAAGTCTAAACACTCGGCCATATCCACAAAATGTAACAGATAAAACCCAGGATAAACTTAAAATAAAGAAACCAGTGTCTAGAGAGAATGTACTAGACATTTAAACGTTCAAGGATAAAGTTAGAAACCGACAAGAAATCCAGGAAATGGAAAGGGTGAGTGTCAGAGTGGTATGAGATGGCTCTGAAACACTGTGTGCAAGGAAGACGCTGGGACAACTTAGAAGTTTGAGGGTGTTTATGACACAACAGTGAACCTGTCACCCAAGATGCCCTCATCTTTATAGTCTGAGGATTATCCTGGGATACGATACTCAAGTGAGAGATACCCAGAAAAGAATTTAAAAACAGAAACCAAGCACTGAAACTTGAAGAGATAGAATAGACGTTGATTAAATGGGTAAGAAAGAAGTCATCGTGATGAAGCAATAATACAGGGACAATCACTGAGTGGATACCATTGTCATCTACTCAAGTATATGGCGAGGCCATGCTGATTCAAGCTTGAAACTTGATTTGAAACCAGAGGCTGGACTTGGGGCTTATCAGACGTACAAATTCTCCTGCCTTAATCATAATCCAAAATCAAGAATGGTGTCCTGAGGACATTGTAGAGAAGGATTGATGCCTCCTTTCCTTTGCCTCTAGCATTAATTGAGGAGAAGTCTCACTTTCCATAGCTCTGGCATTACGGAGGCCAACTGGGTACATGCTAATGTGTCACAATACATCTCTTGGAACCCATGAAGGAATGGAACCCGTCATGCTTCTCGTATGCCTCATTTTTTGGCAGGGCGCCAGAAGTGCGCTGAGAAACACCCTTTTCCAGATGGCTTCGTTGCTTTGTGAGGGCTGCACTGCCAGGCTAGTGTGTTCACTTTGGCTCCAATGAAATACTCTCCCCCTATCTCTTGGAGTAGAATGATTATTGATAACGTGTATTGACACCATATGTAAGGAGGTTGGCTCAAAATTAGAACATTACCATTATCTTTATAGAAAAATAAACATGCCAGATCTGAGGATGTACATCAAACAACACACCCTATAGAAATAAAGTAAACCAATATCTACACGTAGTCTAAGGGAACGTTCAACGATCGGTGGTCAAGTTCGAAACTTCCCAAATCCAGGAATGAAACAGAAAAGTACCTTCCCTGAAGCGGATTCATCAGATTCGTCTAATTTGTCTCAGATACATTATGTTCATGAAGGAGGTTGCCATGACTACCTATGGTTTGGAGTTTAAGATCTCAGGAGGTAAGACCAAGCAAGATGATCACGTGTTCTCAAGCTCACTTTGACTTAGGCTAGCATGATAAAGATTGCAACAAGTGACCAATGTAAATTCAAAGACAACACCCAACAATGAAAAGCACTCACACGTAGGCCTATAGAACATAGGGTGATTATAGAAATAGAAAATTGATACCTTGGGATGAAGGAGAACTGACTGACAAGCATACCATAGGGAGAAATCTGAGAAAGACCATGATGATTATACTATGGAAAGCAAAATGGGCTCACAAAAGGGAAAGCAAACACAAATCACACTTGAATAATCCACAACGAAAGATGTCAGACGTTAGACAGACTATGCTTGAACTTTTGAAAGTCAGAGAGTGTCACAAACCAAAAAACTGCAGTGAGGTAAAACCTGGGCTACCTGGAAAGGGTGAGAATGAGACTGCTCCAAACGTGCTCAGAAACACTTTGTCCATGAAGCTTGCTGGGACAGCAGAGACACAATTTTGACAAATTGTTTGACTTCGCAGTCAAAATGCAAACTGGCTACGTCTACTCAGTGCCAGACCTGGGCTGAAGTAGCATATTTAAGTCACATTATACTGAACTGCAGGCTGCCAAGGGAATATGAAAGGGGCCGGCCAGTGGAGAATTGGGGAAGTCCGTGCATTCTGGGTCGGAAGCCTGGAGTTGACAGGGTGGAATACTGGGGGTAAACCTCTTCACCGCTGGCCAAACCATTCTGTGGCAGGCGTGGGAAGGAGTGTAGAGGCAGATGAGAAGTGACGATAGACAGGGCCACTCTTCCTTAGCAAATATAGGAGCACTGCCATCAGATGTGAGAACAGCGATAAACTTCTGTCAAAAGGAAGCAAATTAAAAGTTGCAAAGAATAGGAAAATTGAACCTCAAAAAAAAAATGCCAGTGAGAAGATTTAGATACCTAGGAACAACCTCTCCCCAACAGGTGAAAGCTCGGTAAATCAAAAAGTAGCAAACCCTGTGGAAAGAAATGGGAGAAGACACAAGGAAGCGGAAGGCTATTCCATGCTCTTGAAATGGAAGAATTAACACACTGGAAACCTCCACTCCGGATAAAGCAATCTCTAGATTACATGAAGTCCCAGGCAAAGTTGCAGCTATATTTCTCACAGAGATAGAAGCAAGCATCCTAAAGTTTACATCCAGCAACAAAAGACCACGGATGGCCAAAGGAATCCTGAGGAAAACGAACAAGGCTCAATGTATCACACTTTCTGATTTCAACATATAGGATGAAGAAATAGGATTGGAAATGGCGCAGGCTGGGATGAAAACAGACACACAGAACCATGGAACACAATCGAGAGCCCAGAGGTATAATCACACATACATGCACAGCCCATTTTCGACCACGGAACCAAGAGGAGACAGTGGAGAAAGGAAAGTCTCTACAATAAACGGTGCTGGGAAGACTGCAGAGCCTCATGTAAGACAAGGAGCGTAGACCACGGTGTTACACCAGGCACAAACACCAACACAAAATGGATTAAAGTTTTGAATGTAAGACTGCAAACCACGAGACTTCTGTAAGGAAACCTAGGCAGCATGCTATTTGACATCTGTCTTAGCCTCCTATAAGTAAGATGCATGTCTGCTTGGGCAAGGGCAACAAGGGAAACAAGAAAGAAATGGGACTACATCAAATGCAAAAGCTTCTGCCCAGCCAAGGAAACCATCGACTCAATGCAAAGACAGTACAACCACTGGGAGAGGATGTTTGAAAACCACACATCGGTGAATGGGTGAATAGCCAAAAGATGCAGTGAACTCATATGTGTCCACAAGAGAAAAATAAATAAGCCCATTAAAATCTGGGCAGTAGGTGGAAACAGAGATTTCACCCAAGAAGATATAGAGATGGCCAACAGGTGTATGAAAACATGTTAATCATCATTAAGACTCAGGGCAATTGAAATCCAAATGGCAGTGAGATAGCAGCTCACTGTGGTCTGAATGACTATAGGTAAAAAGTCAGGAAACAAGTGTCAGAGAGGAGCTGCAGAGATGGGAAGACTCCTGCAGTGCTGCTGTGAGTGTAAGCTGGTGCAGCCACGACGCAATTCAGTGTGGAATTGCCTCAGACATGTCAGAATCCATCTACCATATGATCCAGCTATTATTCAGTGGCGTGTTTATCCAAAGAACTTGGAAGAAGTCGTGCACTGATATCTGTGCACCCCTGTGTTCACACTGGCCTTACTCCCGTGATCCAAGACTTGGAAGCCGCCCTGATGCCCATCAAGGCAGAAGGACGAATAGAGAAAGAAGATTGGAGAAGGAAGCTGGGCTTTATGAACACAATGGCATATCTCTGAGCCATAACAAAGGAGAGAATCCAGCCATTAGTGACCAGAAGGATGGCTCTTGAGGGTTTTATTGGAAGTGAAACAGCTCACAGGGAGAAACTCAAATACCGCAGGAGCTCACTTACAAGGAGAAGAGACAAACAAGGACCAACAAACTGGAAAGCTTTGCGGAAAGAAATTAAAGAAGACACAAGGAAACGGAAATGTATTCCACGCTCTTCGAATGGAAGAACGGACACACTTGAAAGGTCCATATTGGATAAAGCAATCTCTGGATTCCACGCAAGCCCCATCGAAGTTTCAGCAATCGTTCCCACAGAAATAGAAGACAGAATCCTAAAGTTTCTATTCAGCAACAAAGGAGCAGGAACGGCCAAAGGAATCCTGAGGAAAACGAACAACTCAGCAAGTACCACATTTTCGAATTTCCACATATAGGACGAACTGCTAGGTACCGAAACGGCAAAGGCTGGCCACAAAGAGAGGCACACAGACACAAGGAACAGAATCGAGAGCCCAGAGGTCAACTCCCACATATATGGACAGCCCAGTTTAGACCAAGGAGCCAAGAGGAGACAGCAGAGAAAGGAGAGTCTCGAAAAGAAACGATGCTGGGAAGACTGCACAGCCACATGTAACACAATGAGAATAGACCATGATGTTACACCAGCCACACACACCACCTCAAAATGGATTAAGGCCTTGAATGGAAGACTTGAAACCATGCAACTTCTAGGACAAAACGCAGGCAGCTTGCTCTTTGCCATCTGGCTTAGCCGATTATTTGGAAGAAGCATATGTGACTGGGCAAGGGCAACAAAGGAAACAAGAAAGAAGCGGGACTCCATCCAATGCAGAAGCTTCTCAACAGCCAACGACTCCATCGACTCAATGCAAAGACAGCACAACAACTGTGACAGGCTGTTTGCAAACCACACATCGGAGATGGGGTGAATAGCCAAAATACCAATGAACTCATATGTCTCCACAATAAAAAAACAACGATCCCCATAAAACCTGGGCAAAAGATGGAAACAGATATTTCTCCCAGGAAGATAAAAGATGGCCAACAGGCTGTATGAAGACATGTTCATCATCATTAAGTCTTTGGCAATGCAAATATGAACGGCAATGAGATAGCAGCTCACAGTGGTTAGAGTGGCTATAGGGATGAAGACAGGGAACAACAAGTCTCGGAGAGGAGGTGGAGAGAAGCAAAGCCTCCTGCACTGCTGGGGGGAGTGTAATCAGGTGCAGCCACTACCCAAAGTGCTGTGGAATTGCCTTAGAATTTTCAGAATCCATCTACCATATGATCCAGCTATTCCTCTGTGGCATATATATCCAAAGAACTTGGAAACACTAATGCTCAGAGATCCATGCAGCACTGTGTTCACCACAGCCTTATTCCCAATATCCAAGACTTGGAAGCCTACGTGGTGCCCATCCAGTGACGAATGGAGAAGGAAGACGATCTATAGCCACACAATGGCCAATCTTCGGACTGTATAGATGTGGCCATCTTGGGTGACATGTTCATAAACACCCTCAGAATTCTAAGTTGTCCTGACAACCTCCATGCACACAGTGTTTCAGAGCCATCGCATACCAGTCTGACCACTCCCCATTTCCAGGTAGGATAGTTTTCCTTGTTCTGGATTTCTTTTCGGTTTCTAACTTTCTCCTCGAACTTTGAAAGGTCTACTACATTCCCTCTACACACCAGTCTCTTTCCGTTACGATTATCAAAGATTTTATCTCTTATCTTTTGTGGGTATGGTGAAATGGGTGGACTTTCCCCAGAGAAAGTCATGGACTCCCTCCCAAGTTGAAGTTGCCCAGGCAATCCCCTGAGGCACACTTATCGTGTCATCTCCTAGCAGTCTGACAATTCCACCAAGCAAGTCACATGTTTCCGTTGGTTCATGAGTTTAGCACGGAACATGTTCTCTTCCTAGTGTTCCGCTTCATCTCTTTGCAAAGCTCTACCTTTCTGTAGCATCATTAAGCATTTTGAGGTGATTACCAATCCTTGGAAGTTCATCTTCTCTAATCTGTTTCAGCCTCCAAAGGTTTAGGCAGTAAATCTGCACCCCTCTTTAGAGTTTTGATTTTATGTGAATTGATTGCCGTAACCCACCATTCTAACATCCTATAGCTTTTCACATCTACATTCTCATAAATTTAGACTTCTGTGTAGGTTACATCATCTTCACCACTGTAAGCCTAATTACAGGCCCTCACAACACACTTGTGCCTAATCAACTCTTTCTTGCTCAGACCCCCGCATCCATTTCCCTTTGGGAACTACCAATCCCATGTCACGTCCTACCTTTTTCTTGCTCCGTTTTTCCTCTTCTCCTTGTACGTGAGATCCTGTGGTATTCAACCTTATCCCTGGGGCTTGCTTCAGTTCCCCTAAGACGCTCAGGAGCCATTCTGGTGGTCACAAATGGCTGGACTGCATCCATTCCTACAGCTGAGAGTTATACCATCGTGTGGCTATAGCCGATCTTCCTTCTCCATTCATATCTTGATGGTCACCACGGACGCTTCCAAGTCTTAGATATCGGGAGTAAGGTTGTGGTGAACACAGCAGTGCATCGATCTCTGTGCATTAGTGTTTCCATGATGTTTGGATATATACGCCACAGAGGAATAGACGGATCATATGGTAGGTGGATTCTGAAATTTCTAAGGCAATTCCACACCACTTTGCATAGTGGCTGCACCGGTTCACATTCCTACCAGCAGTGCAGGAGGCTTCCTTTCTCTCCACCTCCTCTGTGAAACTTATTGTTTCCCGTCTTCATCCTTATAGCCATTCTGACTGCCGTGTGCTGCTATCTCATTGCCGTTCAGATTTGCATTGACCAGAGACTTAATTATGATGAACATGTTTTCATACAGCCTGTTAGCTATCTTCCTATCTTCCTGGGAGAAATGTCTGTTTCCATCTTTTGCCCAGATTCTATTGGGCTCGTTGTTTTTATTCCTGTGAAGATGTATGAGTTCATTGAATCTTTTGGCTACTCACCCCTTCTCCGATGTGTGGATTGCAAACAGCCTGTCACAGTTGTTGTGCTGTCTTTGCATTGAGTCGATGGAGTCGTTGGCTGGGCAGAAGCTTCTGCATTGGGTGGAGTCCCGTTTGTTTCTTGTTTCCTTTCTTGCCCTTGAACACTGACACATGCTTCTTCCAAATAGGCAGCCAAGCCAGATGGGAAAGAGCAAGCTGCCTGGGTTGTCTCCTAGAAGTTGCATGGTTTCAAGTATTCCATTCAAGGCTTTAATCCATTATGATGTCGTGCGTATGTCTGGTGTAACATCATGGTCTACTCTCATTGTGTTACCTGTTGGTGTGCAGTCTTCTCAGCACCGTTTCTTGAGGAGACTCTCCTTTCTCCACTTTCTCCTCTAGGCTCACTGTTTGAAAATGTGCTGTCAGTAGATGTGTGAGTTGACCTCCAGGCTCTCGTTCTGTTGCATGAGTCTGTGTGCCTATATTGGGGCCCAGGCTGTGCTGTTTCCGTACCTAGGGCTTCATCCTATATGTTGAAATCAGAAAGTGTGATACTTGCTGCTTTGTTCGTTTCCCTGAGGATTCCTCTGACTATTCTGGGTCCTTTGTTGCTGGATAGAAACTTTAGGATTCTGTGTTGTATTTCTGTGGGAATGATTGTTGCAACTTTGACTGGGACTGCATGCAATCCAGACACTGCTTTATGCGGTATGGACGTTTGAAGTGTTTTCGTTCTTCCCTTGGAAGAGCACGGAATAGCCTTCCGTTCCCTTGTGTCTTCTGTAATATCTTCGCCCAAACCTTTACAAGTTTTCTGTTTCCATAGCTTTCTGCTGTTTGGCCACGTTTATTCCTAGATATCTTTTTCTTCCTACTGGCATGCTTTCTTTTTTGAGGTTCAGTTTTTCTATTCTTTGCAACTTTCAATTGGTTTTGTTTTGACAGAATTTACGGCTGTGCTCACATCTGCTGGACATGCTGCTGCATTTCCTGAGGAAGAATGGCGATGTCTATCGTCGCTTCCCATCTGCCTCTACACTACCTCAGAAGCCATTCCCAGAATGGCTGGACGAGCGGTGAGGCGGCTCACCCCCAGGATTCCACATCGCCGAACCTGGGCTGCTGAACCAGAATGTGCGGACTTCACCACGGCCCCACTGGCTGGACCATTTCATGTTCCATTGGCAACCTGCAGTTGAGTGGATTGTGACATGAATATGCTACTTGTGCCCAACTCTGGCCCTGTGTAGATGAGGCCAGCTTGCTTTTCTGGCCCACTGTGATGTTGGGTGATTTGTCAGAATCGTGTCTCTGCTGTCCGGTCTAGCTTTGTGGACACAGGGTTTCAGAGTCCGTGGGGAGCAGTCTCATAACTCACCCTTCTCATTTAGGCCAGGTTTGACCTTTGCTGCTGTTTTTGGCGTTGTGACTTTCTCTGACTTTCAAATGTTCAAACAGAGTGTGTCTAATGACTGACGTCTTTCACTGTGGATTAGTCAGCTTTGATTTCTGTTGGCCTCCATATTCCGGGATACTTTTTTCTTTTCTATAGTTTATTTGTTATGGTCTTGTTGAGATATCTCCTTTCGATTTGCTTATCAGTGCGTTCTCCTTCTTTCCAAGTTAGGAGTTTTGTATGTCTTTAATTACCATAGGTTCTGTAGCCCGACGTGTGAGTCATTTCGTGATTGTTGGGTGTGGTCTTGGAATTTCCATCGGTCACTTGTAGGAATCTTTGCTATCCTGGCCCAGGTGACACTTAGCCCTGAGAACACATGGTCGTCTTGGTAGGTTTGAGATTCTCAGATTAGAAACTATCTTCAGATTCAATGAACTCATGCATCTTCACAGGAATAAAAACAACGAGCCCAATAGAATCTGGGCAAAAGATGGAAACAGACATTTCTCCCAGGAAGATTCAAGGTTGTCTGGGCAACCACCTTCACAGACATTATGTTATTGAGAGAAATTAGAGAAATCTGATGAATTCCTGCCTCCAGGTAAGTGATTTGTCTGTCTCTTTAATGGATTTGGGAAGTTTCAAACTTGACCCCTGATCATTGAATGCTCCAACAGATTACGTCTGGATACTGGGCTTACTTTATTTCTACATGGTTTGCTATTGGTTTGATTTTCATTCTGAACTTTGGCAGGTGTATTTTTATTTAAATATAACGGCAACGTGCTAATTTTCAGCAAACCTCCTTCCATATGTTGTCAGAACAAGGAATCAATACTGTTTCCATGGCAAGAGGTGGGGGAGAGAATTTCATTGGAGCCCAACTGAGCACTGTAGCCTGGGAGGGCAGACTTCACACAGGAACGAAACCCTCTCAAAAAGGGTGCTTTTAAACACACTTCTACAGCCCTCCAAACCAAAGGACCCACCCCAAGCATGACAATCATCCATTCCTTTAAGTCTTCACAGAGATGTCTTGGGACACATTAGCATGTACCCAGTGGGACCCAGTGACGCCAGAGCTATGCAAAGGGAGACCTCTCTTCAAAGAATGCTAGGGGCTTAGAAAAGGAGGCCTCAATTCTTTTCTTCAATGTCCTCAAGAGATCATTCTTGACTTGGGATTATGAGTAAGGCAGAAGGACAACGTAGTTCTGATAAGCCCCAAGTCCAGCCTCTTGTTTCAAATCAAGTTGCAAGCTTCAATCAGCATGGCCTCCCCATCTACTTGAGTAGATAACAATGTTCTCTTCTCAGTTCTTGCCCCTCTAGTATCCCTTCTTCCCAATGATTCCTTTCTTATCCCTTGAATCAATGCCTCTTTGCTCTCTTCAAGTTTCTGTGTGCGATTTCTGTTTGGAAAAGCTGTTTCTGGATATCTCTCACGTGGGTATCCTAGCCAGGGCAATCCTCGGACTCTAAACTTGCTGCCATCTTGGGTGACACGTTCACCGTGACGTCATAAACACCCTCAGAATTCTAAGTTGTCCTGAAAACCTCCAGGCACACAGTGTTTCAGAGCCAACTCATATCAGTCTGACGACTCCACCTTTCCAGGTAGGATAGTTTTCCTTGTTCTGGATTTCTTGTCAGTTTCTAACTTTCTCGTGGAACTTGAAAGGTATTCTACGTTCCTTCTACCCACCAGTTTCTTTCCTTTAAGATTATCCCTTGTTTTATATCTTATCCATTGTGTATATGTCCAATTGGGTGGACTTTCCTCAGAGAAAGTCCTGGAGGCCCTCCCAATTGGAAGTTGCCCAGGCAATCCCCTGATTCACAATGATCGTGTGATGTCCTAGCAGTCTAAAAATTCCACTTGGCAGGTTACATGTTTTCCTTCCTTCATCATTTGGGGAAGTGTTCCTGATGCGTTCATAGATTGTCATATTCTCATGGCTCTTTTTCTGATGCATATTGTTAAGGTCTCGTGACAATGTCTACTTCTTTATGATCTCTGTGCCCACCATACCTTGAAATCTGTATTTCCTAATGCTAGTAATCTGATCTGCACCCCTGATGCTAGCTGGTGAAGCCCGGGCCGCCCAAGTGGAACGTAGGAACCTGCCTGCTACATCACAGGGCCGGCCCTGAATTGGACTTTTGGATCAACCTTACCTGACCTGTGAAGATGTTGGCCTGCTTCCATCATTCGTGAAGGGAATCAGTAGTAACATCATGAACGGTAACGTTTTCTGTTGGTTCATGAGTTTAGCATGGAACATGTACTCTTGGTAGTATTCCTCTTCATCTCTTTGCAAAGGTCTACCTTTCTGTAGCATCATTGAGCATGTTGAGGTGATTACCAATACTTGGAAGTTCATCTTCTCTAACCTCTTTCTGTCTCCAATGCTTCCGGTTGTAAATCTGCATCCCTTTTGGGAGTTCTGGTTTTATGTGAATTGATTGTCGTAACCCAACATTATAATAACCTATAGCTTTCAGATCTACATCCACATAGATTTAGACTTCAGAGTAGGTTACATCATCTTCACCAACGTAAACCTAATTACTGTCCCTAACCACACACCAGTGCCTAGTCAACACTTTCTTTCTCTGGCCACTGCCCCACTTTCCCTCTGGGAAATGCCAATCCATTGTCATGTTATACTTGTTTGTTGGTCCGTTCTTGCTCTTCTCCTTGTGCATGAGATCCTGTAGTATTTGACCATACTCCTGGGGCTTCTTTCAGTTCCCCCAATACCCTCAGGAGCCATTCTGGTGATCACAAATGGCTGGCCTGAATCCGTTCCTATAGCTGACTGCTATGCCTTTGTGTGGCTATAGCCCATATTCCTTCTCCATTCATCCCTTGATGGGCACCAAGCAGGCTTCCAAGTCTTGGATATCTGGAATAAGGCCAGGTTAAATAGAGGTGTGCACTGATCTCTGTGTATGAGTGTTTCCACATTCTTTGAATAAACACACCACAGATGAATTGCTGGATCATATGGTAGATGTATTCTGAAATGTCTAAGGCAACTCCTCACCGTTTTGTGTCGTGGCTGCACCTGTTTACACTCCCTCCAGCAGTGCAGGAGACTTCTCTTCTCTCCACTTCCTCTCTGAAACTTATTTCCTGTCTTCATCCTTATAGCCATTCTGACTGCCGTGAGCTGCTATCTCATTGCCTTTCAGATTTGCACTGACCAGAGACTTAATGATGATGAACATGTTTTCATACAGCCTGTTGGCCATCTTTCTATCTTCCTGGGAGAAATCTCTGTTTCCAGCTTTTGCCCAGATTTTAATGGGGCTTCTTTTTTTTTTCTTGTGGAGCCGTATGAGTTTACTGGATCTTTTGGCTATTCACCCCTTCACCAATGTGTGGTTTGCAAACATCCTCTCCCAGTTGTGCTGTCTTTCCATTGCATCAATGATTTCCTTGGCTATGCAGAAGCTTTTGTGTCTGATGTAGTCCCATTTGTTTCTTGTTTCCTTTATTGCCCTTTCCCAGACAGACATGCTTCTTCCACATATGAGGCTAAGACAAATGACAAAGAGCACCCTACCTACGTTTTCTTCCAGAAGTCTCATGGTTTCCAGTGTTACATTCTAGACTTTAATCCATTTCGAGTTGGTGTTTGTTCCTGGTGTAACACCGTGGTTTACTCTCCTTGTCTTACATGAGACTGTGCACTCTTCCCAAAACTTTATTGTAGAGACTTTCCTTTCTCCACTGTCTCCTCTTGGCTCCGTGGTCGAAAATGGGGTGTCCATATATGTGTCCCTTTACCTCTCGGCTCTTGATTCTGTTCCTTGGTTCTGTTTTCTATTTTGCATCCCAGCCTGCGCTGCTTCCATTTCAATTTCTTCATCCTATATGTTGAAATCAGAAAGTGTGATACATTGAGCTTTGTTCTTTTTCCTCAGGATTCTTTTGGCTATTCGGGGTCTTTTGTTGCTGGATGTAAACTTTAGGATGATCGCTTCTATCTCTGTGAGAAATATTGCTGCAACTTTGACTGGCACTGCATGGAATCAAGAGATTTCTCTATGCGGTGTGGACATTTCAAGTGTGTTAATTCTTCCATTTCAAGAGCATGGAATATCCTTCCGCTTCCTTGTGTCTTCTCCCATTTCTTTCTGCAAAGGTTTGCTAGTTTTCTATTTACAGAGCTTTCACCTGTTGGGGTGAGGTTATTCCTAGGTATCTTATTCTTCTTACTGGCATCCTTTCTCTTTTTTATTGAGGTTCAATTTTCCTATTCTTTGCAACTTTTAATTTGTTTCCTTTTGAAAGAGATTTATCACTGTGCTCACATCTGCTGGAAATGCTCCTGTATTTGCTGAGGAAAAGTGGCCCTGTCTAACGTCGCTTCTCATCTGCCTCTACATTATCTCCCTCACCTGCTCCAGAATGGCTGTACCAGTGGTGAGGAGGTTTACCCCCAGGATTCTACCCTGCCAACTCCTGGCTGCCGACGCAGAATGCGCAGACTTCCCCAATTCTTTACTGACCAGCCCCATTCATGTTCCCTCGGCAACCTACATTTGAGTGGAATGTGACTTAAATAGGCTACTTCAGCCCAATTCTGGCACTGAGTTGATGTAGACGGTTTGCATTTTTGCTCAACTGTGATGTCAGAGAATTTGTCATAATTGTGTCTCTGCTCTCCCGGCAAGCTTCATGGACACAGGGTTTCATAGGACATTTGGAGGAGTCTCATACCCACCCTTTCCAGGTAGCACAGGTTTTACCTCGCTGCAGTTTTTTGGTTTGTGTCACTTTCTGACTTTCAAAAGTTCAATCAGAGTCTGTCTAATGCCTGACATCTTTCGTTGTGGAGTATTCAGGTGTTATTTGTTTTTGCCCTCCCTATTCTGAGCCCATTTTGTTTTTCCATAGTATAATCATCATGGTCTTTCTCAGATTTCCCCCTTTGGTATGCGTGTCAGCCAGTTCTCCTTCATCCCAAGGTATCAATTTTCTGTTTATTTAACCACCCTATGTTCTATAGGCCTACGTGTGAGTGCTTTTCATTGTTGGGTGTTGTCTTTGAATTTACATTGGTCACTTGTAGCAGTCTTTACCATGCTAGCCTTGGTCAAAATGAGCACTGTGAACACGTGTTCATCTTGGTTGGTCTGACGTTCTGACATCTTAAACTCCAAATTCTAGGTTGTCATGTTAACCTTCTTCATGAACATAATGTACCAGAGACAAATTAGACAGATGTGATGAATTCCGTTCCAGGTAAGATACTTTTCTGTCTCATTCCTGGATTTGGGAAGTCTCGATCTTGACCCCTGATCCTTGAACGTTCCACTAGATTATGTCTACCTACTGGCTTACTGTATTTCTATAAGGTGTGTTATTTGTTTGATTTACAACCTCAGCTATGACATGTTTATTTTTCTATAATGATAATTGTAATGTTCTAATTTTCAGACAACCTCCTTTCACATGGTGTCAATACACGCCATCAGTAATCATTCTAGTCCCAGAGATAGGGGGAGTATTTCATTGGAGCCAAACTGAGCACACTAGCCTGGTAGGGCATCCCTCACAAAGCAACGAAGCCCTCTGGAAAAGGGTGCTTTTCAGCACACTTCTGGAGCCCTGCCAAACAATGCGACATATCTGGAGCATGATGGGGGTCTAGTCCTTCAAGGGTTCAAAGAGATGTATTGTGACACATTAGCATGTACCCAGTGGGCCTCCGTAAAGTCAGAGCTATGGAAAGTGAGACTTCTCTTCAATGAGTGCTAGGGGCATAGGAAGGGAAGCATCGATCCTTCTCTACAATGTCCTCAGGAGATCATTCTTGATTTGGGATTATGATTAAGGCAGAAGGACAACGTATGTCTGATAAGACCCAAGTCCAGCCTCTGGTTTCAAATCAAGTTGCAAGCTTCAATCAGCACGGCCTCCACATCTACTTTAGTAGGTAACAATGTTCTCCACTCAGTGCTTGTCTCTCTGTTATTTATTGCTTCTTCACAATGACTTCTTTCTTATCCCTTTAATCAGTGGCAATTCTAACTCTTCAAGTTTCAGTGTTGGTTTCTGTTTTTAAATTCTTTTCTGGGTATCTCTCACTTTAGTATCGTAGCCTAGGACAATCCTCAGACTATAAAGATGAGGCCATCTTGGGTGACATGTTCACTGTGATATCATAAACACCCTCAAATTTCTCAGTTCTCCTGGCATCTTCCATGCACACAGTATGTCAGAGCCATCTGATATCAATCTAACTACTCACCCTTTCCAGCTAAGATGGTTTTCCATTTCCTGGAATTCTTGTCTGTTTATAACTTTATCTTTGGACTTTTAAATATCTACTACATTCTCTCTAGACACTGAATTCTTCAGTTTAAGTTTATCCTTGGTTTTATCTGTCACATTTTGTGGATATGGCCAAATAGGTAGAATATCCCCAGAAAAAGTCCACGAGTCCCTCCCAAGTTGAAGTTGCCCGGCCAATCCTCTGATGTTCAATGATCGTGTCATCTTGTGCAGTCCGACAATTCCACCTATGCAAGTCACATCACTTCCTCCATTCTGTATTTGAGAAGTCTACCAGATGCGTCATAGATTGCAATATTTTCATGTTGTTTTCCTGGTGCATATCTATAAGGTATGCTCACAATTTCCACTTATGTATGATCTCTGCCCGCACCATACCATGAAATCTATCTCTCCTGATGTTACTAATCTGATCAGCACCCGTGATGCGAATCCATGAGTCCCAGGCCACAGACTAGGAACGTGGGCTCTTACACACCAGAACACATGACTGGCCCTGAATTTTACTTTTGGACCAATCTTTTGCCTGAACTTGGGAAGAAGCTGGCCTGCTGTGATTATTCGTGAAGGTAATGAGTAGTAACCTCACAGAAGGTAACATTTTCCCTTGGTTCATGAGTTTAGCATGGAACACGTTGTCTTTGTAGTATTCTTCTTAATATATTTCCAATGGCCTACCTTTCTGTAGCATCATTAAGCATTTGTAGGAGATTCACAATCCTTGAAAGTTTATCTTCTCTAATCTCTTTCAGCCTCAAAAGCTTTATGCCGTGTATCTGCACAGCTTTTTGGATTTTTTCTTTCCCTCTGGGAACCACCAATCCAAAGTGAAGGCTGCCATCAAAGCTAAAATGCTCTGTTTGGCCCCAATGAAATTCTCTCCCCCATCTCTTGTCATAGAAGAGTATTGATTATGTGGTTTGCCACCGTATGTGAGGAAGCTGGCTGAAAATTAGAACATTACACTTATATTTAACAAAAAATAAACATGCCAGAGCTGAGGATGTAAAGCAAACAACTAGCAAACCCTACAGAAATAAAGTAAACCAGTATCTAGACGTAATCTACTGGAACAATGAAGGATCAGATGTCAAGGTCTAGCCTACCCAAATTCAGAAAAAAAGACATAAAAATATCTTACCTGGAGAGAGGAATTCATCAGATTTGTCTAATTTGTCTCAGAAACATTATGTCCATAAGGTGGTTGCCAGGAGAAACTAGAATTTGGCGTTTCTGATCTCAGAATGTCAAACCAACCAAGATGACCTCATGTTCTCAGTGCTCAGTTGGACCTAGTCCAGGATAACCAAGATTCCTTCAAGTGAACGATGGCAATTCAAAGACAAAACCCAACAATCATGAAGGCACTCACACATCAGCCTAGAGAACATATGGTGATTAAAGAAATACAAAATTCCTAACTTGGAATGAAGGAGAACACACTGATGAGCATATCTATGGGAGACAGCTGTGAAAGACCACGAGGATTGATGTGGATTAAGGCTGCCCCCATTCGAAAGCCCAAGGTTAGCTGGTGAACATGCAGAACTATATGACCCGTTGAATTTCTTTTGGTATGAATTAGAGGTGCCCCAGTGAGAGAAGCCCAGGTCATGCTCACCTACATGCCTATCTATGGGGCCAGTTTTGTATCTAGTGTTATATGACCACACAATAAGAAGAACCCATCTGAACTGAAATCATTTAATGACTTTTTACATCATCTTTTCTATTTCCAGGAAAAATAAGTCACGTACCCATGACTGATAAAATTAGTCCTTAACCTCAACTCCAGAAAGCAGCAGGAGCTGTGACTACCCATGGGTCCTTTCCCAATGCAGCAGCAGCAGCTCTTCACTGCCCATAGGTCCTGTCCCCATGCTATCCTGTATCACTGTCTAAATAAAAGAGCACCACTGCCAGACCTTGAGGGTCCAAGAAATCTTTCTTTCAACTCTTGAGCTTGCCGACCATGCATCATATCTTGTGGCCCGTATGGGGAACATGCTTCATCGGTTTGTGAGCTCGAATTCTGGTAAGTGCCCTTTTCTTCCTTGTGCCTCTCTCTTTTTCGAGGATGGATCTAAATTCACTTCTCCATCAGGAACTGTCTTGAATAGCTGTATGAATTCATGTTTGCTGCCCATGGCTACTCTATGGTGCAAATCTGGCATTCATCTTGAAGAGAATCAGTGCCTTAAGCCTAAGAGTGATGTAGAATGAATTAATCCATTCCTTCCTGACCCTATCTCTAATATATAAATTTTACGTGGGAACAGGTCAGCCATTTAAGTCATTAGGATGGTTGGCAATCTCCAAGAATCCCGTGGAAGTTTTCTATTCCTAAAGCTGGATTGAGATACCTCCCATTACACTTGACCATCTGAACTGTGTGAATGTCCCAATCGGGACTGCAGTTCAGGGAAAGTACCGAACTCTAACTTTTGGTTGAGTATTGGAAACCCTTCTTCAGAGAATGGCTCCAATACACAATTGGGTAGAATGTCCCCCAGCAGGGCGGAAACTTCTTCACTACTTCTCTCCATCATGTTCTCTCTTAAACTTCTCCTATTCTCTTGAGGACCACTCACCAGGCACCTATTACTTCCAGGCAGAATAGGAAAGATGTTCATCAGGCACCTGTTACTGCCAGGCATACCAGGGAAGATATCCAAGGGATGCAAGTCTGGGGGACACCCCCATCACCCCTTGCTATAGGCACCCCACACTAGGAACAACAGGTAGGATGCTACCCTAGGTTCAGGGGGGATTTTCAAGGTAATGGACCTGTCTCTTTCATCCTTCGTAGAGTTACAACGGCCAATTTCGTCTCCTTTTGAGCTTTGCAACAGGGAAACAAAGAAATCTTTCAAGAGACAAGTCCTCCAACACTGGGAGCCCCAACTTTGGCTTTCTGGGCCTGATCACCCCAGTGACCCCAAGTAGGGTGCCCTCTGTTGGCGGTTGATTCATTGAGTATTTTAGTCACCTACTGAGTTGGCTATGATGTTAGGAGACCTGTGATTTATTCTGTGAACTGTCGTGCTAGGGTAGTATGCCCCAACATGGGAACTGTTGTGTGACTTTTATCATGATAACCCTCTGGGAATGGCCATGAGGGTGAGGTCTGGTGTTTTCTTTTAATTTCTTTGTTTTGCTCATCATGTCCTCTGTTGTCACCAAGTCGAGCTTAATTTCAGGCTGGACTTGAGCAGAACCGGGACCTTCTGTAAAATCGAAAAACTTGAAAATATTTTGAAAGGGACTTAACTCTCAACCCGGGTACTGGGAGACCCGGCCTCCAGCATGTTCCAGGCCTCTGGAGGCACTGCACCTTTGTCCATTACACTGTCAGTCCTACACTGGCTTTACTGCCATGGGGAATGACATAAGCATCCCAAGAGACTCACCACTCAGGGTCATTCTAACTAATTAGAAGCACTTTCAATTGTATGGGTATGACCCAGAGACTCCAGGTGGGAGAAAATTTGAGAGGTATCTCTGTGCCTTTATGGTGCAGTTGGACAGGTAGATCAACCTAGAATGTCCTTCAAGTTACAGTCCAGTTTCTGAGAAATCAAGGGCAACTGTCCTTAGAAAATCCTTGCAAGACTGGAAAGACAGCTCTAGAGGCAGTTCAGATTCCACCTACTTCCTTTATGATGAAAAGGATTCCCATCCCCCCTCTCCAGGAACTACTATGTAGCCCATCATTCATTCATAAGACTGAAAAAAAAAAAAAGAGGGGAAAGGATAAATGGTCATAAGTGCACCCTTGCAAAAAGTCTACCATCTCGAGGGTCTTCTCCATAAGTATTAGTAAAAAGGCTCAAAACAAAGTGTGGATTCATAACTGGTGAGATTTATATTATTGTACCTGATTCACAGCAGTAGTTTTTAAAACAATGGTTGTGCAGTCTCTGTCTATGTGTGTCTATGTGTACATTATACGTGTGATATTTTTACCCCTGGATGGTATGGCCAAAATTAAGATCTCTGTTTAGTTGGCTTAAAGAAAGTGCTTACATAAATTCTAATGTAGTAGAAATTAACTCAGTGCCTTTCAAAGTTAACGTGATGTGAATTAACCTTTGGTAAATGAAAGCTTGTTAAAGTTTGTTGGTTTGATTGAAAATTATCTTGTTGTCAGTGTTGTCAGTATTTGCATAGGATGCAGGCATTCAGCATGGATTTTCTAGTCATATAAGCTCACTTTCTTAAATTTGTCAGCAAAATAATAGCTTTATATGATGACCAGTTTTGTCTAATGCCTCATGAGTTTTCTGTAGGTAATCTGGACATAATTTTTGGAAAAAATGGTTTAAATACATAAAACTCATAAAAGTGAGTACAATAACTTTTATGCTCTGTATACTTGTTGAAAAACCAACAGCTTCGAAATTTTTCTGTGTAACAATCTTGAGTTTTGCAAAGTTAAGTTAAATGATAAAAAGATGAATATGCGGGTCATTTTTGGATAGGCTGAAACACTGAATCATTATTAATAAACATATCTAAGTTATCTACTATGGGCTTCTTCTTGAATAGGCTAAAACCGTTTGGGTGTATTAAAAAGCATGCCTTGTGTTTTATTGAGAAGTGGCATGTTTCTAAAGTTATGAAGTGTTTAGAATGCTGATATAAAAGACAATTCATAATTATTTACGTTTTTAGTGTTTAGTAGATCTGTTAAGGCTTAAAAGTTCTAATTAACTTATGGAATTAAAGCTACAGGAAATTAATAAGGAAAAGAGCTCTGTATTCAGGGAAGTTAAAATGTATGCTTTCAGTAAAAAAGGTATAAAGAAAGGAAATATTTTTGTTTGATGGGTGAAGAAAGATAAATTTGTCCTAATGTACTAGAAAGGAAAAAAGAAAGAGTTGTTGACAAATTCTGAAAACGAAAAAGAAAGTTGAAGAAGGTTTGTGAAGTAGAAATTCTGAAAGGAGTTTTAGGCCTACTCAAGTAGACTAAAGTAAGTTCAATTAAGTGAATGAGTTTGAATGTGTAACAATATTAGGTGCAGAAATTCAAATTAGGTTTTCTCTAAAATGATAATTTTTCTTGAACTTTGGATCTGCTCTTGATAAAGAGGTTATAAAAGCTCTTCCTTTGAGTAAGTCTACCTAAGAGAGAAATGTGTTTTGTGAAAATAATGACTGAGGTCACTCTTAAGATTTTTGACTCTTTCTGTCATCACTTTGAATAGATACCTGAGCATTGTTTCACAGTGAGTGTTGTTTCCTATTTGAAGAAGCATTTAAAAAACTTTGGATATGTTTTGACAAGCTTCTCCCTCAAAAATATTCAAATCCTGAATGAAGTCTTTCTTTTGACCTGGTAGACAGAAGAGAAATTACTCTGAGGATTTTCAGAGGGCCCCTGAGACTTCTCAAAGAAATTTGCTCTCTCTTCCTGTAAGGAGGAAAACATTAAACTAATTAGGCTTATTTTTTCTATTAAATTAAAGGGGAAACTGTGAAAAAAGTGATGATAGATATTCTTAGGTGGTATTAGATGGGTAAATGTTATTAATATAGATGTCTTCAAATCATATAGCATTGCTAAGATTCTGATCTTTCCTGGTTATCAGTCATAAGTCCACTTATTATCTGGAAGGGTCATATGTCATAGAAGTATCCAAGTGTCTTTGTCAATTGCCCTTTTGAGTCCTTTGTCCATTTGCAGATAGTTGTTGTTTTACTCTGATGCTTTTTTCTTTTGCAAATATATTTCGTCTTCCAAGATATTCCTGGAAAGGATTCTGACACAGAGGATCTAAACTACAGGTTTCTGATAAACTTTCACATTGTAAAACTGAGCTGAGTAAGAAACTACAGAATTGTAACAGAAACTAAGCTCCTCGATCTGCTAAGGACAGATTTAGCTCAAGAATTGATTATACAGGACTGTGTGAACTGATGAGGACGATTATAATTTTTTAGGACTTCTGTTTGAAATATTGTTGAGTTTTGATGTGTTGTTTTGTTTTCTCATAATGAAGGAAATCTTTTTCTCTTTTCTCTTATGCTAACTTTGACTTACAGCCATTTGGTGAAATTATACCTTTATGAGCAAAACTGAAACATTCATCTTTTTCTCTGTACCTTATCCCTCGAGAATTTGGAAACCCTTTGTGACTGAGTATGGTCATTTCGTGGCAATATTTGCATAAGTTCCATAAGATTCTGTTCTCCTTATCACAGGACACATTGGTTATATTACCAAGGCTTTGACTGGAATGTCATATTTGAAACATACAGGCTCAGATATGACAAGAAAGCATTTCAGGAACAAAGATTGGACTTTCTGGAATACAGCCACTCAGAAACACGGGCCTGGTACCATGTTTACAGAGATTCTGGCAATCTTACCCGTTAAGTAAGGAAACGTGCTTATTTGGCAGGTTCAAGTAACCTCCAAACACTTTGGGGGACCTGAAAGAGAACTCCACTCAAATCTGTAAGTACTGCAGGCAAAATCTGATGGCAAATCCTTGGCTTGGCTTTTCTGGCCTCTAGAGGCCTTCACAGTTCAATCCGAGATTCCTCATACAAATTTCCAGCAAGGCATACTTAAAAAAGCCTGTATAAACAATTGCTATTCTTGTAGCTGTTATGTAAATAATTGGAGCAAGTTGTATTGAAACTACACTTTACTTGCAAACCTGTTAAACATGATTTGGCTATCTTTTGTAAAAATGAGGGTGATTTAAGAGAGAAAAAGTTATGTTTCTGTAGAAGCTATAGTAGGCATTCATGGATAATAGATTCTAGCTCTTTCTTCTGCAAGATTCATCTATTACTAATCATAATGTCTCCTTGTGCTCATCTATGTCTGACACCTGTGAGTTCCCTGGCCACAATCAAACATTTTCCTTTAAAACTTCCCCCCAAATACTAACTAGATTTGCCTTGTCACAGGTGGATTAGAAACAACAAGTTCCAAAGGTAAATTACCTAAATTATCGATACACACAGGATGGACCATATGAAATTTGGGATGAATGTATTTGGTTCACTCCTACTAGTGGTCAACTCACTAAAAGGTCACTCTCTGTTGGGAACAAACCAATCACACCTGTGATACATGGCCTAATAACAGCCGACCTATGGGACAAATTTGCTGTTATATGTGTTCTCATATCATAGTCTTAAAAAAGTACTGATTGGTTTGGGACTGACTTGGATAGACAGCCCAGGACGCTTTGGTTAGTCCCTAATGGTGCTCAGTGGCTATGCGGCTCCAATTTATGGCCTTGGCTGCCACCTAAAGGGATTGCACGATGCACACTAGGCTTTGACTGGATGCAAGGTAGAACTGCATTTACTACATCTCCTCCTGCTAACCTACCCAACTCCAGCAGAGCTGAACCAGCTCTGTCTTCCACTGGTATGACCATCTTTCCGTAATTTTCCTTCCCCAATTAGGTATCAAAAGTGTCGTCTTGCACATGGAAGTCCTAAACAAATTTATTATGAAGGCATTAAATGACGCACAACATAGCATTTTGCTGCTCAATTTAGAAGTATCCCAAATGTGTAAGGCAGTCCTCCAAATCCAAATGGCACTGGATGTCTTGACAGCAGCACAAGGGGGCACCTATGCCATTATAAAAACTGAATGTTGTGTCTATATTCCTGACTACTGTCAAAATATTTCTGGCTTCCTATCCCAACCACCAAATTAAATCCGTGTCTTATCAACCCTAACTCTAAACGATTGGTTGAACTCCAAGTCAGGAGCAGGTTTCTGCACTACTTCAATACTTTATACATTGGGTTAAACAAACTGCTTGTATTTCTTATTATAGTTTGTTGTCTGTTTCATGTTTGTCTTCCACATGTGAAAAAAGTTTCACCTCCTGGACCACCTCTCGTCAAATGATTCTCTCGTCTCCAGATGCTCTGTATACCTTATCAGCCTTGAACTCCATAGGTAAAGGCTTCTAGTCCACTGAACTTCCTACCTGTACCTATGACCCCATTTAGGGACAGCTCTGTGACCTTGTACAGCCATAAGTAGTTACAGAAGACTGACCATCGTCCATATCCCCAAACCTCTCCAGTCCAAATGGGTTCAGGGGGTGTTTATGATGTGGATTAAAGCTGCCCCAGCTAGGGAAGCCCAAGGTGATCTGGCCTACATGCTAAACTATATGAGCCAGTGGAATTAGAGCTGACTCAGGGAGAGAAGCCCAGGGCATAATCACGTACATGCTTATCTATATTGCCAATTCCGTATCTAAAGTTATATGACTGCACAATAACCAGACCCCATCTGCACTGAAATCATTTAAAGACATTTTACCACATCATTTCTTTTTCCAGTAAAAATAAATCATGTACCCATGACTTATAAAACTAGCACTAACCCTCAACTCAGGGCAGCAGCAGGACCTTTGACTGCTCATGTGTCCCATCCCCAGGGAGCAGAAGCAACACTTCACTACCCATGGGTCCTGTCCCCATGCTATCCTGTACTATTCTCTAAATAAAATAGCACCAATGCCAGACCTTGAATATCCGAGAAATCTTTCATTCGAGACTTCAGCTCGCCAAGCCCATATCAACAATTATACCATGGAAAACAAAAAACCGTCCCAGAAAATGGAAGACACACAGAAATCACGCCTGAATAATCCACAATGAAAGATGTCCGTTTTAGAAATACCCTGAACGTTCGAAAGACAAAGAAAGGCACAAACCCCAAACCTGCAGCAAATGTCAAACCTAGGCTAAATGGTAAGGGTGAGTTATGAGACTGCTAAAATGGGGCTCTGAAAACCTGTGTCAATGAAGTTTGCTGTCATAGCAGAGACCCAATTCTGAGAAATCCTCCGACATCACAGTGGAGAAGAAAAACAAACTGGCCTCGTCTACACAGTGCAAGATTTGTCCCAAATAGCATATTCAACTCACATTCCACATCAAATGCAGGTTTCCAATGGAACATGAAAGGTGCTGGCCAGTGGTGCAGTGGTGAAGTCCACAAATTCTGGATCTGCACCCAGGGCAGACCATGCAGAATCCTGGAGGTGAACCTCCTCACTGATGGTCCAGATATTCTGGGGCAGGCTTCCAAGGTAGTGCAGAGGTAGATGGGAAGCAACATCAGACAGCGTCATTCTTGCCCAGCTAGTACAGCAGCATAGCCACCAGATGTGAGCACAGCCATAAACATCTGCCAAAACAAAACCAATGAAAAGTTTCAAAGAATAGGAAAACTGAACCTCTGGAAAAAAAACATGCAAGTAAGAAGAAGAAGATTTCTAGGAATAGGCTTAGACAAACAGGTGCAAGCTATGGAAAGCAAAAACTAGCAAAGCTTTAGGGAAAGAAATTCCAGAAAACACAAGGAAACAGAAGGGTATTCCATGCTCTAGGAATGTAAGATCTAAAACACCTGAAACGTCCGTAATGGATAAAGCAATCTCTGGATTGCATGCAATCCCAGTCAAATTTACAGCAATCTTTCCCACAGAAATAGAAGAGAAAATCCTAAAGTCTCTATCCAGCAACAAGGGACCCTGAATAACCAAAGGAATTCTGAGGAGAACGAACAAAGCAGGACGTATCACACTTTGATTTCAACATGTAGGATGAAATGCTTGGTACCGAACCAGCACAACCTGGTCCCAAAAACAGGCACAAAGAGCAATGGAACAGAATGCAGAACCCAAGGGTCAACTCACACATATATGGACAGCACATTTGCAATGAGGAAGGCAAGAGGAGACAGTGGAGAAAGGAGAGTCTCTAAAATAAATGGTGCTGGGAAGACTGCACAGCCACATGTAACACAATAAGAGTAGATCATGATGTTACACCAGGCACACACACCACCTTGAAATGGATAAAAGCCTTCAACGGAAGTCTTGAAACAGTGAAACTTCTAGGAGAAAACACAGGCAGTTTGCTCTTTGCCATCTGGGGTAGCCGCCTATTTGGAAGAAGCATGTGTGACTGGGCAAGGGCAACGAAGAAAAGAAGAAAGAAGCAGGACTCCATCCATCGTAGAAGCTTCTGTCCAGCGGGGAAACCGTCCACTCAATGCAAAGACAGCATGACAACAGGGAGAGGATGTTTCAAACCACACATCTCAGAAGGGCTGAATAGCCAAAAGACGCAATGACCACACACGTCTCCATAAGAGAAAAAACAAGCCCATTAAAACCTGGGCAGAAGATGGAAACAGAGACTTACCCCAAGAGACAGAAAGGTGGCCAACAGCTGTATGAACACATGTTCAACACCATTAAGTATAAGGCCAACACAAAATCCTCATGGCAATGAGATGACAGCTCCCTGTGTTCAGAATGGCTATAAGGAACAAAACAGGAAACAAGTGTCAGAGAGAAGGTGGAGAGAAGGGAAGAGTCCTGCACCTCTGGTGGGAGTGCAAACCGGTGAGGGCACTAGGCATAGCCATGTGAAATTGCCTCAGAAATTTCCAAATCCATCTACCATATGATCCAGCTATTCCTCTCCAGCGTGTCTATCCAAAGAACTGCGAAACACTAATGCACACAGATCCGTGCCCCACTATGTTCACCACAGCCTTACTCCCAATATCCAAGACTTGGAAGCCGCCCTGGTGCCCATCAAAGGACCAATGGAGAAGGAAGTTGGGCTATATGCACACAAAGGCAAAACACTCAGCTGTAAGAAAGAGTGCAGTCCAGAGATTTGTGACAGCAGAATCACTCCTGCGGGTGGAAGGGAAATTGAAACAAGCCCAAGGGAGAAATCAAATACCATCGCATCTCACTTACAAGCAGAAGATTAAAATAAGGACCAACAAACAGGTAGAACGTGATATGGGATTGGTGGTTCCCAGAGGGAACGGGTGGCAGTGGACGGTGGGAGAAAGAGTTGATTAGGCACAAGTGTGGGGTGTGGGCCTGTAATTAGGCTTACTGTGGGGAAGAAGATGTAGCATACACAGAAGTCTAAATCTATGAGGATGTAAATCTGAAAGCTATAGGATTTTCTAATGCTAGGTTATGGAAATCAATTCACCTAAAATCAAAACTCCATAAAGGCAAGCAGGTTTAAGGGATAAAGTTTGCAGGCTGAAAGAGTTTAGAGATTATGAACTTCAAAGGATTGATAATCACCTCGAAATGTTTAATGATGCAACATAAAGGTAGACCATAGCAAAGAGATGAAGAGGAACACTACCAACAGAACCTGACCCGTGCTAAACTCCTGAGCCAACTGAAAATGTTGCTGTCCACGATGTTACTGCTAATTACCTTTACGAATAAACAATGCAGACCAACTTCTTCCCACGTTCAAGCCAAATGTTGGTCCAAAAGTCCACTTCAGGGCCAGCCCTCTGGTGTAGTGGGTAAGTGTCTGTGTTCCACTTGGGCGGCCTGGGACTGGCAGGCTGGCATCGCAGGTGCAGATCCGATTAGGAGCATTAGAAAATATAGATTTCAAGGTATGGTGCCGACAGAGATCATAAAGAAGTAGAAATTGTGAGGATACCTTATGAATACACACCAGGAAATGAACCATGAGAATATTACAATCTATGAACACATCAGGTACACTTCCCCAAATGATGAAGGAAGGAAAACATCTGACCTGCCAAGTTGGAAACACCAGACTGCTATGAGTTGACATGAACATTGCTCATCAGAGGATTGCTTGGGTAACTTCAGCTTCGCAGGGACTCCAGGACTTTCTGTGGGGAAAGTCCGCACATTTGGCCACATCCACAGAAGATAAGAGATAAATCCCAGGACTATCTTAAAGGAAAGAAACCACTGTCTAGAAGGAATGTAGTAGAACTTTCAAGGTTCGAGGATAAAGTTAGAAACCGACAAGAAGTCCAGAAAAAGGAAAACTATCACACCTGGAAAGGGGGAGTCGCCAGACTGGTATGAGATGGCTCTGAAACACTGTGTGCATGGAGGTTGTCAGGACAACTTAGAATTCTGAGCGTGTTTATGACATCACGGTGACCACGTCACCAAAGTTGGCCATAGGTTTCCAGCTCTAGGATTGGCCTGGGCTAGGATATTCAAGTGAGAGGTACACAGAAACAGCTTTTCCAAACACAAACCGGACACAGAAACTTGAAGACATCAAAGAGACGCTAATTCAAGGGATGAGAAAGGAATCATTGGGAAGAAGAGACAATAGAGGGTCAAGTACTCAGAGGACAACATTGTCATCTATGGAAGTCTGGGGAGGCCATGCTCATTCAAGCTGGAAATGTGTTCTGAAAAACGAGGCTGGACCCAGGGCTTATCAGACCTACATTGTCCTTCTGCCTTACCCATAATACAAAGTCAAGAATGATCAATTGAGGACATTGAAGAGAAGAATCGAGGCCTCCTTTCCTATGCCACTAGCATTCTTGAAGAGAATTCTTAATTCCCACAGCTCTCAAGTCACGGGGGCCCACGGGGTATATGCCAATATGTCACAAGAGAGCTCATTGAAGCCTTGAAGGAATGGACCCCTGCCATGCTTGGGTATGTCTCTTGGTTTGGAGGGGCTCTAGAAGTGTGCTGAAAAGTACCCTTTTGCAGAGGGCTTCCATCCTTTGTGAAGGCCGGCCTCCCAGGCTACAGGGCTCAGTGGGATCAGTGAGATTCTCTCCCCATATCTCTTATGGTAGAAGGAGTATTGATTATGTGTTTCCATACCACATGTAGAGAGGATGACAGAAAATTAGAACATTACCATTAAATTTAAAGAAAAATAAACATACCACAGCTGAGGATGTAAATTAAACAAATAACAAACCCTGTAGAAATAAAGTAAGCCAGTATCTAGACGTAATCTAGTGGAAAGTTCAAGGATCAGTGGTCAAGCTCGAAACGTCCCAAATCCAGAAAAGGGACAGAAGGTCTCTCACCTGCAGAGAGGAATTCATCCGATTCATCTAATTTGTGTCAGAACCATTGGGCCCGTGAAAGTGGTTGCCGCGATAACCTTGAACCTGGAGTTTATCATCTCACAATGTCAAACGAACCAAGATGACCTCGTGTAGTCAGTGCTCAGTTGGATCTAGGCTAGGATAGCAAAGATTCCCTCAAGTGAATGATGGAAATTCCAGGACAACACCCAGCAATCACGAAAGGACTCACACCTTGGGCTACAGAACATATGGTGATTAAAGAAATACAAAATTCCTAAAATGGAGTGAAGGAGATCGCACTGATAGGCATGTCAAAGGACAAGCTCATAAAGAACATGACGATTAGACCATGGAAAAGAAAACAGGGTCCCATAAAATGGAAGGCCAACAGAAATCACACCTCAATAATCCACAGTGAAAGATGTCAGTCCTTAGACAGACTCTGCTTGAACGATTGAAAGTCCGGGAAAGTCACAACGCCAAAAACTGCAGGGAAGGTCTAACCTGGCCTAACTGGGAAGGGTGAGTTATGAGACTGCTCCACGCATGCTGTGAAACCCTGTGTCCACCAAGCTAGACTGGATAGAGGAGACACGATTCTGAAAAATCCTCCGACATCACAGTGGGCCACAGAAACAACCTGGCCTCATCTACACAGGGCCAGAGTGGGGTTCAAGTAGCATATTCAGGTCACATTCCCCTCAACCGCAGGTTGCCAATGGAGCACGAAAGGGTCCAGCCAGTGGGCCAGCGGTGAAGTCCACGTGTTCTGGGTCGGCAGGCCAGCGTCGGCCACGTGGAATCCTGGGGGTCAGCCTCCTCAATGATCGTCCAGCCATTCTGGGTCAGGCGTGCAAGCTAGTGTAGAGGCAGATGGGAAGCGATGTTAGACAGCGCCACTCTTCCTCAAAAAAGAGAGCAGCACGGCCAGCAGATTTGAGCACAGCCATAAACTTCTGCCAAACATAACCAATTAAAAGTTGCAAAGAATAGAAAAGCTGAACCTCAAAAAAAAACCCATGCCAGTGAGAAGAAAATGATATCTGCGAATAACCTTGGACAAACAGGAGAAAGCGATGGAATCCAAAAACTAGCAAAGTTTTGGGGAAAGAAAATACACAAGACACAAGGAAATGCAAGGCTATTCCGTGCCCTTCGAATGCAACAACGGACACACTTGAAACGTCCATACGGCATAAAGCTGACAAATAAAAATGGGAAGCAATTGGATATATTGGACTATATGAGGAAGCCATTTGGTATAGACCTAATTCGGCCTGATTTTGTTTTTTCCAAAAGGGCCTGACTATGGCTATTTAGCACGCATTGCATATCTGCTTAGACATTTCCTATGGCCCTTGAGATAAAGGTGCAACTTCCCCCCACATTAGCATTTCTTTAGGGATAAGCATTTCTCCCTAGGCTAGGAACTGATTGCTGCACTCACCATTGACCACCCAGCTCAGCTGTGACCAGTCAGCTGGAGAGAACAGACTGCCACACTACTGGGTTCACTGAGACAGAAGACCTACCTGCTATTTCCATCAATCGCTGTGCCAACAGAGCAGTCTTGCGACTATTGTAAATGGGACATTTCAATCCTATGTGAAACATCCTCTATGAGGCTAATACAACCAGTCTGTGCACCCCACTTCTCTGATGCTCTTTCTTCCTTTGGGTAGAAAGGCCCTGGGTTATAATCCTCAGATTGAAGCTCAGAATAAACTCCCCCAAATTTTCATTTACAGATTGGTTATGGATTATTTTTGTCGACAAAGCAATGTCTGGATTCCATGCAGTCCCAGTCAAAGTTGCAGCAATCTTTCCCACAGAAATAGAAGAGAGAATCCTAAAGTTTCTATCCAGCAACAAAGGACCCTGAATAGCAAAAGGAATCCTGGGGAAAACGAACAAAGCAGCAATTATCACACTTTCTTACTTGCACATGTAGGACGAAGAGCTAGGTACAAAAACAGCACAGCCTGGCCTGCAAAGGAGGCACACAGATGCATGGAACAGAATCGAGAGCCCAGAAATCAACTCACACATCTATGGACAGCCCATTTTCGACCAGGGAGCCAAGAGGAGAAAGCGGAGAAAAGAGACTCTAGACAGGAAATGGTGCTGGAAAGACTGCACAGCCAGATGTAACACAATGAGAGTAGACCGTGATGTTACACCAGGCACACACACCACCTCGAAATGGATTAAAGCCTTGAATGGAAGACTTGAAACCGTGACACTTCGAGGAGAAAACGCAGGCAGCTTGCTCTTTGCCATCTGGCTTGGCCGCCTATTTGGAAGAAGCATGTGTGACTGGGCAAGGGCAACAAAGGAAACAAGAAACAAGCGGGACTCCATCCAACACAGAAGCTTCTGCCCCGCCAACGACACCATCAACTCAGTGCAAAGACGTCACAACAACTGCGACAGCAGGTTTGCAAACCACACATCGGAGAAGGGGTGAATAGCCAAAAGATCCAATGAAGTCATACGTCTCCACAGGAGAAAAAACAACGAGCCAAATAAATCCTGGGCAAAAGATGGTAACAGACATTTCTCCCAGGAAGATAGAAAGATGGCCAACAGGCTGTATGAAAACATGCTCATCATCATTAAGTCTCTGCTCAATGCAAATACGAACTGCACTGAGATAGCTCACAGTGGTCAAAATGGCTATAAGGATGAAGACAGGAACCAACAATTTTCAGAGAGGAGGTGGAGAGAAGGGAAGCCACCTTCACTGCTGGTGGGAGGGTAAACCAGTGCAGCCACTACGCGAAGCGGTGTGGAATTGCCTCAGAATTTTCAGAATCCATCTACCACATGATCCAGGTATTCCTCTGTGGCATATTTATGCAAAGATCTTGGAAACACTAATGCACAGAGATCCATGCACCGCTGTGCTCACCACAACCTTACTCCTGATATCGAAGACAGGGCAGCCTCCCTGGTGCCCATCAAGGGACGAATGGACAAGAAAGATGGGCTATCGCCACACAACGGCATATCACTCAGCTTCAGGAACAGATGCATTCCAGCCATTTGTGACCAACAGAATGGCTCCTGAGGGTTTTAGGGGCATGGAAACAAGCCCCAGAGGGAAGGTCAAATACCATAGGGTCTCACTTACAAGGAGAAGAGGAAAAAAAGGACCAAGAAACAGGTAGCACGTGACATGGGATTTCAGGTTCCCAGAGGGAAAGGTGGCGGGGCCCAGAGGGAGAAATAGTTGATTTGACACAAGTGTGTGGTGAGGGCCTGTAATTAGGCTTACGGTGGTGAAGATGATGTAACGTACACAGAAGTCTAAATCTATGAGGATGTAGATCTGAAAGGTATAGGATGTTATAATGCTGGGTTATGGCAAACAATTCACGTAAAATCAAAACTCCCAAAAGACGTTAAGGTTCACGGCTTAAAGCTTTGGAGTCTGTAAGAAATTAGAGAAGATGAACTTCGAAGGATTGGTAATCACCTCAAAATGCTTAAGGACGCTACAGAAAGGTAGACCATTGCAAGGAGACGAAGAGAAACACTACCAAGAGAACGTGTTCCATGCTAAACTCATGAACCAGCGGAAAATGCTACCGTCCATGATGTTACTAACCGCCTTCACGAATGATCGAAGCAGGCCAACATCTTCCCAAGATCAGGCCAATGTTTTGTCCAAAAGCCCAATTCAGGGTCGGCCCTGTGGTGTAGCAGGTAAGTGCCCAAGTTCTGATTGGGCGGCCCGGGCTTCACCTGCTATCATCAGGGTTGCAGATCAGATTACTAGCATTAGGAAATACAGATTTCACAGTATGGTGGGCACAGAGATCATAAAGAAGTAGAAATTCTGAGGAGGCATTTTCAGTACACACCAGAAAATGGACGCTGAGAATATTACAACCTATGAATGCATAAGGTACAATTTCCCAAATGATGAAGGAAGGAAAACATGTGACCTGCCCAGGTGGAATTGTCAGACTCCTAGGAGATGACACACTCGTTGCGCATCAGAGAATTGCCTGGGCAAATTCAACTTGGGAGGAGCTCCAGGAATTTCTCTGGGGAAGGTCCACCCTTTTGGCCACATCCACAAAAGATAAGAGAGAAACCCGGGGATAATCTTCATGGAAAGAAACCCGTGTCTAGAGGGAATGTTGTAGACCTTTCAAAGTTCGAGGAGAAAGTTAGAAACCGACAAGAAATCCAGAACTGGGAAAACGATCCTACTTGGAAAACAGGAGTAGTCAGACTGGTATGAGATGGCTCGGAAACACTGAGCGCATGGAGGTTGTCAGTACAACTTAGAATTCTGAGGGTGTTTATGACATCACGGTGAACATGTCACCCAAGATGGCCACATGTTTACAGTCCAAGGATTGGCCTAGGCTAGCAGAATCAAGTGAGAAATACCCAGAAACAGCTTTTCCAAACAGAAACCGGGCACAGAAACTTGAAGAGACCAAAGAGACGCTGATCCAAGGCATGAGAAAGGAATCATTGTGATGATACCTCATGCTTTCTTCATTTTCTTCCATTCCAAGAGCACTGAATTCCCTTCCGTTTCCTTGTGTCCTCTGGAATTTCTTTCCCAAAGGTTTGCTATTTCTCGGTTTACATAGCTTTCACCTGTTTTGTGCAGGTTATCCCTAGATTACTTGTTTTTCTTTCTAGCATGCTTTTTTGTTTTTTGAGGTTCAGTTTTTCTATCATTTGCAACTTTTAATTGGTTTTGTTTAGGCAGATGTTTATTGCTGTGCTCATATCTGCTGGCAATGCTGCCACATTTGCTGAGGAAGACTGGCCCTGTCTAACGTCGCTTCCCATCTGCCTCTACACTACCTCGGACGCCTGCCCCAGAAAGGCTGCACGAGCGGTGAGGAGGCTCACCCCCAGAATTCCATGCGGCCAACCACACGCTGCCGACACAGAACACGCGGACGTCACCTATGCAACACTGGCCGGCCCCTTTCGTGTTCCATTGGCAACCTACAGTTGAGTGGAATGTGACTTGAATATGCTACTTGAGCCCAAATCTGGTTCTGTGTAGACGAGGCCAGGTTGTTTTTCCGGTCCACTGGGATTTGTCAGAATTGGGTCTCTGCTGTCCCAGCAAGCATCATGGACACAGGGTTTCAGAGCCAGCTTGGAGCAGTCTGAGAACTCACCCTTCCCAGTTAGCCCAGGTTTGACATTCACTGCAAATTTTGGGGTTGTGACTTTCTCGGACTTTCAAACATTCAAGCAGACTCTTTGTAAACACTGACTTCATTCACTGTGGAGTATTCAGGTGTGATTTCTGTTTGCCTTCCATTTTCTGGGAGCTTGTTTTCTTTCCTTAGTTTAATCGTAGTGGTCTTTCTGATCTCTCTCCCTTCGATAGGCTTATCAGTAGTTTCTCCTTCATTCTAGGTTAGGAATTCTGTATTTTCTTAATCACCATATGTTCTGTAGGCCGACGTGTGGGTGCTTTGGTGATTGTTGGATGTTGTCTTTGAATTTCCATCTGTCAGTTGAAGGAATCTTTGCTATCCTAGCTTACGGCCGACTGACTACTGAGGACACGTGTCCATACTGGTTCATTTGACATTGTGAGATGAGAAACTCCAGGTTAGACCTTGTCCTGGCAACCACCTTCACGGACACAATGGTTCCGAGACAAATTCGATGAGTCTGATGAATTCCTCTCTCCAGGTGAGAAATCCTTCCGTCTCTTTCCCTGGATTTGAGAAGTTTCGACGTTCAGCCCTGAACCTTGAACGCTCCCCTAGATTACATCTAGATACTGGCTTACTTTATTTCTACAGAGTCTGTTACTGTTTGATTGACACCCTCAGCTCTGGCGTGTGTATTTTTCTTTAAATATCATGGTAATGTTCTAGTTTTCAGTCAACCTCCTTCCATATGGTGTCAAAACACAGAATCAGTACTCCTATGGCAAGAGATGGGGGAGTTAATTTCATTGGAGCCCAACTGAGCACTGTAGCCTGGGAGGGCAGCCTTCACACAGGAATGAAGCCCTCTGGAAAAGGGTGCTTTTCAGCACACTTCTAGAGCCCTTCAAACCAAGCCACATACCCCAAGCATGACAGGCGTCCATGCCTTCAAGGCTTCAAAGAGATCTCTTGGGAAACCTTAGCATGTAGCCCGTGGGCCCTGTGAGGCCAGAGCTATGCAAAGGTAGAGTTCTCTTCAAAGGATGTTAGGAGCCTACGAAAGGAGTCCTCGATTCTTCTCTTCAATGTCACCAAGAGATCATTCTGTACTTTGTATTATGAGTAAGGCAGAAGGACAATGTAGGTCTGATAAGCCCCAAGTCTGGCCTCTTGTTTCAAATCAAGTTCCAAGATTGAATCTGCACGACCTCACCATCTACTTGAGTAGGTGACAATGTTCTCCTCTCAGTGCTTCTCCATCTATTATCGCTTGTTCCCAATGATTCCTTTCTTCTCCCTTGAATCAGAGTCTGTTTGATCCTTTCAAGTTTTTGTTTGGAAAAGCTGTTTCTGGGTATCTCTCACTTGAGTGTCCTAGACTAGGCCAATCCTCGGACTGTAAACATGAGGACATCTTGGGTGACATGTTCACCGTGATGTCATAAACACCCTCAGATTCTAAGTTGTCCTGACAACCTCAATGCACACAGTGTTTCAGAGCCGTCTCATCCCAATCTCACTAGTCCCCCTTTCCAG
The DNA here is from genome assembly GCF_041296235.1 of Equus asinus. Lineage (NCBI taxonomy): Eukaryota > Metazoa > Chordata > Mammalia > Perissodactyla > Equidae > Equus > Equus asinus. Next base: position 15,828,641 of record NC_091790.1, on the reverse strand, counting down.
GTAGGATAGTTTTCCTTGCTCTGGATTTCTTGTCAGTTTCTAACTTTCTCCAAGGACTTGAAGGGTCTACTACGTTCCCTCTAGACACCGGTTTCTTTCCTTTAAGCTTATCCCGGGTTTTATCTCTTATCTTTTGTGGATATGGCCAAATGGGTGGACTTTCCCCAGAGAACGTCCGGGAGACCCTCTCATGTTGAAGTTTCCCAGGCATTCCTCTGATGCACACTGATCGTGTGATCTCCTAGCAGTCTGACAATTCCACCTTGACAGGTCACATGTTTTCCTTCCTTCATCATTTGGGGAACTGTTCCTTATGCATTCATAGACTGTAATAGTCTCGTGGATCTTTTTCTGGTGCGTACTGATAAGGTCTCCTCACCATTTCTACTACTTTACGATCTCGGTGACCACCAGACCTTGAAATCTGTATTTCCTAATGCTAGTAATCTGATCCGCACGCGTGATGCTAGCCTGTGAAGCCCGGGCCGCCCAAGCGGATGTGGGCACTTACCTGCTACACCACAGCCCGGCCCCAAATTGGGCTTTTGGACCAACCTTTGGCCTGAAATTGGGAAGATGTTGGCCTGCTTCGATCATTCGTGAAGGGAAGCGGTAGTAACATTAGGGTCGGTAACATTTGCCATTGATTCATGATTTGGCTCGGACCATGTTCTCTTGGTAGTATTCCTCTTCATCTCTTTGCAAAGGTCTACCTTTCTGTATCATCATTAAGCATTTGGAGGTGATTGCTAATGCTTGGATGTTCATCTTCTCTAATCTCTTTCAGCCTCCAAAGCCTTAGGCCGTAAATCTGCACCCCTTTTTGGTGTTTTGATTTTATGTGAATTGATTTCCTTAACCCTGCATTCTAACATCCTATAGCTTTCAAATCTACATCCTCATAGATTTAGACTTCTGTGTAGGCTACATCATCCTCACCAACGTAAGCCTAATTACAGGCCCTCACCACACACTTGTGCCTAATCAACTCTTTGTCCCTCCGTCCCCCGCCCCCATTTCCCTCTGGGAACTGCCAATCCTATGTCACGTGCTACCTGTTTGTTCCTCTTCTCCTTGTACGTGAGATCCTGTGGTATTTGACCTTACCCCAGGGCTTGTTTCACTTCCCCTGATACCCTCAGGAGCCATTCAGGTGGTCACAAATGGCTGCACTGCATCTGTTCCTACAGCTGAGTGCTATGCCATTGTGTGGCTATAGCCCATCTTCCTTCTCCATTCGTCCCTTGATGGGCATCAGGGAGGCTTCCAAATGTTGCATATCGGGAGTAAGGCTGTGGGGAATACAGCGATGCACGGATCTCTGTGCATTAGTGTTTCCAAGATCTTTGGATATATACGCCGCAGAGGAATACCTGGACCATGCGGTAGATGGATTCTGAAAATTCTGAGGCAATTCCACACCACTTCGCGTAGTGGCTGCACTGGTTTACACTCCCACCAGCAGTGCAGGAGGCTTCCCTTCTCTCCACCTCCTCTCTGAAACTTGTTGGTTCCTGTCTTCATCCTTATAGCCATTCTGACCACTGTGAGCTGCTATCTCAGTGCCGTTCGTATTTGCATTGAGCAGAGACTTAATGTTGATGAGCATGTTTTCATACAGCCTGTTGGCCATCTTTCTATCTTCCTGGGAGAGCTGTCTGTTTCCATCTTTTGCCCTGGTTTTATTGGGCTCGCTGTTTTGTTTCCTGTGAAGACGTATGAGTTCATTGGATCTTATGGCTGTTCACCTCTTCTCCGATGTGCGGTTTGCAAACATCTGCTGTCAGTTGTTGCACAGTCTTTGCATTCAGTCGATGGTGTCATTGGCTGAGCAGAAGCTTCTGTTTTGGATGGAGTCCCACTTGTTTCTTGTTTCCTTTGTTTCCCTTGCCCGGTCACACATGCTTCTTCCAAACAGGTGGCTAAGCCAGATGGCAAAGAGCAAGCTGCCTGCGTTTTCTCCTAGAAGCTGCAGGTTTTCAAGTCTTCCGTTAAAGGCTTTATCCATTTCGAGGTGGTGTGTGTCCCTGTTGTAACATCAAGGTCTACTCTCACTGTGTTCCATGTGGCTGTGCTGTCTTCCCAGCACCATTTCTTGTCGAGACTCTCCTGTCTCTGCTGTCTTCTCTTGGCTCCCTGGTCGAAAATGGGCTGTCCATATGTGTGTCAGTTGACCTCTGGGCTCTCGATTCTGTTCCATGGGTCTGTGTGCCTCTTTTGGGAGCCAGGCTGTGCTGTTTCCATACCTAGCACTTAGTCCTATATCTGGAAATCAATAAGTGTGATGCCTGCTGCTTTGTCCGTTTTCCTCAGTATTCCTTTGGCTATTCAGTGTCCTTTGTTGCTGGATAGAAACTCTAGGATTCTCTCTTCCATTTCTGTGGGAAATAGTGCTGCGACTTTGACTGGGACTGCATGGAATCCAGAGATGGCTTTATGCGGTATGGACGCTTCAAGTGTGTTAGTTCTTCCATTCGAAGAACACGGAATAGCCTTCCGTTTCCTTGTGACTTCCAGAGTTTCTTCCCCAGAATCTTTGCTAGATTTCGGTTTCCATAGCTTTCTCCTGTTTGGCCAAGGTTATTGCTAGACATCTTTTACTTCTTACTGGCATGCTTTCTTTTTTGAGGTTCAATTTTTCAATTCTTTGCAACGTTCGATTGGCTTTGTTTTGGCAGAAATTTATGGCTGTGCTCACATCTGCGAGCCGTGCTGTTGTATTTGCTGTGGAAGAGTGGAGCTGTCTAATGTCGCTTCCCATCTACCTCTACACTACCTCACACATCTGCCCCAGAATGGCTGGACGAGCCATGAGGATGCTCACCTGCAGGATTCCATGTGGCCGAAGCCGGGCTCCCAAACCAGAATGCGCGGACTTCACCACTTCCCCACTGGCCGGTCCCTTTCGTGTTCCATTGGCAACCTGCAGTTGAGTGGGATGTGACTTGAATATGCTACTTGAGCCCACCTCTGGCCCTGTGTAGATGAGGCCAGCTTCTTTTTCTGGCCCTCTGTGAAGTTGGAGGATTTGTCAGAATCGTGTGGCTGCTGTCCTGTCTAGCCTCGTGGATGCAGGCTTTCAGAGCCCGCGTGGAGCAGTCCCATAACTCACCCTTCCCAGTTAGTCCAGGTTTGACCTTCGCTGCAGTATTTGGCGTTGTGACTTTCTCGGACTTTCAAACGTCCAGTCAGAGTCTGTCTAATGACTGAAGTCTTTCACTGTGTATTATTCAGATGTGATTTCTATTGACCTTCCATTTTCAGGGAGTTTTTCCTCTTTTCCAAAGTCTAATCATTGTGGTCTTTCTGACCTATCTCTCTTCAATATGCTTATCAGTCCATTCTCCTTCATTGCAAGCTATGACTTTTGTATTTCTGTAATCACCATATGTTCTGTATGCCGAGGTCTGAGTCTTTAGGTGATTGTTGCGTGTTGTTGTGGAATTTCCATCGGTCACCTGTAGGAAACTGCTATCCTGGCCGAGGTGACACTGAGCCCTGAGAACACGTGGTCGTCTTGGTTGCTTTGACATTCTGAGATCAGAAACTCCAGATTCGAGGTTGTGCTGGCAACCGCCTTCACGGACATTAGGTTTCCGAGACATATTAGAGAAATCTGATGAACTCTGCTCCAGGTAAGATACTTTTCTGTCTCATTTCTGGATTTGGGAAGTTTCGAACTTTACTCCCGATCCTTGAGCGTTCCACTAGATTACGTCTAGATGCTGGCTTACTATATTTCTATAGAGTGTTTTACTTGTTCGATTTACATTCTCAGCTCTGGCATGTTTATTTTTCTATAAACATAATTGTAATGTTCTAATTTTGAGCCAACCTCCTTACATCTGCTGTCAATACACGATATTAATAATCATTCTACTTAAAGAGATACGGGGAGAGAATTTCATTGAAGCCAAACCAAGCATACTAGCCTGGTAGGGCAGCCCTCACAAAGCAACGAATCCGTCTGGAATAGGTTGCTTCTCAGCACAATTCTGGAGCCCTGTCAAACAATGGGACATACACGAAGCATGACGGGGGTCCATTCCTTCAAGGGTTCAAAGAGATATCTTGTGACACATTAGCATGTACCAAATGGGCCTCTGTAATGCCAGAGCCATGGAAAGTGGGACTTCTCTTCAATGAATGCTGGGGCATAGGAAAGGAAGCATCAATCATTGTCTACTGTGTCCTCAGGAGATCATTCTTAATTTTGGATTATGATTAAGGCAGAAGGACAATGTAGGTCTGATAAGCCCCAAGTCCAGCCTCTGGTTTCAAATCGAGTTTCAAGCTTGCATCAGCATGGCCTCCCCATACACTTGAGTAGATTACAATGTTCTCCACTCAGCGCTTGTCCCCCTATTATTGCTTCCTCACAATGACTTCTTTCTTACCCCTTTAATCAGCGTGTATTCTCTCTCTTCAAGTTTCAGTGCCTGGTTTCTGTTTTTAAATTCTCTTCTGGGTATCTCTAACTTGAGTATCGTAGCCTAGGACAATCCTCAGACTATAACCATGAGGCCATCTTGGGTGACATGTTCACTGTGATGTCATAAACTCCCTCAAACTTCTAAGCTGTCCCAGCATCTTCTATGCACACGACTACTCTCCCTTTCCAGCTTGAATAGTTTTCCATTTCCTGGATTTCTTGTGTGTTTCTAACTTTATCCTTGAACTTTTAAATGTCTACTACATTCTCTCTAGACATGGTTTCTTTACTTTAAGTTTATCCTGGTTTTTATCTGTTACATTTTGTGAATATGGCCGAATGTGTAGGCTTTCCTCAGTGAAAGTCCTGGAGTCCATCCAAAGTTGAAGTTGCCCACTCAAGCCTCTGATGTGCAATGATCGTGTCATCTCATGCAGTCCGCCAATTCTACCTATGCAGGTCACATCACTTCCTTCAGTCTGTATTTAGGGAAGTGTACCAGATGTGTCACAGATTGCAATATTTTCATGTTTTTTTCCTATTGCCTATCTCTGATGTATGCTCACAATTTCGACTTCTTTGTGATCTCTGTACACACCATACCATGAAATCTATCTTTCCCAACGTTACTAATCTGATCAGCACCAGTGATGCGAATCCATGAATCCCAGGCCACCCAATAGGAATGTGGGCACTTACACTCCTGAACACATGGCTGGCCCTGAATTTTACTTGTGGACCCATATTTTTCCTGAACTTGGGAAGAAGATGGCCTGCTGTGATTATTCGTGAATGTAATTACTAGTAACATCATAGACGGTAACATTTTCCCTTGGTTCATCTGTTTAGCAGGGAACACATTCTCTTCATAGTATTCCCCATAATCTATTTGCAATGGTCTACTTTCTGTAGCATCATTAAGCATTTGGAGGAGATTCACAGTCCTTGGAAGTTCATCTTCTCTAATCTCTTTCAGCCTCAAATCCTTCATGCCCCAAATCAGCACGCCTTTTTGGATTTTTTCATTCCCTCTGGGAATCACCAATCCAAAGTGAAGGCTGACATCCAAAGCTAGAGTGCTCAGTTTGGCACCAGTGAAATTCTCTCCCGTCTCTGTCCGTAGAAGATTATTGATTATGTGTTTTGACAGTATATGTGAGGAAGTTGGCTGAAAATTAGAACATTACACTTATATTTAACGAAAAATAAACATGCCAGAGCTTAGGGTGTAAATCAAACAACTTACAAACCCTACAGAAATAAAGTAAAGCAGTATCTAGATGAAATCTACTAGAAGGACCATGGATCCAGGGTCAAGTTCCAGCCTTCCCAAATTTAGAAAAGAGACATAAAAATATCTTACCTGGAGACAGGAATTCATCACATTTCTCTAATTTGTCTCAGAAACATTATGTCCATAAGGTGGTTGCCTGGACAACCTAGAATTTGGAGTTTCTGATCTCAGAATGTCAAACCAACCAAGATCACCTCGTGTTCTCAGTGCTCAGTTGGACCTAGGCTAGGATAGCAAAGATTCCTTCAAGTGAACTATGCAAATTCAAAGGCAATGCCCAACAATCATGAAAACACTCACACATCAGCCTAGAGAACATATGGTGATTAAAGAAATACAAAACTCATAACTTGGTATGAAGGAGAACAGACTAATAAGCGTATCTATGGGAGATAGCTGAGAAAGACAATGACAATTGATGTGGATTAAGGCTGCCCCAGCTCGAAAAGCCCAAGGTTACCTGGCCTACATGTCAAAGCATATGACCCGGTGAATTTTTTTTGGTATGAATTAGAGGCGCCCCAGTGAGAGAAGCCCAGGCGATGCTCACCTACATGCCTATCTATATGGCCAAATTCGTATCTAATGTTATACGACCACACAATAACCAGACTCCATCTGTACTGAAGTCCTTTAATGGCTTTTTACATCATCTTTTCTTTTTCCAGTAAAAATGTCACGTACCCATGTCTTATAAAATTTGCCCTTACCCTCAACTCAGGGCAGCGGCAGGACATCTGACTGCCCATGGCTCCTTTCCCCATGCAGCAGCAGCAGGTATTTCCTGCCCGTGCGTCCAGTTCCCATGCCTGCAGCTCTTCACTACCCATAGGCCCTGTCCCCAGGAAGCAACTCTTTACTCCCCATGGGTCCTGTCCCTATGTTATCCTGTACCATTCTCTAAATAAAAGAGCACCTCTGCCAGGCCTTGAGAGACCAAGAAATCTTTCTTCCGACTTATCAGCTTGCTGACCCACCATCATATATTGTGGGCCCCCTAAGGGGAACTTGCTTCATTTGTTTCTGAGCCCAACTTCTGGTAAGTGCCCTTTTCTTCCTTGTGCCTCTGTCTGTTTCGAGGATGAATCTAAATTCACTTCTCCATCAGGAACTGTCTTCGATAGCTGTATGAATCCACGTTTGCTGCCCATGGCTACTCTATGGGGCAAATCATGGCATTCAGCTCGAAGAGTTTCAGTACCTTAAGCCTAAGGGCGATGTAGAGTGAATTACTCCATTCCTTCCTGACTCTATCTATAATATACAAATTTTAGGTGGGCACGGGTTGGCCACTTAAGTCATTAGGATGGTCAGCAATCTGCAAGACTCCCCTGGAAGGTTTCTTTTCCTAAGGTTGGATTGGGATACCTCCCATGGCACCTGACCATGCTCTGAACTGTGTGAATGTCCCAATTGGGACTCCAGTTCAAGGAAAGTACCAAAGTCTAACCTTTGGTTGCGTATGGGAAGCCCTTCTCGGAGAATGACTCCAACACGCAATTGGGTAGAATGTCCCCCAGAGCGGCGGAAAATGCCTCACTAATTTTCTCCATCCTGTTCTCTCTTGAACTTCTCCCTTTCTCTTGGGGACCATTCACCAGGCACCTATTACTGCCACGCAGAATAGTAAGGATGTTCACCAGGCACCTGTAACTTCCAGGCATACCAGGGAAGATATGCAATGGATGCAATGCTGGGGGACACCCCCATCACCCCTTGTTATAGGAACCCCACAGTAGGAATGACAGGTAGGATGCTGCCACAGGTTCAGGGGGATTTTCAAGGTAATGGACCTGTCTCTTTCATCTTTCTTAGAGTTGCAATGGCGATTTTCGTCTCCTTTTGAGCTTTGCAACAGGGAAGCAAAGATATCTGTCAACAGTCATGGCCTCCACCCCTGGGAGCCCAAACTTGGCATTTCTGGGCCTGATCACCCCAGAAAGCCCAAGTAGGGTGCCCTCTCTTGGGGGTTGACTCATTGAGTGTTTTAGTAACCTACTGAGTTGGCTATGAGTGTAGCAGACCTGTGATTTATTCTGTGAACTGTCATGCTACAGTAGTGTGCCCCAGCACGGGAACTGTTGTGTGAGTCTTCTCTTGATAACCCACTTTGAGCGGCCATGAGGGTGAGGTCTGATGTCTTCATTTCCTTTCTTTGTTTTGCTCATCATGTCCTCTGTTATCACCCAGTCTTGGTTAAGTTCAGGCTGGACTTGACCAGAACCTGGAACGTCTGTAAAATCGGAAAACTTGAACACCTTTTGCAAGCAACTTCATTCTCAACCCGGGTACTGGGAGCCCCGGCCTTCAGCCAGTTCAAGCCCTTTGTATGCATTCCACCCTTCTCCACTTCACTGTCAGTCGGACACTGGCTTTACTGCCGTGGGGAATGAGATAAGCATCCCTTAAGACTCAGCACTCAGGGTCCTTCTAACTAATTAGAAACACTTTCAATTGTATGGGTTATGCCCCAGAAACTCCAGCTGGTAGAAAATGTGTGATGTTTCTCTCTATCTTTCTGGTGCAGTTGGACAGGTAGTTCAACCTAGAACGTCCTTCAAGTTACAGTCCAGTTTCTGAGAAATCAAGAGCAACCGTCCTTAGAAAATCCTTGCAAGACTGGAAATACAGTTCTAGAGGCAGTTCAGATTCCACCTTGTTCCTTTACCATGAAAAGGATTATCTTCCCCCCTCTCCAGGAACTACTATCTAGCATATCACTCATTCTTAAGACTGAAAAAAAAAAATGGAGGGGAAAGGATAAATGGCCATAAGTGTGCCCTTGCAAAAAGTCTAGCTTCTTGAGGGTCTTCTCCATAAGTATTAGTAAAAAGGCTCAAAACAAAGTTTTGATTTGTAACTGGTGAGCTTTATATTACTGTACCTGATTCATGGCAGTTGTTTTTAAAACAATAGTTGTACACTCTCTGTGTATATGTGTCTATGTGTACATTGTACGTGTGATATTTTAACCCCTGGATGGTCTGGCCAAAATTAAGATCTCTGTTTAGTTGGCTTAAAGTACGTGTTTTCTTAAATTCTAAATGTAGTCGAAATTAACAGAGTGACTTTCAAAGTTATCGTGACGTGAATTAACCTTTGGTAAATGAAAGCTTGTTTAAGTTTGTTGGTTTCATTGAAAATTGTCTTCTTGTCAGAGTTGTCAGTATTTGCATAAGATGCAGGCATTCAGACTCGGTTTACTAGTCATATAAGTTCATGCTGTCTGTTAAATTTGTCAGCAAAATAATAGCTTTAAATAATGACCAGTTTTGTCTAATGCCTCATGAGGTTTCCGTAGGTAATCTGAACATAATTGTTGGAAACAAATGGCTTAAATACATAAAACTCATAAAAGTGAGTACAATAACTTTTATGGTCTGTATACTTGGGGAAAAAAACAGCTTCGAAATCCTTTTTGGTAACAATCTTGAGTTTTGCCAAGTTAAGTTAAATGATAAAAAGATGAATATGCGGGTCACTTTTGGATAGAACGGAACACTCACACATTATTGTTAAACATATCTAAGTTATCTACTTTTGGCTTCTTATTGAAGTGGCTAAAAGCGTGTGGGTGTATCAAAAAGCGTGCCTTGTGTTTTATTGCGAAGTGGCATGTTTCTTAAGTTGTGAAGTGTTTAGAATGCTCATATAAAAGACGTTTCATAATTGTTTACCTTTTTAGTGTTTACTAGGTCCGTTAAGCGTTAAAGGCTCTAACTAACCTATGGAATTAAAGCTACTCGAAATTACTAAGCAAAAGAGCTCTGTATTCAAGGAAGTTAAAATGTATGTTTTCAGTAAAAAAGGTATAAAGAATGGAAATATTTTTGTTTGATGGGTTAAGAAAGATAAATTGCTCCTGATGTACTAGAAAGGAAAAAAGAAAGACTTTGGGACAAGTACTGAAAATGAAAAAGAAAGATGTAGAAGGTTTGTGAAGGAGGAATTCTGAAATGAGTTTTATGCCTGCTCAAGTAGACTAAAGTAAGTTCAATTAAGTGAATGAGTTTGAATGTGAACCATAAGTAGGTGCAGAAATTCAAATTTGGTTTTCTCTAAAAGGATACATTTTCTTGAACTTTTGATCTGCTCTTGACAAAGAGGTTATAAAAGCTGTTCCTTTGAGTAAGTCTACCTAAGAGACAAATCTGTTTTTTGAAAATAATGGCTGAGGTTACTCTTAATATTTTTGACTCTTTCTGTTATCACTTTGAATGGATACCTGAGCATTGTTTCACAGTGAGTGTTGTTTGCTATTTGAACAACATTTTAAAAACTTTTGATATGTTGTGACAAGTTTCTCCCTCAAAAATATTCAAATCCTGAATGAAGGCGTTCTTTAGACCTGGTAGACAGAAGAATGATTACTCTGTGGATTTTCAGAGGGTCCCTGAGACTTCTCAAAAAATTTGCTCTCTCTTCCTACAAGGAGGAAAATGCTAAAGTAATTTGGTTTATTTGGTCTATTAAATTAAATGGGAAACATTGTGAAATCAGTGACAATAGACTTTCTTAGCTGGTATTTGATGGGTAAATGTTATTAATATAGACGTCTCAAAATTAGATAGCATTCCTAAAATTCTGATCTGCCCTGGTTATCAGTGATAAGTTCACTTATTATCTGGCAGTATTATATGTCACAGAAGTAGTCAACTTTCTTTGCCTATTACCCTTTTGAGTTCTTTGTCCATTTGCAGATAGTTGTTGTTTTACTCTGATGCTTTTTCCTTTTGCAAATATGTTTCAACTTCCGAGAAATTCCTGGAAAGAATTCTGACACAAAGAGTCTAAACGACAGGTTTCTGATAAACCTTCAGATTGTAAAACTGAACGGAGTAAGAAATGACAGAATTCTAACAGAAACTATGCTCATCGATCTGCTGACAGAACATTCAGCTCAAGAATTGATTATACAGGACTGTGTGCACTGATTAGGACGATTACAAATTTTTAGGACTTCCGTTTGAAATATTGTTGAGTTTTGATGTGTTGTTTTGTTTTCTCATAATGAAGGAAATCTTTTTCTCTTTTCTCTTATGCTAACTAGAACTTACAGCCATTTGGTGAAATTATACCTTTATGAGCAAAACTGAAACATTTATCTTTTTCTCCCTACCTTATCCCTCCTGAATTTGGAAATCCTTTGTGACTGAGTATGGTCATTTCGTGGCAATATTTGTGTAAGTTCCATAAGAATCTGTTCTCCTTATAACAGGACACATTGGTTATATTACCAAGGCTTTGACTGGAATGTCATATTTGAAACACACAGCCTCAGATATGACAAGACAGCATTTCAGGAACAAAGATTGGACTTTCTGGAATACAGCCACTCGGAAACACAGGCCTGGTACCTTGTTTACTGAGATTTTGGCAATCTTTCCCGGTAAGTAAGGAAGCTTGCTTATCTGGAAGGTGCAAGGAACCTCTGAAAATTTGGGGAGACCTCAAAGAGAACACCACTGAAATCTGTAGGTACTTCAGGCCAAGTGTGATGGCAAGTCCTTGGCTTGGCTTTTCTGGCCTCTAGAGGCCTTCACAGTTCACTCCGAGATTCCACAGGAAAAGATCCAGTGAAGCACATTTAAAAAAGCCTGTATGAACAATTACTATTCTTGCTGCTCTTATGTAAATAATTGGAGCAAGTTGTATTGAAACTACACTTGATTTGCAAACCCGGTAATCCTGATTTGGCTATCTTTTGTAAAAATGAGAGTGATTTAAGAGAGAAAAAATTATGTTTCTGTAGAAGCTATAGTAGGCATTCATGGATATTAGATTCTAGCTCTTTTCTTCTGCAATATTCATGTATTATTAATAGTAATGTCTCCTTGTGGCCATCTACCTCTGACACCTGGAAGTTCCCTGGCCACAATCAAACATTTTCCTTCAATACTACTGTCCAAATACTAAGTAGATTTGCCTTGTCACACTTGGATCATACAGAACAAGTTCCAAAGGTAATGTCCCCAACTTATTAATACACACAGGATGGACAATACAAAATTTGGGATGAATATATTTGCTTCACTCCTACTAGTGGGCAACTCAGTAAAAGGCCACTTTCTTTTGAGGAAAAATAATCACCCCTGTGATACATGGCCTTATAGCACTCGACCTATGGGAAAAAATCCCTGATAGATGTGTTCTCATATCATAGCCTTAAAAAAAATACTGATTGGTTTCAGACTGACTGGGATACATGGCTCAACACGCATTGGTTAGCCCCTAACGGTGCTCAGTGGATATGTGGCTCCAATTTATGACCTTGGCTACCACCTGCATGGAATGGATGATGCACTCTAGGCTTTGTCTGGATGCAAGGTGGAACTACATTTACTATATCTCCTCCTGCTATCCTACCCAACTTGCAACAGCCCTTGACCAGCCCTGTCTTCCGCTGGTATGACCATCTTTCCGCAATTTTCTTTCACCAATTAGGAAACGACTTTTGTAGCATATTCAAGTCTTGCCCATGGAAGTCTTAAACAAATTTACTATGAAGGCATTAAATGATACACAACATAGCATTTCACTGCTCAATTTAGAAGTATCCCAAGTGTGAAAGACAGTCCTCCAAATCCAATTGGCTCTGGATGTCTTGACAGCAGCACAAGGGGGCACCTGTGCCATTATAAAAACTGAATGTTGTGTCTATATTCCTGACTACCATCAAAATATTTCTGGCTTGGTGTCCCAGCCACCAAATTAAATCCATGCCTGACCAACCCTAAATCTAAATGATTGGTTGAACTCCTAGTCAGGACAAGGTTTCTGCACTAATTCAAAACCTTATTCATTGGGTTAAACATACTGCTCGTATTTCTTATGATATTTTGTTGTCTGTTTCATTGTTTGTCTTATGCATGTCAAAAATGTTTCACTTCCTGGACCACCTCTTGTCAATGACACTCTCATCTCCAGAGGATCTGTATAACTTGTCAGGCTTGAACTCAATGGGGCAAGCCTTCTGGTCCACTAAACTGCCTAAGTGTACCTATTGCCCCTTTTAGGGACAGCTCTACGACCCTGTACAGCCAGAAGTACTCACAGAAGACTGACCATCATCCATATCCCCAAAGATTTCCAGTCCAAATGGGTTCAGGGAGCTTTTATGATGTGGATCCGGGCAGCCCCAGCTAGGGAAGCTGAAGGTGACCTGGACTACATGCCAAACTATATGACCCAGTGGATTTTTTTATGGTATGAATTAGGGCTGCCCCAGGGCGAGAAGCCCAGGGCATTCTCACCTACATGCTGATCTATATGGCCAGATTCGTATCTAACAATATGACAACACAATGTCCAGACCCCATCTGTACTGAAATCATTTAAAGACATTTTACCTCATTATTTATTTTTGAGTAAAAATAAGTCATATACCCATGCCTTATGAAATTAGCCATAACCCTCTAGTCAGGGCAGCAGCAATAGCTCTGACTACCCATGGGTCCTGTCCCCAGGCAGCAGCAGCAGTAGCTCTTGACTGCTAATGTGTCCTGTCCCCATGCTACCCTGTACTGTTCTCTCAATAAAAGAACACCAATGCAGGATCTTGAGAGTCCAAGCAATCTTTCATTCAAGTCTTCAGCTCGCTGAGCCCATATCAACGATTCTACCATGGAAAATAAAAAACGGTCCCAGAAAATGGAAGGCACACAGAAATCACACATGAATAATACATAAAGAAGGATGTCAGTTTTAGACATACTCTGAACGTTCCAAAGTCGGAGTAAGTCACAATCCCAAAAACCCAAGCGAATGTCAAACCTAGGAAAACTGGTAAGGGTGAGTTATGAGACTGCTAAAATCAGGCTCTGTAAGCCTGTGTCTATGAAGTTTGCAGGGACAGCAGAGACACAATTCTGACAAATCCTCTGACATCACAGTGGAGAAGAAAAACAAACTGGCCTCATCTACACAGTGCCCGAGTTGGGCTCAGGTAGCATATTCAAGTCACATTCCACTCAACTGCAGGTTGCCAATGGAACATGAAAGGTGCCGGCCCGTGGTGCAGTGGTGAAGTCTGCACGTTCTGGATGGCCATGCAGAATCCTGAGGGTGAACCTCCTCACCTCTGGTCCAGCCATTCTCGGGGAGGCATGGGAGGTAGTGTAGAGGTAGCTGGGAAGCAACGTCAGACAGCATCAGTATTCCTCAGCAAATACAGCAACATCGACAGCAGATCTGAGCACAGCCATAAACATCAGCCAAAACAAAACTAATGAAAACTTGAAAAGAACAGAAAAACCAAACCTCTGGAAAAAAAGAATAAGATCTCTAGAAATAAGCTTAGCTAAACAGGTGCAAGATATGGAAATCGGAAACTAGCAAAACTTTGAGGAAAGAAATTCCAGAAGACACAAGCAAATGGAAGGGTATTCCGTGCTATAGGAATGTAGGAACTAAAATATTAAAACCTCCATAACGGATAAAGCAATCTCTGGATTCCATGCAATCCCAGTCAAAGTTGCAGTATCTTTGCCACAGAAATATAAGAGAGAATCCTTAAGTCTCTATCCAGCAACAAGGGACCCTGAATACCCAAAGGAATCCTGAGGAAAACGAACAAAGCAGGACATGTCACATTTACTGATTTCAACATGTAGGATGAAGTGCTACGTACCAAAACAGCACAGTCTGGTCTCAAAAACAGACACAGAGATCAACGGAAAAGAATCGAGAGCCCAGAGGTCAACTCACACATATATGGACAGCCCATTTGCAACGAGGAAGCCAAGAGGATCAGTGGAGAAAGGAGAGTCTCAAGAAGAAAAGGTGCTGGAAAAATGCACAGCCATATGTGACACAATGAGAGTAGACCATGATGTTACATCAGGCTCACACACCACCTCAAAATGGATTAAAGCCTTGAATGGAAGACTTGAAACCGTGAAACTTCTAGTAGAAAACCAGCACCTTGCTCATGGCCATGTGGAATAGCCGCCTATTCAGAAGAAGCATGTGTGACTGGGCAAGGGCAACACACGAAACAAGAAACAAATGGGATTGCGTCCAACGCAGAATCTTCTGCCCAGCCGAGGAAACCATCCACTCAATGCAAAGACAGCACAACTGCGCGTGGATGTTTCAAACCACACATCGGAGAAGGACTGAATAGCCAAAAGAGCCAACGACCACACATGCCAACACAAGAGAAAAAACAACAAGCCCTTTAAAACCTGGGCAAAAGATGGAAACAGTTTTACCAAATAAGATAGAAAGATGGCCGACAGCTGTATGAACACATGTTCATAATCATTACGTGTAAGGCAAATGCAAATCCAAATGGTAATGAGATAACAGCACATTGTGGGCAGAATGCCCATAAGGAACAAGACAGGAAACAACAAGTGTCGGAGAGGAGGTGGAGAGAAGGGAAGCCTCCTGCACCGTTGGTGGGAGTGTAAGCCGGTGCGGGAACTATGCAAAGCGGTGTGGAATTTCCGCAGAAATTTCAGAATCCATCTACCATATGATCCAGCTATTCCTCTGCAGCGTATTTCTCCGGAGAACTTGGAAACACCAACGCATAGGAATCCCTGCACCGCTGTGTTCACCACAGCCTTAATCCTGATGTCCAGGACTTGGATATTGCCCTGGGGCCCATCAAGGGATGAATGGAGAAGGAAGATTGGCTATAGCCGCACAATGGGATAGCACTCAGCTGCAAGAAAGGGTGCAGTCCAGCCATTTGTGACACCAGAATGGCTCCTGAGGGTATGAGGGGAACTGAAAGAAGCCCCAGGGAGAAAGTCAAGTACCGTAGCATCTCACTTACAAGGAGAAGAGTAAAATAAGGAGAAACAAACAGGTAGCACATGACAAGGGATTGGGGGTTCCCAGAGGGAATCGGTGGCAGAAGACAGTGGAAGAAAGAGTTGATTAGGCACCAGTGTGTGGTATGGGCATGTCATTAGGCTTACGGTGGTGAAGATGATGTACCATACAAAGAAGTCTAAATCTAGGAGGTTGTAAATCTGAAAACAATAGGGTGTTATAATGCAGGGTTATGGCAATCAATTCATGTAAAATCAAAACTACAAAAAGGCAAGCAGGTTTATGGCCTAAAGCTTTGGAGGCTGAAAGAGATTAGAGAAGATGAACTTCCAAGCATGGCTAATCACCTCCAAGTGCTTAATAATGCTACAGAAAGGTAGACAGTGGCAAACAGCTGAAGAACAACTCTACCAAGAGAACATGTTCCGTGCTAAACTCAGGATCCAAAGGAAAAGGTTACCGTCCATGATGTTACTACTAATTACCTTTACAAATAATCAAAGCAGGCCAACATCTTCCCCAGTTCAGGCAAAATGTTGGTCCAAGAATCCAATTCAGTGCCGGCCCTGTGGTGTACTGGGTAAGTTCCCACATTCCACTTGGGTGGTACAGGCTTCATCGGCGAGCATCACGGGTGCAGATCAGATTAGTAGCATTAGCAAATATAGATTTCACGGTATGGTGCAGACAGACATCCTAAAGAAGTCGAAATTGTGAAGAGACGTTATGAATACACATCCGAGTAAGAACCATGGGAATATTACAATCTATGAACGCATCAAGAACACTTCCCCAAATGATGAAGGAAGGAAAACATGTGACCTGCCAAGGTGGAAATGGAGATGACACGATCATTACGCATCAGAGGATTGACCAGGAAAATCAATCTCGGGAGGGACTCCAGGGCTTTCTCTGGGGAAAGTCCACCCATTTGGACTCATCCACAAATGATGAGAGATAAAACCCAGGATAATCTGAAAGGAAAGAAACTGGTGTCCAGCGGGATTGTAGTAGACCTTTCAAAGTTCGAGGATAAAGTTATAAACAGACACGGAATCCAGAACAAGGAAAACTATCCTACCTGGAAAGGGGAAGTAGTCAGACTGGTATGAGATGGTCGTGAAGAACTGTGTGCATGGAGGTTTTCAGGACAGCTTAGAATTCTGAGGGTGTTTATGACATCACGATAAACATGTCACCCAAGATGGCCGCAGGTCTCCAGCTCGAGGATTGGCCTAGGCTTGGATACTCAAGTGACAGATACCCAGATAAAGCTTTTGCAAACAGATCTGGGCACAGAAACGTGAAGAGATGCAAGAGACGCTAATTCAATGGATAAGAAAGGAATCATTGGGAAGAAGTGATAACAGAGGGACAAGCACTGAGAGGAGAACATTGCCATCTCCTCAAGTCGATGGGGAGGCCATGCTGATTCAAGCTTGAAACTTGAAACTAGAGGCCGGACCTTGGGCTTATCAGACCTATGTTGGCCTTCTGCCTTACTCATAATCCAAAGTCAAGAATGATCTCTTGAAGACATTGAAGAGAAGAATAGAGGCCCCGGTCCTAGGTCCCTAGTATTCTGTGAAGAGAAGTCTCACTTTCCATAGCTCTGGCGTCATAGGCACCCACTGGGTACATGGTAATGTGTCACTAGGCATCTCTTTGAAGCCTGGAAGGAATGGGCCCCTGTCATGCTTGGGGTATGTCTCTTGGTTTCGAAGGACTCAGGAAGAGTGCGCAAAAGGACCCTTTTGCAGAAAGCTTCGTTACTGTGTGAAGGCTGTCCTCCCAGGCTAGAGTGCTCAGTTGAGATCAATGAGATTCTCTCCCCCATCTCTTGCCGTAGAAGGAGTATTGTTTAGGTATTTGACACCACGCATAACGATGTTTGCTGAAACTTAGAACATTACCATTCTACTTAAAGGAATATAAGCATGCCACAGCTGAGGAGGTAAATTAAACAAATAACAAAACCTGTGGAAATAAAGTAAGCCAGTATCTAGACGTAATCTAGTGGAGCCTTCAAAGATCAGGTGTGAAGTTCTGAACTTTCCAAATCTAGAAAAGAGACAGAAGGATCTCTCACCTGGAGAGAGGAATCCATCAGACTCATCTAATTTGACTCGGAACCATTGTGTCTGTGAAGGTGGTTTCCAGGACAACCTCAAACATGGGGTTTCTGATCTCACAATATCGAACCAACCAAGATGACCACGTTTACTCAGTGCTCAGTTGGATCTAGGCTAGGATGGCAAAGATTCCTTCAACTGACCGATGGAAATTCAAAGACAACACCCAACAGTAACGAAAGCACTCACACATCAGCCAACAGAACTTATGGTGATTAAAGAAATACAAAACTCCTAACTTGAAATGAAGGAGAACACACTGATAAGCATATCGAAGGGAGATAGCTCAGAACCATGACGATTAGACTATGGAAACGAAAGCAAGCTCCCAGAAAATGGAAGGCAAACAGAAATCACACCTCAATAATCCACAGTGATAGACTTCAGTGTTTAGTTAGGGTCTGCTTGAACGTTTGAAAGTCCGAGAAAGTCACAACCCCAAAACTTGCATTGAAGGTCAAAGCTGGGCTAACTGGGAAGGGTGAGTTCTGAGACTGCTCCACGCGGGCTCTGAAACCCTGTGTTCCCGAAGCCTGATTGGAAAAGAGACACGATTCTGACAATACTCCGACATCACAGTGGTCCAGAAAAAGAAGCTGGCCTCATCTACACAGGGCCAGAGTTGGGCTCAAGTAACATGTTAAAGTACATTCCACTCAACTGCAGATTGCCAATGGAACATGAAAGGGGCCAGCCAGTGGGGCAGCCGTGAAGTCCCTGCGTTCTGAGTCGGCAACCCAGGATCGGCCACATGGAATCCTGGGGCTGAGCCTCCTCACCGCTCATCCAGCCGTTCTGGGCCAGGCGTGTGACCCAGTGTAGAGGCATATGGGAAGCAACGTTATACCACACTACTCTTGCTCAGCAAATACAGCAGCATGGCCAGCAGATGTGAGCACAGCCATAAAATTCTGCCAAAACAAACCAATTGAATGTTGCTAATAATAGAGAAAAGGAACGGCAAAAAAGAAAGCATGCCAGTAAAAAGAAAAAAACATCTAGGAATAACATTGGCCAAACAGGAGAAAGCTATGTCTACCGAAATCTAGCAAAGCTTTGGGCAAAGAAATTCCACAAGACACAAGGAAACGGAGGTCTATTCCATGTTCTTTGAATGGAAGAACGAACACACTTTAAGCATCCATACCGCAAAAAGCAATGTGTGCATTCCATGTCGTCCCAGTCAAAGTTGCAGAAATCTTTCCCACAGAAATAGAAGAGAGAATACTAAAGTTTCTATGTGGCAACAAAGGATCCTGAATAGGAAAAGGAATCCTGAGGGAAATGAAAAAAGCAGCATGTATCACACTTTCTCATTGCCAAATATAGGACAAAGTGCTAGGTACCGGTACAGCACAGCCTTTCCCCCAAAATAGGCACACAGACCCATGGAACAGAATTGAGCCCAGCAGTCAACTGCCACATATATGGGCAGCCCATTTTCAACACGGGAGCCAAGAGGAGACAGCAGAGAAAGGAGAGTCTCGAAAAGAAACAGTGCTGGGAAGACTTCAGAGCCACAAGTGGCACAATGAGACTAGACCATGATGTTACACCAGGCACACATACCACATTGAAATGGATTAAAGCTTTGAATGGAAGACTTGAAACCGTGAAACTTATGTGGGAAAATGCAGGCAGCTTGCTCTTTGCCGTCTGGCATAGCCGCCTACTTGGAAGAAGCATGTGTGACTGGGTAAGGACAACAAAAGAAACAAGAAACAAGCGTGACTCCATCCAACGCAGAAGCTTCTACCCGGCCAACGACTCCATCGACTCAATGCAAAGACATGACAACAACTGCGACAGGATGTTTGCAGAACAGACATCGGAGAAGGGGTGAACAGCCATAAGATCCAGTGAACTCATACATCTCCACAGGAAAAAAAACAATGAGCCCAACAAAACCTGGGCAAAAGATGGAAACACACATTTCTCCCAGCAAGATAGAAAGATGGCCAACAGGCTGTATGAAAACATGTTCCTCATCATTAAGTCTGAGGCCAATGCAAATCCGAAGTACAATGAGATAGCTCACAGTGTTCAGAATGGCTATAAGGGTGCAGACACGAAACAGCTAGTTTCAGAGAGGAGGTGGAGAGAAGGGAAGCCTCCTGCACTGCAGGTGGGAGTTTGAGCCGATGCAGCCACTACACAAAGGAGTGAAAATTCAGAATGTTTCAGAATCCACCTAGCATATGATCCAGCTATTCCTCTGTGACGTATATATCCAAAGATCATGGAAACAGTAATGCACAGAGATCCGTGCACTGCTGTGAGCACCACAGCCTTACGCCCGATATCCAAGACTTGGAAGCCTCCCTGATGCCCATCAAGGGACGAATGGAGAAGGAAGATAGGCTATAGCCACACAGTGGCATAGCATTCAGCTGTCGGAACGGATGCAAGTCCAGCCATTTGTGACCACCAGAATGGCTCCTGAGGGTACTAGAGGAACTGAAACAAGCGCCAGGGGTAAGGTCAAATACCACAGGATCTCACGTACAGGAGAAGAGGAAAAACGGACCAACAAACAGGTAGCATGTGACATGGGATTGGTAGTTCCCAGAGGAAAAGTAGGCGAGGGCCAGAGGGAGAAAGAGTTGATTAGGCACAAGTATCGTGAGAGCCTGTAATTAGCCTTACGGTGGTGAAGATGATGTAACCTACTCAGAAGTCTAAATCTATGAGGATGTAGATCTGAAAGCCATAGCATGTTAGAATGCAGGGTTACGGCAATCAATCCACATAAAATCAAAACTCCAAAAAGGGGTGCAGACTTACGGCCTAAAGCTTTGGAGACTGAAAGAGATCAGAGAGGATGAACTTCCAAGGATTGGTAATCACCTCAAAGTGCTTAATGATGCTACAGAATGGTAGACCTTCGCAAAGTGATGAAGCGGAATACTAGCAAGAGAACATGTTCCGTGCTAAACTCATGAACCAATGGAAAATAACACCTTCCATGATGTTACTACTGATTCCCTTCACGAATGATTGAAGCAGGCCAACATCTTCCCAAGTTCAGGCCAAAGGTTGGTGCAGAAGTCTAATTCATTGCCGGCCCTGTGGTGTAGCAGGTAAGTGCCCAACTTCCTCTTGCGTGGCCCGGGCTTCAGGGGCTAGCATCATGGGTACAGATCAGATTTCTAGCATTAGGAAATCCAGATTTCAAGGTATGGTTGGCACAGAGATCATAAAGAAGTAGTAATTGTGAGGAGACCTTATCAATACTCACCAGAAAAAGAACCATGAGAATATCAGAGTCTATGAACGCATCTGGTACGCTTTCCCAAATCATGAAGGAAGGAAAATATGTGACCCACCAAGGTGGAATTGTCAGACTGCCATGAGATCACACGATCATTGTGCATCACAGGATTTCCTGGGCAACGTCAACTTGGGAGGGAGTCCAGGACTTTCTCTGGGGAAAGTCCACCCATTTGGCCATATCCACAAAAGATATGCGATAAAACCCAGGATAATCTTAAAGGAAAGAAACCGGCGTCTAGAGGGAATGTAGTAGACCTTTGCAAGTTAGAGGACAAAGTTGAAAACCAACAACACATCCAGAACAAGGAAAACTATCCTTCCTGGAAAGGGGGAGTAGTCAGGCTGGGAGGAGACGGCTCTGAAACACTGTGTGCATGGAGGTTGTCAGGACAACTTTGAATTCTGAGAGTATTTATGACATTACAGTGAATGTGTCACCCCAGATGGCTGCATGTTTACAGTACCAGGATTGGCTTAGGCTGGGATACTCAAGTGAGAGATACCCAGAAACAGCTTTTCCAAACAGAAACCAGGCACAGAAACTTGAAGAGATCAAAGAGATGCTGATTCCAGGGATAAGAAAGGTATCATTGTGATGATACTTCATTCTTCCTTCGTTTTCTTCCATTCCATGCGCACTGATGCCCTTCCGTTTCCTTGTATCTTGTGGAATTTCTTTCCCCAAAGCTTTGCTACTTCTCGGTTTACATAGCTTTCACCTGTTTGGCACAGGTTATTCCTAGATACCTTGTTCTTCCTACTAGCATGCTTTTTTTTTTTTTTGTGAGGTTCAGTTTTTCTATCCTTTGCAACTTTTGATTGGTTTTATTTAGGCAGATGTTTCCTGCTGTGCTCACATCGGCTGGCAATGCTGCTGTATTTGCTGAGGAAGACTGGCCCAGTCTAACGTCGCTTCCCATCTGCCTGTTTCCTTTGTTGCCCATTCCTGTCACACAAGCTTCTTCTAAATAGGCTGCTAAGACAGATGGCAACGAGCATGCTGCCTAGGTTTTCTCCTAGAAGTCTCATGGTTTCAAGTCTTCCATTCAAGTCTTTAATCCGTTTCGAGGTGGTGTGTGTGACTAGTGTAACATCATGCTCTACTCTCATTGTGTTACATTTGGCCGTTCAACTTC
Organism: Equus asinus; assembly: GCF_041296235.1. Taxonomy (NCBI): domain Eukaryota; kingdom Metazoa; phylum Chordata; class Mammalia; order Perissodactyla; family Equidae; genus Equus; species Equus asinus. The sequence goes on along the minus strand of NC_091790.1, from coordinate 15,806,591 downwards.
CCCAGCACCGTTTCTTGTCGAGACTCTCCTTTCTCCGCTGTGTACTCTTGGTTCCCTGGTTGAAAATGTGTTGTGCATGTATGCATGTGCATATATGTGTGAGTTGACCTCTGGGCTCTCGATTCTGTTCCATTTATTTGTGTGCCTGTTTTTGGGCCCAGACTGTGCCGTTTCGGTTCCTTGCGCTTCGTCCTATATGTGGAAATCAGAAAGTGTGATACGTCCTGCTTTGTTCATTTTCTTCAGGATTCCTTTGGGTATTCAGGGTCCTTTCCTTCTGGATAGAGACTTTATTATTCTCTCTTCTATTTCTGTGGGAAAGATCACTGCAACTTTGACTGGGATTGCTTGGAATCCACAGACTCCTCTATCCGCTATGGATGTCTCAAGTGTGTTAGTTCTTCCATTCCAACAGCATGGAATAGTCTTCCGTTTCGTTGTGTCTTCTGGAATTTCTTTAGCCAAAGCTTTGCTAGTATCGGTTTACAATGCTTCCACCTGTTTAGTGAAGGTTAGTCCTAGATATCTTATTATTCTTAGTGACATGCTTCTTTTTTTGAGGCTCAGTTTTTCTATTCTTTGCAAATTTTAATTGGTTCTGTTTTGGCAGAAGTTTATGGCAGTGCTCAGATCTGCTGGTCGTGCTGCTGTATTTGCTGAGCAAGAGTGGCACTGTCTAACGTCACTTCCCATCTGCCTCTACACTATCTCCCAGGACTCTCCCAGGATGGCTGTACCAGCGGTGACGAGGCTCAAACCCAAGAGCACAAATGGACGACCACAGGCTGCAGACCCAGAAGTCACGGACTTCACAGCTTCAGCAGTGGCCAGCCCCTTTCATGTTCCATTGGCAACCTGCTGTTTTGGAATGTGACTTCAATATGCTACTGGAGCCCAGCTCTGGCCCTGTGTAGATGAAGCCATGTTGTTTTCCTGGTCCACTGTGATGTCATAGGATTTCTGTGAATTGTGTCTGTGCTGTGCCAGCAAGATCCATGGACACAAGGTTTCAGAGCCCGCTTGGAGCAGTCTCAGAACTCTCCCATTCCATTTAGCCCAGGTTTGACCTTCACTGCAGGTTTTGGGGAAGTGACTTTTCTGACTTTCAACCGTTTAAGCAGAATCTGTCTAAACACGGCCGTCTTTCACTGTGGATTATTCAGTTGTGATTTCTGTTTGCCTTACATTTTCTGGGACTTTTTTTCTTTTCCATAGGCTAATCATCATGGTATTGCTAAGCTATCTCCCTTAGATATGCTTATCAGTGTATTCCCTTTTCATTCCAAGTTATAAATTTTGCATTTCTTTGATCACGATATGTTCTGTGAGCCGTTGTGCGAGTGCTTTTGTGTTTGGTGGGTGTTGTCTTTGAATTTCCATCGGTCACTTGAAGGAATCTCTGCTATCCTGGCCGAGGTGACACTGAGCACTGAGAACATGTGGTCATCTTCCTTTGTTAGAGATTCTGAGATCAGAAACTCCAGATTTGAGGCTGTCCTGGCAACCATCTTCACGGACACAATGGTTCTGCAACAAATTAGACGAATCTGATGAATTTCTCTTTCCAGGTGAGAGATCCTTCTGTCTATTTCTGGATTTGGAAAATTCGAACATCACCCCTGATCCTTGAACGCTCTGCTAGATTATGTCTAGACAGTGGCTTACTTTCTTTCCACAGGGTTTGTTATTTGTTTGATTTATATCCTCACCTGTGGCGTGTTTATATTTCTTTACATATAATGATAATGTTCTAATTTTGAGCCAACATCCTTACATGTGGTGTTGAAACACATAATCAATACTCCTTCTACGGCAAGAGAAGGGGGAGAGAATCTCATTGATCCCAACTTAGGACTCTAGCCTTGGAGTGCAGCATTCACCAAGGAATGAACCCCTCTGCAAAAGGGTGCTTTTGATCAACTTCTAGAGTCCTTCCAAACCAAGAGACATACCCCAAGCATGACAGTTGTCCATTCCTTCCAGGCTTCAAAGAGGTGTCTTGTGACACATCAGCATGTAGCCAGTGGGCACCCGTGATGCCAGAGCTATGGAAAGTGAGACTTCTCTTTAAAAAATGCTAATGGCCTAGGACGGCAGCCTTGATTCTTCTCTACAATGACCTCAAGAGATCATTCTTGACTTTGGATTATGAGTGAGGCAGCAGGACAACATAGGTCTCATAGTTCCAGCCTCTTGTTTCAAATCAAGTTTCAAGCTTGAATCAGAACGGCCTCCTCTTCGACGTGAGGAGATGGCAATGTTCTCCTCTCAGTGCTTGTCCCTCTATTATGGCTTCTTCCCAATGATTCCTGTCTTATCCCTTGAATTACCGTATCTTTGATCTCTTCAACTTTCTGTGCCCTGTTTCTGTGGGCAAAAGCTGTTTCTGAGTATCCCTCACTAGAATATCCTAGCCTATGCCAATCCTCGGGCTGGAAACCTGTGGCCATCTTGGGTGACATGTTCACCGTGATGTCATAAACACCCTCAGAATTCGAAGTTGTCATGATGACCTCCATGCACAGAGTTCTTCAGAACCATCTCATCCCAGTCTGATTACTCCCCCTTTCCAGGTAGGATAGTTTTCGTCGTTATGTATTTCTTGTCGGTTTCTAACTTTCTCCTCGAACTTGAAAAGGTCTGCTACCTTCCCTCTAGACACTGGTTTCTTTCCTTTCGTATTAATCTGGGTTGTCTCTCTTATCTTTTGTGGATGAGGCCAAATGGGTGGACTTTCCCAAGAGAAAGTGCCGGAGGCCCTCCCAAGATGACTTTTCCCAGGCAATCCTCTGATGCGGAATGATCGTGTCATCTCCTAGCAGTCTGACAATTCCACTTTGGCAGGACACATATTTTCCTTCCTTCATTATTTGGGGAAGTGTTCCTGATGCGTTCATAGATTGTAATATTCCCATGGTTCCTTTTCTGATGGTAATCATAACGTCTCTTGAAAATTTCGATTTCTTTAGGATGTCTGTCCACACCATACCGTTAACTCTATATTTGCTAATGCTACTAATCTGATCTGCATCCGTGGTGCTAACCAATGAAGCCCTGGCCGCCCAGGCAGAATGTGGGCACATACCCAGTACACCACAGGGCCGGCACTGAAATGGACTTTTGGATCAAACTTTTGCCTGAACTAGGGATGATGTTGGCCTGCTTTGGTTATTCGTAACGGTAATTAGTAGTAACATTGTGGAATGTAACCTTTTCGTTTGGCTCCTGAGTTTAGCATGGAACGTGTTCTCTTGGTAATGTTCCTCTTCATCTCTTTGTAATGGTCTTCCTTTCTGTAGCATCATCAAGCATTTTGAGGTGATTACCAATCCTTGAAAGTTCATCTTCTCTGATCTCTTTCAGCCTCCAAAGTTTTAGGCCGTAAATCTGGACCCCTAGAGAACATATGGTGAATAAAGAAACACAAAATTCATAACTTGGAATGAGGGGAGAAAAGACTGATAAGAATATCTATGGGAGATAGCTGTGAAAGACCATGACGAATGATGTGGATTAAGGCTGCCCCAGCTCGAAAAGCCCAAGGTTACCTGGCCTACATACCAAACTACATGACCCGGTGAGTTTTTTTGGGTTTTTTTTGGTATGAATTAGAGGTGTCCCAGTGATAGAAGCCCATTTCATGCTCACCTACATGCCTATCTATATGGCCAGATTGGTATTTAATGCTATATGACCACACAATAACCAGACCCCATCTGAACTGAAATCATTTAATGACTTTTAACATCATATTTTCTTTTTCCAGGAAAAATGTCTCGTACCAATGCATTATAAAATTAGCCCTTACCTTCAACTCAGGGCAGCAGCAGGACCTCTGACTGCCCATGGAACCTTTCCCCATGCAGCAGCAGCAGCAGCTTTTCACTGCCCATAGGTCCTGTCCCCATGAAGCAACTATTTACTGCCCATGGGTCCTGTCGCCATGTTGTCCTGTACCATTCTATAAATAAAAGAGCACCACTTCCAGAATTTGAGAGTCCAAGAAATCTTTCTTTTGATTCTTCAGCTCACCAAGCCCATATCATATCTTGTGGCCCATATAAAAACTTGCTTCATAGGTTTGTGAGCTCGACTTCTGGTAAGTGCCCTTTTCTTGGTTGTGCATCTCTCTTTTTCAAGGATGGATCTAAATTCACTTCTCCATCAGGAACTTTCTTGGATAGCTGCATGAATCCAGGTTTGCTGCCCATGGCTACTCTATGGGGCAAATCATGGCATTCAGCTTGAAGAGAATCAGTACCTTAAGCCTAAGGGCGATGTAGAGTGAATTACTCCATTCCTTCCTGACTCTATCTCTAATATACAAATTTTAGGTGGGCACGGGTTGGCCACTTAAGTCCTTAGGATGGCCGGCAATCTGCAAGACTCCCCTGGAAGGTTTCCTTTTCTAAGGCTGGATTGGGATACCTCCCATGGCACCTCACCATGCTCTGAACTGTGTGAATGTCTCAATCGAGACTACAGTTCAAGGAAAGTACCAAAGTCTAACCTTTGGTTGCATATGGGAAACCCTTCTTCAGAGAATGGCTCCAACACGCAATTGGGTAGAATGTCCCCCAGCTCAGTGGAAAATTCTACACTATTTTTCTCCATCCTGTTCTCTCTTAAACTTCTCCTTTTCTCTTGGGGACCATTCAACAGGCTCCTATTACTGCCAGGCAGAATAGGAAAGATGTTCACCAGGCACCTGTTACTGCCTGGCATACCACGGAAGGTACACAAGGGATGCAATGCGAGGGGCCACGCCCATCACCCCTTGATATAGGAACCCCACAGTAGGAACCACATGTAGGATGCTGCCGTAGGGTCAGGGGTGATCTTCAAGGTAATGGACATGTCTCTTTCATCTTTGTTAGAGTTACAATGGCCATTTTCATCTCCTTTTGAACTTTGCAACTGGGGAAACAAAGGAATCTTGCAAGGATCAAGGCCTCCACCACTGGAGCCCCAACTTTGGCTTTCTGGGCCTGATCACCCCAGCGACCCTAAGTAGGGTGCCCTCTCTTGGCGGTTGACTCATTGAGTAGTTTAGTCACCTACTGAGTTGGCTATGAGGGTAGGAGACCTGTGATTTATTTTGTGAACTGCCGTGCTATGGTAGTGTGCCACAGCACAGGAACTGTTATGTGACTCTTATCTTGAGAACGCTCTGAGAGCAACCATGATGGTGAGGTCTGGTGTCTTCTTTTCCTTTCTCTGTTTTTCTCATCATGTCATCTGTTGTCACCAAGTCGAGGTTAAGTTCTGGCTGGACCTGACCAGAACATGGACCTTCTGTAAAAACGAACAACTTGAAAATATTTTGCAAGGACATTAACTCTCAACCCGGGTACTGGGAGCCCTGGCCTCCAGCCAGTTCCAGGTGTTTGTAGCCACTGCAGCCTCCTCCAGTCCACTGCCAGTCACACACTGGCTTTACTGCCATGGGGAATGCCATAAGCATCCCCAGAGACTCACCACTCAGGGTCATTCTAACTAATTAGAAACACTTTCAATTGTATGGGTTATGCCCCAGAGACTCCAGCTGGGAGAAAATTTGCGAGGTTTCTCTGTGCCTTTATGGTGCAGTTGGACAGGCAGATCAACCTAGAACGTCCTTCAAGTTACAGTCCAGTTTCTGAGAAATCAAGAGCAACTGTCCTTAGAAAATCCTTGCAAGACTGGTAAGACAGCTCTAGAGGCAGTTCAGATTCCACCTAGTTCCTTTATCATGAAAAGAATTATCATCCCCCCTTCTCCAGGAACTACTATCTAGCCCATCACTCACTCTTAAGACTGACAAAAAGAAAGGAGGGGAAAGGAGAAATGGCCATAAGTGTGCCAATGAAAGAGTCTAGCATCTCGAGGGTCTTGTCCATAAGTATTAGTAAAAAGGCTCAAAACAAAGTTTACCTTCATAACTGGTGAGCTTTATATTATTGTACCTGATTCACGGCAGTAGCTTTTAAAACAGTAGTTGTACAGTCTCTGTGTATGCGTGTCTATGTGTAGGTTATACATGTGATATTTTCAGCCTTGGGTGGTATGACCAATATTAAGATCTCTGTTTAGTTGGCTTATAGTAAGTGTTTACATAAATGCTAAATGCAGTAGAAATCAACTCAGTGCCTTTCAAAGTTAATGTCATGTGAATTATCCTTTGGTAAATGAAAGACTGTTTAAGTTTGTTGGTCTGATTCAAAATAGTCTTGCTGTCAGGGATGTCGGTATTTGCATAGGGATACAGGCATTCAGCCTGGGTTTACTAGTCATATAAGTTCACGTTGTCTGCTAAATTTGTCAGCAAAGTAATAGCTTTAAATGATGACCAGTTTTGTCTAAGGCCTCATGAGGTTTCAGTAGGTAATCTGAACATAATTGATGGAAACAAATGGTTTAAATAGATAATACTCATTAAAGTGAGTACAAAAACTTTTATGGTCTGTATAGTTTGGGAAAGAAAAACAGCTTCCAGATGCTTTTTGGTAACCATCTTGAGTTTTGCCGAGTTAAGTTAAATGATAAAAATCTGAATATCTGGGTCATTTCTGGATAGGACGAAACACTGAAACATTATTAGTAAACACATCTAAGTTATCTACTTTTGGCTTCTTCTTGAAGAGGCTAAAAGCGTGTGGGTGTATTAAAAACCATGCCTTGTGTTTTATTGTAAAGTGGCATGTTTCTAAATTTATGAAGAGTTCAGAATGCTGATATAAAAGACAATTCATAATTGTTTTCCTTTTTAGTGTCTAATAGGTCTGTTAAGGGTTAAAAGTTCTAATTAACCTACGTAATTAAAGCTACAGGAAATTACTAACAAAAAGAGCTCTGTATTCAAGGAAGTTAAAATGTACGTTTTCAGTAAAAAAGGTATAAATAATGGAAATATTTTTGTTTGATTGGTTAAGGAAGATAAATTCGTCCTGATGTACTAGAAAGGAAAAAACAAAGACTTTGGGGCAAATTCTGAAAACATAAAAGAAAGCTTTAGAAGGTTTGTGAAGAAGAAAATCTGAAAGGAATTTTATGCCTGGTCAAGAAGACTAAAGTAAGTTCAATTAAGTGAATGAGTTTGAATGTTAAAAATAAGTAGGTGCAGAAATTCAAGTTTGGTTTTCTCTAAAAGGATACATTTTCTTGAACTTTTGATCTGCTCTTGATAAAGAGGTTATAAAAGTTATTCCTTTGAGTGAGTCTACCTAAGAGACAAACCTCTTTTGTGAATATAATGACTTAGGTCACTCTTAAGATTATTGACTCTTTCTGTTATCACTTTGAATAGATACCTGAGCATATTTCACAGTGAGTGTTGTTTCACATTTGAACAAGCATTTGAAAAGCTTTTGATATGTTTTGACAAGATTCTCCCTCAAAAATATTCAAATCCTAAATGAAGGCTGTCTTTTGACCTGGTAGACAGAAGAAAAATTAATCTGAGGACTTTCAGAGGGCCCTTGAGACATCTCAAAGACATTTGCTCTCTCTTCCTATAAGGAGGAAAATACTAAACTAATTAGACTTATTTGGTCTATTACATTGCACGGGAATCATTGTAAAATGAGTAATGATAGACTTTCTTAGGTGTTATTAGATGGGTAAATGTTATTAATATAGATGTCTTAAAATTATATAGCATTCCTAAAATTCTGATCTGTCCTGGTTATCTGTCATAAGTCCACTTATTATCTGGAAGTTTAATATGTCACAGAAGTAGCCAACTTTCTTTGGCAATTGCCCTTTTGAATCCTTTGTCCATTTCCAGGTAGTTGTTGTTTTATTCTGATTCTTTTTCCTTTTGCAAGTATGTTTCATCTTCTGAGAAATTCCTGGAAAGTGTTCTGACAAAAAGGTTCTAAACGACAGGCTTCTGATAAACTTTCAGATTGTAAAACTGAACGGAGTAAGAAATTACAGAATTCTAACAGAAACTAAGTTCATCAGTCTATTACCAGAAGATTCAGCCCCAGAACTGATTATGCAGGGCTGTGTGAACTGATAAGGATGATTGTAATTTTTTAGGACTTCTATTTGAAATATTGTTGAGTTTTGATGTGTTGTTTTGTTTTCTCGTAATGAAGGAAAGCTTTTTCTCTTTTCTCTTATGCTAACTATGACTTACAGCCATTTGGTGAAATTATACCTTCATGAGAAAAACTGAAACATTTACCTTTTTCTCCCTACCTTATCCCTAAGGAATTGTCAAACCCTTTGTTACTGAGTATGGTCATTTCGTGGCAATATTTGCATAAGTTCCATAAGAATCTGTTCTCCTTATAACAGGACACATTGGTTATATTACCAAGGCTTTGACTGGAATGTCATATTTGAAACATACAGGCTCAGATACGACAAGACAGCATTTCAGGAACAAAGATTGGACTTTCTGGAATACAGCCACTTGGAAACATGGGCCTGGTACCTTGTTTACAGAGATTCTGGCAATCTTGCCCGGTCACTAAGGAATCTTGCTTATCTGGCAGGTGCAGGGAACCTCCGAATATTTTGGGTGACCTCAAAGAGAATGCCACTCAAATCTGTAGGTACTGCAGGCCAAATCTGATGGCAAGTCCTTGGCTTGGCTTTTCTGGCCTCTAGAGGCCTTCACAGTTCAATCTGAGACTCCTCAGAAAAAATTCCAGCAAAGCAGATTTTAAAAAACCTGTATAAGCAATTCCGATTCTTTCTGCTCTTATGTAAATAATTGGAGCAAGTTGTATTCAAACTACACTTTATTTGCAAACGTGTTAATCATAATTTGGCTATCTTTTGTAAAAATGAGGATGATTTAAGAGAGCATGGCCTCCCCATAGACTTGAATAGATGACAACGTTCTCCTCTCAGTGCTTGTCCCACTATTCTCGCTTCTGGCCAAGGATTCCATTCTTATCCCTTGAATCAGAGTCTGTTTGACGTCTTCCAGTTTCTGTGCCAGCTTTCTGTTTGTCAAAGCTGTTTCTGGGTATCTCTGCCTTTCATAGCCTAGCCTAGGCCAATCCTCAGACTGTAACCATGCAGCCATCTTGGGGGACATTTTCACCGTGATGTCATAAACGACCTCAAAATTCTAAGTTGTCCTGACAACCTCCATGCACACAGAGTTTCAGAGCCATCTCAGACCAGTCTGACTGGTTACCCTTTCCAGGTAAGATAGTCGTCCTTTTTCTGGATTTCTTGTCGGTTTCTAACTTTCTCCTTGAACTTTGAAAGGGCTGCTACATTCTCTCTAGACACTGGTTTCTTTCCAGTATAAGATTATCCTTGGTTGTATCTCTTATATCTTGTGTAGATGGCCAAGTGGGTGGACCATCCCCAGAGAAAGTCCTGGACTCCCTCCCAAGTTGAAGTTGCCCAGGCAATCCTCTGATGTGCAATGATCGTGTCATTTCCTAGCACTCTGCTAATTCCACCTTGGCAGGTCACGTGTCTTCCTTCCTTCTTACTTTGGGGAAGTGTACCAGATGCGTTCATTGATTGTAATATTCTCATGGAGCTTTTTCTGGTGCGAATTGATAACGTATCCTCAGAATTGCTACTTGTTTATGATCTCTGTCCACACCGAACCATGAAATCTGTATTTCCTAACACTGCTAAAGTGATCTGCACCCGTAATGTGAAACAGTGAGGCCCGGGCCGCCCAAGTGGAAGGTGGGCCCTTACTCCACCACAAAGCAGGCCCTGAATTCTTACGTTGGACCAACCTTTTGTCTGAACTTGGGAAGACGTGGGCTTGTTGGGATTATTCGTGAAGGTGATTTCTATTAACATCATGGACGGTAACATTTTCCCTTGGTTCATGGGTTTAGCATGCATCATGTTCTGTGGGTAGTAATCCTCTTCATCTATTTGGAATGGTCTAACTTTCTGTAGAATCAATAAGAATTTTGAGGTGATTTTCCATCCTTGGAAGTTCACCTTCTCTAAACGCTTTCAGCCCCAAAAGCATTATGCCGTCATTCTGGACCCCGTTTTGGATTTTGATTTTAGGTGAATTTATTGCCATAACCCTGCATTAGAACATCCTATATCTTTCAGATTTGCATCCTCATTGGTTTAGACTTCTGTGTAGGTTACATCATCTTCACCAGCTAAAGCTGAATCACAACCCCTCGCCGCACATTGGTGTCTCATCATTGATTGTAATATTCTCATGGAGCTTTTTCTGGTGCGAATTGATAACGTATCCTCAGATGGTGTCTCATCATCTCTTTTACCCTCCACCACTACCGCGCTCTGCATCTGGAAACTCCCAATAAAATGTCCCATGCCACCTGTTGGTTAGTGCTTGCTTTTTCTTCTCCTTGTAAGAGAGATCCTTACGGTATATGACGTTCTCCCGGGGGCTTGTTTCACTTCCCATAAAATCCTCACAGCCATTCTGGGTGTCACAAATGGCTGAAATGCAACCTTTGCTCCAGCTGAGTGGTAAGCATTGTGTGGGTATAGCCCATCTTCCTTATGCATTTTTCCCTTGCTGGGAACCAGGGCGGCTTTCAAATCTTGGATAGCGGGAGTAAGGCTGTTGAAAAATCAGCAGTGCATGTCTCGTTATGAGGTAGTGTTTCTAAGCTCTTTGGACAAACACGCCTCAGAGGAACAGCTGGATCATATGGGACATGTATTCTTAAATTTCTGAGGCAGTTCCACAACGCTTGCCATAGTGGCTGCACCGGTTTCCACTCCCACTTGCAGTGCAGGAGATTTCCCTTCTCTCCACCTCCTCTCTGACACTTGTTATTTCCTGTCTGCTTCCTTCTAGCCATTCTGACCACAGTGAGCTGCCATGTCCTTGCAGTTTGGATTTGCATTTTCCTGAGACTTAATGATGGTGAACAAGTTTTCATGCACCTGCTGGCCATCTTTCTATCTTCTTCAGAGAAATCTCTGCTTCCATCTTTTGACCAGGTTTTCATTGGCTTGTTTTGTTTCTTGTGGAGACTACTGAGTTGATTTTATCTTTGGGTTTTTCACCCCTGGTCCGATGTGAGGTTTGCAAACATCCTCTCCCAGTTGTTGTGCTGTCTTAGCATTCAGTCGATGGTTTCCTTGACTGGCAGAAGTGTGTGCATTTGATGTGGTCCCATTTGTTTCTCGTTTACTTTGTTGCCCTTGCCCAGTCCGACATGCTTCTTCCAAACAGGCGGCTCAGACAGATGGCAAAGAGCACTCTGCCTAGGTCTTCTCCTACAAGGTTCACGGTTTCAAGTCTGCCATTTAAGGCTTTAATCCATTTCAGGTGGGGTGTGTGCCAGGTGTAACATCATGGTGTACTCTCGTTGTGTTCCATGTGGCTGTGCAGGCTTCCCAGTACCATTTATGGTAGAGACTCTCTTTTCTCCGCTGTCTCCTCTTGGCTCCCTGGTCGAAAATGGGGTGTCCATGTACGTTTGAGTTGGGCTCTGGGTTCTCGATTCTGTTTCACGGGTCTGTGTGCCTGTTTTTGGGCCCAGACTGTGCCTTCTCGGTACCTAGTGCTTCGTCCTCTATGTTGAAATCAGAAATTGTGACACGTGCTGCTTTGTTCGTTTTCCTGAGGATTCCTTTGCCTATTCAGGGTCTGTTGTTGCTGGCTAGAATCTTTAGGATTCTCTCTTCTTCTCTGTGGCAAATACTGCTGCAATTTTGACTCGGATTGCATGGAATGCAGAGACTCCTTTCTGCGGTATGAACCATTCAAGTGTGTTAATGCTTCCATTCCTAGATCCCTCAATATCTTTTTTTTCTTGTGTCTTCTTGAATTTCTTCCCCCAAAGGTTTTCTAGTTTTTGAATTAACATAGAATTCACTTGTTTTGCTAAGGTTCTTCACGGAGATCCTATTCTTCGTAATGGCAAGCTCCTGGTTTTTTTTTCTTAGCTTCAGTTTTTCTATTCTTTGCAACTTTTAATTGGTTTTGTTTTGGCAGAAGTGCATTGCTGTGCTCACATCTGCTGGCAATGCTCCTGTATTTGCTGTGGAAGTCTGGCCCTGTCTAACGTCCCTTCCCATCTGCCTCTACACTACCTCGGACGCCTGCACCAGAATGTCTGAAGCAGTGGTGAGGAGACCCAAACCGAGGATTCCACCCAGCCCATAGAGGGCCACAGACCCAGAAGGTGCCCACCTCACACTGCACCACCGGCCGGCCCCTTTCATGTTCGGTGGCAACGTGCAGTTGAGTGCAATGGGAGTTAAATATATTAGTGAGCCCAACTCTAGCACTGTGTAGATGATGCTAGTTGTTTTTCTGGTCCATTGTGATGTCAGAGGATTTGTCATAACTGTGTCTCTGAGGTCCAGCATGCTTCATGGATACAGGTTTCAGAACCTGCTTGGAGCAGTCTCATAACTCACCCTTCCCAGTTAGCCCATGCTTGACCTTCACTGACATTTTTTGGCTTGTGAATTTCTCTGACTTTCAAACGTTCAAGCAGAGTCTGTCTAAAGACGGACATCATCTTTCATTGTGGATTATTCAGGTGTGATTTCTGTTCACCTTCCATTTTCTGGGTCCTCTTTTTCTTTTCCATAGTATACTCGTCATGGTCTTTCTTAGCTATCTCCCTTAGACATGATTATCAGTCCGTTCTCCTTCATTCCAAGTGATTAAGTTTGTATTTCTTTAATCGCTGTATGTTCTCTAGTGCGAGGTGTGAGTGCTTTCGTGACTCTTGGTTGTTGTCTTTGAATTTCCACCGGTCACTTGTAGGACTCTTGGCTATCCTAGCCTAGGTCAAACTAAGCACTGAGAACACGTGGTCATCTGGGTTGGTTTGACATCCTGAGGTCAGAAACTCCAAATTCGAGGTGGTCCTGGCAACTCCCTTCACGGACACAATGTTTCCAAGACAAATTACACAAATCGGATGAATTCCACTCTCCAGGAAAGATATTTTTCTGTCTCTTTTCCGGATTTGGGAAGTTTCGAACTTGACCCCTGATCCTTGAACGTTCCCCTAGATTCCATCTAGATACAGGCTTACTTAATTTTTATAGGGTGTGTCATTTGTTTGCCCTACATCCTCTGCCCTGGCCTGTTTATTTTTCTAGAAACACAATTGTAAAGTTCTAATTTTCGTGCAACTTCCTTACATATGGTGTCAAAACACATAATCAATAATCCTTCTACGGCAAGAGGTAGGGGGAGAGAATTTCATTGGAGCTAAACAGATCACTCTAGCCTGCGAGGGCAGCCTTCACAACGGAACGAAACCCTCTGGAAAAGAGTGCTTTTCAGCACACTTGTAGAGCCCTTCCAAACAAAGAGACATACCGCAAGCATGACAGGCCTCCATTCCTTCAAGGCTTCCAAGACATCTCTTGGGACACATTAGCATGTGCCCAGTGGGCCCACGTGACACCAGAGCTACGGAAAAAGAGACTGACCTTCAAAGAATGCTATGGGCCTCGGAAACAAGGCATCGATTCTTCTCTTCAATGTCCTCAAGACATCTTTCTTGACTTTGCATTATGATTAAGGCACAGGGCACTGTAGGTGTGATGAGCCCCAAGTCCGGCGTCTTGTTTCCAATGAAGTTGCAAGCTTGAATCACCATGACCTCCCCATAGACTTGAATAGATGACAATGTTCTCCTCTCAATGCTTGTCCCTCTATTCTCGCTTCTGGCCTAGGGTTCCTTTCTTATCCCTTGAATCAGACTCTGTTTTATCTCTTCTAGTTTCTGTGCCTGCTTTCTGTTTGACAAAGCTGTTTCTGGGTATCTCTCCCTTTAATAGCCTAGCCTAGGCCAATCCTCAGACAGCAACCATGCGGCCATCCTGGGGGACATGTTCACCGTGATGTCATAAACAACCTCAAAATTCGAAGTTGTCCTGACAACCTCTGTGCACACAGAGTTTCACAGCCATCTGAGACCAGTATGACTTCTCACCCTTTCTAGGTAGGATAGTTTTCCTTTTTCTGCAATTGTTGTCAGTTTCTATCTTTCTCCTTGAACTTCGAAAGGGCTCCTACATTCTCTCTAGACACTGGTTTCACTCCGGTAAGATTACCCTGGGTTTAATCTCTTATATCTTGGGTAGATGGCAAAATGGGTGGACCTTACCCAGAGAAAGTCCTGGACTCCCTCACAAGTTGAAGTTGCCCAGGCAATGTTCTGATGCGCAATGATCATGTCATCTCGTAGCACTCTGCCAATTCCACCTTGGCAGGTCACATGTTTTCCTTCCTTCTGCCTTTGGGAAGTGTACCAGATGCTTCCATAGATTGTAATATTCTTATGGTTCCTTTTCTTGTGCGTATTGATAACGTATCCTCACAATTGCAAATTATTTATGATCTCTGCCCGCACCGTACCATGAAATCTATATTTCCTAACACTACTAATGTGATATGCACTCGTAATGTGAAACAGTGAGGCCCGGGCCGCCCAAGCGGAACGTGGGCACTTACCCGCTCCACCACAGGGCCGGCCATGAATTGTACTTTTGGACCAACCTTTTGCCTGAACTTGGGAAGACGTGGGCCTGTTTGGATTATTCATGAAGGTGATTAGTAATAACATCATGGACGGTAACATTTTCAGTTGGTTCATGGGTTTAGGACTGATCATGTTCTCTTCGTAGTATTCCTCTTCACCTATTTGGAATGGTCTGCCTTTCTATAGCATCTGTAAGCATTTTTAGGTGATTTTCCATCCTTGGAAGTTCACCTTCTCTAATCTCTTTCAGCCCCCAAAGCTTTACGCTGTCTAACTGGACCTCTTTTAGGATTTTTGATTTTAGGTGAATTTATTGCCATAACCCTGCATTAGAACATCCTAAATCTTCCAGATTTACATCCTCATTGCTTTAGACTTCTGTGTGGCTTACATCATCTTCACCAGTGTAAGCCTAATCACAGGTCCTCACCACACAGTTGTGCCTGATCATCTCTTTCACCCTTCCTCACTGCCTCTTTTTGCCTCTTGGAACCCGGAATCCAATGTCGAGTGCCACCTGTTCATTAGTGCTTGCTTTTTCTTCTCCTTGTAAGTGAGATCCTACGGTATTTGGCTTTCTTCCTGGGACTTGTTTCACTTCCGCTAAAACCCTCACAGCCGTTCGGGTGGTCACAAATGGCTGGATTGCATACTTTGTTCCGGCTGAGTGGTACGCCATTCTGTGGGTATAGCCCATCTTCCTTCTCTATTCGTCCCCTGCTGTGCCCCAGGTCGGTTTCCAACTCTTAGATAGCAGGAGTAAGGCTGTGATGAACTCAGCGGTGCACATGTCCTTATGCGGTAGTGATTCCAAGTTCTTTGGATAAACACGTCGCAGAGGAATAGCTGGATCATATGGGACATGGATTCTTCAATTTCTGAGGCTGTTCCACACCGCTTGGCATAGTGGCTGCACTGGTTTATACTCCCACCAGCAGTGCAGGAGGCTTCCCTTCTCTCCACCTCCTCTCTGACACTTGTTGCTTCCTGTCTGCTTCCTTATAGCCATTCTGACCACAGTGAGCTGCCATGCCCTTGCAGTTTGGATTTGCATTGGCCTTAGACTGAATGATGGTGAACTAGTTTTCATGCA
Source organism: Equus asinus (assembly GCF_041296235.1). Lineage (NCBI taxonomy): Eukaryota > Metazoa > Chordata > Mammalia > Perissodactyla > Equidae > Equus > Equus asinus. The sequence goes on along the minus strand of NC_091790.1, from coordinate 15,791,078 downwards.
CCTGTTGGCCCTCTTTCGATCTTCTTGGGAGAAATCTCTGTTTCCATCTTTTGACCAGGTTTTCATTGGCTTGATTTATTTCTTGTGGAGATGTGTGAATTGATTGTATCTGTGGGCTTTTCACCTCTTGTCTGATGTGTGGTTTGAAAACATCCTGTCCCAGGTGTTGTGCTGTCTTTGCATTGAGTCGATGCTTTCCTTCACTGGGCAGAAGCGTCTGCATTTGACGTGGTCCCGTTTGTTTCTTGTTTCCTTTGTTGCCCTGGCCCAGTCAGATATGCTTCTGCCAAATAGGCAGCTCTGATGGCAAAGAGCACTCTGCCTAGGATTTCTCCTACAAGGTTCACAGTTGCAAGTCTGACATACAGGGCTTCAATCCATTTCAGGCGGTGTGTGTGCCAGGTGTAACATCATGGTGTACTCTCATTGTGTTCCATGTGGCTGTGCAGGCTTCCCAGCACCGTTTATTGTAGAGACTCTCCATTCTCCGCTGTCTCCTCTTGGCTCCTTGGTCGAAAATGGGGTGTCCATGTACGTTTGAGTTGGGCTCTGGGTTCTCGATTCTGTTGCATGGGTCTGTGTGCCTGTTTTTGGGCCCAGACTGTGCCGTCTCGGTACCTAGTGCTTCGTCCTATATGTTGAAATCGGAAAGTGTGCCATGTCCTGCTTTTTTCGTTTTCCTGAGGATTCCTTTGCCTATTCAGGGTCTCCTGTTGCTGGCTAGAAACTTTAGGATTCCCTCTTCTGTCTCTGTGGGAAACATTGCTGCAACTTTGACTGGGATTGCATGGAATCCAGAGATTCCTTTCTCTGGTATGGACGTTTCAAGTGTGTTAATGCTTCCATTCCTAGAACCTGGAATCTCCTTCTTTCTCCTTGTGTCTTCTTGAATTTCTTTCCCTCAACATTTGTTACTTTTCGATTGACATGGCTTTCACCTGTTTTGCTAAGGTTCTTCATAGAGATCTTATTCTTCTCACTGGCATGCAGTTTTTTTTTTTCTTTTCAGCTTCAGTGTTTCTATTCTTTGCAACTTTGAATTGGTTTTGTTTTGGCAGAAGTGCATCACTGAGCTCACATCTGCTGGCAATGCTCCTGTATTTGCTGCAGAATTCTGGCCCTGTCTAAAGTCCCTTCCCATCTGCCTCTACACTACCTCAGACGCCTGCCCCATAATGACTGAGGCAGTGGAGAGGACGATCAACCACTTCATTCCACCCGGCCCACACTGGGACACCAAACCAGAAGGTGCTGACCTCGCCGGTGAACCACCGGCTGGCCCCTTTCATGTTCCATTGGAAACCTGCAGTTGAGTGCAGTGGAACTTGAATGTGCTACTTGAGCCCAACTTTGGCACTGTATAGATGAGGCCACGAAGTTATTCAGGCCCACTGTGATGTCAGAGGATTTGTTGTAATTGTGTCTCTGCTGTCCCGGCAATCTTCATGGACACAGGGTTTCAGAGCCCGCTTGGAGCAGTCTCATATCTCTCCCTTCCCAATTAGCCCAGGTTTGACCTTCACTGCAGTCTTTTGGCTTATGAATATCTCTGAGTTTACAACGTTCAAGTAGAGTCTGTGTAAAGCCTTACATCTTTCATTATGAATTGTTCAGGTGTGACTTCTGTTCGCCTTCCATTTTCTGTCACCTTTTTTTCTTTTCGACAGTATAATCGTCATGGTCCTTCACAACTATCTCCCTTAGATATGCTTATCAGTCCATTCTCCTTCAGTCCAAGTGATTAATTTTGTATATCTTTAATCACCGTATGTTCTCTAGGACGAGATGTGAGTGCTTTCATGATTCTTGGTTGTTGTCTTTGAATTTGCACCAGTCACTGCCAGGACTCTTTGCTATCCTAGCCTAGCTCACACTAAGCACTGAGACCACATGGTCATCTGGGTTGGTTGACATCCTGAGATCAGAAACTCCAAATTCGAGCTGGTCCTGGCAACCCCATTCAGGGACATACTGTTTCTGAGACAAATTAGAGAAATCTGATGAATTCCTCTCTCAGGAAAGAAATTTTTTCTTCTCATTTCTGGATTTTGGATGTTTCGAACTTGATCCCTGAATCCTTGATCTTTCCCTTAGAATGTGTCTTCATAGGGGCTTACTTTAATTCTCTAGAGTGTGCCATTTCTTTGCCTTACATCCTCAGCTCTGGAATGTTTATTTTTCTTGAAACAGACTTGTAATGTTCTAATTTTGAGCCAACTTCCTCACATATGGTGTCAAAACACATAATCAATAATCCTTGTACAGAAAGAGTTAGGGGGAGACAATTTCATTGGAAGCAAAGTGAGCACTCTAGCCTGGGAGGTCAGCCTTCACAAAGGAATGAAGCCCTCTGGAAAAGGGTGCTTTTCAACACACTTGTAGACCGCTTCCAGACAAGGAGACATACCCACAGTGACAGGGCTCCATTCCTTCAAGGCTTCCAAAACATCTCTTGGGACACATAAGCATGTACCCAGTGGAAACCCATGACGCCAGAGCTATGGAAAGTGAGACGGATCTTCAAAGAATGTTAGGGGCCTAGGAAAGGAGGCATCGATTCTTTTCTTCAATGTTTGGAACAGATAATTCTTGACTTTGCCTTATGCTTAAGGCAGAAGGACACTATGTCCGTGAAGGGGGTTGCCAGGACCTCCTCGAATTTGGAGTTTCTGATCTCAGGATGTCAAACCAACCCAGATGACCACGTGTTCTCAGTGCTTAGTTTGACCTATGCTAGGATAGCAAAGATTCCTACAAAGACCAGTGTAAATTCAAAGACAACAACCAAGAGTCACGAAAGCACTCACACCTCGGACTAGAGAACATACGGTGATTAAAGAAGTACAAAATGAATCACTTGGAATGAAGGAGAACGAACTGATAAACATGTCTAAGGGAGATAGCTGAGAAAGACCATGACGAGTATATTATAGAAAAGAAAAATGTCCCAGAAAATGGAAGGCGAACAGAAATCACACCTGGATAATCCACAATGAAAGATGATGTCAGTCTTTAGACAGACTCTGCTTGAATGTTTGAAAGTCACAGTAATTCACAAGCCAAAATGCAGCGAAGGTCAAACCTGGGCTAACTGGGAAGGGCGAGTTATAAGACTGCTCCAAGGGGGCTCTGGAACCCTGTGTCCATGAATATTGTTGGGATAGCAGAGACACAATTATGACAAATCCTCTGACATCACAGTGGAAACAAAAAACAACCTGGCGTCATCTACACAGTGCCAGAGATGGGCTCAAGTACCATATTCAAGTCCCACTGCACTCAACTGCAGGTTGCCAATGGAACATGAAAGGGGCCAGCCGGTGGTGCAGCAGTGAGGTCCGCACCTTTTGGGTCAGTGGCAGGGGTTGGGCCGGGTGGTATCCTGGGGGTGAGCCTGCTCACCACTGCTTCAGTTATTCTGGGGCAGACGTCAGAGGTGATGTAGAGAGATATGAGAGGGCATGTTAGATAGTGCCAGACTTAAACAGCAAATACAGGAACATTGCCAGCAGATGTGAGCTTAGTGATGCACTTCTGCCAAAGCAAAATCAGTCAAAATTTGCAAAGTATAGAAAACCTGAAACTGGAAGAAAAAACAACAGCTTGCCAGTTAGGCGAACAAGATCTCTATGAAGAACCTTAGCAAAACAGGTGAAGCTATGTCAATCGAAAACTAGCAAGCGTTTGGTGAAAGATGTTCAAGAAGACACAAGGAGAAAGAAGGAGATTCCAGGATCTAGGAATGGAAGAATTAGCACATTTGAAACGTCCATACCAGAGAAAGGAATCTCTGGATTCCATGCAATCCCAGTCAAAGTTGCAGCAATATTTGCCACAGAGATAGAAGAGAGAATCTTAACATTTCTAGGCAGCAACAACAGACCCTGAATAGGCAAAGGAATCCTCAGGAAAACGAAAAAAGTAGGACGTGGCACACTTTCTGGTTTCAATATAGAGTGCGAAACTTTAGGTAACAAAACGGCATAACCTGGGCCCCAAAACAGGCACACATAACCATGCAGCAGGATCGAGAACCCAGAGCCCAACTCAAACGTACATGGACAGCCCATTTTCTACCAGGGAGCCAAGAGAAGACAGTTGAGAAGGGAGAGTCTGTACAATAAATGGTGCTGGGAAGCCTGCACATCCACACGGAACACACCGAGAGAAGACCATGATGTTACACCTGGCACACACACCATGTGAAATGGATTGAAGCCCTTAATGGCAGACTTGAAACTGTGAAACTTGTAGCAGAAGACCTAGGCAGAATGCTCTATTCCATCTGTCTGAGCCACCTATTTGGAAGAAGCATGTCTGACTGGGCAACGGAAACAACGGAAACAAGAAACAAACGGGACCACATCAAATGCACACGCTTCTGCCCACTCAAGGAAACCATCGACTCAATGCAAAGACAGCACAACACCTGGGAGAGGAAGTTTGCAAACCACAAATCGGACAAGGGGTGAAAAGCCCAAAGATACAATGAACTCGCACGTCTCCACAAGAAAAAAAACAACAAGCCAATGAAAACCTGGTCAAAAGGTGGAAACAGAGATTTCTCTGAAGAAGATCAAAAGAGGGGTAACAGGTGCATGAAAACTTGTTCACCATCATTGAGTCTCAGGAAAATGAAAATCCAAACTGCAAGGACATAGCAGCTCACTGTGGTCAGAATGGCTATAAGGAAGCAGACAGGAAACAGCAAGTGTCAGAGAGGAGGTGCAGAGTAGGGAAGCCTCCTGCACTGCTGCTGGGAGTGTAAAACAGTGCAGCCAGTATGCCAAGTGGTGTGTAACTGCCTCTGAAATTTAAGAATCCATGTCCCATATGATCCAGCTATTCCTCTCAGGCGTGTTTATCCAAAGAACTCGGAAACACTACCACATAAAGACATGTGCACAGCTGATTTCACCACAGCCTTACTCCCACTATCCAAGACTTCTAAGCCACACTGGTGCCCAGCAAGGGACGAATGCAGAAGGAAGATGGGCTCTAGCCACACAATGTCATACCACTCAGCCGGAACAAAGGAGGCAATCCAGCCATTTGTGACCACCAGAATTGCTGTGAGGGTTTTAGGGGAAGTGAAACAAGCTCCAGGGACAATGTCAAATACCGTAAGATCTCACTTACAAGTAGAAGAAAAAGAAAGCAATAACCAATATGTGGCACGGGATATTTGTGCCTTCCCAGAGGCAAAGCAGTGTGGTGGAGAAGGGTGAAAGATATGATTAGGCACAAGTATGGGGTGAGGGTTTGCAATTCGGCTTACAATGGTGAAGATGATTTAACCTACACAGAAGTCTAAATCGATGAGGATTTAAATCTGGAAGATATAGGATGTTCAACTGCAGTGTTACGGCAATAAATTCACCTAAAATCACGAATCCAAAAAGGTTTCCAGAATGACGGCATAAAGCCCTGGGGACTGAAAGAGATAGGAGAAGGTGAACTTCCAAGCATGGAAAATCACCTCCAAATGCGTACTGATGCTACAGAAAGGTAGACTGTTCCAAATAGATGAAGAGGAATACTACCAAGAGAAGATGATCAGTCCTAAACCCGTGAACGACGGGAAAAGGTTACCGTCCAGGATGTTACAACTGATCACCTTCATGACTAATCCAAAAAGGCCCACTTCTTCCCCCTTCAGGCAAAAGGTTGGTCCAACAGGAGAATTCATGGCTGGCCCTGTGGTGCAGCGTGTAAGTGCCCACGTTCCGCTTGTGTGGCCTGGGCCTCACTCCTTCACATCACGGGTGCTGATCACATGAGCAGTTTTAGGAAATATAGATTTCATGGTACGGTGCAGACAGGGATCATATATAAGTAGCAATTGTGAGGATATGTTATCAATACACACCAGAAAAAGAACCATGAGAATATTACAATCTATGAACGCATCTGGTACACTTCCCCAAAGGAAGAAGGGAGGAAAACATGTGACCTGCTAAGGAGGAATTGCCAGAGTGCTAGAAGATGACATGATCATTGCACATCAGAGGATTGCCTGGGCAACTTCAACTTGGGAGGGAGTCCAGGACTTTCTCTGGGGAAGGTCCTCCCACTTGGCAATCTACACAAGATGTAAGAGATACAACCCAGGATAATCTTACAGGAAAGAAACCACTGTCTAGAGAGAATGTAGCAGGCCTTTCAAAGTTCAAGGAGAAAGTGAGAAACCAACAAGAAATTCAGAAAAAGGAAAACTATCCTACCTGGAAAGGGTGAGGAGTCAGACTGGTCTGAGATGGCTCTGAAACTCTGTGTGCATGCAGGTTGTCAGGACAACTTCGAATTTTGAGGTTGTTTATGACATCATGGTGCACATGTCCCCCAAGATGGCCGCATGGTTACAGTCTGAGGATTGGCCTAGGCTAGGCCATTAAAGAGAGAGATACCCTGAAACAGCTTTGAAAAACAGAAAGCGGGCACAGAAACTGGAACAGAGAAAACAGACTCTGATTCAAGGGATAAGAAAGGAATCCTTGGCAAGAAGCGAGAATAAAGGGACAAGCTCTGAGAGTAAAACACTGTCATCTATTCAAGTCTATGGGGAGGCCATGCTGATTCAAGCTTGCAACTTGATTGGAAACAAGAGGCCAGACTGGGCCTTTTGAGACCTACAGTGTCCTTCTGCCTTAAGCATAATCCAAAGTGAAGAATGATGTCTTGAGCACATTGAAGAGAAGAATCGATGCCTCCTTTCCTATGCCCCTAGCCTACTTCAAAGATCAGTCTCACTTTCCATAGCTCTGGCGTCACGAGGGACCATTAGTTACATGCTAATGTGTCCCAAGAGATGTCTTGGAAGCCTTGAAGGAATGGAGCCCTGTCATGCTTAGGGTATGTCTGTTTGTTTGGAAGTGCTCCACAAGGGTGCTAAAAATCAGCATTTTCCAGAGGGCTTTGTTTTTTGTGAAGGCTGCCCTCCCAGGCTGGAATCCTGTTTGGCTCCAATGACATTCTCTCCCTTCACCTCTTGCCGTAGAAGGATTATTGATTATGTGTTTTGACACCATATGTAAGGACGTTGGCTGAAAATTAGAACATTACAATTCTGTTTCAAGAAAAATAAAGAAGCCAGGGCTGAGGATGTAAGGGAAACAAAGTTCACTCCCTATAGAAATAAAGTAAGCCCTTATCTAGATGGAATCTAGGGGAACGTTCAAGTGTCAGGGGTCAAGTTTGAAACTACCCAAATCCAGAAAACGAGAGAAAAATATCTTTTCTGGAGAGAGGAATTCATCATATTTGTCTAATTTGTCTCGGAACCATTATGTTCATGAAGGGTGTTGGCAGGACCCCCGTGAAATTTGGAGTTTCTGATCTCAGGATGTCAAAAAACCCCAGATGACCACTTGTTCTCCGGGCTTAGTTTGACAAACGCTAGAATAGCAAAGATTCCTACGAGTGACAAGTGCAAATACAAAGACAACAACCAAGAATCACGAAAGGACTCACACCTCGCCCTAGAGAACATACGGTGACTACAGGAATGCAAAATTAACCACTTGCAATGAAGCAGAACACACTGATAAGCATGTCTAAGGGAGATAGCTGAGAAAGACCATGACGATTATACTATGGAAAAGAAAAAAAAGGTCCCAGAAAATGGAAGCCGAACAGAAATCACACCTGAATAATCCACAATGAACGATGATGTCAGTCTTTAGACAGACTCTGGTTGATCATTTGAAAGTCAGAGAAATTCACAAGCCAAAACACGGCAGTGAATGTCAAACCTGGGCTAACTGGGAAGGATGAGTTATGAGACTGCTCCAAGCGGGCTCTGAAACCCTGTGTCTATGAAGCTTGCCGGGACAGCAGAGACACAATTATGACGAATCCTCTGACAGCACAGTGGACCCGAAAAACAACCTGGCCTCATCTACACAGTGTCAGAGTTGGGCTCAAGTAGAAATTTCAAGTACCACTGCACTCAACTGCAGGTTGCCATTGGAACAGGAAAGGGGCTGGCCGGTGGTGCAGAGGTGAGGTCCGCACCTTTTGTGTAAGTGGCCCGGTTTGGGCTGGGTGGAATTATGGGGCTGAGCCTCCTCACCACTGCTTCAGTCATTGTGCGGCAGCCGTCTGAGGTAGTGTAGAGGCAGATAGGAAGGGACGTTAGACAGGGCCAGACTTCCACAGCAAACACAGGAGCATTATCAGCAGATGTGAGGACAGCAATGCAATTCTGCCCAAACAAAACCAAGTGAATGTTGCAAAGAATAGAAAAATTGAAGCTAAAAAAAAAAAAAACAGCTTGCCAGTGAGAAGAATAAGATCTTTATGAAGAACCTTAGCAAAACAGGTGAAAGCTATGTCAATCGAAAACTAGCAAACGTTTGGGGAAAGAAATTCAAGAAGACACAAGGAGAAAGAAGGATATTCCAGGTTCTAGGAATGGAAGAATTAGCACACTTGAATCGTCCATTCCGGAGAAAGGAATCTCTGGATTCCATGCAATCCCAGTCAAAGTTGCAGCAATATTGGCCACAGAGACAGAAGAGAGAATCCGAAAGTTTCTACCCAGCAACAAGGGACCCTGAGTAGGCAAAGGAATCCTCAGGAAAACGAAAAAAGCAGGACGTGTCACACTTTCTGATTTCAACATATACAACGAAGCGATAGGTACCGAAACGTCACAGTCTGGGCCCAAAAACAGGCACGCAGACCCATGTAACATAATCGACACCCCAGAGCCCAAGGGAAACGTACATGGACAGCCCATTTTGGACCAGGGAGCCAAGAGGAGACAGCGGAGAATGGAGAGTCTCTACAATAAAGGGTGCTGAGAAGACTGCACAGCCACATGGAACACAACGAGAGTACACCATGATCTTACACCTGGCACACACACCACCTGAAATGGATTAAAGCCTTGAATGACAGACTTGAAACCGTGAACCTTGTGGCAGAAGACATAGGCAGAGTGCTCTTTGCCATCTGTCTGAGCCGCCTATTTGGAAGAAGCATGTCGGACTGGGCAAGGGCAACAAAGTAAACAAGAAACAAACGGGACCACATCAAATGCACACACTTCTGCCCAGTCAAGGAAACCATCGACACAATGCAAAGACAACACAACAACTGGGAGAGGATGTTTGCAATGCACACATCGGACCAGGGGTGAAAACCCCAAAGATACAATCAACTCACACGTCTCCACAAGAAACACAACAAGCCAATGAAAACCTGGGCAAAAAATAGAAACAGAGATTTCTCCCCAGAAGATCGAAAGAGGGCCAACAGGTTCATGAAAACTTGTTCACCATCATTAAGTCTCAGACCAATGCAAATCCAAACTGCAAGGACATGGCAGCTCACTGTGGTCAGAATGGCTATAAGGAAGCAGACAGGAAGCCACAAGTGTCAGAGAGGAGGTGGAGAGAAGGGAAGCCTCCTGCACTGCTGGTGGGAGTGTAAACGGGTGCAGCCAGTACTCCAAGCGGTGTGGAACTGCCTCAGAAATTGAAGAATCCATGTCCCATATGATCCAGCTATTCCTCTGTGGCGTGGTTATCCAAAGAACTTGGAAACACTAACGCATAAAGACATTTGCACCACTGAGTTCAGCACAGCCTTACTGCCGCTGTCCAAGACTTGGAAGCCACCCTGGTGCTCAGCAAGGGACTAATGGAGAAGGATGATGGGCTATAGCCACACAATGGCATGCCACTCAGCCAGAACAAGGTATGCAAGAAAGCCATTTGTGACCACCAGAATGGCTGTGAGGGTTTTAGGGGAAGTGAAACAACCCCAAGGGAGAAAGTCAAAAAGGTAGGATCTCACTGACAAGGAGAAGGAAAAGCAAGCGCTACCCAACAGGTGGCACGGGACAATTGATTGGGGGTTCCCAGAGGCAAAGCGGGGCAGTGGGGGAGGGTGAAATAGATGATGAGGCACAAGGGTGTGCTGAGGACCTGTGATTCGGCTTAAGTTGTTGAAGATGATGTAAGCTCGACAGAAGTCTAAATCGATGAGGATGCAAATCGGAAAGATATAGGATGTTCTAATGCAGGGTTATGGCAATAAATTCACCTAAAATAAAAAATCCAAAAAGGGGTCCAGCATGACGGCATAAAGCTTTGGGGCTGAAAGAGATTAGAGAAGGTGAACTTCCAAGGATGGAAAATCACCTCAACATGCCTACTCATGCTACAGGAATGTAGAGCATTCCAAATAGGTGAAGAGGAATACTACCAAGAGAACATGATCCGTCCTAAACCCATGAACCAACGGAAAATGTTACCGTCCATGATGTTACTAGTAATCACGTTCATGAATAATCCAAACAGGCCCACGTCTTCCCAAGTTCAGGCAAAAGGTTGGTCCAAAAGTCCAATTCAGGGCCGGCCCTGTGGTGGAGGAGGTAAGTGTCCACGTTCCGCTTGGGCACCCCGGCCTCACTCTTTCACATCACGGGTGTAGATCACATTAGCAGTGTTAGGAAATATAGATTTCATGGTAATATGAGGACAAGGATCATAAATAATTTGCAATTGTGAGGATAAGTTATCAAAACACACCAGAAAAAGAACCATTAGAATATTACAATCTATGAACGCATCTGGTACACTACCCCAAAGGAAGAAGAAAGGAATACATGTGACCTGCCAAGGTGGAATTGGCAGAGTGCTAGGAGATGACATGATCATTGCACATCGGAGGATTGCCTGGGCAACTTCAACTTGGGAGGGAGTCCAGGGTTTTCTCAGGGGAAGGTCCACCCACTTGGCCATCTACACAAGGTATAAGAGATACAACCCAGGATAAGCTTACAGGAAAGAAACCAGTGTCTAGAGAGAATGTAGCAGGCCTTTCAAAGTTCGAGGAGAAAGTTAGAAACCGACAAGAAATCTGGAAAAATGAAAACTATCCTACCTGGAAAGGCTGAGGAGTCAGACTGGTCTGAGATGGCTCTGAAACTCTGTGTGCATAGAGGTTGTCGGGACAACTTAGAATTTTGAAGTTGCTTATGACATCACAGTGAGCATGTCCACCAAGGTGTCCGCATGGTTACAGTCTGAGGCTTGGCCTTGGCTAGACTATTAAAGGGAGAGACACCCAAAAACAGCTTTGATAAACAGAAAGTGGACACCAAAACTGGAGGAGATAAAACAGACTCTGATTCAAGGGATAAGAAAGGAATCCTTGGCAAGAAGCGAGAATAGGGGGACAAGCACGGACAGGAGATCATTGTCATGTATTCAAGTCTATGGGGAGGCCATGTTGATTCAAGCTTGAAACTTGATTGGAAACAAGAGGCCAGACTTGGGGCTCATGTGACCTACTTTGTCCTTTTGCCTTAAGCATAATCCAAAGTCAAGAATGATGTCTTGAGGACATTGAAGTGAATAACCGATGCCTGCTTTCCTAGGCCCAGGGCTTTCTTTGATGATCAGTCTCACTTTCCATACCTCTGGTGTCACTGGGGCCCACTGGGTACACGCTAATGTGTTCCAAGAGATTTCTTGGAAAGCTTGAAGGAATGGACCGCTGTCATGCTTGGGGTATGTCTCTTTGTTTGAAAGGGCTCTACAAGGGTGCTGAAAAGCACCCTTTTGCAGAGGACTTAGTTCCTTTTTGAAGGCGGCCCTCCAAGTCTGGAGTGCTCAGTTTGGCTCCAATGAAATTCTCTCCCCCTACCTCTTGCCGTATAAGGATTATTGACTATGTGTTTTGACACCATATGTAAGGAAGTGGGCTGAAAATTAGAACATTACAATTGTGTTTCTAGAAAAATAAACAGGCAAGGTCTGAGGATTTAAGTCAAACAGATGGCACAACCTATAGAAATAAGGTCAGCCCGTATCTAGACGGAATCTAGGCGAACGTTCAAGGATCGGGGGTCAAGTTCGAAACTTCCGAAATCCAGAAAATAGACAGAAAAATATCTTTCCTGGAGAGAAGAATTCATCAGATTTGTCTAATTTGTCTCGGAAACATTGTGTTCATGAAAGGGGTTGCCAGGACCACCTCGAAGTTGGAGTTTCTGATCTCAGGATGTCAAACAAACCCAGAAGACCACGTGTTCTCAGTGCTTATTTTGACCTAGGCTAGGATAGCAAAGATTCCTACAAGTGACCAGTGCAAATTCAAAGAAAACTAGCAAGAGTCACGAAAGCACTCACTCCTCGGCCTAGAACACATGAGGTCATTAAAGAAATACAAAATTAATCACTTGGAATGAAGGAGAATGGACTGATTAGCATGTCTAAGGGAGATAGCTGAGAAAGACCCTGACGAGTATACTATGGAAAAGAAAGAAAGGTCCCAGAAAATGGAAGGCCAACAGAAATCACATCTGAATAATCCACAATGAAAGATGATGTCCGTCTTTAGACAGACTCTGCTTGAACGTTTCAAAGTCAGAAAAATTCACAAGCCACAAAACAGCAGCGAAGGTCAAACCTGGGCTAACTGGGAAGGGTGAGTTATGAGACTGCTCTAAGCAGGCTCTGAAACCCTGTGTCCATGAAGCTTGCCAGGACAGCAGAGACACAATTATGACAAATCCTCTGAAATCACAGTGTAGACGAAAATCAACCTGGCCTTATATACAGTGCCAGAGTTGGGCTCAAGTAGCATATTCAAATCCCATTGCACTCAACTGCATCTTGCCAGTGGAACATGAAAGGGGCAGGCCAGTGGTGCAGTGGTGAGGTCTGCACCTTCTGGGTCGGTGGCCCGGGTTCAGCTGATTGGAATACTGTGGGTGAGCCTGCTCACCACTGCTTCAGTCATTATGGGGCATACATCTGAGGTAGTTCAGAGGCAGATGGGAAGGGACGTTAGACAGGGCCAGACTTCCACAGCAAATACAGGAGCATTGTCTGCAGGTGTGAGCTCAATGATGCACTTCTGCCAAAACAAAACCAGTTAAAAGTTGCAAAGAATAGAAAAACTGAAGCTAAACAAAAAAAAAAAAAACAAACCAGCTTGCTAGTGAGAAGAATAAGATCTTTGTGAAGAACCTTAGTAAAACAGGTGAAAGCTATGTCAATCGAAAACTAGCAAACATTTGGGGAAAGAAATTCAAGGAGACACACGGAGAAAGAACGATATTCCAGGATCTTGGAATGGAAGAATTAACACACTTGAAACATCCATACCGGAGAAAGGAATCTCTGGATTCCATGAAATCCCAGTCAAACTTGCAGCAATATTGGCCACAGAGATAGAAGAGAGAATCCGAAAGTTTCTAGCCAGCAACAAGAGACCCTGAGTAGGCAAAGGAATCCTCAGGAAAACAAAGAAAGCAGGACATGTCACACTTTCTGATTTGAACATATAGGACGAAGCGCTAGGTACTGAAACGGCACGGTCTGGGCCCAAAAACAGGCACACAGACCCATGCAACAGAATCGACAGCCCACAGCCCAACTCAAACGCATATGTACATCCCATTTTGGACCAGGGAGTCAAGAGGAGACAGTGGAGAAAGGAGAGTCTGTAGAATAAACGGTGCTGGGAAGCCTGCACAGCCACATGGACACAACGAGAGTAGACCATGGTGTTACACCTGGCACACACACCACCTCGAAATGGATTAAAGCCTTGAATGGCAAACTTGAAACCGTGAACCTTGTAGAAGAAGACAAGGACAGAGTCCACTTTGCCATCTGTCTGAGCCCCCTATTTGGAAGAAGCATGTCGGACCACGAAAGGGCAACAAAGGAAACAAGAAACAAATGGGACCACATCAAATGCACACGCTTCTGCCCACTCAAGGAAACCATCGACTCAATGCAAAGACAGCACAACAACCATGGGAGGATGTTTGCAAAGCACACATAGGACAAGGGTTGAAAAGCCCAAAGATATAATCAACTCGCATGTCTCCACAAGAAAAAAAACAAGAAGCCAATGAAAACCTGGGCAAAAGATGGAAACAGAGATTTCTCCCAAGAAGATTGAAAGAGGGCCAACAGCTGCATGAAAACTTGTTCACCATCATTAATTCTCATGCCAACGCAAATCCAAACTGCAAGGACATAGCAGCTCACTGTGGTCAGAATGGCTATAAGGAAGCAGACAGGAAACAAGTGTCAGAGAGGAGGTGGAGAGAGTGGAAGCCTCCTGCACTGCTGGTGGGAGTGTAAACAGGTGCAGCCACTACTCCAAGCAGTGTGGAACTGCCTCAGAAATTTAAGAATCCGTGTCTCATATGATCCAGCTATTCCTCTGTGGCGTGTTTATCCAAAAAACCCGGAAAAACTACTGCATAAAGACATGTGCACCACTGAGTTCACCACTGCACTACTGCCGCTATTGAAGACTTGGAAGCCACCCTGGTGTCCAGCAAGGGACGAATGCAGAAGGAAAATATGCTGTAGCCACACAATGGCATACCACTCAGCCGGAACAAAGGAGGCAATCCAGCCATTTGTGACCACCAGAATGGCTGTGAGGGTTTTAGGAGAGTTGAATCAAGCTCCAGGGAGAAAGTCAAATACCATAGGATCTCACTTACAAGGAGAAGAATAAGCAAGCACTAAACAACAGTTGGCACGGGACATTTGATTGGGGGTTCCACAGGCAAACAGGGGCGGTGGGGGAGGGTGAAAGAGATGATGAGGCACAAGTGTGTGGTGAGGGCCTGTCATTAGGCTTACGCTGGTGCAGATGATGTAAGCTACGCAGAAGTCTAAATTGATGAGGATGCAAATCTGAAAGATAAAGGATGTTCTAATTCAGGGTTATAGCAATAAATTCGCCAAAAATGAAAAATCGAAAAAGGGGTCCAGAATTACGGCATAAAGCTTTGGGGGCTGAAAGAGATTAGAGAAGGTGAACTTCCAAGGATGGAACGTCCTCTCAAAATGCTTACTGATGCTACAGAAAGGTAGACCATTCCAAACAGATGAAGAGGAATACTACCAAGAGAACATGATCCGTCCTAAACCCATGAACCAACGGAAAATGTTACCGTCCATGATTTTACTACTAATCACCTTCACGAATAATGCAAACAGGCCCACGTCTTCCCATTTCAGGCAAAAGGTTGGTCCAAAATTACAATTCAGGGCTGTCTCTGTGATGGAGCGCGTAAGTGCCCACGTTCCTCTTGGGCGGCCCAGGCCTCACTGTTTGACATCACGGGTGCACATCACATTAGCAGTGTTAGGAAATATAGATTTCATGGTACTATGCGGACAGGGATGATAAATAAGTTGGAATTGTGAGGATACGTTATCAATACGCACCAGAAAATGAACCATGAGAATATTACAATCTACGAAGGCATCTGGTACACTTCCCCAAAGGAGAAAGGAAGGAAAACATGTGACCTGCCAAGGTGGAATATGCAGAGTGCTAGGAGATGACACGATCATTGCGCATCAGAGGATTGCCTGGGCAACTTCAACTTGGGAGGGAGTCCAGGACTTTCTCAGGGGAAGGTCCACCCACTTGGCCATCTACACAAGGTATAAGAGATACAACCCAGGATAATCTTACAGGACAGAAACCAGTGTCTAGAGAGAATGTAGCAGGCCTTCAAAGTTCGAGAAGAAAGTTAGAAACTAACAAGAAATCCAGAGAAAGGAAAACTATCCTACCTGGAAAGGGTGAGGAGTCAGACTGGTCTGAGATGGCTCCGAAACTCTGTGTGCATGGAGGTTGTCAGGACAAGTTAGAATTTTGAGGTTTTTTATGGCATCACAGTGACCATGTCCCCGTCGTTTTCTAACTTTCTCTTCTAACTTTGAAAGGTCTACTACATTCTCTCTACACACCGGCATCTTTCCTTTAAGATTATTCTTGGTTTTATCTCTTATCTTTTGTGGATATGCTTAAACTGGTGGACTTTCCCCGGAGACAGTCCTGGAGGCCATCCCAAGTTGAAGTTGCCCATTCAATTGCCTGATGCACAATGATCATGTGATCTCCCGGCAGTCTGACAATTCCACCTTGGCAAGTCACATGCTTTCGTTCCTTCATCATTTGGGGAAGTGTACCTGATGCGTTCACAGATTGTAATATTCTCAAGGTTGTCTTTCTGGTGTGTATTGATAAGGTCTCCTCACCATTTCTACTTGTTTATGTTCTCTGTGCCCATCAGACCGTGTAATCTGGATTTCCTAATGCTTGTAATATGGTCTACACCCGTGATGCTAACCGTTGAAACCCGGTCAGCTCAAGCGGAACATGTGCACTTACCCGCTACACCACAGGGCTGGCCCTGAATTGGACTTTTGGACCAAACTTTGGCCTGAACTTCGGAATATGTTGGCCTGCTTCGATCATTTGTGAAGGGAATCAGTAGTAACATCATGGATGGTAACATTTTCCTTTGGGTCATGAGTTTGGCTCGGACAATGTTCTCTTGCTAGTATTCCTCTTCATCTCTTTGCAAAGGTCTACCTTTCAGTAGCATCATTAAGCATTTGGAGGTGATTGCCAATCCTTGGAAGTTCATCTTCTCTAATCTGTTTCAGCCTCCAAAGCTTTAGGCCGTAAATCTGCACCCCTCTTTGGAGTTTTGATTTTATGTGAATTGATTGTCATAACCCTACATTGTAAGATCCTATAGCTTTCAGATCTACATCCGCATAGATTTAGACTTCTGTGTAAGTTACATCATCTTCACCACCGTAAGCCTAATTACAGGCCCTCACCACACACTTGTGCCTAATCAGCTCTTTCTCCCTCCGGTGGCTGCCCCCATTTCCCTCTGGGAACTACCAATCCTATGTCACGTGCTACCTGTTTGTTGGTCCATTTTTCCTCTTCTCGTTGTGCATGAGATCCTGTGGTATTTGACCTTTCCCCAGGGCTTTTTTCAGTTCCCCTAATACCCTCAGGAGCCTTTCTGGTGTTCACAAATGGCTGCACTGCCTCCGTTCCTACAACTGAGTGTTATGCCATTGTGTGGCTATAGCCCATCTTCCTTCTTCTTTCGTCACATTATGGGGACCAGGGCGGCCTCGAAGTCTTGGATATCGGGAGTAAGGCTGTGGTGAGCACAGTGGTGCACGGATCTCTATGCGTTAGTGTTTCCAAGTTCTTTGGATAAATATGCTGCCAAGGACTACCTGCATCTTATGGTAGATGGATTCTGACATTTCTGAGGCTGTTCCACACAGCTTTGCATAGTGGCTGCACCGGTTTACACTCCCACCATCAGTGCAGGAGGCTTCTCTTCTCTCCACCTCCTCTCCGAAACCTGTGGTTTCCTGTCTTCCTCTGTATAGCCCTCTGACCACTGTGAGCTGCTGTCTCATTGCCGTTCGGATTCACATTGACCAGAGACTTAATGATAATGAGCATGTTTTCATATAGCCTGTTGGCCATATTTCTATCTTCCTGGGAGAAATGTCTGTTTCCATCTTTTTAACAGGTTGTATTGGGCTCGTTGTTTTTTTTCCTGTGGAGACGTATGACTTCATTGGATCTTTTGGCTATTCACCTCTTCTCCGATGTGTGGTTTGCAAACATCCTGTCGCAGTTGTTGTGCTGTCTTTGCATTGAGCCGATGGTGTCGTTGGCTGGGCAGAAGGTTCTGCGTTGGATGGAGTCCTGCTTGTTTCTTGTTTCCTTTCTTGCCATTGCTCAGCCACACATGCTTCTTCAAAACAGGCAGCCAAGCCAGATGGCAAAGAGCAAGCTGCCTGCGTTTTCTCCTCGCAGTGTCACGGTTTCAAGTCTTCCATTCAAGGCCTGAATCCATTTCGAGGTGGTGTATGTGCCTGGTGTAACATCATGGTCTACTCTCATTGTGTTACATGCGGCTGTGCAGTCTACCCAGCACCGTTTCTTGTCGAGACTCTACTTTCTCTGCTGTCTCCTCTTGGCTCCCTGGTCGTAAATGGGCTGTCCATGGATGTGTGAGTTGACCTCTGGGGTCTCGATTCTGTTGCATAGGTCTGTGTGCCTATTTTGTGGTCCAGGCTGTGCTGTTTCGGGACCTAGCTCTTTGTTCTATATGTGGCATTCAGAAAGGGTGATAATTGCTGCTTTGTTCGTTTTATTCAGGATTCCTGTGTCTATTCAGGGTCATTTGTTGCTGGATAGAAACTTTAGGATTCTCTCTCCTATTTGTGTGGGAAAGATTGCTGCAACTTTGACTGGGACTGCATGGAATCCAGACATTGCTTTGTCGTCAAAAATAATCCATAACCAATCTATAAATGAAACTTTGGGTGAGCTTACTCTGAGCTTAAATCAGAGGATTATAACCCGGGGCCTTTCTTCCCAAAAGAAGAAAGGGCATCAAAGAAGTGGGGTGCACAGACTGGTTATATGCTCCCAGAGAGGATGTTTCACATAGGATTGAAATGTCCCATTTACAATAGTCGCGAGCCTGCTCTGTTGGCACAGTGATTGATGGAAATAGCAGGTAGGTCTTCTATCTCAGTGAACACAGCACGGTGGCGGTCTGTTGTCTCCAGCTGACTGGTCACAGGTGGGCTGGGTGGTCAAAGGTGAGTGCAGCAATGTGCTCATAGCCTAGGACAAAATGCTTATCCCTAAGGAAATGTTAATGTTGGGGGACGTCGCACCTTTATCTCAAGGGCCATAGGAAATGTCTAAGCAGATATGCAATGCGTGCTAAATAGCCATAGTCAGGCCCTTTTGGAAAAAACAAAATCAGGCCGAATTAGGTCTATACCAAATGGCTTCCTCATATACTCCAATATGTCTTATTGCTTCCCATTTTTATTTGTCAGCTTTATGCCGTATGGACGTTTCAAGTGTGTCCGTTGTTGCATTCGAAGGGCACGGAATAGCCTTGCGTTTCCTTGTGACTTGTGGAATTTCTTTCCCCAAAACTTTGCTAGTTTTTGGTTTCCATCGCTTCCTCCTGTTTGGCAAAGCTTATTCGTAGGTATAATTTTCTTCTCACTGGCATGGGTCTTTTTTATTTTGAGGTTCAGCTTTTCTATTCTTTGCAACTTTTAATTGGTTTTGCTTTGGCAGAAGTTTATGGCTGTGCTCAAATCTGCTGGCCATGCTGTTGTATTCTCTGAGGAAGAGTGGTGCTCTCTAAAGTCGCTTCCCATCTGCCTCTACAATAGGTCACATGCCTGGCACAGAATGGCTGGACGATCATTGAGGAGGCTGACCCCCAGGATTCCACGTGGCTGACCCTGTGCTATTGACCCAAAAGAAGTGGACTCCACACTGCCCCACTGGCCAGCCCCTTTCATGTTCCATTGGCAACCTGCAGTTGACTGGAATGGGACTTGAATATGCTACTTGAGCCCAAATCTGGCCGGGTGTAGATGAGCCCAGCCTGTTTATCTGGCACACTGTGATGTCGGAGGATTTGTCAGAATCGTGTCTCCTCTGTCCAGTCTAGCTTCGTGGACACAGGCTTCAGAGCCTGCGGGAAGCAGTCTCATAACTCACCCTTCCCAGTTAGACCAGGTTTGACCTTAGCTTTAATTTTTGGGGTTGTGAGTTTCTCAGACTTTCCAGCGTTCAAGCAGAATCTGTCTAAAGACTGATGTCGATCACTGTGGATTATTCACATGTGATTTCTGTTGGCCTTCCATTTGACAGGACCTTATTTTCTTTTCCATCGTCCAATCGTCATGGTCTTTCTGAGGTATCTCCCTTTGGTATGCTTATCAGTGCGTTCTCCTTCATTCCAAGTTATGAATTTTGCATTTCTTTAATCACCTTAGGTTCTGTAGGCTGAGGTGTGAGTCCTTTCGTGATTGTTGGGTGTTGTCTTGGAATTTTTATAGGTCACTTGTAGGAATCTTTGCTATCCTGGTCGAGTTGACACTGAGCCCTGAGAACTCGTGGTCGTCTTGGCTGGTTTGCCATTCTGAGATCAGAAACTACAGATTTGTGGGGGTCCTGGCAACCACCTTCACGGACATTATGTTTCTGAGACAAGTTAGCAAAATCTGATGAACTCCTCTCTCCAGGTAACAGATTTTTCTGTTTCTTTTCTGGATTTGGGAAATTTCGAAGTTAACCCCTGATCCTTGGGTGCTCCACCAGATTAGGTCTAGATACTGGCTTACTTTATTTCCACAGGGTTTTCTATTGGTTTGACTTACATCCTCAGCTCTGGCATGTGTAGTTTTCTTTAAATATAATGGTAGTGTTCTAATTTTCAGCCAACCCCCTTCCATATGGTGTCAAAACACAGAGTCAGTACTCCTTCTACGGCAAGAGATAATGGGAGAGAATTTCATTGGAGTCCAACTGAGCACGCTAGCCTGGGGGGGCAGCCTTCACACAGGAATGAAGCCCTCTGGAAAAGGGTGCTTTCCAGCACACTTCCAGTGTCCTTCCAAACCAGCAGAAATACTCAAAGAATGACAGGTGTGCATTTCTTCAAGGCTTCAAAGAGATGTCTTGGGACACATTAGCATGTACCCAGTGGGCCCCCATGACTCCAGAGCTGTGGAAAAGGAGACTTCTCTTCAAAGGATGCTAGGGGCGTAGGACGGAGGCTTCTATTCTTCTCTTCAATGTCCTCAAGAGATCATTCTTGACTTTGGATTATGAGTAAGGCAGAAGGCCAACGTAGGACTGAAAGGCGCCAAGTCCAGCCTCTTGTTTCAAATCAAGTTTCAAGGTTGAATCAGCACGGCCTCCACATCTACTTGAGTAGATGACAATGTTCTCCTCTCAGCGCTTGTCCCTCTATTAGCGCTTCTTCCAAGTGATTCCTTTCTTATCCCTTGAATCAGCGTCTTTTTGATCTCTTCAAGTTTCTGTGCCTGGTTCCTGTTGGGAAAAGCTGTTTTTTCGGTATCTCTCACTTCACTTTCACAGCCTAGGCAAATACTCGCCCTGGAAACATGCGGCCATCTTTGGTGACATGTTCACCGTGATATCATAAACACCCTCGGATTTTTCTAAGTTATCCTGACAACGTCCATGCACACAGTGTTTGAGAGCCATCTCATACCAGTCTGAAGACTCCATCATTCCAGGTAGGATAGTTCTCCTTGTTCTGCATTTCTTATCAGTTTCTAACATTCTCCTCGAACATTGAAAGGTCTACTACCTTCCCTCCAGAGACCGTTTTCTTTCCTTTAAGATTATCCTGGGTTTTACCTCTTAACTTTTGTGGATATGGCCAAATGGGTGGATTTTCCACAGAGAAAGTCCTGGAGTCCCTCCCAAGTTGAATTCGCCCAGGCAATCCTCTGACTCGTGTGATCACCTGGCAGTCTGACAATTCCACCTTGTCGGGTCACATGTCTTCCTTCCTTCATCATTTGGGGACGTGTACCTGATACGTTCATAGATTGTAATATTCTCATGGTTCCTTTTCTGGTGTGTATTGATAAGTTCTCCTCACAATTTCTACTTCTTTATGATCTCTGTGCCAACCATACCTTGAAATATGGATTTCCCATTGCTATTAATCTGATCCCCACCCGTGATGCTAGGCAGTGCTGCCCGGGCCGCTCAAGAGGAATGTGGGCACTTACTTGCTACACCACAGCGCCAGCCCTGAATTGGACTTTTGGAGCAATCTTTTGCTGAACTTGCTAAGAAGCAGGCCTTTTTCGATCATTCCTGAAGGTAATTAGTAGTGACCTCATAGAGGGTAACATTTTCCCTTGGTTCATGAGTTTAGCACGGAACACATTCTCTTTGTAGTATTCATCTTAATCTATTTGCAATGGTCGACCATTCTGTAGCATCATTAAGCATTTTGAGGAGCTTCACAACCCTTAGAAGTTCATCTCTCTAATCTCTTTCAGCATCAAAAGCTTTATGCCGCAAATATGCACGCCTTTTAGGATTTTTTCTTTCCCTCTTGGAACCACCAATCCAAAGGGAAGGCCGGTATCCAAAGCTAGAATGCTCAGTTTGGCAACAATGAAATTCTCTCCCCCATCCCTCGCCATAGAAGAGTATTGCTTATGTGCTTTGACACCATATGTGAGGAAGTTGTCTGAAAATTAGAACATTACACTTATATTTAACAAAAAATAAACATGACAGAGATGACGATGTAAGTCGAACTAACGAATCCTACAGAAATAAAGTAAACCAGCATCCAGACGTAGTCTACTGAAATGATCAAGGATCCAGGGTCCACTTCGAGCGTCCCCAAATTCAGAAAAGAGACATAAAAATATCTTACCTGGAGACAGGAATTCATCAGATTTCTCTAATTTGTCTCGGAAACATTATGTCCATATGGTGGTTGCCAGGATAACCTAGAATTTGGAGATTCTGATCTCAGAATGTCAAACCAACCAAGATGACCTCGTGTTCTCAGTGCTCCATTGGACCTAGGCTAGGATAGCAAAGATTCCTTTAAGTGAACGATAGAAATTCAAAGACAATACCCAAAAATCACGAAAGCACTCACACGTCGGCCTAGAGAACATATGGTGACTAAAGAAATACAAAATTAATAACTTGAATGAAGGAGAAGGGACTGATAAGCATATCTATGGGAGACAGCTGAGAAAGACTATGACAATTGATGTGGATTAAGGCTGCCCCAGCTCGAAAAGCCCAAGGTTATCTGGTGGACATGCAGAACTATATGACCCGGTGAATTTCTTTTGGTATGAATTAGAGGTGCCCCAGTGAGAGAAGCCCAGGTCATGCTCACCTACATGTCTATCTATATGGCCAGATTAGTATCTAATATTATATGACCACACAATAACCAGACCCCATCTGAACTGAAATCATTTAATGACGTTTACATCATATTTTCTTTTTCCAGTAAAAATAAGTCATGTACCCATGACTCATAAAATTAGCCCTTACCCTCAACTCAGGGCAGCAACAGGAGCTCTGAATGCCCATGGGTCCTTTCCGGCTTCAACAGCAGCAGCAGCTCTTCGCTGCCCATGGGTCCTGTCCCCATGCATGCAGCTCTACACTGCCCATAGATCCTGTCCCCATGCAGCAACTCTTTACTGCCCATGGGTCCTGTCCCCATGTTATCCTGTAACGTTCACTAAATAAAAGTGCACCACTACCAGACGTTGAGAGTCCAAGAAATCTTTCAACATTTCAGCTCGCTGAGCCTGCATCATATCTTGTGTCCTGTATGGGGAACTTGCTTCGTCAGTTTTTGAGCTTGACTTCTGGTAAGTGCCCCTTTCTTCCTGGTGCCTCTCTCTTTTTCGAGGATGGATCTAAACTCACTTCTCCATCAGGAACTTTCTTGGTTAACTCTATGAATCGATGTTTGTTGCCCATGGCTACTCTATGGGGCAAATCATGGCATTCAGCTTGAAGAGAATCAGTAGCTTAAGCCTCAGGGTGATGTAGCATGAATTAATCCATTCCTTCCTGACTCTATCTCTAATATATAATATATTACCTGGGCATGCATAGGCCACTTAAATCATTAGGATGGTTGGCAATCTGCAAGACTCCGGTGGAAGGTTTCTTCTCCTAAGGCTGGATTGGGATACCTCCCATGGCACCTGACCAGGCTCTGAACTGTGCAAATGTCCCAATCGGGAATCGAGTTCAAGGAAACTACCAAAGTCTAACCTTTGCTTGAGTATGGGAAACCCTTCTTCAGAGAATGACTCCAACACGCAATTGGGTAGAATGTCCCTCAGAGCGGCGGAAAATTCCTCACACTTTTTCTCCATTATGTTCTCTCTTAAACTTCTCCTTTTGTCTCAGGGACCATTCACCAGGCACCTATTACTGCCAGGCAGAATAGGAAAGATGTTCACCAGGCACCTGTTACTGCCAGGCATCTGAGGGAAGGTATACAAGAGATGCAATGCTGGCAGACACCCCCGTCACCCCTTGCTATAGGAAACCCACAGTAGGAACAACAGGTGGGATGCTTCCCTAGGTTCAGGGGCGATTTTCAAGGTAATGGACATGTCTCTTTCATCTTTGTTAGAGATACAATGGCCATTTTCGTCTCCTTTTGAGCTTTGCAACTGGGAAACAAAGAAATCTTTCAAGAGTCAAGTCCTCCAACACTGGGAGCCCCAACTTTGGCTTTCTGGGCCTGATCACCCTGGCGACCCCAGTAGGGTGCCCTCTGTTGGCGGTTGACTCATTGAGTATTTTAGTCACCTACTGAGTTGGCTATGAGGGTAGGAAATCTGTGATTTTTTCTGTCAATAGTCATGCTACGGTAGTGTGCCACAGCACGGGAACTGTTGTGTGACTGTTATCTTGAGAACCCTCTGAGCGGCCATGAGGGTGAGGTCTGGTGTCTTCTTTTCCTTTCTTTGTTTTGGTCATCATCTCCTCTGTTGTCACCAAGTCGAGGTTAAGATCAGGCTGGACCTGATCAGAACCTGCACCTTCTGTGAAATCGAAAAACTTGAAAACATTTTTCAAGGGACTCAACTCTCAACCCGGGTACTTGGAACCCCGGCCCCCAGTCAGTTCCAGGCCTTTTTAGGAACTCAGAAAACACATAAAATTGAATACAACTCCATCGTTCTCCACTCCACTGTCAGTCGCACACTGGCTTTACTGTCATGGGGAATGCCATAAGCATCCCCAGAGACTCACCACTCAGGGTCATTCTAACTAATTAGAAACACTTTCAATTGTCTGGGCTATGGCACAGAAACTGCAGCTGGGAGAAAGTTTGTGAGGTTTCTCTGTGCATTCTTTATGGTGCAGTTGGACAGGTAGATCAACCTAGAACGTCCTTCAAGTTACAGTCCAGTTTCTGAGAAATCAAGAGCAACCGTCCTTAGAAAGTCCTTGCAAGACTGGAAAGACAGTTCTAGAGGCAGCTCAGTTTCGACCTAGTTCCTTTATCATGAAAAGAATTATCATCCCTCCTCTCCAGGAACTACTACCTAGCCCATCACTCACAGTTAAGACTGAAAAAAAGAAAGGAGGGGAAAGGATAAATGGCCATAAGTGTGTCATTGCAAAAAGTATAGCATCTAGAGAGTCTTCTCCATAAGCATTAGTAAAAAGGCTCAAAACAAAGTTTGGATTCATAACTGGTGAGCTTTATATTATTGTACCTGATTCACGGGAGTAGCTTTTAAAACGATAGTTGTACAGTCTCTGTGTATGTGTGTCTATGTGTACGTTATACATGTGATATTTTTACCCCTGGATGATATGGCCAAAATAAAGATCTCTGTTTAGTTGGCTTAAAGTAAGTGCTTTCATAAATTCTAAATGTAGTAGAAATTAACTCAGTGCCTTTCAAAGTTAACATCATGTGAATTAACCTTTGGTAAATGAAAGCTTCTTTAAGTTTGTTGGTTTGATTGAAAATAGTTTTGTTGTCAGAGTTGTCAGTATTTGCATAGGATGCAGGCATTCAGACTCGGTTTACTAGTCATATAAGTTCACGTTGTCTGCTAAATTTGTCAGCAAAATAATATATTCAAATGATGACCAGTTTTGTCTAATGCCTCATGAGGTTTCCGTAGGTAATCTGAACATAATTGTTGGAAACAAATGGTTTAAATACATAAAACTCATAAAAGTGAATACAATAACATTTATGGTCTCTATACTTGGGGGAAAAAACAGCTTCAAATTCTTTTGGTAACAATCTTGGATTTTGCCAAGTAAAGTTAAATAATAAATATCTGAATATCTGGATCATTTTTGGATAGGAGGAAACACTGAATCATTATTAATAAACACATCTAATTTATCTACTTTTGGCTTCTTATGGAAGAGGCTAAAAGCGTGTGGGTGTATTAAAAAGCATGCCTTGTGTTTTGTTGTAAAGCGGCGTGTTTCTAAACTTAGGAAGTGTTTAGAATTCTGATATAAAAGACAATCCATAATTGTTCACCTTTTTAGTGTTTACTAGGTCTGTTAAGGGTTAAAATTGTAATCATCTTATGGAATTAAACCTAGTGGAAATTACTAAAGAAAAGAGCTTTGTATTCAAGGTGGTTAAAATGGATGTTTTCAGTAAAAAGGGTATAAAGAATGGAAATATTTTTGTTTGATGGGTTAAGAAAGATAAATTTGTCATGATGTACTAGAAAGTTAAAAACAAAGACTTTGGGTCAAATTCTGAAAACAAAAAAGAAAGTTGTAGAAGGTTTGTGAAGGAGAAATTCTGAAAGGAGCTTTATGCCTGGTCAAGTAGAATAAAGTAAGTTCAATTAAGTGCATGAGTTTGAATGTTCAAAATAAGTAGGTGCAGAAATTCAAGTTTGGTTTTCTCTAAAAGGATACATTTTCTTGAACTTTTGTTCTGCTCTTGGTAAAGAGGTCATAAAAGCTATTCCTTTGAGTAAGTCTACCTAAGAGACAAATCTGTTTTGTGAAAGTAATGACTGAGGTCACTCTTAAGATTTTTGACTCTGTTATCACTTTGAATAGATACCCGAGCATTGCTTCACAGTGAGTGTTGCTTTCTATTTGAACAAGCATTTGAAAAGCTTTTGATATGTTTTGACAAGCTTCTCCCTCAAAAATATTCAAATGCTGACTGAAGGCTTCCTTTTGACCTGGTAGGCAGAAGAAAAATTACTCTGAGGATTTTTAGAGGGCCCCTGAGACTTCGCGAAGACATTTGCTCTCTCTTCCTAATAAGAAGGAAGATATTAAACTAATTAGGCTTACTTGGTCTATTAAATTACATGGGAAACATTGTGAAATAAGTGATGATAGACTTCCGTAGGTGGTATAAGATGGGTAAATGTTATTAATATAGGTGTCTTAAAATTATATAGCATTCCTAAGAGTCTGATCTTTCCTGGTTAACAGTCATAAGTCCAATTATTATCAGCAAGTGTTATATGTCACTGAAGTACCCAAGTTTCTTTGTCAATTGCCCTTTTGAGTCCTTTGTCCATTTCCAGGTAGTTGTTGTTTTACTCTGATGCTTTTTTCTTTTGCAAATATGCTTCATCTTCCGAGAAATTCCAGGAAAGGGTTCTGACACAAAGGTTCTAAACGACAGGTTTCTGATAAACTTTCAGATTGTAAAACTGAACGGAGTAAGAAATTACAGAATTCTAACAGAAACTAAGCTCATCGATCTGCTAACAGAAAACTCAGCTCAAGAATTGATTATACAGGACTGTGTGAAATGATGAAGATGGATGTAATTTTTTAGAACTTCTGTTTGAAATATTGTTGAGTTTTGATGTACTGTTTTGTTTACTCGTAATGAAGGAAAGCTTATTCTCTTTTCCCTTATGCTAACAATGACTTACAGCCATTTGGTGAAATTATACCTTCATGAGAAAAACTGAAGCATTTATCTTTTTCTCCCTACGTTATCCCTAAGGAATTTGGAAACACTTTGTCACTGAGTATGGTTATTTATTGGCAATATTTGCATAAGTTCCATAAGAATCTGTTCTCCTTATAACAGGCCTCATTGGTTATACTACCAAGGCTTTGACTGGAATGTCATATTTGAAACATACAGGCTCAGATATGACAAGACAGCATTTCAGGAACAAAGATTGGACTTTCTGGAATACAGTCCCTAGGAAACATGGGCCTGGTACCTTGTTTACAGAGATTCTGGCAATCTTGCCCGGTCACTAAGGAAGCTTGCTTATCTGCCAGGTGCAGGGAACCTCCGACTATTTTGGTGGACTTCAAAGAGAACTCAACTCACATCTGTAGGTACTGCAGGCCAAATCTGATGGCAAGTCCTTGGCTTGGCTTTTCTGGCATCTAGAGGCCTTCACAGATCAATGTGAGATTACTCTCCCTGGGGCAGCCCCAATTCATACTAGAAAAATATCCACCAGGTCATGTAGTTTGGCATGTAAGCCAGGTCACCTTGGGCTTCTCTAGCTTGGGCAGCATTAATCCACATCATAAACCACCCCTGAACCCATTATGACCAGAAATCTTTGGGGATATGAATGATGGTCAGTCTTCTGTAACTACTTCTGGCTGTACAAGGTCGTAGAGCTGCCCCAAAATGGGGCCATAGGTACAGGTAGGAAGTTCAGTGGACCAGAAGTCTTCACTGGTGGAGTTCAAGGGTGACAAGTTGTACAGAGCCTCTGGAGACGAGAGAATCCTTTGACGAGAGGTGGTCCAGGAGGTGAAACATTTTTGACATGCTAAAGAGAAACAATGAAAGAGACAACAAATTATAATAAGAAATACAAGCAGTATGTTTAACCCAATGAATAAGATTTTGAAGTACTGCAGAAACCTGGTCCTGACTAGGAGTTCAACCAGTCGTTTACAGTTAGGGTTGATAAGACATGGATTTAATTTGGTGGTTGGGATAGGAAGCCAGAAATATTTTGATGGTAGTCAGGAATATAGACACAACATTGTTTTTATAATGACACTGGTGCCCCCTTGTGCTGCTGTCAAGACATCCAGTGCCATTTGGATTTGGAGGACTGCCTTACACACTTGGGATACTTCTAAATTGAGCAGCGAAAGGCTATGTTGTGTATAATTTAATGCCTTCATAGTAAATTTGTTTAGGACTTCCATGTGCAAGACGATATTTTGGATTCCTAATTGGGGAAGGAAAATTGCGGAAAGATGGTCATACCAGTGGAAGACAGAGTGGGTCCAGTGCTGTTGCAGGTTGGGTAACTTAGCAGGAGGAGATATAGTAAATGTAGTTCTACCTTGCATCCAGACAAAGCCTAGGGTGCATCATCCAATCAATCCAGGTGACAGGCAAGGTAATAAATTGGAGCCACATATCCACTGAGCACCGTTAGCGGCTAACCAATTCATTCTGGGCCGTCTATCCCAGTCAGTCCCAAACTAACCTGTATTTTTTTTAAGGCTATGACATAAGAACACATATAAAAGGGATTTTTTCCCAAGGTCAGCTGCTATTAGGCCATGTATCACAGGTGTGGTTGGTTTGTTCCCAACAGAGAGCGGCCTTTTACTGAGTTGCCCACTAGTAGGAGTGAACCAAATATACTCATCCCAAATTAGATATGGTCCATCCTGTGTGTATCGATAAGTTGGGGAGTTTACTGTTGGAACTTGTTTTGTTTGATACACCTGTGACAAGGCAAATCTAGTTAGTATTTGGACAGTAGTATTGAAGGAAAATGTTTGATTGTGGCCAGGGAACTCTGAGGTGTCAGAGATAGATGGCCACAAGGAGACATTACGATTAGTAATAGATGAATCTTGCAGAAGAAAAGAGCTAGAATCTAGTATCCATGAATGGCTACTGTAGCTTCTACAGAAGCGTAATTTTTTGCTCTCTTAAATCATCCTCATTTTTACAAAAGATAGCCAAATTATGATTAACACGTTTGCAAATAAAGTGTAGTTTCAATACAACTTGCTCCAATTATTTCCATAAGAGCAGAAAGAATCAGAATTGCTTATACAGGTTTTTTAAAATCTGCTTTGCTGGAATTTTTTCTGAGGAGTCTCAGATTGAACTGTGAAGGCCTCGAGAGGCCAGAAAAGCCAAGCCAAGGACTTGCCATCAGATTTAGCCTGCAGTACCTACAGATTTGAGTGGCATTCTCTTTGAGGTCACCCAAAATATTCGGAGGTTCCCTGCACCTGCCAGATAAGCAAGATTCCTTAGTGACCGGGCAAGATTGCCAGAATCTCTGTAAACAAGGTACCAGGCCCATGTTTCCAAGTGGCTGTATTCCAGAAAGTCCAATCTTTGTTCCTGAAATGCTGTCTTGTCGTATCTGAGCCTGTATGTTTCAAATATGACATTCCAGTCAAAGCCTTGGTAATATAACCAATGTGTCCTGTTATAAGGAGAACAGATTCTTATGGAACTTATGCAAATATTGCCACGAAATGACCATACTCAGTAACAAAGGGTTTGACAATTCCTTAGGGATAAGGTAGGGAGAAAAAGGTAAATGTTTCAGTTTTTCTCATGAAGGTATAATTTCACCAAATGGCTGTAAGTCATAGTTAGCATAAGAGAAAAGAGAAAAAGCTTTCCTTCATTACGAGAAAACAAAACAACACATCAAAACTCAACAATATTTCAAATAGAAGTCCTAAAAAATTACAATCATCCTTATCAGTTCACACAGCCTTGCATAATCAGTCCTTGGGCTGAATCTTCTGTTACTAGATTGATGAACTTAGTTTCTGTTAGAATTCTGTAATTTCTTACTCCGTTCAGTTTTATAATCTGAAAGTTTATCAGAAGCCTCTCGTTTAGAACCTTTTTGTCTGAACCCTTTCCAGGAATTTCTCAGCAGACGAAACATATTTGCAATAGGAAAAAGAATCAGAGTAAAACAACAACTACCTGGAAATGGACAAAGGACTCAAAAGGGCAATTGCCAAAGAAACTTGGCTGCTTCTGTGACATATTAAACTTCCAGATAATAAGTGGACTTATGACTGATAACCAGGACAGATCAGAATTTTAGGAATGCTATATAATTTTAAGACATCTATATTAATAACATTTACCCTTCTAATAACACCTAAGAAAGTCTATCATTACTTATTTTACAATGATTCCCGTGCAATGTAATAGACCAAATAAGTCTAATTAGTTTAGTATTTTCCTCCTTATAGGAAGAGAGAGCAAATGTCTTTGAGATGTCTCAAGGGCCCTCTGAAAGTCCTCAGATTAATTTTTCTTCTGTCTACCAGGTCAAAAGACAGCCTTCATTTAGGATTTGAATATTTTTGAGGGAGAATCTTGTCAAAACATATCAAAAGCTTTTCAAATGCTTGTTCAAATGTGAAACAACACTCACTGTGAAATATGCTCAGGTATCTATTCAAAGTGATAACAGAAAGAGTCAATAATCTTAAGAGTGACCTAAGTCATTATATTCACAAAAGAGGTTTGTCTCTTAGGTAGACTCACTCAAAGGAATAGCTTTTATAACCTCTTTATCAAGAGCAGATCAAAAGTTCAAGAAAATGTATCCTTTTAGAGAAAACCAAACTTGAATTTCTGCACCTACTTATTTTTAACATTCAAACTCATTCACTTAATTGAAGTTACTTTAGTCTTCTTGACCAGGTACAAAACTCCTTTCAGATTTTCTTCTTCACAAACCTTCTAAAGCTTTCTTTTATGTTTTCAGAATTTGTCCCAAAGTCTTTCTTTTTTCCTTTCTAGTACCTCAGGACGAATTTATGTTCCTTAACCAATCAAACAAAAATATTTCCATTATTTGTACCTTTTTTACTGAAAACGTACATTTTAACTTCCTTGAATACAGAGCTCTTTTTGTTAGTAATTTCCTGTAGCTTTAATTACGTAGGTTAATTAGAACTTTTAACCCTTAACGGACCTACTAAACACTAAAAAGGAAAACAATTATGAATTGTCTTTTATATCAGTATTCTGAACACTTCATAAATTTAGAAACACGCCATTTTACAACAAAACACAAGGCATGGTTTTTAATACATCCACACGCTTTTAGCCTCTTCAAGAAGAAGCCAAAAGTAGATAACTTAGATGTGTTTATTAATAATGTTTCAGTGTTTCGTCCTATCCAGAAATGACCCAGATATTCAGATTTTTATCATTTAACTTAACTTGGAAAAACTCAAGATGGTTACCAAAAAGCATTTCGAAGCTGTTTTTGTTTCCCAAACTATACAGACCATAAAAGTTTTTGTACTCACTTTAATGAGTATTATCTATTTAAACCATTTGTTTCCATCAATTATGTTCAGATTGCCTGCTGAAACCTCATGAGGCCTTAGACAAAACTGGTCATCATTTAAAGCTATTACTTTGCTGACAAATTTATCAGACAACGTGAACTTATATGACTAGTAAACCCATGCTGAAGGCCTGTATCCCTATGCAAATACCGACATCCCTGACAACAAGACTATTTTCAATCAGACCAACAAACTTAAACAGTCTTTCATTTACCAAAGGTTAATTCACATGACATTAACTTTGAAAGGCACTGAGTTAATTTCTACAGCATTTAGCATTTATGTAAACACTTACTATAAGCCAACTAAACAGAGATCTTAATTTATGTCATACCACCCAAGGCTGAAAATATCACATGCATAACCTACACATAGACACGCATACACAGAGACTGTACAACTACTGTTTTAAAAGCTACTGCCGTGAATCAGGTACAATAATATAAAGCTCACCAGTTATGAATGTAAACTTTGTTTTGAGCCTTTTTACTAATACTTATGGAGAAGACCCTCGAGATGCTAGACTCTTTCAATGGCACACTTATGGCCATTTCTCCTTTCCCCTCCTTTCTTTTTGTCAGTCTTAAGAGTGAGTGATGGGCTAGATAGTAGTTCCTGGAGAGGGGGGATGATAATTCTTTTCATGATAAAGGAACTAGGTGGAATCTGACCTGCCTCTAGAGCTGTCTTACCAGTCTTGCAAGGACTTTCTAAGGACAGTTGCTCTTGATTTCTCAGAAACTGGACTGTAACTTGAAGGACGTTCTAGGTTGATCTGCCTGTCCAACTGCACCATAAAGGCACAGAGAAACCTCGCAAATTTTCTCCCAGCTGGAGTCTCTGGGGCATAACCCATACAATTGAAAGTGTTTCTAATTAGTTAGAATGACCCTGAGTGGTGAGTCTCTGGGGATGCTTATGCCATTCCCCATGGCAGTAAAGCCAGTGTGCGACTGGCTGTGGACTGGAGAAGGGTGCAGTGGCTACAAACACCTGGAACTGGCTGGAGGCCAGGGCTCCCAGTACCTGGGTTGAGAGTTAACGTCCTTGCAAAATATTTTCAAGTTGTTCGATTTTACAGAAGGTCCATGTTCTGGTCAGGTCCAGCCAGAACTTAAGCTCGACTTGGTGAGAACAGATGACATGATGAGAAAAACAGAGAAAGGAAAAGAAGACACCAGACCTCACCCTCATGGCTGCTCTCAGAGGGTTCTCAAGATAAGAGTCACACAACAGTTCCTGTGCTGTGGCACACTACCGTAGCATGGCAATTCTCAGAATAAATCACAGGTCTCCTACCCTCATAGCCAACTCAGTAGGTGACGAAACTACTCAATGAGTCAACCGCCAAGAGAGGGCACCCTACTTAGGGCCGCTGGGGTGATCAGGCCCAGAAAGCCATAGTTGGGGCTCCAGTGGTGGAGGCCTTGATCTTTGCAAGATTCCTTTGTTTCCCCAGTTGCAAAGTTCAAAAGGAGATGAAAATGGCCATTGTAACTCTAACAAAGATGAAAGAGACATGTCCATTACCTTGAAGATCACCCCTGACCCTACGGCAGCATCCTCCATGTGGTTCCTACTGTGGGGTTCCTATAGCAAGGGGTGATGGGCGTGGCCCCCAGCATTGCATCCCTTGTGTACCTTCCGTGGTATGCCTGGCAGTAACAGGTGCCTGGTGAACATCTTTCCTATTCTGCCTGGCAGTAATAGGAGCCTGTTGAATGGTCCCCAAGAGAAAAGGAGAAGTTTAAGAGAGAACAGGATGGAGAAAAATAGTGTAGAATTTTCCACTGAGCTGGGGGACATTCTACCCAATTGCATGTTGGAGCCATTCTTTGAAGGAGGAATCCCATATGCAACCAAAGGTTAGACTTTGGTACTTTCCTTGAACTGTAGTCCCGATTGAGACATTCACACAGTTCAGAGCATGGTGAGGTGCCATGGGAGGTATCCCAATCCAGCCTTAGGAAAAGAAACCTTCCAGGGGAGTCTTGCAGATTGCCGGCCATCCTAAGGACTTAGGTGGCCGACCCGTGCCCACCTAAAATTTGTATATTAGAGATAGAGTTAGGAAGGAATGGAGTAATTCACTCTACATCGCCCTTAGGCTTAAGGTACTGATTCTCTTCAAGCTGAATGCCATGATTTGCCCTATAGAGTAGCCATGGGAAGCAAACGTGCATTCATGCAGCTATCCAAGAAAGTTCCTGATGGAGAAGTGAATTTAGATCCATCCTTGAAAAAGACAGATGCACAACCAAGAAAATGGCACTTACCAGAAGTCGAGCTCACAAACCTATGAAGCATGTTTTCGATATGGGCCACAAGATATGATATGGGCTTGGCAAGCTGAAGAGTCAAAAGAAAGATTTCTCGGACTCTCAAATTCTGGTAGTGGTGTTCTTTTATTTATAGAATGGTACAGGACAACATGGCGACAGGACCCATGGGCAGTAAATAGTTGCTGCATGGGGACAGGACCTATGGGCAGTGAAGAGCTGCTGCTGCTGCATGGGGAAAGGTTCCATGGGCAGTCAGAGGTCCTGCTGCTGCCCTGAGTTGAAGGTAAGGGCTAATTTTATAATGCATTGGTACGTTACATTTTTACTGGAAAAAGAAAAGATGATGTTAAAAGTCATCTTAGTGTACTTTTGATTTGCATTTCCCTGATGATTAGCGATGATGAACATCTTTTCATGTGTCTATTGGCCATATTCATATCTTCTTTTGAGAAATGTCTGTTCATGTCCTCTGCGCATTTTTCCATCAGGTTGTTTGTTTTTTTGTTGTTAAGCAGTGTGAGTTCTTTGTATATTATGGAGATTAACCCTTTGTCGGATAAGTGGCTTGTAAATATTTTTTTCCCAATTAGTGAGCTGTTTTTTTGTTTCAATCCTGTTTTCCATTGCCTTGAAGAAGCTCTTTAGTCTGATGAAGTCCCATTTGTTTATTCTTTCTATTGTTTCCCTCAACTGAGGAGTTACAGCGTCTGAAAAGATTCTTTTGAAACTGATGTCAAAGAGTGTACTGCGTATATATACACAATGGAATACTACTCAGCCATAAAAAAGACAAAATTGGCCCATTCACAACAACGTGGATGGACCTCGAGGGTATTATGTTAAGTGAAATAAGCCAGTCACAGAAAGACGAACTCTATATGACTCCACTCATAGGTGGAAATTAGTAGATTGATAAGGAGATCTGATCGGTGGTTACAAGGGAAAAGGGGGGGTGGGGGGAGGGCACAGCGGGGGAAGTGGTGTACCCACAACATGACTAACAAAAATCAACTGAAATCTCACAAGGTTGTAATCTATTATAACATTAATAAAAAAAGTCATTAAATGATTTCAGTTCAGATGGGGTCTGGTTATTGTGTGGTCATATAGCATTAAATACCAATCTGGCCATATAGATAGGCATGTAGGTGAGCATGAAATGGGCTTCTATCACTGGGACACCTCTAATTCATACCAAAAAAAAAAAATGCACCGGGTCATGTAGTTTGGTATGTAGGGCAGGTAACCTTGGGCTTTTCGAGCTGGGGCAGCCTTAATCCACATCATTCGTCATGGTCTTTCACAGCTATCTCCCATAGATATTCTTAGCAGTCTTTCCTCCTCCATTCCAAGTTATGAATTTTGTATTTCCTTATTCACCATATGTTCTCTAGGGGTCCCGATTTACGGCCTAAAACTTTGGAGGCTGAAAGAGATTAGAGAAGATGAACTTTCAAGGATTGGTAATCACCTCAAAGTGCTTAATGATGCTATAGAAAGGAAGACCATTACAAAGAGATGAAAAGGAACATTACCAAGAGAACACGTTCCGTGCTAAACTCAGGAGCCAAAGGAAAAGGTTACAGTCCACAATGTTACTACTAATTACCATTACAAATAACCAAAGCAGGCCAACATCATCCCTAGTCCAGGCAAAAGTTTGATCCAAAAGTCCATTTCAGTGCCAGCCCTGCAGTGTACTGGGTATGTGCCCACGTTCCACCTGGGCGGCCAGGGCTTCATTGGTTAGCACCATGGGTGCGCATCAGATTAGTAGCATTAGCAAATATAGATTTCACGGTATGGTGCAAACATCCTAAAGAAATCGAAATTTTGAAGAGACGTTATGAATACACACCAGAAAAAGAACCATGGGAATATTACAATCTATGAACGCATTAGGAACACTTCCCCAAATAATGAAGGAAGGAAAACATGTGACCTGCCAAAGTGGAATTGTCAGACAGCTAGGAGATGACATGATCTTTGCACATCAGAGGATTGCCTGGGAAAAGTCATCTTGGGAGGGCCTCCGGCACTTTCTCTTGGGAAAGTCCACCCATTTGGCCTCATCCACAAAAGATAAGAGAGAAAACACAGATTAATCCGAAAG
This sequence comes from Equus asinus, assembly GCF_041296235.1. Lineage (NCBI taxonomy): Eukaryota > Metazoa > Chordata > Mammalia > Perissodactyla > Equidae > Equus > Equus asinus. The sequence goes on along the minus strand of NC_091790.1, from coordinate 15,755,180 downwards.
GAAAGAAACCAGTGTCTAGAAGGAAGGTAGCAGACATTTTCAAGTTCAAGGAAAAAGTTAGAAACCAACAAGAAATACATAACGATGAATACAATCCTACCTGGAAAGGGGGAGTAATCAGACTGGGATGAGATGGTTCTGAGGAACTGTGTGCATGGAGGTCATCATGACAGCTTCGAATTCTGAGGGTGTTTATGACATCATGGTGAACATGTCACCCAAGATGGCCACAGGTTTCCAGCCCGAGGATTGGCATAGGCTAGGATATTCTAGTGAGGGATACTCAGAAACAGCTTTTGTCCACAGAAACAGGGCACAGAAACTTGAAGAGGTCAAAGATACGCTAATTCAAGGTATAAGACAGGAATCATTGGGAAGAAGCCATAATAGAGGGACAAGCACTGAGATGAGAACATTGCCATCTCCTCACGTTGAAGAGGAGGCCATTCTGATTCAAGCTTGAAACTTGATTTGAAACAAGAGGCTGGAACTATGAGACCTATGTTGTCCTTCTGCCTCACTCATAATCCAAAGTCAAGAATGATCTCTTGAGGTTATTGTAGAGAAGAATCAAGGCCGCCGTCCTAGGCCACTAGCATTTATTAAAGAGAAGTCTCACTTTGCATAGCTCTGGCATCATGGGTGCCCACTGGTTACATGCTAATGTGTCACAAGACACCTCTTTGAAGCCTGGAAGGAATGGACAACTGTCATGCTTGGGGTATGTCTCTTGGTTTGGAAGGACTCTAGAAGTGGCTCAAAAGCACCCTTTTGCAGAGGGGGTCATTCCTTGGTGAATGCTGCACTCCAAGGCTAGAGTGCTAAGTTGGGATCAGTGAGATTCTCTGCCCCTTCTCTTGCAGTAGAAGGAGTATTGATTATGTGTTTCAACACCAGATGTAAGGATGTTGGCTGAAAATTAGAACATTATCATTATATGTAAAGAAAAATAAACACGCCACAGGTGAGGATGTAAATCAAACAAATAACAAACCCTGTGGAAAGAAAGTAAGCCAGTATCTAGACATAATCTAGCAGAGCCTTCAAGGATCAGGGGTGATGTTCGAACTTTCCAAATCCAGAAATAGACAGAAGGATCTCTCACCTGGAAAGAGAAATTCATCAGATTCGTCTAATTTGTTGCAGAACCGTTGTGTCCGTGAAGATGGTTGCCAGGACTGACTCAAATCTGGAGTTTCTTATCTCAGAATCTCTAACCAAGGAAGATGACCACATGTTCTCAATGCTCAGTGTCACCTCGGCCAGGATAGCAGAGATTCCTTCAAGTGACCGATGGAAATTCAAAGACAACACCCAACAATCACGAAAGCACTCACACAACGGCCAACAGAACATATCGTGATGAAAGAAATGCAAAATTTATAACTTGGAATGAAGAGGGAACACACTGATAAGCATATCGAAGGGAGATAGCTTAGCAATACCATGATGATTAGCCTATGGAAAAGAAAAAAAGTCCCAGAAAATGTAAGGCAAACAGAAATCACAACTGAATAATCCACAGTGAAAGACGGCCGTGTTTAGACAGATTCTGCTTAAACGTTTGAAAGTCAGAAAAGTCACAACACCAAAACCTGCAGTGAAGGTCAAACCTATGCTAAATGGAATGGGTGAGTTCTGAGACTGCTCCAAGCGGGCTCTGAAACCTTGTGTCCATGAAGCTTGATGGCACAGCACAGACACAATTCTCAGAAATCCTATGACATCACAGTGGACCAGGAAAACAACATGGCTTCATCTACACAGGGCCAGAGCTGGGCTCCAGTAGCATATTGAAGTCACATTCCAAAACAGCAGGTTGCCAATGGAACATGAAAGGGGCTGGCCACTGCTGAAGCTGTGAAGTCCGTACCTTCAGGGTCCGCAGCTCATGGTCGTCCATTTGTACTCTTGGGGTTGAGCCTCCTCACCACTGGTACAGCCATCCTGGGAGAGGCCTGGGTGGTAGTGTAGAGGCAGATGGGAAGTGACGTTAGACAGTGCCACTCTTGCTCAGCAAATAAAGCAGCACGACCAGCAGATGTGAGCACTGCCATAAACTTCTGCCAAAACAGAACCAATTAAAAGTTGCAAAGAATAGAAAAACTGAACCTCAAAAAAAGAAGCATGTCACTAAGAATAATAAGATATCTAGGACTAACCTTCACTAAACAGGTGGAAGCATTGTAAACCGATACTAGCAAAGCTTTGGCTAAAGAAATTCCAGAAGACACAACGAAACGGAAGACTATTCCGTGCTGTTGGAATGGAAGAACTAACACACTTGAAACGTCCATAGCAGATAGAGGAATCTGTGGATTCCAAGCAATCCCAGTCAAAGTTGCAGTGATCTTTCCCATAGAAATAGAAGAGAGAATAATAAAGTCTCTATCCAGAAGGAAAGGACCCTGAATACCCAAAGGAATCCTGAAGAAAATGAACAAAGCAGGACGTATCACACTTTCTGATTTCCACATATAGGACGAAGTGCTAGGAACCGAAACGGCACAGTCTGGGCCCAAAAACAGGCACACAAATCCATGGAACAGAATCGAGAGCCCAGAGGTCAACTCACGCATATATGCACATGCATCCATGCGCAACACATTTTCAACCAGGGAACCAAGAGTACACAGCGGAGAAAGGAGAGTCTCTACAAGAAACGGTGCTGGGGAGACTGCACAGAAAAATGTAACACAATGAGAGTAGAGCATGATGTTACACTTAGTCACACACACCACCTCGAAACGGATTAAAGACTTGAATGGAAGACTTGAAATCGTGAGACTTCTAGGAGAAAACGTAGGCAGCATGCTCGTTGCCATCTGTCTTAGCAGCCTATTTGGCAGAAGCGTGTGTGACAGGAATGGGCAACAAAGGAAACATGCAGATGGGAAGCGACGTTAGACTGGGCCAGTCTTCCTCAGCAAATACAGCAGCATTGCCAGCAGATGTGAGCACAGCAGTAAACATCTGCCTAAATAAAACCAATCAAATCTTGCAAAGGATAGAAAAACTGAACCTCAAAAAAAAAAAAAAAAAGCATGCTAGTAGGAAGAACAAGGTATCTAGGAATAACCTGTGCCAAACAGGTGAAAGCTATGTAAACCGAGAAGTAGTAAAGCTTTGGGGAAAGAAATTCCACAAGATACAAGGAAACGGAAGGGCATCAGTGCGCATGGAATGGAAGAAAACGAAGGAAGAATGAAGTATCATCACAATGATACCTTTCTTATCCCTGGAATCAGCATCTCTTTGATCTCTTCAAGTTTCTGTGCCTGGTTTCTGTTTGGAAAAGCTGTTTCTGGGTATCTCTCACTTGAGTATCCCAGCCTAAGCCACTCCTGGTACTGTAAACATGCAGCCATCTGGGGTGACACGTTCACTGTAATGTCATAAACACTCTCAGAATTCAAAGTTGTCCTGACAACCTCCATGCACACAGTGTTTCAGAGCCGTCTCCTCCCAGCCTGACTACTCCCCCTTTCGAGGAAGGCTAGTTTTCCTTGTTCTGGATGTGTTGTCGGTTTTCAACTTTGTCCTCTAACTTGCAAAAGTCTACTACATTCCCTCTAGACACCGGTTTCTTTCCTTTAAGATTATCCTGGGTTTTATCGCATATCTTTTGTGGATATGGCCAAATGGGTGGACTTTCCCCAGAGAAAGTCCTGGACTCCCTCCCAAGTTGAAGTTGCCCAGGAAATCCTGTGATGCACAGTGATCATGGGATCTCATGGCAGTCTGACAATTCCACCTTGGTGGGTCACATATTTTCCTTCCTTCATGATTTGGGAAAGCGTACCAGATGCGTTCATAGACTCTAATATTCTCATGGTTCTTTTTCTGGTGAGTATTGATAAGGTCTCCTCACAATTACTACTTCTTTATGATCTCTGTGCCAACCATACCTTGAAATCTGGATTTCCTAATGCTAGAAATCTGATCTGTACCCATGATGCTAGCCCCTGAAGCCCGGGCCACGCAAGAGGAAGTTGGGCACTTCCCTGCTGCACCACAGGGCCGGCAATGAATTAGACTTCTGCACCAACCTTTGGCCTGAACTCGGGAAGATGTTGGCCTGCTTCAATCATTCGTGAAGGTAATCAGTAGTAACAACATGGAAGGTGTTATTTTCCATTGGTTCATGAGTTTACCACGGAACATGTTCTCTTGCTAGTATTCCGCTTCATCACTTTGCAAAGGTCTACCTTTCTGTAGCATCATTAAGCACTTTGAGGTGATTACCAATCCTTGGAAGTTCATCCTCTCTGATCTCTTTCAACCTATAAAGCTGTAGGCCGTAAGTCTGACCCCCTTTTTGGAGTTTTGATTTTATGTGAATTGATTGCCGTAACCCTCCATTCTAACATGCTATAGCTTTCAGATCTACATCCTCATAGATTTAGACTTCTGAGTAGGTTACATCATCTTCACCACCGTAAGGCTAATTACAGGCTCTCACGATACTTGTGCCTAATCAACTCTTTCTCCCTCTGGCCCTCGCCTACTTTTCCTCTGGGAACTACCAATCCCATGTCACATGCTACCTTTTTGTTGGTCCGTTGTTCCTCTTCTCCTGTACGTGAGATCCTGTGGTATTTGACCTTACCCCGGCGATTGTTTCAGTTCCTCTAGTACCCTCAGGAGCCATTCTGGTGGTCACAAATGGCTGCACTGCATCCGTTCCGACAGCTGAATGCTATGCCACTGTGTGGCTATAGCCTATGTTCCTTCTCCATTCGTCCCTTGATGGGCATCAGGGAGGCTTCCAGGTCTTGGATATCGGGAGTAAGGCTGTGGTGCACACAGCAGTGCACGGATCTCTGTGCATTACTGTTTCCATGATCTTTGGATATATACGTCACAGAGGAATAGCTGGATCATATGCTAGGTGGATTCTGAAACATTCTGAATTTTCACTCCTTTGTGTAGTGGCTGCATCAGCTCAAACTCCCACCTGCAGTGCAGGAGGCTTCCCTTCTCTCCACCTGCTCTCTGAAACTTGTTGTTTCGTGTCTTCACCCTTATAGCCATTCTGACCACTGTGAGCTGCTATCTCATTGCACTTCGGATTTGCATTGGCCTCACACTTAATGATGAGGAACATGTTTTCATACAGCCTGTTGGCCATCTTTCTATCTTCCTGGGAGAAATGTGTGTTTCCATCTTTTGCCCAGGTTTTGTTGGGCTCATTGTTTTTTTTCCTGTGGAGATGTATGAGTTCACTGGATCTTATGGCTGTTCACCCCTTCTCCGATGTCTGTTCTGCAAACATCCTGTCGCAGTTGTTGTGCTGTCTTTGCATTGAGTCGATGGAGTCGTTGGCCCGGTAGAAGCTTCTGCATTGGATGGAGTCACGCTTGTTTCTTGTTTCTTTTGTTGCCCTTACCCAGTCACACATGCTTCTTCCAAGTAGGCGGCTATGCCAGATGGCAAAGAGCAAGCTGCCTGCATTTTCCCACAGAAGTTTCATGGTTTCAAGTCTTCCATTCAAAGCTTTAATCCATTTCAATGTGGTATGTGTGCCTGGTGTAACATCATGGTCTAGTCTCATTGTGCCACTTGTGGCTCTGAAGTCTTCCCAGCACTGTTTCTTTTCGAGACTCTCCTTCCTCTGCTGTCTCCTCTTGGCTCCCGTGTCGAAAATGGGCTGCCCATATATGTGGCAGTTGACTGCTGGGCTCAATTCTGTTCCATGGGTCTGTGTGCCTATTTTGGGGGAAAGGCTGTGCTGTACCGGTACCTAGCGCTTTGTCCTATATTTGGCCATCAGAAAGTGTGATACATGCTGCTTTCTTCGTTTTCCTCAGGATTCCTTTTCCTATTCAGGGTCCTTTGTTGCCACATAGAAACTTTAGTATTCTCTCTTCTATTTCTGTGGGAAAGATTGCTGCAACTTTGGGACGACATGGAATGCAGACATTGCTTTTTCTGGTATGAATGCTTAAAGTGTGTTTGTTCTTCCATTCAAAGAACATGGAATAGACTTCCGTTTCCTTGTGTCTTGTGGAATTTCTTTGCCCAAAGCTTTGCTAGATTTCGGTAGACATAGCTTTCTCCTGTTTGGCCAATGTTATTCCTAGATGTTTTTTTCTTTTTATTGGCATTCTTTCTTTTTTGCTGTTCCTTTTTTCTATTCTTAGCAACATTTAATTGGTTTGTTTTGGCAGAAGTTTATGGCTGTGCTCACATCTGCTGGCCATGCTGCTGTATTTGCTGAGCAAGAGTAGCGCGGTATAACATTGCTTCCCATATGCCTCTACACTGGGTCGCACGCCTGGCCCAGAACGGCTGGATAAGCGGTGAGGAGGCTCACCCCCAGGATTCCACGTGGCCGACCCTGGGTTGCCGACTCAGAATGCAGGGACTTCACGGCTGCCCCACTGGCTGGCCCCTTTCATGTTCCATTGGCAACCTGCAGTTGAGTGGAATGTACTTTAACATGTTACTTGAGCCCAACTCTGGCCCTGTGTAGATGAGGCCAGCTTCTTTTTCTGGACCACTGTGATGTCGGAGTATTGTCAGAATCGTGTCTCTTTTCCAATCAGGCTTCAGGGACACAGGGTTTCAGAGCCCGCGTGGAGCAGTCTCAGAACTCACCCTTCCCAGTTAGCCCAGCTTTGACCTTCAATGCAAGTTTTGGGGTTGTGACTTTCTCGGACTTTCAAACGTTCAAGCAGACCCTAACTAAACACTGAAGTCAATCACTGTGGATTATTGAGGTGTGATTTCTGTTTGCCTTCCATTTTCTGGGAGCTTGCTTTCGTTTCCATAGTCTAATCGTCATGGTTCTGAGCTATCTCCCTTCGATATGCTTATCAGTGTGTTCTCCTTCATTTCAAGTTAGGAGTTTGGTATTTCTTTAATCACCATAAGTTCTGTTGGCTGATGTGTGAGTGCTTTCGTTACTGTTGGGTGTTGTCTTTGAATTTCCATCGGTCAGTTGAAGGAATCTTTGCCATCCTAGCCTAGATCCAACTGAGCACTGAGTAAACGTGGTCATCTTGGTTGGTTCGATATTGTGAGATCAGAAACCCCATGTTTGAGGTTGTCCTGGAAACCACCTTCACAGACACAATGGTTCCGAGACAAATTAGATGAGTCTGATGGATTCCTCTCTCCAGGTGAGAGATCCTTCTGTCTCTTTTCTAGATTTGGAAAGTTCAGAACTTCACACCTGATCTTTGAAGGCTCCACTAGATTACGTCTAGATACTGGCTTACTTTATTTCCACAGGTTTTGTTATTTGTTTAATTTACCTCCTCAGCTGTGGCATGCTTATATTCCTTTAAGTAGAATGGTAATGTTCTAAGTTTCAGCAAACATCGTTATGCGTGGTGTCAAATACCTAAACAATACTCCTTCTACGGCAAGAGATGGGGGAGAGAATCTCATTGATCTCAACTGAGCACTCTAGCCTGGGAGGACAGCCTTCACACAGTAACGAAGCTTTCTGCAAAAGGGTCCTTTTGCGCACTCTTCCTGAGTCCTTCGAAACCAAGAGACATACCCCAAGCATGACAGGGGCCCATTCCTTCCAGGCTTCAAAGAGATGCCTAGTGACACATTACCACGTACCCAGTGGGTGCCTATGACGCCAGAGCTATGGAAAGTGAGACTTCTCTTCACAGAATACTAGGGACCTAGGACCGGGGGCTCTATTCTTCTCTTCAATGTCTTCAAGAGATCATTCTTGACTTTGGATTATGAGTAAGGCAGAAGGCCAACATAGGTCTGATAAGCCCAAGGTCCGGCCTCTAGTTTCAAGTTTCAAGCTTGAATCAGCATGGCCTCCCCATCGACTTGAGGAGATGGCAATGTTCTCCTCTCAGTGCTTGTCCCTCTGTTATCACTTCTTCCCAATGATTCCTTTCTTATCCATTGAATTAGCGTCTCTTGCATCTCTTCACGTTTCTGTGCCCAGATCTGTTTGCAAAAGCTTTATCTGGGTATCTGTCACTTGAGTATCCAAGCCTAGGCCAATCCTCGGGCTGGAGACCTGCGGCCATCTTGGGTGACATGTTTATCGTGATGTCATAAACACCCTCAGAATTCTAAGCTGTCCTGAAAACCTCCATGCACACAGTTCTTCACGACCATCTCATACCAGTCTGACTACTTCCCCTTTCCAGGTAGGATAGTTTTCCTTGTTCTGGATTCCGTGTCTGTTTATAACTTTATCCTCGAACTTTGAAAGGTCTACTACAATCCCGCTGGACACCAGTTTCTTTCCTTTCAGATTATCCTGGGTTTTATCTCTCATCATTTGTGGATGAGTCCAAATGGGTGGACTTTCCCCAGAGAAAGCCCTGGAGTCCCTCCCGAGATTGATTTTCCTGGTCAATCCTCTGATGCGTAATGATCGTGTCATCTCCATTTCTACCTTGGCAGGTCACATGTTTTCCTTCCTTCATCATTTGGGGAAGTGTTCTTGATGCGTTCATAGATTGTAATATTCCCATGGTTCTTACTCGGATGTGTATTCATAACGTCTCTTCACAATTTCGACTTCTTTAGGATGTCTGTCTGCACCATACCGTGAAATCTATATTTGCTAATGCTACTAATCTGATCTGCACCCGTGATGCTCGCCGATGAAGCCTGTACCACCCAAGTGGAATGTGGGAACTTACCCAGTACACCACAGGGCCGGCACTGAATTGGATTCTTGGACCAACATTTTGCCTGAACTGGGGAAGATGTTGGCCTGCTTTGATTATTTGTAAAGGTAATTAGTAGTAACATCATGGACGGTAACCTTTTCCTTTGGATCCTGAGTTTAGCACGGAACATGTTCTCTTGGTAGAGTTGTTCTTCAGCTGTTTGCCACTGTCTACCTTTCTGTAGCATTATTAAGCACTTGGAGGTGATTAGCCATGCTTGGAAGTTCATCTTCTCTAATCTCTTTCAGCCTCCAAAGCTTTAGGCCATAAACCTGCTTGCCTTTTTGTAGTTTTGATTTTACATGAATTGATTGCCATAACCCTGCATTATAACACCCTATTGTTTTCAGATTTACAACCTCCTAGATTTAGACTTCTTTGTATGGTACATCATCTTCACCACCGTAAGCCTAATGACATGCCCATACCACACACTGGTGCCTAATCAACTCTTTCTTCCACTGTCTTCTGCCACCGATTCCCTCTGGGAACCCCCAATCCCTTGTCATGTGCTACCTGTTTGTTTCTCCTTATTTTACTCTTCTCCTTGTAAGTGAGATGCTACGGTACTTGACTTTCTCCCTGGGGCTTCTTTCAGTTCCCCTCATACCCTCAGGAGCCATTCTGGTGTCACAAATGGCTGGACTGCACCCTTTCTTGCAGCTGAGTGCTATCCCATTGTGCGGCTATAGCCAATCTTCCTTCTCCATTCATCCCTTGATGGGCCCCAGGGCAATATCCAAGTCCTGGACATCAGGATTAAGGCTGTGGTGAACACAGCGGTGCAGGGATTCCTATGCGTTGGTGTTTCCAAGTTCTCCGGAGAAATACGCTGCAGAGGAATAGCTGGATCATATGGTAGATGGATTCTGAAATTTCTGCGGAAATTCCACACCGCTTTGCATAGTTCCCGCACCGGCTTACACTCCCACCAACGGTGCAGGAGGCTTCCCTTCTCTCCACCTCCTCTCTGACACTTGTTGTTTCCTGTCTTGTTCCTTATGGGCATTCTGACCACAATGTGCTGTTATCTCATTGCCATTTGGATTTGCATTGGCCTTACACGTAATGATTATCAGCATGTGTTCATACAGCTGTTGGCCATCTTTCTATCCTATTTGGTAAAACTCTGTTTCCATCTTTTGCCCAGGTTTTAATGGGCTTGTTGTTTTTTCTCTTGGGTTGGCATGTGCGGTCGTTGGCTCTTTTGGCTATTCAGTCCTTCTCCGATGTGTGGTTTGAAACATCCACTCACAGTTGTTGTGCTGTCTTTGCATTGAGTGGATGGTTTCCTCGGCTGGGCAGAAGATTCTGCGTTGGACGCAATCCCATTTGTTTCTTGTTTCGTGTGTTGCCCTTGCCCAGTCACACATGCTTCTTCCAAATAGGCGGCTATGCCACATGGCCATGAGCAAGGTGCTGGTTTTCTACTAGAAGTTTCACGGTTTAAAGTCTACCATTCAAGGCTTTAATCCATTTCGAGGTGGTGTGTGAGCCTGATGTAACATCATGGTCTACTCTCATTGTGTCACATATGGGTGTGCATTTTCCCACCACCTTTTCTTCTTGAGACTGTCCTTTCTCCACTGATCGTCTTGCCTTCCTCGTTGCAAATGGGCTGTCCATATATGTGTGAGGTGACCTCTGGGCTCTAGATTCTTTTCTGTTGATCTCTGTGTCTGTTTTTGAGACCAGACTGTGCCATTTGGGTACGTAGCACTTCGTCCTACATGTTGAAATCAGTAAATGTGACATGTCCTGCTTTGTTCGTTTTCCTCAGGATTCCTTTGGGTATTCAGGGTCCCTTGTTGCTGGATAGAGACTTAAGGATTCTCTCTTGTATTTCTGTGGGAAAGATTCTGCAACTTTGACTGGGATTGCATGGGATCCAGAGATTGCTTTATCCGTTATGGAGGTTTCAAGTATTTTAGTTCCTACATTCCTATAGCACGGAATACCCTTTCATTTGCTTGTGTCTTCTGGAATTTCTTTCCCCAAAGTTTTGTTAGTTTCCGATTTCCATATCTTGCACCTGTTTAGCTAAGCTTATTTCTAGAGATCTTATTCTTTTTTTCCTGAGGTTCGGTTTTTCTGTTCTTTTCAAATTTTCATTAGTTTTGTTTCAGCTGATGTTTATGGCTGTGCTCAGATCTGCTGTCGATGTTGCTGTATTTGCTGAGGAATACTGACGCTGTCTGACGTTGCTTCCCAGCTGCCTCTACACTACCTCCCATGCCTCCCCGAGAATGGCTGGACCAGCGGTGAGGAGGTTCACCCCCAGGATTCCGCATGGCCACCCAGAACGTGCAGTCTTCACCACTGCACCACGGGCCGGCACCTTTCATGTTCCATTGGCAACCTGCAGTTGAGTGGAATGTGACTTGAATATGCTACCTGAGCCCAACTCGGGCACTGTGTAGATGAGGCCAGTTTGTTTTTCTTCTCCACTGTGATGTCAGAGGATTTGTCAGAATTGTGTCTCTGCTGTCCCTGCAAACTTCATAGACACAGGCTTTCAGATCCTGATTTTAGCAGTCTCATAACTCACCCTTACCAGTTTTCCTAGGTTTGACCTTCGCTTGGGTTTTTGGGATTGTGACTTACTCTGACTTTCGAACGTTCAGAGTATGTCTAAAACTGACATCTTTCTTTATGTATTATTCATGTGTGATTTCTGTGTGCCTTCCATTTTCTGGGAACATTTTTTATTTTCCGTGGTAGAATCATTGATATGGGCTCAGCGAGCTGAAGACTCGAATGAAAGATTGCTTGGACTCTCAAGATCCTGCATTGGTGTTCTTTTATTGAGAGAACAGTACAGGATAGCATGGGGACAGGACACATTAGCAGTGAAGAGCTACTGCTGCTGCTGCCTGGGGACAGGACCCATGGGTAGTCAGAGCTATTGCTGCTGCCCTGACTAGAGGGTTAGGGCTAATTTCATAAGGCATGGGTATATGACTTATTTTTACTCAAAAAAGAAATAATGATGTAAAATGTCTTTAAATGATTTCAGTACAGATGGGGTCTGGACATTGTGTTGTCATATTTTTAGATACGAATCTGGCCATATAGATCAGCATGTAGGTGAGAATGCCCTGGGCTTCTCGCCCTGGGGCAGCCCTAATTCGTTCCATAAAAAAATCCACTGGGTCATATAGTTTGGCATGTAGTCTAGGTCACCTTCAGCTTCCCTAGCTGGGGCAGCCCTGATCCACATCATAAAACCTCCCTGAACCTATTTGGACTGGAAATCTTTGGGGATATGGATGATGGTCAGTCTTCTGTGACTACTTCTGGCTGTACAGGGTCGTAGAGCTGTCCCTAAATGGGGCCATAGGTACACTTAGGCAGTTTAGTGGACCAGAAGGCTTGCCCCATTGAGTTCAAGCCTGACAAGTTATACAGATCCTCTGGAGATGAGAGAGTCATTGACAAGAGGTGGTCCAGGAAGTGAAACATTTTTGACATGCATAAGACAAACAATGAAACAGACAGCAAAATATCATAAGAAATACAAGCAGTATGTTTAACCCAATGAATAAGGTTTTGAAGTAGTGCAGAAACCTTGTCCTGACTAGGAGTTCAACCAATCATTTAGATTTAGGGTTGGTCAGACATGGATTGAATTTGGTGACTGGGATACGAAGCCAGAAATATTTTGACGGTAGTCAGGAATATAGACACAACATTCAGTTTTTATAATGGCACAGGTGCCCCCTTGTGCTGCTGTCAAGACATCCAGAGCCATTTGGATTTGGAGAACTGCCTTACACACTTGGGATACTTCTAAATTGAGCAGCGAAATGCTATGTTGTGTATCATTTAATGCCTTCATACTAAATTTGTTTAGGACTTCCATGTGCAAGACGACACTTTCGATTCCTAATTGGTGAAAGAAACTTGTGGAAAGATGGTCATACCAGTGGAAGACCGTGACCGTCAAGTGTTGTTGCAAGTTGGGTAGGATAGCAGGAGGAGATATAGTAAATGTAGTTCTACCTTGCATCCAGACAAAGCCTAGAGTGCATCGTCCAATCCATGCAGGTGGTACCCAAGGTCATAAATTGGAGCCACATATCCACTGAGCACCGTTAGGGGCTAACCAACACGTGTTGAGCCATGTATCCCAGTCAGTCTGAAACCAATCAGTATTTTTTTAAGGCTATGATATGAGAACACATATAACAGGGATTTTTTTCCCATAGGTCGAGTGCTATAAGGCCATGTATCACAGGGGTGATTTTTTTCCCCCAAAGAGAGTGGCCTTTTACTGAGTTGCCCACTAGTAGGAGTGAACCAAATATATTCATCCCAAATTTTGTATTGTCCATCCTGTGTGTATTAATAAGATGGGGACATTACCTTTGGAACTTGTTCTGTATGATCCAAGTGTGACAAGGCAAATCTAGTTAGTATTTGGGCAGTAGTATTGAAGGAAAATGTTTGATTGTGACCAGGGAACTTCCAGGTGTCAGAGGTAGATGGCCACAAGGAGACATTACTATTAATAATACATGAATATTGCAGAAGAAAAGAGCTAGAATCTAATATCCATGAATGCCTACTATAGATTCTACAGAAACATATTTTTTTGTCTCTTAAATCACTCTCAATTTTACAAAAGATAGCCAAATCAGGATTACCGGGTTTGCAAATCAAGTGTAGTTTCAATACAACTTGCTCCAATTATTTACATCAGTGCAGCAAGAATAGTAATTTTTCATACAGGCTTTTTTAAATGTGCTTCGCTGGATCTTTTCCTGCAAAATCTCAGATTGAACTGTGAAGGCCTCTAGAGGCCAGAAAAGCCAAGCCAAGGACTTGCCATCAGATTTGGCCTGAAGTACCAACAGATTTCAGTGGTGTTCTCTTTGAGGTCTCCCCAAATTTTCGGAGGTTACTTGCACCTGCCAGATAAGCAAGCTTCCTTACTTACCGGGTAAGATTGCCAAAATCTCAGTAAACAAGGTACCAGGCCTGTGTTTCCGAGTGGCTGTATTCCAGAAAGTCCAATCTTTGTTCCTGAAATGCTGTCTTGTCATATCTGAGACTGTGTGTTTCAAATATGACATTCCAGTCAAAGCCTTGGTAATATAACCAATGTGTCCTGTTATACGGAGAACAGATTCTTATGGAACTTACGCAAATATTGCCACGAAATGACCATACTCAGTCACAAAGGGTTTCCAAATTCCTTAGGGATAAGGTAGGGAGAAAAAGATAAATGTTTCAGTTTTGCTCATGAAGGTATAATTTCACCATATGGCTGTAAGTTATAGTTAGCATAAGAGAAAAGAGAAAAAGATTTCCTTCATTATGAGAAAACAAAACAACACATCCAAACTCAACAATATTTCAAACAGAAGTCCTAAAAATTTATAATCGTCCTAATCAGTGCACACAGTCCTGTATAATCAATTCTTGAGCTGAATGTTCTGTCAGCAGATCGATGAGCATAGTTTCTGTTAGAATTCTGTCATTTCTTACTCCGTTCAGTTTTACAATCTGAAGGTTTATCAGAAACCTGTCGTTTAGACTCTTTGTGTCAGAATCCTTTCCAGGAATTTCTCGGAAGTTGAAACATAATTGCAGAAGGAAAAAGCATCAGAGTAAAACAACAACTATCTGCAAATGGACAAAGAACTCAAAAGGGCAATTGGCAAAGAAACTTGACTACTTCTGTGACATATAACACTGCCAGATAATATGTGAACTTATCACTGATAATCAGGGCAAATCAGAATTTTAGGAATGCTATCTAATTTTGAGACGTCTATATTAATAACATTTACCCATCAAATACCAGCTAAGAAAGTCTATTGTCACTGATTTCACAATGTTTCCCATTTAATTTAATAGACCAAATAAGCCAAATTACTTTAGCATTTTCCTCCTTGTAGGAAGAGAGAGCAAATTTCTTTGAGAAGTCTCAGGGACCCTCTGAAAATCCTCAGAGTAATCATTCTTCTGTCTACCAGGTCTAAAGAACGCCTTCATTCAGGATTTGAATATTTTTGAGGGAGAAGCTTGTCAAAACATATCAAAAGTTTTAAAAATGTTGTTCAAATAGCAAACAACACTCACTGTGAAATGATGCTCAGGTATCCATTCAAAGAGATAACAGAAAGAGTCAAAAATATTAAGAGTAACCTCAGCCATTATTTTCACAAAACAGATTTGTCTCTTAGGTAGACGTACTCAAAGGAACAGCTCTTACATCCTCTTTAACAAGAGCAGATCAAAGGTTCAAGAAAATGTATCCTTTTAGAGAAAACCAAATTTGAATTTCTGCACCTACTTATGGTTCACATTCAAACTCATTCACTTAATTGAACTTACTTTAGTCTACTTGAGCAGGCATAAAACTCATTTTAGAATTCCTCCCTCACAAACCTTCTACATCTTTCTTTTTCATTTTCAGTACTTGTCCCAAAATCTTTCTTTTTTCCTTTCTAGTACATCAGGAGCAATTTATCTTTCTTAACCCATCAAACAAAAATATTTCCATTCTTTATACCTTTT
Source organism: Equus asinus (assembly GCF_041296235.1). Classification (NCBI taxonomy): domain Eukaryota; kingdom Metazoa; phylum Chordata; class Mammalia; order Perissodactyla; family Equidae; genus Equus; species Equus asinus. The sequence continues at coordinate 15,739,992 of NC_091790.1, read as the reverse complement.
TTACTGAAAACATACATTTTAACTTCCTTGAATACAGAGCTCTTTTGCTTAGTAATTTCCAGTAGCTTTAATTCCATAGGTTAGTTAGAACATTTAACGCTTAACGGACCTAGTAAACACTAAAAAGGTAAACAATTATGAAATGTCTTTTATATCAGCATTCTAAACACTTCACAACTTAAGAAACATGACACTTCGCAATAAAACACAAGGCATGCTTTTTGATACACGCAAACGCTTTTAGCCTCTTCAATAAGAAGCCAAAAGTAGATAACTTAGATATGTTTAAAAATAATCTGTGAGTGTTCTGTTCTATCCAAAAGTGACCCGCATATTCATCTTTTTATCATTTAACTTAACTTGGCAAAACTCAAGATTGTTACCAAAAAGGATTTCGAAGCTGTTTTTTTCCCCAAGTATACAGACCATAAAAGTTATTGTACTCACTTTTATGAGTTTTATGTATTTAAACCATTTGTTTCCAACAATTATGTTCAGATTACTACGGAAACCTCATGAGGCATTAGACAAAACTGGTCATCATTTAAAGCTATTATTTTGCTGACAAATTTAACAGACAACGTGAACTTATATGACTAGTAAACCGAGTCTGAATGCCTGCATCCTATGCAAATACTGACAACTCTGACAAGAAGACAATTTTCAATGAAACCAACAAACTTAAACAAGCTTTCATTTACCAAAGGTTAACTCACATCACATTAACTTTGAAAGTCACTCTGTTAATTTTGACTACAGTTAGAATTTAAGAAAGCACTTACTTTAAGCCAACTAAACAGAGATCTTAATTTTGGCCAGACCATCCAGGGGTTAAAATATCACACGTACAATGTACACATAGACACATATACACAGAGACTGTACAACTATTGTTTTAAAAACTACTGCCATGAATCAGGTACAATAATATAAAGCTCACCAGTTAGAAATCAAAACTTTGTTTTGAGCCTTTTTACTAATACTTATGGAGAAGACCCTCAAGAAGCTAGACTTTTTGCAAGGGCACACTTATGGCCATTTATGCTTTCCACTACTTTTTTTTTTTCAGTCTTAAGAATGAGTGATATGCTAGATAGTAGTTCCTGGAGAGGGGGGAAGATAATCCTTTTCATGGTAAAGAACAAGGTGGAATCTGAACTGCCTCTAGAACTGTATTTCCAGTCTTGCAAGGATTTTCTAAGGACAGTTGCTCTTGATTTCTCAGAAACTGCACTGTAACTTGAAGGACGTTCTAGGTTGACCTACCTCTCCAACTGCACCAGAAAGGCAGAGAGAAACATCACACATTTTCTACCAGCTGGAGTTTCTGGGGCATAACCCATACAATTAAAGTGTTTCTAATTAGTTAGAATGACCCTGAGTGATGAGTCTTAAGGGATGCTTATCTCATTCCCCCAGCAATAAAGCCAGTGTCCGACTGACAGTGAAGTGGACAAGGGTGGAATGCATACAAAGGGCTTGAACTGGCTGGAGGCCGGGGCTCCCAGTACCCGGCTTGAGAATGAAGTTGCTTGCAAAAGGTTTTCAAGTTTTCCGATTTTACAGAAGTTCCAGGTTCTGGTCAAGTCCAGCCTGAACTTAACCAAGACTGGGTGATAACAGAGGACATGATGAGCACAACAAAGAAAGGAAATGAAGACATCAGACCTCACCCTCATGGCCGCTCAAAGAGGGTTATCAAGAGAAGACTCACTCAACAGTTCCCGTGCTGGGGCACACTACTGTAGCATGACAGTTCACAGAATAAATCACAGGTCTGCTACACTCATAGCCAACTCAGTAGGTTACTAAAACATTCAATGAGTCAACCCCCAAGAGAGGGCACCCTACTTGGGCTTTCCGGGGTGATCAGGCCCAGAAATGCCAAGTTTGGGCTCCCAGGGGTGGAGGCCATGATTGTTGACAGATTTCTTTGCTTCCCTGTTGCAAAGCTCAAAAGGAGACGAAAATCGCCATTGCAACTCTAAGAAAGATGAAAGAGACAGGTCCATTACCTTGAAAATCCCCCCTGAACCTGGGGCAGCATCCTACCTGTCATTCCTACTGTGGGGTTCCTATAACAAGGGGTGATGGGGGTGTCCCCCAGCATTGCATCCATTGCATATCTTCCCTGGTATGCCTGGAAGTTACCGGTGCCTGGTGAACATCTTTCCTATTCTGCGTGGCAGTAATAGGTGCCTGGTGAATGGTCCCCAAGAGAAAGGGAGAAGTTCAAGAGAGAACAGGATGGAGAAAATTAGTGAGGCATTTTCTGCTGCTCTGGGGGACATTCTACCCAATTGCGTGTTGGAGGCATTCTCCGAGAAGGGCTTCCCATACGCAACCAAAGGTTAGTCTTTAGTACTTTCCTTGAACTGGAGTCCCAATTGGGACATTCACACAGTTCAGAGCATGGTCACGTGCCATGGGAGGTATCCCAATCCAACCTTAGGAAGAGAAACCTTCCAGGGGAGTCTTGCAGATTGCTGACCATCCTAATGACTTAAGTGGCCGACCCGTGCCCACCTAAAATTTGTATATTAGAGATAGGGTCAGGAAGGAATGGAGTAATTCACTCTACATCGCCCTTAGGCTTAAGGTACTGATTCTCTTCAAGCTGAATGCCATGATTTGCCCCATCGAGTAGCCATGGGCAGCAAACGTGGATTCATACAGCTATCGAAGACAGTTCCTGATGGAGAAGTGAATTTAGATTCATCCTCGAAACAGACAGAGGCACAAGGAAGAAAAGGGCACTGACCATAAGTTGAGCTCAGAAACCGATGAAGCAAGTTCCTGGTAGGGGGGCCACAAGATATGATGGTTGGTCAGCGAGCTGATGAGTCGGAAGAAAGATTTCTTGGTCTCTCAAGGCCTGCCAGAGGTGCTCTTTTATTTAGAGAATGGTACAGGATAACACAGGGACAGGACCCATGGGGAGTAAAGAGTTGCTTCCTGGGGACAGGACCTATGGGTAGTGAAGAGCTGCAGGCATGGGAACTGGACGCACGGGCAGTGAATATCTGCTGCTGCTGCATGGGGAAAGGAGCCATTGGCAGTCAGATGTCCTGCTGCTGCCCTGAGTTGAGGGTAAGGGCAAATTTTATAAGGCATGGGTACGTGACATTTTTACTGGAAAAAGAAAAGATGATGTAAAAAGCCATTAAATGACTTCAGTACAGATGGAGTCTGGTTATTGTGTGGTCGTATAACATTAGATACGAATTTGGCCATATAGATAGGCATGTAGGTGAGCATCGCCTGGGCTTCTCTCACTGGGGCGCCTCTAATTCATACCAAAAAAAATTCACCGGGTCATATGCTTTGACATGTAGGCCAGGTAACCTTGGGCTTTTCGAGCTGGGGCAGCCTTAATCCACATCAATCGTCATTGTCTTTCTCAGCTATCTCCCATAGATACGCTTATCAGTCCGTTCTCCTTCATTCCAAGTTATGAATTTTGTATTTCTTTAATCACCATATGTTCTCTAGGCTGATGTGTGAGTGTTTTCATTATTGTTGGGCATTGCCTTTGAATTCCCATCGTTCACTTGAAGGAATCTTTGCTATCCTAGCCTAGGTCCAACTGAGCACTGAGAACACGAGGTGATCTTGGTTGGTTTGACATTCTGAGATCAGAAACTCCAAATTCTAGGTTGTCCAGGCAACCACCTTATGGACATAATGTTTCTGAGACAAATTAGAGAAATCTGATGAATTCCTGTCTCCAGGTAAGATATTTTTATGTCTCTTTTCTAAATTTGGGAAGGCTGGAACTTGACCCTGGATCCATGGTCCTCCTAGTAGATTACGTCTAGATACTGCTTTACTTTATTTCTGTAGGGTTTGTAAGTTGTTTGATTTACACCCTAAGCTCTGGCATGTTTATTTTTCGTTAAATATAAGTGTAATGTTCTAATTTTCAGCCAACTTCCTCACATATGCTGTCAAAACACATAGTCAATAATCTTCTACGGCCAGAGATGGGAGAGAATTTCACTGGTGCCAAACTGAGCACTCTAGCTTTGGATGTCAGCCTTCACTTTGGATTGGTGATTCCCAGGGGGAATGAAAAAATCCAAAAAGGCGTGCTGATTTGGGGCATGAAGGATTTGAGGCTGAAAGAGATTAGAGAAGATGAACTTCCAAGGACTGTGAATCTCCTCCAAATGCTTAATGATGCTACAGAAAGTAGACCATTGCAAATAGATTATGGGGAATACTATGAAGAGAATGTGTTCCGTGCTAAACAGATGAACCAAGGGAAAATGTTACCGTCTATGATGTTACTAGTAATTACATTCACGAATAATCACAGCAGGCCATCTTCTTCCCAAGTTCAGGAAAAATATGTGTCCACAAGTAAAATTCAGGGCCAGCCATGTGTTCAGGAGTGTAAGTGCCCACATTCCTATTGGGTGGCCTGGGATTCATGGATTCGCATCACTGGTGCTGATCAGATTAGTAACGTTGGGAAAGATAGATTTCATGGTATGGTGTGTACAGAGATCACAAAGAAGTCGAAATTGTGAGCATACATCAGAGATAGGCAATAGGAAAAAAACATGAAAATATTGCAATCTGTGACACATCTGGTACACTTCCCTAAATACAGACTGAAGGAAGGGATGAGACCTGCATAGGTAGAATTGGCGGACTGCATGAGATGACACGATCATTGCACATCAGAGGCTTGAGTGGGCAACTTCAACTTTGGATGGACTCCAGGACTTTCACTGGGGAAAGCCTACACATTCGGCCATATTCACAAAATGTAACAGATTAAACCCAGGATAAACTTAAAGTAAAGAAACCATGTCTAGAGAGAATGTAGTAGACATTTAAAAGTTCAAGGATAAAGTTAGAAACCCACAAGAAATCCAGGAAATGGAAAACTATTCAAGCTGGAAAGGGAGAGTAGTCGTGTGCATAGAAGATGCTGGGACAGCTTAGAAGTTTGAGGGAGTTTATGACATACAGTGAACATGTCACCCAAGATGGCCTCATGGTTATAGTCTGAGGATTGTCCTAGCCTACGATACTCAAGTTAGAGACACCCAGAAGAGAATTTAAAAACAGAAACCAGGCACTGAAACTTGAAGAGAGAGAATACACGCTGATTAAAGGGGTAAGAAAGAAGTCATTGTGAGGAAGCAATAATAGGGAGACAAGCGCTGAGTGGAGAACATTGTAATCTACTCAAGTGTATGGGGAGGCCATGCTGATGCAAGCTTGAAACTCGATTTGAAACCAGAGGCTGGACTTGGGGCTTATCAGACCTATATTGTCCTTCTGCCTTAATCATAATCCAAAATTAAGAATGATCTCCTGAGGACACTGTAGACAATGATTGATGCTTCCTTTCCTATGCCCCTAGCATTCATTGAAGAGAAGTCTCACTTTCCATGGCTCTGGCATTACAGAGGCCCATTCGGTACATGCCAATGTGTCAGAAGATATCTCTTTGAACGCTTGAAGGAATGGACGCCCATCATGCTTCGTGAATGTCCCATTGTTTGACAGGGCTCCAGAATTGTGCTGAGAAGCACCCTATTCCAGACGGTTTCATTGCTTTGTGAGGGCTGCCCTACCAGGCTAGTATGCTTGGTTTGGCTTCAATGAAATTCTCTCCCCGTATCTCTTGAAGTAGAATGATTATTAATATCGTGTATTGACAGCATATGTAAGGAGGTTGGCTCAAAATTAGAACATTACAATTATGTTTATAGAAAAATAAACATGCCAGAGCTGAGGATGTAAATCGAACAAGTAAAACACTCTATAGAAATATAGTAAGCCAGCATCTAGACGTAATCTAGTGGAACACTCAAGGATCGGGAGTAAAGTTCGAAACTTCCCAAATCCAGAAATGAGACAGAAAAGTATCTTACCTGGAGCAGAGTTCATCAGATTTCTCTAATATGTCTCAGAAACATAATGTCCGTGAAGGCGGTTGCCAGCACAAACTCGAATCTGGAGTTTCTGATCTCAGAATGTCAAAGCAACCAAGACGACCACGTGTTCTCAGGGCTCAGTGTCACCTCGGCCAGGATAGCAGTTTCCTACTGGTGACCCATGGAATTTCCAAGACAACACGCAACAATCACGAAAAGACTCAGACCTCGGTATACAGAACATATGGTGATTACAGAAATACAAAAGTCATAGCTTGCAATGAAGGAGAACGGACTGATAAGCATATCGAAGAGAGATATGTCAGAAAGACTGTAATGATTAGACTTTGGAAAAGAGAAAAATCTCCCTGAAAATGGAAGGTCAATAGAAATCACATCTGAATAATCCACAGTGAAAGACTTCAGTCATTAGACAGACTCTGACTGGACGTTTGAAAGTCCGAGAAAGTCACAACGCCAAAAACTGCAGCAAAGGTCAAACCTGGACTAACTGGGAAGGGTGAGTTATTTGACGGCTCCACGCGGGCTCTGAAAACCTGCATCCACGAGGCTAGACAGGACAGCAGACACACGATTCTGACAAATCCTCTGACATCACAGAGGGCCAGAAAAAGAAGCTGGCCTCATCTACACAGGGCCAGAGGTGGGCTCAAGTAGCATATTCAAGTCACGTCCCACTCAAATGCAGGTTGCCAATGAAACACGAAAGGGGCCGGCCAGTGGGGAAGTGGTGAAGTCCGCGCATTCTGGTTTTGGAGCCCGGCTTCGGCCACATGGAATCCTGCGGGTGAGCATCCTCACAGCTCGTCCAGCCATTCTGGGGCAGATGTGTGAGGCAGTGTAGAGGTAGATGGGAACCGACATTAGACAGCTCCACTCTTCCACAGCAAATGCAGCAGCATGGCCCGCAGATGTCTGCACAGCCATAAACTTCTGCCAAAACAAAGCCAAGCGAAAGTTGCAAAGAATTGAAAAATTGAACCTCAAAAAAGAAAGCATGCCAGTAAGAAGTAAAAGATGTCTAGCAATAACCTTGGCCAAACAGGAGAAAGCTATGGAAACCGAAATCCAGCAAAGATCCTGGGGAAGAAACTCTGGAAGACACAAGGAAACTGAAGGCTATTCCATGTTCTTCGAATGGAAGAACTAACACACGTGAAGCGTCCGTACCACATAAAGCCATCTCTGGATTCCATGCAGTCCCAGGCAAAGTCGCAACACTATTTCCCACAGAAATGGAAGAGAGAATCCTAGAGTTTCTATCCAGCAACAAAGGACACGGAATAGCCAAAGGAATACTGAGGGAAACGGACAAAGCAGCAGGCATCACACATTGATTTCCAGATATAGGACTAAGTGCTAGGTACAGAAACTGCACAGCCTGGCTCCCAAAAGAGGCACACAGACCCATGGAAGAGAATCCAGAGCCCAGAGGTCAACTGACACACATATGGACAGCCCATTTTCCACCAGGGAGCCAAGAGGAGACAGCAGAGAAAGGAGAGTCTCGAAAAGAAATGGTGCTGGGAAAACAGCACAGCCACATGGAACACAGTGAGAGTAGACCGTGATGTTACACCAGGGACACACACCACCTCGAAATGGATTAAAGCCTTGAACGGAAGACTTGAAAACGTGCAGCTTCTAGGAGAAAATGCAGGCAGCTTGCTCTTTGCCATCTGGCTTAGCCACCTGTTTGGAAGAAGCATGTGTGACCGGGCAAGGGCAACAAAGGAAACAAGAAACAAGTGGGACTCCATCCAACGCAGAAGCTTCTGCCCCGCCAATGACACCATCGACTGAATGCAAAGACTGTGCAACAACTGACAGCAGATGTTTGCAAACCGCACATCGGAGAAGGGGTGAACAGCCATGAGATCCAATGAACTCATACGTCTTCACAGGAAAAAAAACAACGAGCCCAATAAAACCAGGGCAAAAGATGGAAACAGATAGCTCTCCCAGGAAGATAGAAAGATGGCCAACAGGCTGTATGAAAACATGCTCAACAACATTAAGTCTCTGCTCAATGCAAATACGAACGGCACTGAGATAGCAGCTCAGAGTGGTCAGAATGGCGATAAAGATGATGACAGGAACCAACAAGTTTCAGAGAGGAGGTGGAGAGAAGGGAAGCCTCCTGCACTGCTGGTGGGAGTGTAAACCGGTGCAGCCACTATGCGAAATGGTGTGGAATTGCCTCAGAATTTTCAGAATCCATTTACCGTATGGTTCAGGTATTCCTCTGTGGCGTATACATCGAAAGATATTGGAAACACTAATGCACAGAGATCCGTGCATCGCTGTATCCCCCACAGCTTTACTCCCAATATATAACACTTGGAAGCCTCCCTGATGCCCATCAAGGGACGAATGGAGAAGGAAGAGGGGCTATAGCCACACAATGGCATAGCACTCAGCTGTAGGAACAGATGCAGTGCAGCCATTTGTGACCACCTGAATGGCTCCTGAGGGTATCAGGGGAACTGGAAAAAGCCCTGGTGTAAGGTCAAATACCACAGGATCTCACGTACAAGGAGAAGAGGAAAAATGGACCAACAAACAGGTAGCACGTGACATAGGATTGGCAGTTCCCAGAGGGAAAGGGGGGCGGGGGACGGAGGGACAAAGAGTTGATTAGGCACAAGTGTGTGGTGAGGGCCTGTAATTAGGCTTATGCTGGTGAAGATGATGTAGCCTACACAGAAGTCTAAATCTATGAGGATGTAGATTTGAAAGCTATAGGATGTTAGAATGCAGGGTTACAGAAATCAATTCACATAAAATCAAAACTCCAAAAATGGGTGCAGATTTACGGCCTAAAGCTTTGGAGGCTGAAAGAGATTAGAGAAGATGAACATCCAAGGATTAACAATCCCCTCCTAATGCTTAATGATGATACAGAAAGGTAGACCTTTGCAAAGAGATGAAGAGGAATACTACCAAGAGAACCTGGTCCGAGCCAAATCATGAGTCATCGACAAATGTTACTGACCCTGATGTTACGACCGCTTCCCTTCACGAATGATCGAAGCAGGCCAACATCTTCCCAAATTCAGGCCAAAGGTTGGTCCAAAAGCTCAATTTGGGGCCGGGTGTGGTGTAGCAGGTAAGTGCCCACATCCGCTTGGGCGGCCAGGACTTCACAGGCTAGCATCACGCGTGCGGATCAGATTACTAGCATTAGGAAATACAGATTTCAAGGTCTGGTGGTCACAGAGATCATAAAGAAGTAGAAATGGTGAGGAGACCTTATCAGTACGCATCAGAAAAAGATCCACGAGACTATTACAATCTATGAACGCATCAGGTACACTTCCCCAAATGATGAAGGAAGGACAACATGAGACCTGCCAAGTTGGAATTGTCAGACTGCTAGGAGATCACATGATCAGTGTGCATCAGGGGAATGCCTGGGCAACTTCAACATGAGAGGGCTTCCCGGACGTTCTCTGGGGAAAGTCCACCCATTTGGCCATATCCACAAAAGATAAGAGATAAAACCCGGGATAAGCTTAAAGGAAAGAAACCAGTGTCTAGAGGGAACATAGGAGACCCTTCAAGTCCTTGGAGAAAGTTAGAAACCAACAAGAAATCCAGAGCAAGGAAAACTATCCTACCTGGAAAGGGCGACTAGTCAGATTGGGATGAGATGGCTCTGAAACACTATGTGCATTGAGGTTGTCAGGACAACTTAGAATCTGAGGGTGTTTATGACATCACGGTGAACATGTCACCCAAGATGGCCGCATGTTTACAGTCCGAGGATTGGCCTAGTCTAGGACACTCAAGTGAGAGATACCCAGAAACAGCTTTTCCAAACAAAAACTTGAAAGGATCAAACAGACTCTGATTCAAGGGAGAAGAAAGGAATCATTGGGAACAAGTGATAATTGATGGACAAGCACTGAGAGGAGAACATTGTCACCTACTCAAGTAGATGGTGAGGTCATGCAGATTCAATCTTGGAACTTGAGTTGAAACAAGAGGCCAGACTTGGGGCTTATCAGACCTACATTGTCCTTCTGCCTCACTCATAATCCAAAGTACAGAATGATCTCTTGGGGACGTTGGAGAGAAGAATTGATGACTCCTTTCATAGGCCCCTAACATCCTTTGAAGAGAACTCTACCTTTGCATAGCTCTGGCCTCACGGTGGCCCACTGGCTACATGCTAAGGTTTCCCAAGAGATCTCTTTGAAGCCTTGAAGGCATGGACGCCTGTCATGCTTAGGGTATGTGGCTTGGTATGAAGGGCGCTAGAAGTGTGCTGAAAAGCACCCTTTTCCAGAGGGCTTCATTCCTGTGTGAAGGCTGCCCTCCCAGGCTACAGTGCTCAGTTGGGCTCCAATGAAATTAACTCCCCCATCTCTTGCCGTAGAAGGAGTACTGATTCTGTGTTTTGACACCATATGGAAGGAGGTTGACTGAAAACTAGAACATTACCATGATATTTAAAGAAAAACACAGACGCCAGAGCTGAGGATGTCAATCAAACAGTAACAGACTCTGAAGAAATAAAGTAAGCCAGTATCTAGATGTTATCTAGGGGAGCGTTCAAGGTTCAGGGCTGAACGTCGAAACTTCCCAAATCCAGGGAAAGAGACGGAAGGATTTCTCACCTGGAGAGAGGAATTCATCAGACTCATCGAATTTGTCTCAGAACCATTGTGTCCGTGAAGGTGGTTGCCAGGACAACGTCTAACCTGGAGTTTCTCATCTCACAATGTCAAATGAACCAAGGTGGACACGTGTCCCCAGTTCTCAGTTGGACGTAAGCTAGGATAGCAAAGATTCCTTCAACTGACAGATGGAAATTCAAAGACAACATCCAGCAATCACCAAAGCACCCACATGTCGGCCTACAGAACATATGGTGATTAAAAAAATACAGAATTGTTAACCTAGAATGAAGGAGAACCCACTGATAAGTATATCGAAGGGAGAGAGATCAGAAAGACCACTACGATTAGACTAAGGAAAGAAAACAAGCTCCCAGAAAATGGGAGGCAAACAGAAATCACACCTGAATACTCCACAGTGAATGAAGTCAGTGTTTACAAAGAGTCTGCTTGAACGTTTGAAAGTCCGAGAAAGTCACAACCCCAAAATTTGCAGTGAATGTCAAACCTGGGCTAACTGGGAAGGGTGAGTTCTCAGACTGCTCCAAGCTGGCTCTGAAACCCTGTGTCCATGATGCTTGCTGGGACAGCAGAGACCCAATTATGACAAATCCCAGTGGACCGGAAAAACAACCTGGCCTCGTCTACACTGGACCAGATTTGGGCTCAAGTAGCATATTCAAGTCCCATTCCACTCAACTGCAGGTTGCCAATGGAACATGAAAGGGGCCGGCCAGTGTTGCATAGGTGACGTCCGCGTGTTCTGTGTAGGCAGCATGTGGTTGCCCGCGTGGAATTCTGGGGGTGAGCCTCCTCACCGCTCGTGCAGCCTTTCTGGGGCAGGCGTCCGAGGTAGTGTAGAGGCAGATGGGAAGCGACATTAGACAGGGCCAGTCTTCCTCAGCAAATACGGCAGCGTTGCCAGGAGATATGAGCACAGCAGTAAACATCTGCCTAAACAAAACCAATTAAAAGTTGCAAATGATAGAAAAACTGAACCTCAAAAAAAAATAAAAGAATGCTTTAGAAGATTCAGGTATCTAGGAATAACCTGAGCCAAACAGGTGAAAGCTATGTAAACCGAGAAATAGCAAACCTTTGGGAAAGAAATTCCAGAGGACACAAAGAAATGGAAGGGAATTCAGTGCTCTTGGAATGGAAGAAAACGAAGAAAGCATGAGGTATCATCACAATGATTCCTTTCCCATGCCTTGGATCAGCGTCTCATTGGTCTCTTCAAGTTTCTGTGCCCGGTTTCTGTTTGGAAAAGCTGTTTCTGGGTATCTCTCACTTGATTCTCCTAGCCTAGGCCAATCCTTGGACTGTAAACCTGTCGCCATCTTGGGTGACATGTTCACCATGATGTCATAAACACACTCAGAATTCTAAGTTGTACTGACAACCTCCATGCACTCAGTGTTTCAGAGCCATCTCATACCAGTCTGACTACTCCCGTTTTCCAAGTAGGATAGTTTTCCCAGTTCTGGATTTCTTGTCGGTTTCTAACTTTCTCCTCGAACTTTGAAAGGTCTACAACATTCCCTCTAGACACGGGTTTCTTTCCATGAAGATTATCCCCGGTTTTCTCTCTTATCTTTTGTGGATGTGGCCAAACGGGTGGACCTTCCCCAGAGAAATTCCTGGAGCTCCTCCCAAGTTGAATTTGCCCAGGCAATTCTCTGATGCGCAATCAGCGTGTCATCTCCTAGGAATCTGACAATTCCACCTGGGCAGGTCACATGTTTTCCTTCCTTCATCATTTGGGAAATTGTACCTTATGCATTCATAGGTTGTAATATTCTCAGCGTTCATTTTCTGGTGTGTATTGAAAATGCCTCCTCAGAATTTCTACTTCTTTATGATCTCTGTGCCCACCATACTGTGAAATCTGTATTTCCTAATGCTAGCAATCTGATCTGCAACCCTGATGATAGCAGGTGAAGCCCGGGCCGCCCAATCAGAACTTGGGCACTTACTTGCTACACCACAGGGCCGACCCTGAATTGGGCTTTTGGACAAACCTTTGGCCTGATCTTGGGACGATGTTGGCCTGCTTCGATCATTCGTGAAGGCAGTTAGTAACATCATGGACGGTAGCATTTTCTGCTGGTTCATGAGTTTAGCATGGAACACGTTCTCTTGGTACTGTTCCTCTTCATCTCCTTGCAATGGTCTACCTTTCTGTAGCGTCATTAAGCATTTTGAGGTGATTACCAATCCTTCGAAGTTCATCTTCTCTCATTTCCTACAGACTCCAAAGCTTTAAGCCGTGAACCTTAACGTCTTTTGGGAGTTTTGATTTTACGTGAATTGTTTGCCATAACCCAGCATTATAACATCCTATACCTTTCAGATCTACATCCTCATAGATTTAGACTTCTGTGTACGTTACATCATCTTCACCACCGTAAGCCTAATTACAGGCCCTCACCACACACTTGTGTCAAATCAACTATTTCTCCCTCTGGGCCCCGCCACCTTTCCCTCTGGGAACCAGAAATCCCATGTCACGCGCTAGCTGTTTCTTGGTCCTTTTTTTCCTCTTCTCCTTGTAAGTGAGACCCTATGGTATTTGACCTTCCCTCTTGTGCTTGTTTGCATGCCCCTAAAACCCTCAGGAGCCATTCTGTTGTTCACAAATGGCTGGAATGCATCTGTTCCTGCAGCAGAGTGCTATGCCGTTGTGTGGCTATAGCCCATCTTTCTTGTCCCTTGATGGGCACCACGGAGTCTTCCCTGTCTTGATATCGGGAGTAAGGCTATGGTGAGCACAGCGGTGCACGGATCTCTGTGCATTAGCGTTTGCAAGTTCTTTGGATATATATGCCACAGAGGAGTACCTGGATCATGTGGTAGATGGATTCTGAAAATTCTGAGGCGATTCCACACCACTTTGCGTAGTGGCTGCACCGTTTTACACTCCCACCAGCAGTGCAGGAGGCTTCCCTTCTCTCCACCTCCTCTCTGAAACTTGTTGGTTCCTGTCTTCATCCTTATAGCCATTTTGACCACTGTGAGCTATCTCAGTGCCGTTCGTATTTGCATTGAGCAGAGACTTAATGATGATGAGCATGTTTTCATACAGCCTGTTGGCCATCTTTCTATCTTCCTGGGAGAGCTGTCTGTTACCATCTTTTGCCCAGGATTTATTTGGCTCGTTGTTTTTTTTCCTGTGGAGACGTATGACTTCATTGGATCTTTTGGCTATTCACCCCTTCTCCGATGTGTGGTTTTCAAACCTGCTGTCGCAGTTGTTGTGACGTCTTTGCACTGAGTCGATGGTGTCGTTGGCGGGACAGAAGCTTCTGTGTTGGATGGAGTCCCGCTTGTTTCTTGTTTCCTTTTTTGCCTTTGCCCAGTCACACATGATTATTCCAAATAGGCGGCCAAGCCAGATGGCAAAGAGCAAGCTGCCTGCGTTTTCTCCTCGAAGTGTCATGGTTTCAAGTCTTCCATTCAAGGCTTTATTCCATTTCGAGGTGGTGTGTGTGCCTGGTGTAATATTACGGTCTACTCTCATTGTGTTACATCTGGCTGTGCAGTCTTTCCAGCACCATTTCCTGTCTAGAGTCTCTTTTCTCCTCTTTCTCCTCTTGGCTCCCTGGTCAAAAATAGGCTGTCCATAGATGTGTGAGTTGATTTCTGGGCTCTCGATTCTGTTCCATGCATCTGTGTGCCTCCTTTGCAGGCCAGGCTGTGCTGTCTTGGTACCTAGCTCTTCGTCCTATATGTGGCAGTAAGAAAGTGTGATAATTGCTGCTTTGTTCGTTTTCCCCAGGATTCCTCTTGCTATTCAGGGTCCTTTGTTGCTGGATAGAAACTTTAGGATTCTCTCTTCTATTTCTGTGGGAAAGATTGCTGCAACTTTGACTGGGACTGCATGGAATCCAGACATTGCTTTGTCGACAAAAATAATCCATAACCAATCTGTAAATGAAAATTTGGGGGAGTTTATTCTGAGCTTCAATCTGAGGATTATAACCCAGGGCCTTTCTACCCAAAGGAAGAAAGAGCATCAGAGAAGTGGGGTGCACAGACTGGTTGTATTCCCCTCATAGAGGATGTGTCACATAGGATTGAAATGTCCCATTTACAATAGTCGCGAGACTGCTCTGTTGGCACAGCGATTGATGGAAATAGCAGGTAGGTCTTCTGTCTCAGTGAACACAGTAGGTGGCAGTCTGTTGTCTATAGCTGACTGGTCACAGTTGAGCTGGGTGGTCAAAGGTGAGTGCAGCAATCAGTTCCTAGCCTAGGGAGAAATGCTTATCCCTAAAGAAATGCTAATGTGGGGGGAAGTTGCACCTTTATCTCTGGGGCCATAGGAAGTGTCTAAGCAGATATGCAATGCATGCTAAATAGCCATAGTCAGGCCATTTTGGAAAAAACAAAATCAGGCCGAATTAGGTTTATACCAAATGGCTTCCTCATATAGTCCAATATGTCCAATTGCTTGCATTTTTATTTGAGCTTTATGCCATATGGACGTTTCAAGTGTGTCTGTTGTTGCATTAGAAGGGCACGGAATAGCCTTGCGTTTCCTTGTGTCTTGTGGAATTTCTTTCCCCAAAACTTTGCTAGTTTTTGGTTTCGATTGCTTTCTCCTGTTTGTCCAAGGTTATTTGCAGGTATCATTTTCTTCTCACTGGCATGGGTGTTTTTTGAGGTTCAGCTTTTCTATTCTTTGCAACTTTTAATTGGTTTTGTTTGGCAGAAGTTTATGGCTGTGCTCAAAGCTGCTGTTCGTGCTGCTCTCATTGCCGAGGAAGAGTGGCGCTGTCTAACATCGCTTCCCATCTGCCTCTACAGTAGCTCGCACGCCTGGCCCAGAATGGCTGGACGGGCATTGAGGAGGCTCAACCCCGGGATTCCACGTGGCCAACCCTGGCCTGCCAACCCAGAACACGTGGACTTCACCGCTGGCCCACTGGCTGGACCCTTTCGTGCTCCATTGGCAACCTGCTGTTGAGGGGAATGTGACTTGAATATGCTACTTGAACCCAACTCTGGCCCTGTGTAGATGAGGCCAGGTTGTTTCTGTGGCCCACTGTGATGTCGGAGGATTTTTCAGAATCGTGTCTCCTCTATCCAGTCTAGCTTGGTGGACACAGGGTTTCAGAGCATGGGTGGAGCAGTCTCATAACTCACCCTTCCCAGTTAGGCCAGGTTAGACCTTCCCTGCAGTTTTTGGCGTTGTGACTTTCCCGGACTTTCAATCGTCCAAGCAGAGTCTGTCTAAGGACTGACATCTTTCACTGTGGATTATTGAGGTGTGATTTCTGTTGGCCTTCCATTTTATGGGACCCTGTTTTCTTTTCCATGGTCTAATCGTCATGTTCTTTATGAGCTTGTCCTTTGACATGCCTATCAGTGCGATCTCCTTCACTCCATTTTAGGAATTTTGTATTTCTTTAATCACCATATGTTCTGTAGCCCAAGGTGTGAGTCCTTTCGTGATTGCTGGGTGTTGTCCTGGAATTTCCATCATTCACTTGAGGGAATCTTTGCTATCCTAGCCTAGATCCAACTGAGCACTGACTACACGAGGTCATCTTGGTTCGTTTGACATTGTGAGATGATAAACTCCAGGTTCGAGGTTATCCTGGCAACCACTTTCACTGGCCCAATGGTTCCGACACAAATTAGATGAATCTGATGAATTCCTCTCTGCAGGTGAGAGACCTTCTGTCCCTTTTCTGGATTTGGGAAGTTTTGAGCTTGACCACTGATCCTTGAACTTTCCACTAGATTACGTCTAGATACTGGCTTACTTTATTTCTACAGGGTGTGTTATTTGTTTAATTTACATCCTCAGCTGTGGCATGTTTATTTTTCTTTAAATTTAATGGTAATGTTCTAATTTTCTGCCATCCTCTCTACATGTGGTTTCAAAACACATAATCAATACTCCTTCTATTGTAAGAGATATGAGGAGGGAATCTCACTGATCCCACTGAGCCCTGTAACCTGGGAGGCCAGCCTTCACAAAGGATGGAAGCCCTCTGCAAAAGGGTACTTTTCAGCACACTTCTAGAGCCCTTCCAAACCAAGAGACATACCCAAGCATGGCAGGGGTCCATTCCTTCAAGGCTTCAATGAGCTCTCTTGTGACATATTGGCATATACCCAGTGGGCCCCTGTTACTTGAGAGCTGTGGGAAGTGAGAATTCTCTTCAAGAATGCTAGGGGCATAGGAAAGGAGGCCTCGATTCTTCTCTTCAATGTCCTCTATTGATCATTCTTGACTTTGTATTATGGGTAAGGCAGAAGGACAATGTAGGTCTGATAAGCCCTGGGTCCGGCCTCGTTTTTCAGAACACATTTCCAGCTTGAATCAGCATGGCCTCCCCAGACTTCCATAGATGACAATGTTGTCCTCTGAGTACTTGACCCTCTATTGTCTCTTCTTCCCAATGATTCCTTTCTCTTCCCTTGAATTAGTGTCTCTTTGATGTTTTCAAGTTTCTGTGTCCGGTTTGTGTCTGGAAAAGCTGTTTCTGTGTACCTCTCACTTGAATATCCTAGCCCAGGCCAATCCTAGAGCTGGAAACCTATGGCCAACTTTGGTGACATGGTCACCGTGATGTCATAAACACGCTCAGAATTCTAAGTTGTCCTGACAACCTCCATGCACACAGTGTTTCAGAGCCATCTCATACCAGTCTGACGACTCCCCCTTTCCAGGTTTAATAGTTTTCCTTTTTCTGGACTTCTTGTCGGTTTCTAACTTTATCCTCGAACCTTGAAAGTTCTACTACATTCCTTCTAGACAGTGGTTTCTTTCCTTTAAGATAGTCCAGGGATTTATCTCTTATCTTTTGTGGATGTGGCCAAATGTGTGGACTTGCCCCACAGAAAGTCCTGGAGTCCCTGCGAAGCTGAAGTTACCCAAGCAATCCTCTGATGAGCAATGATCATGTCAACTCATAGCAGTCTGGTGTTTCCACCTTGGCAGGTCAGATGTTTTCCTTCCTTCATCATTTGGGGAAGTGTACCTGATGTGTTCACAGATTGTAATATTCTCATGGTTCATTTCCTGGTGTGTATTCATAAGGTATCCTCACAATTTCTACTTCTTCATGATATCTGTCGGCACCATACCTTGAAATCTATATTTTCTAATGCTCCTAATCAGCTCTGCACCTGCGATGCCAGCCTGCCAGTACCAGGCCACCCAAGTGGAACACGGACACTTACCCACTACACCAGAGGGCTGGCCCTGAAGTGCACTTTTGGACCAACCTTTGGCTTGAACTTGGGAAGATGTTGGTCTGCATTGATTATTCATAAAGGTAATTAGCAGTAACATCGTGGACAGCAACATTTTCAGTTGGCTCAGGAGTTTAGCACGGGTCATGTTCTGTTGGTAGTGTTCCTCTTCATCTCTTTGCTATGGTCTACCTTTATGTTGCATCATTAAGCATTTTGAGGTGATTATCAATCCTTTGAAGTTCATAATCTCTAAACTCTTTCAGCCTGCAAACTTTATCCCTTAAACCTGCCTGCCTTTATGGAGTTTTGATTTTAGGTGAATTGATTTCCATAACCTAGCATTAGAGAATCCTATAGCTTTCAGATTTACATCCTCATAGATTTAGACTTCTGTGTATGCAACATCTTCTTCCCCACAGTAAGCCTAATTACAGGCCCACACCCCACACTTGTGCCTAATCAACTCTTTCTCCCACTGTCCACTGCCACCCGTTCCCTCTGGGAACCACCAATCCCATATCACGTTCTACCTGTTTGTTGGTCCTTATTTTAATCTTCTGCTTGTAAGTGAGATGCGATGGTATTTGATTTCTCCCTTGGGCTTGTTTTGGTTCCCCTCCCACCTTCAGGAGTGATTCTGCTGTCATAAATCGCTGGACTGCACTCTTTCTTACAGCTGAGTGTTTTGTCTTTGTGTGGATATAGCCCAACTTCCTTCTCCATTGGTCCTTTGATGGGCACCAGGGCGGCTTCCAAATCTTGGATATCGGGAGTAAGGCTGTGGTGAACACAGCGGGGCACGGATCTGTGTGCATTAGTGTTTCGCAGTTCTTTGGAAAAACACACTGGAGAGGAATAGCTGGATCATATGGTAGATGGATTTGGAAATTTCTGAGGCAATTTCACACGGCTATGCCTAGTGCCCTCACCGGTTTGCACTCCCACCAGAGGTGCAGGACTCTTCCCTTCTCTCCACTTTCTCTCTGACACTTGTTGTTTGCTGTTTTTTCCTTATAGCCATTCTGAACACAGGGAGCTGTCATCTCATTGCCGTGAGGATTTGCGTTGGCCTTATACTTAATGGTGTTGAACAAGTGTTCATACAGCTGTTGGCCACCTTTCTGTCTTCTTGGCGTAAATCTCTGTTTCCATCTTCTGCCCAGGTTTTAATGGGCTTGTTGTTTTTTCTCTTGTGGAGACGTGTGTGGTCATTGGGTCTTTTGGCTATTCAGCCCTTCTCAGATGTGTGGTTTGAAACATCCTCTCCCTGTTGTTGTGCTGTGTTTGCATTGAGTGGACAGTTTCTCCGGCTGGACAGAAGCTTCTACGTTGGATGGAGTCCTGCTTCTTTCTTCTTTTCTTTGTTGCCCTTGCCCAGTCACACATGCTTCTTCCAAATAGGCGGCTACCCCAGATGGCAAAGAGCAAACTGCCTGTGTTTTCTCCTAGAAGTTTCACTGTTTCAGGACTTCCGTTGAAGGCTTTAATCCATTTCGAGGTGGTGTGTGTGCCTGGTGTAACATCATGATCTACTCTTATTGTGTTACATGTGGCTGTGCAGTCTTCCCAGCACCATTTATTTTAGAGACTCTCCTTTCTCCACTGTCTCCTCTTGCCTTCCTCATTGCAAATGTGCTGTCCATATATGTGTGAGTTGACCCTTGGGTTCTGCATTCTGTTCCATTGGTCTTTGTGCCTGTTTTTGGGACCAGGCTGTGCTGGTTCGGTACCAAGCGCTTCGTCCTACATGTTGAAATCAAAGTGTGATACGTCCTGCTTTGTTCGTTCTCCTCAGAATTCCTTTGGGTATTCAGGGTCCCTTGTTGCTGGATAGAGACTTTAGGATTTTCTCTTCTATTTCTGTGGGAAAGATTGCTGTAAATTTGACTGGGATTGCATGCAATCCAGAGATTGCCTTATCCTTTATGGACGTTTCAGGTGTTTTAGATCGTACATTCCTAGAGCACGGAATACCCTTCTGTTTCCTTGTGTTTTCTGGAATTTCTTTCCCTCAAGCTTTGCTAGTTTTCGGTTTCCATAGCTTGCACCTGTTTGTCTAAGCTTATTCCTAGAAATCTTATTCTTCTTACTTGCATATTTTTTTCCAGAGGTTCAGTTTTTCTATTCTTTGAAACATTTCATTGGTTTTGTTTTGGCAGATGTTTATGGCTGTACACACATCTGGTGGCGATGCTGCTGTATTAGCTGGGCAAGAATGACGCTGTCTGATGTTGCTTCCCATCTGCCTCTACACTACCTTGGACGCCTGCCCCAGAATATCTGGACCATCGGTGAGGAGGTTCACCTCCAGGATTCTGCATGGTCTGCCCTGGGTGCCGACCCAGAATTTGCGGACTTCACCACTGCACCACTTGCCTGCAAGTTTCATGTGCCATTGGAAACCTGCATTTGATGTGGAATGTGAGTTGAATATGCTATTTGGGACAAATCTTGCACTGTGTAGACGAGGCCAGTTTGTTTTTCTTCTCCACTGTGATGTCAGAGGATTTCTCAGAATTGTGTCTCTGCCATCACGGCAAACTTCATTGACACAGGTTTTCAGAGCCCCATTTTAACAGTCTCATAACTCACCATTACCATTTAGCCTAGGTTTGACATTTGCTGCAGTTTTTGTGTTTGTGACTTTCTCTGTCTTTCGAATGTTCAGGGTATTTCTAAAATGGACGTCTTTCATTGTGGATTATTCAGCTGTGATTTCTGTGTGCCTTCCATTTTCTGGGACGGTTTTTTGTTTTCCATGGTATAATTGTTGATATGGGCTTGGCGAGCTCAAGACTCAAATGAAAGATTTCTCGGACATTCAAGGTCTGGCATTGGTGCTATTTTATTTAGAGAATAATACGGGATAGCATGGGGACAGGACCCATGGGTAGTGAAGTGTTGCTGCTGCTCCCTGGGGATGGGACCCATGATCAGTCAAAGCTCCTGCTGCTGCCCTGAGTTGAGGGTTAGTGCTAGTTTTATAAGTCATGGGTACATGATTTATTTTTACTGGAAAAAGAAATGATGTGGTAAAATTCTTTAAGTGATTTCAGTGCTGATGGGGTCTGCTTATTGTGCAGTCATATAATTTTAGATACGGATCTGGCAATATAGATAAGCATGTACGTGATTATGCCCTGGGCTTCTCTCCCTGAGTCAGCTCTAATTCCACTGGCTCATATAGTTTGGCATGTAGGCCAGATCACCTTGGGCTTCCCTAGCTGGAGCAGCTTTAATCCACATCATAAACACCCCCTGAACCCATTTGGACTGGAGAGGTTTGGGGATATGGACGATGGTCAGTCTTCTGTAACTACTTATGGCTGTACAAGGTCGCAGAGCTGTCCTTAAATGGGGTCATAGGTACACGTAGGAAGTTCAGTGGACTGGAAGCCTTCACCTGTGGAGTTCAAGGCTGACAAGGTATACAGAGCCTCTGGAGACGAGAGAATCATTTGACGAGAGGTGGTCCAGGAGGTGAAACTTTTTTCACATGCGGAAGACAAACAATGAAACAGACAACAAACTATAATAAGAAATACAAGCAGTATGTTTGACCCAATGTATAACGTATTGAAGTAGTGCAGAAACCTGGTCCTGACTTGGAGTTCAACCAATCGTTTAAAGTTAGGGTTGATAAGACATGGATTTAATTTGGTGGTTGGGATAGGAAGCCAGAAATATTTTGATGGTAGTCAGGAATATAGACACAACATTCAGTTTTTATAATGGCATAGGTGCTCCCTTGTGCTGCTGTCAAGACATCCAGTGTCATTTGGATTTGGAGGACTGCCTTACACATTTGGGATACTTCTAAATTGAGCAGCAAAATGCTATGTTGTGCATCATTTAATGCCTTCATAATAAATTTGTTTAGGACTTCCATGTGCAAGACGACACTTTTGATACCTAATTGGGGAAGGAAAATTGCGGAAAGATGGTCATACCAGTGGAAGACAGACCTGGTTCAGCGCTGCTGCAGTTGGGTAGGTTAGCAGGAGGAGATGTAGTAAATGTAGTTCTACCTTGCATCCAGACAAAGCCTAGTGTGCATCGTGCAATCCATTTAGGTGGCAGCCAAGGCCATAAATTGGAGCCGCATAGCCACTGAGCACTATTAGGGACTAACCAAAGCGTGCTGGGCTGTCTATCCAAGT
This sequence comes from Equus asinus, assembly GCF_041296235.1. Lineage (NCBI taxonomy): Eukaryota > Metazoa > Chordata > Mammalia > Perissodactyla > Equidae > Equus > Equus asinus. The sequence continues at coordinate 15,718,083 of NC_091790.1, read as the reverse complement.
CAGTCCCAAACCAATCAGTACTTTTTTAAGACTAGGATATGAGAACACATATAACAGCGAATTTTTCCCATAGGTCGGCTGATATTAGGCCATGTATCACAAGTGTGATTGGTTTGTTCCCAACAGAGAGTGACCTTTTACTGAGTTGACCACTAGTAGGAGTGAACCAAATACATTCATCCCAAATTTCATATCGTCCATCCTGTGTGTATCGATAAGTTAGGTAATTTACCTTTGGAACTTGTTTCTGATCCACCTAGGACAAGGCAAATCTAGTTAGTATTTGGGGAGTAGTTTTAAAGGAAAATGTTTGATTGTGGCCAGGGAACTTGCAGGTGTCAGACATAGATGAGCACAAGGAGACATTACGATTAGTAATACATGAATCTTGCAGAAGAAAGAGCTAACATCGGGCTCTGAAAACCTGTGTCAATGAAGTGTGCCAGGACAGCAGAGACAGAATTCTGACAAATCTTCTGACATCACAGTGGAGAAGAAAAATAAACTGGCCTCATCTACACAGTGCCACATTTGGCCCAAGTAGCCTATTCAAGTCACATTCCACTCAACTGTAGGTTGCCAATGGAACATGAAAGGTGCCGGCCAGTGTCATGGTGAACACTGCACGTTGTGGTCAGCAGCCCTGGGCAGGCCATGCGGAATCCTGGGGGTGAACCTCATCACAGCTGGTCCAGCCATTCTGGGGCAGGCGTCTGAGGTAGTGTAGAGGCAGATGAGAAGCGACGTGAGACAGGGCCACTCTTCCTCAGCAAATACAGGAGCACTTCCATCAGATGTGAGCCCAGCAATAAACCTCTGTCAAAAGGAAACAAATTAAAAGTTGCAATCAATAGGAAAATTGAACCTCAAAAAAAATGCCAGTAGGAATAATAAGATACCTACGAATAACCTCACCCCAACAGGTGAAAGCTCTGTAAATTGATGACTAGCAAACCTTTGCGGAAGAAAAATGGGAGAAGACACAAGGAGGCGGAAGGATATTGCATGCTCTTGAAATGGAAGAATTAACATACTGGAAACCTCCACACCAGCTAAAGCAATCTCTAGATTACATGAAATCCCAGTCAAAGTTGCAGCTATATTTCTCACAGAGATAGAAGCGAGCATCCTAAAGTTTACATCCAGCAACAAAAGGCCCTAAATAACCAAAGGAATCCTGAGGAAAAAGAACAAAGCTCAATGTATCACATTTTCTGATTTGAATATAGAGGACGAAGAACTAGGAATGGAAACGGCACAGGCTGGGATGCAAAACAGAGAAACAGAACCATGGAACAGAATCAAGAGCCCAGAGGTATACGTACACATATATGGACAGCCCATTTTCGACCACGGCACCAAGAGGAGACAGGGGAGAAAGGAAAGTCTCTACAATAAATGGTGCTGGGAAGACTGCAGAGCCTCACCTAAGACAAGGAGAATAGACCACGGTGTTACACCAGGCACAAACACCAACTCGAAATGGATTAAAGTCTTGAATGTAAGACTGGAAACCATGAGACTTCTGGAAGAAAACGCTGGCAGCTTGCTCTTTGTCATCTGTCTTAGCCTCCTATTTGGAGGAAGACTTTCTGTCTGGGCAAGGGCAATAAAGGAAACAAGAGACAAATGGGACTACATCAAACGCAAAAGCTTCTGCCCAGCCAAGGAAACCATCGACTCAATGCAAAGACAGTACAACCACTGGGAGAGGATGTTTGAAAGCCACACATCAGTGAATGGGTGAATAGCCAAAAGATGCAGTAAAATCATCTGGGTCCACAAGAGAAAAAACATACGCCCATTAAAACCAGGGCAGTAGGTGGAAACAGAGATTTCGCCCAAGAAGAGATAGAGATGGTCAACAGGTGTATGAAAACATGTTCATCATCATTAAGACTCAGGGCAATTGAAATCCAAACGGCAGTGAGATAGCAGCTCAATGTGGTCAGAATGACTATAGGTAAAAAGTCAGGAAACAAGTGTCAGAGAGGAGCTGCAGAGATGGGAAGACTCCTACAGTGCTGCTGTGAGTGTAAGCTGGTGCAGCCACGATGCAAAGCCCTGTGGAATTGCCTCAGACATGTCAGAATCCATCTACTATATGATCCAGCTATTATTCAGTGGCGTGTTTATCCAAAGACCTTGGAAGAAGTCGTGCACCGATATATGTGCACCCCTGTGTTCACCCTGGCCTTACTCCCGTTATCCAAGACTTGAAAGCCGCCCTGATGCCCATCAAGGCAGAAGGAAGAATAAATAGGGAAGATTGGAGAAGGCAGCTGGGCTTTATGAACACAATGGCATATCAATGAGCCATAACAAAGTAGAGAATCCAGCCATTAGTGACCAGAAGGATGGCTCCTGAGGGTTTCATTGGAAGTGAAACAACTCGCAGAGAGAAACTCAAATACCATAGGAGCTCACTTACAAGGAGAAGAGACAAACAAGGACCAACAAACTGGAAAGCTTTGCGGAAAGAAATTAGAGAAGACACAAGGAAACGGAAGTCTATTCCACACTCTTTGAATGGAAGAACGAACACACTTGAAACGTCCATATTGGATAAAGCAATCTCTGGATTCCACGCAAGCCCCATCGAAGTTTCAGCAATCTTTCCCACAGAAATAGAAGAGAGAATCCTAAAGTTTCTATCCAGCAACAAAGGAGCAGGAAAGGCCAAAGGAATCCTGAGGAAAACGAACAACTCACCAAGTACCACATTTTCGAATTTCCACATATAGGACGAACTGCTAGGTACCGAAACGGCAAAGGCTGGCCACAAAAAGAGGGACATAGACACAAGGAACAGAATTGAGAGCCCAGAGGTCAACTCCCACATATATGGACAGCCCATTGTAGACCAAGGAGCCAAGAGGAGACAGCGGAGAAAGGAGAGCCTCGACAAGAAATGATGCTGGGAAGACTGCACAGCCACATGTAACACAATGAGAGTAGACCATAATGTTACACCAGCCACACACACCACCTGGAAATGGATAAAGGCTTTGAATGGAAGACTTGAAACGGTGCAACTTCTAAGAGAAAACGCAAGCAGCTTGCTATTTGCCATCTGGCTTAGCCGATTATTTGGAAGAAGTGTGTGTGACTGGGCAAGGGCAACAAAGGAAACAAGAAACAAGCAGGACTCCATTCAATGCAGAAGCTTCTGCCCAGCCAACGACTCCAGCGACTCAATGCAAAGACAGTACAACAACTGTGAGTGGATGTTTGCAAACCACACATCGGAGAAGGGGTGATTAGCCAAAATATCCAATGAACTCATATGTCTCCACAGTAAAAAAACAACGATCCCCATCAATCTGGGCAAAAGATGGAAACAGATATTTCTCCCAGGAAGATAAAAGATGGCCAACAGGCTGTATGAAGACATGTTCGTCATCATTAATTCTTTGGCAATGCAAATACGAACGGCAATGAGACAGCAGCTCACTGTGGTCAGAATGGCTATAGGGATGAAGACAGGGAACAACAAGTCTCGGAGAGGAGGTGGAGAGAAGGGAAGCCTCCTGCACTGCTGGGGGGAGTGTAATCAGGTGCAGCCACTACCCAAAGTGCTGTGCAATTGCCTTAGAATTTTCAGAATCCATGTACCATATGATCCAGCTATTCCTCTGTGGCATATATATCCAAAGAACTTGGAAACACTAATGCTCAGAGATCCATGCAGCACTGTGTTCACCACAGCCTTACTCCCAATATCCAAGACTTGGAAGCCTACGTGGTGCCCATCAAGTGACGAATGGAGAAGGAAGATGATCTATAGCAACACAATGGCCAATCTTCGGACTGTATAGATGTGGCCATCTTGGGTGACATGTTCATAAACACCCTCAGAATTCTAAGTTGTCCTGACAACCTCCATGCGCACAGTGTTTCAGAGCCATCGCATACCAGTCTGACCACTCCCCATTTCCAGGTAGGATAGTTTTCCTTGTTCTGGATTTCTTTTCGGTTTCTAACTTTCTCCTCGAACTTTGAAAGGTCTACTATATTCCCTCTACACACCAGTCTCTTCCCGTTACGATTATCAAAGATTTTATCTCTTGTGATTTGTGGATATGGTGAAATGGGTGGACTTTCCCCAGAGAAAGTCATGGACTCCCTCCCAAGATGAAGTTGCCCAGGCAATCCCCTGATGCACACTTATCGTGTCATCTCCTAGCAGTCTGACAATTCCACCAGGCAAGTCACATGTTTCCTTCCTTTGTCATTTGGGGAAGTGTAGCTGATGCGTCCATAGATTGTAATATTCACATGGTTTTTTCTGGTGCGTATTGCTCAGTTTCCCTCACCATTTCTACTTCTTTATGATCTCTGTGCCCACCAGACCGTGAAATCTGGATTTCCTAATGCTAGTAATCTGATCCACAACCGTGTTGCTATCCTGTGAAGCTCAGGCCACCCAACCGGAACGTGGGCACTTACCTGCTACATCACAGGTCCGCCAATGAATTGGACTTCTGGACCAACTTTTGGCCTGATCTTGGGAGGATGTTAGCCTGCTTCGATCATTCGTGAAGGGAATCAGTAGTAACATGAATGACGGTAACATTTACCTTTGGTTGATGAGTTTAGCATGGAACATATTCTCTTGCTAGTATTCCGCTTCATCTCTTTGCTAAGGTCTACCTTTCTGTAGCATCATTAAGCATTTGGAGGTGATTACCAATCCTTGGAAGTTCATCTTCTCTAATCTCTTTCAGCCTCCAAAGCTTAGGCCGTAAATCTGCACCGTTTTTTGGAGTTTCGATTTTATGTGAACTGATTGCCGTAACCCAGCATTATAACATCCTATAGCTTTTCACATCTACATTCTCAGAGATTTAGACTTCTGTGTAGGTTACATCATCTTCACCACTGTAAGCCTAATTACAGGCCCTCACCACACACTTGTGCCTAATCAGCTCTTTCTCCCTCAGACCCCCGCATCCATTTCCCTTTGGGAACTACCAATCCCATGTCACGTCCTACCTTTTTGTTGCTCCGTTTTTCCTCTTCTCCTTGTACGTGAGATCCTGTGGTATTCAACCTTATCCCTGGGGCTTGCTTCAGTTTCCCTAAGACCCTCAGGAGCCATTCTGGTGGTCGCAAATGGCTGGACTGCATCCATTCCTACAGCTGAGAGCTATACCATCGTGTGGCTATAGCCGATCTTCCTTCTCCATTCATCTCTCGATGGTCACCACGGACGCTTCCAAGTCTTGGATATCGGGAGTAAGGCTGTGGTGAACACAGCAGTGCATCGATCTCTGTGCATTAGTGTTTCCATGATGTTTGGATATATATGCCACAGAGGAATAAGCGGATCATGTGGTAGGTGGATTCTGAAATTTCTGAGGCAATTCCACACCACTTTGCGTAGTGGCTGCACCGGTTCACATTCCTACCAGCAGTGCAGGAGGCTTCCTTTCTCTCCACCTCCTCTGTGAATCTTATTGTTTCCCGTCTTCATCCTTATAGCCATTCTGACCACTGTGTGTTGCTATCTCATTGCCGTTCGGATTTGCATTGACCAGAGACTTAATGATGATGAACATGTTTTCATACAGCCTGTTGGCTATCTTCCTATCTTCCTGGGAGAAATGTCTTTTTCCATCTTTTGCCCAGGTTCTATTGGGCTCGTTGTTTTTATTCCTGTGAAGACGTATGAGTTCATTGGATCTTTTGGCTACTCACCCCTTCTCCGATGTGTGGTTTGCAAACAGCCTGTCGCGGTTGTTGTGCTGTGTTTGCATTGAGTCAATGGAGTCGTTGGCTGGGCAGAAGTTTCTGCATTGGATGGAGTACCGATTGTTTTTTGTTTCCTTTCTTGCCTTTGCCCACTGACACATGCTTCTTCCAAATAGGCAGCCAAGCCAGATGGCAAAGAGCAAGCTGCCTGGGTTGTCTCCTAGAAGTTGCACGGTTTCAAGTATTCCATTCAAGGCTTTAATCCATTTCGAGGTCGTGTGTATGTCTGGTGTAACATCATGGTCTACTCTCATTGTGTTACCTGTTGGTGTGCAGTCTTCTCAGCACCGTTTCTTGTGAAGACTCTCCTTTCTCCACTTTCTCCTCTAGGCTCACTGTTCGAAAATGCGCTGTCAGTAGATGTGTGTGTTGACCTCCAGCATCTCGTTCTGTTGCATGAGTCTGTGTGCCTATATTGGGGCCCAGGCTGTGCTGTTTCCGTACCTAGTGCTTCATCCTATATGTTGAAATCAGAAAGTGTGATACTTGCTGCTTTGTTCGTTTTCCTGAGGATTCCTCTGGCTGTTCTGGCGCCTTTGTTGCTGGATAGAAACTTTAGGATTCTGTGTTGTATTTCTGTGGGAATGATTGTTGCAACTTTGACTGGGACTGCATGCAATCCAGACACTGCTTTATGCGGTATGGACGTTTGAAGTGTGTTCGTTCTTCCATTGGAAGAGCACGGAATAGCCTTCCGTTCCCTTGTGTCTTCTGTAATATCTTTGCCCAAACCTTTGCAAGTTTTCTGTTTCCATATCTTTCTGCCGTTTGGCCACGTTTATTCCTAGATATCTTTTTCTTCCTACTGGCATGCTTTCTTTTTTGAGGTTCAGTTTTTCTATTCTTTGCAACTTTCAATTGGTTTTGTTTTGACAGAAGTTTATGGCTGTGCTCACATCTGCTGGCCATGCTGCTGCATTTCCTGAGGAAGAATGGCGATGTCTATCGTTGCTTCCCATCTGCCTCTACACTACCTCAGATGCCTTCCCCAGAATGGCTGGACGAGCAGTGAGGTGGCTCACCTCCAGGATTCCACATCACCGAACCTGGGCTGCTGAACCAGAATGTGCGGACATCACCACGGCCCCACTGGCTGGCCCTTTTCATGTTCCATTGGCAACCTGCAGTTGAGTGGATTGTGATTGAATATGCTACTTGAGCCCAACTCTGGCTCTGTGTAGATGAGGCCAGCTTGCTTTTCTGGCCCACTGTGATGTTGGGTGATTTGTCAGAATCGTGTCTGCTGTCTAGTCTAGCTTCGTGGACACAGGGTTTCAGAGCCCGCGCGGAGCAGTCTCATAAGTCACCTTTCTCATTTAGGCCAGGTTTGACCTTTGCTGCTGTTTTTGGCGTTGTGACTTTCTCTGACTTTCAAACGTTCAAACAGAGTGTGTCTAATGACTGACGTCTTTCACTGTGGATTAGTCAGCTTTGATTTCTGTTGGCCTCCATATTCCGGGATCCTTTTTTCTTTTCTATGGTCTAATTGTTATGGTCTTGCTGAGATATCTCCATTCGATTTGCTTATCAGTGCATTCTCCTTCTTTCCAAGTTAGGAGTTTTGTATGTCTTTAATTACCATAGGTTCTGTAGCCCGACGTGTGAGTCATTTCGTGATTGTTGGGTGTGGTCTTGGAATTTCCATCGGTCACTTGTAGGAATCTTTGCTATCCCGGCCCAGGTGACACTTAGCCCTGAGAACACATGGTCGTCTTGGTAGGTTTGAGATTCTCAGATCAGAAACTCCAGATTAGAGGTTTTCCAAACAACCACCTTTACGGACATTGTGTTTTCGAGAGAAATCTGATGAATTCCTCCCTCCAGGTAAGTGATTTGTCTGTCTCTTTTATGGATTTGGGAAGTTTCAAACTTGACCCCTGATCATTGAATGCTCCAACAGATTACGTCTGGATACTGGGCTTACTTTATTTCTACATGGTTTCCTATTGGTTTGATTTTCATTCTGAACTTTGGCAGGTGTATTTTTATTTAAACATAATGGCAATGTTCTAATTTTCAGCAAACCTCATTCCATATGTTGTCAGAACAAGAAATCAATACTGTTTCCATGGCAAGAGATGGGGTAGAGAATTTCATTGGAGCCCAACTGAGCACTGTAGCCTGGGAGGGCAGCCTTCACACAGCAACGAAGCCCTCTCGAAAAGGGTGCTTTTAAGCACACTTCTACAGCCCTCCAAACCAAAGGACACACCCCAAGCATGACAATCATCCATTCCTTTGTCTTCACAGAGATGTCTTGGGACACATTAGCGTGTACCCAGTGGGACCCCGTGACGCCAGAGCTATGCAAAGGGAGACCTCTCTTCAAAGAATGCTAGGGGTCTAGGAAAGAAGGCCTCAATTGTTCTCTTCAATGTCCTCAAGAGATCATTCTTGATTTGGGTTTATGAGTAAGGCAGAAGGAAAATGTAGGTGTGATATGCCCCAAGTCCAGCCTCTTGTTTCAAATCAAGTTGCAAGCTTCAATCAGCACGGCCTCAACATCTACTTGAGTAGATAACAATGTTCTCCTCTCAGTGCTTGCCCCTCTAGTATCCCTTCTTCCCAATGATTCCTTTCTTATTCCTTGAATCAGTGTCTCTTTGCTCTCTTCAAGTTTCTGTGTACGGTTTCTGTTTGGAAAAGCTGTTTCTGGATATCTCTCACGTGGGTATCCTAGCCAGGGCAATCCTCGGACTCTAAACTTGCTGCCATCTTGGGTGACACATTCACCGTGACGTCATAAACACCCTCAGAATTCTAAATTGTCCTGAAAACCTCCAGGCACACAGTGTTTCAGAGCCATCTCATATCAGTCTGACGACTCCATCTTTCCAGGTAGGATAGTTTTCCTTGTTCTGGATTTCTTGTCAGTTTCTAACTTTCTCGTGGAACTTGAAAGGTATGCTACATTCCCTCTACCCACTGGTTCCTTTCCTTTAAGATTATCCCTTGTTTTATATCTTATCCATTGTGTATATGCCCAATTGGGTGGACATTCCTCAGAGAAAGTCCTGGGGGCACTCCCAATTGGAAGTTGCCCAGGCAATCCCCTGATGCACAATGATCGTGTGATCTCCTAGCAGTCTAAAAATTCCACTTGGCAGGTCACATGTTTTCCTTCTTTCATCATTTGGGGAAGTGTTCCTGATGCATTCATAGATTGTCATATACTCATGGTTCTTTTTCTGGTGCATATTGTTAAGATCTCGTGACAATTTCTCCTTCTCTATGATCTCTGTGCCCACCATACCTTGAAATCTATATTTCCTAATGCTAGTAATCTCATCCGCACCCCTGATGCTAGCTGGTGAAGCCCGGGCCACCCAAGTGGAATGTAGGAACCTACCTGCTACATCACAGGGCCGGCCCTGAATTGCACTTTTGGACCAACCTTTGACCTGACCTGTGAAGATGTTGGCCTGCTTCGATCATTCATGAAGGAATCAGTAGTAACATCATGAACGGTAACATTTTCTGTTGGTTCATGAGTTTACCACAGAGCATGTTCTCTCGGTAGTATTCCTCTTCATCTCTTTGCAAAAGTCTACCTTTCTGTAGCATCATTGAGCATGTTGAGGTGATTACCAATACTTGGAAGTTCATCTTCTCTAACCTCTTTCTGTCTCCAATGCTTCCGGTTGTAAATCTGCATCCCTTTTGGGAGTTTTGGTTTTATGTGAATTGATTGCCGTAACCCAACATTATAATGACCTATAGCTTTCAGATCTACATCCACATAGATTTAGACTTCAGAGTAGGTTACATCATCTTCACCAACGTAAGCCTAATTACTGTCCCTAACCACACACCTGTGCCTAATCAACACTTTCTCCCTCTGGCCACTGCCCCACTTTCCCTCTGGGAAATGCCAATCCATTGTCATGTGATACCTGTTTCTTGGTCCGTTCTTGCTCTTCTCCTTGTACGTGAGATACTGTGGTATTTGACCATACCCCTGGGGTTTCTTTCAGTTCCCCCAATACCCTCAGGAGCCATTCTGGTGGTCACAAATGGCTGGCCTGAATCTGTTCCTATAGCAGACTGCTATGCCTTTGTGTGGCTATAGCCCATATTCCTTCTCCATTCATCCCTTGATGGGCACCAGGCAGGCTTCCAAGTCTTGGATATCGGGAATAAGGCCAGGGTAAATAGAGGTGTGCACCAATCTCTGTGTATGAGTGTTTCCAAGTTCTTTGGATAAACACACCACAGAGGAATAGCTGGATCATATGGTCGATGTATTCTGAAATGTCTAAGGCAATTCCACACCGTTTTGTGTCGTGGCTGCACCTGTTTCCACTCCCTCCAGCAGTGCAGGAGGCTTCTCTTCTCTCCACCTCCTCTCCGAATCTTATTTGCTGTCTTCATCGTTATAGCCATTCTGACCGCCGTGATCTGCTATCTCATTGCCTTTCAGATTTGCACTGACCAGAGACTTAATGATGATGAACATGTTTTCATACAGCCTGTTGGCCATCTTTCTATCTTCCTGGGAGAAATCTCTGTTTCCAGCTTTTGCCCAGATTTTAATGGGGCTTGTTTTTTTTTTTTTTCTTGTGGAGCCGTATGAGTTTATTGGATCTTTTGGCTATTCACCCCTTCACCAATGTGTGGATTGCAAACATCCTCTCCCAGTTGTTGTGCTGTCTTTGCATTGCATCAATGATTTCCTTGGCTATGCAGAAGCTTTTGTGTCTGATGTAGTCCCATTTGTTTCTTGTTTCCTTTATTGCCCTTTCCCAGACAGATATGCTTCTTCCAAGTATGAGGCTAAGAAAAATGACAAAGAGCACCCTACCTACGTTTTCTTCCAGAAGTCTCATGGTTTCCAGTATTACATTCTAGACTTTAATCCATTTCGAGTTGGTGTTTGTGCCTGGTGTAACACCATTGTCTACTCTCCTTGTCTTACATGAGACTCTGCACTCTTCCCAACACCGTTCATTGTAGAGACTTTCCTTTCTCCACTGTCTCCTCTTGGCGCCATGATCGAAAATTGGCTGTCCATATATGTGACCCTATACCACTGGGCTCTTGATTCTGTTCCATGGTTCTGTTTCTCTGTTTTGCATCCCAGCCTGTGCTGCTTCCATTTCAATTTCTTCGTCCTATATGTTGAAATCAGAAGGTGTGATACATGGAGCTTTGTTCTTTTTCCTCAGGATTCCTTTGGCTATTCGGGGTCTTTTCTTGCTGGATGTAAACTTTAGGATGCTCGCTTCTATCTCTGTGAGAAATATTGCTGCAACTTTGACTGGGACTGCATGGAATCAAGAGATTTCTCTATGTGGTGTGGACATTTCAAGTGTGTTAATTCTTCCATTTCAATAGCATGGAATGTCCTTCCACTTCCTTGTGTGTTCTCCCATTTCTTTCTGCAAATGTTTGCTAGTTTTCTGTTTACAGATCTTTCACCTGTTGGGGTGAGGTTATTCCTAGGTATCTTATTCTTCTTACTGGCATCCTTTTTCTTTTTTATTGAGGTTCAATTTTTGTATTCTTTGCAACTTTTAATTTGTTTCCTTTTGAAAGAGATTTATCACAGTGCTCACATCTGCTAGAAGTGCTCCTGTATTTGCTGAGGAAGTGTGGCCCTGTCTAACGTCGCTTCTCATCGGCCTCTACATTACCTCCCTCACCTGCCCCAGAATGGCTGTACCAGTGGTGAGGAGGTTTACCCCCAGTATTCTACCCTGCCAACTCCTGGCTGCCAACTCAGAATGCGCAGACTTCCTCAATTCTTTACTGACCAGCCCCATTCATGTTCCCTCGGCAACCTACATTTGAGTGGAATGTGACTTAAATAGGCTACTTCAGCCCAAGTCTGGCACTGAGTAGATGTAGCCAGTTTGTATTTTTGGTCAACTGCGATGTCAGAGAATTTGTTATAATTGTGTCTCTGCTCTCCCGGCAAGCTTCATGGACACAGGGTTTCAAAGGACGTTTGGAGGAGTCTCATACCCACCCTTTCCAGGTAGCCCAGGTTTTACCTCACTGCAGTTTTTTGGTTTGTGTCACTTTCTGACTTTCAAAAGTTCAAGCAGAGTCTGTCTAAAGTCTGACACCATTCGTTGTGGATTATTCAGGTGTTATTTGTGTTTGCCTTCCTTCTTTTGAGCCCGTTTTGTTTTTCCATAGCATAATCATCGTGATCTTTCTCAGATTTCCCCGTTTGGTATGCTTGTCAGCCAGTTCTCCTTCATCCCAAGGTATCAATTTTCTATTTCTTTAACCACCCTAAGTTCTATAGGCCTACGTGTGAGTGCTTTTCATTGTTGGGTGTTGTCTTTGAATTTACCTTGGTCACTTGTAGCAATCTTTACCATGCTAGCCTTGGTCAAAATGAGCACTGTGAACACGTGTTCATCTTGGTTGGTCTGACGTTCTGACAACTTAAACTCCAAATTCTAGTTTGTCATGTTAACCTTCTTCATGAGCATAATGTACCCGAGACAAATTAGACAGATGTGATGAATTCCGTTATAGGTAAGATATTTTTCTGTCTCATTTCTGGATTTGGGAAGTTTCGATCTTGACCCCCGATCCTTGAACGTTCCACTAGATTACGTCTAGATACTGGCTTACTGTATTTCTATAAGGTGTGTTATTTGTTTGATTTACAACCTCATGTTTATTTTTCTATAAAGATAATTGTAATGTTCTAATTTTCAGACAACCTCCTTTCACATGGTGTCAATACACGTCATCAGTAATCATTCTACTCCAAGAGATGGGGGAGAGTATCTCATTGGAGCCAAACTGAGCACACTAGCCTGGTAGGGCATCCCTCACAAAGCAATGAAGCACTCTGGAAAAGGGTGATTCTCAGCACACTTCTGGAACCCTGCCAAACAATGCGACATACCTGGAGCATGATGGGGTTCTAGTCCTTCAAGGGTTCAAAGAGATGTATTGTGACACATTAGCATGTACCCAGTGGGCCTCCGTAAAGCCAGAGGTATGGAAAGTGAGACTTCTCTTCAATGAGTGCTAGGGGCATAGGAAGGGAAGCATCGATCCTTCTCTAGAATGTCTTCAGGAGATCATCCTTGATTTGGGATTATGATTAAGGCAGAAGGACAACGTAGGTCTGATAAGACCCAAGTCCAGCCTCTGGTTTCAAATCAAGTTTCAAGCTTGAATTAGCATGGCCTACCCATATTCTTGAGAACATCACAATGTTCTCCACTCAGTGCTTGTCTGTCTGTTATTTATTGCTTCTCCTCAATGACTTCTTTCTTATCCCTTTAATCAGTGGCAATTCTAACTCTTCAAGTTTCAGTGCTGGTTTCTGTTTTTAAATTCTTTTCTGGGTAACTCTTACTTGAGTATCGTAGCCTAGGACAATCCTCGGACTATAAAGATGGGGCCATCTTGGGTGACATGTTCACTGTGATGTCATAAACACCCTCAAACTTCTGAGTTGTCCGGCATCTTCCATGCACACAGTATTTCAGAGCCATCTGATACCAGTCTGATAGTTTTCCATTTCCTGGATTTCTTGTCTGTTTATAACTTTATCTTTGGACTTTTAAATGTCTACTACATTCTCTCTAGACACTGAATTCTTTACTTTAAGTTTATCCTTGGTTTTATCTGTCACATTTTGTGGATATGGCCAAATATGTAGACTTTCCCCAGAAAAAGTCCACGAGTCCCTCCCAAGTTGAAGTTGCCCAGCCAATCCTCTGATGTTCAATGATCGTGTCATCTTGTGCAGTCCGACAATTCCAACTATGCAAGTCACATCACTTCCTCCATTCTGTATTTGAGAAGTCTACCAGATGCGTCATAGATTGCAATATTTTCATGTTGTTTTCCTGGTGCATATCTATAAGGTCTGCTCACAATTTCCACTTATGTATGATCTCTGCCCGCACCATACCATGAAATCTATCTCTCCTGATGTTACTAATCTGATCAGCACCCGTGATGCGAATCCATGAGTCCCAGGCCACAGACTAGGAACGTGGGCTCTTACACACCAGAACACATGACTGGCCCTGAATTTTACTTTTGGACCAATCTTTTGCCTGAACTTGGGAAGAAGCTGGCCTGCTGTGATTATTCGTGAAGGTAATGAGTAGTAACCTCACAAAAGGTAACATCTTCCCTTGGTTCATGAGTTTAGCACAGAACACGTTGTCTTTGTAGCATTCTTCTTAATATATTTGCAATGGTCTACCTTTCTGTAGCATCATTAAGCATTTGGAGGAGATTCACAATCCTTGAAAGTTTATCTTCTCTAATCTCTTTCAGCCTCAAAAGATTTATGCCGGAAATCTGCACAGCTTTTTGGATTCTTTCTTTCCCTGTGGGAACCACCAATCCAAAGTGAAGGCTGCCATCAAAGCTAAAATGCTCCATTTGGCCCCAATGAAATTCTCTCCTCCTATCTCTTGTCATAGAAAAGTATTGATTATGTGGTTTGCCACCGTATGAGGAAGTTGGCTGAAAATTAGAACATTACACTTATATTTAATGAAAAATAAACATGCCAAAGCTGAGGACGTAAGCCAAACAACTAGCAAACCCTACAGAAATAGAGTAAACGAGTATCTAGACGTAATCTACTGGAACAATGAAGGATCCGATGTCAAGGTCTAGCCTACCCAAATTCAGAAAAAAAGACATAAAAATATCTTACCTGGAGAGAGGAATTCATCAGATTTGTCTAATTTGTCTCAGAAACATAATGTCCATAAGGTGGTTGCCAGGACAAACTAGAATTTGGCGTTTCTGATCTCAAAATGTCAAACCAACCAAGATGACCTCGTGTTCTCAGTGCTCAGTTGGACCTAGGCTAGGATAGCCAAGATTCCTTCAAGTGAACGATGGAAATTCAAAGACAAAACCCAATAATCACGAAAGCACTCACATCGGCCTAGAGAACATATGGTGATTAAAGAAATACAAAATTCCTAACTTGGAATGAAGGAGAACACACTGATGAGCATATCTATGGGAGACAGCTGTGAAAGACCATGAGGATTGATGTGGATTAAGGCTGCCCCCATTCGAAAGCCCAAGGTTAGCTGGTGAACATGCAGAACTATATGACCCGTTGAATTTCTTTTGGTATGAATTAGAGGTGCCCCAGTGAGAGAAGCCCAGGTCATGCTCACCTACATGCCTATCTAAGGGGCCAGTTTCGTATCTAGTCTTATATAACCACACAATATCCAGAACCCATCTGAACTGAAATCATTTAATGACTTTTTACATCATCTTTTCTTTTTCCAGGAAAAATAAGTCACGTACCCATGCCTGATAAAATTAGTCCTTAACCTCAACTCCGGGCAGCAGCAGGAGCTGTGACTGCCCATGGGTCCTTTCCCAATGCAGCAGCAGCAGCAGCTCTTCACTGCCCATAGGTCCTGTCCCCATGCTATCCTGTATCATTCTCTAAATAAAAGAGCACCACAGCCAGACCTTGAGGGTCCAAGAAATCTTATTTTCAACTCTTGAGCTTGCCGACCCCACATCATATCTTGTGGCCCATATGGGGAACGTGCTTCGTTGGTTTGTGAGCTCGAATTCTGGTAAGTGACCTTTCCTTCCTTGTGCCTCTCTCTTTTTCGAGGATGGATCTAAATTCACTTCTCCATCAGGAACTGTCTTGAATAGCTGTATGAATTCGTGTTTGCTGCCCATGGCTACTCTATGATACAAATCTGGCATTCAGCTTGAAGAGAATCAGTACCTTAAGCCTAAGAGTGATGTAGAATGAATTACTCCATTCCTTCCTGACCCTATCTCTAATACATAAAGTTTACGTGGGAATGGGTCAGCCATTTAAGTCATTAGGATGGTTGGCAATCTCCAAGACTCTCGTGGAAGGTTTCTATCACTAAAGCTGGATTGGGACACCTCCCATGCACTTGACCATCTGAACTGTGTGAATGTCCCAATCGGGACTTCAGTTCAGGGAAATTACCAACGTCTAACCTTTGGCTGAGTATTGGAAACCCTTCTTTGGAGAATCGCTCCAACACGCAATTGGGTAGAATGACGCCAGCGTGGCGGAAACTTCTTCACTATTTCTCTCCATCATGTTCTCTCTTAAACTTCTCCTTTTCTCTTGGGGACCACTCACCAGGCACCTATTACTTCCAGGCAGAATAGGAAAGATGTTCACCAGGCACCTGTTACTGCCAGGCATAGCAGGGAAGGTATCCAAGGGATGCAATTCTGGGGGACACCCCCATCACCCCTTGCTATAGGCACCCCACCATAGGAACAACAGGTAGGATGCTTCCCTAGGTTCATGGGGGATTTTCAAGGTAATGGACCTGTCTCATCTTTCTTAGAGTTACAATGGCCATTTTCGTCTCCTTTTGAGCTTTGCAACTGGGAAACAAAGAAATCTTTCAAGAGTCAAGTCCTCCAACACTGGGAGCCCCAACTTTGGCTTTCTGGGTCTGATCACCCCGGTGATGCCAAGTAGGGTGCCCTCTGTTGGCGGTTGACTGATTGAGTATTTTAGTCACCTACTGAATGGGCTATGAGGTTAGGAGACCTCCGATTTATTCTGTGAACTGTCATGCTATGGTAGTGTGCCCCAGCATGGGAACTGTTGTGTGACTTTTATCATGATAACCCTCTGGAACGGCCATGTGGGTGAGGTCTGGTGTCTTCTTTTAATTTCTTTGTTTTGCTCATCGTGTCCTCTGTTGTCACCAAGTCGAGCTTAAGTTCAGGCTGGACTTGACCAGAAACTGGACATTCTGTAAAACTGAAAAACTTGAAAATATTTTGCAAGGGACTTAACTCTCAACCCGGCTACTGGGAGCCCCGGCCTCCAGCATGTTCCAGGCCTTTGTAGGCACTGCACCCTTGTCCAGTTCACTGTCAGTCCGACACTGGCTTTACTGCCATGGGGAATGACGTAAGCATCCCAAGAGACTCACCACTTCGGGTCATTCTAACTAATTAGAAATACTTTCAATTGTATGGGTATACCCCAGAAACTTCATCTGGGAGAAAATTTGTGATGTATCTCTGTGCCTTTCTGGTGCAGTTGGACAGGTAGATCAACCTAGAATGTCCTTCAAGTTTCAGTCCAGTTTCTGAGAAATCAAGAGCAACTGTCCTTACAAAATCCTTGCAAGACTGGAAAGACAGCTCTAGAGGCAGTTCAGATTCCACCTACTTCCTTTATGATGAAAAGGATTCTCATTCCCCCTCTGAAGGAACTACTATGTAGCCCATCACTCAACCTTAGGAGTGAAAAAAAAAAAGGAGGGGAAATGATAAATGGTCATAAGTGCGCCCTTGCAAAAAGTCTACCATCTCGAGGATCTTCTCCATAAGTATTAGTAAAAAGGCTCAACACAAAGTGTGGATTCATAACTGGTGAGCTTTATATTATTGTACCTGATTCACTGGAGTAGTTTTTAAAACAATGGTTGTACAGTCTCTGTCTATGTGTGTCTATGTGTACATTATACGTGTGATATTTTTACCCCTGGATGGTATGGCCAAAATTAAGATCTCTGTTTAGTTGGCTTAAAGAAAGTGCTTACATAAATTCTAAATGTAGTAGAAATTAACTCAGTGCCTTTCAAAGTTAACGTGATGTGAATTAACCTTTGGTAAATGAAAGCTTGTTAAAGTTTGTTGGTTTGATTGAAAATCATCTTGTTGTCAGAGTTGTCGGTATTTGCATAGGATGCAGGCATTCAGCCTTTGTTATCTAGTCATATAAGTTCACTTTCTTAAATTTGTCAGGAAAATCATAGCTTTAAATGATGACCAGTTTTGTCTAATTCCTCATGAGGTTTCCATAGGTAATCTGAACATGGTTGTTGGAAACAAATGGTTTAAATACATAAAACTCATAAAGGTGAGTACAATAACTTTTATGGTCAGTATACTTGTTGAAACAAACCAGCTTCAAAATTTTTCTGTGTAACAATCTTGAGTTTTGCAAAGTTAAGTTAAATGATAAAAAGATGAATATGCGGGTCATTTTTGGATAGGATGAAACACTGAATCATTATTAATAAACATATTTAAGTTATCTACTTTGGGCTTCTTATGGAAGAGGCTAAAAGCGTGTGGGTGTATCAAAAAGCATGCCTGTGTTTTATTGTAAAGCTGCATGTTTCTAAAGTTATGAAGTGTTTAGAATGCTGATATAAAAGACAATTCATAATTGCTTACTTTTTAGTGTTTAGTAGATCTGTTAAGGCTTAAAAGTTCTAATTAACTTATGGAATTAAAGCTACAGGAAATTAATAAGGAAAAGAGCTCTGTATTCAGGGAAGTTAAAATGTATGCTTTCAGTAAAAAAGGTATAAAGAATGGAAATATTTTTGTTTGATGGGTGAAAAAAATAAATTTGTCCTAATGTACTAGAAAGGAAAAAAGAAAGTTGTTGACACATTCTGAAAACGAAAAAGAAAGTTGAAGAAGGTTTGTGAAGTAGAAATTCTGAAAGGAGTTTTATGCCTACTCAAGTAGACTAAAGTAAGTTCAATTAAGTGAATGAGTTTGAATGTTCAAAATAAGTAGGTGCAGAAATTCAAATTTGGTTTTCTCTAAAAGGATACTTTTTCTTGAACTTTGGATCTGCTCTTGGTAAAGAGGTTATAAAAGCTTTTTCTTTGAGTAAGTCTACCTAAGAGAGAAATGTGTTTTGTGAAAATAATGACTGAGGTCACTCTTAAGATTTTTGACTCTTTCTGTCATCACTTTGAATAGATACCTGAGCATTGTTTCACAGTGAGTGTTGTTTCCTATTTGAAGAAGCATTTTAAAAACTTGGATATGTTTTGACAAGTTTCTCCCTCAAAAATATTCAAATCCTGAATGAAGTCTTTCTTTTGACCTGGTGGACAGAGGAGAAATTACTCTGAGGATTTTCAGAGGGCCCCTGAGACTTCTCAAAGAAATTTTCTCTCTGTTCCTGTAAGGAGGAAAACATTAAACTAATTAGGCTTATTTTTTCTATTAAATTACATGGGAAACATTGTGAAACAAGTGATGATAGATATTCTTAGGTGGTATTAGATGTGTAAATGTTATTAATATAGATGTCTTCAAATTATATAGAATTCCTAAGATTCTGATCTGTCCTGGTTATCAGTCATAAGTCCACTTATTATCTGGAAGGGTCATATGTCACAGAAGTATCCAAGTTTCTTTGTCAATTGCCCTTTTGAGTCCTTTGTCCATTTGCAGATAATTGTTGTTTTTCTCTGATGCTTTTTTCTTTTGCAAATATGTTTCATCTTCTGAGATATTCCGGGAAAGGATTCTGACGCAGAGGATCTAAACTACAGGTTTCTGATAAACTTTCAGACTGTAAAACTGAGCTGAGTAAGAAACTACAGAATTCTAACAGAAACTAAGCTCCTCGATCTGCTGACAGAAGATTCAGCTCAAGAATTGATTATACAGGACTGTGTGAACTGATGAGGAGGATTATAATTTTTTAGGACTTCTGTTTGAAATATTGTTGAGTTTTGATGTGTTGTTTTGTTTTCTCATAATGAGGGAAATCTTTTTCTCTTTTCTCTTCTGCTAACTTTGACTTACAGCAATTTGGTGAAATTATACCTTTATGAGCAAAACTGAAACATTCATCTTTTTCTCCCTACCTTATCCCTAAGGAATTGTCAAACCCTTTGTGACTGAGTACGGTCATTTCTTGGCAATATTTGCATAAGTTCCATAAGAATCTGTTCTTCTTATAACAGGACACATTGGTTATATTACCAAGGCTTTGACTGGAATGTCATATTTGAAACATACAGGCTCAGATATGACAAGACAGCATTTCAGGAACAAAGATTGGCCTTTCTGGAATACAGCCACTCAGAAACACGGTCCTGGTACCTTGTTTACAGAGATTCTGGCAATCTTACCTGTTAAGTAAGGAAGCGTGCTTATCTGGCAGGAGCAAGTAACCACCGAATACTTTGGGGGGCCTGAAAGAGAACTCCACTCAAATCTGTAAGTACTGCAGGCAAAATCTGATGGCAAATCCTTGGCTTGGCTTTTCTGGCCTCTAGAGGCCTTCACAGTTCAATCTGTGATTCCTCATAAAAATTTCCAGCAAAGCATACTTAAAAAAGCCTGTATAAACAATTGCTATTCTTGGAGCTGTTATGTAAATAATTGGAGCAAGTTGTATTGAAACTACACTTTACTTGCAAACCTGTTAATCCTGATTTGGCTATCTTTTGTAAAAATGAGGCGGATTTAAGAGAGAAAAAATTATGTTTCTGTAGAAGCTATAGTGGGCATTCATGGATATTAGATTCTAGCTCTTTTCATCCACAAGATTCATCTATTACTAATCATAGTGTCTCCTTGTGCTCATCTATGTCTGACACCTGCGAGTTCCCTGGCCACAATCAAATATTTTCCTTTAAAACTACTCCCCAAATACTAACTAGATTTGCCTTGTTACAGGTGGATCTGAAACAACAAGTTCCAAAGGGAAAGTCCCCAGCTTATCAATACACACAGGATGGACCATATGAAATTTGGGATGAATGTATTTGGTTCACTCCTACTAGTGCTCAACTCAGTAAAAGGTCACTCTCTGTTGGGAACAAAGCAATCACACCTGTGATACATGGCCAAATAACAGCCGACCTATGGGAAAAATTCGCTGTTATATGTGTTCTCATATCCTAGTCTTAAAAAAGTACTGATTGGTTTGGGACTGACTTGGATAGACAGCCCAGCACGCTTTGGTTAGTCCCTAATGGTGCTCAGTGGCTATGCGGCTCCAATTTATGGCCTTGGCTGCCACCTAAATGGATTGCACGATGCACACTAGGCTTTGTCTGGATGCAGGGTAGAACTACATTTACTACATCTCCTCCTGCTATCCTACCCAACCTCAGCAGCGCTGAACCAGGTCTACTTCCACTGGTAGGACCATCTTTCCGCAATTTTCCTTCCCAACTTAGGAATCGAAAGTGTCGTCTTGCACATGGAAGTCCTAAACAAATTTATTATGAAGGCATTAAATGATGCACAACATAGCTCTTCGCTGCTCAGTTTAGAAGTATCCCAAATGTGTAAGGCAGTCCTCCAAATCCAAATGACACTGGATGTCTTGACAGCAGCTCAAGGGGGCACCTATGCCATTATAAAAACTGAATGTTGTGTCTATATTCCTGACTACCATCAAAATATTTCTGGCTTCCTGTCCCAACCACCAAATTAAATCCATGTCTTATCAACCCTAACTCTAAACGATTGGTTGAACTCCAAGTCAGGACCAGGTTTCTGCACTACTTCAATACGTTATACATTGGGTTAAACATACTGCTTGTATTTCTTATTATAGTTTGTTGTCTGTTTCATTGTCTGTCTTCCACATGTGAAAAAAGTTTCACCTCCTGGACCACCTCTCGTCAAATGATTCTCTCGTCTCCAGATGCTCTGTATACTTTGTCAGCCTTGAACTCCACCGGTGAAGCCTTCCAGTCCACTGAACATCCTACCTGTACCTATGACCACATTTAGGGACAGCTCTGCGACCTTGTACAGCCATAAGTAGTTACAGAAGACTGACCATCGTCCATATCCCCAAACCTCTCCAGTCCAAATGGGTTCAGGGGGTGTTTATGATGTGGATTAAGCCTGCCCCAGCTAGGGAAGCCCAAGGTGATCTGGCCTACACGACAAACTATATGAGCAGGTGGAATTACGGCTGACTCAGGGAGAGAAGCCCAGCACATCCTCACCTACATGATGATCTACAGGGCCAGATCCGTATCTAAAGTTATATGACTGCACAATAACCAGACTCCGTCTGCACTGAAATCATTTAAAGACATTTTACCACATCATTTCTTTTTCCAGTAAAAATAAATCATGTACCCATGACTTATAAAACTTGCCCTAACCCTCAACTCAGGGTAGCAGCAGGAGCTTTGACTGCTCATGGGTCCCATCCCCAGGGAGCAGCAGCAACTCTTCACTACCCATGGGTCCTGTCCCCATGCTATCCCATACTATTCTCTAAATAAAAGAGCACCAGTGCCAGACCTTCAATGTCCGAGAAATCTTTCATTCGAGTCTTCAGCTCGCTGAGCCCATTTCAAAAATTATAACATGGAAAACAAAAAACCGTCCCAGAAAATGGAAGGCACACAGAAATCACACCTGAATAATCCACAATGAAAGATGTCCGTTTTAGATGACACTCCCTGAACGTTTGAAAGACAGAGAAAGTCACAAACCCAAAAACTGTAGCAAATGTCAAACCTAGGCTAACTGGTCAGGGTGAGTTATGAGACTGTTAATATCTGGCTCTGAAAACCTGTGTCGATGAAGTTTGCCGGGATAGCAGAGACACAATTCTGAGAAATCCTCCGACATCACAGTGGAGAATAAAAACAAACTGGCCTCGTCTACACAGTGCAAGATTTGTCCCAAATAGCATATTCAACTCACATTCCACATCAAATGCAGGTTTCCAATGGCACATGAAAGGTGCTGGCCAGTGGTGCAGTGGTGAAGTCCGCAAATTCTGGGTCGGCACCCAGGGCAGACCATGCAGAATCCTGGAGGTGAACCTCCTCACCGATGGTCCAGATATTCTGGGGCAGGCGTCCAAGGTAGTGTAGAGGCAGATGGGAAGCAACATCAGACAGTGTTATTCTTGCCCAGCTAATACAGCAGCATCACCACCAGATGTGAGCACAGCCATAAACATCTGCCAAAACAAAACCAATGAAAAGTTTCAAAGAATAGAAAAACTGAACCTCTGGGAAAAAAACATGCAAGTAAGGAGAATAAGATTTCTAGGAATAAGCTTAGACAAACAGGTGCAAGCTATGGAAACCGAAAACTAGCAAAGCTTGAGGGAAAGAAATTCCAGAAAACACAAGGAAACAGAAGGGTATTCCGTGCTCTAGGAATGTAAGATCTGAAACACCTGAAACGTCTGCAATGGATAAAGCAATCTCTGGGTTGCATGCAACCCCAGTAAAATTTGCAGCAATCTTTCCCACAGAAATAGAAGAGAAAATCCTAAAGTCTCTATCCAGCAACAAGGGACCCTGAATACCCAAAGGAATTCTGAGGAGAACGAACAAAGCAGGACGTATCACACTTTGATTTCAACATGTAGGACGAAGCGCTTGGTACCGAACCAGCACAGTCTGGTCCCAAAAACAGGCACAAAGACCAATGGAACAGAATGCAGAACCCAAGGGTCAACTCACACATATATGAACAGCACATTTGCAATGAGGAAGGCAAGAGGAGACAGTGGAGAAAGGAGAGTCTCTAAAATAAATGGTGCTGGGAAGACTGCACAGCCACATGTAACACAATAAGAGTAGATCATGATGTTACACCAGGCACACACACCACCTCGAAATGGATTAAAGCCTTCAACGGAAGTCCTGAAACAGTGAAACTTCTAGGAGAAAACACAGGCAGCTTGCTCTTTGCCATCTGGGGTAGCCGCCTATTTGGAAGAAGCATGTGTGACTGGGCAAGGGCAACAAAGAAAGGAAGAAAGAAGCAGGACTCCATCCAACGTAGAAGCTTCTGTCCAGCCGGGGAAACCATCCACTCAATGCAAAGACAGCACGACAACAGGGAGAGGATGTTTCAAACCACACATCTGAGAAGGGCTGAATAGCCAAAAGACCCAATGACCACACACGTCTCCACAAGAGAAAAAACAACAAGCCCATTAAAACCAGGGCAGAAGATGGAAACAGAGATTTACGCCAAGAAGACAGAAAGGTGGCCAACAGCTGTATGAACACTTGTTCAACACCATTAAGTATAAGGCCAACGCAAATCCTCACAGCAATGAGATGACAGCTCCCTGTGTTCAGAATGGCTATAAGGAACAAAACAGGAAACAAGTGTCAGAGAGAAGGTGGAGAGAAGGGAAGAGTCCTGCACCACTGGTGGGAGTGCAAACCGGTGAGGGCACTAGGCATAGCCTTGTGAAATTGCCTCAGAAATTTCCAAATCCATCTACCATATGATCCAGCTATTCCTCTCCAGCGTGTTTATCCAAAGAACTGCGAAACACTAATGCACACAGATCCGTGCCCTGCTGTGTTCACCACAGCCTTACTCCCGATATCCAAGACTTGGAAGCCACCCTGGTGCCCATCAAAGGACCAATGGAGAAGGAAGTTGGGCTATATCCACACAAAGGCAAAACACTCAGCTGGAAGAAAGAGTGCAGTCCAGCGATTTGTGACTGCAGAGTCACTCCTGAGGGTGGGAGGGGAACTGAAACAAACCCAAGGGAGAAATCAAACACCATCGCATCTCACTTACAAGCAGAAGATTAAAATAAGGACCAACAAACAGGTAGAACGTGATATGGGATTGGTGGTTCCCAGAGGGAACGGGTGGCAGTGGACGGTGGGAGAAAGAGTTGATTAGGCACAAGTGTGGGGTGTGGGCCTGTAATTAGGCTTACTGTGGGGAAGAAGATGTAGCATACACAGAAGTCTAAATCTATGAGGATGTAAATCTGAAAGCTATAGGATTTTCTAATGCAAGGTTATGGAAATAAATTCACCTAAAATCAAAACTCCATAAAGGCAAGCAGGTTTAAGGGATAAAGTTTGCAGGCTGAAAGAGTTTAGAGATTATGAACTTCAAAGGATTGATAATCACCTCAAAATGCTTAATGATGCAACATAAATGTAGACCACTGCAAAGAGATGAAGAGGAACACTACCAACAGAACATGACCCGTGCTAAACTCCTGAGCCAACTGAAAATGTTGCTGTCCATGATGTTACTGCTAATTACCTTTACGAATAATCAATGCAGACCAACATCTTCCCAAGTTCAAGCCAAAGGTTGGTCCAAAAGTCCACTTCAGGGCCAGCCCTCTGGTGTAGTGGGTAAGTGTCCATGTTGCACTTGGGCGGCCTGGGACTGGCAGGCTGGCATCTCAGGTGCAGATCCGATTAGGAGCATTAGAAAATATAGATTTCAAGGTATGGTGCCGACAGAGATCATGAAGAAGTAGAAATTGTGAGGATACCTTATGAATACACACCAGGAAATGAACCATGAGAATATTACAATCTATGAAGACATCAGGTACACTTCCCCAAATGATGAAGGAAGGAAAACATCTGACCTGCCAAGGTGGAAACACCAGACTGCTATGAGTTGACATGATCATTGCTCATCAGAGGATTGCTTGGGTAACTTCAGCTTCGCAGGGACTCCAGGACTTTCTGTGGGGCAAGTCCACACATTTGGCCACATCCACAAAAGATAAGAGATAAATCCCAGGACTATCTTAAAGGAAAGAAACCACTGTCTAGAAGGAATGTAGTAGAACTTTCAAGGTTCGAGGATAAAGTTAGTAACCGACAAGAAGTCCAGAAAAAGGAAAACTATTAAACCTGGAAAGGGGGAGTCGTCAGACTGGTATGAGATGGCTCTGAAACACTGTGTGCATGGAGGTTGTCAAGACAACATAGAATTCTGAGTGTGTTTATGACATCATGGTGACCATGTCACCAAAGTTGGCCATAGGTTTCCAGCTCGAAGATTGGCCTGGGCTAGGATATTCAAGTGAGAGGTACACAGAAACAGCTTTTTCAAACAAAAACTGGGCACAGAAACTTGAAGCCATCAAAGAGATGCTAATTCAAGGGATGAGAAAAGAATCATTGGGAAGAAGAGACAATAGAGGGTCAAGTACTCAGAGGACAACATTGTCATTTATGGAAGTCTAGGGAGGCCATTCTGATTCAAGCTGGAAATGTGTTCTGAAAAACGAGGCCGGACCCAGGGCTTACCAGATCTACGTTGTCTTGCTGCCTTACCCATAATACAAAGTCAAGAATGATCAATAGAGGACATTGAAGAGAAGAATCGAGGCCTCCTTTCCTATGCCCCTAGCATTCTTGAAGAGAATTCTCACTTCCCACAGCTCTCAAGTCACGGGGGCCCACTGGGTATATGCCAATATGTCACAAGAGAGCTCATTGATGCCTTGAAGGAATGGCCCCCTGCCATGCTTGGGTATGTCTCTTGGTTTGGAAGGGCTCTAGAAGTGTGCTGAAAAGTACCCTTTTGCAGAGGGCTTCCATCCTTTGTGAAGGCTGGCCTCCCAGGTTACAGGGCTCAGTGGGATCAGTGAGATTCTCTCCCCATATCTCTTACCGTAGAAGGAGTATTGATTATGTGTTTTGAAACCACACATAGAGAGGATGGCAGAAAATTAGAACATTACCATTATACTTAAAGAAAAATAAACATGCCACAGCTGAGGATGTAAATCACACAAATAACAAACCATGTAGAAATAAAGTAAGCCAGTATCTAGACGTAATCTAGTGGAAAGTTCAAGGATCAGTGGTCAAGCTCGAAACTTTCCAACTCCAGAGAAGGGACAGAAGGTCTCTCACCTGCAGAGAGGAATTCATCAGATTCATCTAATTTGTGTCGGAACCATTGGGCCCATGAAAGTGGTTGCCAGGATAACCTCGAACCTGAAGTTTATCATCTCACAATGTCAAACGAACCAAGATGACCACGTGTAGTCAGTGCTCAGTTGGATCTAGGCTGGGATAGCAAAGATTCCCTCAAGTGAATGATGAAAATTCCAGGACAACACCCAACAGTCACGAAAGGACTCACACCTTGGCCTACAGAACATATGGTGATTAAAGAAATACAAAATTCCTAAAATGGAGTGAAGGAGAACGCACTGATAAGCATGTCAAAGGACAAGCTCATAAAGAACATGATGATTAGAACATGGAAAAGAAAACAGGGTCCCATAAAATGGAAGGCCAACAGAAATCACACCTCAATAATCCACAGTGAAAGATGTCAGTCCTTAGACAGACTCTACTTGAACGATTGAAAGTCCGGGAAAGTCACAACCCCAAAAACTGCAGGGAAGGTCTAACCTGGCCTAACTGGGAAGGGTGTGTTATGAGACTGCTCCACGCATGCTCTGAAACCCTGTGTCCACCAAGCTAGACTGGATAGCAGAGACACGATTCTGAAAAATCCTCTGACATCACAGTGAGCCACAGAAACAGCCTGGCCTCATCTACACAGGGCCAGAGTTGGGTTCAAGTAGCATATTCAAGTCACATTCCCCTCAACCGCAGGTTGCCAATGCAGCACGAAAGTGTCCAGCCAGTGGGCCAGCGGTGAAGTCCACGTGTCCTGGGTCGGCAGGCCAGGGTCCACCGCGTGGAATCCTGGGGGTAAGCCTCCTCAACACTCGTCCAGCCATTCTGAGACAGGCGTGTGAGCTAGTGTAGAGGCAGATGGGAAGCGATGTTAGACAGAGCCACACTTCCTCGGCAATGAGAGCAGCACGGCCAGCAGATTTGAGCACAGTCATAAACTTCTGCCAAACAAAACCAATTAAAAGTTGCAAAGAATAGAAAAGCTGAACCTCAAAAAAAACCCATGCCAGTGAGAAGAAAATGATATCTGCGAATAACCTTGGACAAACAGGAGAAAGCGATGGAAACCAAAAACTAGCAAAGTTTTGGGGAAAGAAATTCCACAAGACACAAGGAAACGCAAGGCTATTCCGTGCCCTTCTAATGGAACAACGGACACACTTGAAACGTCCATACGGCATAAAGCTCAAATAAAAATGGGAAGCAATTGGATATATTGGACTATATGAGGAAGCCATTTGGTATAGACCTAATTCGGCCTGATTTTGTTTTTTCCAAAAGGGCCTGACTATGGCTATTTAGCACGCATTGCATATCTGCTTAGACATTTCCTATGGCCCTTGAGATAAAGGTGCAACTTCCCCCCACATTAGCATTTCTTTAGGGATAAGCATTTCTCCCTAGGCTAGGAACTGATTGCTGCACTCACCTTTGACCACCCAGCTCACCTGTGACCAGTCAGCTGGAGACAACAGACTGCCACCCTACTGTGTTCACTGAGACAGAAGACCTACCTGCTATTTCCATCAATCGCTGTGCCAACAGAGCAGTCTCGCGACTATTGTAAATGGGACATTTCAATCCTATGTGAAACATCCTCTATGAGGGGAATACAACCAGTCTGTGCACCCCACTTCTCTGATGCTCTTTCTTCCTTTGGGTAGAAAGGCCCTGGGTTATAATCCTCAGATTGAAGCTCAGAGTAAACTCCCCCAAATTTTCATTTACAGATTGGTTATGGATTATTTTTGTCGACACAGCAATGTCTGGATTCCATGCAGTCCCTGTCAAAGTTGCAGCAATCTTTCCCACAGAAATAGAAGAGAGAATCCTAAAGTTTCTATCCAGCAACAAAGGACACTGAATAGCAAAAGGAATCCTGGGGAAAACGAACAAAGCAGCAATTATCACACTTTCTTACTTCCACATGTAGGACGAAGAGCTAGGTACCAAAACAGCACAGCCTGGCCTGAAAAGGAGGCACACAGCTGCATGGAACACAATCGAGAGCCCAGAAATCAACTCACACATCTATGGACAGCCCATTTTCGACCAGGGAGCCAAGAGGAGAAAGCGGAGAAAAGAGACTCTAGACAGGAAATGGTGCTGGAAAGACTGCACAGCCAGATGTAACACAATGAGAGTAGACCGTGATGTTACACCAGGCACACACACCACCTCGAAATGGAATAAAGCCTTGAATGGAAGACTTGAAACCATGACACTTCGAGGAGAAAACGCAGGCAGCTTGCTCTTTGCCTTCTGGCTTGGCCGCCTATTTGGAAGAAGCATGTGTGACTGGGCAAGGGCAACAAAGGAAACAAGAAACAAGCGGGACTCCATCCAACACAGAAGCTTCTGCCCAGCCAATGACACCATCGACTCAGTGCAAAGACGTCACAACAACTGCGACAGCAGGTTTGAAAACCACACATCGGAGAAGGGGTGAATAGCCAAAGATGCAATGGAGTCATACGTCTCCACAGGAGAAAAATCAACGAGCCAAATAAATCCAGGGCAAAAGATGGAAACAGACAGCTCTCCCAGGAAGATAGAAAGATGGACAACAGGCTGTATGAAAACATGCTCATCATCATTAAGTCTGTGCTCAATGCAAATACGAACGGCACTGAGATAGCAGCTCACAGTGGTCAGAATGGCTATAAGGATGAAGACAGGAACCAACAAGTTTCAGAGAGGAGGTGGAGAGAAGGGAAGCCTCCTGCACTGCTGGTGGGAGTGTAAAACGGTGCAGCCACTACACGAAGTGGTGTGGAATCGCCTCAGAAATTTCAGAATCCATCTACCACATGATCCAGGTACTCCTCTGGGGCATATATATCCAAAGAACTTGCAAACGCTAATGCACAGAGATCCGTGAACCGCTGTGCTCACCAAAGCCTTACTCCCAATATTGAAGTCAGGGAAGCCTCCCTGGTGCCCATCAAGGGACAAGAAAGATGGGCTATAGCCACACAACGGCATAGCACTCTGCTGCAGGAACAGAAGCATTCCAGCCATTTGTGACCAACAGAATGGCTCCTGAGGGTTTTAGGGGAATGGAAACAAGTCCCAGAGGGAAGGTCAAATACCATAGGGTCTCACTTACAAGGAGAAGAGGAAAAAAAGGACCAAGAAACAGCTAGCACGTGACATGGGATTTCTGGTTCCCAGAGGGAAAGGTGGCGGGGCCCAGAGGGAGAAATAGTTGATTTGACACAAGTGTGTGGTGAGGGCCTGTAATTAGGCTTACGGTGGTGAAGATGATGTAACGTACACAGAAGTCTAAATCTATGAGGATGTAGATCTGAAAGGTATAGGATGTTATAATGCTGGGTTATGGCAAACAATTCACGTAAAATCAAAACTCCCAAAAGACGTTAAGGTTCACGGCTTAAAGCTTTGGAGTCTGTAGGAAATGAGAGAAGATGAACTTCGAAGGATTGGTAATCACCTCAAAATGCTTAATGACGCTACAGAAAGGTAGACCATTGCAAGGAGATGAAGAGGAACAGTACCAAGAGAACGTGTTCCATGCTAAACTCATGAACCAGCAGAAAATGCTACCGTCCATGATGTTACTAACTGCCTTCACGAATGATCGAAGCAGGCCAACATCGTCCCAAGATCAGGCCAAAGGTTTGTCCAAAAGCCCAATTCAGGGTCGGCCCTGTGGTGTAGCAAGTAAGTGCCCAAGTTCTGATTGGACGGCCCGGGCTTCACCTGCTATCATCAGGGTTGCAGATCAGATTGCTAGCATTAGGAAATACAGATTTCACAGTATGGTGGGCACAGAGATCATAAAGAAGTAGAAATTCTGAGGAGGCATTTTCAATACACACCAGAAAATGAACGCTGAGAATATTACAACCTATGAATGCATAAGGTACAATTTCCCAAATGATGAAGGAAGGAAAACATGTGACCTGCCCAGGTGGAATTGTCAGATTCCTAGGAGATGACACGCTGATTGCGCATCAGAGAATTGCCTGGGCAAATTCAACTTGGGAGGAGCTCCAGGAATTTCTCTGGGGAAGGTCCACCCGTTTGGCCACATCCACAAAAGATAAGAGAGAAAACCGGGGATAATCTTCATGGAAAGAAACCCGTGTCTAGAGGGAATGTTGTAGACCTTTCAAAGTTCGAGGAGAAAGTTAGAAACCGACAAGAAATCCAGAACTGGGAAAACTATCCTACTTGGAAAACGGGAGTAGTCAGACTGGTATGAGATGGCTCTGAAACACTGAGTGCATGGAGGTTGTCAGTACAACTTAGAATTCTGAGTGTGTTTATGACATCATGGTGAACATGTCACCCAAGATGGCGACAGGTTTACAGTCCAAGGATTGGCCTAGGCTAGGAGAATCAAGTGAGAGATACCCAGAAACAGCTTTTCCAAACAGAAACCGGGCACAGAAACTTGAAGAGACCAATGAGACGCTGATCCAAGGCATGGGAAAGGAATCATTGTGATGATACCTCATGCTTTCTTCGTTTTCTTCCATTCCAAGAGCACTGAATTCCCTTCCATTTCTTTGTGTCCTCTGGAATTTCTTTCCCAAAGGTTTGCTATTTCTCGGTTTACATAGCTTTCACCTGTTTGGCTCAGGTTATTCCTAGATACCTTAATCTTCTAAAGCATTCTGTTATTTTTTTTTGAGGTTCAGTTTTTCTATCATTTGCAACTTTTAATTGGTTTTGTTTAGGCAGATGTTTACTGCTGTGCTCATATCTGCTGGCAATGCTGCCGTATTTGCTGAGGAAGACTGGCCCAGTCTAACGTCGCTTCCCATCTGCCTCTACACTACCTCGGACGCCTGCCCCAGAAAGGCTGCACGAGCGGTGAGGAGGCTCACCCCTAGAATTCCACACGGCCAACCACACGCTGCCTACACAGAACATGCGGACGTCACCTATGCAACACTGGCCGGCCCCTTTCATGTTCCATTGGCAACCTGCAGTTGAGTGGAATGGGACTTGAATATGCTACTTGAGCCCAAATCTGGTCCAGTGTAGACGAGGCCAGGTTGTTTTTCCGGTCCACTGGGATTTGTCAGAATTGGGTCTCTGCTGTCCCAGCAAGCATCATGGACCCAGGGTTTCAGAGCCAGCTTGAAGCAGTCTGAGAACTCACCCTTCCCAGTTAGCCCAGGTTTGACATTCACTGCAAATTTTGGGGTTGTGACTTTCTCGGACTTTCAAACGTTCAAGCAGACTCTTTGTAAACACTGACTTCATTCACTGTGGAGTATTCAGGTGTGATTTCTGTTTGCCTTCCATTTTCTGGGAGCTTGTTTTCTTTCCTTAGTCTAATCGTAGTGGTCTTTCTGATCTCTCTCCCTTCGATATACTTATCAGTGGGTTCTCCTTCATTCTAGGTTAACAATTCTGTATTTTTTTAATCACCATATGTTCTGTAGGCCGACGTGTGGGTGCTTTGGTGATTGTGGGATGTTGTCTTTGAATTTCCATCTGTCAGTTGAAGGAATCTTTGCTATCCTAGCTTACGTCCAACTGAGAACTGAGGATACGTGTCCATCTTAGTTCATTTGACATTGTGAGATGAGAAACTCCAGGTTAGACATTGTCCTGGCAACCACCTTCACGGACACAATGGTTCTGGGACAAATTCGATGAGTCTGATGAATTCCTCTCTCCAGGTGAGAAATCCTTCCGTCTCTTTCCCTGGATTTGGGAAGTTTCAACGTTCAGCCCTGAACCTTGAACGCTCCCCTAGATTACATCTAGATACTGGCTTACTTTATTTCTACAGAGTCTGTTACTGTTTGATTGACATCCTCAGCTCTGGCGTGTGTATTTTTCTTTAAATATAATGGTAATGTTCTAGTTTTCAGTCAACCTCCTTCCATATGGTGTCAAAACACAGAATCAGTACTCCTTCTATGGCAAGAGATGGGGGAGTTAATTTCATTGGAGCCCAACTGAGCACTGTAGCCTGGGAGGGCAGCCTTCACACAGGAATGAAGCCCTCTGGAAAAGGGTGCTTTTCAGCACACTTCTAGAGCCCTTCCAAACCAAGCCACATACCCCAAGCATGACAGGCGTCCATGCCTTCAAGGCTTCAAAGAGATCTCTTGGGAAACCTTAGCATGTAGCCAGTGGGCCACCGTGAGGCCAGAGCTATGCAAAGGTAGAGTTCTCTTCAAAGGATGTTAGGGGCCTACGAAAGGAGTCCTCAATTCTTCTCTTCAACGTCCCCAAGAGATCATTCTGTACTTTGTATTATGAGTAAGGCAGAAGGACAATGTAGGTCTGATAAGCCCCAAGTCTGGCCTCTTGTTTCAAATCAAGTTCCAAGATTGAATCTGCACGACCTCACCATCTACTTGAGTAGGTGACAATGTTCTCCTCTCAGTGCTTGTCCATCGATTATCGCTTGTTCCCAATGATTCCTTTCTTCTCCCTTGAATCAGAGTCTGTTTGATCCTTTCAAGTTTTTGTTTGGAAAAGCTGTTTCTGGGTATCTCTCACTTGAGTGTCCTAGACTAGGCCAATCCTCGGACTGTAAACATGCGGCCATCTTGGGTGACATGTTCACTGTGATGTCATAAACACCCTCAGATTCTAAGTTGTCCTGACAACCTCAATGCACACAGTGTTTCAGAGCCGTCTCATCCCAATCTGACTAGTCCCCCTTTGCAGGTAGGATAGTTTTCCTTGCTCTGGGTTTCTTGTCGGTTTCTAACTTTCTCCAAGGACTTGAAGGGTCTACTAAGTTCCCTCTAGACACCGGTTCCTTTCCTTTAAGCTTATCCCGGGTTTTATCTCTTATCTTTTGTGGATATGGCCAAATGGGTGGACTTTCCCCAGAGAACGTCTGGGAGGCCCTCTCATGTTGAAGTTGCCCAGGCATTCCCCTGATGCACACTGATCGTGTGATCTCCTAGCAGTCTGACAATTCCACCTTGGCAGGTCACATGTTTTCCTTCCTTCATCATTTGGGGAAGTGTTCCTTATGCGTTCATAGTTTGTAATAGTCTCGTGGATCTTTTTCTGGTGCGTACTGATAAGGTCTCCTCACCATTTCTACTTCTTTATGATCTCTGTGACCACCCGACCTTGAAATCTGTATTTCCTAATGCTAGTAATCTGATCTGCACACGTGATGCTAGCCGGTGAAGCCTGGTCCGCCCAAGCGGATGTGAGCACTTACCTGCTACACCACAGCCCGGCCCCAAATTGGGCTTTTGGACCAACCTTTGGCCTGAATTTGATAAGATGTTGGCCTGCTTCGATCATTCGTGAAGGGAAGCGGTAGTAACATCAGGGTCGGTAACATTTGCCGTTGATTCATGATTTGGTTCGGACCATGTTCGCTTGGTAGTATTCCTCTTCATCTCTTTGCAAAGGTCTACCTTTCTGTATCATCATTAAGCATTTGGAGGGGATTGTTAATCCTTGGATGTTCATCTTCTCTAATCTCTTTCAGCCTCCAAAGCTTTAGGCCGTAAATCTGCACCCCTTTTTGGTGTTTTGATTTTATGTGAATTGATCTCCGTAACCCTGCATTCTAACATCCTATAGCTTTCAAATCTACATCCTCATAGATTTAGACTTCTGTGTAGGCTACATAATCTTCACCAGTGTAAGCCTAATTACAGGCCCTCACCACACACTTGTGCCTAATCAACTCTTTGCCCCTCCGTCCTCTGCCCCCATTTCCCTCTGGGAACTGCCAATCCTATGTCACGTGCTACCTGTTTGTTGGTCCATTTTTCCTCTTCTCCTTGCACGTGAGATCCTGTGGTATTTGACCTTACCCCAGGGCTTGTTTCAGTTCCCCTGATACCCTCAGGAGCCATTCAGGTGGTCACAAATGGCTGCACTGCATCTGTTCCTACAGCTGAGTGCTATGCCATTGTGTGGCTATAGCCCATCTTCTTTCTCCATTTGTCCCTTGATGGGCATCAGGGAGGCTTCCAAATGTTGCATATTGGTAGTAAGGCTGTGGGGAATACAGCGATGCACGGATGTCTGTGCATTAGTGTTTCAAAGATCTTTGGATATGTACGCCACAGAGGAATACCTGGATCATGTGGTAGATGGATTCTCAAATTTCTGAGGCAATTCCACACCACTTTGCGTAGTGGCTGCACCAGTTTACACTCCCACCAGCAGTGCAGGAGGCTTCCCTTCTCTCCACCTCCTCTCTGAAACTTGTTGGTTCCTGTCTTCATCCTTATAGCCATTCTGACCACTGTGAGCTGCTATCTCAGTGCCGTTCGTATTTGCATTGAGCAGAGACTTAATGTTGATGACCATGTTTTCATACAGCCTGTTGGCCATCTTTCTATCTTCCTGGGAGAGCTGTCTGTTTCCATCTTTTGCCCTGGTTTTATTGGGCTCGCTGTTTTTCTTTCCTGTGAAGACCTATGAGTTCATTGGATCTTATGGCTGTTCACCCCTTCTCCGATGTGCGGTTTGCAAACATCTGCTGTCAGTTGTTGCACAGTCTTTGCATTCAGTCGATGGTGTCATTGGCTGGGCAGAAGCTTCTGTGTTGGATGGAGTCCCACTTGTTTCTTGTTTCCTTTGTTTCCCTTGCCCGGTCACACATGCTTCTTCCAAACAGGTGGCTAAGCCAGATGGCAAAGAGCAAGCTGCCTGTGTTTTCTCCTAGAAGCTGCACGTTTTCAAGTCTTCCGTTCAAGGCTTTAATCCATTTCGAGGTGGTGTGTGTCCCTGGTGTAACATCATGGTCTACTCTCACTGTGTTCCATGTGGCTGTGCTGTCTTCCCAGCACCATTTCTTGTCGAGACTCTCCTTTCTCTGCTGTCTCCTTTTGGCTCCCTGGTCGAAAATGGGCTGTCCATACGTGTGTCAGTTGGCCTCTGGGCTCTCGATTCTGTTCCATGGGTCTGTGTGCCTCTTTTGGGCACCAGGCTGTGCTGTTTCCGTACCTAGCACTTCGTCCTATATCTGGAAATCAGAAAGTGTGATGCCTGCTGCCTTGTCCGTTTTCCTCAGTATTCCTTTGGCTATTCAGTGTCTTTTTTTGTGGGATAGAAACTCTAGGATTCTCTCTTCCATTTCTGTGGGAAATAGTGCTGCGACTTTGACTGGGACTGCATGGAATCCAGAGATGGCTTTATGCGGTATGGACGCTTCAAGTGTGTTAGTTCTTCCATTCGAAGAACACGGAATAGCCTTCCGTCTCCTTGTGTCTTCCGGAGTTTCTTCCCCAGAATCTTTGCTGGATTTCAGTTTCCATAGCTTTCTCCTGTTTGGCCAAGGTTATTGCTAGATATCTTTTACTTCTTACTGGCATGCTTTCTTTTTTGAGGTTCAATTTTTCATTCTTTGCAACTTTCGATTGGCTTTGTTTTGGCAGAAGTTTATGGCTGTGCTCACATCTGCGGGCCATGCTGCTGTATTTGCTGTGGAAGAGTGGAGCTGTCTAATGTCGCTTCCCATCTACCTCTACACTACCTCACACATCTGCCCCAGAATGGCTGGACGAGCCGTGAGGATGCTCACCTGCAGGATTCCATGTGGCCGAAGCCGGGCTTCCAAACCAGAATGCGCGGACTTCACCACTTCCCCACTGGCCGGCCCCTTTCGTGTTCCATTGGCAACCTGCAGTTGAGTGGGATGTGACTTGAATATGCTACTTGAGCCCACCTCTGGCCCTGTGTAGACGAGGCCAGCTCCTTTTTCCGGCCCTCTGTGATGGAGGATTTGTCAGAATCGTGTGTCTGCTGTCCTGTGTAACTTCGTGGATGCAGGCTTTCAGAGCCCGCGTGGAGCAGTCCCATAACTCACCCTTCCCAGTTAGTCCAGGTTTGACCTTCACTGCAGTTTTTGGCGTTGTGACTTTCTCGGACTTTCAAACGTCCAGTCAGAGTCTGTCTAATGACTGAAGTCTTTCACTGTGGATTATTCAGATGTGATTTCTATTGGCCTTCCATTTTCAGGGATTTTTTTCTCTTTTCCAAAGTCTAATCGTTACGGTCTTTCTGACCTATCTCTCTTCGATAGGCTTATCAGTCCATTCTCCTTCATTGCAAGCTATGACTTTTGTATTTCTGTAATCACCCTATGTTCTGTATGCCGAGGTCTGAGTCTTTTCGTGATTGTTGTCGTGGAATTTCCATCGGTCACCTGTAGGAAACTGCTATCCTGGCCGAGGTGACACTGAGCCCTGAGAACACGTGGTCGTCTTGGTTGCTTTGACATTCTGAGATCAGAAACTCCAGATTCGAGGTTGTGCTGGCAACCGCCTTCACGGACATTATGTTTCCGAGATATATTAGAGAAATCTGATGAACTCTGCTCCAGGTAAGATACTTTTCTGTCTCATTTCTGGATTTGGGAAGTTTCGAACTTTACTCCCGATCCTTGAGTGTTCCACTAGATTACGTCTAGATGCTGGCTTACTATATTTCTATAGAGTGTTTTACTTGTTCGATTTACATCCTCAGCTCTGGCATGTTTATTTTTCTATAAACATAATTGTAATGTTCTAATTTTGAGCCAACCTCCTTACATATGCTGTCAATACACGATATTAATAATCATTCTACTTCAAGAGATACGGGGAGAGAATTTCATTGAAGCCAAACCAAGCATACTAGCCTGGTAGGGCAGCCCTCACAAAGCAACGAAGCCGTCTGGAATAGGGTGCTTCTCAGCACAATTCTGGAGCCCTGTCAAACAATGGGACATACTCAAAGCATGACGGGGGTCCATTCCTTCAAGTGTTCAAAGAGA
Source organism: Equus asinus (assembly GCF_041296235.1). NCBI lineage: Eukaryota > Metazoa > Chordata > Mammalia > Perissodactyla > Equidae > Equus > Equus asinus. Next base: position 15,681,195 of record NC_091790.1, on the reverse strand, counting down.
TATCTTGTGACACATTAGCATGTACCAAATGGGCCTCTGTAATGCCAGAGCCATGGAAAGTGAGACTTCTCTTCAATGAATGCTAGGGGCATAGGAAAGGAAGCATCAATCATTGTCTACGGTGTCCTCAGGAGATCATTCTTAATTTTGGATTATGATTAAGGGAGAAGGATTATGTAGGTCTGATAAGCCCAAAGTCCAGCCTCTGGTTTCAAATCGAGTTTCAAGCCTGCATCAGCATGGCCTCCCCATACACTTGAGTAGATTACAATATTCTCCACTCACCGCTTGTCCCCCTATTATTGCTTCCTCACAATGACTTCTTTCTTACCCCTTTAATCAGCGTGTATTCTCTCTCTTCAAGTTTCAGTGCCTGGTTTCTGTTTTTAAATTCTCTTCTGGGTATCTCTAACTTGAGTATCGTAGCCTAGGACAATCCTCAGACTATAACCATGAGGCCATCTTGGGTGACATGTTCACTGTGATGTCATAAACTCCCTCAAACTTCTAAGCTGTCCCAGCATCTTCTATGCACACGACTACTCTCCCTTTCCAGCTTGAATAGTTTTCCATTTCCTGGATTTCTTGTGGGTTTCTAACTTTATCCTTGAACTTTTAAATGTCTACTACATTCTCTCTAGACATGGTTTCTTTACTTTAAGTTTATCCTGGGTTTAATCTGTTACATTTTGTGAATATGGCCGAATGTGTAGGCTTTCCCCAGTGAAAGTCCTGGAGTCCATCCAAAGTTGAAGTTGCCCACTCAAGCCTCTGATGTGCAATGATCGTGTCATCTCATGCAGTCCGCCAATTCTACCTATGCAGGTCTCATCCCTTCCTTCAGTCTGTATTTAGGGAAGTGTACCAGATGTGTCACAGATTGCAATATTTTCATGTTTTTTTCCTATTGCCTATCTCTGATGTATGCTCACAATTTCGACTTCTTTGTGATCTCTGTACACACCATACCATGAAATCTATCTTTCCCAACGTTACTAATCTGATCAGCACCAGTGATGCGAATCCATGAATCCCAGGCCACCCAATAGGAATGTGGGCACTTACAATCCTGAACACATGGCTGGCCCTGAATTTTACTTGTGGACACATATTTTTCCTGAACTTGGGAAGAAGATGGCCTGCTGTGATTATTCGTGAATGTAATTACTAGTAACATCATAGACGGTAACATTTTCCCTTGGTTCATCTGTTTAGCACGGAACACATTCTCTTCATAGTATTCCCCATAATCTATTTGCAATGGTCTACTTTCTGTAGCATCATTAAGCATTTGGAGGAGATTCACAGTCCTTGGAAGTTCATCTTCTCTAATCTCTTTCAGCCTCAAATCCTTCATGCCCCAAATCAGCACGCCTTTTTGGATTTTTTCATTCCCTCTGGGAATCACCAATCCAAAGTGAAGGCTGACATCCAAAGCTAGAGTGCTCAGTTTGGCACCAGTGAAATTCTCTCCCATCTCTGGCCGTAGAAGATTATTGACTATGTGTTTTGACAGCATATGTGAGGAAGTTGGCTGAAAATTAGAACTTTACACTTATATTTAACGAAAAATAAACATGCCAGAGCTTAGGGTGTAAATCAAACAACTTACAAACCCTACAGAAATAAAGTAAAGCAGTATCTAGACGTAATCTACTAGGAGGACCATGGATCCAGGGTCAAGTTCCAGCCTTCCCAAATTTAGAAAAGAGACATAAAAATATCTTACCTGGAGACAGGAATTCATCAGATTTCTCTAATTTGTCTCAGAAACATTATGTCCATAAGGTGGTTGCCTGGACAACCTAGAATTTGGAGTTTCTGATCTCAGACTGTCAAACCAACCAAGATCACCTCGTGTTCTCAGTGCTCAGTTGGACCTAGGCTAGGATAGCAAAGATTCCTTCACGTGAAAGATGGAAATTCAAAGGCAATGCCCAACAATCATGAAAACACTCACACATCAGCCTAGAGAACATATGGTGATTAAAGAAACACAAAATCCATAACTTGGAATAAAGGAGAACGGACTGATAAGCGTATCTATGGGAGATAGCTGAGAAAGACAATGACGATTGATGTGGATGAAGGCTGCCCCAGCTCGAAAAGCCCAAGGATACCTGGCCTACATGTCAAAGCATACGACCTGGTGAATTTTTTTTGGTATGAATTAGAGATGCCCCAGTGAGAGAAGCCCAGGTGATGCTCACCTACATGCCTATCTATATGGCCAAATTCGTATCTAGTGTTATACGACCACACAATAACCAGACTCCATGTGTACTGAAGTCATTTAATGGCTTTTTACATCATCTTTTCTTTTTCCAGTAAAAATGTCACGTACCCATGCCTTATAAAATTTGCCCTTACCCTCAACTCAGGGCAGCAGCAGGACATCTGACTGCCCATGGCTCCTTTCCCCATGCAGCAGCAGCAGCTATTCACTGCCCGTGCGTCCAGTTCCCATGCCTGCAGCTCTTCACGACCCATAGGTCCTGTCCCCATGAAGCAACTCTTTACTCCACATGGGTCCTGTCCCTATGTTATCCTGTACCATTCTCTAAATAAAAGAGCACCTCTGCCAGGCCTTGAGAGACCAAGAAATCTTTCTTCCGACTCATCAGCTTCGAGGATGAATCACAATTCACTTCTCAATCAGGAACTGTCTTGGATAGCTGTATGAATCCACGTTTGCTACCCATGGCTACTCGATGGGGCAAATCATGGCATTCAGCTTGAAGAGAATCAGTACCTTAAGCCTAAGGGCGATGTAGAGTGAATTACTCCATTCCTTCCTGACCCTATCTCTAATAAACAAATTTTAGGTGGGCACGGGTCGGCCACTTAAGTCATTAGGATGGTCAGCAATCTGCAAGACTCCCCTGGAAGGTTTCTTTACCTAAGGTTGGATTGGGATACCTCCCATGGCAACTGACCATGCTCTGAACTGTGTGAATGTCCCAATTGGGACTACAGTTCAAGGAAAGTACCAAAGTCTAACCTTTGGTTGCGTATGGGAAGCCCTTCTCGGAGAATGCCTCCAACACGCAATTGTGTAGAATGTCCCCCAGAGCGGCGGAAAATGCCTCACTAATTTTCTCCATCCTGTTCTCTCTTGAACTTCTCCCTTTCTCTTGGGGACCATTCACCAGGCACCTATTACTGCCACGCAGAATAGGAAAGATGTTCACCAGGCACCTGTAACTTCCAGGCATACCAGGGAAGATATGCAATGGATGCAATGCTGGGGGACACCCCCATCACCCCTTGTTATAGGAACCCCACAGTAGGAATGACAGGTAGGATGCTGCCCCAGGTTCAGGGGGGATTTTCAAGGTAATGGACCTGTCTCTTTCATCTTTCTTAGAGTTGCAATGGTGATTTTCATCTCCTTTTGAGCTTTGCAACAGGGAAGCAAAGAAATCTGTCAACAGTCATGGCCTCCACCCCTGGGAGTCCAAACTTGGCATTTCTGGGCCTGACCACCCCGGAAAGCCCAAGTAGGGTGCCCTCTCTTGGGGGTTGACTCATTGAGTGTTTTAGTCACCTACTGAGTTGGCTATGAGGGTGGCAGACCTGTGATTTATTCTGTGAACTGTCATACTACAGTAATGTGCCCCAGCACGGGAACTGTTGAGTGAGTCTTCTCTTGATAACCCTCTTTGAGCGGACATGAGGGTGAGGTCTGATGTCTTCATTTCCTTTCTTTGTTGTGCTCATCATGTCCTCTGTTGTCACCAAGTCTTGGTTAAGTTCAGGCTGGACTTGACCAGAACCTGGAACTTCTGTAAAATCGGAAAACTTGAACACCTTTTGCAAGGAACTTCATTCTCAACCCGGGTACTGGGAGCCCCGGCCTCCAGCCAGTTCAAGCCCTTTGTATGCACTCCACCCTTCTACACTTCACTGTCAGTCGGACACTGGCTTTACTGCCATGGGGAATGAGATAAGCATCCCTTAGGACTCATCACTCAGGGCCATTCTAACTAATTAGAAACACTTTCAATTGTATGGGTTATGCCCCAGAAATGCCAGCTGGTAGAAAATGTGTGCCTTTCTGGTGAAGTTGGACAGGCAGATCAACCTAGAACGTCCTTCAAGTTACAGTCCAGTTTCTGAGAAATCAAGAGCAACTGTCCTTAGAAAATCCTTGCAAGACTGGAAATACAGTTCTAGAGGCAGTTCAGATTCCACCTTGTTCCTTTACCATGAAAAGGATTATCTTCCCCCCTCTCCAGGAACTACTATCTAGCATATCACTCATTCTTAAAACTGAAAAAAAAAAAGGAGGGGAAAGGATAAATGGCCATAAGTGTGCCCTTGCAAAAAGTCTAGCATCTTGAGGGTCTTCTCCATAAGTATTAGTAAAAAGGCTCAAAAGAAAGTGTTGATTTATAACTGGTGAGCTTTATATTATTGTACCTGATTCATGGCAGTAGTTTTTAAAACAATAGTTGTACAGTCTCTGTGTATATGTGTCTATGTGTACATTATACGTGTGATACTTTAACCCCTGGATGCTCTGGCCAAAATTAAGATCTCTGTTTAGTTGGCTTAAAGTAAGTGCTTTCTTAAATTCTAATGTAGTCGAAATTAACAGAGTGACTTTCAAAGTTAAGAAGTGAATTAACCTTTGGTAAATGAAAGCTTGTTTAAGTTTGTTGGTTTCATTGAAAATTGTCTTCTTGTCAGAGTTGTCAGTATTTGCATAGGATGCAGGCAGTCAGACTCGGTTTACGAGTCATATAAGTTCACGTTGTCTGTTAAATTTGTCAGCAAAATAATAGCTTTAAATGATGACCAGTTTTGTCTAATGCCTCATGAGGTTTCCGTAGTAATCTGAACATAATTGTTGGAAACAAATGGTTTAAATACATAAAACTCATAAAAGTGAGTACAATAACTTTTATGGGCTGTATACTTGGGGAAAAAAACAGCTTCGAAATCCTTTTTGGTAACAATCTTGAGTTTTGCCAAGTTAAGTTAAATGATAAAAAGATGAATATGCGGGTCACTTTTGGATAGAACAGAACACTCACAGATTATTTTTAAACATATCTAAGTTATCTACTTTTGGCTTCTTATTGAAGAGGCTAAAAGCGTTTGCGTGTATCAAAAAGCATGCCTTGTGTTTTATTGCGAAGTGTCATGTTTCTTAAGTTGTGAAGTGTTTAGAATGCTGATATAAAAGACATTTCATAATTGTTTACCTTTTTAGTGTTTACTAGGTCCGTTAAGCGTTAAATGTTCTAACTAACCTATGGAATTAAAGCTACTGGAAATTACTAAGCAAAAGAGCTCTGTATTCAAGGAAGTTAAAATGTATGTTTTCAGTAAAAAAGGTATAAAGAATGGAAATATTTTTGTTTGATGGGTTAAGAAAGATAAATTGCTCCTGATATAGTAGAAAGGAAAAAAAGAAAGACTTTGGGACAAGTACTGAAAATGAAAAAGAAAGATGTAGAAGGTTTGTGAAGGAGGAATTCTGAAATGAGTTTTATGCCTGCTCAAGCAGACTAAAGTAAGTTCAATTAAGTGAATGAGTTTGAATGTGAACCATAAGTAGGTGCAGAAATTCAAATTTGGTTTTCTCTAAAAGGATACATTTTCTTGAACTTTTGATCTGCTCTTGGTAAAGAGGATGTAAGAGCTGTTCCTTTGAGTACGTCTACCTAAGAGACAAATCTGTTTTGTGAAAATAATGGCTGAGGTTACTCTTAATATTTTTGACTCTTTCTGTTATCAGTTTGAATAGATACCTGAGCATTGTTTCACAGTGAGTGTTGTTTGCTATTTGAACAACATTTTAAAAACTTTTGATATGTTGTGACAAGCTTCTCGCTCAAAAATATTCAAATCCTGAATGAAGGCGTTCTTTAGACCTGGTAGACAGAAGAATGATTACTCTGAGGATTTTCAGAGGGTCCCTGAGACTTCTCAATGAAATTTGCTCTCTCTTCCTACAAGGAGGAAAATGCTAAAGTAATTTGGCTTATTTGGTCTATTAAATTAAATGGGAAACATTGTGAAATAAGCGACAATAGACTTTCTTAGCTGGTATTTGATGGGTAAATGATATTAATATAGACGTCTCAAAATTAGATAGCATTCCTAAAATTCTGGTCTGCCCTGGTTGTCAGTGATAAGTTCACTTATTATCTGGCAGTGTTATATGTCACAGAAGTAGTCAAGTTTCTTTGCCAATTGCCCTTTTGAGTTCTTTGTCCATTTGCAGATAGTTGTTGTTTTACTCTGATGCTTTTTCCTTTTGCAAATATGTTTCAACTTCTGAGAAATTCCTGGAAAGGATTCTGACACAAAGAGTCTAAACGACATGTTTCTGATAAACCTTCAGATTGTAAAACTGAACGGAGTAAGAAATGAAAGAATTCTAACAGAAACTATGCTCATCGATCTGCTAACAGAAGATTCAGCTCAAGAATTGATTATACAGGACTGTGTGCACTGATTAGGACGATTATAAATGTGTAGGACTTCTGTTTGAGATATTGTTGAGTTTTGATGTGTTGTTTTGTTTTCTCATAATGAAGGAAATCTTTTTCTCTTTTCTCTTATGCTAACTATAACTTACAGCCATTTGGTGAAATTATACCTTTATGAGCAAAACTGAAACATTTATCTTTTTCTCCCTACCTTATCCCTAAGGAATTTGGAAACCCTTTGTGACTGAGTATGGTCATTTCGTGGCAATATTTGCATAAGTTCCATAAGAATCTGTTCTCCTTATAACAGGACGCATTGGTTATATTACCAAGGCTTTGACTGGAATGTCATATTTGAAACACACAGCCTCAGATATGACAAGACAGCGTTTCAGGAACAAAGATTGGACTTTCTGGAATACAGCCACTCGGAAACACAGGCCTGGTACCTTGTTTACTGAGATTTTGGCAATCTTACCCGGTAAGTAAGGAAGCTTGCTTATCTGGCAGGTGCAAGGAACCTCCGAATATTTGGGGAGACCTCAAAGAGAACACCACTCAAATCTGTAACTACTTCAGGCCAAATCTGATGGCAAGTCCTTGGCTTGGCTTTTCTGGCCTCTAGAGGCCTTCACAGTTCAATCTGAGATTCTGCAGGAAAAGATCCAGCGAAGCACATTTAAAAAAGCCTGTATGAACAAGTTCTATTCCTGCTGCTCTGATGTAAATAATTGGAGCAAGTTGTATTGAAACTACACTTGATTTGCAAACCCGTTAATCCTGATTTGGCTATCTTTTGTAAAAATGAGAGTGATTTAAGAGAGAAAAAATTATGTTTCTGTAGAAGCTATAGTAGGCATTCATGGATATTAGATTCTAGCTCTTTTCTTCCACAATATTCATGTATTATTAATAGTAATGTCTCTTTGTGGCCATCTATCTCTGACACCTCGGAGTTCCCTGGCCACAATCAAACATTTTCCTTCAATACTACTGTCCAAATACTAACTAGATTTGCCTTGTCACACTAGGATCATACAGAACAAGTTCCAAAGGTAATGTCCCCAACTTATTAATACACACAGGATGGACAATACAAAATTTGGGATGAATATATTTGGTTCACCTCTACTAGTGGGCAACTCAGTAAAAGGTCACTTTGTTTTGGGGAAAAAAAATCACCCCTGTGATACATGTCCTTATAGCACTCGACCTATGGGAAAAAATCCCTGTTATATGTGTTCTCATATCATAGCCTTAAAAAAAATACTGATTGGTTTCAGACTGACTGGGATACATGGCTCAACACGAGTTGGTTAGCCCCTAACAGTGCTCAGTGGATATGTGGCTCCAATTTATGACCTTGGCTGCCACCTGCATGGATTGGACGATGCACTCTAGGCTTTGTCTGCATGCAAGGTGGAACTACATTTACTATATCTCCTCCTGCTATCCTACCCAACTTGCAACAACACTTGACGATCACGGTCTTCCACTGGTATGACCATCTTTCCGCAATTTTCTTTCACCAATTTGGAATCGAAAGTGTCGTCTTGCACATGGAAGTCCTAAACAGATTTAGTATGAAGGCATTAAATGATACACAACGTAGCATTTTGCTGCTCAATTTAGAAGTATCCCAAGTGTGTAAGGCAGTCCTCCAAATCCAAATGGCTCTGGATGTCTTGACAGCAGCACAGGGGGGCACCTGTGCCATTATAAAAACTGAATGTTGTGTCTATATTCCTGACTACCGTCAAAATATTTCTGGCTTGGTATCCCAGCCACCAAATTAAATCCATGTCTGACCAACCCTAAATCTAAATGATTGGTTAAACTCCTAGTCAGTACAAGGTTTCTGCACTACTTCAAAACCTTATTCATTGGGTTAAACATACTGCTTGTATTTCTTATGATATTTTGTTGTCTGTTTCATTGTTTGTCTTATGCATGTCAAAAATGTTTCACTTCCTGGACCACCTCTTGTCAATGAGTTTCTCATCTCCAGAGGATCTGTATAACTTGTCAGGCTTGAACTCAATGGGGCAAGCCTTCTGGTCCACTAAACTGCCTAAGTGCACCTATGGCCCCATTTAGGGACAGCTCTACGACCCTGTACAGCCAGAAGTAGTTACAGAAGACTGACCATAATCCATATCCCCAAAGATTTCCAGTCCAAATAGGTTCAGGGAGGTTGTATGATGTGGATCAGGGCTGCCCCAGCTAGGGAAGCTGAAGGTGACCTGGACTACATGCCAAACTATATGACCCAGTGCATTTTTTTATGGTATGAATTAGGGCTGCCCCAGGGCAAGAAGCCCAGGGCATTCTCACCTACATGCTGATCTATATGGCCAGATTCGTATCTAAAAATATGACAACACAATGTCCAGACCCCATCTGTACTGAAATCATTTAAAGACATTTTACATCATTATTTCTTTTTCGAGTAAAAATAAGTCACATACCCATGCCTTATGAAATTAGCCCTAACCCACCAGTCAGGGCAGCAGCAGGAGCCCTGACTACCCATGGGTCCTGTCCCCAGAGAGCAGCAGCAGTAGCTCTTCACTGCTAATTTGTCCTGTCCCCATGCAACCCTGTACTGTTCTCTCAATAAAAGAACACCAATGCAGGATCTTGAGAGTCCAAACAATCTTTCATTCGAGTCTTCAGCTCGCTGAGCCCATATCAATGATTCTACCACGGAAAATAAAAAACGGTCCCAGAAAATGGAAGGCACACAGAAATCACACATGATTAATACATAAAGAAAGATGTCAGTTTTAGACATACTCTGAACGTTCGAAAGTCGGAGTAAGTCACAATCCCAAAAACCCAAGCGAAGGTCAAACCTAGGCTAACTGGTAAGGGTGAGTTATGAGACTGCTAAAATCAGGATCTGAAAGCCTGTGTCTATGAAGTTTGCAGGGACAGCAGAGACACAATTCTGACAAATCCTCTGACATCACAGTGGAGAAGGAAAACAAACTGGCCTCATCTACACAGTGCCCGAGTTGGGCTCAGGTAGCATATTCAAGTCACATTCCACTCAACTGCAGGTTGCCAATGGAACATGAAAGGTGCTGGCCCATGGTGCAGTGGTGAAGTCTGCACGTTCTGGGTCGGCAGCCCGGGAGTGGCCATGTGGAATCCTGGGGGTGAACATCCTCACCGCTGGTCCAGCCATTCTCAGGGAGGCATGGGAGGTAGTGTAGAGGCAGCTGGGAAGCAACGTCAGAGAGTGTCAGTATTCCTCAGCAAATACAGCAACATCGACAGCAGATCTGAGCACAGCCATAAACATCAGCCGAAACAAAACTAATGAAAACTTGAAAAGAACAGAAAAACCGAACCTCAGGAAAAAAAGAATAAGATCTGTAGAAGTAAGCTTAGCCAAACTGGTGCAAGCTATGGAAATCGAAAACTAACAAAACTTTGGGGAAAGAAATTCCAGAAGACACAAGCAAATGGAAGGGTATTCCATGCTATAGGAATGTAGGAACTAAAATACTTGAAACCTCCATAACGGATAAAGCAGTCTCTGGATTCCATGCAATCCCAGTCAAAGTTGCAGTATCTTTGCCACAGAAATATAAGAGAGAATCCTTAAGTCTCTATCCAGCAACACGGGACCCTGAATACCCAAAGGAATCCTGAGGAAAACGAACAAAGCAGGACATATCACATTTACTGATTTCAACATGTAGGACGAAGTGCTACGTACCGAAACGGCACAGTCTGGTCTCAAAAACAGACACAGAGATCAACGGAAAAGAATCGAGAGCCCAGAGGTCAACTCACACATATATGGACAGCCCATTTGCAACGAGGAAGGCAAGAGGATCAGTGGAGAAAGGAGAGTCTCAAGAAGAAAAGGTGCTGGAAAACTGCACAGCCATATGTGACACAATGAGAGTAGACCATGATGTTACATCAGGCTCACACACCACCTCGAAATGGAGTAAAGCCTTGAATGGAAGACTTGAAACCGTGAAACTTCTAGTAGAAAACCAGGCACCTTGCTCATGGCCATGTGGCATAGCCACCTATTTGGAAGAAGCATGTGTGACTGGGCAAGGGCAACACACGAAACAAGAAACAAATGGGATTGCATCCAACGCAGAAGCTTCTGCCCAGCCGAGGAAACCATCCACTCAGTGCAAAGACAGCACAACAACTGCGAGTGGATGTTTCAAACCACACATCGGAGAAGGACTGAATAGCCAAAAGAGCCAACGACCGCACACGCCAACACAAGAGAAAAAACAACAAGCCCATTAAAACCTGGGCAAAAGATGGAAACAGAGTTTTACCAAATAAGATAGAAAGATGGCCAACAGGTGTATGAACACATGTTCATAATCATTACGTCTAAGGCCAATGCAAATCCAAATGGCAATGAGATAACAGCACATTGTGGTCAGAATGCCCATAAGGAACAAGACAGGAAACAAGTGTCTGAGGGGAGGTGGAGAGAAGGGAAGCCTCCTGCACCGTTGGTGGGAGTGTAAGCCGGTGCGGGAACTATGCAAAGCGGTGTGGAATTTCCACAGAAATTTCAGAATCCATCTACCATATGATCCAGCTATTCCTCTGTGGTGTATTTATCCGAAGAACTTGGAACACCAACGCATAGGAATCCCTGCACCGCTGTGTTCACCACAGCCTCAATCCTGATGTCCAGGACTTGGATATTGCCCTGGGGCCCATCAAGGGACGAATGGAGAAGGAAGATTGGCTATAGCCGCACAATGGGATAGCACTCAGCTGCAAGAAAGGGTGCAGTCCAGCTATTTGTGACACCAGAATGGCTCCTGAGGGTATGAGGGGCACTGAAAGAAGCCCCAGGGAGAAAGTCAAAGACCGTAGCATCTCACTTACAAAGAGAAGAGTAAAATAAGGAGAAACAAACAGGTAGCACATGACAAGGGATTGGGGGTTCCCAGAGGGAATCGGTGGCAGAAGACAGTGGAAGAAAGAGTTGATTAGGCACCAGTGTGTGGTATGGGCATGTCATTAGGCTTACGGTGGTGAAGATGATGTACCATACAAAGAAGAATAAATCTAGGAGGTTGTAAATCTGAAAACAATAGGGTGTTATAATGCAGGGTTATGGCAATCAATTCATGTAAAATCAAAACTACAAAAAGGCAAGCAGGTTTATGGCCTAAAGCTTTGGAGGCTGAAAGAGATTAGAGAAGATGAACTTCCAAGCATTGATAATCACCTCCAAGAGCTTAATAATGCTACAGAAAGGTAGAAAGTGGCAAAGAGTTGAAGAACAACTCTACCAAGAGAACATGTTCTGTGCTAAACTCAGGATCCAAAGGAAAAGGTTACCGTCCATGATGTTACTACTAATTACCTTTACAAATAATCAAAGCAGGCCAACATCTTCCCCAGTTCAGGCAAAATGTTGGTCCAAGAATCCAATTCAGTGCCGGCCCTGTGGTGTACTGGGTAAGTTCCCACATTCCACTTGGGTGGTACAGGCTTCATCGGCGAGCATCATGGGTGCAGATCAGATTAGTAGCATTAGCAAATATAGATTTCACGGTATGGTGCAGACAGACATCCTAAAGAAGTAGAAATTGTGAAGAGACGTTATGAATACACATCAGAGTAAGAACCATGGGAATATTGCAATCTATAAACGCATCAGGAACACTTCCCCAAATGATGAAGGAAGGAAAACATGTGACCTGCCAAGGTGGAAATGGAGATGACACGATCATTATGCATCAGAGGATTGACCAGGAAAATCAATCTCGGGAGGGACTCCAGGGCTTTCTCTGGGGAAAGTCCACCCATTTGGACTCATCCACAAAAGATAAGAGATAAAACCCAGGATAATCTGAAAGGAAAGAAACTGGTGTCCAGCGGGATTGTAGTAGACCTTTCAAAGTTCGAGGATAAAGTTATAAACAGACACAGAATCCAGAACGAGGAAAACTATCCTACCTGGAAAGGGGAAGTAGTCAGACTGGTATGAGATGGTCGTGAAGAACTGTGTGCATGGAGGTTTTCAGGACAGCTTAGAATTCTGAGGGTGTTTATGACATCACGGTAAACATGTCACCCAAGATGGCCGCAGGTCTCCAGCCCGAGGATTGGCCTAGGCTTGGATACTCAAGTGACAGATACCCAGATACAGCTTTTGCAAACACAGAAACGTGAAGAGATGCAAGAGACGCTAATTCAATGGATAAGAAAGGAATCATTGGGAAGAAGTGATAACAGAGGGACAAGCACTGAGAGGAGAACATTGCCATCTCCTCAAGTCGATGGGGAGGCCATGCTGATTCAAGCTTGAAACTTGACTTGAAATAAGAGGCCTGACCTTGGGCTTATCAGACCTATGTTGGCCTTCTGCATTACTCATAATCCAAAGTCAAGAATGATCTATTGAAGACATTGAAGAGAAGAATAGAGGCCTCGGACCTAGGTCCCTAGTATTCTGTGAAGAGAAGTCTCACTTTCCATAGCTCTGGCATCATAGGCACCCACTGGGTACATGGTAATGTGTCACTAGGCATCTCTTTGAAGCCTGGAAGGAATGGGCCCCTGTCATGCTTGGGGTATGTCTCTTGGTTTGGAAGGACTCAGGATGAGTGCGCAAAAGCACCCTTTTGCAGAAAGCTTCGTTACTGTGTGAAGGCTGTCCTCCCAGGATAGAGTGCTCAGTTGAGATCAATGAGATTCTCTCCCCCATCTCTTGCCATAGAAGGAGTATTGATTAGGTGTTTGACACCGCACATAACGATGTTTGCTGAAACTTAGAACATTACCATTCTATTTAAAGGAATATAAACATGCCACAGCTGAGGAGGTAAATTAAATAACAAAACCTGTGGAAATAAAGTAAGCCAGTATCTAGACGTAATCTAGTGGAGCGTTCAAGGATCAGGTGTGAAGTTCTGAACTTTCCAAATCTAGAAAAGAGACAGAAGGATCTCTCAGCTGGAGAGAGGAATCCATCAGATTCATCTAATTTGTCTCGGAACCATTGTGTCTGGGAAGGTGGTTTCCAGGACAACCTCAAACATGGGGTTTCTGATCTCACAATATCGAACCAACCAAGATGACCACGTTTACTCAGTGCTCAGTTGGATCTAGGCTAGGATGGCAAAGATTCCTTCAAATAACCGATGGAAATTCAAAGACAACACCCAACAGTAACGAAAGCACTCACACATCAGCCTATACAACCTATGGTGATTAAAGAAATACCAAACTCCTAACTTGAAATGAAGGAGAACACACTGATAAGCATATCGAAGGGAGATAGCTCAGAACCATGACGATTAGACTATGGAAACGAAAGCAAGCTCCCATAAAATGGAAGGCAAACAGAAATCACACCTCAATAATCCACAGTGATTGACTTCAGTGTTTAGTTAGGGTCTGCTTGAACGTTTGAAAGTCCGAGAAAGTCACAACCCCAAAACTTGCATTGAAGGTCAAAGCTGGGCTAACTGGGAAGGGTGAGTTCTCAGACTGCTCCACGTGGGCTCTGAAACCCTGTGTTCCCGAAGCCTGATTGGAAAAGAGACACGATTCTGACAATAGTCCGACATCACAGTGGTCCAGAAAAAGAAGCTGGCCTCATCTACACAGGGCCAGAGTTGGGCTCAAGTAACATGTTAAAGTACATTCCACTCAACTGCAGGTTGCCAATGGAACACGAAAGGGGCCAGCCAGTGGGGCAGCCGTGAAGTCCCTGCGTTCTGAGTCAGCAACCCAAGGTCGGCCACGTGGAATCCTGGGGGTGAGCCTCCTCACCGCTCATCCAGCCGTTCTGGGCCAGGCGTGCGACCCAGTGTAGAGGCATATGGGAAGCAACGTTATAACGCGCTACTCTTGCTCAGCAAATACAGCAGCATGGCCAGCAGATGTGAGCACAGCCATAAACTTCTGCCAAAGCAAACCAATTAAATGTTGCTAAGAATAGAAAAAAGGAACAGCAAAAAAGAAAGAATGCCAATAAAAAGAAAAAAACATCTAGGAATAACATTGGCCAAACAGGAGAAAGCTATGTCTACCGAAATCTAGCAAAGCTTTGGGCAAAGAAATTCCACAAGACACAAGGAAACGGAAGTCTATTCCATGTTCTTTGAATGGAAGAACGAACACACTTTAAGCATTCATACCAGAAAAAGCAATGTCTGCATTCCATGTCGTCCCAAAGTTGCAGCAATCTTTCCCACAGAAATAGAAGAGAGAATACTAAAGTTTCTATGTGGCAACAAAGGACCCTGAATAGGAAAAGGAATCCTGAGGAAAACGAACAAAGCAGCATGTATCACACTTTCTGATGGCCAAATATAGGACAAAGCGCTAGGTACCGGTACAGCATAGCCTTTCCCCCAAAATAGGCACACAGACCCATGGAACAGAATTGAGCCCAGCAGTCAACTGCCACATATATGGGCAGCCCATTTTCGACACGGGAGCCAAGAGGAGACAGCAGAGAAAGGAGAGTCTCGAAAAGAAACAGTGCTGGGAAGACTTCAGAGCCACAAGTGGCACAATGAGACTAGACCATGATGTTACACCAGGCACACATACCACATTGAAATGGATTAAAGCTTTGAATGGAAGACTTGAAACCATGAAACTTCTGTGGGAAAATGCAGGCAGCTTGCTCTTTGCCATCTGGCATAGCCGCCTACTTGGAAGAAGCATGTGTGACTGGGTAAGGGCAACAAAATAAACAAGAAACAAGCGTGACTCCATCCAATGCAGAAGCTTCTACCCGGCCAACGACTCCATCGACTCAATGCAAAGACAGCACAACAACTGCGACAGGATGTTTGCAGAACAGACATCGGAGAAGGGGTGAACAGCCATAAGATCCAGTGAACTCATACATCTCCACAGGAAAAAAAACAATGAGCCCAACAAAACCTGGGCAAAAGATGGAAACACACATTTCTCCCAGGAAGATAGAAAGATGGCCAACAGGCTGTATGAAAACATGTTCCTCATCATTAAGTGTGAGGCCAATGCAAATCCGAAGTGCAATGAGATAGCAGCTCACAGTGGTCAGAATGGCTATAAGGGTGAAGACACGAAACAACAAGTTTCAGAGAGGAGGTGGAGAGAAGGGAAGCCTCCTGCACTGAAGGTGGGAGTTTGAGCCAATGCAGCCACTACACAAAGGAGTGAAAATTCAGAATGTTTCAGAATCCACCTAGCATATGATCCAGCTATTCCTCTGTGACGTATATATCCAAAGATCATGGAAACAGTAATGCACAGAGATCCGTGCACTGCTGTGTGCACCACAGCCTTACTCCCGATATCCAAGACTTGGAAGCCTCCCTGATGCCCATCAAGGGACGAATGGAGAAGGAACATAGGCTATAGCCACACAGTGGCATAGCATTCAGTTGTCGGAATGGATGCAGTCCAGCCATTTGTGACCACCAGAATGGCTCCTGAGGGTACTAGAGGAACTGAAACAATCACCGGGGTAAGGTCAAATACCACAGGATCTCACGTACAGGAGAAGAGGAACAACGGACCAACAAAAAGGTAGCATGTGACATGGGATTGGTAGTTCCCAGAGGAAAAGTAGGCGAGGGCCAGAGGGAGAAAGAGTTGATTAGGCACAAGTATCGTGAGAGCCTGTAATTAGCCTTACGGTGGTGAAGATGATGTAACCTACTCAGAAGTCTAAATCTATGAGGATGTAGATCTGAAAGCTATAGCATGTTAGAATGGAGGGTTACGGCAATCAATTCACATAAAATCAAAACTCCAAAAAGGGGGTCAGACTTACGGCCTACAGCTTTATAGGTTGAAAGAGATCAGAGAGGATGAACTTCCAAGGATTGGTAATCACCTCAAAGTGCTTAATGATGCTACAGAAAGGTAGACCTTTGCAAAGTGATGAAGCGGAATACTAGCAAGAGAACATGTTCCGTGCTAAACTCATGAACCAATGGAAAATAACACCTTCCATGTTGTTACTACTGATTACCTTCACGAATGATTGAAGCAGGCCAACATCTTTCCAAGTTCAGGCCAAAGGTTGGTGCAGAAGTCTAATTCATTGCCGGCCCTGTGGTGCAGCAGGGAAGTGCCCAACTTCCTCTTGCGTGGCCCGGGCTTCAGGGGCTAGCATCATGGGTACAGATCAGATTTCTAGCATTAGGAAATCCAGATTTCAAGGTATGGTTGGCACAGAGATCATAAAGAAGTAGTAATTGTGAGGAGACCTTATCAATACTCACCAGAAAAAGAACCATGAGAATATTAGAGTCTATGAACGCATCTGGTACGCTTTCCCAAATCATGAAGGAAGGAAAATATGTGACCCACCAAGGTGGAATTGTCAGACTGCCATGAGATCCCATGATCACTGTGCATCACAGGATTTCCTGGGCAACTTCAACTTGGGAGGGAGTCCAGGACTTTCTCCGGGGAAAATCCACCCATTTGGCCATATCCACAAAAGATATGCGATAAAACCCAGGATAATCTTAAAGGAAAGAAACCGGTGTCTAGAGGGAATGTAGTAGACCTTTGCAAGTTAGAGGACAAAGTTGAAAACCGACAACACATCCAGAACAAGGAAAACTAGCCTTCCTCGAAAGGGGGAGTAGTCAGGCTGGGAGGAGACGGCTCTGAAACACTGTGTGCATGGAGGTTGTCAGGACAACTTTGAATTCTGAGAGTGTTTATGACATTACAGTGAACGTGTCACCCCAGATGGCTGCATGTTTACAGTACCAGGAGTGGCTTAGGCTGGGATACTCAAGTGAGAGATACCCAGAAACAGCTTTTCCAAACAGAAACCAGGCACAGAAACTTGAAGAGATCAAAGAGATGCTGATTCCAGGGATAAGAAAGGTATCATTGTGATGATACTTCATTCTTCCTTCGTTTTCTTCCATTCCATGCGCACTGATGCCCTTCCGTTTCCTTGTATCTTGTGGAATTTCTTTCCCCAAAGCTTTGCTACTTCTCGGTTTACATAGCTTTCACCTGTTTGGCACAGGTTATTCCTAGATACCTTGTTCTTCCTACTAGCATGCTTTTTTTTTTTTTTGAGGTTCAGTTTTTCTATCCTTTGCAACTTTTGATTGGTTTTATTTAGGCAGATGTTTACTGCTGTGCTCACATCTGCTGGCAATGCTGCTGTATTTGCTGAGGAAGACTGGCCCAGTCTAACGTCGCTTCCCATCTGCATGTTTCCTTTGTTGCCCATTCCTGTCACACACGCTTCTGCCAAATAGGCTGCTAAGACAGATGGCAACGAGCATGCTGCCTAGGTTTTCTCCTAGAAGTCTCACGATTTCAAGTCTTCCATTCAAGTCTTTAATCCGTTTCGAGGTGGTGTGTGTGACTAAGTGTAACATTATGCTCTACTCTCATTGTGTTACATTTTTCTGTGCAGTCTCCCCAGCACCGTTTCTTGTAGAGACTCTCCTTTCTCCGCTGTGTATTCTTGGTTCCCTGGTTGAAAATGTGTTGCGCATGGATGCATGTGCATATATGCGTGAGTTGACCTCTGGGCTCTCGATTCTGTTCCATGGATTTGTGTGCCTGTTTTTGGGCCCAGACTGTGCCGTTTCGGTTCTTAGCACTTCGTCCTATATGTGGAAATCAGAAAGTGTGATACATCCTGCTTTGTTCATTTTCTTCAGGATTCCTTTGGGTATTCAGGGTCCTTTCCTTCTGGATAGAGACTTTATTATTCTCTCTTCTATTTCTGTGGGCAAGATCACTGCAACTTTGACTGGGATTGCTTGGAATCCACAGATTCCTCTATCTGCTATGGACGTTTCAAGTGTGTTAGTTCTTCCATTCCAACAGCACGGAATAGTCTTCCGTTTCGTTGTGTCTTCTGGAATTTCTTTAGCCAAAGCTTTGCTAGTATCGGTTTACAATGCTTCCACCTGTTTAGTGAAGGTTAGTCCTAGATATCTTATTATTCTTAGTGACATGCTTCTTTTTTTGAGGTTCAGTTTTTCTATTCTTTGCAACTTTTAATTGGTTCTGTTTTGGCAGAAGTTTATGGCAGTGCTCACATCTGCTGGTCGTGCTGCTTTATTTGCTGAGCAAGAGTGGCACTGTCTAACGTCACTTCCCATCTGCCTCTACACTACCTCCCAGGACTCTCCCAGGATGGCTGTACCAGTGGTGACGAGGCTCCACCCCAAGAGCACAAATGGACGACCACTGGCTGCGGACCCAGAAGGCACGGACTTCACAGCTTCAGCAGTGGCCAGCCCCTTTCATGTTCCATGGGCAACCTGCTGTTTTGAAATGTGACTTCAATATGCTACTGGAGCCCAGCTCTGGCCCTGTGTAGATGAAGCCATGTTGTTTTCCTGGTCTACTGTGATGTCACAGGATTTCTGAGAATTGTGTCTGTGCTGTGCCAGCAAGCCTCATGGACACAAGGTTTCAGAGCCCGCTTGGAGCAGTCTCAGAACTCACCCATTCCATTTAGCCCAGGTTTGACCTTCACTGCAGGTTTTGGGGTTGTGACTTTTCTGACTTTCAAACGTTTAAGCAGAATCTGTCTAAACACGGCCGTCTTTCACTGTGGATTATTCAGTTGTGATTTCTGTTTACCTTACATTTTCTGGGACCTTTTTTTCTTTTCCATAGGCTAATCATCATGGTATTGCTAAGCTATCTCCCTTCGATGTGCTTATCAGTGTGTTCCCTTTTCATTCCAAGTTATAAATTTTGCATTTCTTTGATCACCATATGTTCTGTTGGCCGTTGTGTGAGTGCTTTCATGATTGTTGGGTGTTGTCTTTGAATTTCCATCGGTCACTTGAAGGAATCTCTGCTATCCTGGCCGAGGTAACACTGAGCACTGAGAACATGTGGTCATCTTCCTTGGTTAGAGATTCTGAGATCAGAAACTCCAGATTTGAGGCTGTCCTGGCAACCATCTTCATGGACACAATGGTTCTGCAACAAATTAGACGAATCTGATGACTTTCTCTTTCCAGGTGAGAGTTCCTTCTGTCTATTTCTGGATTTGGAAAGTTCGAACTTCACCCCTGATCCTTGAACGCTCTGCTAGATTATGTCTAGATACTGGCTTACTTTGTTTCCACAGGGTTTGTTATTTTTTTGATTTATATCCTCACCTGTGGCGTGTTTATTTTTCTTTAAATATAATGATAATATTCTAATTTTCAGCCAACATCGTTACATGTGGTGTTGAAACACATAATCAATACTCCTTCTACGGCAAGAGAAGGGGGAGAGAATCTCATTGATCCCAACTTAGGACTCTAGCCTTGGAGTGCAGCATTCACCAAGGAATGAACCCCTCTGCAAAAGGGTGCTTTTGAGCAACTTCTAGAGTCCTTCCAAACCAAGAGACATACCGCAAGCATGACAGGGGTCCATTCCTTCCATGCTTCAAAGAGGTGTCTTGTGACACAGTAGCATGTAGCCAGTGGGCACCCGTGATGCCAGAGCTATGGAAAGTGAAACTTCTCTTTAAAAAATGCTAGTGGCCTAGGACGGCGGCCTTGATTTTTCTCTATAATGATCTCAAGAGATCATTCTTGACTTTGGATTATGAGTGAGGCAGAAGGACAACATAGGTCTCATAGTTCCAGCCTCTTGTTTCAAATCAAGTTTCAAGCTTGAATCAGAATGGCCTCCTCTTCGACATGAGGAGATGGCAATGTTCTCATCTCAGTGCTTGTCCCTCTATTATGGCTTCTTCCCAATGATTCCTGTCTTATCCCTTGAATTAGCGTATCTTTGATCTCTTCAAGTTTCTGTGCCCTGTTTCTGTGGGCAAAAGCTGTTTCTGAGTATCCCTCACTTGAATATCCTAGCCTATGTCAATCCTCGGGCTGGAAACCTGTGGTCATCGTGGGTGACATATTCACCGTGATGTCATAAACACCCTCAGAATTCGAAGTTGTCCTGAAGACCTCCATGCACACAGTTCTTCAGAACAATCTCATCCCAGTCTGATTACTCCACCTTTCCAGGTAGGATAGTTTTCGTCATTATGAATTTCTTGTCGGTTTCTAACTTTTTCCTCGAACTTGAAAAGGTCTGCTACCTTCCCTCTAGACATTGGTTTCTTTCCTTTCGGATTAATCTGGGTTTTCTCTCTTATCTTTTGTTGATGAGGCCAAATGGGTAGACTTTCCCAAGAGAAAGTGCCGGAGGCCCTCCCAAGATGACTTTTCCCAGGCAATCCTCTGATGCGCAATGATCGTGTCATCTCCTAGCAGTCTGACAATTCCACTTTGGCAGGTCACATGTTTTCCTTCCTTAATTATTTGGGGAAGTGTTCCTGATGCGTTCATAGATTGTAATATTCCCATGGTTCTTTTTCTGGTGTGTACTCATAATGTCTCTTCAAAATTTCGATTACTTTAGGATGTCTGTCCGCACCATACTGTGAAATCTATATTTGCTAATGCTACTAATCTGATCCACACCCGTGGTGCTAACCAATGAAGCCCTGGCCGCCCAGGCGGAACGTGGGCACATACCCAGTACACCACAGGGCCGGCACTGAAATGGACTTTTGGATCAAACTTTTGCCTGAACTAGGGATGATGTTGGCCTGCTTTGGTTATTTGTAACGGTAATTAGTAGTAACATTGTGGACTGTAACCTTTTCCTTTGGCTCCTGAGTTTAGCACAGAACGTGTTCTCTTGGTAATGTTCTTCTTCAACTCTTTGTAATGGTCTTCCTTTCTGTAGCATCATTAAGCATTTTGAGGTGTTTACCAATCCTTGAAAGTTCATCTTCTCTAATCTCTTTCAGCCTCCAAAGTTTTAGGCCGTAAATCTGGACCCCTAGAGAACATATGGTGAATAAAGAAATACAAATTTCGTAACTTGGAATGGAGGAGAAAAGACTGATAAGAATATCTATGGGAGATAGCTGTGAAAGACAATAACGAATGATGTGAATTAAGTCTGCCCCAGCTCGAAAAGCCCAAGGTTACCTGGCCTACATACCAAACTACATGACCCGGTGAGTTTTCTGTTTTTGTTTTGGTATGAATTAGAGGTGTCCCAGTGATAGAAGCCCATTTCATGCTCACCTACATGCCTATCTATATGGCCAGATTGGTATTTAATGCTATATGACCACACAATAACCAGACCCCATCTGAACTGAAATCATTTAATGACTTTTAACATCATACCAATGCATTATAAAATTAGCCCTTACCTTCAACTCAGGGCAGCAGCAGGACCTCTGACTGCCTATGGAACCTTTCCCCATGCCGCAGCAGCAGCAGCTCTTCACTGCCCATAGGTCCTGTCCCCATGCAGCAACTATTTACTGCAGATGGGTCCTGTCACCATGTTGTCCTGTACCATTCTATAAGTAAAAGAGCACCACTTCCAGAATTTGAGAGTCCAAGAAATCTTTCTTTTGACTCTTCAGCTCGCCAAGCCCATATCATATCTTGTGGCCCATATCGAAAACTTGCTTCATAGGTTTGTGAGCTCGACTTCTGGTAAGTGCCATTTTCTTCCTTGTGCCTCTCTCTTTGTCAAGGATGGATCTAAACTCACTTCTCCATCAGGAACTTTCTTGGATAGCTGCATGAATCCAGGTTTGCTACCCATGGCTACTCTATGGGGCAAATCATGGCATTCAGCTTGAAGAGAATCAGTACCTTAAGCCTAAGGGCGATGTAGAGTGAATTACTCCATTCCTTCCTGACTCTATCTCTAATATACAAATTTTAGATGGGCACGGGTCGGCCACTTAAGTCCTTAGGATGGCCGGCAATCTGCAAGACTCCCCTGGAAGGTTTCTTTTCCTAAGGCTGGATTGGGTTACCTCCCATGGCACCTGACCATGCTGTGAACTGTGTGAATGTCTCAATCGGGACTACAGTTCAAGGAAAGTACCAAAGTCTAAGCTTTGGTTGCGTATGGGAAACCCTTCTTCAGAGAATGGCTCCAACACGCAATTGGGTAGAATGTCCCCCAGCTCGGTGGAAAATTCTACACTATTTTTCTCCATCCTGTTCTCTCTTAAACTTCTCCTTTTCCCTTGGGGACCATTGAACAGGCACCTATTACTGCCAGTCAGAACAGGAAAGATGTTCACCAGGCACCTGCTACTGCCAGGCATACCACGGAAGGTACACAAGGGATGCAATGCTGGGGGCCACGCCCATCACCCCTTGCTATAGGAACCCCACAGTAGGAACCACATGTAGGATGCTGCCGTAGGGTCTGGGGTGATCTTCAAGGTAATGGACATGTCTCTTTCATCTTTGTTAGAGTTACAATGGCCATTTTCATCTCCTATTGAACTTTGCAACTGGGAAAACAAAGGAATCTTTCAAGAATCAAGGCCTCCACCACTGGAGCCCCAAGTTTGGCTTTCTGGGCCTGATCACCCCAGCGACCCTAAGTAGGGTGCCCTCTCTTGGCGGTTGACTCATTGAGTAGTTTAGTCACCTACTGAGTTGCCTATGAGGGTAGGAGACCTGTGATTTATTTTGTGAACTGTCATGCTACGGTAGTGTGCCACAGCACAGGAAATGTTGTGTGAGTCTTATCTTGAGAACCCTCTGAGAGCAGCCATGAGAGTGAGGTCTGGTGTCTTCTTTTCCTTTCTTTGTTTTGGTCATCATCTCCTGTGTTGTCACCAAGTCGAGGTTAAGTTCTGGCTGGACCTGACCAGAACATGGACCTTCTGTAAAATCGAACAAATTGAAAATATTTTGCAAGGACCTTAACTCTCAACCCGGGTACTGGGAGCCCTGGCCTCCAGCCAGTTCCAGGTGTTTGTGGCCACTGCACCCTTCTCCAGTCCACTGCCAGTCGCACACTGGCTTTAATGCCATGGGGAATGGCATAAGCATCCCCAGAGACTCACCACTCAGGGTCATTCTAACTAATTGGAAACACTTTCAATTGTATGGCTTATGCCCCAGAGACTCCAGCTGGGAGAAAATTTGCGAGGTTTCTCTGTGCCTTTATGGTGCAGTTGGACAGGCAGATCAACCTAGAACGTCCTTCAAGTTACAGTCCAGTTTCTGAGAAATCAAGAGCAACTGTCCTTAGAAAGTCCTTGCAAGACTGGTAAGACAGCTCTAGAGGCAGGTCAGATTCCACCTAGTTCCTTTATCATGAAAAGAATTATCATCCCCCCTCTCCAGGAACTACTATCTAGCCCATCACTCACTCTTAAGACTGACAAAAAGAAAGGAGGGGAAAGGAGAAATGGCCATAAGTGTGCCATTGAAAGAGTCTAGCATCTCGAGGGTCTTCTCCATAAGTATTAGTAAAAAGGCTCAAAACAAAGTTTGCATTCATAACTGGTGAGCTTTATATTATTGTACCTGATTCACGGCAGTAGCTTTTAAAACAGTAGTTGTACAGTCTCTGTGTATGCGTGTCTATGTGTAGGTTATGCATGTGATATTTTCAGCCTTGGGTGGTATGACCAAAATTAAGATCTCTGTTTAGTTGGCTTATAGTAAGTGTTTACATAAATGCTAAATGCAGTAGAAATTAACTCAGTGCCTTTCAAAGTTAATGTCATGTGAATTAACCTTTGGTAAATGAAAGACTGTTTAAGTTTGTTGGTCTGATTGAAAATAGTCTTGTCAGGGATGTCGGTATTTGCCTAGGGATGCAGGCCTTCAGCATGGGTTTACTAGTCATATAAGTTCACGTTGTCTGCTAAATTTGTCAGCAAAGTAATAGCTTTAAATGATGACCAGTTTTGTCTAAGGCCTCATGAGGTTTCAGTAGGTAATCTGAACATAATTGATGGAAACAAATGGTTTAAATAGATAATACTCATTAAAGTGAGTACAAAAACTTTTATGGTCTGTATAGTTTGGGAAACAAAAACAGCTTCGAAATGCTTTTTGGTAACCATCTTGATTTTGCCAAGTTAAGTTAAACGATAAAAATCTGAATATCGGGGTCATTTCTGGATAGGACGAAACACTGAAACATTATTAATAAACACATCTAAGTTATCTACTTTTGGCTTCTTCTTGAAGAGGCTAAAAGCGTGTGGGTGTATTAAAAACCATGCCTTGTGTTTTATTGTAAAGTGGCGTGTTTCTAAATTTATGAAGTGTTCAGAATGCTGATATAAAAGACAATTCATAATTGTTTTGCTTTTTAGTGTTTAGTAGGTCTGTTAAGGGTTAAAAGTTCTAATTAACCTACGTAATTAAAGCTACAGTAAATTACTAACAAAAAGAGCTCTGTATTCAAGGAAGTTAAAATGTACGTTTTCAGTAAAAAAGGTATAAATAATGGAAATATTTTTGTTTGATTGGTTAAGGAAGATAAATTCGTCCTGATGTACTAGAAAGGAAAAAAGAAAGACTTTGGGACAAATTCTGAAAACATAAAAGAAAGCTTTAGAAGGTTTGTGAAGAAGAAAATCTGAAAGGAGTTTTGTACCTGGTCAAGAAGACTAAAGTAACTTCAATTAAGTGAATGAGTTTGAATGTTAAAAATAAGTAGGTGCAGAAATTCAAGTTTGGTTTTCTCTAAAAGGATACATTTTCTTGAACTTTTGATCTGCTCTTGATAAAGAGGTTATAAAAGCTATTCCTTTGAGTGAGTCTACCTAAGAGACAAACCTCTTTTGTGAATATAATGACTTAGGTCACTCTTAAGATTATTGACTCTTTCTGTTATCACTTTGAATAGATACCTGAGCATATTTCACAGTGAGTGTTGTTTCAAATTTGAACAAGCATTTGAAAAGCTTTTGATATGTTTTGACAAGATTTTCCCTCAAAAATATTCAAATCCTAACTGAAGGCTGTCTTTTGACCTGATAGACAGAAGAAAAATTAATCTGAGGCTTTTCAGAGGGCCCTTGAGACTTCTGAAAGGCATTTGCTCTCTCTTCCTATAAGGAGGAAAATACTAAACTAATTAGACTTATTTGGTCTATTACATTGCACGGGAATCATTGTAAAATAAGTAATGATAGACTTTCTTAGGTGTTATTAGAAGGGTAAATGTTATTAATATAGATGTCTTAAAATTATATAGCATTCCTAAAATTCTGATCTGTCCTGGTTATCAGTCATAAGTCCACTTATTATCTGGAAGTTTAATATGTCACAGAAGTAGCCAAGTTTCTTTGTCAATTGCCCTTTTGAGTCCTTTGTCCATTTCCAGGTAGTTGTTGTTTTACTCTGATTCTTTTTCCTTTTGCAAATATGTTTCATCTTCTGAGAAATTCCTGGAAAGGGTTCTGACAAAAATGTTCTAAACGACAGGCTTCTGATAAACTTTCAGATTGTAAAACTGAACGGAGTAAGAAATTACAGAATTCTAACAGAAACTAAGTTCATCAATCTACTAACAGAAGATTCAGCCCCAGAACTGACTATGAAGGGCTGTGTGAACTGATAAGGATGATTGTAATTTTTTAGGACTTCTATTTGAAATATTGTTGAGTTTTGATGTGTTGTTTTGTTTTCTCGTAATGAAGGAAAGCTTTTTCTCTTTTCTCTTATGCTAACTATGACTTACAGCCATTTGGTGAAATTATACCTTCATGAGCAAAACTGAAACATTTACCTTTTTCTCCCTACCCTATCCCTAAGGAATTGTCAAACCCTTTGTGACTGAGTATGGTCATTTCGTGGCAATATTTGCATAAGTTCCATAAGAATCTGTTTTCCTTATAACAGGACACATAGGTTATATTACCAAGGCTTTGACTGGAATGTCATATTTGAAACATACAGGCTCAGATATGACAAGACAGCATTTCAGGAACAAAGATTGGACTTTCTGGAATACAGTCACTAGGAAACATGGGCCTGGTACCTTGTTTACAGAGATTCTGGCAATCTTGCCCGGTCACTAAGGAATCTTGCTTATCTGGCAGGTGCAGGGAACCTCCGAATATTTTGGGTGCCCTCAAAGAGAACGCCACTCAAATCTGTAGGTACTGCAGGCCAAATCTGATGGCAAATCCTTGGCTTGGCTTTTCTGGCCTCTAGAGGCCTTCACAGTTCAATCTGAGACTCCTCAGAAAAAATTCCAGCAAAGCAGATTTTTAAAAACCTGTATAAGCAATTCCGATTCTTTCTGCTCTTATGTAAATAATTGGAGCAAGTTGTATTGAAACTACACTTTATTTGCAAACGTGTTAATCATAATTTGGCTATCTTTTGTAAAAATGAGGGTGATTTAAGAGAGAAAAAAATTACGCTTCTGTAGAAGCTATAGTAGCCCTTCATGGATACTAGATTCTAGCTCTTTTCTTCCGCAAGATTCATCTATTACTAATCGTAATGTCTCCTTGTGGCCGTCTATCTCTGACACCTCGGAGTTCCCTGGCCACAATCAAACATTTTCCTTCAATACTACTGTCCAAATACTAACTAGATTTGCCTTGTCACAGGTGTATCAAACAAAACAAGTTCCAACAGTAAAGTCCCCAACTTATCGATACACACAGGATGGACCATATCTAATTTGGGACGAATATATTTGGTTCACTCCTACTAGTGTGCAACTCAGTAAAAGGCCGCTCTCTGTTGGGAACAAACCAACCACACCTGTGATACATGGCCTAATAGCAGCTGACCTTGGGAAAAAATCCCTTTTATATATGTTCTTATGTCAAAGACAAAAAAAAATACTGGTTAGCTTGGGACTGACTGGGATAGACGGCCCAGAATGCATTGGTTAGCCCCTACCGGTGCTCAGTGGATATGTGGCTCCAATGTATTACCTTGGCTGCCACCTGGATGGATTGGATGATGCACCCTAGGCTTTGTCTGGATGCAAGGTAGAACTACATTTACTATATCTCCTCCTGCTAAGCTACCCAACCTGCAACAGCACTGGACCCGCTGTGTCTTCCACTGGTATGACCATCTTTCCGCAATTTTCCTTCCCCAATTAGGAATCTAAAATATCGTCTTGCACGTGGAAGTCCTAAACAAATTTACTATGAAGGCATTAAATGATACACAACATAGCATTTCGCTGCTCAATTTAGAAGTATCCCAAGTGTGTAAGGCAGTCCTCCAAATCCAAATGGCACTGGATGTCTTGACAGCAGCACAAGGGGGCACCAGTGTCATTATAAAAACAATGTTGTGTCTATATTCCTGACTACCATCAAAATATTTCTGGCTTCCTATCCCAGCCACCAAATTAAATCCATGTCTGACCAACCCTAACTGTAAACGACTGGTTGAACTCCTAGTCAGGACCAGGTTTCTGCAGTACTTCAAAATCTTATTCATTGGGTTAAACATACTGCTTGTATTTCTTATTATAATTTGTTGTCTCTTTCGTTGTTTGTCTTTAGCATGTCAAAAATATTTCACCTCCTGGACCACCTCTCGTCAAAGGATTCTCTCGTCTCCAGAGGCTCTGTACAACTTGTCACCCTTGAACTCCACCGGTGAAGACTTCTGGTCCACTGAACTTCCTACCTGTACCTATGGCCCCATTTTGGGACAGCTCTATGACCTTGTACAGCCAGAAGTAGTTACAGAAGACTGACCATCATTCATATCCCCAAAGATTTCCGGTCATAATGGGTTCAGGGGTGGTTTATGATGTGGATTAATGCTGCCCAAGCTAGAGAAGCCCAAGGTGACCTGGCCTACATGCCAAACTACATGACCTGGTGGATATTTTTCTAATATGAATTGGGGCTGCCCCAGGGAGAGTAATCTCACATTGATCTGTGAAGGCCTCTAGATGCCAGAAAAGCCAAGCCAAGGACTAGCCATCAGATTTGGTCTGCAGTACCTACAGATGTGAGTTGAGTTCTCTTTGAGGTCCACCAAAATATTCGGAGGTTCCCTGCACCTGCCAGATAAGCAAGATTCCTTAGTGACTGGGCAAGATTGCCAGAATCTCTGTAAACAAGGTACCAGGCCCATGTTTCCTAGTGACTGTATTCCAGAAAGTCCAATCTTGGTTCCTGAAATGCTGTCTTGTCATATCTGAGCCTGTATGTTTCAAATATGACATTCCAGTCAAAGCCTTGGTAGTATAACCAATGTGTCCTGTTATAAGGAGAACAGATTCTTATGGAACTTATGCAAATATTGCCACGAAATGACCATATTCAGTGACAAAGTGTTTCCAAATTCCTTAGGGATAAGGTAGGGAGAAAAAGATAAATGTTTCAGTTTTGCTCATGAAGGTATAATTTCACCAAATGGCTGTAGGTCATTGTTAGCATAAGGGAAAAGAGAAAAAGCTTTCCTTCATTACGAGAAAACAAAAGAACACATCAAAACTCAACAATATTTCAAACAGAAGTCCTGAAAACTTACAACCATCCTCATCAGTTCACACAGTCCTGTATAATCAATTCTTGAGCTGAATCTTCTGTCAGCTGATCGATGAGCTTAGTTTCTGTTAGAATTCTGTAATTTCTTACTCCGTTCAGTTTTACAATCTGAAAGTTTATCAGAAACCTGTCGTTTAGAACCATTGTGTCAGAACTCTTTCCTGGAATTTCTCGGAAGATGAAGCATATTTACAAGAGAAAAAAGCATCAGAGTAAAACAACAACTACCTGGAAATGGACAAAGGACTCAAAAGGGCAATTGACAAAGAAACTTGGCTACTTCAGTGACATATAAGACTTGTTGTTAATAAGTGGACTTATGACTGTTAACCAGGAAAGATCAGACTCTTAGGAATGCTATATAATTTTAAGGCACCTATATTAATAACATTTGCCAATCTTATACCACCTAAGGAAGTCTATCATCACTTATTTCACAATGTTTCCCTTGTAATTTAATAGACCAAGTAAGACTAATTAGTTTAATATCTTCCTTCTTATAGGAAGAGAGAGCAAATGTCTTCGAGAAGTCTCAGGGGCCCTCTAAAAATACTCAGAGTAATTTTTCTTCTGCCTACCAGGTCAAAAGAAAGCCTTCATTCAGCATTTGATTATTTTTGAGGGAGAAGCTTGTCAAAACATATCAAAAGCTTTTCAAATGCTTGTTAAAATAGAAAGCAACACTCACTGTGAAGCAATGCTCGGGTATCTATTCAAAGTGATAACAGAGTCAAAAATCTTAAGAGTGACCTCAGTCATTATTTTCACAAAACAGATTTGTCTCTTAGGTAGACTTACTCAAAGGAATAGCTTTTATGACCTCTTTACCAAGAACAGATCAAAAGTTCAAGAAAATGTATCCTTTTAGAGAAAACCAAACTTGAATTTCTGCACCTACTTATTTTGAACATTCAAACTCATGCACTTAATTGAACTTACTTTAGTCTACTTGACCAGGCATAAAACTCCTTTCAGAATTTCTCCTTCACAAACCTTCTACAACTTTCTTTTTTGTTTTCAGAATTTGACCCAAAGTCTTTGTTTTTTCCTTTCTAGTACATCACGACAAATTTATCTTTCTTAACCCAACAAACAAAAATATTTCCATTCTTTATACCTTTTTTACTGAAAGCATCCATTTTAACCACCTTGAATACAAAGCTCTTTTCCTTAGTGATTTGCAGTATGTTTAATTCCATAAGGTAATTAGAACTTTAACCCTTAACAGAGCTAGTAAACACTAAAATGGTAAACAATTATGGATTGTCTTTTATATCAGCATTCTAAACACTTCATAAGTTTAGACACACGCCACTTTACAAAAAAACAGAAGGCATGCTTTTTAATACACCCACACGCTTTTACCCTCTTCCATAAGAAGCCAAACGTAGATAACATAGATGTGTTTATTAATAATGATTCAGTGTTTCCTCCTATCCAAAAATGATCCAGATGTTCAGATATTTATTATTTAACTTTACTTGGCAAAATTCAAGATTGTTACCAAAAGAATTTGAAGCTGATTTTTCCCCCAAGTATAGAGACCATAAATGTTATTGTATTCACTTTTATGAGTTTTATGTATTTAAACCATTTGTTTCCAACAATTATGTTCAGATTACCTACAGAAACCTCATGAGGCATTAGACAAAACTGGTCATCATTTAAATATATTATTTCGCTGACAAATTTAACAGACAACATGAACTTATATGACTAGTAAACCGAGGCTGAATGTCTGCATCCTATGCAAATACTGACAACTCTGACAACAAGACTATTTTCAGTCAAACCAACAAACTTAAAGAAGCTTTCATTTACCAAATGTTAATTCACATGATGTTAACTTTGAAAGGCACTGAGTTAATTTCTACTACATTTAGAATTTATGAAAGCACTTACTTTAAGCCAACTAAACAGAGATCTTTATTTTGGCCATACCATCCGGGGTAAAAATATCACATGTATAGCGTACACATAGACACACATACACAGAGACTGTACAACTATCGTTTTAAAAGCTACTGCCGTGACTCAGGTACAATAATATACAGCTCACCAGTTATGAATCCAAACTTTGTTTTGAGCCTTTTTACTAATGCTTATGGAGAAGACTCTCTAGATGCTATACTTTTTGCAATGACACACTTATGGCCATTTATCCTTTCCCCTCCTTTCTTTTTTTTTTTTTGAGTCTTAAGACTGAGTGATTGGTTAGGTAGTAGTTCCTGTAGAGGGGGGATGATAATCCTTTTCATGATAAAGGAACTAGGTCGAAACTGAGCTGCCTCTAGAACTGTCTTTCCAGTCTTGCAAGGACTTTCTAAGGACGGTTGCTCTTGATTTCTCAGAAACTGGACTGTAACTTGAAGGACGTTCTAGGTTGATCTACCTGTCCAACTGCACCATAAAGGCACAGAGAAACCTCACAAACTTTCTCCCAGCTGCAGTTTCTGTGCCATAACCCAGACAATTGAAAGTGTTTCTAATTAGTTGGAATGACCCTGAGTGGTGAGTCTCTGGGGATGCTTATGGCATTCCCCATGGCTGTAAAGCCAGTGTGCAACTGACAGTGGAGTGGAGAAGGGTGGAGTGCCTACAAAGGCCTGGAACTGACTGGGGGCCGGGGTTCCAAGTACCTGGGTTGAGAGTTAAGTCCCTTGAAAAATGTTTTCATGTTTTTCGATTTCACAGAAGGTGCAGGTTCTGATCAGGTCCAGCCTGATCTTAACCTCGACTTGGTGACAACACAGGAGATGATGACCAAAACAAAGAAAGGAAAAGAAGACACCAGACCTCACCCTCATGGCCACTCAGAGGGTTCTCAAGATAACAGTCACACAACAGTTCCCGTGCTGTGGCACACTACCATAGCACGAGTGTTCATAGAAAAAATCACAGATTTCCTACACTCATAGCCAACTCAGTAGGTGACTAAAATACTCAATGAGTCAACCGCCAACAGAGGGCACCCTACTTGGGGTCGCCATTGTGATCAGGCCCAGAAAGCCAAAGTTGGGTCTCCCAGTGTTGGAGGACTTGACTCTTGAAATATTTCTTTGTTTCCCGGTTGCAAAGCTCAAAAGGAGACGAAAATGGCCATTGTATCTCTAACAAAGATGAAAGAGACACGTCCATTACCTTGAAAATGCCCCCTGAACCTACGGCAGCATCCCACCTGTTGTTCCTACTGTGGGGTTCCTATAGCAAGGGGTGACGGGGGTGTCCGCCAGCATTGCATCCCTTGTATACCTTCCCTCAGATGCCTGGCAGTAACAGGTGCCTGGTGAACATCTTTCCTATTCTGCCTGGCAGTAATAGGTGCCTGCTGAATGGTCCCCGAGACAAAAGGAGAAGTTTAAGACAGAACATAACGGAGAAAAAGTGTGAGGAATTTTCCGCCGCTCTGAGGGACATTCTACCCAATTGCGTGTTGGAGTCATTCTCTGAAGAAGGGTTTCCCATACTCAAGCAAAGGTTAGACATTGGTAGTTTCCTTGAACTCGATTCCCGATTGGGACATTTGCACAGTTCAGAGCCTGGTCAGCTGCCATGGGAGGTATCCCAATCCAGCCTTAGGAGAAGAAACCTTCCACCGGAGTCTTGCAGATTGCCAACCATCCTAATGACTTAAGTGGCCTATGCATGCCAAGGTAATATTTATATATTAGTTATAGACTCTGGAAGGAATGGATTAATTCATGCTACGTCACCCTGAGGCTTAAGCTACTGATTCTCTTCAAGCTGAATGCCATGATTTGCCCCATAGAGTAGCCAAGGGCAACAAACATCGATTCATAGAGCTAACCAAGAAAGTTCCTGATGGAGAAGTGAGTTTAGATCCATCCTCGAAAAAGAGAGAGGCACCAGGAAGAAAGGGGCACTTACCAGAAGTCAAGCTCAAAAACTGATGAAGCAAGTTCCCCATACAGGACACAAGATACGATGCAGGCTCAGCGAGCTGAAGAGTTCAAAGATTTCTTGGACTCTCAACGTCTGGTAGTGGTGCTCTTTTATTTATAGAAAGTTACAGGATAACATGGGGACAGGACCCATGGGCAGTAAAGAGTTGCTGCATGGGGACAGGATCTATGGGCAGTGTAGAGCTGCATGCATGGGGACAGGACCCATGGGCAGCGAAGAGCTGCTGCTGCTGCTGAATGCGGAAAGGACCCATGGGCAGTCAGAGCTCCTGCTGCTGCCCTGAGTTGAGGGGAAGGGCTAATTTTATGAGTCATGGGTACATGACTTATTTTTACTGGAAGAAGAAAATATGATGTAAACGTCATTAAATGATTTCAGTACAGATGGGGTCTGGTTATTGTGTGGTCATATAATATTAGATACTAATCTGGCCATATAGATAGACATGTAGGTGAGCATGACCTGGGCTTCTCTCACTGGGGCACCTCTAATTCATACCAAAAGAAATTCACCGGGTCATATAGTTCTGCATGTCCACCAGATAACCTTGGGCTTTTCGAGCTGGGGCAGCCTTAATCCACATCAATTGTCATAGTCTTTCTCAGCTGTCTCCCATAGGTATGCTTATCAGTCCCTTCTCTTTCATTCACGTTATTAATTTTGTATTTCTTTAGTCACCATATGTTCTCTAGGCCGACGTGTGAGTGCTTTCATGATTTTTGGGTATTGTCTTTGAATTTCAATGGTTCACTTAAATGAATCTTTGCTATCCTAGCCTAGGTCCAATGGAGCACTGAGAACACGAGGTCATCTTGGTTGGTTTGACATTCTGAGATCAGAATTTCCAAATTCAAGGTTGTCCTGGCAACCACCATATGGACATAATGTTTCCGAGATAAATTAGACAAATGTGCTGAATTCATCCCTACAGGTAAGATATTTTTATGTCTCTTTTCTGAATTTGGGAACGCTCGAAGTGGAACCTGGATCCTTGATCATTTCAGTAGACTACGTCTGGATCCTAGTTTACTTTATTTCTGTAGGATTTGTTAGTTGTTCGACTTACATCGTCATCTCTGTCATGTTTATTTTTCATTAAATATAAGTGTAATGTTCTAATTTTCACTCAACTTCCTCACATATGGTGTCAAAGCACATAAGCAATACTCTTCTACGGCGAGGGATGGGGGAGAGAATTTCATTGTTGCCAAACTGAGCATTCTAGCTTTGGATACCAGCCTTCCCTTTGGATTGGTGTTTCGGAGAGGGAAAGAAAAGATCCTAAAAGGCGTGCATATTTGCGGCATAAAGCTTTTGATGCTGAAAGAGATTAGAGAGATGAACTTCTAAGGATTGTGAAGCTCCTCAAAATGCTTAATGATGCTACAGAATGGTCGACCATTGCAAATAGATTAACATGAATACTACAAAGAGAATGTGTTCCGTGATAAACTCATGAACCAAGGGAAAATGTTACCCTCTATGAGGTCACTATTAATTACCTTCAGGAATGATCAAAATAGGCCAGCTTCTTCCCAAGTTCAGCGAAAGATTGCTCCAAAAGTCCAATTCAGGGCCGGCGCTGTGGTGTAGCAAGTAAGTGCCCACATTCCTCTTGGGCCGCCCGGGCATCACCGCCTAGCATCACGGGTGGGGATGAGATTAATAGCAATGGGAAATCCATATTTCATGGTCTGGTCGGCACAGAGATCATAAAGAAGTAGAAATTGTGAGGAGAACTTATCAATACGCACCAGAAAAGGAACCATGAGGATATTACAATCTCTGAACGTATAAGGTACACGTCCCCAAATGATGAAGGAAGGAAGACATGTGACCCAACAAGGTGGAATTGTCAGACTGCCAGGTGATCACACGAGTCAGAGGATTGCCTGGGCAAATTGAACTTGGGAGGGACTCCAGGACTTTCTCTGTGGAAAATCCACCCATTTGGCCATATCCACAAAAGGTAAGAGGTAAAACCCAGGATAATCTTAAAGGAAAGAAACCGGTCTCTGGAGGGAAGGTAGTAGACCTTTCAAT
Organism: Equus asinus; assembly: GCF_041296235.1. NCBI lineage: Eukaryota > Metazoa > Chordata > Mammalia > Perissodactyla > Equidae > Equus > Equus asinus. The sequence continues at coordinate 15,646,488 of NC_091790.1, read as the reverse complement.
GTTCAAGGAGAATCTTAGAAACTGATAAGAAATGCAGAACAAGGAGAACTATCCTACCTGGAAAGATGGAGTCTTCAGACTGGTATGAGATGGCTCTCAAACACTGTGTGCATGGACGTTGTCAGGATAACTTAGAAAAATCCGAGGGTGTTTATGACATCACGGTGAACATGTCACCAAAGATGGCCACATGTTTCCAGGGCGAGTATTTGCCTAGGCTGTGAAAGTGAAGTGAGAGATACCGAAAAAACAGCTTTTCCCAACAGGAACCAGGCACAGAAACTTGAAGAGATCAAAGAGACGCTGATTCAAGGGATAAGAAAGGAATCACTTGGAAGAAGCGCTAATAGAGGGACAAGCGCTGAGAGGAGAACATTGTCATCTACTCAAGTAGATGGGGAGGCCGTGCTGATTCAACCTTGAAACTTGATTTGAAACAAGAGGCCGGACTTGCCGCTTATCAGTCCTACGTTGGCCTTCTGCCTTACTCATAATCCAAAGTCAAGAATGATCTCTTGAGGACATTGAAGAGAAGAATCGAAGCCTCCGTCCTACGCCCCTAGCATGCTTTGAAGAGAAGTCTCCCTTTCCACAGCTCTGGAGTCATGGGGGCCCACTGGGTACATGCTAATGTGTCCCAAGACATCTCTTTGAAGACTTGAAGAAATGCACGCCTGTCATTCTTTGAGTATGTCTGCTGGTTTGGAAGGGCACTGGAAGTGTGCTGAAAAGCACCCTTTTCCAGAGGGCTTCATTCCTGTGTCAAGGCTGCCCCCCAGGCTAGCGTGCTGAGTTGGACTCCAATGAAATTCTCTCCCATTATCTCTTGCCGTAGAAGGAGTACTGACTCTGTGTTTTGACACCATATGGAAGGGGGTTGGCTGAAAATTAGAACACTACCATTATATTTAAAGAAAACTACACATGCCAGAGCTGAGGATGTAAGTCAAACCAATAGAAAACCCTGTGGAAATAAAGTAAGCCAGTATCTAGACCTAATCTGGTGGAGTGCCCAAGGATCAGGGGTTAAGTTCGAAATTTCCCAAATCCAGAAAAGAGACAGAAAAATCTGTTACCTGGAGAGGGGAGTTCATCAGACTTTGCTAACTTGTCTCAGAAAGATAATGTTTGTTAAGGCGGTTGCCAGGACCCCCAAGAATCTGGAGTTTCTGATCTCAGAATGTCAAACCAGCCAAGATGACCACGAGTTCTCAGGGTGCAGTGTCAACTCGATGAGGATAGCAAAGATTCCTACAAGTGACCTATAAAAATTCCAAGAAAACACCCAAAAATCACGAAAGGACTCAAACTTCAGCCAAGGGAACATTAGGTGATTAAAGAAATGCAAAATTCATAAATTGGAATGAAGGAGAACGAACTAATAGGCATACCAAAGGGAGATACCTCAGAAAGACCATGACGATTGGACTATGGAAAAGAAGCAAGGTCCTGTCAAATGGAAGGCCAAGAGAAACCACAAGTGAGTAATCCACAGTGATAGACGTCACTCTTTAGACACATTCTGCTTGAACACTATGCAGTAGTGTTTCTGAGTTCTTTGGCTCAAAATGCCGCAGAGGAATAGCTGGATCATATGGGACATGGATTCTTAAAGTTCTGAGGCAGTTCCACACCGCTTGGCGTAGTGGCTGCACCGGTCTGCACTCCCACCAACGGTGCAGGAGGCTTCCCTTCTCTACACCTCCTCTCTGACACTTGTGGCTTCCTGTCTGCTTCCTTATAGCCATTCTGACCACAGTGAGCTGCTGTGCCCTTGCAGTTTGCATTTGCATTGGCCTGAGGCTTAATGACGGTGAACAAGTGTTCATGCACCCGTTGGCCCTCTTTCGATCTTCTTGGCAGAAATCTCTGTTTCCATCTTCTGCCCACGTTTTCATTGGCTTGTTGTTTTTTTTTTCTTCTGGGGACGTGCGAGTTGATTGCATCTTTGGGCTTTTCACCCCTTGTCCGATGTGTGGTTTGCAAACATCCTCCCCCAGTCGTTGTGCTATCTTTGCATTCAGTCGATGGTTTCCTTCACTGGGCAGAAGCGTCCGCATTTGACGTGGTCCCGTTGGTTTCTTGTTGACTTGGTTGCCCTGGCCCAGTCGGACTTGCTTCTTCCAAACAGGCGGCTCAGACAGATGGCAAAGAGCACTCTGCTTAGGTCTTCTGCTAGAAGGTTCACGGTTTCAAGTCTGCCATTCAAGGCTTTGATCCATTTCAGGTGGTGTGTGTGCCAGGTGTAACATCATGGTGTACTCTCGTTGTGTTCCATGTGGCTGTGCAGGCTTCCCAGCACCGTTTATGGTAGAGGCTCTCCTTTCTCCGCTGTCTCCTCTTGGCTCCCTGGTCGAAAATGGGCTGTCCATGTACGTTTGAGTTGGGCTCTGGGTTCTCGATTCTGTTGCATGGGTCTGTGTGCCTGTTTTGGGGCCCAGACTGTGCCGTCTCGGTACCTAGTGCTTCGTCCTATATGTTGAAATCGGAAAGTGTGCCACGTCCTGCTTTTTTCGTTTTCCTGAGGATTCCTTTGCCTAGTCAGGGTCTCTTGTTGCTGGCTAGAAACTTTAGGATTCCCTCTTCTGTCTCTGTGGGAAACATTGCTGCAACTTTGACTGGGATTGCATGGAATCCAGAGATTCCTTGCTCTGGTAGGGACGTTTCCAGTGTGTTGATGCTTCCACTCCTAGATCCTGGAATCTCCTTCTTTCTCCTTATGTCTTCTTGAATTTCTTTCCCCCAACGTTTGTTAGTTTTCCATTGCCATGGCTTTCACCTGTTTTGCTAAGTTTCTTCATAGAGATCTCATCCTTCTCACTGGCATGCAGTTTTTCACTTTTTCTTTTCAGCTTCAGTTTCTCTATGCTTTGCAACTTTGAATCGGTTTTGTTCTGGCAGAAGTGCATCGCTGAGCTCACATCTGCTGGCAATGCTCCTGTCTTTGCTGTGGAAGTCTGGCCCTGTCTAACGTCCCTTCCCATCTGCCTCTACACTACCTCGGACGCCTGCCCCAGAAGGCCTGAAGCGGTGGTGAGCAGGCTCACCCGAGGGTCCACCCGGCCCACCCCGGGCCACCGACCCAGAAGGTGCGGACCTCACCGCTGCACCACCGGCCGGCCCCTTTCATGTTCCGTTGGCAACCTGCAGTTGAGGGCAATGGGACTTGAATATGCTACTTGAGCCCAACTCTGGCACTGTGTAGATGAGGCCAGGTTGTTTTTCGGGTCCACTGCGATGTCAGAGGATTTGTCAGAATCGTGTCTCTGCTGTCCGGCAAGCTTCACGGACACACGGTTTCCTGGCCCGCTTGGAGCAGTCTCATAACTCACCCTTCCCACTTAGCCCAGCCTTGACCTTCGCTGCCGTCTTTTGGCTTGTGAATTTCTCTGCCTTTCAAACGTTCCAGCAGAGTCTGTCTAAAGACGGACATCATCTTTCATTGTGGATTATCCAGGGGTGATTTCTGTTCGCCTTCCATTTTCTGGGACCTTTGTCTCTTTTCCATAGGAGAATCGTCATCGTATTTCTCAGCTATCCCCCTTAGACATGCTTATCAGTCCGTTCCCCTTCATTCCAAGTGATTCGTTTTGCATTTCTGGAATCACCGTATGTTCTCTAGGCCGAGGTGTGAGTGCTTTCGTGACTCTTGGTTGTTGTCTTTGAATTGGCACCGGTCACTTGAAGGAGTCTTTGCTGTCCTAGCCTAGGTCAAACTAAGCACTGGGAACACGTGGTCATCTGGGTTGGTTTGACATCCTGAGGTCAGAAACTCCAAACTCGAGGTGGTCCTGGCATCCCCCTTCACGGACACAATGTTTCCAAGACAAATTAGACGAATCTGATGAATTCCCCTCTCCAGGAAAGATATTTTTCTGTCTCCTTTCCGGATTTGGGAAGTTTCGAACTTCACCCCTGATCCTGGAACGTTCCCCCAGGTGCCGTCTAGATACGGGCTTCCTTTATTTCTATAGGCTGTGCCATTTGTTTGCCTTACATCCTCAGCCCTGGCCTGTTTATTTTTCTTGAAACAGAATTGTAATGTTCTCATTTTCAGCCCACTTCCTTACATGTGGTGTCAAAACACATAATCCATAATCCTTCTACGGCAAGAGGTAGGGGGAGAGAATTTCGATGGAGGCAAACTGAGCACACTAGCCTGGGAGGGCAGCCTTCACGAAGGAACGAAGGCCTGTGGAAAAGGGTGCTTTTCAGCACCCTTGTAGAGCACTTCCAAACAAAGAGACATAGCCCAAGCGTGACAGGGCTCCATTCCTTCAAGGCTTCCAAGACATGTCTTGGGACACATTAGCATGTACCCAGTGGGCCCCCGTGACACCAGAGCTATGGAAAGTGAGACTGATCTGCAAAGAATGCCAGGGGCCTAGGAAAGGAGGCATCGAGTCTTCTCTTCAACGTCCTCAAGACCTCATTCTTGACTTTGGCTTATGCTTAAGGCAGAAGGACCACGTAGGTCTGATAAGGCCCAAGTCCGGCCTCTTGCTTCCAATCAAGTTGCAAGCTTGAATCAGCATGGCCTCCCCATAGACTTGAATAGATGACAACGTTCTCCTCTCGGGGCTTGTCCCTCTATTCTCGCTTCTTGCCAAGGATCCCTTTCTTACCCCTCGAATCAGCGTCTGTTTTATGCCTTCCAGTTTCTGTGTCCGCTTTCTGTTTCTCAAAGCTGTTTCTGGGTATCCCTCCCTTTAATAGCCTAGCCTAGGCCAATCCTCGGTCTGTAACCGTGTGGCCATCTTGGCGGACATGATCCTCGTGATGTCATAAACAACCTCAAAATTCGAAGTTGTCCTGACAACCTGCGTGCACACAGAGTTTCAGAGCCATCTCAGGCCAGTCTGACTCCTCACCCTTTCCAGGTAGGATAGTTTTCCTTTTTCTCGATTTCTTGTCGGTTTCTGTCTTGCCCCTCGAACTTTGGAAGGCCTGCTACATTCTCTCTAGACACTGGTTTCTGTCCTGTAAGATTATCCTGGGTTTTACCTCTTACATTTTATGTAGATGGCCAAGTGGGTGGACGTTCCCCAGAGAAAGTCCTGGACTCCCTCCCAGGTTGAAGTTGCCCGGGCAATCCTCTGATGCGCAATGATCGTGTCATCTCCTAGCACTCTGCCGATTCCACCTAGGCAGGTCCCATGTTTTCCTTCCTGCTTCCTTTGGGGAAGTGTACCAGATGCGTTCATGGATTGTAAAAGCCTCACGGTTCTTTTTCTGGTGCGTATTAGAAGGTGACCTCACCATTGCTACTCAGTTTATGATCCCTGTCCGCACCGTACCATGAAATCTATATTTCCTAACACTGCTAATGTGATCTGCACCCGTGATGTGAAACAGTGAGGCCTGGGCGGGCCAAGCGGAACGTGGGCGCTTACGCGCTCCGCCACGGGGCCGGCCCTGAATTGGACTTTTGGACCAACCTTTTGCCTGAGCTTGGGAACACGTGGGCCTGTTTGGATTATTCGTGAAGGTGATTAGTAGTAACATCCTGGACGGTAAGCTTTTCCGTTGGTGCATGGGTTTAGCAGGCAGCATGTGCTGTGGGTAGCATTGCTCTTCATCTATTTGGAATGGTCTACCTTTCTGTAGCATCAGTACGCATTTTGAGGTGATTTTCCAGCCTTGGAAGTTCACCTTCTCTAATCTCTTTCAGCCCCAAAGCTTTATGCCGTCATTCTGGACCCCATTTTGGATTTTTTGCTTTGAGGTGAATTTATTGCCGCAACCCTGCATTAGAACATCCTATATCTTTCCGATTTGCATCCTCATCGATGTAGACTTCCGTGTAGCTTACATCATCTTCCCCTGCGTAAGCCTAATAGCAGGCCCTCACCACACACTTGTGCCTCATCATCTGTTTCACCCTCTCACACCTCCCCGCTTTGTCTCTGGGAACCCCCAATCAAATGTCCCGTGCCACCTGTTCCTGAGCGCTTGTTTTTGCTTCTCCTCTTAAGTGAGGTCCTACGGTACTTGCCTTGCTCCCTGGGGCTTGTTTCACTTCCCTAAAACCCTCACAGCCATTCTGGTGGTCACAAATGGCTGGATTGCATCCTTGGTTCCGGCTGACTGGTATGCCATTGCGTGGCTATAGCCCATCTTCCTTCTGCACTGGTCCCTTGCTGGGCTCCAGGGAGGCTTCCAAGTCTTGGGTAGTGGGAGCGACGCTGTGGTGAACTCAGCGGTGCACATGTCTTTATGCAGGAGTGTTTCCGAGTTCTTTGGATCAACACGCCGCAGAGGAATAGCTGGATCATATGGGACATGGATTCTTCAAGTTCTGAGGCAGTTCCACACCGCTTGGCGTAGTGGCTGCACCGGTCTGCACTCCCACCAACGGTGCAGGAGGCTTCCGTTCTCTCCACCTCCTCTCTGACACTTGTGGCTTCCTGTCTGCTTCCTTATAGCCATTCTGACCATAGTGAGCTGCTGTGCCCTTGCAGTTTGCATTTGCATTGGCCTGAGACTTAATGACGGTGAACAAGTGTTCATGCACCCGTTGGCCCTCTTTCGATCTTCTTGGCAGAAATCTCTGTTTCCATCTTCTGCCCAGGTTTTCATTGGCTTGTTGTTTTTTTTTTCTTCTGGGGACGTGCGAGTTGATTGCATCTTTGGGCTTTCCACCCCTTGTCCGATGTGTGGTTTGCAAACATCCTCCCCCAGTCGTTGTGCTATCTTTGCATTCAGTCGATGGTTTCCTTCACTGGGCAGAAGCGTCCGCATTTGACGTGGTCCCGTTGGTTTCTTGTTGGCTTGGTTGCCCTGGCCCAGTCGGACTTGCTTCTTCCAAACAGGCGGCTCAGACAGATGGCAAAGAGCACTCTGCCTAGGTCTTCTGCTACAAGGTTCACGGTTTCAAGTCTGCCATTCAAGGCTTTGATCCATTTCAGGTGGTGTGTGTGCCAGGTGTAACATCATGGTGTACTCTCGTTGTGTTCCATGTGGCTGTGCAGGCTTCCCAGCGCCGTTTATGGTAGAGGCTGTCCTTTCTCCGCTGTCTCCTCTTGGCTCCCTGGTCGAAAATGGGCTGTCCATGTACGTTTGAGTTGGGCTCTGGGTTCTCGATTCTGTTGCATGGGTCTGTGTGCCTGTTTTGGGGCCCAGACTGTGCCGTCTCGGTACCTAGTGCTTCGTCCTATATGTTGAAATCGGAAAGTGTGCCACGTCCTGCTTTTTTCGTTTTCCTGAGGATTCCTTTGCCTAGTCAGGGTCTCTTGTTGCTGGCTAGAAACTTTAGGATTCCCTCTTCTGTCTCTGTGGGAAACATTGCTGCAACTTTGACTGGGATTGCATGGAATCCAGAGGTTCCTTGCTCTGGTAGGGACGTTTCCAGTGTGTTGATGCTTCCACTCCTAGATCCTGGAATCTCCTTCTTTCTCCTTGTGTCTTCTTGAATTTCTTTCCCCCAACGTTTGTTAGTTTTCCATTGCCATGGCTTTCACCTGTTTTGCTAAGTTTCTTCATAGAGATCTCATCCTTCTCACTGGCATGCAGTTTTTCACTTTTTCTTTTCAGCTTCAGTTTCTCTATGCTTTGCAACTTTGAATCGGTTTTGTTCTGGCAGAAGTGCATCGCTGAGCTCACATCTGCTGGCAATGCTCCTGTCTTTGCTGTGGAAGTCTGGCCCTGTCTAACGTCCCTTCCCATCTGCCTCTACACTACCTCGGACGCCTGCCCCAGAAGGCCTGAAGCGGTGGTGAGCAGGCTCACCCGAGGGTCCACCCGGCCCACCCCGGGCCATCGACCCAGAAGGTGCGGACCTCACCGCTGCACCACCGGCCGGCCCCTTTCATGTTCCGTTGGCAACCTGCAGTTGAGGGCAATGGGACTTGAATATGCTACTTGAGCCCAACTCTGGCACTGTGTAGATGAGGCCAGGTTGTTTTTCGGGTCCACTGCGATGTCAGAGGATTTGTCAGAATCGTGTCTCTGCTGTCCCGGCAAGCTTCACGGACACACAGTTTCCTGGCCCGCTTGGAGCAGTCTCATAACTCACCCTTCCCACTTAGCCCAGCCTTGACCTTCGCTGCCGTCTTTTGGCTTGTGAATTTCTCTGCCTTTCAAACGTTCCAGCAGAGTCTGTCTAAAGACGGACATCATCTTTCATTGTGGATTATCCAGGTGTGATTTCTGTTCGCCTTCCATTTTCTGGGACCTTTGTCTCTTTTCCATAGGAGAATCGTCATCGTATTTCTCAGCTATCCCCCTTAGACATGCTTATCAGTCCGTTCCCCTTCATTCCAAGTGATTCGTTTTGCATTTCTGGAATCACCGTATGTTCTCTAGGCCGAGGTGTGAGTGCTTTCGTGACTCTTGGTTGTTGTCTTTGAATTGGCACCGGTCACTTGAAGGAGTCTTTGCTGTCCTAGCCTGGGTCAAACTAAGCACTGGGAACACGTGATCATCTGGGTTGGTTTGACATCCTGAGGTCAGAAACTCCAAACTCGAGGTGGTCCTGGCATCCCCCTTCACGGACACAATGTTTCCAAGACAAATTAGACGAATCTGATGAATTCCTCTCTCCAGGAAAGATATTTTTCTGTCTCCTTTCCGGATTTGGGAAGTTTCGAACTTCACCCCTGATCCTGGAACGTTCCCCCAGGTGCCGTCTAGATACGGGCTTCCTTTATTACTATAGGCTGTGCCATTTGTTTGCCTTACATCCTCAGCCCAGGCCTGTTTATTTTTCTTGAAACAGAATTGTAATGTTCTCATTTTCAGCCCACTTCCTTACATGTGGTGTCAAAACACATAATCCATAATCCTTCTACGGCAAGAGGTAGGGGGAGAGAATTTCGATGGAGGCAAACTGAGCACACTAGCCTGGGAGGGCCGCCTTCACGAAGGAACGAAGGCCTGTGGAAAAGGGTGCTTTTCAGCACCCTTGTAGAGCACTTCCAAACAAAGAGACATAGGCCAAGCGTGACAGGGCTCCATTCCTTCAAGGCTTCCAAGACATGTCTTGGGACACATTAGCATGTACCCAGTGGGCCCCCGTGACGCCAGAGCTATGGAAAGTGAGACTGATCTGCAAAGAATGCCAGGGGCCTAGGAAAGGAGGCATCGAGTCTTCTCTTCAACGTCCTCAAGACCTCATTCTTGACTTTGGCTTATGCTTAAGGCAGAAGGACCACGTAGGTCTGATAAGGCCCAAGTCCGGCCTCTTGCTTCCAATCAAGTTGCAAGCTTGAATCAGCATGGCCTCCCCATAGACTTGAATAGATGACAACGTTCTCCTCTCGGGGCTTGTCCGTCTATTCTCGCTTCTTGCCAAGGATCCCTTTCTTACCCCTCGAATCAGCGTCTGTTTTATGCCTTCCAGTTTCTGTGTCCGCTTTCTGTTTCTCAAAGCTGTTTCTGGGTATCCCTCCCTTTAATAGCCTAGCCTAGGCCAATCCTCGGTCTGTAACCGTGTGGCCATCTTGGCGGACATGATCCTCGTGATGTCATAAACAACCTCAAAATTCGAAGTTGTCCTGACAACCTGCGTGCACACAGAGTTTCAGAGCCATCTCAGGCCAGTCTGACTCCTCACCCTTTCCAGGTAGGATAGTTTTCCTTTTTCTCGATTTCTTGTCGGTTTCTGCCTTGCCCCTCGAACTTTGGAAGGCCTGCTACATTCTCTCTAGACACTGGTTTCTGTCCTGTAAGATTATCCTGGGTTTTACCTCTTACATTTTATGTAGATGGCCAAGTGGGTGGACGTTCCCCAGAGAAAGTCCTGGACTCCCTCCCAGGTTGAAGTTGCCCGGGCAATCCTCTGATGCGCAATGATCGTGTCATCTCCTAGCACTCTGCCGATTCCACCTAGGCAGGTCCCATGTTTTCCTTCCTGCTTCCTTTGGGGAAGTGTACCAGATGCGTTCATGGATTGTAAAAGCCTCACGGTTCTTTTTCTGGTGCGTATTAGAAGGTGACCTCACCATTGCTACGCAGTTTATGATCCCTGTCCGCACCGTACCATGAAATCTATATTTCCTAACACTGCTAATGTGATCTGCACCCGTGATGTGAAACAGTGAGGCCTGGGCCGGCTAAGCGGAACGTGGGCGCTTACGCGCTCCGCCACGGGGCCGGCCCTGAATTGGACTTTTGGACCAACCTTTTGCCTGAGCTTGGGAACACGTGGGCCTGTTTGGATTATTCGTGAAGGTGATTAGTAGTAACATCCTGGACGGTAAGCTTTTCCGTTGGTGCATGGGTTTAGCAGGCAGCATGTTCTGTGGGTAGCATTGCTCTTCATCTATTTGGAATGGTCTACCTTTCTGTAGCATCAGTACGCATTTTGAGGTGATTTTCCAGCCTTGGAAGCTCACCTTCTATAATCTCTTTCAGCCCCAAAGCTTTGTGCCGTCATTCTGGACCCCATTTTGGATTTTTTGCTTTGAGGTGAATTTATTGCCGCAACCCTGCATTAGAACATCCTATATCTTTCCGATTTGCATCCTCATCGATGTAGACTTCCGTGTAGCTTACATCATCTTCCCCTGCGTAAGCCTAATAGCAGGCCCTCACTACACACTTGTGCCTCATCATCTGTTTCACCCTCTCACACCTCCCCGCTTTGTCTCTGGGAACCCCCAATCAAATGTCCCGTGCCACCTGTTCCTGAGCGCTTGTTTTTGCTTCTCCTCTTAAGTGAGGTCCTACGGTACTTGCCTTGCTCCCTGGGGCTTGTTTCACTTCCCTAAAACCCTCACAGCCATTCTGGTGGTCACAAATGGCTGGATTGCATCCTTGGTTCCGGCTGACTGGTATGCCATTGCGTGGCTATAGCCCATCTTCCTTCTGCACTGGTCCCTTGCTGGGCTCCAGGGAGGCTTCCAAGTCTTGGGTAGTGGGAGCGACGCTGTGGTGAACTCAGCGGTGAACATGTCTTTATGCAGGAGTGTTTCCGAGTTCTTTGGATCAACACGCCGCAGAGGAATAGCTGGATCATATGGGACATGGATTCTTCAAGTTCTGAGGCAGTTCCACACCGCTTGGCGTAGTGGCTGCACCGGTCTGCACTCCCACCAACGGTGCAGGAGGCTTCCGTTCTCTCCACCTCCTCTCTGACACTTGTGGCTTCCTGTCTGCTTCCTTATAGCCATTCTGACCATAGTGAGCTGCTGTGCCCTTGCAGTTTGCATTTGCATTGGCCTGAGACTTAATGACGGTGAACAAGTGTTCATGCACCCGTTGGCCCTCTTTCGATCTTCTTGGCAGAAATCTCTGTTTCCATCTTCTGCCCAGGTTTTCATTGGCTTGTTGTTTTTTTTTTCTTCTGGGGACGTGCGAGTTGATTGCATCTTTGGGCTTTCCACCCCTTGTCCGATGTGTGGTTTGCAAACATCCTCCCCCAGTCGTTGTGCTATCTTTGCATTCAGTCGATGGTTTCCTTCACTGGGCAGAAGCGTCCGCATTTGACGTGGTCCCGTTGGTTTCTTGTTGGCTTGGTTGCCCTGGCCCAGTCGGACTTGCTTCTTCCAAACAGGCGGCTCAGACAGATGGCAAAGAGCACTCTGCCTAGGTCTTCTGCTACAAGGTTCACGGTTTCAAGTCTGCCATTCAAGGCTTTGATCCATTTCAGGTGGTGTGTGTGCCAGGTGTAACATCATGGTGTACTCTCGTTGTGTTCCATGTGGCTGTGCAGGCTTCCCAGCACCGTTTATGGTAGAGGCTCTCCTTTCTCCGCTGTCTCCTCTTGGCTCCCTGGTCGAAAATGGGCTGTCCATGTACGTTTGAGTTGGGCTCTGGGTTCTCGATTCTGTTGCATGGGTCTGTGTGCCTGTTTTGGGGCCCAGACTGTGCCGTCTCGGTACCTAGTGCTTCGTCCTATATGTTGAAATCGGAAAGTGTGCCACGTCCTGCTTTTTTCGTTTTCCTGAGGATTCCTTTGCCTAGTCAGGGTCTCTTGTTGCTGGCTAGAAACTTTAGGATTCCCTCTTCTGTCTCTGTGGGAAACATTGCTGCAACTTTGACTGGGATTGCATGGAATCCAGAGATTCCTTGCTCTGGTAGGGACGTTTCCAGTGTGTTGATGCTTCCACTCCTAGATCCTGGAATCTCCTTCTTTCTCCTTATGTCTTCTTGAATTTCTTTCCCCCAACGTTTGTTAGTTTTCCATTGCCATGGCTTTCACCTGTTTTGCTAAGTTTCTTCATAGAGATCTCATCCTTCTCACTGGCATGCAGTTTTTCACTTTTTCTTTTCAGCTTCAGTTTCTCTATGCTTTGCAACTTTGAATCGGTTTTGTTCTGGCAGAAGTGCATCGCTGAGCTCACATCTGCTGGCAATGCTCCTGTCTTTGCTGTGGAAGTCTGGCCCTGTCTAACGTCCCTTCCCATCTGCCTCTACACTACCTCGGACGCCTGCCCCAGAAGGCCTGAAGCGGTGGTGAGCAGGCTCACCCGAGGGTCCACCCGGCCCACCCCGGGCCACCGACCCAGAAGGTGCGGACCTCACCGCTGCACCACCGGCCGGCCCCTTTCATGTTCCGTTGGCAACCTGCAGTTGAGGGCAATGGGACTTGAATATGCTACTTGAGCCCAACTCTGGCACTGTGTAGATGAGGCCAGGTTGTTTTTCGGGTCCACTGCGATGTCAGAGGATTTGTCAGAATCGTGTCTCTGCTGTCCGGCAAGCTTCACGGACACACGGTTTCCTGGCCCGCTTGGAGCAGTCTCATAACTCACCCTTCCCACTTAGCCCAGCCTTGACCTTCGCTGCCGTCTTTTGGCTTGTGAATTTCTCTGCCTTTCAAACGTTCCAGCAGAGTCTGTCTAAAGACGGACATCATCTTTCATTGTGGATTATCCAGGGGTGATTTCTGTTCGCCTTCCATTTTCTGGGACCTTTGTCTCTTTTCCATAGGAGAATCGTCATCGTATTTCTCAGCTATCCCCCTTAGACATGCTTATCAGTCCGTTCCCCTTCATTCCAAGTGATTCGTTTTGCATTTCTGGAATCACCGTATGTTCTCTAGGCCGAGGTGTGAGTGCTTTCGTGACTCTTGGTTGTTGTCTTTGAATTGGCACCGGTCACTTGAAGGAGTCTTTGCTGTCCTAGCCTAGGTCAAACTAAGCACTGGGAACACGTGGTCATCTGGGTTGGTTTGACATCCTGAGGTCAGAAACTCCAAACTCGAGGTGGTCCTGGCATCCCCCTTCACGGACACAATGTTTCCAAGACAAATTAGACGAATCTGATGAATTCCCCTCTCCAGGAAAGATATTTTTCTGTCTCCTTTCCGGATTTGGGAAGTTTCGAACTTCACCCCTGATCCTGGAACGTTCCCCCAGGTGCCGTCTAGATACGGGCTTCCTTTATTTCTATAGGCTGTGCCATTTGTTTGCCTTACATCCTCAGCCCTGGCCTGTTTATTTTTCTTGAAACAGAATTGTAATGTTCTCATTTTCAGCCCACTTCCTTACATGTGGTGTCAAAACACATAATCCATAATCCTTCTACGGCAAGAGGTAGGGGGAGAGAATTTCGATGGAGGCAAACTGAGCACACTAGCCTGGGAGGGCAGCCTTCACGAAGGAACGAAGGCCTGTGGAAAAGGGTGCTTTTCAGCACCCTTGTAGAGCACTTCCAAACAAAGAGACATAGCCCAAGCGTGACAGGGCTCCATTCCTTCAAGGCTTCCAAGACATGTCTTGGGACACATTAGCATGTACCCAGTGGGCCCCCGTGACACCAGAGCTATGGAAAGTGAGACTGATCTGCAAAGAATGCCAGGGGCCTAGGAAAGGAGGCATCGAGTCTTCTCTTCAACGTCCTCAAGACCTCATTCTTGACTTTGGCTTATGCTTAAGGCAGAAGGACCACGTAGGTCTGATAAGGCCCAAGTCCGGCCTCTTGCTTCCAATCAAGTTGCAAGCTTGAATCAGCATGGCCTCCCCATAGACTTGAATAGATGACAACGTTCTCCTCTCGGGGCTTGTCCCTCTATTCTCGCTTCTTGCCAAGGATCCCTTTCTTACCCCTCGAATCAGCGTCTGTTTTATGCCTTCCAGTTTCTGTGTCCGCTTTCTGTTTCTCAAAGCTGTTTCTGGGTATCCCTCCCTTTAATAGCCTAGCCTAGGCCAATCCTCGGTCTGTAACCGTGTGGCCATCTTGGCGGACATGATCCTCGTGATGTCATAAACAACCTCAAAATTCGAAGTTGTCCTGACAACCTGCGTGCACACAGAGTTTCAGAGCCATCTCAGGCCAGTCTGACTCCTCACCCTTTCCAGGTAGGATAGTTTTCCTTTTTCTCGATTTCTTGTCGGTTTCTGTCTTGCCCCTCGAACTTTGGAAGGCCTGCTACATTCTCTCTAGACACTGGTTTCTGTCCTGTAAGATTATCCTGGGTTTTACCTCTTACATTTTATGTAGATGGCCAAGTGGGTGGACGTTCCCCAGAGAAAGTCCTGGACTCCCTCCCAGGTTGAAGTTGCCCGGGCAATCCTCTGATGCGCAATGATCGTGTCATCTCCTAGCACTCTGCCGATTCCACCTAGGCAGGTCCCATGTTTTCCTTCCTGCTTCCTTTGGGGAAGTGTACCAGATGCGTTCATGGATTGTAAAAGCCTCACGGTTCTTTTTCTGGTGCGTATTAGAAGGTGACCTCACCATTGCTACTCAGTTTATGATCCCTGTCCGCACCGTACCATGAAATCTATATTTCCTAACACTGCTAATGTGATCTGCACCCGTGATGTGAAACAGTGAGGCCTGGGCGGGCCAAGCGGAACGTGGGCGCTTACGCGCTCCGCCACGGGGCCGGCCCTGAATTGGACTTTTGGACCAACCTTTTGCCTGAGCTTGGGAACACGTGGGCCTGTTTGGATTATTCGTGAAGGTGATTAGTAGTAACATCCTGGACGGTAAGCTTTTCCGTTGGTGCATGGGTTTAGCAGGCAGCATGTGCTGTGGGTAGCATTGCTCTTCATCTATTTGGAATGGTCTACCTTTCTGTAGCATCAGTACGCATTTTGAGGTGATTTTCCAGCCTTGGAAGTTCACCTTCTCTAATCTCTTTCAGCCCCAAAGCTTTATGCCGTCATTCTGGACCCCATTTTGGATTTTTTGCTTTGAGGTGAATTTATTGCCGCAACCCTGCATTAGAACATCCTATATCTTTCCGATTTGCATCCTCATCGATGTAGACTTCCGTGTAGCTTACATCATCTTCCCCTGCGTAAGCCTAATAGCAGGCCCTCACCACACACTTGTGCCTCATCATCTGTTTCACCCTCTCACACCTCCCCGCTTTGTCTCTGGGAACCCCCAATCAAATGTCCCGTGCCACCTGTTCCTGAGCGCTTGTTTTTGCTTCTCCTCTTAAGTGAGGTCCTACGGTACTTGCCTTGCTCCCTGGGGCTTGTTTCACTTCCCTAAAACCCTCACAGCCATTCTGGTGGTCACAAATGGCTGGATTGCATCCTTGGTTCCGGCTGACTGGTATGCCATTGCGTGGCTATAGCCCATCTTCCTTCTGCACTGGTCCCTTGCTGGGCTCCAGGGAGGCTTCCAAGTCTTGGGTAGTGGGAGCGACGCTGTGGTGAACTCAGCGGTGCACATGTCTTTATGCAGGAGTGTTTCCGAGTTCTTTGGATCAACACGCCGCAGAGGAATAGCTGGATCATATGGGACATGGATTCTTCAAGTTCTGAGGCAGTTCCACACCGCTTGGCGTAGTGGCTGCACCGGTCTGCACTCCCACCAACGGTGCAGGAGGCTTCCGTTCTCTCCACCTCCTCTCTGACACTTGTGGCTTCCTGTCTGCTTCCTTATAGCCATTCTGACCATAGTGAGCTGCTGTGCCCTTGCAGTTTGCATTTGCATTGGCCTGAGACTTAATGACGGTGAACAAGTGTTCATGCACCCGTTGGCCCTCTTTCGATCTTCTTGGCAGAAATCTCTGTTTCCATCTTCTGCCCAGGTTTTCATTGGCTTGTTGTTTTTTTTTTCTTCTGGGGACGTGCGAGTTGATTGCATCTTTGGGCTTTCCACCCCTTGTCCGATGTGTGGTTTGCAAACATCCTCCCCCAGTCGTTGTGCTATCTTTGCATTCAGTCGATGGTTTCCTTCACTGGGCAGAAGCGTCCGCATTTGACGTGGTCCCGTTGGTTTCTTGTTGGCTTGGTTGCCCTGGCCCAGTCGGACTTGCTTCTTCCAAACAGGCGGCTCAGACAGATGGCAAAGAGCACTCTGCCTAGGTCTTCTGCTACAAGGTTCACGGTTTCAAGTCTGCCATTCAAGGCTTTGATCCATTTCAGGTGGTGTGTGTGCCAGGTGTAACATCATGGTGTACTCTCGTTGTGTTCCATGTGGCTGTGCAGGCTTCCCAGCGCCGTTTATGGTAGAGGCTGTCCTTTCTCCGCTGTCTCCTCTTGGCTCCCTGGTCGAAAATGGGCTGTCCATGTACGTTTGAGTTGGGCTCTGGGTTCTCGATTCTGTTGCATGGGTCTGTGTGCCTGTTTTGGGGCCCAGACTGTGCCGTCTCGGTACCTAGTGCTTCGTCCTATATGTTGAAATCGGAAAGTGTGCCACGTCCTGCTTTTTTCGTTTTCCTGAGGATTCCTTTGCCTAGTCAGGGTCTCTTGTTGCTGGCTAGAAACTTTAGGATTCCCTCTTCTGTCTCTGTGGGAAACATTGCTGCAACTTTGACTGGGATTGCATGGAATCCAGAGGTTCCTTGCTCTGGTAGGGACGTTTCCAGTGTGTTGATGCTTCCACTCCTAGATCCTGGAATCTCCTTCTTTCTCCTTGTGTCTTCTTGAATTTCTTTCCCCCAACGTTTGTTAGTTTTCCATTGCCATGGCTTTCACCTGTTTTGCTAAGTTTCTTCATAGAGATCTCATCCTTCTCACTGGCATGCAGTTTTTCACTTTTTCTTTTCAGCTTCAGTTTCTCTATGCTTTGCAACTTTGAATCGGTTTTGTTCTGGCAGAAGTGCATCGCTGAGCTCACATCTGCTGGCAATGCTCCTGTCTTTGCTGTGGAAGTCTGGCCCTGTCTAACGTCCCTTCCCATCTGCCTCTACACTACCTCGGACGCCTGCCCCAGAAGGCCTGAAGCGGTGGTGAGCAGGCTCACCCGAGGGTCCACCCGGCCCACCCCGGGCCATCGACCCAGAAGGTGCGGACCTCACCGCTGCACCACCGGCCGGCCCCTTTCATGTTCCGTTGGCAACCTGCAGTTGAGGGCAATGGGACTTGAATATGCTACTTGAGCCCAACTCTGGCACTGTGTAGATGAGGCCAGGTTGTTTTTCGGGTCCACTGCGATGTCAGAGGATTTGTCAGAATCGTGTCTCTGCTGTCCCGGCAAGCTTCACGGACACACAGTTTCCTGGCCCGCTTGGAGCAGTCTCATAACTCACCCTTCCCACTTAGCCCAGCCTTGACCTTCGCTGCCGTCTTTTGGCTTGTGAATTTCTCTGCCTTTCAAACGTTCCAGCAGAGTCTGTCTAAAGACGGACATCATCTTTCATTGTGGATTATCCAGGTGTGATTTCTGTTCGCCTTCCATTTTCTGGGACCTTTGTCTCTTTTCCATAGGAGAATCGTCATCGTATTTCTCAGCTATCCCCCTTAGACATGCTTATCAGTCCGTTCCCCTTCATTCCAAGTGATTCGTTTTGCATTTCTGGAATCACCGTATGTTCTCTAGGCCGAGGTGTGAGTGCTTTCGTGACTCTTGGTTGTTGTCTTTGAATTGGCACCGGTCACTTGAAGGAGTCTTTGCTGTCCTAGCCTGGGTCAAACTAAGCACTGGGAACACGTGATCATCTGGGTTGGTTTGACATCCTGAGGTCAGAAACTCCAAACTCGAGGTGGTCCTGGCATCCCCCTTCACGGACACAATGTTTCCAAGACAAATTAGACGAATCTGATGAATTCCTCTCTCCAGGAAAGATATTTTTCTGTCTCCTTTCCGGATTTGGGAAGTTTCGAACTTCACCCCTGATCCTGGAACGTTCCCCCAGGTGCCGTCTAGATACGGGCTTCCTTTATTACTATAGGCTGTGCCATTTGTTTGCCTTACATCCTCAGCCCAGGCCTGTTTATTTTTCTTGAAACAGAATTGTAATGTTCTCATTTTCAGCCCACTTCCTTACATGTGGTGTCAAAACACATAATCCATAATCCTTCTACGGCAAGAGGTAGGGGGAGAGAATTTCGATGGAGGCAAACTGAGCACACTAGCCTGGGAGGGCCGCCTTCACGAAGGAACGAAGGCCTGTGGAAAAGGGTGCTTTTCAGCACCCTTGTAGAGCACTTCCAAACAAAGAGACATAGGCCAAGCGTGACAGGGCTCCATTCCTTCAAGGCTTCCAAGACATGTCTTGGGACACATTAGCATGTACCCAGTGGGCCCCCGTGACGCCAGAGCTATGGAAAGTGAGACTGATCTGCAAAGAATGCCAGGGGCCTAGGAAAGGAGGCATCGAGTCTTCTCTTCAACGTCCTCAAGACCTCATTCTTGACTTTGGCTTATGCTTAAGGCAGAAGGACCACGTAGGTCTGATAAGGCCCAAGTCCGGCCTCTTGCTTCCAATCAAGTTGCAAGCTTGAATCAGCATGGCCTCCCCATAGACTTGAATAGATGACAACGTTCTCCTCTCGGGGCTTGTCCGTCTATTCTCGCTTCTTGCCAAGGATCCCTTTCTTACCCCTCGAATCAGCGTCTGTTTTATGCCTTCCAGTTTCTGTGTCCGCTTTCTGTTTCTCAAAGCTGTTTCTGGGTATCCCTCCCTTTAATAGCCTAGCCTAGGCCAATCCTCGGTCTGTAACCGTGTGGCCATCTTGGCGGACATGATCCTCGTGATGTCATAAACAACCTCAAAATTCGAAGTTGTCCTGACAACCTGCGTGCACACAGAGTTTCAGAGCCATCTCAGGCCAGTCTGACTCCTCACCCTTTCCAGGTAGGATAGTTTTCCTTTTTCTCGATTTCTTGTCGGTTTCTGCCTTGCCCCTCGAACTTTGGAAGGCCTGCTACATTCTCTCTAGACACTGGTTTCTGTCCTGTAAGATTATCCTGGGTTTTACCTCTTACATTTTATGTAGATGGCCAAGTGGGTGGACGTTCCCCAGAGAAAGTCCTGGACTCCCTCCCAGGTTGAAGTTGCCCGGGCAATCCTCTGATGCGCAATGATCGTGTCATCTCCTAGCACTCTGCCGATTCCACCTAGGCAGGTCCCATGTTTTCCTTCCTGCTTCCTTTGGGGAAGTGTACCAGATGCGTTCATGGATTGTAAAAGCCTCACGGTTCTTTTTCTGGTGCGTATTAGAAGGTGACCTCACCATTGCTACGCAGTTTATGATCCCTGTCCGCACCGTACCATGAAATCTATATTTCCTAACACTGCTAATGTGATCTGCACCCGTGATGTGAAACAGTGAGGCCTGGGCCGGCTAAGCGGAACGTGGGCGCTTACGCGCTCCGCCACGGGGCCGGCCCTGAATTGGACTTTTGGACCAACCTTTTGCCTGAGCTTGGGAACACGTGGGCCTGTTTGGATTATTCGTGAAGGTGATTAGTAGTAACATCCTGGACGGTAAGCTTTTCCGTTGGTGCATGGGTTTAGCAGGCAGCATGTTCTGTGGGTAGCATTGCTCTTCATCTATTTGGAATGGTCTACCTTTCTGTAGCATCAGTACGCATTTTGAGGTGATTTTCCAGCCTTGGAAGCTCACCTTCTATAATCTCTTTCAGCCCCAAAGCTTTGTGCCGTCATTCTGGACCCCATTTTGGATTTTTTGCTTTGAGGTGAATTTATTGCCGCAACCCTGCATTAGAACATCCTATATCTTTCCGATTTGCATCCTCATCGATGTAGACTTCCGTGTAGCTTACATCATCTTCCCCTGCGTAAGCCTAATAGCAGGCCCTCACTACACACTTGTGCCTCATCATCTGTTTCACCCTCTCACACCTCCCCGCTTTGTCTCTGGGAACCCCCAATCAAATGTCCCGTGCCACCTGTTCCTGAGCGCTTGTTTTTGCTTCTCCTCTTAAGTGAGGTCCTACGGTACTTGCCTTGCTCCCTGGGGCTTGTTTCACTTCCCTAAAACCCTCACAGCCATTCTGGTGGTCACAAATGGCTGGATTGCATCCTTGGTTCCGGCTGACTGGTATGCCATTGCGTGGCTATAGCCCATCTTCCTTCTGCACTGGTCCCTTGCTGGGCTCCAGGGAGGCTTCCAAGTCTTGGGTAGTGGGAGCGACGCTGTGGTGAACTCAGCGGTGAACATGTCTTTATGCAGGAGTGTTTCCGAGTTCTTTGGATCAACACGCCGCAGAGGAATAGCTGGATCATATGGGACATGGATTCTTCAAGTTCTGAGGCAGTTCCACACCGCTTGGCGTAGTGGCTGCACCGGTCTGCACTCCCACCAACGGTGCAGGAGGCTTCCGTTCTCTCCACCTCCTCTCTGACACTTGTGGCTTCCTGTCTGCTTCCTTATAGCCATTCTGACCATAGTGAGCTGCTGTGCCCTTGCAGTTTGCATTTGCATTGGCCTGAGACTTAATGACGGTGAACAAGTGTTCATGCACCCGTTGGCCCTCTTTCGATCTTCTTGGCAGAAATCTCTGTTTCCATCTTCTGCCCAGGTTTTCATTGGCTTGTTGTTTTTTTTTTCTTCTGGGGACGTGCGAGTTGATTGCATCTTTGGGCTTTCCACCCCTTGTCCGATGTGTGGTTTGCAAACATCCTCCCCCAGTCGTTGTGCTATCTTTGCATTCAGTCGATGGTTTCCTTCACTGGGCAGAAGCGTCCGCATTTGACGTGGTCCCGTTGGTTTCTTGTTGGCTTGGTTGCCCTGGCCCAGTCGGACTTGCTTCTTCCAAACAGGCGGCTCAGACAGATGGCAAAGAGCACTCTGCCTAGGTCTTCTGCTACAAGGTTCACGGTTTCAAGTCTGCCATTCAAGGCTTTGATCCATTTCAGGTGGTGTGTGTGCCAGGTGTAACATCATGGTGTACTCTCGTTGTGTTCCATGTGGCTGTGCAGGCTTCCCAGCACCGTTTATGGTAGAGGCTCTCCTTTCTCCGCTGTCTCCTCTTGGCTCCCTGGTCGAAAATGGGCTGTCCATGTACGTTTGAGTTGGGCTCTGGGTTCTCGATTCTGTTGCATGGGCCTGTGTGCCTGTTTTGGGGCCCAGACTGTGCCGTCTCGGTACCTAGTGCTTCGTCCTATATGTTGAAATCGGAAAGTGTGCCACGTCCTGCTTTTTTCGTTTTCCTGAGGATTCCTTTGCCTAGTCAGGGTCTCTTGTTGCTGGCTAGAAACTTTAGGATTCCCTCTTCTGTTTCTGTGGGAAACATTGCTGCAACTTTGACTGGGATTGCATGGAATCCAGAGGTTCCTTGCTCTGGTAGGGACGTTTCCAGTGTGTTGCTGCTTCCACTCCTAGATCCTGGAATCTCCTTCTTTCTCCTTGTGTCTTCTTGAATTTCTTTCCCCCAACGTTTGTTAGTTTTCCATTGCCATGGCTTTCACCTGTTTTGCTAAGTTTCTTCATAGAGATCTCATCCTTCTCACTGGCATGCAGTTTTTCACTTTTTCTTTTCAGCTTCAGTTTCTCTATGCTTTGCAACTTTGAATCGGTTTTGTTCTGGCAGAAGTGCATCGCTGAGCTCACATCTGCTGGCAATGCTCCTGTCTTTGCTGTGGAAGTCTGGCCCTGTCTAACGTCCCTTCCCATCTGCCTCTACACTACCTCGGACGCCTGCCCCAGAAGGCCTGAAGCGGTGGTGAGCAGGCTCACCCGAGGGTCCACCCGGCCCACCCCGGGCCACCGACCCAGAAGGTGCGGACCTCACCGCTGCACCACCGGCCGGCCCCTTTCATGTTCCGTTGGCAACCTGCAGTTGAGGGCAATGGGACTTGAATATGCTACTTGAGCCCAACTCTGGCACTGTGTAGATGAGGCCAGGTTGTTTTTCGGGTCCACTGCGATGTCAGAGGATTTGTCAGAATCGTGTCTCTGCTGTCCCGGCAAGCTTCACGGACACACGGTTTCCTGGCCCGCTTGGAGCAGTCTCATAACTCACCCTTCCCACTTAGCCCAGCCTTGACCTTCGCTGCCGTCTTTTGGCTTGTGAATTTCTCTGCCTTTCAAACGTTCCAGCAGAGTCTGTCTAAAGACGGACATCATCTTTCATTGTGGATTATCCAGGGGTGATTTCTGTTCGCCTTCCATTTTCTGGGACCTTTGTCTCTTTTCCATAGGAGAATCGTCATCGTATTTCTCAGCTATCCCCCTTAGACATGCTTATCAGTCCGTTCCCCTTCATTCCAAGTGATTCGTTTTGCATTTCTGGAATCACCGTATGTTCTCTAGGCCGAGGTGTGAGTGCTTTCGTGACTCTTGGTTGTTGTCTTTGAATTTGCACCGGTCACTTGAAGGAGTCTTTGCTGTCCTAGCCTGGGTCAAACTAAGCACTGGGAACACGTGGTCATCTGGGTTGGTTTGACATCCTGAGGTCAGAAACTCCAAACTCGAGGTGGTCCTGGCATCCCCCTTCACGGACACAATGTTTCCAAGACAAATTAGACGAATCTGATGAATTCCTCTCTCCAGGAAAGATATTTTTCTGTCTCCTTTCCGGATTTGGGAAGTTTCGAACTTCACCCCTGATCCTGGAACGTTCCCCCAGGTGCCGTCTAGATACGGGCTTCCTTTATTACTATAGGCTGTGCCATTTGTTTGCCTTACATCCTCAGCCCAGGCCTGTTTATTTTTCTTGAAACAGAATTGTAATGTTCTCATTTTCAGCCCATTTCCTTACATGTGGTGTCAAAACACATAATCCATAATCCTTCTACGGCAAGAGGTAGGGGGAGAGAATTTCGATGGAGGCAAACTGAGCACACTAGCCTGGGAGGGCCGCCTTCACGAAGGAACGAAGGCCTGTGGAAAAGGGTGCTTTTCAGCACCCTTGTAGAGCACTTCCAAACAAAGAGACATAGGCCAAGCGTGACAGGGCTCCATTCCTTCAAGGCTTCCAAGACATGTCTTGGGACACATTAGCATGTACCCAGTGGGCCCCCGTGACGCCAGAGCTATGGAAAGTGAGACTGATCTGCAAAGAATGCCAGGGGCCTAGGAAAGGAGGCATCGAGTCTTCTCTTCAACGTCCTCAAGACCTCATTCTTGACTTTGGCTTATGCTTAAGGCAGAAGGACCACGTAGGTCTGATAAGGCCCAAGTCCGGCCTCTTGCTTCCAATCAAGTTGCAAGCTTGAATCAGCATGGCCTCCCCATAGACTTGAATAGATGACAACGTTCTCCTCTCGGGGCTTGTCCGTCTATTCTCGCTTCTTGCCAAGGATCCCTTTCTTACCCCTCGAATCAGCGTCTGTTTTATGCCTTCCAGTTTCTGTGTCCGCTTTCTGTTTCTCAAAGCTGTTTCTGGGTATCCCTCCCTTTAATAGCCTAGCCTAGGCCAATCCTCGGTCTGTAACCGTGTGGCCATCTTGGCGGACATGATCCTCGTGATGTCATAAACAACCTCAAAATTCGAAGTTGTCCTGACAACCTGCGTGCACACAGAGTTTCAGAGCCATCTCAGGCCAGTCTGACTCCTCACCCTTTCCAGGTAGGATAGTTTTCCTTTTTCTCGATTTCTTGTCGGTTTCTGCCTTGCCCCTCGAACTTTGGAAGGCCTGCTACATTCTCTCTAGACACTGGTTTCTGTCCTGTAAGATTATCCTGGGTTTTACCTCTTACATTTTATGTAGATGGCCAAGTGGGTGGACGTTCCCCAGAGAAAGTCCTGGACTCCCTCCCAGGTTGAAGTTGCCCGGGCAATCCTCTGATGCGCAATGATCGTGTCATCTCCTAGCACTCTGCCGATTCCACCTAGGCAGGTCCCATGTTTTCCTTCCTGCTTCCTTTGGGGAAGTGTACCAGATGCGTTCATGGATTGTAAAAGCCTCACGGTTCTTTTTCTGGTGCGTATTAGAAGGTGACCTCACCATTGCTACTCAGTTTATGATCCCTGTCCGCACCGTACCATGAAATCTATATTTCCTAACACTGCTAATGTGATCTGCACCCGTGATGTGAAACAGTGAGGCCTGGGCCGGCCAAGCGGAACGTGGGCGCTTACGCGCTCCGCCACGGGGCCGGCCCTGAATTGGACTTTTGGACCAACCTTTTGCCTGAGCTTGGGAACACGTGGGCCTGTTTGGATTATTCGTGAAGGTGATTAGTAGTAACATCCTGGACGGTAAGCTTTTCCGTTGGTGCATGGGTTTAGCAGGCAGCATGTTCTGTGGGTAGCATTGCTCTTCATCTATTTGGAATGGTCTACCTTTCTGTAGCATCAGTACGCATTTTGAGGTGATTTTCCAGCCTTGGAAGTTCACCTTCTCTAATCTCTTTCAGCCCCAAAGCTTTGTGCCGTCATTCTGGACCCCATTTTGGATTTTTTGCTTTTAGGTGAATTTATTGCCACAAGCCTGCATTAGAACATCCTATATCTTTCCGATTTGCATCCTCATCGATGTAGACTTCCGTGTAGCTTACATCATCTTCCCCTGCGTAAGCCTAATAGCAGGCCCTCACTACACACTTGTGCCTCATCATCTGTTTCACCCTCTCACACCTCCCCGCTTTGTCTCTGGGAACCCCCAATCAAATGTCCCGTGCCACCTGTTCCTGAGCGCTTGTTTTTGCTTCTCCTCTTAAGTGAGGTCCTACGGTACTTGCCTTGCTCCCTGGGGCTTGTTTCACTTCCCTAAAACCCTCACAGCCATTCTGGTGGTCACAAATGGCTGGATTGCATCCTTGGTTCCGGCTGACTGGTATGCCATTGCGTGGCTATAGCCCATCTTCCTTCTGCACTGGTCCCTTGCTGGGCTCCAGGGAGGCTTCCAAGTCTTGGGTAGTGGGAGCGACGCTGTGGTGAACTCAGCGGTGCACATGTCTTTATGCAGGAGTGTTTCCGAGTTCTTTGGATCAACACGCCGCAGAGGAATAGCTGGATCATATGGGACATGGATTCTTCAAGTTCTGAGGCAGTTCCACACCGCTTGGCGTAGTGGCTGCACCGGTCTGCACTCCCACCAACGGTGCAGGAGGCTTCCGTTCTCTCCACCTCCTCTCTGACACTTGTGGCTTCCTGTCTGCTTCCTTATAGCCATTCTGACCATAGTGAGCTGCTGTGCCCTTGCAGTTTGCATTTGCATTGGCCTGAGACTTAATGACGGTGAACAAGTGTTCATGCACCCGTTGGCCCTCTTTCGATCTTCTTGGCAGAAATCTCTGTTTCCATCTTCTGCCCAGGTTTTCATTGGCTTGTTGTTTTTTTTTTCTTCTGGGGACGTGCGAGTTGATTGCATCTTTGGGCTTTCCACCCCTTGTCCGATGTGTGGTTTGCAAACATCCTCCCCCAGTCGTTGTGCTATCTTTGCATTCAGTCGATGGTTTCCTTCACTGGGCAGAAGCGTCCGCATTTGACGTGGTCCCGTTGGTTTCTTGTTGGCTTGGTTGCCCTGGCCCAGTCGGACTTGCTTCTTCCAAACAGGCGGCTCAGACAGATGGCAAAGAGCACTCTGCCTAGGTCTTCTGCTACAAGGTTCACGGTTTCAAGTCTGCCATTCAAGGCTTTGATCCATTTCAGGTGGTGTGTGTGCCAGGTGTAACATCATGGTGTACTCTCGTTGTGTTCCATGTGGCTGTGCAGGCTTCCCAGCACCGTTTATGGTAGAGGCTCTCCTTTCTCCGCTGTCTCCTCTTGGCTCCCTGGTCGAAAATGGGCTGTCCATGTACGTTTGAGTTGGGCTCTGGGTTCTCGATTCTGTTGCATGGGCCTGTGTGCCTGTTTTGGGGCCCAGACTGTGCCGTCTCGGTACCTAGTGCTTCGTCCTATATGTTGAAATCGGAAAGTGTGCCACGTCCTGCTTTTTTCGTTTTCCTGAGGATTCCTTTGCCTAGTCAGGGTCTCTTGTTGCTGGCTAGAAACTTTAGGATTCCCTCTTCTGTTTCTGTGGGAAACATTGCTGCAACTTTGACTGGGATTGCATGGAATCCAGAGGTTCCTTGCTCTGGTAGGGACGTTTCCAGTGTGTTGCTGCTTCCACTCCTAGATCCTGGAATCTCCTTCTTTCTCCTTGTGTCTTCTTGAATTTCTTTCCCCCAACGTTTGTTAGTTTTCCATTGCCATGGCTTTCACCTGTTTTGCTAAGTTTCTTCATAGAGATCTCATCCTTCTCACTGGCATGCAGTTTTTCACTTTTTCTTTTCAGCTTCAGTTTCTCTATGCTTTGCAACTTTGAATCGGTTTTGTTCTGGCAGAAGTGCATCGCTGAGCTCACATCTGCTGGCAATGCTCCTGTCTTTGCTGTGGAAGTCTGGCCCTGTCTAACGTCCCTTCCCATCTGCCTCTACACTACCTCGGACGCCTGCCCCAGAAGGCCTGAAGCGGTGGTGAGCAGGCTCACCCGAGGGTCCACCCGGCCCACCCCGGGCCACCGACCCAGAAGGTGCGGACCTCACCGCTGCACCACCGGCCGGCCCCTTTCATGTTCCGTTGGCAACCTGCAGTTGAGGGCAATGGGACTTGAATATGCTACTTGAGCCCAACTCTGGCACTGTGTAGATGAGGCCAGGTTGTTTTTCGGGTCCACTGCGATGTCAGAGGATTTGTCAGAATCGTGTCTCTGCTGTCCCGGCAAGCTTCACGGACACACGGTTTCCTGGCCCGCTTGGAGCAGTCTCATAACTCACCCTTCCCACTTAGCCCAGCCTTGACCTTCGCTGCCGTCTTTTGGCTTGTGAATTTCTCTGCCTTTCAAACGTTCCAGCAGAGTCTGTCTAAAGACGGACATCATCTTTCATTGTGGATTATCCAGGTGTGATTTCTGTTCGCCTTCCATTTTCTGGGACCTTTGTCTCTTTTCCATAGGAGAATCGTCATCGTATTTCTCAGCTATCCCCCTTAGACATGCTTATCAGTCCGTTCCCCTTCATTCCAAGTGATTCGTTTTGCATTTCTGGAATCACCGTATGTTCTCTAGGCCGAGGTGTGAGTGCTTTCGTGACTCTTGGTTGTTGTCTTTGAATTTGCACCGGTCACTTGAAGGAGTCTTTGCTGTCCTAGCCTGGGTCAAACTAAGCACTGGGAACACGTGGTCATCTGGGTTGGTTTGACATCCTGAGGTCAGAAACTCCAAACTCGAGGTGGTCCTGGCATCCCCCTTCACGGACACAATGTTTCCAAGACAAATTAGACGAATCTGATGAATTCCTCTCTCCAGGAAAGATATTTTTCTGTCTCCTTTCCGGATTTGGGAAGTTTCGAACTTCACCCCTGATCCTGGAACGTTCCCCCAGGTGCCGTCTAGATACGGGCTTCCTTTATTACTATAGGCTGTGCCATTTGTTTGCCTTACATCCTCAGCCCAGGCCTGTTTATTTTTCTTGAAACAGAATTGTAATGTTCTCATTTTCAGCCCACTTCCTTACATGTGGTGTCAAAACACATAATCCATAATCCTTCTACGGCAAGAGGTAGGGGGAGAGAATTTCGATGGAGGCAAACTGAGCACACTAGCCTGGGAGGGCCGCCTTCACGAAGGAACGAAGGCCTGTGGAAAAGGGTGCTTTTCAGCACCCTTGTAGAGCACTTCCAAACAAAGAGACATAGGCCAAGCGTGACAGGGCTCCATTCCTTCAAGGCTTCCAAGACATGTCTTGGGACACATTAGCATGTACCCAGTGGGCCCCCGTGACGCCAGAGCTATGGAAAGTGAGACTGATCTGCAAAGAATGCCAGGGGCCTAGGAAAGGAGGCATCGAGTCTTCTCTTCAACGTCCTCAAGACCTCATTCTTGACTTTGGCTTATGCTTAAGGCAGAAGGACCACGTAGGTCTGATAAGGCCCAAGTCCGGCCTCTTGCTTCCAATCAAGTTGCAAGCTTGAATCAGCATGGCCTCCCCATAGACTTGAATAGATGACAACGTTCTCCTCTCGGGGCTTGTCCGTCTATTCTCGCTTCTTGCCAAGGATCCCTTTCTTACCCCTCGAATCAGCGTCTGTTTTATGCCTTCCAGTTTCTGTGTCCGCTTTCTGTTTCTCAAAGCTGTTTCTGGGTATCCCTCCCTTTAATAGCCTAGCCTAGGCCAATCCTCGGTCTGTAACCGTGTGGCCATCTTGGCGGACATGATCCTCGTGATGTCATAAACAACCTCAAAATTCGAAGTTGTCCTGACAACCTGCGTGCACACAGAGTTTCAGAGCCATCTCAGGCCAGTCTGACTCCTCACCCTTTCCAGGTAGGATAGTTTTCCTTTTTCTCGATTTCTTGTCGGTTTCTGCCTTGCCCCTCGAACTTTGGAAGGCCTGCTACATTCTCTCTAGACACTGGTTTCTGTCCTGTAAGATTATCCTGGGTTTTACCTCTTACATTTTATGTAGATGGCCAAGTGGGTGGACGTTCCCCAGAGAAAGTCCTGGACTCCCTCCCAGGTTGAAGTTGCCCGGGCAATCCTCTGATGCGCAATGATCGTGTCATCTCCTAGCACTCTGCCGATTCCACCTAGGCAGGTCCCATGTTTTCCTTCCTGCTTCCTTTGGGGAAGTGTACCAGATGCGTTCATGGATTGTAAAAGCCTCACGGTTCTTTTTCTGGTGCGTATTAGAAGGTGACCTCACCATTGCTACTCAGTTTATGATCCCTGTCCGCACCGTACCATGAAATCTATATTTCCTAACACTGCTAATGTGATCTGCACCCGTGATGTGAAACAGTGAGGCCTGGGCCGGCCAAGCGGAACGTGGGCGCTTACGCGCTCCGCCACGGGGCCGGCCCTGAATTGGACTTTTGGACCAACCTTTTGCCTGAGCTTGGGAACACGTGGGCCTGTTTGGATTATTCGTGAAGGTGATTAGTAGTAACATCCTGGACGGTAAGCTTTTCCGTTGGTGCATGGGTTTAGCAGGCAGCATGTTCTGTGGGTAGCATTGCTCTTCATCTATTTGGAATGGTCTACCTTTCTGTAGCATCAGTACGCATTTTGAGGTGATTTTCCAGCCTTGGAAGTTCACCTTCTCTAATCTCTTTCAGCCCCAAAGCTTTGTGCCGTCATTCTGGACCCCATTTTGGATTTTTTGCTTTTAGGTGAATTTATTGCCACAAGCCTGCATTAGAACATCCTATATCTTTCCGATTTGCATCCTCATCGATGTAGACTTCCGTGTAGCTTACATCATCTTCCCCTGCGTAAGCCTAATAGCAGGCCCTCACCACACACTTGTGCCTCATCATCTGTTTCACCCTCTCACACCTCCCCGCTTTGTCTCTGGGAACCCCCAATCAAATGTCCCGTGCCACCTGTTCCTGAGCGCTTGTTTTTGCTTCTCCTCTTAAGTGAGGTCCTACGGTACTTGCCTTGCTCCCTGGGGCTTGTTTCACTTCCCTAAAACCCTCACAGCCATTCTGGTGGTCACAAATGGCTGGATTGCATCCTTGGTTCCGGCTGACTGGTATGCCATTGCGTGGCTATAGCCCATCTTCCTTCTGCACTGGTCCCTTGCTGGGCTCCAGGGAGGCTTCCAAGTCTTGGGTAGTGGGAGCGACGCTGTGGTGAACTCAGCGGTGCACATGTCTTTATGCAGGAGTGTTTCCGAGTTCTTTGGATCAACACGCCGCAGAGGAATAGCTGGATCATATGGGACATGGATTCTTCAAGTTCTGAGGCAGTTCCACACCGCTTGGCGTAGTGGCTGCACCGGTCTGCACTCCCACCAACGGTGCAGGAGGCTTCCGTTCTCTCCACCTCCTCTCTGACACTTGTGGCTTCCTGTCTGCTTCCTTATAGCCATTCTGACCATAGTGAGCTGCTGTGCCCTTGCAGTTTGCATTTGCATTGGCCTGAGACTTAATGACGGTGAACAAGTGTTCATGCACCCGTTGGCCCTCTTTCGATCTTCTTGGCAGAAATCTCTGTTTCCATCTTCTGCCCAGGTTTTCATTGGCTTGTTGTTTTTTTTTTCTTCTGGGGACGTGCGAGTTGATTGCATCTTTGGGCTTTCCACCCCTTGTCCGATGTGTGGTTTGCAAACATCCTCCCCCAGTCGTTGTGCTATCTTTGCATTCAGTCGATGGTTTCCTTCACTGGGCAGAAGCGTCCGCATTTGACGTGGTCCCGTTGGTTTCTTGTTGGCTTGGTTGCCCTGGCCCAGTCGGACTTGCTTCTTCCAAACAGGCGGCTCAGACAGATGGCAAAGAGCACTCTGCCTAGGTCTTCTGCTACAAGGTTCACGGTTTCAAGTCTGCCATTCAAGGCTTTGATCCATTTCAGGTGGTGTGTGTGCCAGGTGTAACATCATGGTGTACTCTCGTTGTGTTCCATGTGGCTGTGCAGGCTTCCCAGCACCGTTTATGGTAGAGGCTCTCCTTTCTCCGCTGTCTCCTCTTGGCTCCCTGGTCGAAAATGGGCTGTCCATGTACGTTTGAGTTGGGCTCTGGGTTCTCGATTCTGTTGCATGGGCCTGTGTGCCTGTTTTGGGGCCCAGACTGTGCCGTCTCGGTACCTAGTGCTTCGTCCTATATGTTGAAATCGGAAAGTGTGCCACGTCCTGCTTTTTTCGTTTTCCTGAGGATTCCTTTGCCTAGTCAGGGTCTCTTGTTGCTGGCTAGAAACTTTAGGATTCCCTCTTCTGTTTCTGTGGGAAACATTGCTGCAACTTTGACTGGGATTGCATGGAATCCAGAGGTTCCTTGCTCTGGTAGGGACGTTTCCAGTGTGTTGCTGCTTCCACTCCTAGATCCTGGAATCTCCTTCTTTCTCCTTGTGTCTTCTTGAATTTCTTTCCCCCAACGTTTGTTAGTTTTCCATTGCCATGGCTTTCACCTGTTTTGCTAAGTTTCTTCATAGAGATCTCATCCTTCTCACTGGCATGCAGTTTTTCACTTTTTCTTTTCAGCTTCAGTTTCTCTATGCTTTGCAACTTTGAATCGGTTTTGTTCTGGCAGAAGTGCATCGCTGAGCTCACATCTGCTGGCAATGCTCCTGTCTTTGCTGTGGAAGTCTGGCCCTGTCTAACGTCCCTTCCCATCTGCCTCTACACTACCTCGGACGCCTGCCCCAGAAGGCCTGAAGCGGTGGTGAGCAGGCTCACCCGAGGGTCCACCCGGCCCACCCCGGGCCACCGACCCAGAAGGTGCGGACCTCACCGCTGCACCACCGGCCGGCCCCTTTCATGTTCCGTTGGCAACCTGCAGTTGAGGGCAATGGGACTTGAATATGCTACTTGAGCCCAACTCTGGCACTGTGTAGATGAGGCCAGGTTGTTTTTCGGGTCCACTGCGATGTCAGAGGATTTGTCAGAATCGTGTCTCTGCTGTCCCGGCAAGCTTCACGGACACACGGTTTCCTGGCCCGCTTGGAGCAGTCTCATAACTCACCCTTCCCACTTAGCCCAGCCTTGACCTTCGCTGCCGTCTTTTGGCTTGTGAATTTCTCTGCCTTTCAAACGTTCCAGCAGAGTCTGTCTAAAGACGGACATCATCTTTCATTGTGGATTATCCAGGTGTGATTTCTGTTCGCCTTCCATTTTCTGGGACCTTTGTCTCTTTTCCATAGGAGAATCGTCATCGTATTTCTCAGCTATCCCCCTTAGACATGCTTATCAGTCCGTTCCCCTTCATTCCAAGTGATTCGTTTTGCATTTCTGGAATCACCGTATGTTCTCTAGGCCGAGGTGTGAGTGCTTTCGTGACTCTTGGTTGTTGTCTTTGAATTTGCACCGGTCACTTGAAGGAGTCTTTGCTGTCCTAGCCTGGGTCAAACTAAGCACTGGGAACACGTGGTCATCTGGGTTGGTTTGACATCCTGAGGTCAGAAACTCCAAACTCGAGGTGGTCCTGGCATCCCCCTTCACGGACACAATGTTTCCAAGACAAATTAGACGAATCTGATGAATTCCTCTCTCCAGGAAAGATATTTTTCTGTCTCCTTTCCGGATTTGGGAAGTTTCGAACTTCACCCCTGATCCTGGAACGTTCCCCCAGGTGCCGTCTAGATACGGGCTTCCTTTATTACTATAGGCTGTGCCATTTGTTTGCCTTACATCCTCAGCCCAGGCCTGTTTATTTTTCTTGAAACAGAATTGTAATGTTCTCATTTTCAGCCCACTTCCTTACATGTGGTGTCAAAACACATAATCCATAATCCTTCTACGGCAAGAGGTAGGGGGAGAGAATTTCGATGGAGGCAAACTGAGCACACTAGCCTGGGAGGGCCGCCTTCACGAAGGAACGAAGGCCTGTGGAAAAGGGTGCTTTTCAGCACCCTTGTAGAGCACTTCCAAACAAAGAGACATAGGCCAAGCGTGACAGGGCTCCATTCCTTCAAGGCTTCCAAGACATGTCTTGGGACACATTAGCATGTACCCAGTGGGCCCCCGTGACGCCAGAGCTATGGAAAGTGAGACTGATCTGCAAAGAATGCCAGGGGCCTAGGAAAGGAGGCATCGAGTCTTCTCTTCAACGTCCTCAAGACCTCATTCTTGACTTTGGCTTATGCTTAAGGCAGAAGGACCACGTAGGTCTGATAAGGCCCAAGTCCGGCCTCTTGCTTCCAATCAAGTTGCAAGCTTGAATCAGCATGGCCTCCCCATAGACTTGAATAGATGACAACGTTCTCCTCTCGGGGCTTGTCCGTCTATTCTCGCTTCTTGCCAAGGATCCCTTTCTTACCCCTCGAATCAGCGTCTGTTTTATGCCTTCCAGTTTCTGTGTCCGCTTTCTGTTTCTCAAAGCTGTTTCTGGGTATCCCTCCCTTTAATAGCCTAGCCTAGGCCAATCCTCGGTCTGTAACCGTGTGGCCATCTTGGCGGACATGATCCTCGTGATGTCATAAACAACCTCAAAATTCGAAGTTGTCCTGACAACCTGCGTGCACACAGAGTTTCAGAGCCATCTCAGGCCAGTCTGACTCCTCACCCTTTCCAGGTAGGATAGTTTTCCTTTTTCTCGATTTCTTGTCGGTTTCTGCCTTGCCCCTCGAACTTTGGAAGGCCTGCTACATTCTCTCTAGACACTGGTTTCTGTCCTGTAAGATTATCCTGGGTTTTACCTCTTACATTTTATGTAGATGGCCAAGTGGGTGGACGTTCCCCAGAGAAAGTCCTGGACTCCCTCCCAGGTTGAAGTTGCCCGGGCAATCCTCTGATGCGCAATGATCGTGTCATCTCCTAGCACTCTGCCGATTCCACCTAGGCAGGTCCCATGTTTTCCTTCCTGCTTCCTTTGGGGAAGTGTACCAGATGCGTTCATGGATTGTAAAAGCCTCACGGTTCTTTTTCTGGTGCGTATTAGAAGGTGACCTCACCATTGCTACTCAGTTTATGATCCCTGTCCGCACCGTACCATGAAATCTATATTTCCTAACACTGCTAATGTGATCTGCACCCGTGATGTGAAACAGTGAGGCCTGGGCCGGCCAAGCGGAACGTGGGCGCTTACGCGCTCCGCCACGGGGCCGGCCCTGAATTGGACTTTTGGACCAACCTTTTGCCTGAGCTTGGGAACACGTGGGCCTGTTTGGATTATTCGTGAAGGTGATTAGTAGTAACATCCTGGACGGTAAGCTTTTCCGTTGGTGCATGGGTTTAGCAGGCAGCATGTTCTGTGGGTAGCATTGCTCTTCATCTATTTGGAATGGTCTACCTTTCTGTAGCATCAGTACGCATTTTGAGGTGATTTTCCAGCCTTGGAAGTTCACCTTCTCTAATCTCTTTCAGCCCCAAAGCTTTGTGCCGTCATTCTGGACCCCATTTTGGATTTTTTGCTTTTAGGTGAATTTATTGCCACAAGCCTGCATTAGAACATCCTATATCTTTCCGATTTGCATCCTCATCGATGTAGACTTCCGTGTAGCTTACATCATCTTCCCCTGCGTAAGCCTAATAGCAGGCCCTCACCACACACTTGTGCCTCATCATCTGTTTCACCCTCTCACACCTCCCCGCTTTGTCTCTGGGAACCCCCAATCAAATGTCCCGTGCCACCTGTTCCTGAGCGCTTGTTTTTGCTTCTCCTCTTAAGTGAGGTCCTACGGTACTTGCCTTGCTCCCTGGGGCTTGTTTCACTTCCCTAAAACCCTCACAGCCATTCTGGTGGTCACAAATGGCTGGATTGCATCCTTGGTTCCGGCTGACTGGTATGCCATTGCGTGGCTATAGCCCATCTTCCTTCTGCACTGGTCCCTTGCTGGGCTCCAGGGAGGCTTCCAAGTCTTGGGTAGTGGGAGCGACGCTGTGGTGAACTCAGCGGTGCACATGTCTTTATGCAGGAGTGTTTCCGAGTTCTTTGGATCAACACGCCGCAGAGGAATAGCTGGATCATATGGGACATGGATTCTTCAAGTTCTGAGGCAGTTCCACACCGCTTGGCGTAGTGGCTGCACCGGTCTGCACTCCCACCAACGGTGCAGGAGGCTTCCGTTCTCTCCACCTCCTCTCTGACACTTGTGGCTTCCTGTCTGCTTCCTTATAGCCATTCTGACCATAGTGAGCTGCTGTGCCCTTGCAGTTTGCATTTGCATTGGCCTGAGACTTAATGACGGTGAACAAGTGTTCATGCACCCGTTGGCCCTCTTTCGATCTTCTTGGCAGAAATCTCTGTTTCCATCTTCTGCCCAGGTTTTCATTGGCTTGTTGTTTTTTTTTTCTTCTGGGGACGTGCGAGTTGATTGCATCTTTGGGCTTTCCACCCCTTGTCCGATGTGTGGTTTGCAAACATCCTCCCCCAGTCGTTGTGCTATCTTTGCATTCAGTCGATGGTTTCCTTCACTGGGCAGAAGCGTCCGCATTTGACGTGGTCCCGTTGGTTTCTTGTTGGCTTGGTTGCCCTGGCACAGTCGGACTTGCTTCTTCCAAACAGGCGGCTCAGACAGATGGCAAAGAGCACTCTGCCTAGGTCTTCTGCTACAAGGTTCACGGTTTCAAGTCTGCCATTCAAGGCTTTGATCCATTTCAGGTGGTGTGTGTGCCAGGTGTAACATCATGGTGTACTCTCGTTGTGTTCCATGTGGCTGTGCAGGCTTCCCAGCACCGTTTATGGTAGAGGCTCTCCTTTCTCCGCTGTCTCCTCTTGGCTCCCTGGTCGAAAATGGGCTGTCCATGTACGTTTGAGTTGGGCTCTGGGTTCTCGATTCTGTTGCATGGGCCTGTGTGCCTGTTTTGGGGCCCAGACTGTGCCGTCTCGGTACCTAGTGCTTCGTCCTATATGTTGAAATCGGAAAGTGTGCCACGTCCTGCTTTTTTCGTTTTCCTGAGGATTCCTTTGCCTAGTCAGGGTCTCTTGTTGCTGGCTAGAAACTTTAGGATTCCCTCTTCTGTTTCTGTGGGAAACATTGCTGCAACTTTGACTGGGATTGCATGGAATCCAGAGGTTCCTTGCTCTGGTAGGGACGTTTCCAGTGTGTTGCTGCTTCCACTCCTAGATCCTGGAATCTCCTTCTTTCTCCTTGTGTCTTCTTGAATTTCTTTCCCCCAACGTTTGTTAGTTTTCCATTGCCATGGCTTTCACCTGTTTTGCTAAGTTTCTTCATAGAGATCTCATCCTTCTCACTGGCATGCAGTTTTTCACTTTTTCTTTTCAGCTTCAGTTTCTCTATGCTTTGCAACTTTGAATCGGTTTTGTTCTGGCAGAAGTGCATCGCTGAGCTCACATCTGCTGGCAATGCTCCTGTCTTTGCTGTGGAAGTCTGGCCCTGTCTAACGTCCCTTCCCATCTGCCTCTACACTACCTCGGACGCCTGCCCCAGAAGGCCTGAAGCGGTGGTGAGCAGGCTCACCCGAGGGTCCACCCGGCCCACCCCGGGCCACCGACCCAGAAGGTGCGGACCTCACCGCTGCACCACCGGCCGGCCCCTTTCATGTTCCGTTGGCAACCTGCAGTTGAGGGCAATGGGACTTGAATATGCTACTTGAGCCCAACTCTGGCACTGTGTAGATGAGGCCAGGTTGTTTTTCGGGTCCACTGCGATGTCAGAGGATTTGTCAGAATCGTGTCTCTGCTGTCCCGGCAAGCTTCACGGACACACGGTTTCCTGGCCCGCTTGGAGCAGTCTCATAACTCACCCTTCCCACTTAGCCCAGCCTTGACCTTCGCTGCCGTCTTTTGGCTTGTGAATTTCTCTGCCTTTCAAACGTTCCAGCAGAGTCTGTCTAAAGACGGACATCATCTTTCATTGTGGATTATCCAGGTGTGATTTCTGTTCGCCTTCCATTTTCTGGGACCTTTGTCTCTTTTCCATAGGAGAATCGTCATCGTATTTCTCAGCTATCCCCCTTAGACATGCTTATCAGTCCGTTCCCCTTCATTCCAAGTGATTCGTTTTGCATTTCTGGAATCACCGTATGTTCTCTAGGCCGAGGTGTGAGTGCTTTCGTGACTCTTGGTTGTTGTCTTTGAATTTGCACCGGTCACTTGAAGGAGTCTTTGCTGTCCTAGCCTGGGTCAAACTAAGCACTGGGAACACGTGGTCATCTGGGTTGGTTTGACATCCTGAGGTCAGAAACTCCAAACTCGAGGTGGTCCTGGCATCCCCCTTCACGGACACAATGTTTCCAAGACAAATTAGACGAATCTGATGAATTCCTCTCTCCAGGAAAGATATTTTTCTGTCTCCTTTCCGGATTTGGGAAGTTTCGAACTTCACCCCTGATCCTGGAACGTTCCCCCAGGTGCCGTCTAGATACGGGCTTCCTTTATTACTATAGGCTGTGCCATTTGTTTGCCTTACATCCTCAGCCCAGGCCTGTTTATTTTTCTTGAAACAGAATTGTAATGTTCTCATTTTCAGCCCACTTCCTTACATGTGGTGTCAAAACACATAATCCATAATTCTTCTACGGCAAGAGGTAGGGGGAGAGAATTTCGATGGAGGCAAACTGAGCACACTAGCCTGGGAGGGCCGCCTTCACGAAGGAACGAAGGCCTGTGGAAAAGGGTGCTTTTCAGCACCCTTGTAGAGCACTTCCAAACAAAGAGACATAGGCCAAGCGTGACAGGGCTCCATTCCTTCAAGGCTTCCAAGACATGTCTTGGGACACATTAGCATGTACCCAGTGGGCCCCCGTGACGCCAGAGCTATGGAAAGTGAGACTGATCTGCAAAGAATGCCAGGGGCCTAGGAAAGGAGGCATCGAGTCTTCTCTTCAACGTCCTCAAGACCTCATTCTTGACTTTGGCTTATGCTTAAGGCAGAAGGACCACGTAGGTCTGATAAGGCCCAAGTCCGGCCTCTTGCTTCCAATCAAGTTGCAAGCTTGAATCAGCATGGCCTCCCCATAGACTTGAATAGATGACAACGTTCTCCTCTCGGGGCTTGTCCGTCTATTCTCGCTTCTTGCCAAGGATCCCTTTCTTACCCCTCGAATCAGCGTCTGTTTTATGCCTTCCAGTTTCTGTGTCCGCTTTCTGTTTCTCAAAGCTGTTTCTGGGTATCCCTCCCTTTAATAGCCTAGCCTAGGCCAATCCTCGGTCTGTAACCGTGTGGCCATCTTGGCGGACATGATCCTCGTGATGTCATAAACAACCTCAAAATTCGAAGTTGTCCTGACAACCTGCGTGCACACAGAGTTTCAGAGCCATCTCAGGCCAGTCTGACTCCTCACCCTTTCCAGGTAGGATAGTTTTCCTTTTTCTCGATTTCTTGTCGGTTTCTGCCTTGCCCCTCGAACTTTGGAAGGCCTGCTACATTCTCTCTAGACACTGGTTTCTGTCCTGTAAGATTATCCTGGGTTTTACCTCTTACATTTTATGTAGATGGCCAAGTGGGTGGACGTTCCCCAGAGAAAGTCCTGGACTCCCTCCCAGGTTGAAGTTGCCCGGGCAATCCTCTGATGCGCAATGATCGTGTCATCTCCTAGCACTCTGCCGATTCCACCTAGGCAGGTCCCATGTTTTCCTTCCTGCTTCCTTTGGGGAAGTGTACCAGATGCGTTCATGGATTGTAAAAGCCTCACGGTTCTTTTTCTGGTGCGTATTAGAAGGTGACCTCACCATTGCTACTCAGTTTATGATCCCTGTCCGCACCGTACCATGAAATCTATATTTCCTAACACTGCTAATGTGATCTGCACCCGTGATGTGAAACAGTGAGGCCTGGGCCGGCCAAGCGGAACGTGGGCGCTTACGCGCTCCGCCACGGGGCCGGCCCTGAATTGGACTTTTGGACCAACCTTTTGCCTGAGCTTGGGAACACGTGGGCCTGTTTGGATTATTCGTGAAGGTGATTAGTAGTAACATCCTGGACGGTAAGCTTTTCCGTTGGTGCATGGGTTTAGCAGGCAGCATGTTCTGTGGGTAGCATTGCTCTTCATCTATTTGGAATGGTCTACCTTTCTGTAGCATCAGTACGCATTTTGAGGTGATTTTCCAGCCTTGGAAGTTCACCTTCTCTAATCTCTTTCAGCCCCAAAGCTTTGTGCCGTCATTCTGGACCCCATTTTGGATTTTTTGCTTTTAGGTGAATTTATTGCCACAAGCCTGCATTAGAACATCCTATATCTTTCCGATTTGCATCCTCATCGATGTAGACTTCCGTGTAGCTTACATCATCTTCCCCTGCGTAAGCCTAATAGCAGGCCCTCACCACACACTTGTGCCTCATCATCTGTTTCACCCTCTCACACCTCCCCGCTTTGTCTCTGGGAACCCCCAATCAAATGTCCCGTGCCACCTGTTCCTGAGCGCTTGTTTTTGCTTCTCCTCTTAAGTGAGGTCCTACGGTACTTGCCTTGCTCCCTGGGGCTTGTTTCACTTCCCTAAAACCCTCACAGCCATTCTGGTGGTCACAAATGGCTGGATTGCATCCTTGGTTCCGGCTGACTGGTATGCCATTGCGTGGCTATAGCCCATCTTCCTTCTGCACTGGTCCCTTGCTGGGCTCCAGGGAGGCTTCCAAGTCTTGGGTAGTGGGAGCGACGCTGTGGTGAACTCAGCGGTGCACATGTCTTTATGCAGGAGTGTTTCCGAGTTCTTTGGATCAACACGCCGCAGAGGAATAGCTGGATCATATGGGACATGGATTCTTCAAGTTCTGAGGCAGTTCCACACCGCTTGGCGTAGTGGCTGCACCGGTCTGCACTCCCACCAACGGTGCAGGAGGCTTCCGTTCTCTCCACCTCCTCTCTGACACTTGTGGCTTCCTGTCTGCTTCCTTATAGCCATTCTGACCATAGTGAGCTGCTGTGCCCTTGCAGTTTGCATTTGCATTGGCCTGAGACTTAATGACGGTGAACAAGTGTTCATGCACCCGTTGGCCCTCTTTCGATCTTCTTGGCAGAAATCTCTGTTTCCATCTTCTGCCCAGGTTTTCATTGGCTTGTTGTTTTTTTTTTCTTCTGGGGACGTGCGAGTTGATTGCATCTTTGGGCTTTCCACCCCTTGTCCGATGTGTGGTTTGCAAACATCCTCCCCCAGTCGTTGTGCTATCTTTGCATTCAGTCGATGGTTTCCTTCACTGGGCAGAAGCATCCGCATTTGACGTGGTGCCGTTGGTTTCTTGTTGGCTTGGTTGCCCTGGCCCAGTCGGACTTGCTTCTTCCAAACAGGCGGCTCAGACAGATGGCAAAGAGCACTCTGCCTAGGTCTTCTGCTACAAGGTTCACGGTTTCAAGTCTGCCATTCAAGGCTTTGATCCATTTCAGGTGGTGTGTGTGCCAGGTGTAACATCATGGTGTACTCTCGTTGTGTTCCATGTGGCTGTGCAGGCTTCCCAGCTCCGTTTATGGTAGAGGCTCTCCTTTCTCCGCTGTCTCCTCTTGGCTCCCTGGTCGAAAATGGGCTGTCCATGTACGTTTGAGTTGGGCTCTGGGTTCTCGATTCTGTTGCATGGGCCTGTGTGCCTGTTTTGGGGCCCAGACTGTGCCGTCTCGGTACCTAGTGCTTCGTCCTATATGTTGAAATCGGAAAGTGTGCCACGTCCTGCTTTTTTCGTTTTCCTGAGGATTCCTTTGCCTAGTCAGGGTCTCTTGTTGCTGGCTAGAAACTTTAGGATTCCCTCTTCTGTCTCTGTGGGAAACATTGCTGCAACTTTGACTGGGATTGCATGGAATCCAGAGGTTCCTTGCTCTGGTAGGGACGTTTCCAGT
Source organism: Equus asinus (assembly GCF_041296235.1). NCBI lineage: Eukaryota > Metazoa > Chordata > Mammalia > Perissodactyla > Equidae > Equus > Equus asinus. Next base: position 15,606,363 of record NC_091790.1, on the reverse strand, counting down.
GTGTTGCTGCTTCCACTCCTAGATCCTGGAATCTCCTTCTTTCTCCTTGTGTCTTCTTGAATTTCTTTCCCCCAACGTTTGTTAGTTTTCCATTGCCATGGCTTTCACCTGTTTTGCTAAGTTTCTTCATAGAGATCTCATCCTTCTCACTGGCATGCAGTTTTTCACTTTTTCTTTTCAGCTTCAGTTTCTCTATGCTTTGCAACTTTGAATCGGTTTTGTTCTGGCAGAAGTGCATCGCTGAGCTCACATCTGCTGGCAATGCTCCTGTCTTTGCTGTGGAAGTCTGGCCCTGTCTAACGTCCCTTCCCATCTGCCTCTACACTACCTCGGACGCCTGCCCCAGAAGGCCTGAAGCGGTGGTGAGCAGGCTCACCCGAGGGTCCACCCGGCCCACCCCGGGCCACCGACCCAGAAGGTGCGGACCTCACCGCTGCACCACCGGCCGGCCCCTTTCATGTTCCGTTGGCAACCTGCAGTTGAGGGCAATGGGACTTGAATATGCTACTTGAGCCCAACTCTGGCACTGTGTAGATGAGGCCAGGTTGTTTTTCGGGTCCACTGCGATGTCAGAGGATTTGTCAGAATCGTGTCTCTGCTGTCCCGGCAAGCTTCACGGACACACGGTTTCCTGGCCCGCTTGGAGCAGTCTCATAACTCACCCTTCCCACTTAGCCCAGCCTTGACCTTCGCTGCCGTCTTTTGGCTTGTGAATTTCTCTGCCTTTCAAACGTTCCAGCAGAGTCTGTCTAAAGACGGACATCATCTTTCATTGTGGATTATCCAGGGGTGATTTCTGTTCGCCTTCCATTTTCTGGGACCTTTGTCTCTTTTCCATAGGAGAATCGTCATTGTATTTCTCAGCTATCCCCCTTAGACATGCTTATCAGTCCGTTCCCCTTCATTCCAAGTGATTCATTTTGCATTTCTGGAATCACCGTATGTTCTCTAGGCCGAGGTGTGAGTGCTTTCGTGACTCTTGGTTGTTGTCTTTGAATTAGCACCGGTCACTTGAAGGAGTCTTTGCTGTCCTAGCCTGGGTCAAACTAAGCACTGGGAACACGTGGTCATCTGGGTTGGTTTGACATCCTGAGGTCAGAAACTCCAAACTCGAGGTGGTCCTGGCATCCCCCTTCACGGACACAATGTTTCCAAGACAAATTAGACGAATCTGATGAATTCCTCTCTCCAGGAAAGATATTTTTCTGTCTCCTTTCCGGATTTGGGAAGTTTCGAACTTCACCCCTGATCCTGGAACGTTCCCCCAGGTGCCGTCTAGATACGGGCTTCCTTTATTACTATAGGCTGTGCCATTTGTTTGCCTTACATCCTCAGCCCAGGCCTGTTTATTTTTCTTGAAACAGAATTGTAATGTTCTCATTTTCAGCCCACTTCCTTACATGTGGTGTCAAAACTCATAATCCATAATCCTTCTACGGCAAGAGGTAGGGGGAGAGAATTTCGATGGAGGCAAACTGAGCACACTAGCCTGGGAGGGCCGCCTTCACGAAGGAACGAAGGCCTGTGGAAAAGGGTGCTTTTCAGCACCCTTGTAGAGCACTTCCAAACAAAGAGACATAGGCCAAGCGTGACAGGGCTCCATTCCTTCAAGGCTTCCAAGACATGTCTTGGGACACATTAGCATGTACCCAGTGGGCCCCCGTGACGCCAGAGCTATGGAAAGTGAGACTGATCTGCAAAGAATGCCAGGGGCCTAGGAAAGGAGGCATCGAGTCTTCTCTTCAACGTCCTCAAGACCTCATTCTTGACTTTGGCTTATGCTTAAGGCAGAAGGACCACGTAGGTCTGATAAGGCCCAAGTCCGGCCTCTTGCTTCCAATCAAGTTGCAAGCTTGAATCAGCATGGCCTCCCCATAGACTTGAATAGATGACAACGTTCTCCTCTCGGGGCTTGTCCGTCTATTCTCGCTTCTTGCCAAGGATCCCTTTCTTACCCCTCGAATCAGCGTCTGTTTTATGCCTTCCAGTTTCTGTGTCCGCTTTCTGTTTCTCAAAGCTGTTTCTGGGTATCCCTCCCTTTAATAGCCTAGCCTAGGCCAATCCTCGGTCTGTAACCGTGTGGCCATCTTGGCGGACATGATCCTCGTGATGTCATAAACAACCTCAAAATTCGAAGTTGTCCTGACAACCTGCGTGCACACAGAGTTTCAGAGCCATCTCAGGCCAGTCTGACTCCTCACCCTTTCCAGGTAGGATAGTTTTCCTTTTTCTCGATTTCTTGTCGGTTTCTGCCTTGCCCCTCGAACTTTGGAAGGCCTGCTACATTCTCTCTAGACACTGGTTTCTGTCCTGTAAGATTATCCTGGGTTTTACCTCTTACATTTTATGTAGATGGCCAAGTGGGTGGACGTTCCCCAGAGAAAGTCCTGGACTCCCTCCCAGGTTGAAGTTGCCCGGGCAATCCTCTGATGCGCAATGATCGTGTCATCTCCTAGCACTCTGCCGATTCCACCTAGGCAGGTCCCATGTTTTCCTTCCTGCTTCCTTTGGGGAAGTGTACCAGATGCGTTCATGGATTGTAAAAGCCTCACGGTTCTTTTTCTGGTGCGTATTAGAAGGTGACCTCACCATTGCTACTCAGTTTATGATCCCTGTCCGCACCGTACCATGAAATCTATATTTCCTAACACTGCTAATGTGATCTGCACCCGTGATGTGAAACAGTGAGGCCTGGGCCGGCCAAGCGGAACGTGGGCGCTTACGCGCTCCGCCACGGGGCCGGCCCTGAATTGGACTTTTGGACCAACCTTTTGCCTGAGCTTGGGAACACGTGGGCCTGTTTGGATTATTCGTGAAGGTGATTAGTAGTAACATCCTGGACGGTAAGCTTTTCCGTTGGTGCATGGGTTTAGCAGGCAGCATGTTCTGTGGGTAGCATTGCTCTTCATCTATTTGGAATGGTCTACCTTTCTGTAGCATCAGTACGCATTTTGAGGTGATTTTCCAGCCTTGGAAGTTCACCTTCTCTAATCCCTTTCAGCCCCAAAGCTTTGTGCCGTCATTCTGGACCCCATTTTGGATTTTTTGCTTTTAGGTGAATTTATTGCCACAAGCCTGCATTAGAACATCCTATATCTTTCCGATTTGCATCCTCATCGATGTAGACTTCCGTGTAGCTTACATCATCTTCCCCTGCGTAAGCCTAATAGCAGGCCCTCACCACACACTTGTGCCTCATCATCTGTTTCACCCTCTCACACCTCCCCGCTTTGTCTCTGGGAACCCCCAATCAAATGTCCCGTGCCACCTGTTCCTGAGCGCTTGTTTTTGCTTCTCCTCTTAAGTGAGGTCCTACGGTACTTGCCTTGCTCCCTGGGGCTTGTTTCACTTCCCTAAAACCCTCACAGCCATTCTGGTGGTCACAAATGGCTGGATTGCATCGTTGGTTCCGGCTGACTGGTATGCCATTGCGTGGCTATAGCCCATCTTCCTTCTGCACTGGTCCCTTGCTGGGCTCCAGGGAGGCTTCCAAGTCTTGGGTAGTGGGAGCGACGCTGTGGTGAACTCAGCGGTGCACATGTCTTTATGCAGGAGTGTTTCCGAGTTCTTTGGATCAACACGCCGCAGAGGAATAGCTGGATCATATGGGACATGGATTCTTCAAGTTCTGAGGCAGTTCCACACCGCTTGGCGTAGTGGCTGCACCGGTCTGCACTCCCACCAACGGTGCAGGAGGCTTCCGTTCTCTCCACCTCCTCTCTGACACTTGTGGCTTCCTGTCTGCTTCCTTATAGCCATTCTGACCATAGTGAGCTGCTGTGCCCTTGCAGTTTGCATTTGCATTGGCCTGAGACTTAATGACGGTGAACAAGTGTTCATGCACCCGTTGGCCCTCTTTCGATCTTCTTGGCAGAAATCTCTGTTTCCATCTTCTGCCCAGGTTTTCATTGGCTTGTTGTTTTTTTTTTCTTCTGGGGACGTGCGAGTTGATTGCATCTTTGGGCTTTCCACCCCTTGTCCGATGTGTGGTTTGCAAACATCCTCCCCCAGTCGTTGTGCTATCTTTGCATTCAGTCGATGGTTTCCTTCACTGGGCAGAAGCATCCGCATTTGACGTGGTCCCGTTGGTTTCTTGTTGGCTTGGTTGCCCTGGCCCAGTCGGACTTGCTTCTTCCAAACAGGCGGCTCAGACAGATGGCAAAGAGCACTCTGCCTAGGTCTTCTGCTACAAGGTTCACGGTTTCAAGTCTGCCATTCAAGGCTTTGATCCATTTCAGGTGGTGTGTGTGCCAGGTGTAACATCATGGTGTACTCTCGTTGTGTTCCATGTGGCTGTGCAGGCTTCCCAGCACCGTTTATGGTAGAGGCTCTCCTTTCTCCGCTGTCTCCTCTTGGCTCCCTGGTCGAAAATGGGCTGTCCATGTACGTTTGAGTTGGGCTCTGGGTTCTCGATTCTGTTGCATGGGCCTGTGTGCCTGTTTTGGGGCCCAGACTGTGCCGTCTCGGTACCTAGTGCTTCGTCCTATATGTTGAAATCGGAAAGTGTGCCACGTCCTGCTTTTTTCGTTTTCCTGAGGATTCCTTTGCCTAGTCAGGGTCTCTTGTTGCTGGCTAGAAACTTTAGGATTCCCTCTTCTGTCTCTGTGGGAAACATTGCTGCAACTTTGACTGGGATTGCATGGAATCCAGAGGTTCCTTGCTCTGGTAGGGACGTTTCAAGTGTGTTGATGCTTCCACTCCTAGATCCTGGAATCTCCTTCTTTCTCCTTGTGTCTTCTTGAATTTCTTTCCCCCAACGTTTGTTAGTTTTCCATTGCCATGGCTTTCACCTGTTTTGCTAAGTTTCTTCATAGAGATCTCATCCTTCTCACTGGCATGCAGTTTTTCACTTTTTCTTTTCAGCTTCAGTTTCTCTATGCTTTGCAACTTTGAATCGGTTTTGTTCTGGCAGAAGTGCATCGCTGAGCTCACATCTGCTGGCAATGCTCCTGTCTTTGCTGTGGAAGTCTGGCCCTGTCTAACGTCCCTTCCCATCTGCCTCTACACTACCTCGGACGCCTGCCCCAGAAGGCCTGAAGCGGTGGTGAGCAGGCTCACCCGAGGGTCCACCCGGCCCACCCCGGGCCACCGACCCAGAAGGTGCGGACCTCACCGCTGCACCACCGGCCGGCCCCTTTCATGTTCCGTTGGCAACCTGCAGTTGAGGGCAATGGGACTTGAATATGCTACTTGAGCCCAACTCTGGCACTGTGTAGATGAGGCCAGGTTGTTTTTCGGGTCCACTGCGATGTCAGAGGATTTGTCAGAATCGTGTCTCTGCTGTCCCGGCAAGCTTCACGGACACACGGTTTCCTGGCCCGCTTGGAGCAGTCTCATAACTCACCCTTCCCACTTAGCCCAGCCTTGACCTTCGCTGCCGTCTTTTGGCTTGTGAATTTCTCTGCCTTTCAAACGTTCCAGCAGAGTCTGTCTAAAGACGGACATCATCTTTCATTGTGGATTATCCAGGGGTGATTTCTGTTCGCCTTCCATTTTCTGGGACCTTTGTCTCTTTTCCATAGGAGAATCGTCATCGTATTTCTCAGCTATCCCCCTTAGACATGCTTATCAGTCCGTTCCCCTTCATTCCAAGTGATTCGTTTTGCATTTCTGGAATCACCGTATGTTCTCTAGGCCGAGGTGTGAGTGCTTTCGTGACTCTTGGTTGTTGTCTTTGAATTTGCACCGGTCACTTGAAGGAGTCTTTGCTGTCCTAGCCTGGGTCAAACTAAGCACTGGGAACACGTGGTCATCTGGGTTGGTTTGACATCCTGAGGTCAGAAACTCCAAACTCGAGGTGGTCCTGGCATCCCCCTTCACGGACACAATGTTTCCAAGACAAATTAGACGAATCTGATGAATTCCTCTCTCCAGGAAAGATATTTTTCTGTCTCCTTTCCGGATTTGGGAAGTTTCGAACTTCACCCCTGATCCTGGAACGTTCCCCCAGGTGCCGTCTAGATACGGGCTTCCTTTATTACTATAGGCTGTGCCATTTGTTTGCCTTACATCCTCAGCCCAGGCCTGTTTATTTTTCTTGAAACAGAATTGTAATGTTCTCATTTTCAGCCCATTTCCTTACATGTGGTGTCAAAACACATAATCCATAATCCTTCTACGGCAAGAGGTAGGGGGAGAGAATTTCGATGGAGGCAAACTGAGCACACTAGCCTGGGAGGGCCGCCTTCACGAAGGAACGAAGGCCTGTGGAAAAGGGTGCTTTTCAGCACCCTTGTAGAGCACTTCCAAACAAAGAGACATAGGCCAAGCGTGACAGGGCTCCATTCCTTCAAGGCTTCCAAGACATGTCTTGGGACACATTAGCATGTACCCAGTGGGCCCCCGTGACGCCAGAGCTATGGAAAGTGAGACTGATCTGCAAAGAATGCCAGGGGCCTAGGAAAGGAGGCATCGAGTCTTCTCTTCAACGTCCTCAAGACCTCATTCTTGACTTTGGCTTATGCTTAAGGCAGAAGGACCACGTAGGTCTGATAAGGCCCAAGTCCGGCCTCTTGCTTCCAATCAAGTTGCAAGCTTGAATCAGCATGGCCTCCCCATAGACTTGAATAGATGACAACGTTCTCCTCTCGGGGCTTGTCCGTCTATTCTCGCTTCTTGCCAAGGATCCCTTTCTTACCCCTCGAATCAGCGTCTGTTTTATGCCTTCCAGTTTCTGTGTCCGCTTTCTGTTTCTCAAAGCTGTTTCTGGGTATCCCTCCCTTTAATAGCCTAGCCTAGGCCAATCCTCGGTCTGTAACCGTGTGGCCATCTTGGCGGACATGATCCTCGTGATGTCATAAACAACCTCAAAATTCGAAGTTGTCCTGACAACCTGCGTGCACACAGAGTTTCAGAGCCATCTCAGGCCAGTCTGACTCCTCACCCTTTCCAGGTAGGATAGTTTTCCTTTTTCTCGATTTCTTGTCGGTTTCTGCCTTGCCCCTCGAACTTTGGAAGGCCTGCTACATTCTCTCTAGACACTGGTTTCTGTCCTGTAAGATTATCCTGGGTTTTACCTCTTACATTTTATGTAGATGGCCAAGTGGGTGGACGTTCCCCAGAGAAAGTCCTGGACTCCCTCCCAGGTTGAAGTTGCCCGGGCAATCCTCTGATGCGCAATGATCGTGTCATCTCCTAGCACTCTGCCGATTCCACCTAGGCAGGTCCCATGTTTTCCTTCCTGCTTCCTTTGGGGAAGTGTACCAGATGCGTTCATGGATTGTAAAAGCCTCACGGTTCTTTTTCTGGTGCGTATTAGAAGGTGACCTCACCATTGCTACTCAGTTTATGATCCCTGTCCGCACCGTACCATGAAATCTATATTTCCTAACACTGCTAATGTGATCTGCACCCGTGATGTGAAACAGTGAGGCCTGGGCCGGCCAAGCGGAACGTGGGCGCTTACGCGCTCCGCCACGGGGCCGGCCCTGAATTGGACTTTTGGACCAACCTTTTGCCTGAGCTTGGGAACACGTGGGCCTGTTTGGATTATTCGTGAAGGTGATTAGTAGTAACATCCTGGACGGTAAGCTTTTCCGTTGGTGCATGGGTTTAGCAGGCAGCATGTTCTGTGGGTAGCATTGCTCTTCATCTATTTGGAATGGTCTACCTTTCTGTAGCATCAGTACGCATTTTGAGGTGATTTTCCAGCCTTGGAAGTTCACCTTCTCTAATCCCTTTCAGCCCCAAAGCTTTGTGCCGTCATTCTGGACCCCATTTTGGATTTTTTGCTTTTAGGTGAATTTATTGCCACAAGCCTGCATTAGAACATCCTATATCTTTCCGATTTGCATCCTCATCGATGTAGACTTCCGTGTAGCTTACATCATCTTCCCCTGCGTAAGCCTAATAGCAGGCCCTCACCACACACTTGTGCCTCATCATCTGTTTCACCCTCTCACACCTCCCCGCTTTGTCTCTGGGAACCCCCAATCAAATGTCCCGTGCCACCTGTTCCTGAGCGCTTGTTTTTGCTTCTCCTCTTAAGTGAGGTCCTACGGTACTTGCCTTGCTCCCTGGGGCTTGTTTCACTTCCCTAAAACCCTCACAGCCATTCTGGTGGTCACAAATGGCTGGATTGCATCGTTGGTTCCGGCTGACTGGTATGCCATTGCGTGGCTATAGCCCATCTTCCTTCTGCACTGGTCCCTTGCTGGGCTCCAGGGAGGCTTCCAAGTCTTGGGTAGTGGGAGCGACGCTGTGGTGAACTCAGCGGTGCACATGTCTTTATGCAGGAGTGTTTCCGAGTTCTTTGGATCAACACGCCGCAGAGGAATAGCTGGATCATATGGGACATGGATTCTTCAAGTTCTGAGGCAGTTCCACACCGCTTGGCGTAGTGGCTGCACCGGTCTGCACTCCCACCAACGGTGCAGGAGGCTTCCGTTCTCTCCACCTCCTCTCTGACACTTGTGGCTTCCTGTCTGCTTCCTTATAGCCATTCTGACCATAGTGAGCTGCTGTGCCCTTGCAGTTTGCATTTGCATTGGCCTGAGACTTAATGACGGTGAACAAGTGTTCATGCACCCGTTGGCCCTCTTTCGATCTTCTTGGCAGAAATCTCTGTTTCCATCTTCTGCCCAGGTTTTCATTGGCTTGTTGTTTTTTTTTTCTTCTGGGGACGTGCGAGTTGATTGCATCTTTGGGCTTTCCACCCCTTGTCCGATGTGTGGTTTGCAAACATCCTCCCCCAGTCGTTGTGCTATCTTTGCATTCAGTCGATGGTTTCCTTCACTGGGCAGAAGCATCCGCATTTGACGTGGTCCCGTTGGTTTCTTGTTGGCTTGGTTGCCCTGGCCCAGTCGGACTTGCTTCTTCCAAACAGGCGGCTCAGACAGATGGCAAAGAGCACTCTGCCTAGGTCTTCTGCTACAAGGTTCACGGTTTCAAGTCTGCCATTCAAGGCTTTGATCCATTTCAGGTGGTGTGTGTGCCAGGTGTAACATCATGGTGTACTCTCGTTGTGTTCCATGTGGCTGTGCAGGCTTCCCAGCACCGTTTATGGTAGAGGCTCTCCTTTCTCCGCTGTCTCCTCTTGGCTCCCTGGTCGAAAATGGGCTGTCCATGTACGTTTGAGTTGGGCTCTGGGTTCTCGATTCTGTTGCATGGGCCTGTGTGCCTGTTTTGGGGCCCAGACTGTGCCGTCTCGGTACCTAGTGCTTCGTCCTATATGTTGAAATCGGAAAGTGTGCCACGTCCTGCTTTTTTCGTTTTCCTGAGGATTCCTTTGCCTAGTCAGGGTCTCTTGTTGCTGGCTAGAAACTTTAGGATTCCCTCTTCTGTCTCTGTGGGAAACATTGCTGCAACTTTGACTGGGATTGCATGGAATCCAGAGGTTCCTTGCTCTGGTAGGGACGTTTCAAGTGTGTTGATGCTTCCACTCCTAGATCCTGGAATCTCCTTCTTTCTCCTTGTGTCTTCTTGAATTTCTTTCCCCCAACGTTTGTTAGTTTTCCATTGCCATGGCTTTCACCTGTTTTGCTAAGTTTCTTCATAGAGATCTCATCCTTCTCACTGGCATGCAGTTTTTCACTTTTTCTTTTCAGCTTCAGTTTCTCTATGCTTTGCAACTTTGAATCGGTTTTGTTCTGGCAGAAGTGCATCGCTGAGCTCACATCTGCTGGCAATGCTCCTGTCTTTGCTGTGGAAGTCTGGCCCTGTCTAACGTCCCTTCCCATCTGCCTCTACACTACCTCGGACGCCTGCCCCAGAAGGCCTGAAGCGGTGGTGAGCAGGCTCACCCGAGGGTCCACCCGGCCCACCCCGGGCCACCGACCCAGAAGGTGCGGACCTCACCGCTGCACCACCGGCCGGCCCCTTTCATGTTCCGTTGGCAACCTGCAGTTGAGGGCAATGGGACTTGAATATGCTACTTGAGCCCAACTCTGGCACTGTGTAGATGAGGCCAGGTTGTTTTTCGGGTCCACTGCGATGTCAGAGGATTTGTCAGAATCGTGTCTCTGCTGTCCCGGCAAGCTTCACGGACACACGGTTTCCTGGCCCGCTTGGAGCAGTCTCATAACTCACCCTTCCCACTTAGCCCAGCCTTGACCTTCGCTGCCGTCTTTTGGCTTGTGAATTTCTCTGCCTTTCAAACGTTCCAGCAGAGTCTGTCTAAAGACGGACATCATCTTTCATTGTGGATTATCCAGGGGTGATTTCTGTTCGCCTTCCATTTTCTGGGACCTTTGTCTCTTTTCCATAGGAGAATCGTCATCGTATTTCTCAGCTATCCCCCTTAGACATGCTTATCAGTCCGTTCCCCTTCATTCCAAGTGATTCGTTTTGCATTTCTGGAATCACCGTATGTTCTCTAGGCCGAGGTGTGAGTGCTTTCGTGACTCTTGGTTGTTGTCTTTGAATTTGCACCGGTCACTTGAAGGAGTCTTTGCTGTCCTAGCCTGGGTCAAACTAAGCACTGGGAACACGTGGTCATCTGGGTTGGTTTGACATCCTGAGGTCAGAAACTCCAAACTCGAGGTGGTCCTGGCATCCCCCTTCACGGACACAATGTTTCCAAGACAAATTAGACGAATCTGATGAATTCCTCTCTCCAGGAAAGATATTTTTCTGTCTCCTTTCCGGATTTGGGAAGTTTCGAACTTCACCCCTGATCCTGGAACGTTCCCCCAGGTGCCGTCTAGATACGGGCTTCCTTTATTACTATAGGCTGTGCCATTTGTTTGCCTTACATCCTCAGCCCAGGCCTGTTTATTTTTCTTGAAACAGAATTGTAATGTTCTCATTTTCAGCCCACTTCCTTACATGTGGTGTCAAAACACATAATCCATAATCCTTCTACGGCAAGAGGTAGGGGGAGAGAATTTCGATGGAGGCAAACTGAGCACACTAGCCTGGGAGGGCCGCCTTCACGAAGGAACGAAGGCCTGTGGAAAAGGGTGCTTTTCAGCACCCTTGTAGAGCACTTCCAAACAAAGAGACATAGGCCAAGCGTGACAGGGCTCCATTCCTTCAAGGCTTCCAAGACATGTCTTGGGACACATTAGCATGTACCCAGTGGGCCCCCGTGACGCCAGAGCTATGGAAAGTGAGACTGATCTGCAAAGAATGCCAGGGGCCTAGGAAAGGAGGCATCGAGTCTTCTCTTCAACGTCCTCAAGACCTCATTCTTGACTTTGGCTTATGCTTAAGGCAGAAGGACCACGTAGGTCTGATAAGGCCCAAGTCCGGCCTCTTGCTTCCAATCAAGTTGCAAGCTTGAATCAGCATGGCCTCCCCATAGACTTGAATAGATGACAACGTTCTCCTCTCGGGGCTTGTCCGTCTATTCTCGCTTCTTGCCAAGGATCCCTTTCTTACCCCTCGAATCAGCGTCTGTTTTATGCCTTCCAGTTTCTGTGTCCGCTTTCTGTTTCTCAAAGCTGTTTCTGGGTATCCCTCCCTTTAATAGCCTAGCCTAGGCCAATCCTCGGTCTGTAACCGTGTGGCCATCTTGGCGGACATGATCCTCGTGATGTCATAAACAACCTCAAAATTCGAAGTTGTCCTGACAACCTGCGTGCACACAGAGTTTCAGAGCCATCTCAGGCCAGTCTGACTCCTCACCCTTTCCAGGTAGGATAGTTTTCCTTTTTCTCGATTTCTTGTCGGTTTCTGCCTTGCCCCTCGAACTTTGGAAGGCCTGCTACATTCTCTCTAGACACTGGTTTCTGTCCTGTAAGATTATCCTGGGTTTTACCTCTTACATTTTATGTAGATGGCCAAGTGGGTGGACGTTCCCCAGAGAAAGTCCTGGACTCCCTCCCAGGTTGAAGTTGCCCGGGCAATCCTCTGATGCGCAATGATCGTGTCATCTCCTAGCACTCTGCCGATTCCACCTAGGCAGGTCCCATGTTTTCCTTCCTGCTTCCTTTGGGGAAGTGTACCAGATGCGTTCATGGATTGTAAAAGCCTCACGGTTCTTTTTCTGGTGCGTATTAGAAGGTGACCTCACCATTGCTACTCAGTTTATGATCCCTGTCCGCACCGTACCATGAAATCTATATTTCCTAACACTGCTAATGTGATCTGCACCCGTGATGTGAAACAGTGAGGCCTGGGCCGGCCAAGCGGAACGTGGGCGCTTACGCGCTCCGCCACGGGGCCGGCCCTGAATTGGACTTTTGGACCAACCTTTTGCCTGAGCTTGGGAACACGTGGGCCTGTTTGGATTATTCGTGAAGGTGATTAGTAGTAACATCCTGGACGGTAAGCTTTTCCGTTGGTGCATGGGTTTAGCAGGCAGCATGTTCTGTGGGTAGCATTGCTCTTCATCTATTTGGAATGGTCTACCTTTCTGTAGCATCAGTACGCATTTTGAGGTGATTTTCCAGCCTTGGAAGTTCACCTTCTCTAATCCCTTTCAGCCCCAAAGCTTTGTGCCGTCATTCTGGACCCCATTTTGGATTTTTTGCTTTTAGGTGAATTTATTGCCACAAGCCTGCATTAGAACATCCTATATCTTTCCGATTTGCATCCTCATCGATGTAGACTTCCGTGTAGCTTACATCATCTTCCCCTGCGTAAGCCTAATAGCAGGCCCTCACCACACACTTGTGCCTCATCATCTGTTTCACCCTCTCACACCTCCCCGCTTTGTCTCTGGGAACCCCCAATCAAATGTCCCGTGCCACCTGTTCCTGAGCGCTTGTTTTTGCTTCTCCTCTTAAGTGAGGTCCTACGGTACTTGCCTTGCTCCCTGGGGCTTGTTTCACTTCCCTAAAACCCTCACAGCCATTCTGGTGGTCACAAATGGCTGGATTGCATCGTTGGTTCCGGCTGACTGGTATGCCATTGCGTGGCTATAGCCCATCTTCCTTCTGCACTGGTCCCTTGCTGGGCTCCAGGGAGGCTTCCAAGTCTTGGGTAGTGGGAGCGACGCTGTGGTGAACTCAGCGGTGCACATGTCTTTATGCAGGAGTGTTTCCGAGTTCTTTGGATCAACACGCCGCAGAGGAATAGCTGGATCATATGGGACATGGATTCTTCAAGTTCTGAGGCAGTTCCACACCGCTTGGCGTAGTGGCTGCACCGGTCTGCACTCCCACCAACGGTGCAGGAGGCTTCCGTTCTCTCCACCTCCTCTCTGACACTTGTGGCTTCCTGTCTGCTTCCTTATAGCCATTCTGACCATAGTGAGCTGCTGTGCCCTTGCAGTTTGCATTTGCATTGGCCTGAGACTTAATGACGGTGAACAAGTGTTCATGCACCCGTTGGCCCTCTTTCGATCTTCTTGGCAGAAATCTCTGTTTCCATCTTCTGCCCAGGTTTTCATTGGCTTGTTGTTTTTTTTTTCTTCTGGGGACGTGCGAGTTGATTGCATCTTTGGGCTTTCCACCCCTTGTCCGATGTGTGGTTTGCAAACATCCTCCCCCAGTCGTTGTGCTATCTTTGCATTCAGTCGATGGTTTCCTTCACTGGGCAGAAGCATCCGCATTTGACGTGGTCCCGTTGGTTTCTTGTTGGCTTGGTTGCCCTGGCCCAGTCGGACTTGCTTCTTCCAAACAGGCGGCTCAGACAGATGGCAAAGAGCACTCTGCCTAGGTCTTCTGCTACAAGGTTCACGGTTTCAAGTCTGCCATTCAAGGCTTTGATCCATTTCAGGTGGTGTGTGTGCCAGGTGTAACATCATGGTGTACTCTCGTTGTGTTCCATGTGGCTGTGCAGGCTTCCCAGCACCGTTTATGGTAGAGGCTCTCCTTTCTCCGCTGTCTCCTCTTGGCTCCCTGGTCGAAAATGGGCTGTCCATGTACGTTTGAGTTGGGCTCTGGGTTCTCGATTCTGTTGCATGGGCCTGTGTGCCTGTTTTGGGGCCCAGACTGTGCCGTCTCGGTACCTAGTGCTTCGTCCTATATGTTGAAATCGGAAAGTGTGCCACGTCCTGCTTTTTTCGTTTTCCTGAGGATTCCTTTGCCTAGTCAGGGTCTCTTGTTGCTGGCTAGAAACTTTAGGATTCCCTCTTCTGTCTCTGTGGGAAACATTGCTGCAACTTTGACTGGGATTGCATGGAATCCAGAGGTTCCTTGCTCTGGTAGGGACGTTTCCAGTGTGTTGATGCTTCCACTCCTAGATCCTGGAATCTCCTTCTTTCTCCTTGTGTCTTCTTGAATTTCTTTCCCCCAACGTTTGTTAGTTTTCCATTGCCATGGCTTTCACCTGTTTTGCTAAGTTTCTTCATAGAGATCTCATCCTTCTCACTGGCATGCAGTTTTTCACTTTTTCTTTTCAGCTTCAGTTTCTCTATGCTTTGCAACTTTGAATCGGTTTTGTTCTGGCAGAAGTGCATCGCTGAGCTCACATCTGCTGGCAATGCTCCTGTCTTTGCTGTGGAAGTCTGGCCCTGTCTAACGTCCCTTCCCATCTGCCTCTACACTACCTCGGACGCCTGCCCCAGAAGGCCTGAAGCGGTGGTGAGCAGGCTCACCCGAGGGTCCACCCGGCCCACCCCGGGCCACCGACCCAGAAGGTGCGGACCTCACCGCTGCACCACCGGCCGGCCCCTTTCATGTTCCGTTGGCAACCTGCAGTTGAGGGCAATGGGACTTGAATATGCTACTTGAGCCCAACTCTGGCACTGTGTAGATGAGGCCAGGTTGTGTTTCGGGTCCACTGCGATGTCAGAGGATTTGTCAGAATCGTGTCTCTGCTGTCCCGGCAAGCTTCACGGACACACGGTTTCCTGGCCCGCTTGGAGCAGTCTCATAACTCACCCTTCCCACTTAGCCCAGCCTTGACCTTCGCTGCCGTCTTTTGGCTTGTGAATTTCTCTGCCTTTCAAACGTTCCAGCAGAGTCTGTCTAAAGACGGACATCATCTTTCATTGTGGATTATCCAGGTGTGATTTCTGTTCGCCTTCCATTTTCTGGGACCTTTGTCTCTTTTCCATAGGAGAATCGTCATCGTATTTCTCAGCTATCCCCCTTAGACATGCTTATCAGTCCGTTCCCCTTCATTCCAAGTGATTCGTTTTGCATTTCTGGAATCACCGTATGTTCTCTAGGCCGAGGTGTGAGTGCTTTCGTGACTCTTGGTTGTTTTCTTTGAATTGGCGCCGGTCACTTGAAGGAGTCTTTGCTGTCCTAGCCTGGGTCAAACTAAGCACTGGGAACACGTGGTCATCTGGGTTGGTTTGACATCCTGAGGTCAGAAACTCCAAACTCGAGGTGGTCCTGGCATCCCCCTTCACGGACACAATGTTTCCAAGACAAATTAGACGAATCTGATGAATTCCTCTCTCCAGGAAAGATATTTTTCTGTCTCCTTTCCGGATTTGGGAAGTTTCGAACTTCACCCCTGATCCTGGAACGTTCCCCCAGGTGCCGTCTAGATACGGGCTTCCTTTATTACTATAGGCTGTGCCATTTGTTTGCCTTACATCCTCAGCCCAGGCCTGTTTATTTTTCTTGAAACAGAATTGTAATGTTCTCATTTTCAGCCCACTTCCTTACATGTGGTGTCAAAACACATAATCCATAATCCTTCTACGGCAAGAGGTAGGGGGAGAGAATTTCGATGGAGGCAAACTGAGCACACTAGCCTGGGAGGGCCGCCTTCACGAAGGAACGAAGGCCTGTGGAAAAGGGTGCTTTTCAGCACCCTTGTAGAGCACTTCCAAACAAAGAGACATAGGCCAAGCGTGACAGGGCTCCATTCCTTCAAGGCTTCCAAGACATGTCTTGGGACACATTAGCATGTACCCAGTGGGCCCCCGTGACGCCAGAGCTATGGAAAGTGAGACTGATCTGCAAAGAATGCCAGGGGCCTAGGAAAGGAGGCATCGAGTCTTCTCTTCAACGTCCTCAAGACCTCATTCTTGACTTTGGCTTATGCTTAAGGCAGAAGGACCACGTAGGTCTGATAAGGCCCAAGTCCGGCCTCTTGCTTCCAATCAAGTTGCAAGCTTGAATCAGCATGGCCTCCCCATAGACTTGAATAGATGACAACGTTCTCCTCTCGGGGCTTGTCCGTCTATTCTCGCTTCTTGCCAAGGATCCCTTTCTTACCCCTCGAATCAGCGTCTGTTTTATGCCTTCCAGTTTCTGTGTCCGCTTTCTGTTTCTCAAAGCTGTTTCTGGGTATCCCTCCCTTTAATAGCCTAGCCTAGGCCAATCCTCGGTCTGTAACCGTGTGGCCATCTTGGCGGACATGATCCTCGTGATGTCATAAACAACCTCAAAATTCGAAGTTGTCCTGACAACCTGCGTGCACACAGAGTTTCAGAGCCATCTCAGGCCAGTCTGACTCCTCACCCTTTCCAGGTAGGATAGTTTTCCTTTTTCTCGATTTCTTGTCGGTTTCTGCCTTGCCCCTCGAACTTTGGAAGGCCTGCTACATTCTCTCTAGACACTGGTTTCTGTCCTGTAAGATTATCCTGGGTTTTACCTCTTACATTTTATGTAGATGGCCAAGTGGGTGGACGTTCCCCAGAGAAAGTCCTGGACTCCCTCCCAGGTTGAAGTTGCCCGGGCAATCCTCTGATGCGCAATGATCGTGTCATCTCCTAGCACTCTGCCGATTCCACCTAGGCAGGTCCCATGTTTTCCTTCCTGCTTCCTTTGGGGAAGTGTACCAGATGCGTTCATGGATTGTAAAAGCCTCACGGTTCTTTTTCTGGTGCGTATTAGAAGGTGACCTCACCATTGCTACTCAGTTTATGATCCCTGTCCGCACCGTACCATGAAATCTATATTTCCTAACACTGCTAATGTGATCTGCACCCGTGATGTGAAACAGTGAGGCCTGGGCCGGCCAAGCGGAACGTGGGCGCTTACGCGCTCCGCCACGGGGCCGGCCCTGAATTGGACTTTTGGACCAACCTTTTGCCTGAGCTTGGGAACACGTGGGCCTGTTTGGATTATTCGTGAAGGTGATTAGTAGTAACATCCTGGACGGTAAGCTTTTCCGTTGGTGCATGGGTTTAGCAGGCAGCATGTTCTGTGGGTAGCATTGCTCTTCATCTATTTGGAATGGTCTACCTTTCTGTAGCATCAGTACGCATTTTGAGGTGATTTTCCAGCCTTGGAAGTTCACCTTCTCTAATCCCTTTCAGCCCCAAAGCTTTGTGCCGTCATTCTGGACCCCATTTTGGATTTTTTGCTTTTAGGTGAATTTATTGCCACAAGCCTGCATTAGAACATCCTATATCTTTCCGATTTGCATCCTCATCGATGTAGACTTCCGTGTAGCTTACATCATCTTCCCCTGCGTAAGCCTAATAGCAGGCCCTCACCACACACTTGTGCCTCATCATCTGTTTCACCCTCTCACACCTCCCCGCTTTGTCTCTGGGAACCCCCAATCAAATGTCCCGTGCCACCTGTTCCTGAGCGCTTGTTTTTGCTTCTCCTCTTAAGTGAGGTCCTACGGTACTTGCCTTGCTCCCTGGGGCTTGTTTCACTTCCCTAAAACCCTCACAGCCATTCTGGTGGTCACAAATGGCTGGATTGCATCGTTGGTTCCGGCTGACTGGTATGCCATTGCGTGGCTATAGCCCATCTTCCTTCTGCACTGGTCCCTTGCTGGGCTCCAGGGAGGCTTCCAAGTCTTGGGTAGTGGGAGCGACGCTGTGGTGAACTCAGCGGTGCACATGTCTTTATGCAGGAGTGTTTCCGAGTTCTTTGGATCAACACGCCGCAGAGGAATAGCTGGATCATATGGGACATGGATTCTTCAAGTTCTGAGGCAGTTCCACACCGCTTGGCGTAGTGGCTGCACCGGTCTGCACTCCCACCAACGGTGCAGGAGGCTTCCGTTCTCTCCACCTCCTCTCTGACACTTGTGGCTTCCTGTCTGCTTCCTTATAGCCATTCTGACCATAGTGAGCTGCTGTGCCCTTGCAGTTTGCATTTGCATTGGCCTGAGACTTAATGACGGTGAACAAGTGTTCATGCACCCGTTGGCCCTCTTTCGATCTTCTTGGCAGAAATCTCTGTTTCCATCTTCTGCCCAGGTTTTCATTGGCTTGTTGTTTTTTTTTTCTTCTGGGGACGTGCGAGTTGATTGCATCTTTGGGCTTTCCACCCCTTGTCCGATGTGTGGTTTGCAAACATCCTCCCCCAGTCGTTGTGCTATCTTTGCATTCAGTCGATGGTTTCCTTCACTGGGCAGAAGCGTCCGCATTTGACGTGGTCCCGTTGGTTTCTTGTTGGCTTGGTTGCCCTGGCCCAGTCGGACTTGCTTCTTCCAAACAGGCGGCTCAGACAGATGGCAAAGAGCACTCTGCCTAGGTCTTCTGCTACAAGGTTCACGGTTTCAAGTCTGCCATTCAAGGCTTTGATCCATTTCAGGTGGTGTGTGTGCCAGGTGTAACATCATGGTGTACTCTCGTTGTGTTCCATGTGGCTGTGCAGGCTTCCCAGCACCGTTTATGGTAGAGGCTCTCCTTTCTCCGCTGTCTCCTCTTGGCTCCCTGGTCGAAAATGGGCTGTCCATGTACGTTTGAGTTGGGCTCTGGGTTCTCGATTCTGTTGCATGGGCCTGTGTGCCTGTTTTGGGGCCCAGACTGTGCCGTCTCGGTACCTAGTGCTTCGTCCTATATGTTGAAATCGGAAAGTGTGCCACGTCCTGCTTTTTTCGTTTTCCTGAGGATTCCTTTGCCTAGTCAGGGTCTCTTGTTGCTGGCTAGAAACTTTAGGATTCCCTCTTCTGTCTCTGTGGGAAACATTGCTGCAACTTTGACTGGGATTGCATGGAATCCAGAGGTTCCTTGCTCTGGTAGGGACGTTTCAAGTGTGTTGATGCTTCCACTCCTAGATCCTGGAATCTCCTTCTTTCTCCTTGTGTCTTCTTGAATTTCTTTCCCCCAACGTTTGTTAGTTTTCCATTGCCATGGCTTTCACCTGTTTTGCTAAGTTTCTTCATAGAGATCTCATCCTTCTCACTGGCATGCAGTTTTTCACTTTTTCTTTTCAGCTTCAGTTTCTCTATGCTTTGCAACTTTGAATCGGTTTTGTTCTGGCAGAAGTGCATCGCTGAGCTCACATCTGCTGGCAATGCTCCTGTCTTTGCTGTGGAAGTCTGGCCCTGTCTAACGTCCCTTCCCATCTGCCTCTACACTACCTCGGACGCCTGCCCCAGAAGGCCTGAAGCGGTGGTGAGCAGGCTCACCCGAGGGTCCACCCGGCCCACCCCGGGCCACCGACCCAGAAGGTGCGGACCTCACCGCTGCACCACCGGCCGGCCCCTTTCATGTTCCGTTGGCAACCTGCAGTTGAGGGCAATGGGACTTGAATATGCTACTTGAGCCCAACTCTGGCACTGTGTAGATGAGGCCAGGTTGTTTTTCGGGTCCACTGCGATGTCAGAGGATTTGTCAGAATCGTGTCTCTGCTGTCCCGGCAAGCTTCACGGACACACGGTTTCCTGGCCCGCTTGGAGCAGTCTCATAACTCACCCTTCCCACTTAGCCCAGCCTTGACCTTCGCTGCCGTCTTTTGGCTTGTGAATTTCTCTGCCTTTCAAACGTTCCAGCAGAGTCTGTCTAAAGACGGACATCATCTTTCATTGTGGATTATCCAGGGGTGATTTCTGTTCGCCTTCCATTTTCTGGGACCTTTGTCTCTTTTCCATAGGAGAATCGTCATCGTATTTCTCAGCTATCCCCCTTAGACATGCTTATCAGTCCGTTCCCCTTCATTCCAAGTGATTCGTTTTGCATTTCTGGAATCACCGTATGTTCTCTAGGCCGAGGTGTGAGTGCTTTCGTGACTCTTGGTTGTTGTCTTTGAATTTGCACCGGTCACTTGAAGGAGTCTTTGCTGTCCTAGCCTGGGTCAAACTAAGCACTGGGAACACGTGGTCATCTGGGTTGGTTTGACATCCTGAGGTCAGAAACTCCAAACTCGAGGTGGTCCTGGCATCCCCCTTCACGGACACAATGTTTCCAAGACAAATTAGACGAATCTGATGAATTCCTCTCTCCAGGAAAGATATTTTTCTGTCTCCTTTCCGGATTTGGGAAGTTTCGAACTTCACCCCTGATCCTGGAACGTTCCCCCAGGTGCCGTCTAGATACGGGCTTCCTTTATTACTATAGGCTGTGCCATTTGTTTGCCTTACATCCTCAGCCCAGGCCTGTTTATTTTTCTTGAAACAGAATTGTAATGTTCTCATTTTCAGCCCACTTCCTTACATGTGGTGTCAAAACACATAATCCATAATCCTTCTACGGCAAGAGGTAGGGGGAGAGAATTTCGATGGAGGCAAACTGAGCACACTAGCCTGGGAGGGCCGCCTTCACGAAGGAACGAAGGCCTGTGGAAAAGGGTGCTTTTCAGCACCCTTGTAGAGCACTTCCAAACAAAGAGACATAGGCCAAGCGTGACAGGGCTCCATTCCTTCAAGGCTTCCAAGACATGTCTTGGGACACATTAGCATGTACCCAGTGGGCCCCCGTGACGCCAGAGCTATGGAAAGTGAGACTGATCTGCAAAGAATGCCAGGGGCCTAGGAAAGGAGGCATCGAGTCTTCTCTTCAACGTCCTCAAGACCTCATTCTTGACTTTGGCTTATGCTTAAGGCAGAAGGACCACGTAGGTCTGATAAGGCCCAAGTCCGGCCTCTTGCTTCCAATCAAGTTGCAAGCTTGAATCAGCATGGCCTCCCCATAGACTTGAATAGATGACAACGTTCTCCTCTCGGGGCTTGTCCGTCTATTCTCGCTTCTTGCCAAGGATCCCTTTCTTACCCCTCGAATCAGCGTCTGTTTTATGCCTTCCAGTTTCTGTGTCCGCTTTCTGTTTCTCAAAGCTGTTTCTGGGTATCCCTCCCTTTAATAGCCTAGCCTAGGCCAATCCTCGGTCTGTAACCGTGTGGCCATCTTGGCGGACATGATCCTCGTGATGTCATAAACAACCTCAAAATTCGAAGTTGTCCTGACAACCTGCGTGCACACAGAGTTTCAGAGCCATCTCAGGCCAGTCTGACTCCTCACCCTTTCCAGGTAGGATAGTTTTCCTTTTTCTCGATTTCTTGTCGGTTTCTGCCTTGCCCCTCGAACTTTGGAAGGCCTGCTACATTCTCTCTAGACACTGGTTTCTGTCCTGTAAGATTATCCTGGGTTTTACCTCTTACATTTTATGTAGATGGCCAAGTGGGTGGACGTTCCCCAGAGAAAGTCCTGGACTCCCTCCCAGGTTGAAGTTGCCCGGGCAATCCTCTGATGCGCAATGATCGTGTCATCTCCTAGCACTCTGCCGATTCCACCTAGGCAGGTCCCATGTTTTCCTTCCTGCTTCCTTTGGGGAAGTGTACCAGATGCGTTCATGGATTGTAAAAGCCTCACGGTTCTTTTTCTGGTGCGTATTAGAAGGTGACCTCACCATTGCTACTCAGTTTATGATCCCTGTCCGCACCGTACCATGAAATCTATATTTCCTAACACTGCTAATGTGATCTGCACCCGTGATGTGAAACAGTGAGGCCTGGGCCGGCCAAGCGGAACGTGGGCGCTTACGCGCTCCGCCACGGGGCCGGCCCTGAATTGGACTTTTGGACCAACCTTTTGCCTGAGCTTGGGAACACGTGGGCCTGTTTGGATTATTCGTGAAGGTGATTAGTAGTAACATCCTGGACGGTAAGCTTTTCCGTTGGTGCATGGGTTTAGCAGGCAGCATGTTCTGTGGGTAGCATTGCTCTTCATCTATTTGGAATGGTCTACCTTTCTGTAGCATCAGTACGCATTTTGAGGTGATTTTCCAGCCTTGGAAGTTCACCTTCTCTAATCCCTTTCAGCCCCAAAGCTTTGTGCCGTCATTCTGGACCCCATTTTGGATTTTTTGCTTTTAGGTGAATTTATTGCCACAAGCCTGCATTAGAACATCCTATATCTTTCCGATTTGCATCCTCATCGATGTAGACTTCCGTGTAGCTTACATCATCTTCCCCTGCGTAAGCCTAATAGCAGGCCCTCACCACACACTTGTGCCTCATCATCTGTTTCACCCTCTCACACCTCCCCGCTTTGTCTCTGGGAACCCCCAATCAAATGTCCCGTGCCACCTGTTCCTGAGCGCTTGTTTTTGCTTCTCCTCTTAAGTGAGGTCCTACGGTACTTGCCTTGCTCCCTGGGGCTTGTTTCACTTCCCTAAAACCCTCACAGCCATTCTGGTGGTCACAAATGGCTGGATTGCATCGTTGGTTCCGGCTGACTGGTATGCCATTGCGTGGCTATAGCCCATCTTCCTTCTGCACTGGTCCCTTGCTGGGCTCCAGGGAGGCTTCCAAGTCTTGGGTAGTGGGAGCGACGCTGTGGTGAACTCAGCGGTGCACATGTCTTTATGCAGGAGTGTTTCCGAGTTCTTTGGATCAACACGCCGCAGAGGAATAGCTGGATCATATGGGACATGGATTCTTCAAGTTCTGAGGCAGTTCCACACCGCTTGGCGTAGTGGCTGCACCGGTCTGCACTCCCACCAACGGTGCAGGAGGCTTCCGTTCTCTCCACCTCCTCTCTGACACTTGTGGCTTCCTGTCTGCTTCCTTATAGCCATTCTGACCATAGTGAGCTGCTGTGCCCTTGCAGTTTGCATTTGCATTGGCCTGAGACTTAATGACGGTGAACAAGTGTTCATGCACCCGTTGGCCCTCTTTCGATCTTCTTGGCAGAAATCTCTGTTTCCATCTTCTGCCCAGGTTTTCATTGGCTTGTTGTTTTTTTTTTCTTCTGGGGACGTGCGAGTTGATTGCATCTTTGGGCTTTCCACCCCTTGTCCGATGTGTGGTTTGCAAACATCCTCCCCCAGTCGTTGTGCTATCTTTGCATTCAGTCGATGGTTTCCTTCACTGGGCAGAAGCATCCGCATTTGACGTGGTCCCGTTGGTTTCTTGTTGGCTTGGTTGCCCTGGCCCAGTCGGACTTGCTTCTTCCAAACAGGCGGCTCAGACAGATGGCAAAGAGCACTCTGCCTAGGTCTTCTGCTACAAGGTTCACGGTTTCAAGTCTGCCATTCAAGGCTTTGATCCATTTCAGGTGGTGTGTGTGCCAGGTGTAACATCATGGTGTACTCTCGTTGTGTTCCATGTGGCTGTGCAGGCTTCCCAGCACCGTTTATGGTAGAGGCTCTCCTTTCTCCGCTGTCTCCTCTTGGCTCCCTGGTCGAAAATGGGCTGTCCATGTACGTTTGAGTTGGGCTCTGGGTTCTCGATTCTGTTGCATGGGCCTGTGTGCCTGTTTTGGGGCCCAGACTGTGCCGTCTCGGTACCTAGTGCTTCGTCCTATATGTTGAAATCGGAAAGTGTGCCACGTCCTGCTTTTTTCGTTTTCCTGAGGATTCCTTTGCCTAGTCAGGGTCTCTTGTTGCTGGCTAGAAACTTTAGGATTCCCTCTTCTGTCTCTGTGGGAAACATTGCTGCAACTTTGACTGGGATTGCATGGAATCCAGAGGTTCCTTGCTCTGGTAGGGACGTTTCAAGTGTGTTGATGCTTCCACTCCTAGATCCTGGAATCTCCTTCTTTCTCCTTGTGTCTTCTTGAATTTCTTTCCCCCAACGTTTGTTAGTTTTCCATTGCCATGGCTTTCACCTGTTTTGCTAAGTTTCTTCATAGAGATCTCATCCTTCTCACTGGCATGCAGTTTTTCACTTTTTCTTTTCAGCTTCAGTTTCTCTATGCTTTGCAACTTTGAATCGGTTTTGTTCTGGCAGAAGTGCATCGCTGAGCTCACATCTGCTGGCAATGCTCCTGTCTTTGCTGTGGAAGTCTGGCCCTGTCTAACGTCCCTTCCCATCTGCCTCTACACTACCTCGGACGCCTGCCCCAGAAGGCCTGAAGCGGTGGTGAGCAGGCTCACCCGAGGGTCCACCCGGCCCACCCCGGGCCACCGACCCAGAAGGTGCGGACCTCACCGCTGCACCACCGGCCGGCCCCTTTCATGTTCCGTTGGCAACCTGCAGTTGAGGGCAATGGGACTTGAATATGCTACTTGAGCCCAACTCTGGCACTGTGTAGATGAGGCCAGGTTGTTTTTCGGGTCCACTGCGATGTCAGAGGATTTGTCAGAATCGTGTCTCTGCTGTCCCGGCAAGCTTCACGGACACACGGTTTCCTGGCCCGCTTGGAGCAGTCTCATAACTCACCCTTCCCACTTAGCCCAGCCTTGACCTTCGCTGCCGTCTTTTGGCTTGTGAATTTCTCTGCCTTTCAAACGTTCCAGCAGAGTCTGTCTAAAGACGGACATCATCTTTCATTGTGGATTATCCAGGGGTGATTTCTGTTCGCCTTCCATTTTCTGGGACCTTTGTCTCTTTTCCATAGGAGAATCGTCATCGTATTTCTCAGCTATCCCCCTTAGACATGCTTATCAGTCCGTTCCCCTTCATTCCAAGTGATTCGTTTTGCATTTCTGGAATCACCGTATGTTCTCTAGGCCGAGGTGTGAGTGCTTTCGTGACTCTTGGTTGTTGTCTTTGAATTTGCACCGGTCACTTGAAGGAGTCTTTGCTGTCCTAGCCTGGGTCAAACTAAGCACTGGGAACACGTGGTCATCTGGGTTGGTTTGACATCCTGAGGTCAGAAACTCCAAACTCGAGGTGGTCCTGGCATCCCCCTTCACGGACACAATGTTTCCAAGACAAATTAGACGAATCTGATGAATTCCTCTCTCCAGGAAAGATATTTTTCTGTCTCCTTTCCGGATTTGGGAAGTTTCGAACTTCACCCCTGATCCTGGAACGTTCCCCCAGGTGCCGTCTAGATACGGGCTTCCTTTATTACTATAGGCTGTGCCATTTGTTTGCCTTACATCCTCAGCCCAGGCCTGTTTATTTTTCTTGAAACAGAATTGTAATGTTCTCATTTTCAGCCCACTTCCTTACATGTGGTGTCAAAACACATAATCCATAATCCTTCTACGGCAAGAGGTAGGGGGAGAGAATTTCGATGGAGGCAAACTGAGCACACTAGCCTGGGAGGGCCGCCTTCACGAAGGAACGAAGGCCTGTGGAAAAGGGTGCTTTTCAGCACCCTTGTAGAGCACTTCCAAACAAAGAGACATAGGCCAAGCGTGACAGGGCTCCATTCCTTCAAGGCTTCCAAGACATGTCTTGGGACACATTAGCATGTACCCAGTGGGCCCCCGTGACGCCAGAGCTATGGAAAGTGAGACTGATCTGCAAAGAATGCCAGGGGCCTAGGAAAGGAGGCATCGAGTCTTCTCTTCAACGTCCTCAAGACCTCATTCTTGACTTTGGCTTATGCTTAAGGCAGAAGGACCACGTAGGTCTGATAAGGCCCAAGTCCGGCCTCTTGCTTCCAATCAAGTTGCAAGCTTGAATCAGCATGGCCTCCCCATAGACTTGAATAGATGACAACGTTCTCCTCTCGGGGCTTGTCCGTCTATTCTCGCTTCTTGCCAAGGATCCCTTTCTTACCCCTCGAATCAGCGTCTGTTTTATGCCTTCCAGTTTCTGTGTCCGCTTTCTGTTTCTCAAAGCTGTTTCTGGGTATCCCTCCCTTTAATAGCCTAGCCTAGGCCAATCCTCGGTCTGTAACCGTGTGGCCATCTTGGCGGACATGATCCTCGTGATGTCATAAACAACCTCAAAATTCGAAGTTGTCCTGACAACCTGCGTGCACACAGAGTTTCAGAGCCATCTCAGGCCAGTCTGACTCCTCACCCTTTCCAGGTAGGATAGTTTTCCTTTTTCTCGATTTCTTGTCGGTTTCTGCCTTGCCCCTCGAACTTTGGAAGGCCTGCTACATTCTCTCTAGACACTGGTTTCTGTCCTGTAAGATTATCCTGGGTTTTACCTCTTACATTTTATGTAGATGGCCAAGTGGGTGGACGTTCCCCAGAGAAAGTCCTGGACTCCCTCCCAGGTTGAAGTTGCCCGGGCAATCCTCTGATGCGCAATGATCGTGTCATCTCCTAGCACTCTGCCGATTCCACCTAGGCAGGTCCCATGTTTTCCTTCCTGCTTCCTTTGGGGAAGTGTACCAGATGCGTTCATGGATTGTAAAAGCCTCACGGTTCTTTTTCTGGTGCGTATTAGAAGGTGACCTCACCATTGCTACTCAGTTTATGATCCCTGTCCGCACCGTACCATGAAATCTATATTTCCTAACACTGCTAATGTGATCTGCACCCGTGATGTGAAACAGTGAGGCCTGGGCCGGCCAAGCGGAACGTGGGCGCTTACGCGCTCCGCCACGGGGCCGGCCCTGAATTGGACTTTTGGACCAACCTTTTGCCTGAGCTTGGGAACACGTGGGCCTGTTTGGATTATTCGTGAAGGTGATTAGTAGTAACATCCTGGACGGTAAGCTTTTCCGTTGGTGCATGGGTTTAGCAGGCAGCATGTTCTGTGGGTAGCATTGCTCTTCATCTATTTGGAATGGTCTACCTTTCTGTAGCATCAGTACGCATTTTGAGGTGATTTTCCAGCCTTGGAAGTTCACCTTCTCTAATCCCTTTCAGCCCCAAAGCTTTGTGCCGTCATTCTGGACCCCATTTTGGATTTTTTGCTTTTAGGTGAATTTATTGCCACAAGCCTGCATTAGAACATCCTATATCTTTCCGATTTGCATCCTCATCGATGTAGACTTCCGTGTAGCTTACATCATCTTCCCCTGCGTAAGCCTAATAGCAGGCCCTCACCACACACTTGTGCCTCATCATCTGTTTCACCCTCTCACACCTCCCCGCTTTGTCTCTGGGAACCCCCAATCAAATGTCCCGTGCCACCTGTTCCTGAGCGCTTGTTTTTGCTTCTCCTCTTAAGTGAGGTCCTACGGTACTTGCCTTGCTCCCTGGGGCTTGTTTCACTTCCCTAAAACCCTCACAGCCATTCTGGTGGTCACAAATGGCTGGATTGCATCGTTGGTTCCGGCTGACTGGTATGCCATTGCGTGGCTATAGCCCATCTTCCTTCTGCACTGGTCCCTTGCTGGGCTCCAGGGAGGCTTCCAAGTCTTGGGTAGTGGGAGCGACGCTGTGGTGAACTCAGCGGTGCACATGTCTTTATGCAGGAGTGTTTCCGAGTTCTTTGGATCAACACGCCGCAGAGGAATAGCTGGATCATATGGGACATGGATTCTTCAAGTTCTGAGGCAGTTCCACACCGCTTGGCGTAGTGGCTGCACCGGTCTGCACTCCCACCAACGGTGCAGGAGGCTTCCGTTCTCTCCACCTCCTCTCTGACACTTGTGGCTTCCTGTCTGCTTCCTTATAGCCATTCTGACCATAGTGAGCTGCTGTGCCCTTGCAGTTTGCATTTGCATTGGCCTGAGACTTAATGACGGTGAACAAGTGTTCATGCACCCGTTGGCCCTCTTTCGATCTTCTTGGCAGAAATCTCTGTTTCCATCTTCTGCCCAGGTTTTCATTGGCTTGTTGTTTTTTTTTTCTTCTGGGGACGTGCGAGTTGATTGCATCTTTGGGCTTTCCACCCCTTGTCCGATGTGTGGTTTGCAAACATCCTCCCCCAGTCGTTGTGCTATCTTTGCATTCAGTCGATGGTTTCCTTCACTGGGCAGAAGCATCCGCATTTGACGTGGTCCCGTTGGTTTCTTGTTGGCTTGGTTGCCCTGGCCCAGTCGGACTTGCTTCTTCCAAACAGGCGGCTCAGACAGATGGCAAAGAGCACTCTGCCTAGGTCTTCTGCTACAAGGTTCACGGTTTCAAGTCTGCCATTCAAGGCTTTGATCCATTTCAGGTGGTGTGTGTGCCAGGTGTAACATCATGGTGTACTCTCGTTGTGTTCCATGTGGCTGTGCAGGCTTCCCAGCACCGTTTATGGTAGAGGCTCTCCTTTCTCCGCTGTCTCCTCTTGGCTCCCTGGTCGAAAATGGGCTGTCCATGTACGTTTGAGTTGGGCTCTGGGTTCTCGATTCTGTTGCATGGGCCTGTGTGCCTGTTTTGGGGCCCAGACTGTGCCGTCTCGGTACCTAGTGCTTCGTCCTATATGTTGAAATCGGAAAGTGTGCCACGTCCTGCTTTTTTCGTTTTCCTGAGGATTCCTTTGCCTAGTCAGGGTCTCTTGTTGCTGGCTAGAAACTTTAGGATTCCCTCTTCTGTCTCTGTGGGAAACATTGCTGCAACTTTGACTGGGATTGCATGGAATCCAGAGGTTCCTTGCTCTGGTAGGGACGTTTCCAGTGTGTTGATGCTTCCACTCCTAGATCCTGGAATCTCCTTCTTTCTCCTTGTGTCTTCTTGAATTTCTTTCCCCCAACGTTTGTTAGTTTTCCATTGCCATGGCTTTCACCTGTTTTGCTAAGTTTCTTCATAGAGATCTCATCCTTCTCACTGGCATGCAGTTTTTCACTTTTTCTTTTCAGCTTCAGTTTCTCTATGCTTTGCAACTTTGAATCGGTTTTGTTCTGGCAGAAGTGCATCGCTGAGCTCACATCTGCTGGCAATGCTCCTGTCTTTGCTGTGGAAGTCTGGCCCTGTCTAACGTCCCTTCCCATCTGCCTCTACACTACCTCGGACGCCTGCCCCAGAAGGCCTGAAGCGGTGGTGAGCAGGCTCACCCGAGGGTCCACCCGGCCCACCCCGGGCCACCGACCCAGAAGGTGCGGACCTCACCGCTGCACCACCGGCCGGCCCCTTTCATGTTCCGTTGGCAACCTGCAGTTGAGGGCAATGGGACTTGAATATGCTACTTGAGCCCAACTCTGGCACTGTGTAGATGAGGCCAGGTTGTGTTTCGGGTCCACTGCGATGTCAGAGGATTTGTCAGAATCGTGTCTCTGCTGTCCCGGCAAGCTTCACGGACACACGGTTTCCTGGCCCGCTTGGAGCAGTCTCATAACTCACCCTTCCCACTTAGCCCAGCCTTGACCTTCGCTGCCGTCTTTTGGCTTGTGAATTTCTCTGCCTTTCAAACGTTCCAGCAGAGTCTGTCTAAAGACGGACATCATCTTTCATTGTGGATTATCCAGGTGTGATTTCTGTTCGCCTTCCATTTTCTGGGACCTTTGTCTCTTTTCCATAGGAGAATCGTCATCGTATTTCTCAGCTATCCCCCTTAGACATGCTTATCAGTCCGTTCCCCTTCATTCCAAGTGATTCGTTTTGCATTTCTGGAATCACCGTATGTTCTCTAGGCCGAGGTGTGAGTGCTTTCGTGACTCTTGGTTGTTTTCTTTGAATTGGCGCCGGTCACTTGAAGGAGTCTTTGCTGTCCTAGCCTGGGTCAAACTAAGCACTGGGAACACGTGGTCATCTGGGTTGGTTTGACATCCTGAGGTCAGAAACTCCAAACTCGAGGTGGTCCTGGCATCCCCCTTCACGGACACAATGTTTCCAAGACAAATTAGACGAATCTGATGAATTCCTCTCTCCAGGAAAGATATTTTTCTGTCTCCTTTCTGGATTTGGGAAGTTTCGAACTTCACCCCTGATCCTGGAACGTTCCCCCAGGTGCCGTCTAGATACGGGCTTCCTTTATTACTATAGGCTGTGCCATTTGTTTGCCTTACATCCTCAGCCCAGGCCTGTTTATTTTTCTTGAAACAGAATTGTAATGTTCTCATTTTCAGCCCACTTCCTTACATGTGGTGTCAAAACACATAATCCATAATCCTTCTACGGCAAGAGGTAGGGGGAGAGAATTTCGATGGAGGCAAACTGAGCACACTAGCCTGGGAGGGCCGCCTTCACGAAGGAACGAAGGCCTGTGGAAAAGGGTGCTTTTCAGCACCCTTGTAGAGCACTTCCAAACAAAGAGACATAGCCCAAGCGTGACAGGGCTCCATTCCTTCAAGGCTTCCAAGACATGTCTTGGGACACATTAGCATGTACCCAGTGGGCCCCCGTGACGCCAGAGCTATGGAAAGTGAGACTGATCTGCAAAGAATGCCAGGGGCCTAGGAAAGGAGGCATCGAGTCTTCTCTTCAACGTCCTCAAGACCTCATTCTTGACTTTGGCTTATGCTTAAGGCAGAAGGACCACGTAGGTCTGATAAGGCCCAAGTCCGGCCTCTTGCTTCCAATCAAGT
Source organism: Equus asinus (assembly GCF_041296235.1). Taxonomy (NCBI): domain Eukaryota; kingdom Metazoa; phylum Chordata; class Mammalia; order Perissodactyla; family Equidae; genus Equus; species Equus asinus. Next base: position 15,576,425 of record NC_091790.1, on the reverse strand, counting down.
TGCAAGCTTGAATCAGCATGGCCTCCCCATAGACTTGAATAGATGACAACGTTCTCCTCTCGGGGCTTGTCCCTCTATTCTCGCTTCTTGCCAAGGATCCCTTTCTTACCCCTCGAATCAGCGTCTGTTTTATGCCTTCCAGTTTCTGTGTCCGCTTTCTGTTTCTCAAAGCTGTTTCTGGGTATCCCTCCCTTTAATAGCCTAGCCTAGGCCAATCCTCGGTCTGTAACCGTGTGGCCATCTTGGCGGACATGATCCTCGTGATGTCATAAACAACCTCAAAATTCGAAGTTGTCCTGACAACCTGCGTGCACACAGAGTTTCAGAGCCATCTCAGGCCAGTCTGACTCCTCACCCTTTCCAGGTAGGATAGTTTTCCTTTTTCTCGATTTCTTGTCGGTTTCTGTCTTGCCCCTCGAACTTTGGAAGGCCTGCTACATTCTCTCTAGACACTGGTTTCTGTCCTGTAAGATTATCCTGGGTTTTACCTCTTACATTTTATGTAGATGGCCAAGTGGGTGGACGTTCCCCAGAGAAAGTCCTGGACTCCCTCCCAGGTTGAAGTTGCCCGGGCAATCCTCTGATGCGCAATGATCGTGTCATCTCCTAGCACTCTGCCGATTCCACCTAGGCAGGTCCCATGTTTTCCTTCCTGCTTCCTTTGGGGAAGTGTACCAGATGCGTTCATGGATTGTAAAAGCCTCACGGTTCTTTTTCTGGTGCGTATTAGAAGGTGACCTCACCATTGCTACGCAGTTTATGATCCCTGTCCGCACCGTACCATGAAATCTATATTTCCTAACACTGCTAATGTGATCTGCACCCGTGATGTGAAACAGTGAGGCCTGGGCCGGCCAAGCGGAACGTGGGCGCTTACGCGCTCCGCCACGGGGCCGGCCCTGAATTGGACTTTTGGACCAACCTTTTGCCTGAGCTTGGGAACACGTGGGCCTGTTTGGATTATTCGTGAAGGTGATTAGTAGTAACATCCTGGACGGTAAGCTTTTCCGTTGGTGCATGGGTTTAGCAGGCAGCATGTTCTGTGGGTAGCATTGCTCTTCATCTATTTGGAATGGTCTACCTTTCTGTAGCATCAGTACGCATTTTGAGGTGATTTTCCAGCCTTGGAAGCTCACCTTCTCTAATCTCTTTCAGCCCCAAAGCTTTGTGCCGTCATTCTGGACCCCATTTTGGATTTTTTGCTTTGAGGTGAATTTATTGCCGCAACCCTGCATTAGAACATCCTATATCTTTCCGATTTGCATCCTCATCGATGTAGACTTCCGTGTAGCTTACATCATCTTCCCCTGCGTAAGCCTAATAGCAGGCCCTCACCACACACTTGTGCCTCATCATCTGTTTCACCCTCTCACACCTCCCCGCTTTGTCTCTGGGAACCCCCAATCAAATGTCCCGTGCCACCTGTTCCTGAGCGCTTGTTTTTGCTTCTCCTCTTAAGTGAGGTCCTACGGTACTTGCCTTGCTCCCTGGGGCTTGTTTCACTTCCCTAAAACCCTCACAGCCATTCTGGTGGTCACAAATGGCTGGATTGCATCGTTGGTTCCGGCTGACTGGTATGCCATTGCGTGGCTATAGCCCATCTTCCTTCTGCACTGGTCCCTTGCTGGGCTCCAGGGAGGCTTCCAAGTCTTGGGTAGTGGGAGCGACGCTGTGGTGAACTCAGCGGTGCACATGTCTTTATGCAGGAGTGTTTCCGAGTTCTTTGGATCAACACGCCGCAGAGGAATAGCTGGATCATATGGGACATGGATTCTTCAAGTTCTGAGGCAGTTCCACACCGCTTGGCGTAGTGGCTGCACCGGTCTGCACTCCCACCAACGGTGCAGGAGGCTTCCGTTCTCTCCACCTCCTCTCTGACACTTGTGGCTTCCTGTCTGCTTCCTTATAGCCATTCTGACCATAGTGAGCTGCTGTGCCCTTGCAGTTTGCATTTGCATTGGCCTGAGACTTAATGACGGTGAACAAGTGTTCATGCACCCGTTGGCCCTCTTTCGATCTTCTTGGCAGAAATCTCTGTTTCCATCTTCTGCCCAGGTTTTCATTGGCTTGTTGTTTTTTTTTTCTTCTGGGGACGTGCGAGTTGATTGCATCTTTGGGCTTTCCACCCCTTGTCCGATGTGTGGTTTGCAAACATCCTCCCCCAGTCGTTGTGCTATCTTTGCATTCAGTCGATGGTTTCCTTCACTGGGCAGAAGCGTCCGCATTTGACGTGGTCCCGTTGGTTTCTTGTTGGCTTGGTTGCCCTGGCCCAGTCGGACTTGCTTCTTCCAAACAGGCGGCTCAGACAGATGGCAAAGAGCACTCTGCCTAGGTCTTCTGCTACAAGGTTCACGGTTTCAAGTCTGCCATTCAAGGCTTTGATCCATTTCAGGTGGTGTGTGTGCCAGGTGTAACATCATGGTGTACTCTCGTTGTGTTCCATGTGGCTGTGCAGGCTTCCCAGCGCCGTTTATGGTAGAGGCTGTCCTTTCTCCGCTGTCTCCTCTTGGCTCCCTGGTCGAAAATGGGCTGTCCATGTACGTTTGAGTTGGGCTCTGGGTTCTCGATTCTGTTGCATGGGTCTGTGTGCCTGTTTTGGGGCCCAGACTGTGCCGTCTCGGTACCTAGTGCTTCGTCCTATATGTTGAAATCGGAAAGTGTGCCACGTCCTGCTTTTTTCGTTTTCCTGAGGATTCCTTTGCCTAGTCAGGGTCTCTTGTTGCTGGCTAGAAACTTTAGGATTCCCTCTTCTGTCTCTGTGGGAAACATTGCTGCAACTTTGACTGGGATTGCATGGAATCCAGAGGTTCCTTGCTCTGGTAGGGACGTTTCCAGTGTGTTGATGCTTCCACTCCTAGATCCTGGAATCTCCTTCTTTCTCCTTGTGTCTTCTTGAATTTCTTTCCCCCAACGTTTGTTAGATTTCCATTGCCATGGCTTTCACCTGTTTTGCTAAGTTTCTTCATAGAGATCTCATCCTTCTCACTGGCATGCAGTTTTTCACTTTTTCTTTTCAGCTTCAGTTTCTCTATGCTTTGCAACTTTGAATCGGTTTTGTTCTGGCAGAAGTGCATCGCTGAGCTCACATCTGCTGGCAATGCTCCTGTCTTTGCTGTGGAAGTCTGGCCCTGTCTAACGTCCCTTCCCATCTGCCTCTACACTACCTCGGACGCCTGCCCCAGAAGGCCTGAAGCGGTGGTGAGCAGGCTCACCCGAGGGTCCACCCGGCCCACCCCGGGCCACCGACCCAGAAGGTGCGGACCTCACCGCTGCACCACCGGCCGGCCCCTTTCATGTTCCGTTGGCAACCTGCAGTTGAGGGCAATGGGACTTGAATATGCTACATGAGCCCAACTCTGGCACTGTGTAGATGAGGCCAGGTTGTTTTTCGGGTCCACTGCGATGTCAGAGGATTTGTCAGAATCGTGTCTCTGCTGTCCCGGCAAGCTTCACGGACACACGGTTTCCTGGCCCGCTTGGAGCAGTCTCATAACTCACCCTTCCCACTTAGCCCAGCCTTGACCTTCGCTGCCGTCTTTTGGCTTGTGAATTTCTCTGCCTTTCAAACGTTCCAGCAGAGTCTGTCTAAAGACGGACATCATCTTTCATTGTGGATTATCCAGGTGTGATTTCTGTTCGCCTTCCATTTTCTGGGACCTTTGTCTCTTTTCCATAGGAGAATCGTCATCGTATTTCTCAGCTATCCCCCTTAGACATGCTTATCAGTCCGTTCCCCTTCATTCCAAGTGATTCGTTTTGCATTTCTGGAATCACCGTATGTTCTCTAGGCCGAGGTGTGAGTGCTTTCGTGACTCTTGGTTGTTGTCTTTGAATTTGCACCGGTCACTTGAAGGAGTCTTTGCTGTCCTAGCCTGGGTCAAACTAAGCACTGGGAACACGTGGTCATCTGGGTTGGTTTGACATCCTGAGGTCAGAAACTCCAAACTCGAGGTGGTCCTGGCATCCCCCTTCACGGACACAATGTTTCCAAGACAAATTAGACGAATCTGATGAATTCCTCTCTCCAGGAAAGATATTTTTCTGTCTCCTTTCCGGATTTGGGAAGTTTCGAACTTCACCCCTGATCCTGGAACGTTCCCCCAGGTGCCGTCTAGATACGGGCTTCCTTTATTACTATAGGCTGTGCCATTTGTTTGCCTTACATCCTCAGCCCAGGCCTGTTTATTTTTCTTGAAACAGAATTGTAATGTTCTCATTTTCAGCCCACTTCCTTACATGTGGTGTCAAAACACATAATCCATAATCCTTCTATGGCAAGAGGTAGGGGGAGAGAATTTCGATGGAGGCAAACTGAGCACACTAGCCTGGGAGGGCAGCCTTCACGAAGGAATGAAGGCCTGTGGAAAAGGGTGCTTTTCAGCACCCTTGTAGAGCACTTCCAAACAAAGAGACATAGGCCAAGCGTGACAGGGCTCCATTCCTTCAAGGCTTCCAAGACATGTCTTGGGACACATTAGCATGTACCCAGTGGGCCCCCGTGACGCCAGAGCTATGGAAAGTGAGACTGATCTGCAAAGAATGCCAGGGGCCTAGGAAAGGAGGCATCGAGTCTTCTCTTCAACGTCCTCAAGACCTCATTCTTGACTTTGGCTTATGCTTAAGGCAGAAGGACCACGTAGGTCTGATAAGGCCCAAGTCCGGCCTCTTGCTTCCAATCAAGTTGCAAGCTTGAATCAGCATGGCCTCCCCATAGACTTGAATAGATGACAACGTTCTCCTCTCGGGGCTTGTCCGTCTATTCTCGCTTCTTGCCAAGGATCCCTTTCTTACCCCTCGAATCAGCGTCTGTTTTATGCCTTCCAGTTTCTGTGTCCGCTTTCTGTTTCTCAAAGCTGTTTCTGGGTATCCCTCCCTTTAATAGCCTAGCCTAGGCCAATCCTCGGTCTGTAACCGTGTGGCCATCTTGGCGGACATGATCCTCGTGATGTCATAAACAACCTCAAAATTCGAAGTTGTCCTGACAACCTGCGTGCACACAGAGTTTCAGAGCCATCTCAGGCCAGTCTGACTCCTCACCCTTTCCAGGTAGGATAGTTTTCCTTTTTCTCGATTTCTTGTCGGTTTCTGTCTTGCCCCTCGAACTTTGGAAGGCCTGCTACATTCTCTCTAGACACTGGTTTCTGTCCTGTAAGATTATCCTGGGTTTTACCTCTTACATTTTATGTAGATGGCCAAGTGGGTGGACGTTCCCCAGAGAAAGTCCTGGACTCCCTCCCAGGTTGAAGTTGCCCGGGCAATCCTCTGATGCGCAATGATCGTGTCATCTCCTAGCACTCTGCCGATTCCACCTAGGCAGGTCCCATGTTTTCCTTCCTGCTTCCTTTGGGGAAGTGTACCAGATGCGTTCATGGATTGTAAAAGCCTCACGGTTCTTTTTCTGGTGCGTATTAGAAGGTGACCTCACCATTGCTACTCAGTTTATGATCCCTGTCCGCACCGTACCATGAAATCTATATTTCCTAACACTGCTAATGTGATCTGCACCCGTGATGTGAAACAGTGAGGCCTGGGCGGGCCAAGCGGAACGTGGGCGCTTACGCGCTCCGCCACGGGGCCGGCCCTGAATTGGACTTTTGGACCAACCTTTTGCCTGAGCTTGGGAACACGTGGGCCTGTTTGGATTATTCGTGAAGGTGATTAGTAGTAACATCCTGGACGGTAAGCTTTTCCGTTGGTGCATGGGTTTAGCAGGCAGCATGTTCTGTGGGTAGCATTGCTCTTCATCTATTTGGAATGGTCTACCTTTCTGTAGCATCAGTACGCATTTTGAGGTGATTTTCCAGCCTTGGAAGTTCACCTTCTCTAATCTCTTTCAGCCCCAAAGCTTTGTGCCGTCATTCTGGACCCCATTTTGGATTTTTTGCTTTTAGGTGAATTTATTGCCACAAGCCTGCATTAGAACATCCTATATCTTTCCGATTTGCATCCTCATCGATGTAGACTTCCGTGTAGCTTACATCATCTTCCCCTGCGTAAGCCTAATAGCAGGCCCTCACCACACACTTGTGCCTCATCATCTGTTTCACCCTCTCACACCTCCCCGCTTTGTCTCTGGGAACCCCCAATCAAATGTCCCGTGCCACCTGTTCCTGAGCGCTTGTTTTTGCTTCTCCTCTTAAGTGAGGTCCTACGGTACTTGCCTTGCTCCCTGGGGCTTGTTTCACTTCCCTAAAACCCTCACAGCCATTCTGGTGGTCACAAATGGCTGGATTGCATCCTTGGTTCCGGCTGACTGGTATGCCATTGCGTGGCTATAGCCCATCTTCCTTCTGCACTGGTCCCTTGCTGGGCTCCAGGGAGGCTTCCAAGTCTTGGGTAGTGGGAGCGACGCTGTGGTGAACTCAGCGGTGCACATGTCTTTATGCAGGAGTGTTTCCGAGTTCTTTGGATCAACACGCCGCAGAGGAATAGCTGGATCATATGGGACATGGATTCTTCAAGTTCTGAGGCAGTTCCACACCGCTTGGCGTAGTGGCTGCACCGGTCTGCACTCCCACCAACGGTGCAGGAGGCTTCCGTTCTCTCCACCTCCTCTCTGACACTTGTGGCTTCCTGTCTGCTTCCTTATAGCCATTCTGACCATAGTGAGCTGCTGTGCCCTTGCAGTTTGCATTTGCATTGGCCTGAGACTTAATGACGGTGAACAAGTGTTCATGCACCCGTTGGCCCTCTTTCGATCTTCTTGGCAGAAATCTCTGTTTCCATCTTCTGCCCAGGTTTTCATTGGCTTGTTGTTTTTTTTTTCTTCTGGGGACGTGCGAGTTGATTGCATCTTTGGGCTTTCCACCCCTTCTCCGATGTGTGGTTTGCAAACATCCTCCCCCAGTCGTTGTGCTATCTTTGCATTCAGTCGATGGTTTCCTTCACTGGGCAGAAGCATCCGCATTTGACGTGGTCCCGTTGGTTTCTTGTTGGCTTGGTTGCCCTGGCCCAGTCGGACTTGCTTCTTCCAAACAGGCGGCTCAGACAGATGGCAAAGAGCACTCTGCCTAGGTCTTCTGCTACAAGGTTCACGGTTTCAAGTCTGCCATTCAAGGCTTTGATCCATTTCAGGTGGTGTGTGTGCCAGGTGTAACATCATGGTGTACTCTCGTTGTGTTCCATGTGGCTGTGCAGGCTTCCCAGCACCGTTTATGGTAGAGGCTGTCCTTTCTCCGCTGTCTCCTCTTGGCTCCCTGGTCGAAAATGGGCTGTCCATGTACGTTTGAGTTGGGCTCTGGGTTCTCGATTCTGTTGCATGGGTCTGTGTGCCTGTTTTGGGGCCCAGACTGTGCCGTCTCGGTACCTAGTGCTTCGTCCTATATGTTGAAATCGGAAAGTGTGCCACGTCCTGCTTTTTTCGTTTTCCTGAGGATTCCTTTGCCTAGTCAGGGTGTCTTGTTGCTGGCTAGAAGCTTTAGCATTCCCTCTTCTGTGTCTGTGGGAAACATTGCTGCAACTTTGACTGGGATTGCATGGAATCCAGAGGTTCCTTGCTCTGGTAGGGACGTTTCCAGTGTGTTGATGCTTCCACTCCTAGATCCTGGAATCTCCTTCTTTCTCCTTGTGTCTTCTTGAATTTCTTTCCCCCAACGTTTGTTACTTTTCCATTGCCATGGCTTTCACCTGTTTTGCTAAGTTTCTTCATAGAGATCTCATCCTTCTCACTGGCATGCAGTTTTTCACTTTTTCTTTTCAGCTTCAGTTTCTCTATGCTTTGCAACTTTGAATCGGTTTTGTTCTGGCAGAAGTGCATCGCTGAGCTCACATCTGCTGGCAATGCTCCTGTCTTTGCTGTGGAAGTCTGGCCCTGTCTAACGTCCCTTCCCATCTGCCTCTACACTACCTCGGACGCCTGCCCCAGAAGGCCTGAAGCGGTGGTGAGCAGGCTCACCGGAGGGTCCACCCGGCCCACCCCGGGCCACCGACCCAGAAGGTGCGGACCTCACCGCTGCACCACCGGCCGGCCCCTTTCATGTTCCGTTGGCAACCTGCAGTTGAGGGCAATGGGACTTGAATATGCTACTTGAGCCCAACTCTGGCACTGTGTAGATGAGGCCAGGTTGTTTTTCGGGTCCACTGCGATGTCAGAGGATTTGTCAGAATCGTGTCTCTGCTGTCCCGGCAAGCTTCACGGACACACGGTTTCCTGGCCCGCTTGGAGCAGTCTCATAACTCACCCTTCCCACTTAGCCCAGCCTTGACCTTCGCTGCCGTCTTTTGGCTTGTGAATTTCTCTGCCTTTCAAACGTTCCAGCAGAGTCTGTCTAAAGACGGACATCATCTTTCATTGTGGATTATCCAGGGGTGATTTCTGTTCGCCTTCCATTTTCTGGGACCTTTGTCTCTTTTCCATAGGAGAATCGTCATGGTATTTCTCAGCTATCCCCCTTAGACATGCTTATCAGTCCGTTCCCCTTCATTCCAAGTGATTCGTTTTGCATTTCTGGAATCACCGTATGTTCTCTAGGCCGAGGTGTGAGTGCTTTCGTGACTCTTGGTTGTTGTCTTTGAATTTGCACCGGTCACTTGAAGGAGTCTTTGCTGTCCTAGCCTGGGTCAAACTAAGCACTGGGAACACGTGGTCATCTGGGTTGGTTTGACATCCTGAGGTCAGAAACTCCAAACTCGAGGTGGTCCTGGCATCCCCCTTCACGGACACAATGTTTCCAAGACAAATTAGACGAATCTGATGAATTCCTCTCTCCAGGAAAGATATTTTTCTGTCTCCTTTCTGGATTTGGGAAGTTTCGAACTTCACCCCTGATCCTGGAACGTTCCCCCAGGTGCCGTCTAGATACGGGCTTCCTTTATTACTATAGGCTGTGCCATTTGTTTGCCTTACATCCTCAGCCCAGGCCTGTTTATTTTTCTTGAAACAGAATTGTAATGTTCTCATTTTCAGCCCACTTCCTTACATGTGGTGTCAAAACTCATAATCCATAATCCTTCTACGGCAAGAGGTAGGGGGAGAGAATTTCGATGGAGGCAAACTGAGCACACTAGCCTGGGAGGGCCGCCTTCACGAAGGAACGAAGGCCTGTGGAAAAGGGTGCTTTTCAGCACCCTTGTAGAGCACTTCCAAACAAAGAGACATAGCCCAAGCGTGACAGGGCTCCATTCCTTCAAGGCTTCCAAGACATGTCTTGGGACACATTAGCATGTACCCAGTGGGCCCCCGTGACGCCAGAGCTATGGAAAGTGAGACTGATCTGCAAAGAATGCCAGGGGCCTAGGAAAGGAGGCATCGAGTCTTCTCTTCAACGTCCTCAAGACCTCATTCTTGACTTTGGCTTATGCTTAAGGCAGAAGGACCACGTAGGTCTGATAAGGCCCAAGTCCGGCCTCTTGCTTCCAATCAAGTTGCAAGCTTGAATCAGCATGGCCTCCCCATAGACTTGAATAGATGACAACGTTCTCCTCTCGGGGCTTGTCCGTCTATTCTCGCTTCTTGCCAAGGATCCCTTTCTTACCCCTCGAATCAGCGTCTGTTTTATGCCTTCCAGTTTCTGTGTCCGCTTTCTGTTTCTCAAAGCTGTTTCTGGGTATCCCTCCCTTTAATAGCCTAGCCTAGGCCAATCCTCGGTCTGTAACCGTGTGGCCATCTTGGCGGACATGATCCTCGTGATGTCATAAACAACCTCAAAATTCGAAGTTGTCCTGACAACCTGCGTGCACACAGAGTTTCAGAGCCATCTCAGGCCAGTCTGACTCCTCACCCTTTCCAGGTAGGATAGTTTTCCTTTTTCTCGATTTCTTGTCGGTTTCTGCCTTGCCCCTCGAACTTTGGAAGGCCTGCTACATTCTCTCTAGACACTGGTTTCTGTCCTGTAAGATTATCCTGGGTTTTACCTCTTACATTTTATGTAGATGGCCAAGTGGGTGGACGTTCCCCAGAGAAAGTCCTGGACTCCCTCCCAGGTTGAAGTTGCCCGGGCAATCCTCTGATGCGCAATGATCGTGTCATCTCCTAGCACTCTGCCGATTCCACCTAGGCAGGTCCCATGTTTTCCTTCCTGCTTCCTTTGGGGAAGTGTACCAGATGCGTTCATGGATTGTAAAAGCCTCACGGTTCTTTTTCTGGTGCGTATTAGAAGGTGACCTCACCATTGCTACTCAGTTTATGATCCCTGTCCGCACCGTACCATGAAATCTATATTTCCTAACACTGCTAATGTGATCTGCACCCGTGATGTGAAACAGTGAGGCCTGGGCGGGCCAAGCGGAACGTGGGCGCTTACGCGCTCCGCCACGGGGCCGGCCCTGAATTGGACTTTTGGACCAACCTTTTGCCTGAGCTTGGGAACACGTGGGCCTGTTTGGATTATTCGTGAAGGTGATTAGTAGTAACATCCTGGACGGTAAGCTTTTCCGTTGGTGCATGGGTTTAGCAGGCAGCATGTGCTGTGGGTAGCATTGCTCTTCATCTATTTGGAATGGTCTACCTTTCTGTAGCATCAGTACACATTTTGAGGTGATTTTCCAGCCTTGGAAGTTCACCTTCTCTAATCTCTTTCAGCCCCAAAGCTTTGTGCCGTCATTCTGGACCCCATTTTGGATTTTTTGCTTTGAGGTGAATTTATTGCCGCAACCCTGCATTAGAACATCCTATACCTTTCCGATTTGCATCCTCATCGATGTAGACTTCCGTGTAGCTTACATCATCTTCCCCTGCGTAAGCCTAATAGCAGGCCCTCACCACACACTTGTGCCTCATCATCTGTTTCACCCTCTCACACCTCCCCGCTTTGTCTCTGGGAACCCCCAATCAAATGTCCCGTGCCACCTGTTCCTGAGCGCTTGTTTTTGCTTCTCCTCTTAAGTGAGGTCCTACGGTACTTGCCTTGCTCCCTGGGGCTTGTTTCACTTCCCTAAAACCCTCACAGCCATTCTGGTGGTCACAAATGGCTGGATTGCATCCTTGGTTCCGGCTGACTGGTATGCCATTGCGTGGCTATAGCCCATCTTCCTTCTGCACTGGTCCCTTGCTGGGCTCCAGGGAGGCTTCCAAGTCTTGGGTAGTGGGAGCGACGCTGTGGTGAACTCAGCGGTGCACATGTCTTTATGCAGGAGTGTTTCCGAGTTCTTTGGATCAACACGCCGCAGAGGAATAGCTGGATCATATGGGACATGGATTCTTCAAGTTCTGAGGCAGTTCCACACCGCTTGGCGTAGTGGCTGCACCGGTCTGCACTCCCACCAACGGTGCAGGAGGCTTCCGTTCTCTCCACCTCCTCTCTGACACTTGTGGCTTCCTGTCTGCTTCCTTATAGCCATTCTGACCATAGTGAGCTGCTGTGCCCTTGCAGTTTGCATTTGCATTGGCCTGAGACTTAATGACGGTGAACAAGTGTTCATGCACCCGTTGGCCCTCTTTCGATCTTCTTGGCAGAAATCTCTGTTTCCATCTTCTGCCCAGGTTTTCATTGGCTTGTTGTTTTTTTTTTCTTCTGGGGACGTGCGAGTTGATTGCATCTTTGGGCTTTCCACCCCTTGTCCGATGTGTGGTTTGCAAACATCCTCCCCCAGTCGTTGTGCTATCTTTGCATTCAGTCGATGGTTTCCTTCACTGGGCAGAAGCGTCCGCATTTGACGTGGTCCCGTTGGTTTCTTGTTGGCTTGGTTGCCCTGGCCCAGTCGGACTTGCTTCTTCCAAACAGGCGGCTCAGACAGATGGCAAAGAGCACTCTGCCTAGGTCTTCTGCTACAAGGTTCACGGTTTCAAGTCTGCCATTCAAGGCTTTGATCCATTTCAGGTGGTGTGTGTGCCAGGTGTAACATCATGGTGTACTCTCGTTGTGTTCCATGTGGCTGTGCAGGCTTCCCAGCGCCGTTTATGGTAGAGGCTGTCCCTTCTCCGCTGTCTCCTCTTGGCTCCCTGGTCGAAAATGGGCTGTCCATGTACGTTTGAGTTGGGCTCTGGGTTCTCGATTCTGTTGCATGGGTCTGTGTGCCTGTTTTGGGGCCCAGACTGTGCCGTCTCGGTACCTAGTGCTTCGTCCTATATGTTGAAATCGGAAAGTGTGCCACGTCCTGCTTTTTTCGTTTTCCTGAGGATTCCTTTGCCTAGTCAGGGTCTCTTGTTGCTGGCTAGAAACTTTAGGATTCCCTCTTCTGTCTCTGTGGGAAACATTGCTGCAACTTTGACTGGGATTGCATGGAATCCAGAGGTTCCTTGCTCTGGTAGGGACGTTTCAAGTGTGTTGATGCTTCCACTCCTAGATCCTGGAATCTCCTTCTTTCTCCTTGTGTCTTCTTGAATTTCTTTCCCCCAACGTTTGTTAGTTTTCCATTGCCATGGCTTTCACCTGTTTTGCTAAGTTTCTTCATAGAGATCTCATCCTTCTCACTGGCATGCAGTTTTTCACTTTTTCTTTTCAGCTTCAGTTTCTCTATGCTTTGCAACTTTGAATCGGTTTTGTTCTGGCAGAAGTGCATCGCTGAGCTCACATCTGCTGGCAATGCTCCTGTCTTTGCTGTGGAAGTCTGGCCCTGTCTAACGTCCCTTCCCATCTGCCTCTACACTACCTCGGACGCCTGCCCCAGAAGGCCTGAAGCGGTGGTGAGCAGGCTCACCCGAGGGTCCACCCGGCCCACCCCGGGCCACCGACCCAGAAGGTGCGGACCTCACCGCTGCACCACCGGCCAGCCCCTTTCATGTTCCGTTGGCAACCTGCAGTTGAGGGCAATGGGACTTGAATATGCTACTTGAGCCCAACTCTGGCACTGTGTAGATGAGGCCAGGTTGTTTTTCGGGTCCACTGCGATGTCAGAGGATTTGTCAGAATCGTGTCTCTGCTGTCCCGGCAAGCTTCACGGACACACGGTTTCCTGGCCCGCTTGGAGCAGTCTCATAACTCACCCTTCCCACTTAGCCCAGCCTTGACCTTCGCTGCCGTCTTTTGGCTTGTGAATTTCTCTGCCTTTCAAACGTTCCAGCAGAGTCTGTCTAAAGACGGACATCATCTTTCATTGTGGATTATCCAGGTGTGATTTCTGTTCGCCTTCCATTTTCTGGTACCTTTGTCTCTTTTCCATAGGAGAATCGTCATGGTATTTCTCAGCTATCCCCCTTAGACATGCTTATCAGTCCGTTCCCCTTCATTCCAAGTGATTCGTTTTGCATTTCTGGAATCACCGTATGTTCTCTAGGCCGAGGTGTGAGTGCTTTCGTGACTCTTGGTTGTTGGCTTTGAATTTGCACCGGTCACTTGAAGGAGTCTTTGCTGTCCTAGCCTGGGTCAAACTAAGCACTGGGAACACGTGGTCATCTGGGTTGGTTTGACATCCTGAGGTCAGAAACTCCAAACTCGAGGTGGTCCTGGCATCCCCCTTCACGGACACAATGTTTCCAAGACAAATTAGACGAATCTGATGAATTCCTCTCTCCAGGAAAGATATTTTTCTGTCTCCTTTCTGGATTTGGGAAGTTTCGAACTTCACCCCTGATCCTGGAACGTTCCCCCAGGTGCCGTCTAGATACGGGCTTCCTTTATTACTATAGGCTGTGCCATTTGTTTGCCTTACATCCTCAGCCCAGGCCTGTTTATTTTTCTTGAAACAGAATTGTAATGTTCTCATTTTCAGCCCACTTCCTTACATGTGGTGTCAAAACACATAATCCATAATCCTTCTACGGCAAGAGGTAGGGGGAGAGAATTTCGATGGAGGCAAACTGAGCACACTAGCCTGGGAGGGCCGCCTTCACGAAGGAACGAAGGCCTGTGGAAAAGGGTGCTTTTCAGCACCCTTGTAGAGCACTTCCAAACAAAGAGACATAGGCCAAGCGTGACAGGGCTCCATTCCTTCAAGGCTTCCAAGACATGTCTTGGGACACATTAGCATGTACCCAGTGGGCCCCCGTGACGCCAGAGCTATGGAAAGTGAGACTGATCTGCAAAGAATGCCAGGGGCCTAGGAAAGGAGGCATCGAGTCTTCTCTTCAACGTCCTCAAGACCTCATTCTTGACTTTGGCTTATGCTTAAGGCAGAAGGACCACGTAGGTCTGATAAGGCCCAAGTCCGGCCTCTTGCTTCCAATCAAGTTGCAAGCTTGAATCAGCATGGCCTCCCCATAGACTTGAATAGATGACAACGTTCTCCTCTCGGGGCTTGTCCGTCTATTCTCGCTTCTTGCCAAGGATCCCTTTCTTACCCCTCGAATCAGCGTCTGTTTTATGCCTTCCAGTTTCTGTGTCCGCTTTCTGTTTCTCAAAGCTGTTTCTGGGTATCCCTCCCTTTAATAGCCTAGCCTAGGCCAATCCTCGGTCTGTAACCGTGTGGCCATCTTGGCGGACATGATCCTCGTGATGTCATAAACAACCTCAAAATTCGAAGTTGTCCTGACAACCTGCGTGCACACAGAGTTTCAGAGCCATCTCAGGCCAGTCTGACTCCTCACCCTTTCCAGGTAGGATAGTTTTCCTTTTTCTCGATTTCTTGTCGGTTTCTGCCTTGCCCCTCGAACTTTGGAAGGCCTGCTACATTCTCTCTAGACACTGGTTTCTGTCCTGTAAGATTATCCTGGGTTTTACCTCTTACATTTTATGTAGATGGCCAAGTGGGTGGACGTTCCCCAGAGAAAGTCCTGGACTCCCTCCCAGGTTGAAGTTGCCCGGGCAATCCTCTGATGCGCAATGATCGTGTCATCTCCTAGCACTCTGCCGATTCCACCTAGGCAGGTCCCATGTTTTCCTTCCTGCTTCCTTTGGGGAAGTGTACCAGATGCGTTCATGGATTGTAAAAGCCTCACGGTTCTTTTTCTGGTGCGTATTAGAAGGTGACCTCACCATTGCTACTCAGTTTATGATCCCTGTCCGCACCGTACCATGAAATCTATATTTCCTAACACTGCTAATGTGATCTGCACCCGTGATGTGAAACAGTGAGGCCTGGGCGGGCCAAGCGGAACGTGGGCGCTTACGCGCTCCGCCACGGGGCCGGCCCTGAATTGGACTTTTGGACCAACCTTTTGCCTGAGCTTGGGAACACGTGGGCCTGTTTGGATTATTCGTGAAGGTGATTAGTAGTAACATCCTGGACGGTAAGCTTTTCCGTTGGTGCATGGGTTTAGCAGGCAGCATGTGCTGTGGGTAGCATTGCTCTTCATCTATTTGGAATGGTCTACCTTTCTGTAGCATCAGTACACATTTTGAGGTGATTTTCCAGCCTTGGAAGTTCACCTTCTCTAATCTCTTTCAGCCCCAAAGCTTTGTGCCGTCATTCTGGACCCCATTTTGGATTTTTTGCTTTGAGGTGAATTTATTGCCGCAACCCTGCATTAGAACATCCTATACCTTTCCGATTTGCATCCTCATCGATGTAGACTTCCGTGTAGCTTACATCATCTTCCCCTGCGTAAGCCTAATAGCAGGCCCTCACCACACACTTGTGCCTCATCATCTGTTTCACCCTCTCACACCTCCCCGCTTTGTCTCTGGGAACCCCCAATCAAATGTCCCGTGCCACCTGTTCCTGAGCGCTTGTTTTTGCTTCTCCTCTTAAGTGAGGTCCTACGGTACTTGCCTTGCTCCCTGGGGCTTGTTTCACTTCCCTAAAACCCTCACAGCCATTCTGGTGGTCACAAATGGCTGGATTGCATCCTTGGTTCCGGCTGACTGGTATGCCATTGCGTGGCTATAGCCCATCTTCCTTCTGCACTGGTCCCTTGCTGGGCTCCAGGGAGGCTTCCAAGTCTTGGGTAGTGGGAGCGACGCTGTGGTGAACTCAGCGGTGCACATGTCTTTATGCAGGAGTGTTTCCGAGTTCTTTGGATCAACACGCCGCAGAGGAATAGCTGGATCATATGGGACATGGATTCTTCAAGTTCTGAGGCAGTTCCACACCGCTTGGCGTAGTGGCTGCACCGGTCTGCACTCCCACCAACGGTGCAGGAGGCTTCCGTTCTCTCCACCTCCTCTCTGACACTTGTGGCTTCCTGTCTGCTTCCTTATAGCCATTCTGACCATAGTGAGCTGCTGTGCCCTTGCAGTTTGCATTTGCATTGGCCTGAGACTTAATGACGGTGAACAAGTGTTCATGCACCCGTTGGCCCTCTTTCGATCTTCTTGGCAGAAATCTCTGTTTCCATCTTCTGCCCAGGTTTTCATTGGCTTGTTGTTTTTTTTTTCTTCTGGGGACGTGCGAGTTGATTGCATCTTTGGGCTTTCCACCCCTTGTCCGATGTGTGGTTTGCAAACATCCTCCCCCAGTCGTTGTGCTATCTTTGCATTCAGTCGATGGTTTCCTTCACTGGGCAGAAGCGTCCGCATTTGACGTGGTCCCGTTGGTTTCTTGTTGGCTTGGTTGCCCTGGCCCAGTCGGACTTGCTTCTTCCAAACAGGCGGCTCAGACAGATGGCAAAGAGCACTCTGCCTAGGTCTTCTGCTACAAGGTTCACGGTTTCAAGTCTGCCATTCAAGGCTTTGATCCATTTCAGGTGGTGTGTGTGCCAGGTGTAACATCATGGTGTACTCTCGTTGTGTTCCATGTGGCTGTGCAGGCTTCCCAGCACCGTTTATGGTAGAGGCTGTCCTTTCTCCGCTGTCTCCTCTTGGCTCCCTGGTCGAAAATGGGCTGTCCATGTACGTTTGAGTTGGGCTCTGGGTTCTCGATTCTGTTGCATGGGTCTGTGTGCCTGTTTTGGGGCCCAGACTGTGCCGTCTCGGTACCTAGTGCTTCGTCCTATATGTTGAAATCGGAAAGTGTGCCACGTCCTGCTTTTTTCGTTTTCCTGAGGATTCCTTTGCCTAGTCAGGGTCTCTTGTTGCTGGCTAGAAACTTTAGGATTCCCTCTTCTGTCTCTGTGGGAAACATTGCTGCAACTTTGACTGGGATTGCATGGAATCCAGAGGTTCCTTGCTCTGGTAGGGACGTTTCCAGTGTGTTGATGCTTCCACTCCTAGATCCTGGAATCTCCTTCTTTCTCCTTGTGTCTTCTTGAATTTCTTTCCCCCAACGTTTGTTACTTTTCCATTGCCATGGCTTTCACCTGTTTTGCTAAGTTTCTTCATAGAGATCTCATCCTTCTCACTGGCATGCAGTTTTTCACTTTTTCTTTTCAGCTTCAGTTTCTCTATGCTTTGCAACTTTGAATCGGTTTTGTTCTGGCAGAAGTGCATCGCTGAGCTCACATCTGCTGGCAATGCTCCTGTCTTTGCTGTGGA
Source organism: Equus asinus (assembly GCF_041296235.1). Classification (NCBI taxonomy): domain Eukaryota; kingdom Metazoa; phylum Chordata; class Mammalia; order Perissodactyla; family Equidae; genus Equus; species Equus asinus. The sequence continues at coordinate 15,559,260 of NC_091790.1, read as the reverse complement.
AGTCTGGCCCTGTCTAACGTCCCTTCCCATCTGCCTCTACACTACCTCGGACGCCTGCCCCAGAAGGCCTGAAGCGGTGGTGAGCAGGCTCACCCGAGGTTCCACCCGGCCCACCCCGGGCCACCGACCCAGAAGGTGCGGACCTCACCGCTGCACCACCGGCCGGCCCCTTTCATGTTCCGTTGGCAACCTGCAGTTGAGGGCAATGGGACTTGAATATGCTACTTGAGCCCAACTCTGGCACTGTGTAGATGAGGCCAGGTTGTTTTTCGGGTCCACTGCGATGTCAGAGGATTTGTCAGAATCGTGTCTCTGCTGTCCCGGCAAGCTTCACGGACACACGGTTTCCTGGCCCGCTTGGAGCAGTCTCATAACTCACCCTTCCCACTTAGCCCAGCCTTGACCTTCGCTGCCGTCTTTTGGCTTGTGAATTTCTCTGCCTTTCAAACGTTCCAGCAGAGTCTGTCTAAAGACGGACATCATCTTTCATTGTGGATTATCCAGGGGTGATTTCTGTTCGCCTTCCATTTTCTGGGACCTTTGTCTCTTTTCCATAGGAGAATCGTCATGGTATTTCTCAGCTATCCCCCTTAGACATGCTTATCAGTCCGTTCCCCTTCATTCCAAGTGATTCGTTTTGCATTTCTGGAATCACCGTATGTTCTCTAGGCCGAGGTGTGAGTGCTTTCGTGACTCTTGGTTGTTGTCTTTGAATTTGCACCGGTCACTTGAAGGAGTCTTTGCTGTCCTAGCCTGGGTCAAACTAAGCACTGGGAACACGTGGTCATCTGGGTTGGTTTGACATCCTGAGGTCAGAAACTCCAAACTCGAGGTGGTCCTGGCATCCCCCTTCACGGACACAATGTTTCCAAGACAAATTAGACGAATCTGATGAATTCCTCTCTCCAGGAAAGATATTTTTCTGTCTCCTTTCTGGATTTGGGAAGTTTCGAACTTCACCCCTGATCCTGGAACGTTCCCCCAGGTGCCGTCTAGATACGGGCTTCCTTTATTACTATAGGCTGTGCCATTTGTTTGCCTTACATCCTCAGCCCAGGCCTGTTTATTTTTCTTGAAACAGAATTGTAATGTTCTCATTTTCAGCCCACTTCCTTACATGTGGTGTCAAAACTCATAATCCATAATCCTTCTACGGCAAGAGGTAGGGGGAGAGAATTTCGATGGAGGCAAACTGAGCACACTAGCCTGGGAGGGCCGCCTTCACGAAGGAACGAAGGCCTGTGGAAAAGGGTGCTTTTCAGCACCCTTGTAGAGCACTTCCAAACAAAGAGACATAGCCCAAGCGTGACAGGGCTCCATTCCTTCAAGGCTTCCAAGACATGTCTTGGGACACATTAGCATGTACCCAGTGGGCCCCCGTGACGCCAGAGCTATGGAAAGTGAGACTGATCTGCAAAGAATGCCAGGGGCCTAGGAAAGGAGGCATCGAGTCTTCTCTTCAACGTCCTCAAGACCTCATTCTTGACTTTGGCTTATGCTTAAGGCAGAAGGACCACGTAGGTCTGATAAGGCCCAAGTCCGGCCTCTTGCTTCCAATCAAGTTGCAAGCTTGAATCAGCATGGCCTCCCCATAGACTTGAATAGATGACAACGTTCTCCTCTCGGGGCTTGTCCCTCTATTCTCGCTTCTTGCCAAGGATCCCTTTCTTACCCCTCGAATCAGCGTCTGTTTTATGCCTTCCAGTTTCTGTGTCCGCTTTCTGTTTCTCAAAGCTGTTTCTGGGTATCCCTCCCTTTAATAGCCTAGCCTAGGCCAATCCTCGGTCTGTAACCGTGTGGCCATCTTGGCGGACATGATCCTCGTGATGTCATAAACAACCTCAAAATTCGAAGTTGTCCTGACAACCTGCGTGCACACAGAGTTTCAGAGCCATCTCAGGCCAGTCTGACTCCTCACCCTTTCCAGGTAGGATAGTTTTCCTTTTTCTCGATTTCTTGTCGGTTTCTGTCTTGCCCCTCGAACTTTGGAAGGCCTGCTACATTCTCTCTAGACACTGGTTTCTGTCCTGTAAGATTATCCTGGGTTTTACCTCTTACATTTTATGTAGATGGCCAAGTGGGTGGACGTTCCCCAGAGAAAGTCCTGGACTCCCTCCCAGGTTGAAGTTGCCCGGGCAATCCTCTGATGCGCAATGATCGTGTCATCTCCTAGCACTCTGCCGATTCCACCTAGGCAGGTCCCATGTTTTCCTTCCTGCTTCCTTTGGGGAAGTGTACCAGATGCGTTCATGGATTGTAAAAGCCTCACGGTTCTTTTTCTGGTGCGTATTAGAAGGTGACCTCACCATTGCTACTCAGTTTATGATCCCTGTCCGCACCGTACCATGAAATCTATATTTCCTAACACTGCTAATGTGATCTGCACCCGTGATGTGAAACAGTGAGGCCTGGGCGGGCCAAGCGGAACGTGGGCGCTTACGCGCTCCGCCACGGGGCCGGCCCTGAATTGGACTTTTGGACCAACCTTTTGCCTGAGCTTGGGAACACGTGGGCCTGTTTGGATTATTCGTGAAGGTGATTAGTAGTAACATCCTGGACGGTAAGCTTTTCCGTTGGTGCATGGGTTTAGCAGGCAGCATGTGCTGTGGGTAGCATTGCTCTTCATCTATTTGGAATGGTCTACCTTTCTGTAGCATCAGTACACATTTTGAGGTGATTTTCCAGCCTTGGAAGTTCACCTTCTCTAATCTCTTTCAGCCCCAAAGCTTTGTGCCGTCATTCTGGACCCCATTTTGGATTTTTTGCTTTGAGGTGAATTTATTGCCGCAACCCTGCATTAGAACATCCTATACCTTTCCGATTTGCATCCTCATCGATGTAGACTTCCGTGTAGCTTACATCATCTTCCCCTGCGTAAGCCTAATAGCAGGCCCTCACCACACACTTGTGCCTCATCATCTGTTTCACCCTCTCACACCTCCCCGCTTTGTCTCTGGGAACCCCCAATCAAATGTCCCGTGCCACCTGTTCCTGAGCGCTTGTTTTTGCTTCTCCTCTTAAGTGAGGTCCTACGGTACTTGCCTTGCTCCCTGGGGCTTGTTTCACTTCCCTAAAACCCTCACAGCCATTCTGGTGGTCACAAATGGCTGGATTGCATCCTTGGTTCCGGCTGACTGGTATGCCATTGCGTGGCTATAGCCCATCTTCCTTCTGCACTGGTCCCTTGCTGGGCTCCAGGGAGGCTTCCAAGTCTTGGGTAGTGGGAGCGACGCTGTGGTGAACTCAGCGGTGCACATGTCTTTATGCAGGAGTGTTTCCGAGTTCTTTGGATCAACACGCCGCAGAGGAATAGCTGGATCATATGGGACATGGATTCTTCAAGTTCTGAGGCAGTTCCACACCGCTTGGCGTAGTGGCTGCACCGGTCTGCACTCCCACCAACGGTGCAGGAGGCTTCCGTTCTCTCCACCTCCTCTCTGACACTTGTGGCTTCCTGTCTGCTTCCTTATAGCCATTCTGACCATAGTGAGCTGCTGTGCCCTTGCAGTTTGCATTTGCATTGGCCTGAGACTTAATGACGGTGAACAAGTGTTCATGCACCCGTTGGCCCTCTTTCGATCTTCTTGGCAGAAATCTCTGTTTCCATCTTCTGCCCAGGTTTTCATTGGCTTGTTGTTTTTTTTTTCTTCTGGGGACGTGCGAGTTGATTGCATCTTTGGGCTTTCCACCCCTTGTCCGATGTGTGGTTTGCAAACATCCTCCCCCAGTCGTTGTGCTATCTTTGCATTCAGTCGATGGTTTCCTTCACTGGGCAGAAGCGTCCGCATTTGACGTGGTCCCGTTGGTTTCTTGTTGGCTTGGTTGCCCTGGCCCAGTCGGACTTGCTTCTTCCAAACAGGCGGCTCAGACAGATGGCAAAGAGCACTCTGCCTAGGTCTTCTGCTACAAGGTTCACGGTTTCAAGTCTGCCATTCAAGGCTTTGATCCATTTCAGGTGGTGTGTGTGCCAGGTGTAACATCATGGTGTACTCTCGTTGTGTTCCATGTGGCTGTGCAGGCTTCCCAGCACCGTTTATGGTAGAGGCTGTCCTTTCTCCGCTGTCTCCTCTTGGCTCCCTGGTCGAAAATGGGCTGTCCATGTACGTTTGAGTTGGGCTCTGGGTTCTCGATTCTGTTGCATGGGTCTGTGTGCCTGTTTTGGGGCCCAGACTGTGCCGTCTCGGTACCTAGTGCTTCGTCCTATATGTTGAAATCGGAAAGTGTGCCACGTCCTGCTTTTTTCGTTTTCCTGAGGATTCCTTTGCCTAGTCAGGGTCTCTTGTTGCTGGCTAGAAACTTTAGGATTCCCTCTTCTGTCTCTGTGGGAAACATTGCTGCAACTTTGACTGGGATTGCATGGAATCCAGAGGTTCCTTGCTCTGGTAGGGACGTTTCCAGTGTGTTGATGCTTCCACTCCTAGATCCTGGAATCTCCTTCTTTCTCCTTGTGTCTTCTTGAATTTCTTTCCCCCAACGTTTGTTACTTTTCCATTGCCATGGCTTTCACCTGTTTTGCTAAGTTTCTTCATAGAGATCTCATCCTTCTCACTGGCATGCAGTTTTTCACTTTTTCTTTTCAGCTTCAGTTTCTCTATGCTTTGCAACTTTGAATCGGTTTTGTTCTGGCAGAAGTGCATCGCTGAGCTCACATCTGCTGGCAATGCTCCTGTCTTTGCTGTGGAAGTCTGGCCCTGTCTAACGTCCCTTCCCATCTGCCTCTACACTACCTCGGACGCCTGCCCCAGAAGGCCTGAAGCGGTGGTGAGCAGGCTCACCCGAGGTTCCACCCGGCCCACCCCGGGCCACCGACCCAGAAGGTGCGGACCTCACCGCTGCACCACCGGCCGGCCCCTTTCATGTTCCGTTGGCAACCTGCAGTTGAGGGCAATGGGACTTGAATATGCTACTTGAGCCCAACTCTGGCACTGTGTAGATGAGGCCAGGTTGTTTTTCGGGTCCACTGCGATGTCAGAGGATTTGTCAGAATCGTGTCTCTGCTGTCCCGGCAAGCTTCACGGACACACGGTTTCCTGGCCCGCTTGGAGCAGTCTCATAACTCACCCTTCCCACTTAGCCCAGCCTTGACCTTCGCTGCCGTCTTTTGGCTTGTGAATTTCTCTGCCTTTCAAACGTTCCAGCAGAGTCTGTCTAAAGACGGACATCATCTTTCATTGTGGATTATCCAGGGGTGATTTCTGTTCGCCTTCCATTTTCTGGGACCTTTGTCTCTTTTCCATAGGAGAATCGTCATGGTATTTCTCAGCTATCCCCCTTAGACATGCTTATCAGTCCGTTCCCCTTCATTCCAAGTGATTCGTTTTGCATTTCTGGAATCACCGTATGTTCTCTAGGCCGAGGTGTGAGTGCTTTCGTGACTCTTGGTTGTTGTCTTTGAATTTGCACCGGTCACTTGAAGGAGTCTTTGCTGTCCTAGCCTGGGTCAAACTAAGCACTGGGAACACGTGGTCATCTGGGTTGGTTTGACATCCTGAGGTCAGAAACTCCAAACTCGAGGTGGTCCTGGCATCCCCCTTCACGGACACAATGTTTCCAAGACAAATTAGACGAATCTGATGAATTCCTCTCTCCAGGAAAGATATTTTTCTGTCTCCTTTCTGGATTTGGGAAGTTTCGAACTTCACCCCTGATCCTGGAACGTTCCCCCAGGTGCCGTCTAGATACGGGCTTCCTTTATTACTATAGGCTGTGCCATTTGTTTGCCTTACATCCTCAGCCCAGGCCTGTTTATTTTTCTTGAAACAGAATTGTAATGTTCTCATTTTCAGCCCACTTCCTTACATGTGGTGTCAAAACTCATAATCCATAATCCTTCTACGGCAAGAGGTAGGGGGAGAGAATTTCGATGGAGGCAAACTGAGCACACTAGCCTGGGAGGGCCGCCTTCACGAAGGAACGAAGGCCTGTGGAAAAGGGTGCTTTTCAGCACCCTTGTAGAGCACTTCCAAACAAAGAGACATAGCCCAAGCGTGACAGGGCTCCATTCCTTCAAGGCTTCCAAGACATGTCTTGGGACACATTAGCATGTACCCAGTGGGCCCCCGTGACGCCAGAGCTATGGAAAGTGAGACTGATCTGCAAAGAATGCCAGGGGCCTAGGAAAGGAGGCATCGAGTCTTCTCTTCAACGTCCTCAAGACCTCATTCTTGACTTTGGCTTATGCTTAAGGCAGAAGGACCACGTAGGTCTGATAAGGCCCAAGTCCGGCCTCTTGCTTCCAATCAAGTTGCAAGCTTGAATCAGCATGGCCTCCCCATAGACTTGAATAGATGACAACGTTCTCCTCTCGGGGCTTGTCCCTCTATTCTCGCTTCTTGCCAAGGATCCCTTTCTTACCCCTCGAATCAGCGTCTGTTTTATGCCTTCCAGTTTCTGTGTCCGCTTTCTGTTTCTCAAAGCTGTTTCTGGGTATCCCTCCCTTTAATAGCCTAGCCTAGGCCAATCCTCGGTCTGTAACCGTGTGGCCATCTTGGCGGACATGATCCTCGTGATGTCATAAACAACCTCAAAATTCGAAGTTGTCCTGACAACCTGCGTGCACACAGAGTTTCAGAGCCATCTCAGGCCAGTCTGACTCCTCACCCTTTCCAGGTAGGATAGTTTTCCTTTTTCTCGATTTCTTGTCGGTTTCTGTCTTGCCCCTCGAACTTTGGAAGGCCTGCTACATTCTCTCTAGACACTGGTTTCTGTCCTGTAAGATTATCCTGGGTTTTACCTCTTACATTTTATGTAGATGGCCAAGTGGGTGGACGTTCCCCAGAGAAAGTCCTGGACTCCCTCCCAGGTTGAAGTTGCCCGGGCAATCCTCTGATGCGCAATGATCGTGTCATCTCCTAGCACTCTGCCGATTCCACCTAGGCAGGTCCCATGTTTTCCTTCCTGCTTCCTTTGGGGAAGTGTACCAGATGCGTTCATGGATTGTAAAAGCCTCACGGTTCTTTTTCTGGTGCGTATTAGAAGGTGACCTCACCATTGCTACTCAGTTTATGATCCCTGTCCGCACCGTACCATGAAATCTATATTTCCTAACACTGCTAATGTGATCTGCACCCGTGATGTGAAACAGTGAGGCCTGGGCGGGCCAAGCGGAACGTGGGCGCTTACGCGCTCCGCCACGGGGCCGGCCCTGAATTGGACTTTTGGACCAACCTTTTGCCTGAGCTTGGGAACACGTGGGCCTGTTTGGATTATTCGTGAAGGTGATTAGTAGTAACATCCTGGACGGTAAGCTTTTCCGTTGGTGCATGGGTTTAGCAGGCAGCATGTGCTGTGGGTAGCATTGCTCTTCATCTATTTGGAATGGTCTACCTTTCTGTAGCATCAGTACGCATTTTGAGGTGATTTTCCAGCCTTGGAAGTTCACCTTCTCTAATCTCTTTCAGCCCCAAAGCTTTGTGCCGTCATTCTGGACCCCATTTTGGATTTTTTGCTTTGAGGTGAATTTATTGCCGCAACCCTGCATTAGAACATCCTATACCTTTCCGATTTGCATCCTCATCGATGTAGACTTCCGTGTAGCTTACATCATCTTCCCCTGCGTAAGCCTAATAGCAGGCCCTCACCACACACTTGTGCCTCATCATCTGTTTCACCCTCTCACACCTCCCCGCTTTGTCTCTGGGAACCCCCAATCAAATGTCCCGTGCCACCTGTTCCTGAGCGCTTGTTTTTGCTTCTCCTCTTAAGTGAGGTCCTACGGTACTTGCCTTGCTCCCTGGGGCTTGTTTCACTTCCCTAAAACCCTCACAGCCATTCTGGTGGTCACAAATGGCTGGATTGCATCCTTGGTTCCGGCTGACTGGTATGCCATTGCGTGGCTATAGCCCATCTTCCTTCTGCACTGGTCCCTTGCTGGGCTCCAGGGAGGCTTCCAAGTCTTGGGTAGTGGGAGCGACGCTGTGGTGAACTCAGCGGTGCACATGTCTTTATGCAGGAGTGTTTCCGAGTTCTTTGGATCAACACGCCGCAGAGGAATAGCTGGATCATATGGGACATGGATTCTTCAAGTTCTGAGGCAGTTCCACACCGCTTGGCGTAGTGGCTGCACCGGTCTGCACTCCCACCAACGGTGCAGGAGGCTTCCGTTCTCTCCACCTCCTCTCTGACACTTGTGGCTTCCTGTCTGCTTCCTTATAGCCATTCTGACCATAGTGAGCTGCTGTGCCCTTGCAGTTTGCATTTGCATTGGCCTGAGACTTAATGACGGTGAACAAGTGTTCATGCACCCGTTGGCCCTCTTTCGATCTTCTTGGCAGAAATCTCTGTTTCCATCTTCTGCCCAGGTTTTCATTGGCTTGTTGTTTTTTTTTTCTTCTGGGGACGTGCGAGTTGATTGCATCTTTGGGCTTTCCACCCCTTGTCCGATGTGTGGTTTGCAAACATCCTCCCCCAGTCGTTGTGCTATCTTTGCATTCAGTCGATGGTTTCCTTCACTGGGCAGAAGCGTCCGCATTTGACGTGGTCCCGTTGGTTTCTTGTTGGCTTGGTTGCCCTGGCCCAGTCGGACTTGCTTCTTCCAAACAGGCGGCTCAGACAGATGGCAAAGAGCACTCTGCCTAGGTCTTCTGCTACAAGGTTCACGGTTTCAAGTCTGCCATTCAAGGCTTTGATCCATTTCAGGTGGTGTGTGTGCCAGGTGTAACATCATGGTGTACTCTCGTTGTGTTCCATGTGGCTGTGCAGGCTTCCCAGCACCGTTTATGGTAGAGGCTGTCCTTTCTCCGCTGTCTCCTCTTGGCTCCCTGGTCGAAAATGGGCTGTCCATGTACGTTTGAGTTGGGCTCTGGGTTCTCGATTCTGTTGCATGGGTCTGTGTGCCTGTTTTGGGGCCCAGACTGTGCCGTCTCGGTACCTAGTGCTTCGTCCTATATGTTGAAATCGGAAAGTGTGCCACGTCCTGCTTTTTTCGTTTTCCTGAGGATTCCTTTGCCTAGTCAGGGTCTCTTGTTGCTGGCTAGAAACTTTAGGATTCCCTCTTCTGTCTCTGTGGGAAACATTGCTGCAACTTTGACTGGGATTGCATGGAATCCAGAGGTTCCTTGCTCTGGTAGGGACGTTTCCAGTGTGTTGATGCTTCCACTCCTAGATCCTGGAATCTCCTTCTTTCTCCTTGTGTCTTCTTGAATTTCTTTCCCCCAACGTTTGTTACTTTTCCATTGCCATGGCTTTCACCTGTTTTGCTAAGTTTCTTCATAGAGATCTCATCCTTCTCACTGGCATGCAGTTTTTCACTTTTTCTTTTCAGCTTCAGTTTCTCTATGCTTTGCAACTTTGAATCGGTTTTGTTCTGGCAGAAGTGCATCGCTGAGCTCACATCTGCTGGCAATGCTCCTGTCTTTGCTGTGGAAGTCTGGCCCTGTCTAACGTCCCTTCCCATCTGCCTCTACACTACCTCGGACGCCTGCCCCAGAAGGCCTGAAGCGGTGGTGAGCAGGCTCACCCGAGGTTCCACCCGGCCCACCCCGGGCCACCGACCCAGAAGGTGCGGACCTCACCGCTGCACCACCGGCCGGCCCCTTTCATGTTCCGTTGGCAACCTGCAGTTGAGGGCAATGGGACTTGAATATGCTACTTGAGCCCAACTCTGGCACTGTGTAGATGAGGCCAGGTTGTTTTTCGGGTCCACTGCGATGTCAGAGGATTTGTCAGAATCGTGTCTCTGCTGTCCCGGCAAGCTTCACGGACACACGGTTTCCTGGCCCGCTTGGAGCAGTCTCATAACTCACCCTTCCCACTTAGCCCAGCCTTGACCTTCGCTGCCGTCTTTTGGCTTGTGAATTTCTCTGCCTTTCAAACGTTCCAGCAGAGTCTGTCTAAAGACGGACATCATCTTTCATTGTGGATTATCCAGGGGTGATTTCTGTTCGCCTTCCATTTTCTGGGACCTTTGTCTCTTTTCCATAGGAGAATCGTCATGGTATTTCTCAGCTATCCCCCTTAGACATGCTTATCAGTCCGTTCCCCTTCATTCCAAGTGATTCGTTTTGCATTTCTGGAATCACCGTATGTTCTCTAGGCCGAGGTGTGAGTGCTTTCGTGACTCTTGGTTGTTGTCTTTGAATTTGCACCGGTCACTTGAAGGAGTCTTTGCTGTCCTAGCCTGGGTCAAACTAAGCACTGGGAACACGTGGTCATCTGGGTTGGTTTGACATCCTGAGGTCAGAAACTCCAAACTCGAGGTGGTCCTGGCATCCCCCTTCACGGACACAATGTTTCCAAGACAAATTAGACGAATCTGATGAATTCCTCTCTCCAGGAAAGATATTTTTCTGTCTCCTTTCTGGATTTGGGAAGTTTCGAACTTCACCCCTGATCCTGGAACGTTCCCCCAGGTGCCGTCTAGATACGGGCTTCCTTTATTACTATAGGCTGTGCCATTTGTTTGCCTTACATCCTCAGCCCAGGCCTGTTTATTTTTCTTGAAACAGAATTGTAATGTTCTCATTTTCAGCCCACTTCCTTACATGTGGTGTCAAAACTCATAATCCATAATCCTTCTACGGCAAGAGGTAGGGGGAGAGAATTTCGATGGAGGCAAACTGAGCACACTAGCCTGGGAGGGCCGCCTTCACGAAGGAACGAAGGCCTGTGGAAAAGGGTGCTTTTCAGCACCCTTGTAGAGCACTTCCAAACAAAGAGACATAGCCCAAGCGTGACAGGGCTCCATTCCTTCAAGGCTTCCAAGACATGTCTTGGGACACATTAGCATGTACCCAGTGGGCCCCCGTGACGCCAGAGCTATGGAAAGTGAGACTGATCTGCAAAGAATGCCAGGGGCCTAGGAAAGGAGGCATCGAGTCTTCTCTTCAACGTCCTCAAGACCTCATTCTTGACTTTGGCTTATGCTTAAGGCAGAAGGACCACGTAGGTCTGATAAGGCCCAAGTCCGGCCTCTTGCTTCCAATCAAGTTGCAAGCTTGAATCAGCATGGCCTCCCCATAGACTTGAATAGATGACAACGTTCTCCTCTCGGGGCTTGTCCCTCTATTCTCGCTTCTTGCCAAGGATCCCTTTCTTACCCCTCGAATCAGCGTCTGTTTTATGCCTTCCAGTTTCTGTGTCCGCTTTCTGTTTCTCAAAGCTGTTTCTGGGTATCCCTCCCTTTAATAGCCTAGCCTAGGCCAATCCTCGGTCTGTAACCGTGTGGCCATCTTGGCGGACATGATCCTCGTGATGTCATAAACAACCTCAAAATTCGAAGTTGTCCTGACAACCTGCGTGCACACAGAGTTTCAGAGCCATCTCAGGCCAGTCTGACTCCTCACCCTTTCCAGGTAGGATAGTTTTCCTTTTTCTCGATTTCTTGTCGGTTTCTGTCTTGCCCCTCGAACTTTGGAAGGCCTGCTACATTCTCTCTAGACACTGGTTTCTGTCCTGTAAGATTATCCTGGGTTTTACCTCTTACATTTTATGTAGATGGCCAAGTGGGTGGACGTTCCCCAGAGAAAGTCCTGGACTCCCTCCCAGGTTGAAGTTGCCCGGGCAATCCTCTGATGCGCAATGATCGTGTCATCTCCTAGCACTCTGCCGATTCCACCTAGGCAGGTCCCATGTTTTCCTTCCTGCTTCCTTTGGGGAAGTGTACCAGATGCGTTCATGGATTGTAAAAGCCTCACGGTTCTTTTTCTGGTGCGTATTAGAAGGTGACCTCACCATTGCTACTCAGTTTATGATCCCTGTCCGCACCGTACCATGAAATCTATATTTCCTAACACTGCTAATGTGATCTGCACCCGTGATGTGAAACAGTGAGGCCTGGGCGGGCCAAGCGGAACGTGGGCGCTTACGCGCTCCGCCACGGGGCCGGCCCTGAATTGGACTTTTGGACCAACCTTTTGCCTGAGCTTGGGAACACGTGGGCCTGTTTGGATTATTCGTGAAGGTGATTAGTAGTAACATCCTGGACGGTAAGCTTTTCCGTTGGTGCATGGGTTTAGCAGGCAGCATGTGCTGTGGGTAGCATTGCTCTTCATCTATTTGGAATGGTCTACCTTTCTGTAGCATCAGTACGCATTTTGAGGTGATTTTCCAGCCTTGGAAGTTCACCTTCTCTAATCTCTTTCAGCCCCAAAGCTTTGTGCCGTCATTCTGGACCCCATTTTGGATTTTTTGCTTTGAGGTGAATTTATTGCCGCAACCCTGCATTAGAACATCCTATATCTTTCCGATTTGCATCCTCATCGATGTAGACTTCCGTGTAGCTTACATCATCTTCCCCTGCGTAAGCCTAATAGCAGGCCCTCACCACACACTTGTGCCTCATCATCTGTTTCACCCTCTCACACCTCCCCGCTTTGTCTCTGGGAACCCCCAATCAAATGTCCCGTGCCACCTGTTCCTGAGCGCTTGTTTTTGCTTCTCCTCTTAAGTGAGGTCCTACGGTACTTGCCTTGCTCCCTGGGGCTTGTTTCACTTCCCTAAAACCCTCACAGCCATTCTGGTGGTCACAAATGGCTGGATTGCATCCTTGGTTCCGGCTGACTGGTATGCCATTGCGTGGCTATAGCCCATCTTCCTTCTGCACTGGTCCCTTGCTGGGCTCCAGGGAGGCTTCCAAGTCTTGGGTAGTGGGAGCGACGCTGTGGTGAACTCAGCGGTGCACATGTCTTTATGCAGGAGTGTTTCCGAGTTCTTTGGATCAACACGCCGCAGAGGAATAGCTGGATCATATGGGACATGGATTCTTCAAGTTCTGAGGCAGTTCCACACCGCTTGGCGTAGTGGCTGCACCGGTCTGCACTCCCACCAACGGTGCAGGAGGCTTCCGTTCTCTCCACCTCCTCTCTGACACTTGTGGCTTCCTGTCTGCTTCCTTATAGCCATTCTGACCATAGTGAGCTGCTGTGCCCTTGCAGTTTGCATTTGCATTGGCCTGAGACTTAATGACGGTGAACAAGTGTTCATGCACCCGTTGGCCCTCTTTCGATCTTCTTGGCAGAAATCTCTGTTTCCATCTTCTGCCCAGGTTTTCATTGGCTTGTTGTTTTTTTTTTCTTCTGGGGACGTGCGAGTTGATTGCATCTTTGGGCTTTCCACCCCTTGTCCGATGTGTGGTTTGCAAACATCCTCCCCCAGTCGTTGTGCTATCTTTGCATTCAGTCGATGGTTTCCTTCACTGGGCAGAAGCGTCCGCATTTGACGTGGTCCCGTTGGTTTCTTGTTGGCTTGGTTGCCCTGGCCCAGTCGGACTTGCTTCTTCCAAACAGGCGGCTCAGACAGATGGCAAAGAGCACTCTGCCTAGGTCTTCTGCTACAAGGTTCACGGTTTCAAGTCTGCCATTCAAGGCTTTGATCCATTTCAGGTGGTGTGTGTGCCAGGTGTAACATCATGGTGTACTCTCGTTGTGTTCCATGTGGCTGTGCAGGCTTCCCAGCACCGTTTATGGTAGAGGCTGTCCTTTCTCCGCTGTCTCCTCTTGGCTCCCTGGTCGAAAATGGGCTGTCCATGTACGTTTGAGTTGGGCTCTGGGTTCTCGATTCTGTTGCATGGGTCTGTGTGCCTGTTTTGGGGCCCAGACTGTGCCGTCTCGGTACCTAGTGCTTCGTCCTATATGTTGAAATCGGAAAGTGTGCCACGTCCTGCTTTTTTCGTTTTCCTGAGGATTCCTTTGCCTAGTCAGGGTCTCTTGTTGCTGGCTAGAAACTTTAGGATTCCCTCTTCTGTCTCTGTGGGAAACATTGCTGCAACTTTGACTGGGATTGCATGGAATCCAGAGGTTCCTTGCTCTGGTAGGGACGTTTCCAGTGTGTTGATGCTTCCACTCCTAGATCCTGGAATCTCCTTCTTTCTCCTTGTGTCTTCTTGAATTTCTTTCCCCCAACGTTTGTTACTTTTCCATTGCCATGGCTTTCACCTGTTTTGCTAAGTTTCTTCATAGAGATCTCATCCTTCTCACTGGCATGCAGTTTTTCACTTTTTCTTTTCAGCTTCAGTTTCTCTATGCTTTGCAACTTTGAATCGGTTTTGTTCTGGCAGAAGTGCATCGCTGAGCTCACATCTGCTGGCAATGCTCCTGTCTTTGCTGTGGAAGTCTGGCCCTGTCTAACGTCCCTTCCCATCTGCCTCTACACTACCTCGGACGCCTGCCCCAGAAGGCCTGAAGCGGTGGTGAGCAGGCTCACCCGAGGTTCCACCCGGCCCACCCCGGGCCACCGACCCAGAAGGTGCGGACCTCACCGCTGCACCACCGGCCGGCCCCTTTCATGTTCCGTTGGCAACCTGCAGTTGAGGGCAATGGGACTTGAATATGCTACTTGAGCCCAACTCTGGCACTGTGTAGATGAGGCCAGGTTGTTTTTCGGGTCCACTGCGATGTCAGAGGATTTGTCAGAATCGTGTCTCTGCTGTCCCGGCAAGCTTCACGGACACACGGTTTCCTGGCCCGCTTGGAGCAGTCTCATAACTCACCCTTCCCACTTAGCCCAGCCTTGACCTTCGCTGCCGTCTTTTGGCTTGTGAATTTCTCTGCCTTTCAAACGTTCCAGCAGAGTCTGTCTAAAGACGGACATCATCTTTCATTGTGGATTATCCAGGGGTGATTTCTGTTCGCCTTCCATTTTCTGGGACCTTTGTCTCTTTTCCATAGGAGAATCGTCATGGTATTTCTCAGCTATCCCCCTTAGACATGCTTATCAGTCCGTTCCCCTTCATTCCAAGTGATTCGTTTTGCATTTCTGGAATCACCGTATGTTCTCTAGGCCGAGGTGTGAGTGCTTTCGTGACTCTTGGTTGTTGTCTTTGAATTTGCACCGGTCACTTGAAGGAGTCTTTGCTGTCCTAGCCTGGGTCAAACTAAGCACTGGGAACACGTGGTCATCTGGGTTGGTTTGACATCCTGAGGTCAGAAACTCCAAACTCGAGGTGGTCCTGGCATCCCCCTTCACGGACACAATGTTTCCAAGACAAATTAGACGAATCTGATGAATTCCTCTCTCCAGGAAAGATATTTTTCTGTCTCCTTTCTGGATTTGGGAAGTTTCGAACTTCACCCCTGATCCTGGAACGTTCCCCCAGGTGCCGTCTAGATACGGGCTTCCTTTATTACTATAGGCTGTGCCATTTGTTTGCCTTACATCCTCAGCCCAGGCCTGTTTATTTTTCTTGAAACAGAATTGTAATGTTCTCATTTTCAGCCCACTTCCTTACATGTGGTGTCAAAACTCATAATCCATAATCCTTCTACGGCAAGAGGTAGGGGGAGAGAATTTCGATGGAGGCAAACTGAGCACACTAGCCTGGGAGGGCCGCCTTCACGAAGGAACGAAGGCCTGTGGAAAAGGGTGCTTTTCAGCACCCTTGTAGAGCACTTCCAAACAAAGAGACATAGCCCAAGCGTGACAGGGCTCCATTCCTTCAAGGCTTCCAAGACATGTCTTGGGACACATTAGCATGTACCCAGTGGGCCCCCGTGACGCCAGAGCTATGGAAAGTGAGACTGATCTGCAAAGAATGCCAGGGGCCTAGGAAAGGAGGCATCGAGTCTTCTCTTCAACGTCCTCAAGACCTCATTCTTGACTTTGGCTTATGCTTAAGGCAGAAGGACCACGTAGGTCTGATAAGGCCCAAGTCCGGCCTCTTGCTTCCAATCAAGTTGCAAGCTTGAATCAGCATGGCCTCCCCATAGACTTGAATAGATGACAACGTTCTCCTCTCGGGGCTTGTCCCTCTATTCTCGCTTCTTGCCAAGGATCCCTTTCTTACCCCTCGAATCAGCGTCTGTTTTATGCCTTCCAGTTTCTGTGTCCGCTTTCTGTTTCTCAAAGCTGTTTCTGGGTATCCCTCCCTTTAATAGCCTAGCCTAGGCCAATCCTCGGTCTGTAACCGTGTGGCCATCTTGGCGGACATGATCCTCGTGATGTCATAAACAACCTCAAAATTCGAAGTTGTCCTGACAACCTGCGTGCACACAGA
Organism: Equus asinus; assembly: GCF_041296235.1. Taxonomy (NCBI): domain Eukaryota; kingdom Metazoa; phylum Chordata; class Mammalia; order Perissodactyla; family Equidae; genus Equus; species Equus asinus. The sequence continues at coordinate 15,543,332 of NC_091790.1, read as the reverse complement.
GTTTCAGAGCCATCTCAGGCCAGTCTGACTCCTCACCCTTTCCAGGTAGGATAGTTTTCCTTTTTCTCGATTTCTTGTCGGTTTCTGTCTTGCCCCTCGAACTTTGGAAGGCCTGCTACATTCTCTCTAGACACTGGTTTCTGTCCTGTAAGATTATCCTGGGTTTTACCTCTTACATTTTATGTAGATGGCCAAGTGGGTGGACGTTCCCCAGAGAAAGTCCTGGACTCCCTCCCAGGTTGAAGTTGCCCGGGCAATCCTCTGATGCGCAATGATCGTGTCATCTCCTAGCACTCTGCCGATTCCACCTAGGCAGGTCCCATGTTTTCCTTCCTGCTTCCTTTGGGGAAGTGTACCAGATGCGTTCATGGATTGTAAAAGCCTCACGGTTCTTTTTCTGGTGCGTATTAGAAGGTGACCTCACCATTGCTACTCAGTTTATGATCCCTGTCCGCACCGTACCATGAAATCTATATTTCCTAACACTGCTAATGTGATCTGCACCCGTGATGTGAAACAGTGAGGCCTGGGCGGGCCAAGCGGAACGTGGGCGCTTACGCGCTCCGCCACGGGGCCGGCCCTGAATTGGACTTTTGGACCAACCTTTTGCCTGAGCTTGGGAACACGTGGGCCTGTTTGGATTATTCGTGAAGGTGATTAGTAGTAACATCCTGGACGGTAAGCTTTTCCGTTGGTGCATGGGTTTAGCAGGCAGCATGTGCTGTGGGTAGCATTGCTCTTCATCTATTTGGAATGGTCTACCTTTCTGTAGCATCAGTACACATTTTGAGGTGATTTTCCAGCCTTGGAAGTTCACCTTCTCTAATCTCTTTCAGCCCCAAAGCTTTGTGCCGTCATTCTGGACCCCATTTTGGATTTTTTGCTTTGAGGTGAATTTATTGCCGCAACCCTGCATTAGAACATCCTATACCTTTCCGATTTGCATCCTCATCGATGTAGACTTCCGTGTAGCTTACATCATCTTCCCCTGCGTAAGCCTAATAGCAGGCCCTCACCACACACTTGTGCCTCATCATCTGTTTCACCCTCTCACACCTCCCCGCTTTGTCTCTGGGAACCCCCAATCAAATGTCCCGTGCCACCTGTTCCTGAGCGCTTGTTTTTGCTTCTCCTCTTAAGTGAGGTCCTACGGTACTTGCCTTGCTCCCTGGGGCTTGTTTCACTTCCCTAAAACCCTCACAGCCATTCTGGTGGTCACAAATGGCTGGATTGCATCCTTGGTTCCGGCTGACTGGTATGCCATTGCGTGGCTATAGCCCATCTTCCTTCTGCACTGGTCCCTTGCTGGGCTCCAGGGAGGCTTCCAAGTCTTGGGTAGTGGGAGCGACGCTGTGGTGAACTCAGCGGTGCACATGTCTTTATGCAGGAGTGTTTCCGAGTTCTTTGGATCAACACGCCGCAGAGGAATAGCTGGATCATATGGGACATGGATTCTTCAAGTTCTGAGGCAGTTCCACACCGCTTGGCGTAGTGGCTGCACCGGTCTGCACTCCCACCAACGGTGCAGGAGGCTTCCGTTCTCTCCACCTCCTCTCTGACACTTGTGGCTTCCTGTCTGCTTCCTTATAGCCATTCTGACCATAGTGAGCTGCTGTGCCCTTGCAGTTTGCATTTGCATTGGCCTGAGACTTAATGACGGTGAACAAGTGTTCATGCACCCGTTGGCCCTCTTTCGATCTTCTTGGCAGAAATCTCTGTTTCCATCTTCTGCCCAGGTTTTCATTGGCTTGTTGTTTTTTTTTTCTTCTGGGGACGTGCGAGTTGATTGCATCTTTGGGCTTTCCACCCCTTGTCCGATGTGTGGTTTGCAAACATCCTCCCCCAGTCGTTGTGCTATCTTTGCATTCAGTCGATGGTTTCCTTCACTGGGCAGAAGCGTCCGCATTTGACGTGGTCCCGTTGGTTTCTTGTTGGCTTGGTTGCCCTGGCCCAGTCGGACTTGCTTCTTCCAAACAGGCGGCTCAGACAGATGGCAAAGAGCACTCTGCCTAGGTCTTCTGCTACAAGGTTCACGGTTTCAAGTCTGCCATTCAAGGCTTTGATCCATTTCAGGTGGTGTGTGTGCCAGGTGTAACATCATGGTGTACTCTCGTTGTGTTCCATGTGGCTGTGCAGGCTTCCCAGCACCGTTTATGGTAGAGGCTCTCCTTTCTCCGCTGTCTCCTCTTGGCTCCCTGGTCGAAAATGGGCTGTCCATGTACGTTTGAGTTGGGCTCTGGGTTCTCGATTCTGTTGCATGGGTCTGTGTGCCTGTTTTGGGGCCCAGACTGTGCCGTCTCGGTACCTAGTGCTTCGTCCTATATGTTGAAATCGGAAAGTGTGCCACGTCCTGCTTTTTTCGTTTTCCTGAGGATTCCTTTGCCTAGTCAGGGTCTCTTGTTGCTGGCTAGAAACTTTAGGATTCCCTCTTCTGTCTCTGTGGGAAACATTGCTGCAACTTTGACTGGGATTGCATGGAATCCAGAGGTTCCTTGCTCTGGTAGGGACGTTTCCAGTGTGTTGATGCTTCCACTCCTAGATCCTGGAATCTCCTTCTTTCTCCTTGTGTCTTCTTGAATTTCTTTCCCCCAACGTTTGTTAGTTTTCCATTGCCATGGCTTTCACCTGTTTTGCTAAGTTTCTTCATAGAGATCTCATCCTTCTCACTGGCATGCAGTTTTTCACTTTTTCTTTTCAGCTTCAGTTTCTCTATGCTTTGCAACTTTGAATCGGTTTTGTTCTGGCAGAAGTGCATCGCTGAGCTCACATCTGCTGGCAATGCTCCTGTCTTTGCTGTGGAAGTCTGGCCCTGTCTAACGTCCCTTCCCATCTGCCTCTACACTACCTCGGACGCCTGCCCCAGAAGGCCTGAAGCGGTGGTGAGCAGGCTCACCCGAGGTTCCACCCGGCCCACCCCGGGCCACCGACCCAGAAGGTGCGGACCTCACCGCTGCACCACCGGCCGGCCCCTTTCATGTTCCGTTGGCAACCTGCAGTTGAGGGCAATGGGACTTGAATATGCTACTTGAGCCCAACTCTGGCACTGTGTAGATGAGGCCAGGTTGTTTTTCGGGTCCACTGCGATGTCAGAGGATTTGTCAGAATCGTGTCTCTGCTGTCCCGGCAAGCTTCACGGACACACGGTTTCCTGGCCCGCTTGGAGCAGTCTCATAACTCACCCTTCCCACTTAGCCCAGCCTTGACCTTCGCTGCCGTCTTTTGGCTTGTGAATTTCTCTGCCTTTCAAACGTTCCAGCAGAGTCTGTCTAAAGACGGACATCATCTTTCATTGTGGATTATCCAGGGGTGATTTCTGTTCGCCTTCCATTTTCTGGGACCTTTGTCTCTTTTCCATAGGAGAATCGTCATGGTATTTCTCAGCTATCCCCCTTAGACATGCTTATCAGTCCGTTCCCCTTCATTCCAAGTGATTCGTTTTGCATTTCTGGAATCACCGTATGTTCTCTAGGCCGAGGTGTGAGTGCTTTCGTGACTCTTGGTTGTTGTCTTTGAATTTTCACCGGTCACTTGAAGGAGTCTTTGCTGTCCTAGCCTGGGTCAAACTAAGCACTGGGAACACGTGGTCATCTGGGTTGGTTTGACATCCTGAGGTCAGAAACTCCAAACTCGAGGTGGTCCTGGCATCCCCCTTCACGGACACAATGTTTCCAAGACAAATTAGACGAATCTGATGAATTCCTCTCTCCAGGAAAGATATTTTTCTGTCTCCTTTCTGGATTTGGGAAGTTTCGAACTTCACCCCTGATCCTGGAACGTTCCCCCAGGTGCCGTCTAGATACGGGCTTCCTTTATTACTATAGGCTGTGCCATTTGTTTGCCTTACATCCTCAGCCCAGGCCTGTTTATTTTTCTTGAAACAGAATTGTAATGTTCTCATTTTCAGCCCACTTCCTTACATGTGGTGTCAAAACTCATAATCCATAATCCTTCTACGGCAAGAGGTAGGGGGAGAGAATTTCGATGGAGGCAAACTGAGCACACTAGCCTGGGAGGGCCGCCTTCACGAAGGAACGAAGGCCTGTGGAAAAGGGTGCTTTTCAGCACCCTTGTAGAGCACTTCCAAACAAAGAGACATAGCCCAAGCGTGACAGGGCTCCATTCCTTCAAGGCTTCCAAGACATGTCTTGGGACACATTAGCATGTACCCAGTGGGCCCCCGTGATGCCAGAGCTATGGAAAGTGAGACTGATCTGCAAAGAATGCCAGGGGCCTAGGAAAGGAGGCATCGAGTCTTCTCTTCAACGTCCTCAAGACCTCATTCTTGACTTTGGCTTATGCTTAAGGCAGAAGGACCACGTAGGTCTGATAAGGCCCAAGTCCGGCCTCTTGCTTCCAATCAAGTTGCAAGCTTGAATCAGCATGGCCTCCCCATAGACTTGAATAGATGACAACGTTCTCCTCTCGGGGCTTGTCCGTCTATTCTCGCTTCTTGCCAAGGATCCCTTTCTTACCCCTCGAATCAGCGTCTGTTTTATGCCTTCCAGTTTCTGTGTCCGCTTTCTGTTTCTCAAAGCTGTTTCTGGGTATCCCTCCCTTTAATAGCCTAGCCTAGGCCAATCCTCGGTCTGTAACCGTGTGGCCATCTTGGCGGACATGATCCTCGTGATGTCATAAACAACCTCAAAATTCGAAGTTGTCCTGACAACCTGCGTGCACACAGAGTTTCAGAGCCATCTCAGGCCAGTCTGACTCCTCACCCTTTCCAGGTAGGATAGTTTTCCTTTTTCTCGATTTCTTGTCGGTTTCTGTCTTGCCCCTCGAACTTTGGAAGGCCTGCTACATTCTCTCTAGACACTGGTTTCTGTCCTGTAAGATTATCCTGGGTTTTACCTCTTACATTTTATGTAGATGGCCAAGTGGGTGGACGTTCCCCAGAGAAAGTCCTGGACTCCCTCCCAGGTTGAAGTTGCCCGGGCAATCCTCTGATGCGCAATGATCGTGTCATCTCCTAGCACTCTGCCGATTCCACCTAGGCAGGTCCCATGTTTTCCTTCCTGCTTCCTTTGGGGAAGTGTACCAGATGCGTTCATGGATTGTAAAAGCCTCACGGTTCTTTTTCTGGTGCGTATTAGAAGGTGACCTCACCATTGCTACTCAGTTTATGATCCCTGTCCGCACCGTACCATGAAATCTATATTTCCTAACACTGCTAATGTGATCTGCACCCGTGATGTGAAACAGTGAGGCCTGGGCCGGCCAAGCGGAACGTGGGCGCTTACGCGCTCCGCCACGGGGCCGGCCCTGAATTGGACTTTTGGACCAACCTTTTGCCTGAGCTTGGGAACACGTGGGCCTGTTTGGATTATTCGTGAAGGTGATTAGTAGTAACATCCTGGACGGTAAGCTTTTCCGTTGGTGCATGGGTTTAGCAGGCAGCATGTGCTGTGGGTAGCATTGCTCTTCATCTATTTGGAATGGTCTACCTTTCTGTAGCATCAGTACGCATTTTGAGGTGATTTTCCAGCCTTGGAAGTTCACCTTCTCTAATCTCTTTCAGCCCCAAAGCTTTGTGCCGTCATTCTGGACCCCATTTTGGATTTTTTGCTTTGAGGTGAATTTATTGCCGCAACCCTGCATTAGAACATCCTATATCTTTCCGATTTGCATCCTCATCGATGTAGACTTCCGTGTAGCTTACATCATCTTCCCCTGCGTAAGCCTAATAGCAGGCCCTCACCACACACTTGTGCCTCATCATCTGTTTCACCCTCTCACACCTCCCCGCTTTGTCTCTGGGAACCCCCAATCAAATGTCCCGTGCCACCTGTTCCTGAGCGCTTGTTTTTGCTTCTCCTCTTAAGTGAGGTCCTACGGTACTTGCCTTGCTCCCTGGGGCTTGTTTCACTTCCCTAAAACCCTCACAGCCATTCTGGTGGTCACAAATGGCTGGATTGCATCCTTGGTTCCGGCTGACTGGTATGCCATTGCGTGGCTATAGCCCATCTTCCTTCTGCACTGGTCCCTTGCTGGGCTCCAGGGAGGCTTCCAAGTCTTGGGTAGTGGGAGCGACGCTGTGGTGAACTCAGCGGTGCACATGTCTTTATGCAGGAGTGTTTCCGAGTTCTTTGGATCAACACGCCGCAGAGGAATAGCTGGATCATATGGGACATGGATTCTTCAAGTTCTGAGGCAGTTCCACACCGCTTGGCGTAGTGGCTGCACCGGTCTGCACTCCCACCAACGGTGCAGGAGGCTTCCGTTCTCTCCACCTCCTCTCTGACACTTGTGGCTTCCTGTCTGCTTCCTTATAGCCATTCTGACCATAGTGAGCTGCTGTGCCCTTGCAGTTTGCATTTGCATTGGCCTGAGACTTAATGACGGTGAACAAGTGTTCATGCACCCGTTGGCCCTCTTTCGATCTTCTTGGCAGAAATCTCTGTTTCCATCTTCTGCCCAGGTTTTCATTGGCTTGTTGTTTTTTTTTTCTTCTGGGGACGTGCGAGTTGATTGCATCTTTGGGCTTTCCACCCCTTGTCCGATGTGTGGTTTGCAAACATCCTCCCCCAGTCGTTGTGCTATCTTTGCATTCAGTCGATGGTTTCCTTCACTGGGCAGAAGCGTCCGCATTTGACGTGGTCCCGTTGGTTTCTTGTTGGCTTGGTTGCCCTGGCCCAGTCGGACTTGCTTCTTCCAAACAGGCGGCTCAGACAGATGGCAAAGAGCACTCTGCCTAGGTCTTCTGCTACAAGGTTCACGGTTTCAAGTCTGCCATTCAAGGCTTTGATCCATTTCAGGTGGTGTGTGTGCCAGGTGTAACATCATGGTGTACTCTCGTTGTGTTCCATGTGGCTGTGCAGGCTTCCCAGCGCCGTTTATGGTAGAGGCTGTCCTTTCTCCGCTGTCTCCTCTTGGCTCCCTGGTCGAAAATGGGCTGTCCATGTACGTTTGAGTTGGGCTCTGGGTTCTCGATTCTGTTGCATGGGTCTGTGTGCCTGTTTTGGGGCCCAGACTGTGCCGTCTCGGTACCTAGTGCTTCGTCCTATATGTTGAAATCGGAAAGTGTGCCACGTCCTGCTTTTTTCGTTTTCCTGAGGATTCCTTTGCCTAGTCAGGGTCTCTTGTTGCTGGCTAGAAACTTTAGGATTCCCTCTTCTGTCTCTGTGGGAAACATTGCTGCAACTTTGACTGGGATTGCATGGAATCCAGAGGTTCCTTGCTCTGGTAGGGACGTTTCCAGTGTGTTGATGCTTCCACTCCTAGATCCTGGAATCTCCTTCTTTCTCCTTGTGTCTTCTTGAATTTCTTTCCCCCAACGTTTGTTAGTTTTCCATTGCCATGGCTTTCACCTGTTTTGCTAAGTTTCTTCATAGAGATCTCATCCTTCTCACTGGCATGCAGTTTTTCACTTTTTCTTTTCAGCTTCAGTTTCTCTATGCTTTGCAACTTTGAATCGGTTTTGTTCTGGCAGAAGTGCATCGCTGAGCTCACATCTGCTGGCAATGCTCCTGTCTTTGCTGTGGAAGTCTGGCCCTGTCTAACGTCCCTTCCCATCTGCCTCTACACTACCTCGGACGCCTGCCCCAGAAGGCCTGAAGCGGTGGTGAGCAGGCTCACCCGAGGTTCCACCCGGCCCACCCCGGGCCACCGACCCAGAAGGTGCGGACCTCACCGCTGCACCACCGGCCGGCCCCTTTCATGTTCCGTTGGCAACCTGCAGTTGAGGGCAATGGGACTTGAATATGCTACTTGAGCCCAACTCTGGCACTGTGTAGATGAGGCCAGGTTGTTTTTCGGGTCCACTGTGATGTCAGAGGATTTGTCAGAATCGTGTCTCTGCTGTCCCGGCAAGCTTCACGGACACACGGTTTCCTGGCCCGCTTGGAGCAGTCTCATAACTCACCCTTCCCACTTAGCCCAGCCTTGACCTTCGCTGCCGTCTTTTGGCTTGTGAATTTCTCTGCCTTTCAAACGTTCCAGCAGAGTCTGTCTAAAGACGGACATCATCTTTCATTGTGGATTATCCAGGGGTGATTTCTGTTCGCCTTCCATTTTCTGGGACCTTTGTCTCTTTTCCATAGGAGAATCGTCATCGTATTTCTCAGCTATCCCCCTTAGACATGCTTATCAGTCCGTTCCCCTTCATTCCAAGTGATTCGTTTTGCATTTCTGGAATCACCGTATGTTCTCTAGGCCGAGGTGTGAGTGCTTTCGTGACTCTTGGTTGTTGTCTTTGAATTTGCACCGGTCACTTGAAGGAGTCTTTGCTGTCCTAGCCTGGGTCAAACTAAGCACTGGGAACACGTGGTCATCTGGGTTGGTTTGACATCCTGAGGTCAGAAACTCCAAACTCGAGGTGGTCCTGGCATCCCCCTTCACGGACACAATGTTTCCAAGACAAATTAGACGAATCTGATGAATTCCTCTCTCCAGGAAAGATATTTTTCTGTCTCCTTTCTGGATTTGGGAAGTTTCGAACTTCACCCCTGATCCTGGAACGTTCCCCCAGGTGCCGTCTAGATACGGGCTTCCTTTATTACTATAGGCTGTGCCATTTGTTTGCCTTACATCCTCAGCCCAGGCCTGTTTATTTTTCTTGAAACAGAATTGTAATGTTCTCATTTTCAGCCCACTTCCTTACATGTGGTGTCAAAACACATAATCCATAATCCTTCTACGGCAAGAGGTAGGGGGAGAGAATTTCGATGGAGGCAAACTGAGCACACTAGCCTGGGAGGGCCGCCTTCACGAAGGAACGAAGGCCTGTGGAAAAGGGTGCTTTTCAGCACCCTTGTAGAGCACTTCCAAACAAAGAGACATAAGCCAAGCGTGACAGGGCTCCATTCCTTCAAGGCTTCCAAAACATGTCTTGGGACACATTAGCATGTACCCAGTGGGCCCCCGTGACGCCAGAGCTATGGAAAGTGAGACTGATCTGCAAAGAATGCCAGGGGCCTAGGAAAGGAGGCATCGAGTCTTCTCTTCAACGTCCTCAAGACCTCATTCTTGACTTTGGCTTATGCTTAAGGCAGAAGGACCACGTAGGTCTGATAAGGCCCAAGTCCGGCCTCTTGCTTCCAATCAAGTTGCAAGCTTGAATCAGCATGGCCTCCCCATAGACTTGAATAGATGACAACGTTCTCCTCTCGGGGCTTGTCCCTCTATTCTCGCTTCTTGCCAAGGATCCCTTTCTTACCCCTCGAATCAGCGTCTGTTTTATGCCTTCCAGTTTCTGTGTCCGCTTTCTGTTTCTCAAAGCTGTTTCTGGGTATCCCTCCCTTTAATAGCCTAGCCTAGGCCAATCCTCGGTCTGTAACCGTGTGGCCATCTTGGCGGACATGATCCTCGTGATGTCATAAACAACCTCAAAATTCGAAGTTGTCCTGACAACCTGCGTGCACACAGAGTTTCAGAGCCATCTCAGGCCAGTCTGACTCCTCACCCTTTCCAGGTAGGATAGTTTTCCTTTTTCTCGATTTCTTGTCGGTTTCTGTCTTGCCCCTCGAACTTTGGAAGGCCTGCTACATTCTCTCTAGACACTGGTTTCTGTCCTGTAAGATTATCCTGGGTTTTACCTCTTACATTTTATGTAGATGGCCAAGTGGGTGGACGTTCCCCAGAGAAAGTCCTGGACTCCCTCCCAGGTTGAAGTTGCCCGGGCAATCCTCTGATGCGCAATGATCGTGTCATCTCCTAGCACTCTGCCGATTCCACCTAGGCAGGTCCCATGTTTTCCTTCCTGCTTCCTTTGGGGAAGTGTACCAGATGCGTTCAGGGATTGTAAAAGCCTCACGGTTCTTTTTCTGGTGCGTATTAGAAGGTGACCTCACCATTGCTACGCAGTTTATGATCCCTGTCCGCACCGTACCATGAAATCTATATTTCCTAACACTGCTAATGTGATCTGCACCCGTGATGTGAAACAGTGAGGCCTGGGCCGGCCAAGCGGAACGTGGGCGCTTACCCGCTCCGCCACGGGGCCGGCCCTGAATTGGACTTTTGGACCAACCTTTTGCCTGAGCTTGGGAACACGTGGGCCTGTTTGGATTATTCGTGAAGGTGATTAGTAGTAACATCGTGGACGGTAAGCTTTTCCGTTGGTGCATGGGTTTAGCAGGCAGCATGTGCTGTGGGTAGCATTGCTCTTCATCTATTTGGAATGGTCTACCTTTCTGTAGCATCAGTACGCATTTTGAGGTGATTTTCCAGCCTTGGAAGTTCACCTTCTCTAATCTCTTTCAGCCCCAAAGCTTTATGCCGTCATTCTGGACCCCATTTTGGATTTTTTGCTTTGAGGTGAATTTATTGCCGCAACCCTGCATTAGAACATCCTATATCTTTCCGATTTGCATCCTCATCGATGTAGACTTCCGTGTAGCTTACATCATCTTCCCCTGCGTAAGCCTAATAGCAGGCCCTCACCACACACTTGTGCCTCATCATCTGTTTCACCCTCTCACACCTCCCCGCTTTGTCTCTGGGAACCCCCAATCAAATGTCCCGTGCCACCTGTTCCTGAGCGCTTGTTTTTGCTTCTCCTCTTAAGTGAGGTCCTACGGTACTTGCCTTGCTCCCTGGGGCTTGTTTCACTTCCCTAAAACCCTCACAGCCATTCTGGTGCTCACAAATGGCTGGATTGCATCCTTGGTTCCGGCTGACTTGTATGCCATTGCGTGGCTATAGCCCATCTTCCTTCTGCACTGGTCCCTTGCTGGGCTCCAGGGAGGCTTCCAAGTCTTGGGTAGTGGGAGCGACGCTGTGGTGAACTCAGCGGTGAACATGTCTTTATGCAGGAGTGTTTCCGAGTTCTTTGGATCAACACGCCGCAGAGGAATAGCTGGATCATATGGGACATGGATTCTTCAAGTTCTGAGGCAGTTCCACACCGCTTGGCGTAGTGGCTGCACCGGTCTGCACTCCCACCAACGGTGCAGGAGGCTTCCGTTCTCTCCACCTCCTCTCTGACACTTGTGGCTTCCTGTCTGCTTCCTTATAGCCATTCTGACCACAGTGAGCTGCTGTGCCCTTGCAGTTTGCATTTGCATTGGCCTGAGACTTAATGACGGTGAACAAGTGTTCATGCTCCCGTTGGCCCTCTTTCGATCTTCTTGGCAGAAATCTCTGTTTCCATCTTCTGCCCAGGTTTTCATTGGCTTGTTGTTTTTTTTTCTTCTGGGGACGTGCGAGTTGATTGCATCTTTGGGCTTTCCACCCCTTGTCCGATGTGTGGTTTGCAAACATCCTCCCCCAGTCGTTGTGCTATCTTTGCATTCAGTCGATGGTTTCCTTCACTGGGCAGAAGCGTCCGCATTTGACTTGGTCCCGTTGGTTTCTTGTTGACTTGGTTGCCCTGGCCCAGTCGGACTTGCTTCTTCCAAACAGGTGGCTCAGACAGATGGCAAAGAGCACTCTGCCTAGGTCTTCTGCTACAAGGTTCACGGTTTCAAGTCTGCCATTCAAGGCTTTGATCCATTTCAGGTGGTGTGTGTGCCAGGTGTAACATCATGGTGTACTCTCGTTGTGTTCCATGTGGCTGTGCAGGCTTCCCAGCACCGTTTATGGTAGAGGCTCTCCTTTCTCCGCTGTCTCCTCTTGGCTCCCTGGTCGAAAATGGGCTGTCCACGTACGTTTGAGTTGGGCTCTGGGTTCTCGATTCTGTTGCATGGGCCTGTGTGCCTGTTTTGGGGCCCAGACTGTGCCGTCTCGGTACCTAGTGCTTCGTCCTATATGTTGAAATCGGAAAGTGTGCCACGTCCTGCTTTTTTCGTTTTCCTGAGGATTCCTTTGCCTAGTCAGGGTCTCTTGTTGCTGGCTAGAAACTTTAGGATTCCCTCTTCTGTCTCTGTGGGAAACATTGCTGCAACTTTGACTGGGATTGCATGGAATCCAGAGATTCCTTGCTCTGGTAGGGACGTTTCCAGTGTGTTGATGCTTCCACTCCTAGATCCTGGAATCTCCTTCTTTCTCCTTGTGTCTTCTTGAATTTCTTTCCCCCAACGTTGGTTAGTTTTCCATTGCCATGGCTTTCACCTGTTTTGCTAAGTTTCTTCATAGAGATCTCATCCTTCTCACTGGCATGCAGTTTTTCACTTTTTCTTTTCAGCTTCAGTTTCTCTATGCTTTGCAACTTGGAATCGGTTTTGTTCTGGCAGAAGTGCATCGCTGAGCTCACATCTGCTGGCAATGCTCCTGTCTTTGCTGTGGAAGTCTGGCCCTGTCTAACGTCCCTTCCCATCTGCCTCTACACTACCTCGGACGCCTGCCCCAGAAGGCCTGAAGCAGTGGTGAGCAGGCTCACCCGAGGGTCCACCCGGCCCACCCCGGGCCACCGACCCAGAAGGTGCGGACCTCACCGCTGCACCACCGGCCGGCCCCTTTCATGTTCCATTGGTAACCTGCAGTTGAGGGCAATGGGACTTGAATATGCTACTTTAGCCCAACTCTGGCACTGTGTAGATGAGGCCAGGTTGTGTTTCGCGTCCACTGCGATGTCAGAGGATTTGTCAGAATCGTGTCTCTGCTGTCCCGGCAAGCTTCACGGACACACGGTTTCCTGGCCCGCTTGGAGCAGTCTCATAACTCACCCTTCCCACTTAGCCCAGCCTTGACCTTCGCTGCCGTCTTTTGGCTTGTGAATTTCTCTGCCTTTCAAACGTTCCAGCAGAGTCTGTCTAAAGACGGACATCATCTTTCATTGTGGATTATCCAGGTGTGATTTCTGTTCGCCTTCCATTTTCTGGGACCTTTGTCTCTTTTCCATAGGAGAATCGTCATGGTATTTCTCAGCTATCCCCCTTAGACATGCTTATCAGTCCGTTCCCCTTCATTCCAAGTGATTCATTTTGCATTTCTGGAATCACCGTATGTTCTCTAGGCCGAGGTGTGAGTGCTTTCGTGACTCTTGGTTGTTGTCTTTGAATTGGCACCGGTCACTTGAAGGAGTCTTTGCTGTCCTAGCCTAGGTCAAACTAAGCACTGGGAACACGTGGTCATCTGGGTTGGTTTGACATCCTGAGGTCAGAAAATCCAAACTCGAGGTGGTCCTGGCATCCCCCTTCACGGACACAATGTTTCCAAGACAAATTAGACGAATCTGATGAATTCCTCTCTCCAGGAAAGATATTTTTCTGTCTCCTTTCCGGATTTGGGAAGTTTCGAACTTCACCCCTGTTCCTGGAACGTTCCCCCAGGTGCCGTCTAGATACGGGCTTCCTTTATTACTATAGGCTGTGCCATTTGTTTGCCTTACATCCTCAGCCCAGGCCTGTTTATTTTTCTTGAAACAGAATTGTAATGTTCTCATTTTCAGCCCACTTCCTTACATGTGGTGTCAAAACACATAATCCATAATCCTTCTACGGCAAGAGGTAGGGGGAGAGAATTTCGATGGAGGCAAACTGAGCACACTAGCCTGGGAGGGCCGCCTTCACGAAGGAACGAAGGCCTGTGGAAAAGGGTGCTTTTCAGCACCCTTGTAGAGCACTTCCAAACAAAGAGACATAAGCCAAGCGTGACAGGGCTCCATTCCTTCAAGGCTTCCAAAACATGTCTTGGGACACATTAGCATGTACCCAGTGGGCCCCCGTGACGCCAGAGCTATGGAAAGTGAGACTGATCTGCAAAGAATGCCAGGGGCCTAGGAAAGGAGGCATCGAGTCTTCTCTTCAACGTCCTCAAGACCTCATTCTTGACTTTGGCTTATGCTTAAGGCAGAAGGACCACGTAGGTCTGATAAGGCCCAAGTCCGGCCTCTTGCTTCCAATCAAGTTGCAAGCTTGAATCAGCATGGCCTCCCCATAGACTTGAATAGATGACAACGTTCTCCTCTCGGGGCTTGTCCCTCTATTCTCGCTTCTTGCCAAGGATCCCTTTCTTACCCCTCGAATCAGCGTCTGTTTTATGCCTTCCAGTTTCTGTGTCCGCTTTCTGTTTCTCAAAGCTGTTTCTGGGTATCCCTCCCTTTAATAGCCTAGCCTAGGCCAATCCTCGGTCTGTAACCGTGTGGCCATCTTGGCGGACATGATCCTCGTGATGTCATAAACAACCTCAAAATTCGAAGTTGTCCTGACAACCTGCGTGCACACAGAGTTTCAGAGCCATCTCAGGCCAGTCTGACTCCTCACCCTTTCCAGGTAGGATAGTTTTCCTTTTTCTCGATTTCTTGTCGGTTTCTGTCTTGCCCCTCGAACTTTGGAAGGCCTGCTACATTCTCTCTAGACACTGGTTTCTGTCCTGTAAGATTATCCTGGGTTTTACCTCTTACATTTTATGTAGATGGCCAAGTGGGTGGACGTTCCCCAGAGAAAGTCCTGGACTCCCTCCCAGGTTGAAGTTGCCCGGGCAATCCTCTGATGCGCAATGATCGTGTCATCTCCTAGCACTCTGCCGATTCCACCTAGGCAGGTCCCATGTTTTCCTTCCTGCTTCCTTTGGGGAAGTGTACCAGATGCGTTCATGGATTGTAAAAGCCTCACGGTTCTTTTTCTGGTGCGTATTAGAAGGTGACCTCACCATTGCTACTCAGTTTATGATCCCTGTCCGCACCGTACCATGAAATCTATATTTCCTAACACTGCTAATGTGATCTGCACCCGTGATGTGAAACAGTGAGGCCTGGGCCGGCCAAGCGGAACGTGGGCGCTTACGCGCTCCGCCACGGGGCCGGCCCTGAATTGGACTTTTGGACCAACCTTTTGCCTGAGCTTGGGAACACGTGGGCCTGTTTGGATTATTCGTGAAGGTGATTAGTAGTAACATCGTGGACGGTAAGCTTTTCCGTTGGTGCATGGGTTTAGCAGGCAGCATGTGCTGTGGGTAGCATTGCTCTTCATCTATTTGGAATGGTCTACCTTTCTGTAGCATCAGTACGCATTTTGAGGTGATTTTCCAGCCTTGGAAGTTCACCTTCTCTAATCTCTTTCAGCCCCAAAGCTTTATGCCGTCATTCTGGACCCCATTTTGGATTTTTTGCTTTGAGGTGAATTTATTGCCGCAACCCTGCATTAGAACATCCTATATCTTTCCGATTTGCATCCTCATCGATGTAGACTTCCGTGTAGCTTACATCATCTTCCCCTGCGTAAGCCTAATAGCAGGCCCTCACCACACACTTGTGCCTCATCATCTGTTTCACCCTCTCACACCTCCCCGCTTTGTCTCTGGGAACCCCCAATCAAATGTCCCGTGCCACCTGTTCCTGAGCGCTTGTTTTTGCTTCTCCTCTTAAGTGAGGTCCTACGGTACTTGCCTTGCTCCCTGGGGCTTGTTTCACTTCCCTAAAACCCTCACAGCCATTCTGGTGGTCACAAATGGCTGGATTGCATCCTTGGTTCCGGCTGACTTGTATGCCATTGCGTGGCTATAGCCCATCTTCCTTCTGCACTGGTCCCTTGCTGGGCTCCAGGGAGGCTTCCAAGTCTTGGGTAGTGGGAGCGACGCTGTGGTGAACTCAGCGGTGAACATGTCTTTATGCAGGAGTGTTTCCGAGTTCTTTGGATCAACACGCCGCAGAGGAATAGCTGGATCATATGGGACATGGATTCTTCAAGTTCTGAGGCAGTTCCACACCGCTTGGCGTAGTGGCTGCACCGGTCTGCACTCCCACCAACGGTGCAGGAGGCTTCCCTTCTCTCCACCTCCTCTCTGACACTTGTGGCTTCCTGTCTGCTTCCTTATAGCCATTCTGACCACAGTGAGCTGCTGTGCCCTTGCAGTTTGCATTTGCATTGGCCTGAGACTTAATGACGGTGAACAAGTGTTCATGCTCCCGTTGGCCCTCTTTCGATCTTCTTGGCAGAAATCTCTGTTTCCATCTTCTGCCCAGGTTTTCATTGGCTTGTTGTTTTTTTTTCTTCTGGGGACGTGCGAGTTGATTGCATCTTTGGGCTTTCCACCCCTTGTCCGATGTGTGGTTTGCAAACATCCTCCCCCAGTCGTTGTGCTATCTTTGCATTCAGTCGATGGTTTCCTTCACTGGGCAGAAGCGTCCGCATTTGACTTGGTCCCGTTGGTTTCTTGTTGACTTGGTTGCCCTGGCCCAGTCGGACTTGCTTCTTCCAAACAGGCGGCTCAGACAGATGGCAAAGAGCACTCTGCCTAGGTCTTCTGCTACAAGGTTCACGGTTTCAAGTCTGCCATTCAAGGCTTTGATCCATTTCAGGTGGTGTGTGTGCCAGGTGTAACATCATGGTGTACTCTCGTTGTGTTCCATGTGGCTGTGCAGGCTTCCCAGCACTGTTTATGGTAGAGGCTCTCCTTTCTCCGCTGTCTCCTCTTGGCTCCCTGGTCGAAAATGGGCTGTCCATGTACGTTTGAGTTGGGCTCTGGGTTCTCGATTCTGTTGCATGGGCCTGTGTGCCTGTTTTGGGGCCCAGACTGTGCCGTCTCGGTACCTAGTGCTTCGTCCTATATGTTGAAATCGGAAAGTGTGCCACGTCCTGCTTTTTTCGTTTTCCTGAGGATTCCTTTGCCTAGTCAGGGTCTCTTGTTGCTGGCTAGAAACTTTAGGATTCCCTCTTCTGTCTCTGTGGGAAACATTGCTGCAACTTTGACTGGGATTGCATGGAATCCAGAGATTCCTTGCTCTGGTAGGGACGTTTCCAGTGTGTTGATGCTTCCACTCCTAGATCCTGGAATCTCCTTCTTTCTCCTTGTGTCTTCTTGAATTTCTTTCCCCCAACGTTTGTTAGTTTTCCATTGCCATGGCTTTCACCTGTTTTGCTAAGTTTCTTCATAGAGATCTCATCCTTCTCACTGGCATGCAGTTTTTCACTTTTTCTTTTCAGCTTCAGTTTCTCTATGCTTTGCAACTTGGAATCGGTTTTGTTCTGGCAGAAGTGCATCGCTGAGCTCACATCTGCTGGCAATGCTCCTGTCTTTGCTGTGGAAGTCTGGCCCTGTCTAACGTCCCTTCCCATCTGCCTCTACACTACCTCGGACGCCTGCCCCAGAAGGCCTGAAGCAGTGGTGAGCAGGCTCACCCGAGGGTCCACCCGGCCCACCCCGGGCCACCGACCCAGAAGGTGCGGACCTCACCGCTGCACCACCGGCCGGCCCCTTTCATGTTCCGTTGGCAACCTGCAGTTGAGGGCAATGGGACTTGAATATGCTAATTGAGCCCAATTCTGGCACTGTGTAGATGAGGCCAGGTTGTGTTTCGGGTCCACTGCGATGTCAGAGGATTTGTCAGAATCGTGTCTCTGCTGTCCCGGCAAGCTTCACGGACACACGGTTTCCTGGCCCGCTTGGAGCAGTCTCATAACTCACCCTTCCCACTTAGCCCAGCCTTGACCTTCGCTGCCGTCTTTTGGCTTGTGAATTTCTCTGCCTTTCAAACGTTCCAGCAGAGTCTGTCTAAAGACGGACATCATCTTTCATTGTGGATTATCCAGGTGTGATTTCTGTTCGCCTTCCATTTTCTGGGACCTTTGTCTCTTTTCCATAGGAGAATCGTCATCGTATTTCTCAGCTATCCCCCTTAGACATGCTTATCAGTCCGTTCCCCTTCATTCCAAGTGATTCGTTTTGCATTTCTGGAATCACCGTATGTTCTCTAGGCCGAGGTGTGAGTGCTTTCGTGACTCTTGGTTGTTGTCTTTGAATTGGCACCGGTCACTTGAAGGAGTCTTTGCTGTCCTAGCCTAGGTCAAACTAAGCACTGGGAACACGTGGTCATCTGGGTTGGTTTGACATCCTGAGGTCAGAAACTCCAAACTCGAGGTGGTCCTGGCATCCCCCTTCACGGACACAATGTTTCCAAGACAAATTAGACGAATCTGATGAATTCCTCTCTCCAGGAAAGATATTTTTCTGTCTCCTTTCCGGATTTGGGAACTTTCGAACTTCACCCCTGATCCTGGAACGTTCCCCCAGGTGCCGTCTAGATACGGGCTTCCTTTATTACTATAGGCTGTGCCATTTGTTTGCCTTACATCCTCAGCCCAGGCCTGTTTATTTTTCTTGAAACAGAATTGTAATGTTCTCATTTTCAGCCCAATTCCTTACATGTGGTGTCAAAACACATAATCCATAATCCTTCTACGGCAAGAGGTAGGGGGAGAGAATTTCGATGGAGGCAAACTGAGCACACTAGCCTGGGAGGGCCGCCTTCACGAAGGAACGAAGGCCTGTGGAAAAGGGTGCTTTTCAGCACCCTTGTAGAGCACTTCCAAACAAAGAGACATAGGCCAAGCGTGACAGGGCTCCATTCCTTCAAGGCTTCCAAAACATGTCTTGGGACACATTAGCATGTACCCAGTGGGCCCCCGTGACGCCAGAGCTATGGAAAGTGAGACTGATCTGCAAAGAATGCCAGGGGCCTAGGAAAGGAGGCATCGAGTCTTCTCTTCAACGTCCTCAAGACCTCATTCTTGACTTTGGCTTATGCTTAAGGCAGAAGGACCACGTAGGTCTGATAAGGCCCAAGTCCGGCCTCTTGCTTCCAATCAAGTTGCAAGCTTGAATCAGCATGGCCTCCCCATAGACTTGAATAGATGACAACGTTCTCCTCTCGGGGCTTGTCCCTCTATTCTCGCTTCTTGCCAAGGATCCCTTTCTTACCCCTCGAATCAGCGTCTGTTTTATGCCTTCCAGTTTCTGTGTCCGCTTTCTGTTTCTCAAAGCTGTTTCTGGGTATCCCTCCCTTTAATAGCCTAGCCTAGGCCAATCCTCGGTCTGTAACCGTGTGGCCATCTTGGCGGACATGATCCTCGTGATGTCATAAACAACCTCAAAATTCGAAGTTGTCCTGACAACCTGCGTGCACACAGAGTTTCAGAGCCATCTCAGGCCAGTCTGACTCCTCACCCTTTCCAGGTAGGATAGTTTTCCTTTTTCTCGATTTCTTGTCGGTTTCTGTCTTGCCCCTCAAACTTTGGAAGGCCTGCTACATTCTCTCTAGACACTGGTTTCTGTCCTGTAAGATTATCCTGGGTTTTACCTCTTACATTTTATGTAGATGGCCAAGTGGGTGGACGTTCCCCAGAGAAAGTCCTGGACTCCCTCCCAGGTTGAAGTTGCCCGGGCAATCCTCTGATGCGCAATGATCGTGTCATCTCCTAGCACTCTGCCGATTCCACCTAGGCAGGTCCCATGTTTTCCTTCCTGCTTCCTTTGGGGAAGTGTACCAGATGCGTTCAGGGATTGTAAAAGCCTCACGGTTCTTTTTCTGGTGCGTATTAGGTGACCTCACCATTGCTACTCAGTTTATGATCCCTGTCCGCACCGTACCATGAAATCTATATTTCCTAACACTGCTAATGTGATCTGCACCCGTGATGTGAAACAGTGAGGCCTGGGCCGGCCAAGCGGAACATGGGCGCTTACGCGCTCCGCCACGGGGCCGGCCCTGAATTGGACTTTTGGACCAACCTTTTGCCTGAGCTTGGGAACACGTGGGCCTGTTTGGATTATTCGTGAAGGTGATTAGTAGTAACATCCTGGACGGTAAGCTTTTCCGTTGGTGCATGGGTTTAGCAGGCAGCATGTGCTGTGGGTAGCATTGCTCTTCATCTATTTGGAATGGTCTACCTTTCTGTAGCATCAGTACGCATTTTGAGGTGATTTTCCAGCCTTGGAAGTTCACCTTCTCTAATCTCTTTCAGCCCCAAAGCTTTATGCCGTCATTCTGGACCCCATTTTGGATTTTTTGCTTTGAGGTGAATTTATTGCCGCAACCCTGCATTAGAACATCCTATATCTTTCCGATTTGCATCCTCATCGATGTAGACTTCCGTGTAGCTTACATCATCTTCCCCTGCGTAAGCCTAATAGCAGGCCCTCACCACACACTTGTGCCTCATCATCTGTTTCACCCTCTCACACCTCCCCGCTTTGTCTCTGGGAACCCCCAATCAAATTTCCCGTGCCACCTGTTCCTGAGCGCTTGTTTTTGCTTCTCCTCTTAAGTGAGGTCCTACGGTACTTGCCTTGCTCCCTGGGGCTTGTTTCACTTCCCTAAAACCCTCACAGCCATTCTGGTGGTCACAAATGGCTGGATTGCATCCTTGGTTCCGGCTGACTGGTATGCCATTGCGTGGCTATAGCCCATCTTCCTTCTGCACTGGTCCCTTGCTGGGCTCCAGGGAGGCTTCCAAGTCTTGGGTAGTGGGAGCGACGCTGTGGTGAACTCAGCGGTGAACATGTCTTTATGCAGGAGTGTTTCCGAGTTCTTTGGATCAACACGCCGCAGAGGAATAGCTGGATCATATGGGACATGGATTCTTCAAGTTCTGAGGCAGTTCCACACCGCTTGGCGTAGTGGCTGCACCGGTCTGCACTCCCACCAACGGTGCAGGAGGCTTCCCTTCTCTCCACCTCCTCTCTGACACTTGTGGCTTCCTGTCTGCTTCCTTATAGCCATTCTGACCACAGTGAGCTGCTGTGCCCTTGCAGTTTGCATTTGCATTGGCCTGAGACTTAATGACGGTGAACAAGTGTTCATGCTCCCGTTGGCCCTCTTTCGATCTTCTTGGCAGAAATCTCTGTTTCCATCTTCTGCCCAGGTTTTCATTGGCTTGTTGTTTTTTTTTCTTCTGGGGACGTGCGAGTTGATTGCATCTTTGGGCTTTCCACCCCTTGTCCGATGTGTGGTTTGCAAACATCCTCCCCCAGTCGTTGTGCTATCTTTGCATTCAGTCGATGGTTTCCTTCACTGGGCAGAAGCGTCCGCATTTGACGTGGTCCCGTTGGTTTCTTGTTGGCTTGGTTGCCCTGGCCCAGTCGGACTTGCTTCTTCCAAACAGGCGGCTCAGACAGATGGCAAAGAGCACTCTGCCTAGGTCTTCTGCTACAAGGTTCACGGTTTCAAGTCTGCCATTCAAGGCTTTGATCCATTTCAGGTGGTGTGTGTGCCAGGTGTAACATCATGGTGTACTCTCGTTGTGTTCCATGTGGCTGTGCAGGCTTCCCAGCACCGTTTATGGTAGAGGCTCTCCTTTCTCCGCTGTCTCCTCTTGGCTCCCTGGTCGAAAATGGGCTGTCCACGTACGTTTGAGTTGGGCTCTGGGTTCTCGATTCTGTTGCATGGGCCTGTGTGCCTGTTTTGGGGCCCAGACTGTGCCGTCTCGGTACCTAGTGCTTCGTCCTATATGTTGAAATCGGAAAGTGTGCCACGTCCTGCTTTTTTCGTTTTCCTGAGGATTCCTTTGCCTAGTCAGGGTCTCTTGTTGCTGGCTAGAAACTTTAGGATTCCCTCTTCTGTCTCTGTGGGAAACATTGCTGCAACTTTGACTGGGATTGCATGGAATCCAGAGATTCCTTGCTCTGGTAGGGACGTTTCCAGTGTGTTGATGCTTCCACTCCTAGATCCTGGAATCTCCTTCTTTCTCCTTGTGTCTTCTTGAATTTCTTTCCCCCAACGTTGGTTAGTTTTCCATTGCCATGGCTTTCACCTGTTTTGCTAAGTTTCTTCATAGAGATCTCATCCTTCTCACTGGCATGCAGTTTTTCACTTTTTCTTTTCAGCTTCAGTTTCTCTATGCTTTGCAACTTGGAATCGGTTTTGTTCTGGCAGAAGTGCATCGCTGAGCTCACATCTGCTGGCAATGCTCCTGTCTTTGCTGTGGAAGTCTGGCCCTGTCTAACGTCCCTTCCCATCTGCCTCTACACTACCTCGGACGCCTGCCCCAGAAGGCCTGAAGCAGTGGTGAGCAGGCTCACCCGAGGGTCCACCCGGCCCACCCCGGGCCACCGACCCAGAAGGTGCGGACCTCACCGCTGCACCACCGGCCGGCCCTTTTCATGTTCCGTTGGCAACCTGCAGTTGAGGGCAATGGGACTTGAATATGCTAATTGAGCCCAATTCTGGCACTGTGTAGATGAGGCCAGGTTGTGTTTCGGGTCCACTGCGATGTCAGAGGATTTGTCAGAATCGTGTCTCTGCTGTCCCGGCAAGCTTCACGGACACACGGTTTCCTGGCCCGCTTGGAGCAGTCTCATAACTCACCCTTCCCACTTAGCCCAGCCTTGACCTTCGCTGCCGTCTTTTGGCTTGTGAATTTCTCTGCCTTTCAAACGTTCCAGCAGAGTCTGTCTAAAGACGGACATCATCTTTCATTGTGGATTATCCAGGTGTGATTTCTGTTCGCCTTCCATTTTCTGGGACCTTTGTCTCTTTTCCATAGGAGAATCGTCATCGTATTTCTCAGCTATCCCCCTTAGACATGCTTATCAGTCCGTTCCCCTTCATTCCAAGTGATTCGTTTTGCATTTCTGGAATCACCGTATGTTCTCTAGGCCGAGGTGTGAGTGCTTTCGTGACTCTTGGTTGTTGTCTTTGAATTGGCACCGGTCACTTGAAGGAGTCTTTGCTGTCCTAGCCTAGGTCAAACTAAGCACTGGGAACACGTGGTCATCTGGGTTGGTTTGACATCCTGAGGTCAGAAACTCCAAACTCGAGGTGGTCCTGGCATCCCCCTTCACGGACACAATGTTTCCAAGACAAATTAGACGAATCTGATGAATTCCTCTCTCCAGGAAAGATATTTTTTCTGTCTCCTTTCCGGATTTGGGAAGTTTCGAACTTCACCCCTGATCCTGGAACGTTCCCCCAGGTGCCGTCTAGATACGGGCTTCCTTTATTACTATAGGCTGTGCCATTTGTTTGCCTTACATCCTCAGCCCAGGCCTGTTTATTTTTCTTGAAACAGAATTGTAATGTTCTCATTTTCAGCCCAATTCCTTACATGTGGTGTCAAAACACATAATCCATAATCCTTCTACGGCAAGAGGTAGGGGGAGAGAATTTCGATGGAGGCAAACTGAGCACACTAGCCTGGGAGGGCCGCCTTCACGAAGGAACGAAGGCCTGTGGAAAAGGGTGCTTTTCAGCACCCTTGTAGAGCACTTCCAAACAAAGAGACATAGGCCAAGCGTGACAGGGCTCCATTCCTTCAAGGCTTCCAAAACATGTCTTGGGACACATTAGCATGTACCCAGTGGGCCCCCGTGACGCCAGAGCTATGGAAAGTGAGACTGATCTGCAAAGAATGCCAGGGGCCTAGGAAAGGAGGCATCGAGTCTTCTCTTCAACGTCCTCAAGACCTCATTCTTGACTTTGGCTTATGCTTAAGGCAGAAGGACCACGTAGGTCTGATAAGGCCCAAGTCCGGCCTCTTGCTTCCAATCAAGTTGCAAGCTTGAATCAGCATGGCCTCCCCATAGACTTGAATAGATGACAACGTTCTCCTCTCGGGGCTTGTCCCTCTATTCTCGCTTCTTGCCAAGGATCCCTTTCTTACCCCTCGAATCAGCGTCTGTTTTATGCCTTCCAGTTTCTGTGTCCGCTTTCTGTTTCTCAAAGCTGTTTCTGGGTATCCCTCCCTTTAATAGCCTAGCCTAGGCCAATCCTCGGTCTGTAACCGTGTGGCCATCTTGGCGGACATGATCCTCGTGATGTCATAAACAACCTCAAAATTCGAAGTTGTCCTGACAACCTGCGTGCACACAGAGTTTCAGAGCCATCTCAGGCCAGTCTGACTCCTCACCCTTTCCAGGTAGGATAGTTTTCCTTTTTCTCGATTTCTTGTCGGTTTCTGTCTTGCCCCTCGAACTTTGGAAGGCCTGCTACATTCTCTCTAGACACTGGTTTCTGTCCTGTAAGATTATCCTGGGTTTTACCTCTTACATTTTATGTAGATGGCCAAGTGGGTGGACGTTCCCCAGAGAAAGTCCTGGACTCCCTCCCAGGTTGAAGTTGCCCGGGCAATCCTCTGATGCGCAATGATCG
The DNA here is from genome assembly GCF_041296235.1 of Equus asinus. Taxonomy (NCBI): domain Eukaryota; kingdom Metazoa; phylum Chordata; class Mammalia; order Perissodactyla; family Equidae; genus Equus; species Equus asinus. Next base: position 15,519,649 of record NC_091790.1, on the reverse strand, counting down.
TGTCATCTCCTAGCACTCTGCCGATTCCACCTAGGCAGGTCCCATGTTTTCCTTCCTGCTTCCTTTGGGGAAGTGTACCAGATGCGTTCAGGGATTGTAAAAGCCTCACGGTTCTTTTTCTGGTGCGTATTAGAAGGTGACCTCACCATTGCTACTCAGTTTATGATCCCTGTCCGCACCGTACCATGAAATCTATATTTCCTAACACTGCTAATGTGATCTGCACCCGTGATGTGAAACAGTGAGGCCTGGGCCGGCCAAGCGGAACGTGGGCGCTTACGCGCTCCGCCACGGGGCCGGCCCTGAATTGGACTTTTGGACCAACCTTTTGCCTGAGCTTGGGAACACGTGGGCCTGTTTGGATTATTCGTGAAGGTGATTAGTAGTAACATCCTGGACGGTAAGCTTTTCCGTTGGTGCATGGGTTTAGCAGGCAGCATGTGCTGTGGGTAGCATTGCTCTTCATCTATTTGGAATGGTCTACCTTTCTGTAGCATCAGTACGCATTTTGAGGTGATTTTCCAGCCTTGGAAGTTCACCTTCTCTAATCCCTTTCAGCCCCAAAGCTTTGTGCCGTCATTCTGGACCCCATTTTGGATTTTTTGCTTTTAGGTGAATTTATTGCCACAAGCCTGCATTAGAACATCCTATATCTTTCCGATTTGCATCCTCATCGATGTAGACTTCCGTGTAGCTTACATCATCTTCCCCTGCGTAAGCCTAATAGCAGGCCCTCACCACACACTTGTGCCTCATCATCTGTTTCACCCTCTCACACCTCCCCGCTTTGTCTCTGGGAACCCCCAATCAAATGTCCCGTGCCACCTGTTCCTGAGCGCTTGTTTTTGCTTCTCCTCTTAAGTGAGGTCCTACGGTACTTGCCTTGCTCCCTGGGGCTTGTTTCACTTCCCTAAAACCCTCACAGCCATTCTGGTGGTCACAAATGGCTGGATTGCATCCTTGGTTCCGGCTGACTGGTATGCCATTGCGTGGCTATAGCCCATCTTCCTTCTGCACTGGTCCCTTGCTGGGCTCCAGGGAGGCTTCCAAGTCTTGGGTAGTGGGAGCGACGCTGTGGTGAACTCAGCGGTGAACATGTCTTTATGCAGGAGTGTTTCCGAGTTCTTTGGATCAACACGCCGCAGAGGAATAGCTGGATCATATGGGACATGGATTCTTCAAGTTCTGAGGCAGTTCCACACCGCTTGGCGTAGTGGCTGCACCGGTCTGCACTCCCACCAACGGTGCAGGAGGCTTCCCTTCTCTCCACCTCCTCTCTGACACTTGTGGCTTCCTGTCTGCTTCCTTATAGCCATTCTGACCACAGTGAGCTGCTGTGCCCTTGCAGTTTGCATTTGCATTGGCCTGAGACTTAATGACGGTGAACAAGTGTTCATGCTCCCGTTGGCCCTCTTTCGATCTTCTTGGCAGAAATCTCTGTTTCCATCTTCTGCCCAGGTTTTCATTGGCTTGTTGTTTTTTTTTCTTCTGGGGACGTGCGAGTTGATTGCATCTTTGGGCTTTCCACCCCTTGTCCGATGTGTGGTTTGCAAACATCCTCCCCCAGTCGTTGTGCTATCTTTGCATTCAGTCGATGGTTTCCTTCACTGGGCAGAAGCGTCCGCATTTGACGTGGTCCCGTTGGTTTCTTGTTGGCTTGGTTGCCCTGGCCCAGTCGGACTTGCTTCTTCCAAACAGGCGGCTCAGACAGATGGCAAAGAGCACTCTGCCTAGGTCTTCTGCTACAAGGTTCACGGTTTCAAGTCTGCCATTCAAGGCTTTGATCCATTTCAGGTGGTGTGTGTGCCAGGTGTAACATCATGGTGTACTCTCGTTGTGTTCCATGTGGCTGTGCAGGCTTCCCAGCACCGTTTATGGTAGAGGCTCTCCTTTCTCCGCTGTCTCCTCTTGGCTCCCTGGTCGAAAATGGGCTGTCCACGTACGTTTGAGTTGGGCTCTGGGTTCTCGATTCTGTTGCATGGGCCTGTGTGCCTGTTTTGGGGCCCAGACTGTGCCGTCTCGGTACCTAGTGCTTCGTCCTATATGTTGAAATCGGAAAGTGTGCCACGTCCTGCTTTTTTCGTTTTCCTGAGGATTCCTTTGCCTAGTCAGGGTCTCTTGTTGCTGGCTAGAAACTTTAGGATTCCCTCTTCTGTCTCTGTGGGAAACATTGCTGCAACTTTGACTGGGATTGCATGGAATCCAGAGATTCCTTGCTCTGGTAGGGACGTTTCCAGTGTGTTGATGCTTCCACTCCTAGATCCTGGAATCTCCTTCTTTCTCCTTGTGTCTTCTTGAATTTCTTTCCCCCAACGTTGGTTAGTTTTCCATTGCCATGGCTTTCACCTGTTTTGCTAAGTTTCTTCATAGAGATCTCATCCTTCTCACTGGCATGCAGTTTTTCACTTTTTCTTTTCAGCTTCAGTTTCTCTATGCTTTGCAACTTGGAATCGGTTTTGTTCTGGCAGAAGTGCATCGCTGAGCTCACATCTGCTGGCAATGCTCCTGTCTTTGCTGTGGAAGTCTGGCCCTGTCTAACGTCCCTTCCCATCTGCCTCTACACTACCTCGGACGCCTGCCCCAGAAGGCCTGAAGCAGTGGTGAGCAGGCTCACCCGAGGGTCCACCCGGCCCACCCCGGGCCACCGACCCAGAAGGTGCGGACCTCACCGCTGCACCACCGGCCGGCCCCTTTCATGTTCCGTTGGCAACCTGCAGTTGAGGGCAAGGGGACTTGAATATGCTAATTGAGCCCAATTCTGGCACTGTGTAGATGAGGCCAGGTTGTGTTTCGGGTCCACTGCGATGTCAGAGGATTTGTCAGAATCGTGTCTCTGCTGTCCCGGCAAGCTTCACGGACACACGGTTTCCTGGCCCGCTTGGAGCAGTCTCATAACTCACCCTTCCCACTTAGCCCAGCCTTGACCTTCGCTGCCGTCTTTTGGCTTGTGAATTTCTCTGCCTTTCAAACGTTCCAGCAGAGTCTGTCTAAAGACGGACATCATCTTTCATTGTGGATTATCCAGGTGTGATTTCTGTTCGCCTTCCATTTTCTGGGACCTTTGTCTCTTTTCCATAGGAGAATCGTCATCGTATTTCTCAGCTATCCCCCTTAGACATGCTTATCAGTCCGTTCCCCTTCATTCCAAGTGATTCGTTTTGCATTTCTGGAATCACCGTATGTTCTCTAGGCCGAGGTGTGAGTGCTTTCGTGACTCTTGGTTGTTGTCTTTGAATTGGCACCGGTCACTTGAAGGAGTCTTTGCTGTCCTAGCCTAGGTCAAACTAAGCACTGGGAACACGTGGTCATCTGGGTTGGTTTGACATCCTGAGGTCAGAAACTCCAAACTCGAGGTGGTCCTGGCATCCCCCTTCACGGACACAATGTTTCCAAGACAAATTAGACGAATCTGATGAATTCCTCTCTCCAGGAAAGATATTTTTTCTGTCTCCTTTCCGGATTTGGGAAGTTTCGAACTTCACCCCTGATCCTGGAACGTTCCCCCAGGTGCCGTCTAGATACGGGCTTCCTTTATTACTATAGGCTGTGCCATTTGTTTGCCTTACATCCTCAGCCCAGGCCTGTTTATTTTTCTTGAAACAGAATTGTAATGTTCTCATTTTCAGCCCAATTCCTTACATGTGGTGTCAAAACACATAATCCATAATCCTTCTACGGCAAGAGGTAGGGGGAGAGAATTTCGATGGAGGCAAACTGAGCACACTAGCCTGGGAGGGCCGCCTTCACGAAGGAACGAAGGCCTGTGGAAAAGGGTGCTTTTCAGCACCCTTGTAGAGCACTTCCAAACAAAGAGACATAGGCCAAGCGTGACAGGGCTCCATTCCTTCAAGGCTTCCAAAACATGTCTTGGGACACATTAGCATGTACCCAGTGGGCCCCCGTGACGCCAGAGCTATGGAAAGTGAGACTGATCTGCAAAGAATGCCAGGGGCCTAGGAAAGGAGGCATCGAGTCTTCTCTTCAACGTCCTCAAGACCTCATTCTTGACTTTGGCTTATGCTTAAGGCAGAAGGACCACGTAGGTCTGATAAGGCCCAAGTCCGGCCTCTTGCTTCCAATCAAGTTGCAAGCTTGAATCAGCATGGCCTCCCCATAGACTTGAATAGATGACAACGTTCTCCTCTCGGGGCTTGTCCCTCTATTCTCGCTTCTTGCCAAGGATCCCTTTCTTACCCCTCGAATCAGCGTCTGTTTTATGCCTTCCAGTTTCTGTGTCCGCTTTCTGTTTCTCAAAGCTGTTTCTGGGTATCCCTCCCTTTAATAGCCTAGCCTAGGCCAATCCTCGGTCTGTAACCGTGTGGCCATCTTGGCGGACATGATCCTCGTGATGTCATAAACAACCTCAAAATTCGAAGTTGTCCTGACAACCTGCGTGCACACAGAGTTTCAGAGCCATCTCAGGCCAGTCTGACTCCTCACCCTTTCCAGGTAGGATAGTTTTCCTTTTTCTCGATTTCTTGTCGGTTTCTGTCTTGCCCCTCGAACTTTGGAAGGCCTGCTACATTCTCTCTAGACACTGGTTTCTGTCCTGTAAGATTATCCTGGGTTTTACCTCTTACATTTTATGTAGATGGCCAAGTGGGTGGACGTTCCCCAGAGAAAGTCCTGGACTCCCTCCCAGGTTGAAGTTGCCCGGGCAATCCTCTGATGCGCAATGATCGTGTCATCTCCTAGCACTCTGCCGATTCCACCTAGGCAGGTCCCATGTTTTCCTTCCTGCTTCCTTTGGGGAAGTGTACCAGATGCGTTCAGGGATTGTAAAAGCCTCACGGTTCTTTTTCTGGTGCGTATTAGAAGGTGACCTCACCATTGCTACTCAGTTTATGATCCCTGTCCGCACCGTACCATGAAATCTATATTTCCTAACACTGCTAATGTGATCTGCACCCGTGATGTGAAACAGTGAGGCCTGGGCCGGCCAAGCGGAACGTGGGCGCTTACGCGCTCCGCCACGGGGCCGGCCCTGAATTGGACTTTTGGACCAACCTTTTGCCTGAGCTTGGGAACACGTGGGCCTGTTTGGATTATTCGTGAAGGTGATTAGTAGTAACATCCTGGACGGTAAGCTTTTCCGTTGGTGCATGGGTTTAGCAGGCAGCATGTGCTGTGGGTAGCATTGCTCTTCATCTATTTGGAATGGTCTACCTTTCTGTAGCATCAGTACGCATTTTGAGGTGATTTTCCAGCCTTGGAAGTTCACCTTCTCTAATCTCTTTCAGCCCCAAAGCTTTATGCCGTCATTCTGGACCCCATTTTGGATTTTTTGCTTTGAGGTGAATTTATTGCCGCAACCCTGCATTAGAACATCCTATATCTTTCCGATTTGCATCCTCATCGATGTAGACTTCCGTGTAGCTTACATCATCTTCCCCTGCGTAAGCCTAATAGCAGGCCCTCACCACACACTTGTGCCTCATCATCTGTTTCACCCTCTCACACCTCCCCGCTTTGTCTCTGGGAACCCCCAATCAAATGTCCCGTGCCACCTGTTCCTGAGCGCTTGTTTTTGCTTCTCCTCTTAAGTGAGGTCCTACGGTACTTGCCTTGCTCCCTGGGGCTTGTTTCACTTCCCTAAAACCCTCACAGCCATTCTGGTGGTCACAAATGGCTGGATTGCATCCTTGGTTCCGGCTGACTGGTATGCCATTGCGTGGCTATAGCCCATCTTCCTTCTGCACTGGTCCCTTGCTGGGCTCCAGGGAGGCTTCCAAGTCTTGGGTAGTGGGAGCGACGCTGTGGTGAACTCAGCGGTGAACATGTCTTTATGCAGGAGTGTTTCCGAGTTCTTTGGATCAACACGCCGCAGAGGAATAGCTGGATCATATGGGACATGGATTCTTCAAGTTCTGAGGCAGTTCCACACCGCTTGGCGTAGTGGCTGCACCGGTCTGCACTCCCACCAACGGTGCAGGAGGCTTCCCTTCTCTCCACCTCCTCTCTGACACTTGTGGCTTCCTGTCTGCTTCCTTATAGCCATTCTGACCACAGTGAGCTGCTGTGCCCTTGCAGTTTGCATTTGCATTGGCCTGAGACTTAATGACGGTGAACAAGTGTTCATGCTCCCGTTGGCCCTCTTTCGATCTTCTTGGCAGAAATCTCTGTTTCCATCTTCTGCCCAGGTTTTCATTGGCTTGTTGTTTTTTTTTCTTCTGGGGACGTGCGAGTTGATTGCATCTTTGGGCTTTCCACCCCTTGTCCGATGTGTGGTTTGCAAACATCCTCCCCCAGTCGTTGTGCTATCTTTGCATTCAGTCGATGGTTTCCTTCACTGGGCAGAAGCGTCCGCATTTGACGTGGTCCCGTTGGTTTCTTGTTGGCTTGGTTGCCCTGGCCCAGTCGGACTTGCTTCTTCCAAACAGGCGGCTCAGACAGATGGCAAAGAGCACTCTGCCTAGGTCTTCTGCTACAAGGTTCACGGTTTCAAGTCTGCCATTCAAGGCTTTGATCCATTTCAGGTGGTGTGTGTGCCAGGTGTAACATCATGGTGTACTCTCGTTGTGTTCCATGTGGCTGTGCAGGCTTCCCAGCACTGTTTATGGTAGAGGCTCTCCTTTCTCCGCTGTCTCCTCTTGGCTCCCTGGTCGAAAATGGGCTGTCCATGTACGTTTGAGTTGGGCTCTGGGTTCTCGATTCTGTTGCATGGGCCTGTGTGCCTGTTTTGGGGCCCAGACTGTGCCGTCTCGGTACCTAGTGCTTCGTCCTATATGTTGAAATCGGAAAGTGTGCCACGTCCTGCTTTTTTCGTTTTCCTGAGGATTCCTTTGCCTAGTCAGGGTCTCTTGTTGCTGGCTAGAAACTTTAGGATTCCCTCTTCTGTCTCTGTGGGAAACATTGCTGCAACTTTGACTGGGATTGCATGGAATCCAGAGATTCCTTGCTCTGGTAGGGACGTTTCCAGTGTGTTGATGCTTCCACTCCTAGATCCTGGAATCTCCTTCTTTCTCCTTGTGTCTTCTTGAATTTCTTTCCCCCAACGTTGGTTAGTTTTCCATTGCCATGGCTTTCACCTGTTTTGCTAAGTTTCTTCATAGAGATCTCATCCTTCTCACTGGCATGCAGTTTTTCACTTTTTCTTTTCAGCTTCAGTTTCTCTATGCTTTGCAACTTGGAATCGGTTTTGTTCTGGCAGAAGTGCATCGCTGAGCTCACATCTGCTGGCAATGCTCCTGTCTTTGCTGTGGAAGTCTGGCCCTGTCTAACGTCCCTTCCCATCTGCCTCTACACTACCTCGGACGCCTGCCCCAGAAGGCCTGAAGCAGTGGTGAGCAGGCTCACCCGAGGGTCCACCCGGCCCACCCCGGGCCACCGACCCAGAAGGTGCGGACCTCACCGCTGCACCACCGGCCGGCCCCTTTCATGTTCCGTTGGCAACCTGCAGTTGAGGGCAAGGGGACTTGAATATGCTAATTGAGCCCAATTCTGGCACTGTGTAGATGAGGCCAGGTTGTGTTTCGGGTCCACTGCGATGTCAGAGGATTTGTCAGAATCGTGTCTCTGCTGTCCCGGCAAGCTTCACGGACACACGGTTTCCTGGCCCGCTTGGAGCAGTCTCATAACTCACCCTTCCCACTTAGCCCAGCCTTGACCTTCGCTGCCGTCTTTTGGCTTGTGAATTTCTCTGCCTTTCAAACGTTCCAGCAGAGTCTGTCTAAAGACGGACATCATCTTTCATTGTGGATTATCCAGGTGTGATTTCTGTTCGCCTTCCATTTTCTGGGACCTTTGTCTCTTTTCCATAGGAGAATCGTCATCGTATTTCTCAGCTATCCCCCTTAGACATGCTTATCAGTCCGTTCCCCTTCATTCCAAGTGATTCGTTTTGCATTTCTGGAATCACCGTATGTTCTCTAGGCCGAGGTGTGAGTGCTTTCGTGACTCTTGGTTGTTGTCTTTGAATTGGCACCGGTCACTTGAAGGAGTCTTTGCTGTCCTAGCCTAGGTCAAACTAAGCACTGGGAACACGTGGTCATCTGGGTTGGTTTGACATCCTGAGGTCAGAAACTCCAAACTCGAGGTGGTCCTGGCATCCCCCTTCACGGACACAATGTTTCCAAGACAAATTAGACGAATCTGATGAATTCCTCTCTCCAGGAAAGATATTTTTTCTGTCTCCTTTCCGGATTTGGGAAGTTTCGAACTTCACCCCTGATCCTGGAACGTTCCCCCAGGTGCCGTCTAGATACGGGCTTCCTTTATTACTATAGGCTGTGCCATTTGTTTGCCTTACATCCTCAGCCCAGGCCTGTTTATTTTTCTTGAAACAGAATTGTAATGTTCTCATTTTCAGCCCAATTCCTTACATGTGGTGTCAAAACACATAATCCATAATCCTTCTACGGCAAGAGGTAGGGGGAGAGAATTTCGATGGAGGCAAACTGAGCACACTAGCCTGGGAGGGCCGCCTTCACGAAGGAACGAAGGCCTGTGGAAAAGGGTGCTTTTCAGCACCCTTGTAGAGCACTTCCAAACAAAGAGACATAGGCCAAGCGTGACAGGGCTCCATTCCTTCAAGGCTTCCAAAACATGTCTTGGGACACATTAGCATGTACCCAGTGGGCCCCCGTGACGCCAGAGCTATGGAAAGTGAGACTGATCTGCAAAGAATGCCAGGGGCCTAGGAAAGGAGGCATCGAGTCTTCTCTTCAACGTCCTCAAGACCTCATTCTTGACTTTGGCTTATGCTTAAGGCAGAAGGACCACGTAGGTCTGATAAGGCCCAAGTCCGGCCTCTTGCTTCCAATCAAGTTGCAAGCTTGAATCAGCATGGCCTCCCCATAGACTTGAATAGATGACAACGTTCTCCTCTCGGGGCTTGTCCCTCTATTCTCGCTTCTTGCCAAGGATCCCTTTCTTACCCCTCGAATCAGCGTCTGTTTTATGCCTTCCAGTTTCTGTGTCCGCTTTCTGTTTCTCAAAGCTGTTTCTGGGTATCCCTCCCTTTAATAGCCTAGCCTAGGCCAATCCTCGGTCTGTAACCGTGTGGCCATCTTGGCGGACATGATCCTCGTGATGTCATAAACAACCTCAAAATTCGAAGTTGTCCTGACAACCTGCGTGCACACAGAGTTTCAGAGCCATCTCAGGCCAGTCTGACTCCTCACCCTTTCCAGGTAGGATAGTTTTCCTTTTTCTCGATTTCTTGTCGGTTTCTGTCTTGCCCCTCGAACTTTGGAAGGCCTGCTACATTCTCTCTAGACACTGGTTTCTGTCCTGTAAGATTATCCTGGGTTTTACCTCTTACATTTTATGTAGATGGCCAAGTGGGTGGACGTTCCCCAGAGAAAGTCCTGGACTCCCTCCCAGGTTGAAGTTGCCCGGGCAATCCTCTGATGCGCAATGATCGTGTCATCTCCTAGCACTCTGCCGATTCCACCTAGGCAGGTCCCATGTTTTCCTTCCTGCTTCCTTTGGGGAAGTGTACCAGATGCGTTCAGGGATTGTAAAAGCCTCACGGTTCTTTTTCTGGTGCGTATTAGAAGGTGACCTCACCATTGCTACTCAGTTTATGATCCCTGTCCGCACCGTACCATGAAATCTATATTTCCTAACACTGCTAATGTGATCTGCACCCGTGATGTGAAACAGTGAGGCCTGGGCCGGCCAAGCGGAACGTGGGCGCTTACGCGCTCCGCCACGGGGCCGGCCCTGAATTGGACTTTTGGACCAACCTTTTGCCTGAGCTTGGGAACACGTGGGCCTGTTTGGATTATTCGTGAAGGTGATTAGTAGTAACATCCTGGACGGTAAGCTTTTCCGTTGGTGCATGGGTTTAGCAGGCAGCATGTGCTGTGGGTAGCATTGCTCTTCATCTATTTGGAATGGTCTACCTTTCTGTAGCATCAGTACGCATTTTGAGGTGATTTTCCAGCCTTGGAAGTTCACCTTCTCTAATCTCTTTCAGCCCCAAAGCTTTATGCCGTCATTCTGGACCCCATTTTGGATTTTTTGCTTTGAGGTGAATTTATTGCCGCAACCCTGCATTAGAACATCCTATATCTTTCCGATTTGCATCCTCATCGATGTAGACTTCCGTGTAGCTTACATCATCTTCCCCTGCGTAAGCCTAATAGCAGGCCCTCACCACACACTTGTGCCTCATCATCTGTTTCACCCTCTCACACCTCCCCGCTTTGTCTCTGGGAACCCCCAATCAAATGTCCCGTGCCACCTGTTCCTGAGCGCTTGTTTTTGCTTCTCCTCTTAAGTGAGGTCCTACGGTACTTGCCTTGCTCCCTGGGGCTTGTTTCACTTCCCTAAAACCCTCACAGCCATTCTGGTGGTCACAAATGGCTGGATTGCATCCTTGGTTCCGGCTGACTGGTATGCCATTGCGTGGCTATAGCCCATCTTCCTTCTGCACTGGTCCCTTGCTGGGCTCCAGGGAGGCTTCCAAGTCTTGGGTAGTGGGAGCGACGCTGTGGTGAACTCAGCGGTGAACATGTCTTTATGCAGGAGTGTTTCCGAGTTCTTTGGATCAACACGCCGCAGAGGAATAGCTGGATCATATGGGACATGGATTCTTCAAGTTCTGAGGCAGTTCCACACCGCTTGGCGTAGTGGCTGCACCGGTCTGCACTCCCACCAACGGTGCAGGAGGCTTCCCTTCTCTCCACCTCCTCTCTGACACTTGTGGCTTCCTGTCTGCTTCCTTATAGCCATTCTGACCACAGTGAGCTGCTGTGCCCTTGCAGTTTGCATTTGCATTGGCCTGAGACTTAATGACGGTGAACAAGTGTTCATGCTCCCGTTGGCCCTCTTTCGATCTTCTTGGCAGAAATCTCTGTTTCCATCTTCTGCCCAGGTTTTCATTGGCTTGTTGTTTTTTTTTCTTCTGGGGACGTGCGAGTTGATTGCATCTTTGGGCTTTTCACCCCTTGTCCGATGTGTGGTTTGCAAACATCCTCCCCCAGTCGTTGTGCTATCTTTGCATTCAGTCGATGGTTTCCTTCACTGGGCAGAAGCGTCCGCATTTGACGTGGTCCCGTTGGTTTCTTGTTGACTTGGTTGCCCTGGCCCAGTCGGACTTGCTTCTTCCAAACAGGCGGCTCAGACAGATGGCAAAGAGCACTCTGCCTAGGTCTTCTGCTACAAGGTTCACGGTTTCAAGTCTGCCATTCAAGGCTTTGATCCATTTCAGGTGGTGTGTGTGCCAGGTGTAACATCATGGTGTACTCTCGTTGTGTTCCATGTGGCTGTGCAGGCTTCCCAGCACCGTTTATGGTAGAGGCTCTCCTTTCTCCGCTGTCTCCTCTTGGCTCCCTGGTCGAAAATGGGCTGTCCATGTACGTTTGAGTTGGGCTCTGGGTTCTCGATTCTGTTGCATGGGCCTGTGTGCCTGTTTTGGGGCCCAGACTGTGCCGTCTCGGTACCTAGTGCTTCGTCCTATATGTTGAAATCGGAAAGTGTGCCACGTCCTGCTTTTTTCGTTTTCCTGAGGATTCCTTTGCCTAGTCAGGGTCTCTTGTTGCTGGCTAGAAACTTTAGGATTCCCTCTTCTGTCTCTGTGGGAAACATTGCTGCAACTTTGACTGGGATTGCATGGAATCCAGAGATTCCTTGCTCTGGTAGGGACGTTTCCAGTGTGTTGATGCTTCCACTCCTAGATCCTGGAATCTCCTTCTTTCTCCTTGTGTCTTCTTGAATTTCTTTCCCCCAACGTTTGTTAGTTTTCCATTGCCATGGCTTTCACCTGTTTTGCTAAGTTTCTTCATAGAGATCTCATCCTTCTCACTGGCATGCAGTTTTTCACTTTTTCTTTTCAGCTTCAGTTTCTCTATGCTTTGCAACTTTGAATCGGTTTTGTTCTGGCAGAAGTGCATCGCTGAGCTCACATCTGCTGGAAATGCTCCTGTCTTTGCTGTGGAAGTCTGGCCCTGTCTAACGTCCCTTCCCATCTGCCTCTACACTACCTCGGACGCCTGCCCCAGAAGGCCTGAAGCAGTGGTGAGCAGGCTCACCCGAGGGTCCACCCGGCCCACCCCGGGCCACCGACCCAGAAGGTGCGGACCTCACCGCTGCGCCACCGGCCGGCCCCTTTCATGTTCCGTTGGCAACCTGCAGTTGAGGCAATGGGACTTGAATATGCTAATTGAGCCCAATTCTGGCACTGTGTAGATGAGGCCAGGTTGTGTTTCGGGTCCACTGCGATGTCAGAGGATTTGTCAGAATCGTGACTCTGCTGTCCCGGCAAGCTTCACGGACACACGGTTTCCTGGCCCGCTTGGAGCAGTCTCATAACTCACCCTTCCCACTTAGCCCAGCCTTGACCTTCGCTGCCGTCTTTTGGTTTGTGAATTTCTCTGCCTTTCAAACGTTCCAGCAGAGTCTGTCTAAAGACGGACATCATCTTTCATTGTGGATTATCCAGGGGTGATTTCTGTTCGCCTTCCATTTTCTGGGACCTTTGTCTCTTTTCCATAGGAGAATCGTCATCGTATTTCTCAGCTATCCCCCTTAGACATGCTTATCAGTCCGTTCCCCTTCATTCCAAGTGATTCATTTTGCATTTCTGGAATCACCGTATGTTCTCTAGGCCGAGGTGTGAGTGCTTTCGTGACTCTTGGTTGTTGTCTTTGAATTGGCACCGGTCACTTGAAGGAGTCTTTGCTGTCCTAGCCTGGGTCAAAGTAAGCACTGGGAACACGTGGTCATCTGGGTTGGTTTGACATCCTGAGGTCAGAAACTCCAAACTCGAGGTGGTCCTGGCATCCCCCTTCACGGACACAATGTTTCCAAGACAAATTAGACGAATCTGATGAATTCCTCTCTCCAGGAAAGATATTTTTCTGTCTCCTTTCCGGATTTGGGAAGTTTCGAACTTCACCCCTGATCCTGGAACGTTCCCCCAGGTGCCGTCTAGATACGGGCTTCCTTTATTACTATAGGCTGTGCCATTTGTTTGCCTTACATCCTCAGCCCAGGCCTGTTTATTTTTCTTGAAACAGAATTGTAATGTTCTCATTTTCAGCCCACTTCCTTACATGTGGTGTCAAAACACATAATCCATAATCCTTCTACGGCAAGAGGTAGGGGGAGAGAATTTCGATGGAGGCAAACTGAGCACACTAGCCTGAGAGGGCCGCCTTCACGAAGGAACGAAGGCCTGTGGAAAAGGGTGCTTTTCAGCACCCTTGTAGAGCACTTCCAAACAAAGAGACATAGCCCAAGCGTGACAGGCCTCCATTCCTTCAAGGCTTCCAAGACATGTCTTGGGACACATTAGCATGTACCCAGTGGGCCCCCGTGATGCCAGAGCTATGGAAAGTGAGACTGATCTGCAAAGAATGCCAGGGGCCTAGGAAAGGAGGCATCGAGTCTTCTCTTCAACGTCCTCATGACCTCATTCTTGACTTTGGCTTATGCTTAAGGCAGAAGGACCACGTAGGTCTGATAAGGCCCAAGTCCGGCCTCTTGCTTCCAATCAAGTTGCAAGCTTGAATCAGCATGGCCTCCCCATAGACTTGAATAGATGACAACGTTCTCCTCTCGGGGCTTGTCCCTCTATTCTCGCTTCTTGCCAAGGATCCCTTTCTTACCCCTCGAATCAGCGTCTGTTTTATGCCTTCCAGTTTCTGTGTCCGCTTTCTGTTTCTCAAAGCTGTTTCTGGGTATCCCTCCCTTTAATAGCCTAGCCTAGGCCAATCCTCGGTCTGTAACCGTGTGGCCATCTTGGCGGACATGATCCTCGTGATGTCATAAACAACCTCAAAGTTCGAAGTTGTCCTGACAACCTGCGTGCACACAGAGTTTCAGAGCCATCTCAGGCCAGTCTGACTCCTCACCCTTTCCAGGTAGGATAGTTTTCCTTTTTCTCGATTTCTTGTCGGTTTCTGTCTTGCCCCTCGAACTTTGGAAGGCCTGCTACATTCTCTCTAGACACTGGTTTCTGTCCTGTAAGATTATCCTGGGTTTTACCTCTTACATTTTATGTAGATGGCCAAGTGGGTGGACGTTCCCCAGAGAAAGTCCTGGACTCCCTCCCAGGTTGAAGTTGCCCGGGCAATCCTCTGATGCGCAATGATCGTGTCATCTCCTAGCACTCTGCCGATTCCACCTAGGCATGTCCCATGTTTTCCTTCCTGCTTCCTTTGGGGAAGTGTACCAGATGCGTTCATGGATTGTAAAAGCCTCACGGTTCTTTTTCTGGTGCGTATTAGAAGGTGACCTCACCATTGCTACTCAGTTTATGATCCCTGTCCGCACCGTACCATGAAATCTATATTTCCTAACACTGCTAATGTGATCTGCACCCGTGATGTGAAACAGTGAGGCCTGGGCCGGCCAAGCGGAACGTGGGCGCTTACGCGCTCCGCCACGGGGCCGGCCCTGAATTGGACTTTTGGACCAACCTTTTGCCTGAGCTTGGGAACACGTGGGCCTGTTTGGATTATTCGTGAAGGTGATTAGTAGTAACATCCTGGACGGTAAGCTTTTCCGTTGGTGCATGGGTTTAGCAGGCAGCATGTGCTGTGGGTAGCATTGCTCTTCATCTATTTGGAATGGTCTACCTTTCTGTAGCATCAGTACGCATTTTGAGGTGATTTTCCAGCCTTGGAAGTTCACCTTCTCTAATCTCTTTCAGCCCCAAAGCTTTATGCCGTCATTCTGGACCCCATTTTGGATTTTTTGCTTTGAGGTGAATTTATTGCCGCAACCCTGCATTAGAACATCCTATATCTTTCCGATTTGCATCCTCATCGATGTAGACTTCCGTGTAGCTTACATCATCTTCCCCTGCGTAAGCCTAATAGCAGGCCCTCACCACACACTTGTGCCTCATCATCTGTTTCACCCTCTCACACCTCCCCGCTTTGTCTCTGGGAACCCCCAATCAAATGTCCCGTGCCACCTGTTCCTGAGCGCTTGTTTTTGCTTCTCCTCTTAAGTGTGGTCCTACGGTACTTGCCTTGCTCCCTGGGGCTTGTTTCACTTCCCTAAAACCCTCACAGCCATTCTGGTGGTCACAAATGGCTGGATTGCATCCTTGGTTCCGGCTGACTGGTATGCCATTGCGTGGCTATAGCCCATCTTCCTTCTGCACTGGTCCCTTGCTGGGCTCCAGGGAGGCTTCCAAGTCTTGGGTAGTGGGAGCGACGCTGTGGTGAACTCAGCGGTGAACATGTCTTTATGCAGGAGTGTTTCCGAGTTCTTTGGATCAACACGCCGCAGAGGAATAGCTGGATCATATGGCACATGGATTCTTCAAGTTCTGAGGCAGTTCCACACCGCTTGGCGTAGTGGCTGCACCGGTCTGCACTCCCACCAACGGTGCAGGAGGCTTCCCTTCTCTCCACCTCCTCTCTGACACTTGTGGCTTCCTGTCTGCTTCCTTATAGCCATTCTGACCACAGTGAGCTGCTGTGCCCTTGCAGTTTGCATTTGCATTGGCCTGAGACTTAATGACGGTGAACAAGTGTTCATGCTCCCGTTGGCCCTCTTTCGATCTTCTTGGCAGAAATCTCTGTTTCCATCTTCTGCCCAGGTTTTCATTGGCTTGTTTTTTTTTTTTTCTTCTGGGGACGTGCGAGTTGATTGCATCTTTGGGCTTTCCACCCCTTGTCCGATGTGTGGTTTGCAAACATCCTCCCCCAGTCGTTGTGCTATCTTTGCATTCAGTCGATGGTTTCCTTCACTGGGCAGAAGCGTCCGCATTTGACGTGGTCCCGTTGGTTTCTTGTTGACTTGGTTGCCCTGGCCCAGTCGGACTTGCTTCTTCCAAACAGGCGGCTCAGACAGATGGCAAAGAGCACTCTGCCTAGGTCTTCTGCTACAAGGTTCACGGTTTCAAGTCTGCCATTCAAGGCTTTGATCCATTTCAGGTGGTGTGTGTGCCAGGTGTAACATCATGGTGTACTCTCGTTGTGTTCCATGTGGCTGTGCAGGCTTCCCAGCACCGTTTATGGTAGAGGCTCTCCTTTCTCCGCTGTCTCCTCTTGGCTCCCTGGTCGAAAATGGGCTGTCCATGCACGTTTGAGTTGGGCTCTGGGTTCTCGATTCTGTTGCATGGGCCTGTGTGCCTGTTTTGGGGCCCAGACTGTGCCGTCTCGGTACCTAGTGCTTCGTCCTATATGTTGAAATCGGAAAGTGTGCCACGTCCTGCTTTTTTCGTTTTCCTGAGGATTCCTTTGCCTAGTCAGGGTCTCTTGTTGCTGGCTAGAAACTTTAGGATTCCCTCTTCTGTCTCTGTGGGAAACATTGCTGCAACTTTGACTGGGATTGCATGGAATCCAGAGATTCCTTGCTCTGGTAGGGACGTTTCCAGTGTGTTGATGCTTCCACTCCTAGATCCTGGAATCTCCTTCTTTCTCCTTGTGTCTTCTTGAATTTCTTTCCCCCAACGTTTGTTAGTTTTCCATTGCCATGGCTTTCACCTGTTTTGCTAAGTTTCTTCATAGAGATCTCATCCTTCTCACTGGCATGCAGTTTTTCACTTTTTCTTTTCAGCTTCAGTTTCTCTATGCTTTGCAACTTTGAATCGGTTTTGTTCTGGCAGAAGTGCATCGCTGAGCTCACATCTGCTGGAAATGCTCCTGTCTTTGCTGTGGAAGTCTGGCCCTGTCTAACGTCCCTTCCCATCTGCCTCTACACTACCTCGGACGCCTGCCCCAGAAGGCCTGAAGCAGTGGTGAGCAGGCTCACCCGAGGGTCCACCCGGCCCACCCCGGGCCACCGACCCAGAAGGTGCGGACCTCACCGCTGCGCCACCGGCCGGCCCCTTTCATGTTCCGTTGGCAACCTGCAGTTGAGGGCAATGGGACTTGAATATGCTAATTGAGCCCAATTCTGGCACTGTGTAGATGAGGCCAGGTTGTGTTTCGGGTCCACTGCGATGTCAGAGGATTTGTCAGAATCGTGACTCTGCTGTCCCGGCAAGCTTCACGGACACACGGTTTCCTGGCCCGCTTGGAGCAGTCTCATAACTCACCCTTCCCACTTAGCCCAGCCTTGACCTTCGCTGCCGTCTTTTGGCTTGTGAATTTCTCTGCCTTTCAAACGTTCCAGCAGAGTCTGTCTAAAGACGGACATCATCTTTCATTGTGGATTATCCAGGTGTGATTTCTGTTCGCCTTCCATTTTCTGGGACCTTTGTCTCTTTTCCATAGGAGAATCGTCATCGTATTTCTCAGCTATCCCCCTTAGACATGCTTATCAGTCCGTTCCCCTTCATTCCAAGTGATTCGTTTTGCATTTCTGGAATCACCGTATGTTCTCTAGGCCGAGGTGTGAGTGCTTTCGTGACTCTTGGTTGTTGTCTTTGAATTGGCACCGGTCACTTGAAGGAGTCTTTGCTGTCCTAGCCTAGGTCAAACTAAGCACTGGGAACACGTGGTCATCTGGGTTGGTTTGACATCCTGAGGTCAGAAACTCCAAACTCGAGGTGGTCCTGGCATCCCCCTTCACGGACACAATGTTTCCAAGACAAATTAGACGAATCTGATGAATTCCTCTCTCCAGGAAAGATATTTTTCTGTCTCCTTTCCGGATTTGGGAAGTTTCGAACTTCACCCCTGATCCTGGAACGTTCCCCCAGGTGCCGTCTAGATACGGGCTTCCTTTATTACTATAGGCTGTGCCATTTGTTTGCCTTACCTCCTCAGCCCAGGCCTGTTTATTTTTCTTGAAACAGAATTGTAATGTTCTCATTTTCAGCCCAATTCCTTACATGTGGTGTCAAAACACATAATCCATAATCCTTCTACGGCAAGAGGTAGGGGGAGAGAATTTCGATGGAGGCAAACTGAGCACACTAGCCTGGGAGGGCCGCCTTCACGAAGGAACGAAGGCCTGTGGAAAAGGGTGCTTTTCAGCACCCTTGTAGAGCACTTCCAAACAAAGAGACATAGGCCAAGCGTGACAGGGCTCCATTCCTTCAAGGCTTCCAAAACATGTCTTGGGACACATTAGCATGTACCCAGTGGGCCCCCGTGACGCCAGAGCTATGGAAAGTGAGACTGATCTGCAAAGAATGCCAGGGGCCTAGGAAAGGAGGCATCGAGTCTTCTCTTCAACGTCCTCAAGACCTCATTCTTGACTTTGGCTTATGCTTAAGGCAGAAGGACCACGTAGGTCTGATAAGGCCCAAGTCCGGCCTCTTGCTTCCAATCAAGTTGCAAGCTTGAATCAGCATGGCCTCCCCATAGACTTGAATAGATGACAACGTTCTCCTCTCGGGGCTTGTCCCTCTATTCTCGCTTCTTGCCAAGGATCCCTTTCTTACCCCTCGAATCAGCGTCTGTTTTATGCCTTCCAGTTTCTGTGTCCGCTTTCTGTTTCTCAAAGCTGTTTCTGGGTATCCCTCCCTTTAATAGCCTAGCCTAGGCCAATCCTCGGTCTGTAACCGTGTGGCCATCTTGGCGGACATGATCCTCGTGATGTCATAAACAACCTCAAAATTCGAAGTTGTCCTGACAACCTGCGTGCACACAGAGTTTCAGAGCCATCTCAGGCCAGTCTGACTCCTCACCCTTTCCAGGTAGGATAGTTTTCCTTTTTCTCGATTTCTTGTCGGTTTCTGTCTTGCCCCTCGAACTTTGGAAGGCCTGCTACATTCTCTCTAGACACTGGTTTCTGTCCTGTAAGATTATCCTGGGTTTTACCTCTTACATTTTATGTAGATGGCCAAGTGGGTGGACGTTCCCCAGAGAAAGTCCTGGACTCCCTCCCAGGTTGAAGTTGCCCGGGCAATCCTCTGATGCGCAATGATCGTGTCATCTCCTAGCACTCTGCCGATTCCACCTAGGCAGGTCCCATGTTTTCCTTCCTGCTTCCTTTGGGGAAGTGTACCAGATGCGTTCATGGATTGTAAAAGCCTCACGGTTCTTTTTCTGGTGCGTATTAGAAGGTGACCTCACCATTGCTACGCAGTTTATGATCCCTGTCCGCACCGTACCATGAAATCTATATTTCCTAACACTGCTAATGTGATCTGCACCCGTGATGTGAAACAGTGAGGCCTGGGCCGGCCAAGCGGAACGTGGGCGCTTACGCGCTCCGCCACGGGGCCGGCCCTGAATTGGACTTTTGGACCAACCTTTTGCCTGAGCTTGGGAACACGTGGGCCTGTTTGGATTATTCGTGAAGGTGATTAGTAGTAACATCCTGGACGGTAAGCTTTTCCGTTGGTGCATGGGTTTAGCAGGCAGCATGTGCTGTGGGTAGCATTGCTCTTCATCTATTTGGAATGGTCTACCTTTCTGTAGCATCAGTACGCATTTTGAGGTGATTTTCCAGCCTTGGAAGTTCACCTTCTCTAATCTCTTTCAGCCCCAAAGCTTTATGCCGTCATTCTGGACCCCATTTTGGATTTTTTGCTTTGAGGTGAATTTATTGCCGCAACCCTGCATTAGAACATCCTATATCTTTCCGATTTGCATCCTCATCGATGTAGACTTCCGTGTAGCTGACATCATCTTCCCCTGCGTAAGCCTAATAGCAGGCCCTCACCACACACTTGTGCCTCATCATCTGTTTCACCCTCTCACACCTCCCCGCTTTGTCTCTGGGAACCCCCAATCAAATGTCCCGTGCCACCTGTTCCTGAGCGCTTGTTTTTGCTTCTCCTCTTAAGTGTGGTCCTACGGTACTTGCCTTGCTCCCTGGGGCTTGTTTCACTTCCCTAAAACCCTCACAGCCATTCTGGTGGTCACAAATGGCTGGATTGCATCCTTGGTTCCGGCTGACTGGTATGCCATTGCGTGGCTATAGCCCATCTTCCTTCTGCACTGGTCCCTTGCTGGGCTCCAGGGAGGCTTCCAAGTCTTGGGTAGTGGGAGCGACGCTGTGGTGAACTCAGCGGTGAACATGTCTTTATGCAGGAGTGTTTCCGAGTTCTTTGGATCAACACGCCGCAGAGGAATAGCTGGATCATATGGCACATGGATTCTTCAAGTTCTGAGGCAGTTCCACACCGCTTGGCGTAGTGGCTGCACCGGTCTGCACTCCCACCAACGGTGCAGGAGGCTTCCCTTCTCTCCACCTCCTCTCTGACACTTGTGGCTTCCTGTCTGCTTCCTTATAGCCATTCTGACCACAGTGAGCTGCTGTGCCCTTGCAGTTTGCATTTGCATTGGCCTGAGACTTAATGACGGTGAACAAGTGTTCATGCTCCCGTTGGCCCTCTTTCGATCTTCTTGGCAGAAATCTCTGTTTCCATCTTCTGCCCAGGTTTTCATTGGCTTGTTTTTTTTTTTTTCTTCTGGGGACGTGCGAGTTGATTGCATCTTTGGGCTTTCCACCCCTTGTCCGATGTGTGGTTTGCAAACATCCTCCCCCAGTCGTTGTGCTATCTTTGCATTCAGTCGATGGTTTCCTTCACTGGGCAGAAGCGTCCGCATTTGACGTGGTCCCGTTGGTTTCTTGTTGACTTGGTTGCCCTGGCCCAGTCGGACTTGCTTCTTCCAAACAGGCGGCTCAGACAGATGGCAAAGAGCACTCTGCCTAGGTCTTCTGCTACAAGGTTCACGGTTTCAAGTCTGCCATTCAAGGCTTTGATCCATTTCAGGTGGTGTGTGTGCCAGGTGTAACATCATGGTGTACTCTCGTTGTGTTCCATGTGGCTGTGCAGGCTTCCCAGCACCGTTTATGGTAGAGGCTCTCCTTTCTCCGCTGTCTCCTCTTGGCTCCCTGGTCGAAAATGGGCTGTCCATGCACGTTTGAGTTGGGCTCTGGGTTCTCGATTCTGTTGCATGGGCCTGTGTGCCTGTTTTGGGGCCCAGACTGTGCCGTCTCGGTACCTAGTGCTTCGTCCTATATGTTGAAATCGGAAAGTGTGCCACGTCCTGCTTTTTTCGTTTTCCTGAGGATTCCTTTGCCTAGTCAGGGTCTCTTGTTGCTGGCTAGAAACTTTAGGATTCCCTCTTCTGTCTCTGTGGGAAACATTGCTGCAACTTTGACTGGGATTGCATGGAATCCAGAGATTCCTTGCTCTGGTAGGGACGTTTCCAGTGTGTTGATGCTTCCACTCCTAGATCCTGGAATCTCCTTCTTTCTCCTTGTGTCTTCTTGAATTTCTTTCCCCCAACGTTTGTTAGTTTTCCATTGCCATGGCTTTCACCTGTTTTGCTAAGTTTCTTCATAGAGATCTCATCCTTCTCACTGGCATGCAGTTTTTCACTTTTTCTTTTCAGCTTCAGTTTCTCTATGCTTTGCAACTTTGAATCGGTTTTGTTCTGGCAGAAGTGCATCGCTGAGCTCACATCTGCTGGCAATGCTCCTGTCTTTGCTGTGGAAGTCTGGCCCTGTCTAACGTCCCTTCCCATCTGCCTCTACACTACCTCGGACGCCTGCCCCAGAAGGCCTGAAGCAGTGGTGAGCAGGCTCACCCGAGGGTCCACCCGGCCCACCCCGGGCCACCGACCCAGAAGGTGCGGACCTCACCGCTGCGCCACCGGCCGGCCCCTTTCATGTTCCGTTGGCAACCTGCAGTTGAGGGCAATGGGACTTGAATATGCTAATTGAGCCCAATTCTGGCACTGTGTAGATGAGGCCAGGTTGTGTTTCGGGTCCACTGCGATGTCAGAGGATTTGTCAGAATCGTGACTCTGCTGTCCCGGCAAGCTTCACGGACACACGGTTTCCTGGCCCGCTTGGAGCAGTCTCATAACTCACCCTTCCCACTTAGCCCAGCCTTGACCTTCGCTGCCGTCTTTTGGCTTGTGAATTTCTCTGCCTTTCAAACGTTCCAGCAGAGTCTGTCTAAAGACGGACATCATCTTTCATTGTGGATTATCCAGGTGTGATTTCTGTTCGCCTTCCATTTTCTGGGACCTTTGTCTCTTTTCCATAGGAGAATCGTCATCGTATTTCTCAGCTATCCCCCTTAGACATGCTTATCAGTCCGTTCCCCTTCATTCCAAGTGATTCGTTTTGCATTTCTGGAATCACCGTATGTTCTCTAGGCCGAGGTGTGAGTGCTTTCGTGACTCTTGGTTGTTGTCTTTGAATTGGCACCGGTCACTTGAAGGAGTCTTTGCTGTCCTAGCCTAGGTCAAACTAAGCACTGGGAACACGTGGTCATCTGGGTTGGTTTGACATCCTGAGGTCAGAAACTCCAAACTCGAGGTGGTCCTGGCATCCCCCTTCACGGACACAATGTTTCCAAGACAAATTAGACGAATCTGATGAATTCCTCTCTCCAGGAAAGATATTTTTCTGTCTCCTTTCCGGATTTGGGAAGTTTCGAACTTCACCCCTGATCCTGGAACGTTCCCCCAGGTGCCGTCTAGATACGGGCTTCCTTTATTACTATAGGCTGTGCCATTTGTTTGCCTTACCTCCTCAGCCCAGGCCTGTTTATTTTTCTTGAAACAGAATTGTAATGTTCTCATTTTCAGCCCAATTCCTTACATGTGGTGTCAAAACACATAATCCATAATCCTTCTACGGCAAGAGGTAGGGGGAGAGAATTTCGATGGAGGCAAACTGAGCACACTAGCCTGGGAGGGCCGCCTTCACGAAGGAACGAAGGCCTGTGGAAAAGGGTGCTTTTCAGCACCCTTGTAGAGCACTTCCAAACAAAGAGACATAGGCCAAGCGTGACAGGGCTCCATTCCTTCAAGGCTTCCAAAACATGTCTTGGGACACATTAGCATGTACCCAGTGGGCCCCCGTGACGCCAGAGCTATGGAAAGTGAGACTGATCTGCAAAGAATGCCAGGGGCCTAGGAAAGGAGGCATCGAGTCTTCTCTTCAACGTCCTCAAGACCTCATTCTTGACTTTGGCTTATGCTTAAGGCAGAAGGACCACGTAGGTCTGATAAGGCCCAAGTCCGGCCTCTTGCTTCCAATCAAGTTGCAAGCTTGAATCAGCATGGCCTCCCCATAGACTTGAATAGATGACAACGTTCTCCTCTCGGGGCTTGTCCCTCTATTCTCGCTTCTTGCCAAGGATTCCTTTCTTACCCCTCGAATCAGCGTCTGTTTTATGCCTTCCAGTTTCTGTGTCCGCTTTCTGTTTCTCAAAGCTGTTTCTGGGTATCCCTCCCTTTAATAGCCTAGCCTAGGCCAATCCTCGGTCTGTAACCGTGTGGCCATCTTGGCGGACATGATCCTCGTGATGTCATAAACAACCTCAAAATTCGAAGTTGTCCTGACAACCTGCGTGCACACAGAGTTTCAGAGCCATCTCAGGCCAGTCTGACTCCTCACCCTTTCCAGGTAGGATAGTTTTCCTTTTTCTCGATTTCTTGTCGGTTTCTGTCTTGCCCCTCGAACTTTGGAAGGCCTGCTACATTCTCTCTAGACACTGGTTTCTGTCCTGTAAGATTATCCTGGGTTTTACCTCTTACATTTTATGTAGATGGCCAAGTGGGTGGACGTTCCCCAGAGAAAGTCCTGGACTCCCTCCCAGGTTGAAGTTGCCCGGGCAATCCTCTGATGCGCAATGATCGTGTCATCTCCTAGCACTCTGCCGATTCCACCTAGGCAGGTCCCATGTTTTCCTTCCTGCTTCCTTTGGGGAAGTGTACCAGATGCGTTCATGGATTGTAAAAGCCTCACGGTTCTTTTTCTGGTGCGTATTAGAAGGTGACCTCACCATTGCTACGCAGTTTATGATCCCTGTCCGCACCGTACCATGAAATCTATATTTCCTAACACTGCTAATGTGATCTGCACCCGTGATGTGAAACAGTGAGGCCTGGGCCGGCCAAGCGGAACGTGGGCGCTTACGCGCTCCGCCACGGGGCCGGCCCTGAATTGGACTTTTGGACCAACCTTTTGCCTGAGCTTGGGAACACGTGGGCCTGTTTGGATTATTCGTGAAGGTGATTAGTAGTAACATCCTGGACGGTAAGCTTTTCCGTTGGTGCATGGGTTTAGCAGGCAGCATGTGCTGTGGGTAGCATTGCTCTTCATCTATTTGGAATGGTCTACCTTTCTGTAGCATCAGTACGCATTTTGAGGTGATTTTCCAGCCTTGGAAGTTCACCTTCTCTAGTCTCTTTCAGCCCCAAAGCTTTATGCCGTCATTCTGGACCCCATTTGGGATTTTTTGCTTTGAGGTGAATTTATTGCCGCAAGCCTGCATTAGAGCATCCTATATCTTTCCGATTTGCATCCTCATCGATGTAGACTTCCGTGTAGCTGACATCATCTTCCCCTGCGTAAGCCTAATAGCAGGCCCTCACCACACACTTGTGCCTCATCATCTGTTTCACCCTCTCACACCTCCCCGCTTTGTCTCTGGGAACCCCCAATCAAATGTCCCGTGCCACCTGTTCCTGACCGCTTGTTTTTGCTTCTCCTCTTAAGTGAGGTCCTAGGGTACTTGCCTTGCTCCCTGGGGCTTGTTGCACTTCCCTAAAACCCTCACAGCCATTCTGGTGGTCACAAATGGCTGGATTGCATCCTTGGTTCCGGCTGACTGGTATGCCATTGCGTGGCTATAGCCCATCTTCCTTCTGCACTGGTCCCTTGCTGGGCTCCAGGGAGGCTTCCAAGTCTTGGGTAGTGGGAGCGACGCTGTGGTGAACTCAGCGGTGAACATGTCTTTATGCAGGAGTGTTTCCGAGCTCTTTGGATCAACACGCCGCAGAGGAATAGCTGGATCATATGGCACATGGATTCTTCAAGTTCTGAGGCAGTTCCACACCGCTTGGCGTAGTGGCTGCACCGGTCTGCACTCCCACCAACGGTGCAGGAGGCTTCCCTTCTCTCCACCTCCTCTCTGACACTTGTGGCTTCCTGTCTGCTTCCTTATAGCCATTCTGACCACAGTGAGCTGCTGTGCCCTTGCAGTTTGCATTTGCATTGGCCTGAGACTTAATGACGGTGAACAAGTGTTCATGCTCCCGTTGGCCCTCTTTCGATCTTCTTGGCAGAAATCTCTGTTTCCATCTTCTGCCCAGGTTTTCATTGGCTTGTTTTTTTTTTTTTCTTCTGGGGACGTGCGAGTTGATTGCATCTTTGGGCTTTCCACCCCTTGTCCGATGTGTGGTTTGCAAACATCCTCCCCCAGTCGTTGTGCTATCTTTGCATTCAGTCGATGGTTTCCTTCACTGGGCAGAAGCGTCCGCATTTGACGTGGTCCCGTTGGTTTCTTGTTGACTTGGTTGCCCTGGCCCAGTCGGACTTGCTTCTTCCAAACAGGCGGCTCAGACAGATGGCAAAGAGCACTCTGCCTAGGTCTTCTGCTACAAGGTTCACGGTTTCAAGTCTGCCATTCAAGGCTTTGATCCATTTCAGGTGGTGTGTGTGCCAGGTGTAACATCATGGTGTACTCTCGTTGTGTTCCATGTGGCTGTGCAGGCTTCCCAGCACCGTTTATGGTAGAGGCTCTCCTTTCTCCGCTGTCTCCTCTTGGCTCCCTGGTCGAAAATGGGCTGTCCATGTACGTTTGAGTTGGGCTCTGGGTTCTCGATTCTGTTGCATGGGCCTGTGTGCCTGTTTTGGGGCCCAGACTGTGCCGTCTCGGTACCTAGTGCTTCGTCCTATATGTTGAAATCGGAAAGTGTGCCACGTCCTGCTTTTTTCGTTTTCCTGAGGATTCCTTTGCCTAGTCAGGGTCTCTTGTTGCTGGCTAGAAACTTTAGGATTCCCTCTTCTGTCTCTGTGGGAAACATTGCTGCAACTTTGACTGGGATTGCATGGAATCCAGAGATTCCTTGCTCTGGTAGGGACGTTTCCAGTGTGTTGATGCTTCCACTCCTAGATCCTGGAATCTCCTTCTTTCTCCTTGTGTCTTCTTGAATTTCTTTCCCCCAACGTTTGTTAGTTTTCCATTGCCATGGCTTTCACCTGTTTTGCTAAGTTTCTTCATAGAGATCTCATCCTTCTCACTGGCATGCAGTTTTTCACTTTTTCTTTTCAGCTTCAGTTTCTCTATGCTTTGCAACTTTGAATCGGTTTTGTTCTGGCAGAAGTGCATCGCTGAGCTCACATCTGCTGGCAATGCTCCTGTCTTTGCTGTGGAAGTCTGGCCCTGTCTAACGTCCCTTCCCATCTGCCTCTACACTACCTCGGACGCCTGCCCCAGAAGGCCTGAAGCAGTGGTGAGCAGGCTCACCCGAGGGTCCACCCGGCCCACCACGGGCCACCGACCCAGAAGGTGCGGACCTCACCGCTGCACCACCGGTCGGCCCCTTTCATGTTCCGTTGGCAACCTGCAGTTGGGGGCAATGGGACTTGAATATGCTAATTGAGCCCAAGTCTGGCACTGTGTAGATGAGGCCAGGTTGTGTTTCGCATCCACTGCGATGTCAGAGGATTTGTCAGAATCGTGTCTCTGCTGTCCCGGCAAGCTTCACGCACACACGGTTTCCTGGCCCGCTTGGAGCAGTCTCATAACTCACCCTTCCCACTTAGCCCAGCCTTGACCTTCGCTGCCGTCTTTTGGCTTGTGAATTTCTCTGCCTTTCAAACGTTCCAGCAGAGTCTGTCTAAAGACGGACATCATCTTTCATTGTGGATTATCCAGGTGTGATTTCTGTTCGCCTTCCATTTTCTGGGACCTTTGTCTCTTTTCCATAGGAGAATCGTCATGGTATTTCTCAGCTATCCCCCTTAGACATGCTTATCAGTCCGTTCCCCTTCATTCCAAGTGATTCATTTTGCATTTCTGGAATCACCGTATGTTCTCTAGGCCGAGGTGTGAGTGCTTTCGTGACTCTTGGTTGTTGTCTTTGAATTTGCACCGGTCACTTGAAGGAGTCTTTGCTGTCCTAGCCTGGGTCAAACTAAGCACTGGGAACACGTGGTCGTCTGGGTTGGTTTGACATCCTGAGGTCAGAAACTCCAAACTCGAGGTCGTCCTGGCATCCCCCTTTACAGACACAATGTTTCCAGGACAAATTAGACGAGTCTGATGAATCCCTCTCTCCAGGAAAGATATTTTTCTGTCTCCTTTCCGGATTTGGGAAGTTTCGAACTTCACCCCTGATCCTGGAACGTTCCCCCAGGTGCCGTCTAGATACGGGCTTACTTTATTTCTATAGGCTGTGCCATTTGTTTGCCTTACATCCTCAGCCCTGGCCTGTTTATTTTTCTTGAAACAGAATTGTAATGTTCTCATTTTCAGCCCACTTCCTTACATGTGGTGTCAAAACACATAATCCATAATCCTTCTACGGCAAGAGGTAGGGGGAGAGAATTTCGATGGAGGCAAACTGAGCACACTAGCCTGGGAGGGCAGCCTTCACGAAGGAACGAAGCCCTGTGGAAAAGGGTGCTTTTCAGCACCCTTGTAGAGCACTTCCAAACAAAGAGACATAGCCCAAGCGTGACAGGGCTCCATTCCTTCAAGGCTCCCAAGACATCTCTTGGGACACATTAGCATGTACCCGGTGGGCCCCCGTGACGCCAGAGCTATGGAAAGTGAGACTGATCTGCAAAGAATGCCAGGGGCCTAGGAAAGGAGGCATCGAGTCTTCTCTTCAACGTTCTCAAGACCTCATTCTTGACTTTGGCTTATGCTTAAGGCAGAAGGACCACGTAGGTCTGATAAGGCCCAAGTCCGGCCTCTTGCTTCCAATCAAGTTGCAAGCTTGAATCAGCATGGCCTCCCCATAGACTTGAATAGATGACAACGTTCTCCTCTCGGGGCTTGTCCCTCTATTCTCGCTTCTTGCCAAGGATTCCTTTCTTACCCCTCGAATCAGCGTCTGTTTTATGTCTTCCAGTTTCTGTGTCCGCTTTCTGTTTCTCAAAGCTGTTTCTGGGTATCCCTCCCTTTAATAGAGTAGCCTAGGCCAATCCTCAGTCTGTAACCGTGCGGCCATCTTGGCGGACATGATCCTCGTGATGTCATAAACCACCTCAAAATTCGAAGTTGTCCTGACAACCTGCGTGCACACAGAGTTTCAGAGCCATCTCAGGCCAGGCTGACTCCTCACCCTTCCCTGGTAGGATAGTTTTCCTTTTTCTCGATTTCTTGTCGGTTTCTGTCTTGCCCCTCGAACTTTGGAAGGCCTGCTACATTCTCTCTAGACACTGGTTTCTGTCCTGTAAGATTATCCTGGGTTTCACCTCTTACATGTTATGTAGATGGCCAAGTGGGTGGACGTTCCCCAGAGAAAGTCCTGGACTCCCTCCCAGGTTGAAGTTGCCCGGGCCATCCTCTGATGCGCAATGATCGTGTCATCTCCTAGCACTCTGCCGATTCCACCTTGGCAGGTCCCATGTTTTCCTTCCTTCTTCCTCTGGGGAAGTGTACCAGAGGCGTTCATGGATTGTAAAAGCCTCACGGTTCTTTTTCTGGTGCGTATTGATAAGGTGACCTCACCATTGCTACTTAGTTTATGATCCCTGTCCGCACCGTACCATGAAATCTGTATTTCCTAACACTGCTAATGTGATCTGCACCCGTGATGTGAAACAGTGAGGCCTGGGCCGGCCAAGCAGAACGTGGGCACTTACCCGCTCCGCCACAGGGCCGGCCCTGAATTGGACTTTTGGACCAACCTTTTGCCTGAGCTTGGGAACACGTGGGCCTGTTTGGATTATTCGTGAAGGTCATTAGTAGTAACATCCTGGACGGTAACCTTTTCCGTGGGTGCATGGGTTTAGCAGGCAGCATGTTCTGTGGGTAGTATTCCTCTTCATCTATTTGGAATGGTCTACCTATCTGTAGCATCAGTACGCATTTTGAGGTGATTTTCCAGCCTTGGAAGTTCACCTTCTCTAATCTCTTTCAGCCCCAAAGCTTTATGCCGTCATTCTGGACCCCATTTTG
Source organism: Equus asinus (assembly GCF_041296235.1). NCBI lineage: Eukaryota > Metazoa > Chordata > Mammalia > Perissodactyla > Equidae > Equus > Equus asinus. The sequence continues at coordinate 15,490,962 of NC_091790.1, read as the reverse complement.
GATTTTTTTTGCTTTTAGGTGAATTTATTGCCACAACCCTGCACTAGAACATCCTATATCTTTCCGATTTGCATCCTCATCGATGTAGACTTCCGTGTAGCTGACATCATCTTCCCCTGCGTAAGCCTAATAGCAGGCCCTCACCACACACTTGTGCCTCATCATCTGTTTCACCCTCTCACACCTCCCCGCTTTGTCTCTGGGAACCCCCAATCAAATGTCCCGTGCCACCTGTTCCTGACCGCTTGTTTTTGCTTCTCCTCTTAAGTGAGGTCCTACGGTACTTGCCTTGCTCCCTGGGGCTTGTTTCACTTCCCTAAAACCCTCACAGCCATTCTGGTGGTCACAAATGGCTGGATTGCATCCTTGGTTCCGGCTGACTGGTATGCCATTGCGTGGCTACAGCCCATCTTCCTTCTGCACTCGTCCCTTGCTGGGCTCCAGGGAGGCTTCCAAGTCTTGGGTCGTGGGAGCGACGCTGTGGTGAACTCAGCGGTGCACATGTCTTTATGCAGGAGTGTTTCCGAGTTCTTTGGATCAACACGCCGCAGAGGAATAGCTGGATCATATGGGACATGGATTCTTCAAGTTCTGAGGCAGTTCCACACCGCTTGGCGTAGTGGCTGCACCGGTCTGCACTCCCACCAACGGTGCAGGAGGCTTCCCTTCTCTCCACCTCCTCTCTGACACTTGTGGCTTCCTGTCTGCTTCCTTATAGCCATTCTGACCACAGTGAGCTGCTGTGCCCTTGCAGTTTGCATTTGCATTGGCCTGAGACTTAATGACGGTGAGCAAGTGTTCATGCACCCGTTGACCCTCTTTCGATCTTCTTGGCAGAAATCTCTGTTTCCATCTTCTGCCCAGGTTTTCATTGGCTTGTTGTTTTTTTTTCCTGTGGGGACGTGCGAGTTGATTGCATCCTTGGGCTTTTCACCCCTTGTCCGATGTGTGGTTTGCAAACATCCTCCCCCAGTCGTTGTGCTATCTTTGCATTCAGTCGATGGTTTCCTTCACTGGGCAGAAGCGTCCGCATTTGACGTGGTCCCGTTGGTTTCTTGTTGACTTGGTTGCCCTGGCCCAGTCGGACTTGCTTCTTCCAAACAGGCGGCTCAGACAGATGGCAAAGAGCACTCTGCCTAGGTCTTCTGCTACAAGGTTCACGGTTTCAAGTCTGCCATTCAAGGCTTTGATCCATTTCAGGTGGTGTGTGTGCCAGGTGTAACATCATGGTGTACTCTCGTTGTGTTCCATGTGGCTGTGCAGGCTTCCCAGCACCGTTTATGGTAGAGACTCTCCCTTCTCCGCTGTCTCCTCTTGGCTCCCTGGTCGAAAATGGGCTGTCCATGTACGTTTGAGTGGGGCTCTGGGTTCTCGATTCTGTTGCATGGGTCTGTGTGCCTGTTTTGGGGCCCAGACTGTGCCGTCTCGGTACCTAGTGCTTCGTCCTATATGTTGAAATCGGAAAGTGTGCCACGTCCTGCTTTTTTCGTTTTCCTGAGGATTCCTTTGCCTAGTCAGGGTGTCTTGTTGCTGGCTAGAAGCTTTAGGATTCCCTCTTCTGTCTCTGTGGGAAACATTGCTGCAACTTTGACTGGGATTGCATGGAATCCAGAGTTTCCTTGCTCTGGTAGGGACGTTTCCAGTGTGTTGATGCTTCCACTCCTAGATCCTGGAATCTCCTTCTTTCTCCTTGTGTCTTCTTGAATTTCTTTCCCCCAACGTTGGTTAGTTTTCCATTGCCATGGCTTTCACCTGTTTTGCTAAGTTTCTTCATAGAGATCTCATCCTTCTCACGGGCATGCAGTTTCTCACTTTTTCTTTTCAGCTTCAGTTTCTCTATGCTTTGCAACTTGGAATCGGTTTTGTTCTGGCAGAAGTGCATCGCTGAGCTCACATCTGCTGGCAATGCTCCTGTATTTGCTGTGGAAGTCTGGCCCTGTCTAACGTCCCTTCCCATCTGCCTCTACACTACCTCGGACGCCTGCCCCAGAATGCCTGAAGCAGTGGTGAGCAGGCCCACCCGAGGGTCCACCCGGCCCACCACGGGCCACCGACCCAGAAGGTGCGGACCTCACCGCTGCGCCACCAGCCGGCCCCTTTCATGTTCCGTTGGCAACCTGCAGTTGAGGGCAATGGGACTTGAATATGCTACTTGAGCCCAACTCTGGCACTGTGTAGATGAGGCCAGGTTGTTTCTCGGGTCCACTGCGATGTCAGAGGATTTGTCATAATCGTGTCTCTGCTGTTCCGGCAAGCTTCACGGACACACGGTTTCCTGGCCCGCTTGGAGCAGTCTCATAACTCACCCTTCCCACTTAGCCCAGCCTTGACCTTCGCTGCCGTCTTTTGGCTTGTGAATTTCTCTGCCTTTCAAACGTTCCAGCAGAGTCTGTCTAAAGACGGACATCATCTTTCATTGTGGATTATCCAGGTGTGATTTCTGTTCGCCTTCCATTTTCTGGGACCTTTGTCTCTTTTCCATAGGAGAATCGTCATGGTATTTCTCAGCTATCCCCCTTAGACATGCTTATCAGTCCGTTCCCCTTCATTCCAAGTGATTCATTTTGCATTTCTGGAATCACCGTATGTTCTCTAGGCCGAGGTGTGAGTGCTTTCGTGACTCTTGGTTGTTGTCTTTGAATTTGCACCGGTCACTTGAAGGAGTCTTTGCTGTCCTAGCCTGGGTCAAACTAAGCACTGGGAACACGTGGTCGTCTGGGTTGGTTTGACATCCTGAGGTCAGAAACTCCAAACTCGAGGTCGTCCTGGCATCCCCCTTTACAGACACAATGTTTCCAGGACAAATTAGACGAGTCTGATGAATCCCTCTCTCCAGGAAAGATATTTTTCTGTCTCCTTTCCGGATTTGATAAGTTTCGAACTTCACCCCTGATCCTGGAACGTTCCCCCAGGTGCCGTCTAGATACGGGCTTACTTTATTTCTATAGGCTGTGCCATTTGTTTGCCTTACATCCTCAGCCCTGGCCTGTTTATTTTTCTTGAAACAGAATTGTAATGTTCTCATTTTCAGCCCACTTCCTTACATGTGGTGTCAAAACACATAATCCATAATCCTTCTACGGCAAGAGGTAGGGGGAGAGAATTTCGATGGAGGCAAACTGAGCACACTAGCCTGGGAGGGCAGCCTTCACGAAGGAACGAAGCCCTGTGGAAAAGGGTGCTTTTCAGCACCCTTGTAGAGCACTTCCAAACAAAGAGACATAGCCCAAGCGTGACAGGGCTCCATTCCTTCAAGGCTCCCAAGACATCTCTTGGGACACATTAGCATGTACCCGGTGGGCCCCCGTGACGCCAGAGCTATGGAAAGTGAGACTGATCTGCAAAGAATGCCAGGGGCCTAGGAAAGGAGGCATCGAGTCTTCTCTTCAACGTTCTCAAGACCTCATTCTTGACTTTGGCTTATGCTTAAGGCAGAAGGACCACGTAGGTCTGATAAGGCCCAAGTCCGGCCTCTTGCTTCCAATCAAGTTGCAAGCTTGAATCAGCATGGCCTCCCCATAGACTTGAATAGATGACAACGTTCTCCTCTCGGGGCTTGTCCCTCTATTCTCGCTTCTTGCCAAGGATTCCTTTCTTACCCCTCGAATCAGCGTCTGTTTTATGTCTTCCAGTTTCTGTGTCCGCTTTCTGTTTCTCAAAGCTGTTTCTGGGTATCCCTCCCTTTAATAGCCTAGGCTAGGCCAATCCTCAGTCTGTAACCGTGCGGCCATCTTGGCGGACATGATCCTCGTGATGTCATAAACAACCTCAAAATTCGAAGTTGTCCTGACAACCTGCGTGCACACAGAGTTTCAGAGCCATCTCAGGCCAGGCTGACTCCTCACCCTTCCCTGGTAGGATAGTTTTCCTTTTTCTCGATTTCTTGTCGGTTTCTGTCTTGCCCCTCGAACTTTGGAAGGCCTGCTACATTCTCTCTAGACACTGGTTTCTGTCCTGTAAGATTATCCTGGGTTTCACCTCTTACATGTTATGTAGATGGCCAAGTGGGTGGACGTTCCCCAGAGAAAGTCCTGGACTCCCTCCCAGGTTGAAGTTGCCCGGGCCATCCTCTGATGCGCAATGATCGTGTCATCTCCTAGCACTCTGCCGATTCCACCTTGGCAGGTCCCATGTTTTCCTTCCTTCTTCCTCTGGGGAAGTGTACCAGAGGCGTTCATGGATTGTAAAAGCCTCACGGTTCTTTTTCTGGTGCGTATTGATAAGGTGACCTCACCATTGCTACTTAGTTTATGATCCCTGTCCGCACCGTACCATGAAATCTGTATTTCCTAACACTGCTAATGTGATCTGCACCCGTGATGTGAAACAGTGAGGCCTGGGCCGGCCAAGCAGAACGTGGGCACTTACCCGCTCCGCCACAGGGCCGGCCCTGAATTGGACTTTTGGACCAACCTTTTGCCTGAGCTTGGGAACACGTGGGCCTGTTTGGATTATTCGTGAAGGTCATTAGTAGTAACATCCTGGACGGTAACCTTTTCCGTGGGTGCATGGGTTTAGCAGGCAGCATGTTCTGTGGGTAGTATTCCTCTTCATCTATTTGGAATGGTCTACCTATCTGTAGCATCAGTACGCATTTTGAGGTGATTTTCCAGCCTTGGAAGTTCACCTTCTCTCATCTCTTTCAGCCCCAAAGCTTTATGCCGTCATTCTGGACCCCATTTTGGATTTTTTTTGCTTTTAGGTGAATTTATTGCCACAACCCTGCACTAGAACATCCTATATCTTTCCGATTTGCATCCTCATCGATGTAGACTTCCGTGTAGCTGACATCATCTTCCCCTGCGTAAGCCTAATAGCAGGCCCTCACCACACACTTGTGCCTCATCATCTGTTTCACCCTCTCACACCTCCCCGCTTTGTCTCTGGGAACCCCCAATCAAATGTCCCGTGCCACCTGTTCCTGACCGCTTGTTTTTGCTTCTCCTCTTAAGTGAGGTCCTACGGTACTTGCCTTGCTCCCTGGGGCTTGTTTCACTTCCCTAAAACCCTCACAGCCATTCTGGTGCTCACAAATGGCTGGATTGCATCCTTGGTTCCGGCTGACTGGTATGCCATTGCGTGGCTACAGCCCATCTTCCTTCTGCACTCGTCCCTTGCTGGGCTCCAGGGAGGCTTCCAAGTCTTGGGTCGTGGGAGCGACGCTGTGGTGAACTCAGCGGTGCACATGTCTTTATGCAGGAGTGTTTCCGAGTTCTTTGGATCAACACGCCGCAGAGGAATAGCTGGATCATATGGGACATGGATTCTTCAAGTTCTGAGGCAGTTCCACACCGCTTGGCGTAGTGGCTGCACCGGTCTGCACTCCCACCAACGGTGCAGGAGGCTTCCCTTCTCTCCACCTCCTCTCTGACACTTGTGGCTTCCTGTCTGCTTCCTTATAGCCATTCTGACCACAGTGAGCTGCTGTGCCCTTGCAGTTTGCATTTGCATTGGCCTGAGACTTAATGACGGTGAACAAGTGTTCATGCACCCGTTGGCCCTCTTTCGATCTTCTTGGCAGAAATCTCTGTTTCCATCTTCTGCCCAGGTTTTCATTGGCTTGTTGTTGTTTTTTTTTCCTGTGGGGACGTGCGAGTTGATTGCATCTTTGGGCTTTTCACCCCTTGTCCGATGTGTGGTTTGCAAACATCCTCCCCCAGTCGTTGTGCTATCTTTGCATTCAGTCGATGGTTTCCTTCACTGGGCAGAAGCGTCCGCATTTGACGTGGTCCCGTTGGTTTCTTGTTGACTTGGTTGCCCTGGCCCAGTCGGACTTGCTTCTTCCAAACAGGCGGCTCAGACAGATGGCAAAGAGCACTCTGCCTAGGTCTTCTGCTACAAGGTTCACGGTTTCAAGTCTGCCATTCAAGGCTTTGATCCATTTCAGGTGGTGTGTGTGCCAGGTGTAACATCATGGTGTACTCTCGTTGTGTTCCATGTGGCTGTGCAGGCTTCCCAGCACCGTTTATGGTAGAGACTCTCCTTTCTCCGCTGTCTCCTCTTGGCTCCCTGGTCGAAAATGGGCTGTCCATGTACGTTTGAGTGGGGCTCCGGGTTCTCGATTCTGTTGCATGGGTCTGTGTGCCTGTTTTGGGGCCCAGACTGTGCCGTCTCGGTACCTAGTGCTTCGTCCTATATGTTGAAATCGGAAAGTGTGCCACGTCCTGCTTTTTTCGTTTTCCTGAGGATTCCTTTGCCTAGTCAGGGTGTCTTGTTGCTGGCTAGAAGCTTTAGCATTCCCTCTTCTGTCTCTGTGGGAAACATTGCTGCAACTTTGACTGGGATTGCATGGAATCCAGAGATTCCTTGCTCTGGTAGGGACGTTTCCAGTGTGTTGCTGCTTCCACTCCTAGATCCTGGAATCTCCTTCTTTCTCCTTGTGTCTTCTTGAATTTCTTTCCCCCAACGTTGGTTAGTTTTCCATTGCCATGGCTTTCACCTGTTTTGCTAAGTTTCTTCATAGAGATCTCATCCTTCTCACGGGCATGCAGTTTCTCACTTTTTCTTTTCAGCTTCAGTTTCTCTATGCTTTGCAACTTGGAATCGGTTTTGTTCTGGCAGAAGTGCATCGCTGAGCTCACATCTGCTGGCAATGCTCCTGTATTTGCTGTGGAAGTCTGGCCCTGTCTAACGTCCCTTCCCATCTGCCTCTACACTACCTCGGACGCCTGCCCCAGAATGCCTGAAGCAGTGGTGAGCAGGCTCACCCGAGGGTCCACCCGGCCCACCACGGGCCACCGACCCAGAAGGTGCGGACCTCACCGCTGCGCCACCGGCCGGCCCCTTTCATGTTCCGTTGGCAACCTGCAGTTGAGGGCAATGGGACTTGAATATGCTACTTGAGCCCAAGTCTGGCACTGTGTAGATGAGGCCAGGTTGTTTTTCGGGTCCACTGCGATGTCAGAGGATTTGTCAGAATCGTGTCTCTGCTGTCCCGGCAAGCTTCACGGACACACGGTTTCCTGGCCCGCTTGGAGCAGTCTCATAACTCACCCTTCCCACTTAGCCCAGCCTTGACCTTCGCTGCCGTCTTTTGGCTTGTGAATTTCTCTGCCTTTCAAACGTTCCAGCAGAGTCTGTCTAAAGACGGACATCATCTTTCATTGTGGATTATCCAGGTGTGATTTCTGTTCGCCTTCCATTTTCTGGGACCTTTGTCTCTTTTCCATAGGAGAATCGTCATGGTATTTCTCAGCTATCCCCCTTAGACATGCTTATCAGTCCGTTCCCCTTCATTCCAAGTGATTCATTTTGCATTTCTGGAATCACCGTATGTTCTCTAGGCCGAGGTGTGAGTGCTTTCGTGACTCTTGGTTGTTGTCTTTGAATTTGCACCGGTCACTTGAAGGAGTCTTTGCTGTCCTAGCCTGGGTCAAACTAAGCACTGGGAACACGTGGTCGTCTGGGTTGGTTTGACATCCTGAGGTCAGAAACTCCAAACTCGAGGTCGTCCTGGCATCCCCCTTTACAGACACAATGTTTCCAGGACAAATTAGACGAGTCTGATGAATCCCTCTCTCCGGGAAAGATATTTTTCTGTCTCCTTTCCGGATTTGGGAAGTTTCGAACTTCACCCCTGATCCTGGAACGTTCCCCCAGGTGCCGTCTAGATACGGGCTTACTTTATTTCTATAGGCTGTGCCATTTGTTTGCCTTACATCCTCAGCCCTGGCCTGTTTATTTTTCTTGAAACAGAATTGTAATGTTCTCATTTTCAGCCCACTTCCTTACATGTGGTGTCAAAACACATAATCCATAATCCTTCTACGGCAAGAGGTAGGGGGAGAGAATTTCGATGGAGGCAAACTGAGCACACTAGCCTGGGAGGGCAGCCTTCACGAAGGAACGAAGCCCTGTGGAAAAGGGTGCTTTTCAGCACCCTTGTAGAGCACTTCCAAACAAAGAGACATAGCCCAAGCGTGACAGGGCTCCATTCCTTCAAGGCTCCCAAGACATCTCTTGGGACACATTAGCATGTACCCGGTGGGCCCCCGTGACGCCAGAGCTATGGAAAGTGAGACTGATCTGCAAAGAATGCCAGGGGCCTAGGAAAGGAGGCATCGAGTCTTCTCTTCAACGTCCTCAAGACCTCATTCTTGACTTTGGCTTATGCTTAAGGCAGAAGGACCACGTAGGTCTGATAAGGCCCAAGTCCGGCCTCTTGCTTCCAATCAAGTTGCAAGCTTGAATCAGCATGGCCTCCCCATAGACTTGAATAGATGACAACGTTCTCCTCTCGGGGCTTGTCCCTCTATTCTCGCTTCTTGCCAAGGATTCCTTTCTTACCCCTCGAATCAGCGTCTGTTTTATGTCTTCCAGTTTCTGTGTCCGCTTTCTGTTTCTCAAAGCTGTTTCTGGGTATCCCTCCCTTTAATAGCCTAGGCTAGGCCAATCCTCAGTCTGTAACCGTGCGGCCATCTTGGCGGACATGATCCTCGTGATGTCATAAACCACCTCAAAATTCGAAGTTGTCCTGACAACCTGCGTGCACACAGAGTTTCAGAGCCATCTCAGGCCAGGCTGACTCCTCACCCTTCCCTGGTAGGATAGTTTTCCTTTTTCTCGATTTCTTGTCGGTTTCTGTCTTGCCCCTCGAACTTTGGAAGGCCTGCTACATTCTCTCTAGACACTGGTTTCTGTCCTGTAAGATTATCCTGGGTTTCACCTCTTACATGTTATGTAGATGGCCAAGTGGGTGGACGTTCCCCAGAGAAAGTCCTGGACTCCCTCCCAGGTTGAAGTTGCCCGGGCCATCCTCTGATGCGCAATGATCGTGTCATCTCCTAGCACTCTGCCGATTCCACATTGGCAGGTCCCATGTTTTCCTTCCTTCTTCCTCTGGGGAAGTGTACCAGAGGCGTTCATGGATTGTAAAAGCCTCACGGTTCTTTTTCTGGTGCGTATTGATAAGGTGACCTCACCATTGCTACTTAGTTTATGATCCCTGTCCGCACCGTACCATGAAATCTGTATTTCCTAACACTGCTAATGTGATCTGCACCCGTGATGTGAAACAGTGAGGCCTGGGCCGGCCAAGCAGAACGTGGGCACTTACCCGCTCCGCCACAGGGCCGGCCCTGAATTGGACTTTTGGACCAACCTTTTGCCTGAGCTTGGGAACACGTGGGCCTGTTTGGATTATTCGTGAAGGTCATTAGTAGTAACATCCTGGACGGTAACCTTTTCCGTGGGTGCATGGGTTTAGCAGGCAGCATGTTCTGTGGGTAGTATTCCTCTTCATCTATTTGGAATGGTCTACCTTTCTGTAGCATCAGTACGCATTTTGAGGTGATTTTCCAGCCTTGGAAGTTCACCTTCTCTAATCTCTTTCAGCCCCAAAGGTTTATGCCGTCATTCTGGACCCCATTTTGGATTTTTTTTGCTTTTAGGTGAATTTATTGCCACAACCCTGCACTAGAACATCCTATATCTTTCCGATTTGCATCCTCATCGATGTAGACTTCCGTGTAGCTGACATCATCTTCCCCTGCGTAAGCCTAATAGCAGGCCCTGACCACACACTTGTGCCTCATCATCTGTTTCACCCTCTCACACCTCCCCGCTTTGTCTCTGGGAACCCCCAATCAAATGTCCCGTGCCACCTGTTCCTGACCGCTTGTTTTTGCTTCTCCTCTTAAGTGAGGTCCTACGGTACTTGCCTTGCTCCCTGGGGCTTGTTTCACTTCCCTAAAACCCTCACAGCCATTCTGGTGCTCACAAATGGCTGGATTGCATCCTTGGTTCCGGCTGACTGGTATGCCATTGCGTGGCTACAGCCCATCTTCCTTCTGCACTCGTCCCTTGCTGGGCTCCAGGGAGGCTTCCAAGTCTTGGGTCGTGGGAGCGACGCTGTGGTGAACTCAGCGGTGCACATGTCTTTATGCAGGAGTGTTTCCGAGTTCTTTGGATCAACACGCCGCAGAGGAATAGCTGGATCATATGGGACATGGATTCTTCAAGTTCTGAGGCAGTTCCACACCGCTTGGCGTAGTGGCTGCACCGGTCTGCACTCCCACCAACGGTGCAGGAGGCTTCCCTTCTCTCCACCTCCTCTCTGACACTTGTGGCTTCCTGTCTGCTTCCTTATAGCCATTCTGACCACAGTGAGCTGCTGTGCCCTTGCAGTTTGCATTTGCATTGGCCTGAGACTTAATGACGGTGAGCAAGTGTTCATGCACCCGTTGGCCCTCTTTCGATCTTCTTGGCAGAAATCTCTGTTTCCATCTTCTGCCCAGGTTTTCATTGGCTTGTTGTTGTTTTTTTTTCCTGTGGGGACGTGCGAGTTGATTGCATCCTTGGGCTTTTCACCCCTTGTCCGATGTGTGGTTTGCAAACATCCTCCCCCAGTCGTTGTGCTATCTTTGCATTCAGTCGATGGTTTCCTTCACTGGGCAGAAGCGTCCGCATTTGACGTGGTCCCGTTGGTTTCTTGTTGACTTGGTTGCCCTGGCCCAGTCGGACTTGCTTCTTCCAAACAGGCGGCTCAGACAGATGGCAAAGAGCACTCTGCCTAGGTCTTCTGCTACAAGGTTCACGGTTTCAAGTCTGCCATTCAAGGCTTTGATCCATTTCAGGTGGTGTGTGTGCCAGGTGTAACATCATGGTGTACTCTCGTTGTGTTCCATGTGGCTGTGCAGGCTTCCCAGCACCGTTTATGGTAGAGACTCTCCTTTCTCCGCTGTCTCCTCTTGGCTCCCTGGTCGAAAATGGGCTGTCCATGTACGTTTGAGTGGGGCTCCGGGTTCTCGATTCTGTTGCATGGGTCTGTGTGCCTGTTTTGGGGCCCAGACTGTGCCGTCTCGGTACCTAGTGCTTCGTCCTATATGTTGAAATCGGAAAGTGTGCCACGTCCTGCTTTTTTCGTTTTCCTGAGGATTCCTTTGCCTAGTCAGGGTGTCTTGTTGCTGGCTAGAAGCTTTAGCATTCCCTCTTCTGTCTCTGTGGGAAACATTGCTGCAACTTTGACTGGGATTGCATGGAATCCAGAGATTCCTTGCTCTGGTAGGGACGTTTCCAGTGTGTTGATGCTTCCACTCCTAGATCCTGGAATCTCCTTCTTTCTCCTTGTGTCTTCTTGAATTTCTTTCCCCCAACGTTGGTTAGTTTTCCATTGCCATGGCTTTCACCTGTTTTGCTAAGTTTCTTCATAGAGATCTCATCCTTCTCACGGGCATGCAGTTTCTCACTTTTTCTTTTCAGCTTCAGTTTCTCTATGCTTTGCAACTTGGAATCGGTTTTGTTCTGGCAGAAGTGCATCGCTGAGCTCACATCTGCTGGCAATGCTCCTGTATTTGCTGTGGAAGTCTGGCCCTGTCTAACGTCCCTTCCCATCTGCCTCTACACTACCTCGGACGCCTGCCCCAGAATGCCTGAAGCAGTGGTGAGCAGGCCCACCCGAGGGTCCACCCGGCCCACCACGGGCCACCGACCCAGAAGGTGCGGACCTCACCGCTGCGCCACCGGCCGGCCCCTTTCATGTTCCGTTGGCAACCTGCAGTTGAGGGCAATGGGACTTGAATATGCTACTTGAGCCCAACTCTGGCACTGTGTAGATGAGGCCAGGTTGTTTCTCGGGTCCACTGCGATGTCAGAGGATTTGTCATAATCGTGTCTCTGCTGTCCCGGCAAGCTTCACGCACACACGGTTTCCTGGCCCGCTTGGAGCAGTCTCATAACTCACCCTTCCCACTTAGCCCAGCCTTGACCTTCGCTGCCGTCTTTTGGCTTGTGAATTTCTCTGCCTTTCAAACGTTCCAGCAGAGTCTGTCTAAAGACGGACATCATCTTTCATTGTGGATTATCCAGGTGTGATTTCTGTTCGCCTTCCATTTTCTGGGACCTTGGTCTCTTTTCCATAGGAGAATCGTCATGGTATTTCTCAGCTATCCCCCTTAGACATGCTTATCAGTCCGTTCCCCTTCATTCCAAGTGATTCATTTTGCATTTCTGGAATCACCGTATGTTCTCTAGGCCGAGGTGTGAGTGCTTTCGTGACTCTTGGTTGTTGTCTTTGAATTTGCACCGGTCACTTGAAGGAGTCTTTGCTGTCCTAGCCTGGGTCAAACTAAGCACTGGGAACACGTGGTCGTCTGGGTTGGTTTGACATCCTGAGGTCAGAAACTCCAAACTCGAGGTCGTCCTGGCATCCCCCTTTACAGACACAATGTTTCCAGGACAAATTAGACGAGTCTGATGAATCCCTCTCTCCAGGAAAGATATTTTTCTGTCTCCTTTCCGGATTTGGGAAGTTTCGAACTTCACCCCTGATCCTGGAACGTTCCCCCAGGTGCCGTCTAGATACGGGCTTACTTTATTTCTATAGGCTGTGCCATTTGTTTGCCTTACATCCTCAGCCCTGGCCTGTTTATTTTTCTTGAAACAGAATTGTAATGTTCTCATTTTCAGCCCACTTCCTTACATGTGGTGTCAAAACACATAATCCATAATCCTTCTACGGCAAGAGGTAGGGGGAGAGAATTTCGATGGAGGCAAACTGAGCACACTAGCCTGGGAGGGCAGCCTTCACGAAGGAACGAAGCCCTGTGGAAAAGGGTGCTTTTCAGCGCCCTTGTAGAGCACTTCCAAACAAAGAGACATAGCCCAAGCGTGACAGGGCTCCATTCCTTCAAGGCTCCCAAGACATCTCTTGGGACACATTAGCATGTACCCGGTGGGCCCCCGTGACGCCAGAGCTATGGAAAGTGAGACTGATCTGCAAAGAATGCCAGGGGCCTAGGAAAGGAGGCATCGAGTCTTCTCTTCAACGTCCTCAAGACCTCATTCTTGACTTTGGCTTATGCTTAAGGCAGAAGGACCACGTAGGTCTGATAAGGCCCAAGTCCGGCCTCTTGCTTCCAATCAAGTTGCAAGCTTGAATCAACATGGCCTCCCCATAGACTTGAATAGATGACAACGTTCTCCTCTCGGGGCTTGTCCCTCTATTCTCGCTTCTTGCCAAGGATTCCTTTCTTACCCCTCGAATCAGCGTCTGTTTTATGTCTTCCAGTTTCTGTGTCCGCTTTCTGTTTCTCAAAGCTGTTTCTGGGTATCCCTCCCTTTAATAGCCTAGCCTAGGCCAATCCTCAGTCTGTAACCGTGCGGCCATCTTGGCGGACATGATCCTCGTGATGTCATAAACCACCTCAAAATTCGAAGTTGTCCTGACAACCTGCGTGCACACAGAGTTTCAGAGCCATCTCAGGCCAGTCTGACTCCTCACCCTTCCCTGGTAGGATAGTTTTCCTTTTTCTCGATTTCTTGTCGGTTTCTGTCTTGCCCCTCGAACTTTGGAAGGCCTGCTACATTCTCTCTAGACACTGGTTTCTGTCCTGTAAGATTATCCTGGGTTTCACCTCTTACATTTTATGTAGATGGCCAAGTGGGTGGACGTTCCCCAGAGAAAGTCCTGGACTCCCTCCCAGGTTGAAGTTGCCCGGGCCATCCTCTGATGCGCAATGATCGTGTCATCTCCTAGCACTCTGCCGATTCCACCTTGGCAGGTCCCATGTTTTCCTTCCTTCTTCCTCTGGGGAAGTGTACCAGAGGCGTTCATGGATTGTAAAAGCCTCACGGTTCTTTTTCTGGTGCGTATTGATAAGGTGACCTCACCATTGCTACTTAGTTTATGATCCCTGTCCGCACCGTACCATGAAATCTGTATTTCCTAACACTGCTAATGTGATCTGCACCCGTGATGTGAAACAGTGAGGCCTGGGCCGGCCAAGCAGAACGTGGGCACTTACCCGCTCCGCCACAGGGCCGGCCCTGAATTGGACTTTTGGACCAACCTTTTGCCTGAGCTTGGGAACACGTGGGCCTGTTTGGATTATTCGTGAAGGTGATTAGTAGTAACATCCTGGACGGTAACCTTTTCCGTGGGTGCATGGGTTTAGCAGGCAGCATGTTCTGTGGGTAGTATTCCTCTTCATCTATTTGGAATGGTCTACCTTTCTGTAGCATCAGTACGCATTTTGAGGTGATTTTCCAGCCTTGGAAGTTCACCTTCTCTAATCTCTTTCAGCCCCAAAGCTTTATGCCGTCATTCTGGACCCCATTTTGGATTTTTTTTGCTTTTAGGTGAATTTATTGCCACAACCTTGTACTAGAACATCCTATATCTTTCCAATTTGCATCCTCATCGATGTAGACTTCCGTGTAGCTGACATCATCTTCCCCTGCGTAAGCCTAATAGCAGGCCCTGACCACACACTTGTGCCTCATCATCTGTTTCACCCTCTCACACCTCCCCGCTTTGTCTCTGGGAACCCCCAATCAAATGTCCCGTGCCACCTGTTCCTGACCGCTTGTTTTTGCTTCTCCTCTTAAGTGAGGTCCTACGGTACTTGCCTTGCTCCCTGGGGCTTGTTTCACTTCCCTAAAACCCTCACAGCCATTCTGGTGCTCACAAATGGCTGGATTGCATCCTTGGTTCCGGCTGACTGGTATGCCATTGCGTGGCTACAGCCCATCTTCCTTCTGCACTCGTCCCTTGCTGGGCTCCAGGGAGGCTTCCAAGTCTTGGGTCGTGGGAGCGACGCTGTGGTGAACTCAGCGGTGCACATGTCTTTATGCAGGAGTGTTTCCGAGTTCTTTGGATCAACACGCCGCAGAGGAATAGCTGGATCATATGGGACATGGATTCTTCAAGTTCTGAGGCAGTTCCACACCGCTTGGCGTAGTGGCTGCACCGGTCTGCACTCCCACCAACGGTGCAGGAGGCTTCCCTTCTCTCCACCTCCTCTCTGACACTTGTGGCTTCCTGTCTGCTTCCTTATAGCCATTCTGACCACAGTGAGCTGCTGTGCCCTTGCAGTTTGCATTTGCATTGGCCTGAGACTTAATGACGGTGAGCAAGTGTTCATGCACCCGTTGGCCCTCTTTCGATCTTCTTGGCAGAAATCTCTGTTTCCATCTTCTGCCCAGGTTTTCATTGGCTTGTTGTTGTTTTTTTTTCCTGTGGGGACGTGCGAGTTGATTGCATCCTTGGGCTTTTCACCCCTTGTCCGATGTGTGGTTTGCAAACATCCTCCCCCAGTCGTTGTGCTATCTTTGCATTCAGTCGATGGTTTCCTTCACTGGGCAGAAGCGTCCGCATTTGACGTGGTCCCGTTGGTTTCTTGTTGACTTGGTTGCCCTGGCCCAGTCGGACTTGCTTCTTCCAAACAGGCGGCTCAGACAGATGGCAAAGAGCACTCTGCCTAGGTCTTCTGCTACAAGGTTCACGGTTTCAAGTCTGCCATTCAAGGCTTTGATCCATTTCAGGTGGTGTGTGTGCCAGGTGTAACATCATGGTGTACTCTCGTTGTGTTCCATGTGGCTGTGCAGGCTTCCCAGCACCGTTTATGGTAGAGACTCTCCTTTCTCCGCTGTCTCCTCTTGGCTCCCTGGTCGAAAATGGGCTGTCCATGTACGTTTGAGTGGGGCTCCGGGTTCTCGATTCTGTTGCATGGGTCTGTGTGCCTGTTTTGGGGCCCAGACTGTGCCGTCTCGGTACCTAGTGCTTCGTCCTATATGTTGAAATCGGAAAGTGTGCCACGTCCTGCTTTTTTCGTTTTCCTGAGGATTCCTTTGCCTAGTCAGGGTGTCTTGTTGCTGGCTAGAAGCTTTAGCATTCCCTCTTCTGTCTCTGTGGGAAACATTGCTGCAACTTTGACTGGGATTGCATGGAATCCAGAGATTCCTTGCTCTGGTAGGGACGTTTCCAGTGTGTTGATGCTTCCACTCCTAGATCCTGGAATCTCCTTCTTTCTCCTTGTGTCTTCTTGAATTTCTTTCCCCCAACGTTGGTTAGTTTTCCATTGCCATGGCTTTCACCTGTTTTGCTAAGTTTCTTCATAGAGATCTCATCCTTCTCACGGGCATGCAGTTTCTCACTTTTTCTTTTCAGCTTCAGTTTCTCTATGCTTTGCAACTTGGAATCGGTTTTGTTCTGGCAGAAGTGCATCGCTGAGCTCACATCTGCTGGCAATGCTCCTGTATTTGCTGTGGAAGTCTGGCCCTGTCTAACGTCCCTTCCCATCTGCCTCTACACTACCTCGGACGCCTGCCCCAGAATGCCTGAAGCAGTGGTGAGCAGGCCCACCCGAGGGTCCACCCGGCCCACCACGGGCCACCGACCCAGAAGGTGCGGACCTCACCGCTGCGCCACCGGCCGGCCCCTTTCATGTTCCGTTGGCAACCTGCAGTTGAGGGCAATGGGACTTGAATATGCTACTTGAGCCCAACTCTGGCACTGTGTAGATGAGGCCAGGTTGTTTCTCGGGTCCACTGCGATGTCAGAGGATTTGTCATAATCGTGTCTCTGCTGTCCCGGCAAGCTTCACGCACACACGGTTTCCTGGCCCGCTTGGAGCAGTCTCATAACTCACCCTTCCCACTTAGCCCAGCCTTGACCTTCGCTGCCGTCTTTTGGCTTGTGAATTTCTCTGCCTTTCAAACGTTCCAGCAGAGTCTGTCTAAAGACGGACATCATCTTTCATTGTGGATTATCCAGGTGTGATTTCTGTTCGCCTTCCATTTTCTGGGACCTTGGTCTCTTTTCCATAGGAGAATCGTCATGGTATTTCTCAGCTATCCCCCTTAGACATGCTTATCAGTCCGTTCCCCTTCATTCCAAGTGATTCATTTTGCATTTCTGGAATCACCGTATGTTCTCTAGGCCGAGGTGTGAGTGCTTTCGTGACTCTTGGTTGTTGTCTTTGAATTTGCACCGGTCACTTGAAGGAGTCTTTGCTGTCCTAGCCTGGGTCAAACTAAGCACTGGGAACACGTGGTCGTCTGGGTTGGTTTGACATCCTGAGGTCAGAAACTCCAAACTCGAGGTCGTCCTGGCATCCCCCTTTACAGACACAATGTTTCCAGGACAAATTAGACGAGTCTGATGAATCCCTCTCTCCGGGAAAGATATTTTTCTGTCTCCTTTCCGGATTTGGGAAGTTTCGAACTTCACCCCTGATCCTGGAACGTTCCCCCAGGTGCCGTCTAGATACGGGCTTACTTTATTTCTATAGGCTGTGCCATTTGTTTGCCTTACATCCTCAGCCCTGGCCTGTTTATTTTTCTTGAAACAGAATTGTAATGTTCTCATTTTCAGCCCACTTCCTTACATGTGGTGTCAAAACACATAATCCATAATCCTTCTACGGCAAGAGGTAGGGGGAGAGAATTTCGATGGAGGCAAACTGAGCACACTAGCCTGGGAGGGCAGCCTTCACGAAGGAACGAAGCCCTGTGGAAAAGGGTGCTTTTCAGCACCCTTGTAGAGCACTTCCAAACAAAGAGACATAGCCCAAGCGTGACAGGGCTCCATTCCTTCAAGGCTCCCAAGACATCTCTTGGGACACATTAGCATGTACCCGGTGGGCCCCCGTGACGCCAGAGCTATGGAAAGTGAGACTGATCTGCAAAGAATGCCAGGGGCCTAGGAAAGGAGGCATCGAGTCTTCTCTTCAACGTCCTCAAGACCTCATTCTTGACTTTGGCTTATGCTTAAGGCAGAAGGACCACGTAGGTCTGATAAGGCCCAAGTCCGGCCTCTCGCTTCCAATCAAGTTGCAAGCTTGAATCAGCATGGCCTCCCCATAGACTTGAATAGATGACAACGTTCTCCTCTCGGGGCTTGTCCCTCTATTCTCGCTTCTTGCCAAGGATTCCTTTCTTACCCCTCGAATCAGCGTCTGTTTTATGTCTTCCAGTTTCTGTGTCCGCTTTCTGTTTCTCAAAGCTGTTTCTGGGTATCCCTCCCTTTAATAGCCTAGCCTAGGCCAATCCTCAGTCTGTAACCGTGCGGCCATCTTGGCGGACATGATCCTCGTGATGTCATAAACCACCTCAAAATTCGAAGTTGTCCTGACAACCTGCGTGCACACAGAGTTTCAGAGCCATCTCAGGCCAGGCTGACTCCTCACCCTTCCCTGGTAGGATAGTTTTCCTTTTTCTCGATTTCTTGTCGGTTTCTGTCTTGCCCCTCGAACTTTGGAAGGCCTGCTACATTCTCTCTAGACACTGGTTTCTGTCCTGTAAGATTATCCTGGGTTTCACCTCTTACATGTTATGTAGATGGCCAAGTGGGTGGACGTTCCCCAGAGAAAGTCCTGGACTCCCTCCCAGGTTGAAGTTGCCCGGGCCATCCTCTGATGCGCAATGATCGTGTCATCTCCTAGCACTCTGCCGATTCCACCTTGGCAGGTCCCATGTTTTCCTTCCTTCTTCCTCTGGGGAAGTGTACCAGAGGCGTTCATGGATTCTAAAAGCCTCACGGTTCTTTTTCTGGTGCGTATTGATAAGGTGACCTCACCATTGCTACTTAGTTTATGATCCCTGTCCGCACCGTACCATGAAATCTGTATTTCCTAACACTGCTAATGTGATCTGCACCCGTGATGTGAAACAGTGAGGCCTGGGCCGGCCAAGCAGAACGTGGGCACTTACCCGCTCCGCCACAGGGCCGGCCCTGAATTGGACTTTTGGACCAACCTTTTGCCTGAGCTTGGGAACACGTGGGCCTGTTTGGATTATTCGTGAAGGTGATTAGTAGTAACATCCTGGACGGTAACCTTTTCCGTGGGTGCATGGGTTTAGCAGGCAGCATGTTCTGTGGGTAGTATTCCTCTTCATCTATTTGGAATGGTCTACCTTTCTGTAGCATCAGTACGCATTTTGAGGTGATTTTCCAGCCTTGGAAGTTCACCTTCTCTCATCTCTTTCAGCCCCAAAGCTTTATGCCGTCATTCTGGACCCCATTTTGGATTTTTTTTGCTTTTAGGTGAATTTATTGCCACAACCCTGCACTAGAACATCCTATATCTTTCCGATTTGCATCCTCATCGATGTAGACTTCCGTGTAGCTGACATCATCTTCCCCTGCGTAAGCCTAATAGCAGGCCCTGACCACACACTTGTGCCTCATCATCTGTTTCACCCTCTCACACCTCCCCGCTTTGTCTCTGGGAACCCCCAATCAAATGTCCCGTGCCACCTGTTCCTGACCGCTTGTTTTTGCTTCTCCTCTTAAGTGAGGTCCTACGGTACTTGCCTTGCTCCCTGGGGCTTGTTTCACTTCCCTAAAACCCTCACAGCCATTCTGGTGCTCACAAATGGCTGGATTGCATCCTTGGTTCCGGCTGACTGGTATGCCATTGCGTGGCTACAGCCCATCTTCCTTCTGCACTCGTCCCTTGCTGGGCTCCAGGGAGGCTTCCAAGTCTTGGGTCGTGGGAGCGACGCTGTGGTGAACTCAGCGGTGCACATGTCTTTATGCAGGAGTGTTTCCGAGTTCTTTGGATCAACACGCCGCAGAGGAATAGCTGGATCATATGGGACATGGATTCTTCAAGTTCTGAGGCAGTTCCACACCGCTTGGCGTAGTGGCTGCACCGGTCTGCACTCCCACCAACGGTGCAGGAGGCTTCCCTTCTCTCCACCTCCTCTCTGACACTTGTGGCTTCCTGTCTGCTTCCTTATAGCCATTCTGACCACAGTGAGCTGCTGTGCCCTTGCAGTTTGCATTTGCATTGGCCTGAGACTTAATGACGGTGAGCAAGTGTTCATGCACCCGTTGGCCCTCTTTCGATCTTCTTGGCAGAAATCTCTGTTTCCATCTTCTGCCCAGGTTTTCATTGGCTTGTTGTTGTTTTTTTTTCCTGTGGGGACGTGCGAGTTGATTGCATCCTTGGGCTTTTCACCCCTTGTCCGATGTGTGGTTTGCAAACATCCTCCCCCAGTCGTTGTGCTATCTTTGCATTCAGTCGATGGTTTCCTTCACTGGGCAGAAGCGTCCGCATTTGACGTGGTCCCGTTGGTTTCTTGTTGACTTGGTTGCCCTGGCCCAGTCGGACTTGCTTCTTCCAAACAGGCGGCTCAGACAGATGGCAAAGAGCACTCTGCCTAGGTCTTCTGCTACAAGGTTCACGGTTTCAAGTCTGCCATTCAAGGCTTTGATCCATTTCAGGTGGTGTGTGTGCCAGGTGTAACATCATGGTGTACTCTCGTTGTGTTCCATGTGGCTGTGCAGGCTTCCCAGCACCGTTTATGGTAGAGACTCTCCTTTCTCCGCTGTCTCCTCTTGGCTCCCTGGTCGAAAATGGGCTGTCCATGTACGTTTGAGTGGGGCTCCGGGTTCTCGATTCTGTTGCATGGGTCTGTGTGCCTGTTTTGGGGCCCAGACTGTGCCGTCTCGGTACCTAGTGCTTCGTCCTATATGTTGAAATCGGAAAGTGTGCCACGTCCTGCTTTTTTCGTTTTCCTGAGGATTCCTTTGCCTAGTCAGGGTGTCTTGTTGCTGGCTAGAAGCTTTAGCATTCCCTCTTCTGTCTCTGTGGGAAACATTGCTGCAACTTTGACTGGGATTGCATGGAATCCAGAGATTCCTTGCTCTGGTAGGGACGTTTCCAGTGTGTTGATGCTTCCACTCCTAGATCCTGGAATCTCCTTCTTTCTCCTTGTGTCTTCTTGAATTTCTTTCCCCCAACGTTGGTTAGTTTTCCATTGCCATGGCTTTCACCTGTTTTGCTAAGTTTCTTCATAGAGATCTCATCCTTCTCACGGGCATGCAGTTTCTCACTTTTTCTTTTCAGCTTCAGTTTCTCTATGCTTTGCAACTTGGAATCGGTTTTGTTCTGGCAGAAGTGCATCGCTGAGCTCACATCTGCTGGCAATGCTCCTGTATTTGCTGTGGAAGTCTGGCCCTGTCTAACGTCCCTTCCCATCTGCCTCTACACTACCTCGGACGCCTGCCCCAGAATGCCTGAAGCAGTGGTGAGCAGGCCCACCCGAGGGTCCACCCGGCCCACCACGGGCCACTGACCCAGAAGGTGCGGACCTCACCGCTGCGCCACCGGCCGGCCCCTTTCATGTTCCGTTGGCAACCTGCAGTTGAGGGCAATGGGACTTGAATATGCTACTTGAGCCCAACTCTGGCACTGTGTAGATGAGGCCAGGTTGTTTCTCGGGTCCACTGCGATGTCAGAGGATTTGTCATAATCGTGTCTCTGCTGTCCCGGCAAGCTTCACGCACACACGGTTTCCTGGCCCGCTTGGAGCAGTCTCATAACTCACCCTTCCCACTTAGCCCAGCCTTGACCTTCGCTGCCGTCTTTTGGCTTGTGAATTTCTCTGCCTTTCAAACGTTCCAGCAGAGTCTGTCTAAAGACGGACATCATCTTTCATTGTGGATTATCCAGGTGTGATTTCTGTTCGCCTTCCATTTTCTGGGACCTTGGTCTCTTTTCCATAGGAGAATCGTCATGGTATTTCTCAGCTATCCCCCTTAGACATGCTTATCAGTCCGTTCCCCTTCATTCCAAGTGATTCATTTTGCATTTCTGGAATCACCGTATGTTCTCTAGGCCGAGGTGTGAGTGCTTTCGTGACTCTTGGTTGTTGTCTTTGAATTTGCACCGGTCACTTGAAGGAGTCTTTGCTGTCCTAGCCTGGGTCAAACTAAGCACTGGGAACACGTGGTCGTCTGGGTTGGTTTGACATCC
This sequence comes from Equus asinus, assembly GCF_041296235.1. Classification (NCBI taxonomy): domain Eukaryota; kingdom Metazoa; phylum Chordata; class Mammalia; order Perissodactyla; family Equidae; genus Equus; species Equus asinus. Next base: position 15,469,480 of record NC_091790.1, on the reverse strand, counting down.
TGAGGTCAGAAACTCCAAACTCGAGGTCGTCCTGGCATCCCCCTTTACAGACACAATGTTTCCAGGACAAATTAGACGAGTCTGATGAATCCCTCTCTCCGGGAAAGATATTTTTCTGTCTCCTTTCCGGATTTGGGAAGTTTCGAACTTCACCCCTGATCCTGGAACGTTCCCCCAGGTGCCGTCTAGATACGGGCTTACTTTATTTCTATAGGCTGTGCCATTTGTTTGCCTTACATCCTCAGCCCTGGCCTGTTTATTTTTCTTGAAACAGAATTGTAATGTTCTCATTTTCAGCCCACTTCCTTACATGTGGTGTCAAAACACATAATCCATAATCCTTCTACGGCAAGAGGTAGGGGGAGAGAATTTCGATGGAGGCAAACTGAGCACACTAGCCTGGGAGGGCAGCCTTCACGAAGGAACGAAGCCCTGTGGAAAAGGGTGCTTTTCAGCACCCTTGTAGAGCACTTCCAAACAAAGAGACATAGCCCAAGCGTGACAGGGCTCCATTCCTTCAAGGCTCCCAAGACATCTCTTGGGACACATTAGCATGTACCCGGTGGGCCCCCGTGACGCCAGAGCTATGGAAAGTGAGACTGATCTGCAAAGAATGCCAGGGGCCTAGGAAAGGAGGCATCGAGTCTTCTCTTCAACGTCCTCAAGACCTCATTCTTGACTTTGGCTTATGCTTAAGGCAGAAGGACCACGTAGGTCTGATAAGGCCCAAGTCCGGCCTCTCGCTTCCAATCAAGTTGCAAGCTTGAATCAGCATGGCCTCCCCATAGACTTGAATAGATGACAACGTTCTCCTCTCGGGGCTTGTCCCTCTATTCTCGCTTCTTGCCAAGGATTCCTTTCTTACCCCTCGAATCAGCGTCTGTTTTATGTCTTCCAGTTTCTGTGTCCGCTTTCTGTTTCTCAAAGCTGTTTCTGGGTATCCCTCCCTTTAATAGCCTAGCCTAGGCCAATCCTCAGTCTGTAACCGTGCGGCCATCTTGGCGGACATGATCCTCGTGATGTCATAAACCACCTCAAAATTCGAAGTTGTCCTGACAACCTGCGTGCACACAGAGTTTCAGAGCCATCTCAGGCCAGGCTGACTCCTCACCCTTCCCTGGTAGGATAGTTTTCCTTTTTCTCGATTTCTTGTCGGTTTCTGTCTTGCCCCTCGAACTTTGGAAGGCCTGCTACATTCTCTCTAGACACTGGTTTCTGTCCTGTAAGATTATCCTGGGTTTCACCTCTTACATGTTATGTAGATGGCCAAGTGGGTGGACGTTCCCCAGAGAAAGTCCTGGACTCCCTCCCAGGTTGAAGTTGCCCGGGCCATCCTCTGATGCGCAATGATCGTGTCATCTCCTAGCACTCTGCCGATTCCATCTTGGCAGGTCCCATGTTTTCCTTCCTTCTTCCTCTGGGGAAGTGTACCAGAGGCGTTCATGGATTGTAAAAGCCTCACGGTTCTTTTTCTGGTGCGTATTGATAAGGTGACCTCACCATTGCTACTTAGTTTATGATCCCTGTCCGCACCGTACCATGAAATCTGTATTTCCTAACACTGCTAATGTGATCTGCACCCGTGATGTGAAACAGTGAGGCCTGGGCCGGCCAAGCAGAACGTGGGCACTTACCCGCTCCGCCACAGGGCCGGCCCTGAATTGGACTTTTGGACCAACCTTTTGCCTGAGCTTGGGAACACGTGGGCCTGTTTGGATTATTCGTGAAGGTGATTAGTAGTAACATCCTGGACGGTAACCTTTTCCGTGGGTGCATGGGTTTAGCAGGCAGCATGTTCTGTGGGTAGTATTCCTCTTCATCTATTTGGAATGGTCTACCTTTCTGTAGCATCAGTACGCATTTTGAGGTGAATTTCCAGCCTTGGAAGTTCACTTTCTCTAATCTCTGTCAGCCCCAAATGTTTATGCCGTCATTCTGGACCCCATTTTGGATTTTTTTTGCTTTTAGGTGAATTTATTGCCACAACCCTGCACTAGAACATCCTATATCTTTCCGATTTGCATCCTCATCGATGTAGACTTCCGTGTAGCTGACATCATCTTCCCCTGCGTAAGCCTAATAGCAGGCCCTGACCACACACTTGTGCCTCATCATCTGTTTCACCCTCTCACACCTCCCCGCTTTGTCTCTGGGAACCCCCAATCAAATGTCCCGTGCCACCTGTTCCTGACCGCTTGTTTTTGCTTCTCCTCTTAAGTGAGGTCCTACGGTACTTGCCTTGCTCCCTGGGGCTTGTTTCACTTCCCTAAAACCCTCACAGCCATTCTGGTGCTCACAAATGGCTGGATTGCATCCTTGGTTCCGGCTGACTGGTATGCCATTGCGTGGCTACAGCCCATCTTCCTTCTGCACTCGTCCCTTGCTGGGCTCCAGGGAGGCTTCCAAGTCTTGGGTCGTGGGAGCGACGCTGTGGTGAACTCAGCGGTGCACATGTCTTTATGCAGGAGTGTTTCCGAGTTCTTTGGATCAACACGCCGCAGAGGAATAGCTGGATCATATGGGACATGGATTCTTCAAGTTCTGAGGCAGTTCCACACCGCTTGGCGTAGTGGCTGCACCGGTCTGCACTCCCACCAACGGTGCAGGAGGCTTCCCTTCTCTCCACCTCCTCTCTGACACTTGTGGCTTCCTGTCTGCTTCCTTATAGCCATTCTGACCACAGTGAGCTGCTGTGCCCTTGCAGTTTGCATTTGCATTGGCCTGAGACTTAATGACGGTGAGCAAGTGTTCATGCACCCGTTGGCCCTCTTTCGATCTTCTTGGCAGAAATCTCTGTTTCCATCTTCTGCCCAGGTTTTCATTGGCTTGTTGTTGTTTTTTTTTCCTGTGGGGACGTGCGAGTTGATTGCATCCTTGGGCTTTTCACCCCTTGTCCGATGTGTGGTTTGCAAACATCCTCCCCCAGTCGTTGTGCTATCTTTGCATTCAGTCGATGGTTTCCTTCACTGGGCAGAAGCGTCCGCATTTGACGTGGTCCCGTTGGTTTCTTGTTGACTTGGTTGCCCTGGCCCAGTCGGACTTGCTTCTTCCAAACAGGCGGCTCAGACAGATGGCAAAGAGCACTCTGCCTAGGTCTTCTGCTACAAGGTTCACGGTTTCAAGTCTGCCATTCAAGGCTTTGATCCATTTCAGGTGGTGTGTGTGCCAGGTGTAACATCATGGTGTACTCTCGTTGTGTTCCATGTGGCTGTGCAGGCTTCCCAGCACCGTTTATGGTAGAGACTCTCCCTTCTCCGCTGTCTCCTCTTGGCTCCCTGGTCGAAAATGGGCTGTCCATGTACATTTGAGTGGGGCTCCGGGTTCTCGATTCTGTTGCATGGGTCTGTGTGCCTGTTTTGGGGCCCAGACTGTGCCGTCTCGGTACCTAGTGCTTCGTCCTATATGTTGAAATCGGAAAGTGTGCCACGTCCTGCTTTTTTCGTTTTCCTGAGGATTCCTTTGCCTAGTCAGGGTGTCTTGTTGCTGGCTAGAAGCTTTAGGATTCCCTCTTCTGTCTCTGTGGGAAACATTGCTGCAACTTTGACTGGGATTGCATGGAATCCAGAGATTCCTTGCTCTGGTAGGGACGTTTCCAGTGTGTTGATGCTTCCACTCCTAGATCCTGGAATCTCCTTCTTTCTCCTTGTGTCTTCTTGAATTTCTTTCCCCCAACGTTGGTTAGTTTTCCATTGCCATGGCTTTCACCTGTTTTGCTAAGTTTCTTCATAGAGATCTCATCCTTCTCACTGGCATGCAGTTTCTCACTTTTTCTTTTCAGCTTCAGTTTCTCTATGCTTTGCAACTTGGAATCGGTTTTGTTCTGGCAGAAGTGCATCGCTGAGCTCACATCTGCTGGCAATGCTCCTGTATTTGCTGTGGAAGTCTGGCCCTGTCTAACGTCCCTTCCCATCTGCCTCTACACTACCTCGGACGCCTGCCCCAGAATGCCTGAAGCAGTGGTGAGCAGGCCCACCCGAGGGTCCACCCGGCCCACCACGGGCCACTGACCCAGAAGGTGCGGACCTCACCGCTGCGCCACCGGCCGGCCCCTTTCATGTTCCGTTGGCAACCTGCAGTTGAGGGCAATGGGACTTGAATATGCTACTTGAGCCCAACTCTGGCACTGTGTAGATGAGGCCAGGTTGTTTCTCGGGTCCACTGCGATGTCAGAGGATTTGTCATAATCGTGTCTCTGCTGTCCCGGCAAGCTTCACGCACACACGGTTTCCTGGCCCGCTTGGAGCAGTCTCATAACTCACCCTTCCCACTTAGCCCAGCCTTGACCTTCGCTGCCGTCTTTTGGCTTGTGAATTTCTCTGCCTTTCAAACGTTCCAGCAGAGTCTGTCTAAAGACGGACATCATCTTTCATTGTGGATTATCCAGGTGTGATTTCTGTTCGCCTTCCATTTTCTGGGACCTTGGTCTCTTTTCCATAGGAGAATCGTCATGGTATTTCTCAGCTATCCCCCTTAGACATGCTTATCAGTCCGTTCCCCTTCATTCCAAGTGATTCATTTTGCATTTCTGGAATCACCGTATGTTCTCTAGGCCGAGGTGTGAGTGCTTTCGTGACTCTTGGTTGTTGTCTTTGAATTTGCACCGGTCACTTGAAGGAGTCTTTGCTGTCCTAGCCTGGGTCAAACTAAGCACTGGGAACACGTGGTCGTCTGGGTTGGTTTGACATCCTGAGGTCAGAAACTCCAAACTCGAGGTCGTCCTGGCATCCCCCTTTACAGACAAAATGTTTCCAGGACAAATTAGACGAGTCTGATGCATCCCTCTCTCCGGGAATGATATTTTTCTGTCTCCTTTCCGGATTTGGGAAGTTTCGAACTTCACCCCTGATCCTGGAACGTTCCCCCAGGTGCCGTCTAGATACGGGCTTACTTTATTTCTATAGGCTGTGCCATTTGTTTGCCTTACATCCTCAGCCCTGGCCTGTTTATTTTTCTTGAAACAGAATTGTAATGTTCTCATTTTCAGCCCACTTCCTTACATGTGGTGTCAAAACACATAATCCATAATCCTTCTACGGCAAGAGGTAGGGGGAGAGAATTTCGATGGAGGCAAACTGAGCACACTAGCCTGGGAGGGCAGCCTTCACGAAGGAACGAAGCCCTGTGGAAAAGGGTGCTTTTCAGCACCCTTGTAGAGCACTTCCAAACAAAGAGACATAGCCCAAGCGTGACAGGGCTCCATTCCTTCAAGGCTCCCAAGACATCTCTTGGGACACATTAGCATGTACCCGGTGGGCCCCCGTGACGCCAGAGCTATGGAAAGTGAGACTGATCTGCAAAGAATGCCAGGGGCCTAGGAAAGGAGGCATCGAGTCTTCTCTTCAACGTCCTCAAGACCTCATTCTTGACTTTGGCTTATGCTTAAGGCAGAAGGACCACGTAGGTCTGATAAGGCCCAAGTCCGGCCTCTTGCTTCCAATCAAGTTGCAAGCTTGAATCAGCATGGCCTCCCCATAGACTTGAATAGATGACAACGTTCTCCTCTCGGGGCTTGTCCCTCTATTCTCGCTTCTTGCCAAGGATTCCTTTCTTACCCCTCGAATCAGCGTCTGTTTTATGTCTTCCAGTTTCTGTGTCCGCTTTCTGTTTCTCAAAGCTGTTTCTGGGTATCCCTCCCTTTAATAGCCTAGCCTAGGCCAATCCTCAGTCTGTAACCGTGCGGCCATCTTGGCGGACATGATCCTCGTGATGTCATAAACCACCTCAAAATTCGAAGTTGTCCTGACAACCTGCGTGCACACAGAGTTTCAGAGCCATCTCAGGCCAGGCTGACTCCTCACCCTTCCCTGGTAGGATAGTTTTCCTTTTTCTCGATTTCTTGTCGGTTTCTGTCTTGCCCCTCGAACTTTGGAAGGCCTGCTACATTCTCTCTAGACACTGGTTTCTGTCCTGTAAGATTATCCTGGGTTTCACCTCTTACATGTTATGTAGATGGCCAAGTGGGTGGACGTTCCCCAGAGAAAGTCCTGGACTCCCTCCCAGGTTGAAGTTGCCCGGGCCATCCTCTGATGCGCAATGATCGTGTCATCTCCTAGCACTCTGCCGATTCCATCTTGGCAGGTCCCATGTTTTCCTTCCTTCTTCCTCTGGGGAAGTGTACCAGAGGCGTTCATGGATTGTAAAAGCCTCACGGTTCTTTTTCTGGTGCGTATTGATAAGGTGACCTCACCATTGCTACTTAGTTTATGATCCCTGTCCGCACCGTACCATGAAATCTGTATTTCCTAACACTGCTAATGTGATCTGCACCCGTGATGTGAAACAGTGAGGCCTGGGCCGGCCAAGCAGAACGTGGGCACTTACCCGCTCCGCCACAGGGCCGGCCCTGAATTGGACTTTTGGACCAACCTTTTGCCTGAGCTTGGGAACACGTGGGCCTGTTTGGATTATTCGTGAAGGTGATTAGTAGTAACATCCTGGACGGTAACCTTTTCCGTGGGTGCATGGGTTTAGCAGGCAGCATGTTCTGTGGGTAGTATTCCTCTTCATCTATTTGGAATGGTCTACCTTTCTGTAGCATCAGTACGCATTTTGAGGTGAATTTCCAGCCTTGGAAGTTCACCTTCTCTAATCTCTGTCAGCCCCAAATGTTTATGCCGTCATTCTGGACCCCATTTTGGATTTTTTTTGCTTTTAGGTGAATTTATTGCCACAACCCTGCACTAGAACATCCTATATCTTTCCGATTTGCATCCTCATCGATGTAGACTTCCGTGTAGCTGACATCATCTTCCCCTGCGTAAGCCTAATAGCAGGCCCTGACCACACACTTGTGCCTCATCATCTGTTTCACCCTCTCACACCTCCCCGCTTTGTCTCTGGGAACCCCCAATCAAATGTCCCGTGCCACCTGTTCCTGACCGCTTGTTTTTGCTTCTCCTCTTAAGTGAGGTCCTACGGTACTTGCCTTGCTCCCTGGGGCTTGTTTCACTTCCCTAAAACCCTCACAGCCATTCTGGTGCTCACAAATGGCTGGATTGCATCCTTGGTTCCGGCTGACTGGTATGCCATTGCGTGGCTACAGCCCATCTTCCTTCTGCACTCGTCCCTTGCTGGGCTCCAGGGAGGCTTCCAAGTCTTGGGTCGTGGGAGCGACGCTGTGGTGAACTCAGCGGTGCACATGTCTTTATGCAGGAGTGTTTCCGAGTTCTTTGGATCAACACGCCGCAGAGGAATAGCTGGATCATATGGGACATGGATTCTTCAAGTTCTGAGGCAGTTCGACACCGCTTGGCGTAGTGGCTGCACCGGTCTGCACTCCCACCAACGGTGCAGGAGGCTTCCCTTCTCTCCACCTCCTCTCTGACACTTGTGGCTTCCTGTCTGCTTCCTTATAGCCATTCTGACCACAGTGAGCTGCTGTGCCCTTGCAGTTTGCATTTGCATTGGCCTGAGACTTAATGACGGTGAGCAAGTGTTCATGCACCCGTTGGCCCTCTTTCGATCTTCTTGGCAGAAATCTCTGTTTCCATCTTCTGCCCAGGTTTTCATTGGCTTGTTGTTGTTTTTTTTTCCTGTGGGGACGTGCGAGTTGATTGCATCCTTGGGCTTTTCACCCCTTGTCCGATGTGTGGTTTGCAAACATCCTCCCCCAGTCGTTGTGCTATCTTTGCATTCAGTCGATGGTTTCCTTCACTGGGCAGAAGCGTCCGCATTTGACGTGGTCCCGTTGGTTTCTTGTTGACTTGGTTGCCCTGGCCCAGTCGGACTTGCTTCTTCCAAACAGGCGGCTCAGACAGATGGCAAAGAGCACTCTGCCTAGGTCTTCTGCTACAAGGTTCACGGTTTCAAGTCTGCCATTCAAGGCTTTGATCCATTTCAGGTGGTGTGTGTGCCAGGTGTAACATCATGGTGTACTCTCGTTGTGTTCCATGTGGCTGTGCAGGCTTCCCAGCACCGTTTATGGTAGAGACTCTCCCTTCTCCGCTGTCTCCTCTTGGCTCCCTGGTCGAAAATGGGCTGTCCATGTACGTTTGAGTGGGGCTCCGGGTTCTCGATTCTGTTGCATGGGTCTGTGTGCCTGTTTTGGGGCCCAGACTGTGCCGTCTCGGTACCTAGTGCTTCGTCCTATATGTTGAAATCGGAAAGTGTGCCACGTCCTGCTTTTTTCGTTTTCCTGAGGATTCCTTTGCCTAGTCAGGGTGTCTTGTTGCTGGCTAGAAGCTTTAGCATTCCCTCTTCTGTCTCTGTGGGAAACATTGCTGCAACTTTGACTGGGATTGCATGGAATCCAGAGATTCCTTGCTCTGGTAGGGACGTTTCCAGTGTGTTGATGCTTCCACTCCTAGATCCTGGAATCTCCTTCTTTCTCCTTGTGTCTTCTTGAATTTCTTTCCCCCAACGTTGGTTAGTTTTCCATTGCCATGGCTTTCACCTGTTTTGCTAAGTTTCTTCATAGAGATCTCATCCTTCTCACTGGCATGCAGTTTCTCACTTTTTCTTTTCAGCTTCAGTTTCTCTATGCTTTGCAACTTGGAATCGGTTTTGTTCTGGCAGAAGTGCATCGCTGAGCTCACATCTGCTGGCAATGCTCCTGTATTTGCTGTGGAAGTCTGGCCCTGTCTAACGTCCCTTCCCATCTGCCTCTACACTACCTCGGACGCCTGCCCCAGAATGCCTGAAGCAGTGGTGAGCAGGCCCACCCGAGGGTCCACCCGGCCCACCACGGGCCACTGACCCAGAAGGTGCGGACCTCACCGCTGCGCCACCGGCCGGCCCCTTTCATGTTCCGTTGGCAACCTGCAGTTGAGGGCAATGGGACTTGAATATGCTACTTGAGCCCAACTCTGGCACTGTGTAGATGAGGCCAGGTTGTTTCTCGGGTCCACTGCGATGTCAGAGGATTTGTCATAATCGTGTCTCTGCTGTCCCGGCAAGCTTCACGCACACACGGTTTCCTGGCCCGCTTGGAGCAGTCTCATAACTCACCCTTCCCACTTAGCCCAGCCTTGACCTTCGCTGCCGTCTTTTGGCTTGTGACTTTCTCTGCCTTTCAAACGTTCCAGCAGAGTCTGTCTAAAGACGGACATCATCTTTCATTGTGGATTATCCAGGTGTGATTTCTGTTCGCCTTCCATTTTCTGGGACCTTTGTCTCTTTTCCATAGGAGAATCGTCATGGTATTTCTCAGCTATCCCCCTTAGACATGCTTATCAGTCCGTTCCCCTTCATTCCAAGTGATTCATTTTGCATTTCTGGAATCACTGTATGTTCTCTAGGCCGAGGTGTGAGTGCTTTCGTGACTCTTGGTTGTTGTCTTTGAATTTGCACCGGTCACTTGAAGGAGTCTTTGCTGTCCTAGCCTGGGTCAAACTAAGCACTGGGAACACGTGGTCGTCTGGGTTGGTTTGACATCCTGAGGTCAGAAACTCCAAACTCGAGGTCGTCCTGGCATCCCCCTTTACAGACACAATGTTTCCAGGACAAATTAGACGAGTCTGATGAATCCCTCTCTCCGGGAAAGATATTTTTCTGTCTCCTTTCCGGATTTGGGAAGTTTCGAACTTCACCCCTGATCCTGGAACGTTCCCCCAGGTGCCGTCTAGATACGGGCTTACTTTATTTCTATAGGCTGTGCCATTTGTTTGCCTTACATCCTCAGCCCTGGCCTGTTTATTTTTCTTGAAACAGAATTGTAATGTTCTCATTTTCAGCCCACTTCCTTACATGTGGTGTCAAAACACATAATCCATAATCCTTCTACGGCAAGAGGTAGGGGGAGAGAATTTCGATGGAGGCAAACTGAGCACACTAGCCTGGGAGGGCAGCCTTCACGAAGGAACGAAGCCCTGTGGAAAAGGGTGCTTTTCAGCACCCTTGTAGAGCACTTCCAAACAAAGAGACATAGCCCAAGCGTGACAGGGCTCCATTCCTTCAAGGCTCCCAAGACATCTCTTGGGACACATTAGCATGTACCCGGTGGGCCCCCGTGACGCCAGAGCTATGGAAAGTGAGACTGATCTGCAAAGAATGCCAGGGGCCTAGGAAAGGAGGCATCGAGTCTTCTCTTCAACGTCCTCAAGACCTCATTCTTGACTTTGGCTTATGCTTAAGGCAGAAGGACCACGTAGGTCTGATAAGGCCCAAGTCCGGCCTCTTGCTTCCAATCAAGTTGCAAGCTTGAATCAGCATGGCCTCCCCATAGACTTGAATAGATGACAACGTTCTCCTCTCGGGGCTTGTCCCTCTATTCTCGCTTCTTGCCAAGGATTCCTTTCTTACCCCTCGAATCAGCGTCTGTTTTATGTCTTCCAGTTTCTGTGTCCGCTTTCTGTTTCTCAAAGCTGTTTCTGGGTATCCCTCCCTTTAATAGCCTAGCCTAGGCCAATCCTCAGTCTGTAACCGTGCGGCCATCTTGGCGGACATGATCCTCGTGATGTCATAAACCACCTCAAAATTCGAAGTTGTCCTGACAACCTGCGTGCACACAGAGTTTCAGAGCCATCTCAGGCCAGGCTGACTCCTCACCCTTCCCTGGTAGGATAGTTTTCCTTTTTCTCGATTTCTTGTCGGTTTCTGTCTTGCCCCTCGAACTTTGGAAGGCCTGCTACATTCTCTCTAGACACTGGTTTCTGTCCTGTAAGATTATCCTGGGTTTCACCTCTTACATGTTATGTAGATGGCCAAGTGGGTGGACGTTCCCCAGAGAAAGTCCTGGACTCCCTCCCAGGTTGAAGTTGCCCGGGCCATCCTCTGATGCGCAATGATCGTGTCATCTCCTAGCACTCTGCCGATTCCATCTTGGCAGGTCCCATGTTTTCCTTCCTTCTTCCTCTGGGGAAGTGTACCAGAGGCGTTCATGGATTGTAAAAGCCTCACGGTTCTTTTTCTGGTGCGTATTGATAAGGTGACCTCACCATTGCTACTTAGTTTATGATCCCTGTCCGCACCGTACCATGAAATCTGTATTTCCTAACACTGCTAATGTGATCTGCACCCGTGATGTGAAACAGTGAGGCCTGGGCCGGCCAAGCAGAACGTGGGCACTTACCCGCTCCGCCACAGGGCCGGCCCTGAATTGGACTTTTGGACCAACCTTTTGCCTGAGCTTGGGAACACGTGGGCCTGTTTGGATTATTCGTGAAGGTGATTAGTAGTAACATCCTGGACGGTAACCTTTTCCGTGGGTGCATGGGTTTAGCAGGCAGCATGTTCTGTGGGTAGTATTCCTCTTCATCTATTTGGAATGGTCTACCTTTCTGTAGCATCAGTACGCATTTTGAGGTGATTTTCCAGCCTTGGAAGTTCACCTTCTCTCATCTCTTTCAGCCCCAAAGCTTTATGCCGTCATTCTGGACCCCATTTTGGATTTTTTTTGCTTTTAGGTGAATTTATTGCCACAACCCTGCACTAGAACATCCTATATCTTTCCGATTTGCATCCTCATCGATGTAGACTTCCGTGTAGCTGACATCATCTTCCCCTGCGTAAGCCTAATAGCAGGCCCTGACCACACACTTGTGCCTCATCATCTGTTTCACCCTCTCACACCTCCCCGCTTTGTCTCTGGGAACCCCCAATCAAATGTCCCGTGCCACCTGTTCCTGACCGCTTGTTTTTGCTTCTCCTCTTAAGTGAGGTCCTACGGTACTTGCCTTGCTCCCTGGGGCTTGTTTCACTTCCCTAAAACCCTCACAGCCATTCTGGTGCTCACAAATGGCTGGATTGCATCCTTGGTTCCGGCTGACTGGTATGCCATTGCGTGGCTACAGCCCATCTTCCTTCTGCACTCGTCCCTTGCTGGGCTCCAGGGAGGCTTCCAAGTCTTGGGTCGTGGGAGCGACGCTGTGGTGAACTCAGCGGTGCACATGTCTTTATGCAGGAGTGTTTCCGAGTTCTTTGGATCAACACGCCGCAGAGGAATAGCTGGATCATATGGGACATGGATTCTTCAAGTTCTGAGGCAGTTCCACACCGCTTGGCGTAGTGGCTGCACCGGTCTGCACTCCCACCAACGGTGCAGGAGGCTTCCCTTCTCTCCACCTCCTCTCTGACACTTGTGGCTTCCTGTCTGCTTCCTTATAGCCATTCTGACCACAGTGAGCTGCTGTGCCCTTGCAGTTTGCATTTGCATTGGCCTGAGACTTAATGACGGTGAGCAAGTGTTCATGCACCCGTTGGCCCTCTTTCGATCTTCTTGGCAGAAATCTCTGTTTCCATCTTCTGCCCAGGTTTTCATTGGCTTGTTGTTGTTTTTTTTTCCTGTGGGGACGTGCGAGTTGATTGCATCCTTGGGCTTTTCACCCCTTGTCCGATGTGTGGTTTGCAAACATCCTCCCCCAGTCGTTGTGCTATCTTTGCATTCAGTCGATGGTTTCCTTCACTGGGCAGAAGCGTCCGCATTTGACGTGGTCCCGTTGGTTTCTTGTTGACTTGGTTGCCCTGGCCCAGTCGGACTTGCTTCTTCCAAACAGGCGGCTCAGACAGATGGCAAAGAGCACTCTGCCTAGGTCTTCTGCTACAAGGTTCACGGTTTCAAGTCTGCCATTCAAGGCTTTGATCCATTTCAGGTGGTGTGTGTGCCAGGTGTAACATCATGGTGTACTCTCGTTGTGTTCCATGTGGCTGTGCAGGCTTCCCAGCACCGTTTATGGTAGAGACTCTCCTTTCTCCGCTGTCTCCTCTTGGCTCCCTGGTCGAAAATGGGCTGTCCATGTACATTTGAGTGGGGCTCCGGGTTCTCGATGCTGTTGCATGGGTCTGTGTGCCTGTTTTGGGGCCCAGACTGTGCCGTCTCGGTACCTAGTGCTTCGTCCTATATGTTGAAATCGGAAAGTGTGCCACGTCCTGCTTTTTTCGTTTTCCTGAGGATTCCTTTGCCTAGTCAGGGTGTCTTGTTGCTGGCTAGAAGCTTTAGCATTCCCTCTTCTGTCTCTGTGGGAAACATTGCTGCAACTTTGACTGGGATTGCATGGAATCCAGAGATTCCTTGCTCCGGTAGGGACGTTTCCAGTGTGTTGATGCTTCCACTCCTAGATCCTGGAATCTCCTTCTTTCTCCTTGTGTCTTCTTGAATTTCTTTCCCCCAACGTTGGTTAGTTTTCCATTGCCATGGCTTTCACCTGTTTTGCTAAGTTTCTTCATAGAGATCTCATCCTTCTCACTGGCATGCAGTTTCTCACTTTTTCTTTTCAGCTTCAGTTTCTCTATGCTTTGCAACTTGGAATCGGTTTTGTTCTGGCAGAAGTGCATCGCTGAGCTCACATCTGCTGGCAATGCTCCTGTATTTGCTGTGGAAGTCTGGCCCTGTCTAACGTCCCTTCCCATCTGCCTCTACACTACCTCGGACGCCTGCCCCAGAATGCCTGAAGCAGTGGTGAGCAGGCCCACCCGAGGGTCCACCCGGCCCACCACGGGCCACCGACCCAGAAGGTGCGGACCTCACCGCTGCGCCACCGGCCGGCCCCTTTCATGTTCCGTTGGCAACCTGCAGTTGAGGGCAATGGGACTTGAATATGCTACTTGAGCCCAACTCTGGCACTGTGTAGATGAGGCCAGGTTGTTTCTCGGGTCCACTGCGATGTCAGAGGATTTGTCATAATCGTGTCTCTGCTGTCCCGGCAAGCTTCACGCACACACGGTTTCCTGGCCCGCTTGGAGCAGTCTCATAACTCACCCTTCCCACTTAGCCCAGCCTTGACCTTCGCTGCCGTCTTTTGGCTTGTGAATTTCTCTGCCTTTCAAACGTTCCAGCAGAGTCTGTCTAAAGACGGACATCATCTTTCATTGTGGATTATCCAGGTGTGATTTCTGTTCGCCTTCCATTTTCTGGGACCTTGGTCTCTTTTCCATAGGAGAATCGTCATGGTATTTCTCAGCTATCCCCCTTAGACATGCTTATCAGTCCGTTCCCCTTCATTCCAAGTGATTCATTTTGCATTCCTGGAATCACCGTATGTTCTCTAGGCCGAGGTGTGAGTGCTTTCGTGACTCTTGGTTGTTGTCTTTGAATTTGCACCGGTCACTTGAAGGAGTCTTTGCTGTCCTAGCCTGGGTCAAACTAAGCACTGGGAACACGTGGTCGTCTGGGTTGGTTTGACATCCTGAGGTCAGAAACTCCAAACTCGAGGTCGTCCTGGCATCCCCCTTTACAGACACAATGTTTCCAGGACAAATTAGACGAGTCTGATGAATCCCTCTCTCCAGGAAAGATATTTTTCTGTCTCCTTTCCGGATTTGGGAAGTTTCGAACTTCACCCCTGATCCTGGAACGTTCCCCCAGGTGCCGTCTAGATACGGGCTTACTTTATTTCTATAGGCTGTGCCATTTGTTTGCCTTACATCCTCAGCCCTGGCCTGTTTATTTTTCTTGAAACAGAATTGTAATGTTCTCATTTTCAGCCCACTTCCTTACATGTGGTGTCAAAACACATAATCCATAATCCTTCTACGGCAAGAGGTAGGGGGAGAGAATTTCGATGGAGGCAAACTGAGCACACTAGCCTGGGAGGGCAGCCTTCACGAAGGAACGAAGCCCTGTGGAAAAGGGTGCTTTTCAGCACCCTTGTAGAGCACTTCCAAACAAAGAGACATAGCCCAAGCGTGACAGGGCTCCATTCCTTCAAGGCTCCCAAGACATCTCTTGGGACACATTAGCATGACCCGGTGGGCCCCCGTGACGCCAGAGCTATGGAAAGTGAGACTGATCTGCAAAGAATGCCAGGGGCCTAGGAAAGGAGGCATCGAGTCTTCTCTTCAACGTCCTCAAGACCTCATTCTTGACTTTGGCTTATGCTTAAGGCAGAAGGACCACGTAGGTCTGATAAGGCCCAAGTCCGGCCTCTTGCTTCCAATCAAGTTGCAAGCTTGAATCAGCATGGCCTCCCCATAGACTTGAATAGATGACAACGTTCTCCTCTCGGGGCTTGTCCCTCTATTCTCGCTTCTTGCCAAGGATTCCTTTCTTACCCCTCGAATCAGCGTCTGTTTTATGTCTTCCAGTTTCTGTGTCCGCTTTCTGTTTCTCAAAGCTGTTTCTGGGTATCCCTCCCTTTAATAGCCTAGCCTAGGCCAATCCTCAGTCTGTAACCGTGCGGCCATCTTGGCGGACATGATCCTCGTGATGTCATAAACCACCTCAAAATTCGAAGTTGTCCTGACAACCTGCGTGCACACAGAGTTTCAGAGCCATCTCAGGCCAGGCTGACTCCTCACCCTTCCCTGGTAGGATAGTTTTCCTTTTTCTCGATTTCTTGTCGGTTTCTGTCTTGCCCCTCGAACTTTGGAAGGCCTGCTACATTCTCTCTAGACACTGGTTTCTGTCCTGTAAGATTATCCTGGGTTTCACCTCTTACATGTTATGTAGATGGCCAAGTGGGTGGACGTTCCCCAGAGAAAGTCCTGGACTCCCTCCCAGGTTGAAGTTGCCCGGGCCATCCTCTGATGCGCAATGATCGTGTCATCTCCTAGCACTCTGCCGATTCCACCTTGGCAGGTCCCATGTTTTCCTTCCTTCTTCCTCTGGGGAAGTGTACCAGAGGCGTTCATGGATTCTAAAAGCCTCACGGTTCTTTTTCTGGTGCGTATTGATAAGGTGACCTCACCATTGCTACTTAGTTTATGATCCCTGTCCGCACCGTACCATGAAATCTGTATTTCCTAACACTGCTAATGTGATCTGCACCCGTGATGTGAAACAGTGAGGCCTGGGCCGGCCAAGCAGAACGTGGGCACTTACCCGCTCCGCCACAGGGCCGGCCCTGAATTGGACTTTTGGACCAACCTTTTGCCTGAGCTTGGGAACACGTGGGCCTGTTTGGATTATTCGTGAAGGTGATTAGTAGTAACATCCTGGACGGTAACCTTTTCCGTGGGTGCATGGGTTTAGCAGGCAGCATGTTCTGTGGGTAGTATTCCTCTTCATCTATTTGGAATGGTCTACCTTTCTGTAGCATCAGTACGCATTTTGAGGTGATTTTCCAGCCTTGGAAGTTCACCTTCTCTAATCTCTTTCAGCCCCAAAGCTTTATGCCGTCATTCTGGACCCCATTTTGGATTTTTTTTGCTTTTAGGTGAATTTATTGCCACAACCCTGCACTAGAACATCCTATATCTTTCCGATTTGCATCCTCATCGATGTAGACTTCCGTGTAGCTGACATCATCTTCCCCTGCGTAAGCCTAATAGCAGGCCCTGACCACACACTTGTGCCTCATCATCTGTTTCACCCTCTCACACCTCCCCGCTTTGTCTCTGGGAACCCCCAATCAAATGTCCCGTGCCACCTGTTCCTGACCGCTTGTTTTTGCTTCTCCTCTTAAGTGAGGTCCTACGGTACTTGCCTTGCTCCCTGGGGCTTGTTTCACTTCCCTAAAACCCTCACAGCCATTCTGGTGCTCACAAATGGCTGGATTGCATCCTTGGTTCCGGCTGACTGGTATGCCATTGCGTGGCTACAGCCCATCTTCCTTCTGCACTCGTCCCTTGCTGGGCTCCAGGGAGGCTTCCAAGTCTTGGGTCGTGGGAGCGACGCTGTGGTGAACTCAGCGGTGCACATGTCTTTATGCAGGAGTGTTTCCGAGTTCTTTGGATCAACACGCCGCAGAGGAATAGCTGGATCATATGGGACATGGATTCTTCAAGTTCTGAGGCAGTTCCACACCGCTTGGCGTAGTGGCTGCACCGGTCTGCACTCCCACCAACGGTGCAGGAGGCTTCCCTTCTCTCCACCTCCTCTCTGACACTTGTGGCTTCCTGTCTGCTTCCTTATAGCCATTCTGACCACAGTGAGCTGCTGTGCCCTTGCAGTTTGCATTTGCATTGGCCTGAGACTTAATGACGGTGAGCAAGTGTTCATGCACCCGTTGGCCCTCTTTCGATCTTCTTGGCAGAAATCTCTGTTTCCATCTTCTGCCCAGGTTTTCATTGGCTTGTTGTTGTTTTTTTTTCCTGTGGGGACGTGCGAGTTGATTGCATCCTTGGGCTTTTCACCCCTTGTCCGATGTGTGGTTTGCAAACATCCTCCCCCAGTCGTTGTGCTATCTTTGCATTCAGTCGATGGTTTCCTTCACTGGGCAGAAGCGTCCGCATTTGACGTGGTCCCGTTGGTTTCTTGTTGACTTGGTTGCCCTGGCCCAGTCGGACTTGCTTCTTCCAAACAGGCGGCTCAGACAGATGGCAAAGAGCACTCTGCCTAGGTCTTCTGCTACAAGGTTCACGGTTTCAAGTCTGCCATTCAAGGCTTTGATCCATTTCAGGTGGTGTGTGTGCCAGGTGTAACATCATGGTGTACTCTCGTTGTGTTCCATGTGGCTGTGCAGGCTTCCCAGCACCGTTTATGGTAGAGACTCTCCTTTCTCCGCTGTCTCCTCTTGGCTCCCTGGTCGAAAATGGGCTGTCCATGTACGTTTGAGTGGGGCTCCGGGTTCTCGATTCTGTTGCATGGGTCTGTGTGCCTGTTTTGGGGCCCAGACTGTGCCGTCTCGGTACCTAGTGCTTCGTCCTATATGTTGAAATCGGAAAGTGTGCCACGTCCTGCTTTTTTCGTTTTCCTGAGGATTCCTTTGCCTAGTCAGGGTGTCTTGTTGCTGGCTAGAAGCTTTAGCATTCCCTCTTCTGTCTCTGTGGGAAACATTGCTGCAACTTTGACTGGGATTGCATGGAATCCAGAGATTCCTTGCTCTGGTAGGGACGTTTCCAGTGTGTTGATGCTTCCACTCCTAGATCCTGGAATCTCCTTCTTTCTCCTTGTGTCTTCTTGAATTTCTTTCCCCCAACGTTGGTTAGTTTTCCATTGCCATGGCTTTCACCTGTTTTGCTAAGTTTCTTCATAGAGATCTCATCCTTCTCACGGGCATGCAGTTTCTCACTTTTTCTTTTCAGCTTCAGTTTCTCTATGCTTTGCAACTTGGAATCGGTTTTGTTCTGGCAGAAGTGCATCGCTGAGCTCACATCTGCTGGCAATGCTCCTGTATTTGCTGTGGAAGTCTGGCCCTGTCTAACGTCCCTTCCCATCTGCCTCTACACTACCTCGGACGCCTGCCCCAGAATGCCTGAAGCAGTGGTGAGCAGGCCCACCCGAGGGTCCACCCGGCCCACCACGGGCCACCGACCCAGAAGGTGCGGACCTCACCGCTGCGCCACCGGCCGGCCCCTTTCATGTTCCGTTGGCAACCTGCAGTTGAGGGCAATGGGACTTGAATATGCTACTTGAGCCCAACTCTGGCACTGTGTAGATGAGGCCAGGTTGTTTCTCGGGTCCACTGCGATGTCAGAGGATTTGTCATAATCGTGTCTCTGCTGTCCCGGCAAGCTTCACGCACACACGGTTTCCTGGCCCGCTTGGAGCAGTCTCATAACTCACCCTTCCCACTTAGCCCAGCCTTGACCTTCGCTGCCGTCTTTTGGCTTGTGAATTTCTCTGCCTTTCAAACGTTCCAGCAGAGTCTGTCTAAAGACGGACATCATCTTTCATTGTGGATTATCCAGGTGTGATTTCTGTTCGCCTTCCATTTTCTGGGACCTTGGTCTCTTTTCCATAGGAGAATCGTCATGGTATTTCTCAGCTATCCCCCTTAGACATGCTTATCAGTCCGTTCCCCTTCATTCCAAGTGATTCATTTTGCATTTCTGGAATCACCGTATGTTCTCTAGGCCGAGGTGTGAGTGCTTTCGTGACTCTTGGTTGTTGTCTTTGAATTTGCACCGGTCACTTGAAGGAGTCTTTGCTGTCCTAGCCTGGGTCAAACTAAGCACTGGGAACACGTGGTCGTCTGGGTTGGTTTGACATCCTGAGGTCAGAAACTCCAAACTCGAGGTCGTCCTGGCATCCCCCTTTACAGACACAATGTTTCCAGGACAAATTAGACGAGTCTGATGAATCCCTCTCTCCAGGAAAGATATTTTTCTGTCTCCTTTCCGGATTTGGGAAGTTTCGAACTTCACCCCTGATCCTGGAACGTTCCCCCAGGTGCCGTCTAGATACGGGCTTACTTTATTTCTATAGGCTGTGCCATTTGTTTGCCTTACATCCTCAGCCCTGGCCTGTTTATTTTTCTTGAAACAGAATTGTAATGTTCTCATTTTCAGCCCACTTCCTTACATGTGGTGTCAAAACACATAATCCATAATCCTTCTACGGCAAGAGGTAGGGGGAGAGAATTTTGATGGAGGCAAACTGAGCACACTAGCCTGGGAGGGCAGCCTTCACGAAGGAACGAAGCCCTGTGGAAAAGGGTGCTTTTCAGCACCCTTGTAGAGCACTTCCAAACAAAGAGACATAGCCCAAGCGTGACAGGGCTCCATTCCTTCAAGGCTCCCAAGACATCTCTTGGGACACATTAGCATGACCCGGTGGGCCCCCGTGACGCCAGAGCTATGGAAAGTGAGACTGATCTGCAAAGAATGCCAGGGGCCTAGGAAAGGAGGCATCGAGTCTTCTCTTCAACGTCCTCAAGACCTCATTCTTGACTTTGGCTTATGCTTAAGGCAGAAGGACCACGTAGGTCTGATAAGGCCCAAGTCCGGCCTCTTGCTTCCAATCAAGTTGCAAGCTTGAATCAGCATGGCCTCCCCATAGACTTGAATAGATGACAACGTTCTCCTCTCGGGGCTTGTCCCTCTATTCTCGCTTCTTGCCAAGGATTCCTTTCTTACCCCTCGAATCAGCGTCTGTTTTATGTCTTCCAGTTTCTGTGTCCGCTTTCTGTTTCTCAAAGCTGTTTCTGGGTATCCCTCCCTTTAATAGCCTAGCCTAGGCCAATCCTCAGTCTGTAACCGTGCGGCCATCTTGGCGGACATGATCCTCGTGATGTCATAAACCACCTCAAAATTCGAAGTTGTCCTGACAACCTGCGTGCACACAGAGTTTCAGAGCCATCTCAGGCCAGGCTGACTCCTCACCCTTCCCTGGTAGGATAGTTTTCCTTTTTCTCGATTTCTTGTCGGTTTCTGTCTTGCCCCTCGAACTTTGGAAGGCCTGCTACATTCTCTCTAGACACTGGTTTCTGTCCTGTAAGATTATCCTGGGTTTCACCTCTTACATGTTATGTAGATGGCCAAGTGGGTGGACGTTCCCCAGAGAAAGTCCTGGACTCCCTCCCAGGTTGAAGTTGCCCGGGCCATCCTCTGATGCGCAATGATCGTGTCATCTCCTAGCACTCTGCCGATTCCACCTTGGCAGGTCCCATGTTTTCCTTCCTTCTTCCTCTGGGGAAGTGTACCAGAGGCGTTCATGGATTGTAAAAGCCTCACGGTTCTTTTTCTGGTGCGTATTGATAAGGTGACCTCACCATTGCTACTTAGTTTATGATCCCTGTCCGCACCGTACCATGAAATCTGTATTTCCTAACACTGCTAATGTGATCTGCACCCGTGATGTGAAACAGTGAGGCCTGGGCCGGCCAAGCAGAACGTGGGCACTTACCCGCTCCGCCACAGGGCCGGCCCTGAATTGGACTTTTGGACCAACCTTTTGCCTGAGCTTGGGAACACGTGGGCCTGTTTGGATTATTCGTGAAGGTGATTAGTAGTAACATCCTGGACGGTAACCTTTTCCGTGGGTGCATGGGTTTAGCAGGCAGCATGTTCTGTGGGTAGTATTCCTCTTCATCTATTTGGAATGGTCTACCTTTCTGTAGCATCAGTACGCATTTTGAGGTGATTTTCCAGCCTTGGAAGTTCACCTTCTCTAATCTCTTTCAGCCCCAAAGCTTTATGCCGTCATTCTGGACCCCATTTTGGATTTTTTTTGCTTTTAGGTGAATTTATTGCCACAACCCTGCACTAGAACATCCTATATCTTTCCGATTTGCATCCTCATCGATGTAGACTTCCGTGTAGCTGACATCATCTTCCCCTGCGTAAGCCTAATAGCAGGCCCTGACCACACACTTGTGCCTCATCATCTGTTTCACCCTCTCACACCTCCCCGCTTTGTCTCTGGGAACCCCCAATCAAATGTCCCGTGCCACCTGTTCCTGACCGCTTGTTTTTGCTTCTCCTCTTAAGTGAGGTCCTACGGTACTTGCCTTGCTCCCTGGGGCTTGTTTCACTTCCCTAAAACCCTCACAGCCATTCTGGTGCTCACAAATGGCTGGATTGCATCCTTGGTTCCGGCTGACTGGTATGCCATTGCGTGGCTACAGCCCATCTTCCTTCTGCACTCGTCCCTTGCTGGGCTCCAGGGAGGCTTCCAAGTCTTGGGTCGTGGGAGCGACGCTGTGGTGAACTCAGCGGTGCACATGTCTTTATGCAGGAGTGTTTCCGAGTTCTTTGGATCAACACGCCGCAGAGGAATAGCTGGATCATATGGGACATGGATTCTTCAAGTTCTGAGGCAGTTCCACACCGCTTGGCGTAGTGGCTGCACCGGTCTGCACTCCCACCAACGGTGCAGGAGGCTTCCCTTGTCTCCACCTCCTCTCTGACACTTGTGGCTTCCTGTCTGCTTCCTTATAGCCATTCTGACCACAGTGAGCTGCTGTGCCCTTGCAGTTTGCATTTGCATTGGCCTGAGACTTAATGACGGTGAGCAAGTGTTCATGCACCCGTTGGCCCTCTTTCGATCTTCTTGGCAGAAATCTCTGTTTCCATCTTCTGCCCAGGTTTTCATTGGCTTGTTGTTGTTTTTTTTTCCTGTGGGGACGTGCGAGTTGATTGCATCCTTGGGCTTTTCACCCCTTGTCCGATGTGTGGTTTGCAAACATCCTCCCCCAGTCGTTGTGCTATCTTTGCATTCAGTCGATGGTTTCCTTCACTGGGCAGAAGCGTCCGCATTTGACGTGGTCCCGTTGGTTTCTTGTTGACTTGGTTGCCCTGGCCCAGTCGGACTTGCTTCTTCCAAACAGGCGGCTCAGACAGATGGCAAAGAGCACTCTGCCTAGGTCTTCTGCTACAAGGTTCACGGTTTCAAGTCTGCCATTCAAGGCTTTGATCCATTTCAGGTGGTGTGTGTGCCAGGTGTAACATCATGGTGTACTCTCGTTGTGTTCCATGTGGCTGTGCAGGCTTCCCAGCACCGTTTATGGTAGAGACTCTCCTTTCTCCGCTGTCTCCTCTTGGCTCCCTGGTCGAAAATGGGCTGTCCATGTACGTTTGAGTGGGGCTCCGGGTTCTCGATTCTGTTGCATGGGTCTGTGTGCCTGTTTTGGGGCCCAGACTGTGCCGTCTCGGTACCTAGTGCTTCGTCCTATATGTTGAAATCGGAAAGTGTGCCACGTCCTGCTTTTTTCGTTTTCCTGAGGATTCCTTTGCCTAGTCAGGGTGTCTTGTTGCTGGCTAGAAGCTTTAGCATTCCCTCTTCTGTCTCTGTGGGAAACATTGCTGCAACTTTGACTGGGATTGCATGGAATCCAGAGATTCCTTGCTCTGGTAGGGACGTTTCCAGTGTGTTGATGCTTCCACTCCTAGATCCTGGAATCTCCTTCTTTCTCCTTGTGTCTTCTTGAATTTCTTTCCCCCAACGTTGGTTAGTTTTCCATTGCCATGGCTTTCACCTGTTTTGCTAAGTTTCTTCATAGAGATCTCATCCTTCTCACGGGCATGCAGTTTCTCACTTTTTCTTTTCAGCTTCAGTTTCTCTATGCTTTGCAACTTGGAATCGGTTTTGTTCTGGCAGAAGTGCATCGCTGAGCTCACATCTGCTGGCAATGCTCCTGTATTTGCTGTGGAAGTCTGGCCCTGTCTAACGTCCCTTCCCATCTGCCTCTACACTACCTCGGACGCCTGCCCCAGAATGCCTGAAGCAGTGGTGAGCAGGCCCACCCGAGGGTCCACCCGGCCCACCACGGGCCACCGACCCAGAAGGTGCGGACCTCACCGCTGCGCCACCGGCCGGCCCCTTTCATGTTCCGTTGGCAACCTGCAGTTGAGGGCAATGGGACTTGAATATGCTACTTGAGCCCAACTCTGGCACTGTGTAGATGAGGCCAGGTTGTTTCTCGGGTCCACTGCGATGTCAGAGGATTTGTCATAATCGTGTCTCTGCTGTCCCGGCAAGCTTCACGCACACACGGTTTCCTGGCCCGCTTGGAGCAGTCTCATAACTCACCCTTCCCACTTAGCCCAGCCTTGACCTTCGCTGCCGTCTTTTGGCTTGTGAATTTCTCTGCCTTTCAAACGTTCCAGCAGAGTCTGTCTAAAGACGGACATCATCTTTCATTGTGGATTATCCAGGTGTGATTTCTGTTCGCCTTCCATTTTCTGGGACCTTGGTCTCTTTTCCATAGGAGAATCGTCATGGTATTTCTCAGCTATCCCCCTTAGACATGCTTATCAGTCCGTTCCCCTTCATTCCAAGTGATTCATTTTGCATTTCTGGAATCACCGTATGTTCTCTAGGCCGAGGTGTGAGTGCTTTCGTGACTCTTGGTTGTTGTCTTTGAATTTGCACCGGTCACTTGAAGGAGTCTTTGCTGTCCTAGCCTGGGTCAAACTAAGCACTGGGAACACGTGGTCGTCTGGGTTGGTTTGACATCCTGAGGTCAGAAACTCCAAACTCGAGGTCGTCCTGGCATCCCCCTTTACAGACACAATGTTTCCAGGACAAATTAGACGAGTCTGATGAATCCCTCTCTCCAGGAAAGATATTTTTCTGTCTCCTTTCCGGATTTGGGAAGTTTCGAACTTCACCCCTGATCCTGGAACGTTCCCCCAGGTGCCGTCTAGATACGGGCTTACTTTATTTCTATAGGCTGTGCCATTTGTTTGCCTTACATCCTCAGCCCTGGCCTGTTTATTTTTCTTGAAACAGAATTGTAATGTTCTCATTTTCAGCCCACTTCCTTACATGTGGTGTCAAAACACATAATCCATAATCCTTCTACGGCAAGAGGTAGGGGGAGAGAATTTCGATGGAGGCAAACTGAGCACACTAGCCTGGGAGGGCAGCCTTCACGAAGGAACGAAGCCCTGTGGAAAAGGGTGCTTTTCAGCACCCTTGTAGAGCACTTCCAAACAAAGAGACATAGCCCAAGCGTGACAGGGCTCCATTCCTTCAAGGCTCCCAAGACATCTCTTGGGACACATTAGCATGACCCGGTGGGCCCCCGTGACGCCAGAGCTATGGAAAGTGAGACTGATCTGCAAAGAATGCCAGGGGCCTAGGAAAGGAGGCATCGAGTCTTCTCTTCAACGTCCTCAAGACCTCATTCTTGACTTTGGCTTATGCTTAAGGCAGAAGGACCACGTAGGTCTGATAAGGCCCAAGTCCGGCCTCTTGCTTCCAATCAAGTTGCAAGCTTGAATCAGCATGGCCTCCCCATAGACTTGAATAGATGACAACGTTCTCCTCTCGGGGCTTGTCCCTCTATTCTCGCTTCTTGCCAAGGATTCCTTTCTTACCCCTCGAATCAGCGTCTGTTTTATGTCTTCCAGTTTCTGTGTCCGCTTTCTGTTTCTCAAAGCTGTTTCTGGGTATCCCTCCCTTTAATAGCCTAGGCTAGGCCAATCCTCAGTCTGTAACCGTGCGGCCATCTTGGCGGACATGATCCTCGTGATGTCATAAACCACCTCAAAATTCGAAGTTGTCCTGACAACCTGCGTGCACACAGAGTTTCAGAGCCATCTCAGGCCAGGCTGACTCCTCACCCTTCCCTGGTAGGATAGTTTTCCTTTTTCTCGATTTCTTGTCGGTTTCTGTCTTGCCCCTCGAACTTTGGAAGGCCTGCTACATTCTCTCTAGACACTGGTTTCTGTCCTGTAAGATTATCCTGGGTTTCACCTCTTACATGTTATGTAGATGGCCAAGTGGGTGGACGTTCCCCAGAGAAAGTCCTGGACTCCCTCCCAGGTTGAAGTTGCCCGGGCCATCCTCTGATGCGCAATGATCGTGTCATCTCCTAGCACTCTGCCGATTCCACCTTGGCAGGTCCCATGTTTTCCTTCCTTCTTCCTCTGGGGAAGTGTACCAGAGGCGTTCATGGATTGTAAAAGCCTCACGGTTCTTTTTCTGGTGCGTATTGATAAGGTGACCTCACCATTGCTACTTAGTTTATGATCCCTGTCCGCACCGTACCATGAAATCTGTATTTCCTAACACTGCTAATGTGATCTGCACCCGTGATGTGAAACAGTGAGGCCTGGGCCGGCCAAGCAGAACGTGGGCACTTACCCGCTCCGCCACAGGGCCGGCCCTGAATTGGACTTTTGGACCAACCTTTTGCCTGAGCTTGGGAACACGTGGGCCTGTTTGGATTATTCGTGAAGGTGATTAGTAGTAACATCCTGGACGGTAACCTTTTCCGTGGGTGCATGGGTTTAGCAGGCAGCATGTTCTGTGGGTAGTATTCCTCTTCATCTATTTGGAATGGTCTACCTTTCTGTAGCATCAGTACGCATTTTGAGGTGATTTTCCAGCCTTGGAAGTTCACCTTCTCTAATCTCTTTCAGCCCCAAAGCTTTATGCCGTCATTCTGGACCCCATTTTGGATTTTTTTTGCTTTTAGGTGAATTTATTGCCACAACCCTGCACTAGAACATCCTATATCTTTCCGATTTGCATCCTCATCGATGTAGACTTCCGTGTAGCTGACATCATCTTCCCCTGCGTAAGCCTAATAGCAGGCCCTGACCACACACTTGTGCCTCATCATCTGTTTCACCCTCTCACACCTCCCCGCTTTGTCTCTGGGAACCCCCAATCAAATGTCCCGTGCCACCTGTTCCTGACCGCTTGTTTTTGCTTCTCCTCTTAAGTGAGGTCCTACGGTACTTGCCTTGCTCCCTGGGGCTTGTTTCACTTCCCTAAAACCCTCACAGCCATTCTGGTGCTCACAAATGGCTGGATTGCATCCTTGGTTCCGGCTGACTGGTATGCCATTGCGTGGCTACAGCCCATCTTCCTTCTGCACTCGTCCCTTGCTGGGCTCCAGGGAGGCTTCCAAGTCTTGGGTCGTGGGAGCGACGCTGTGGTGAACTCAGCGGTGCACATGTCTTTATGCAGGAGTGTTTCCGAGTTCTTTGGATCAACACGCCGCAGAGGAATAGCTGGATCATATGGGACATGGATTCTTCAAGTTCTGAGGCAGTTCCACACCGCTTGGCGTAGTGGCTGCACCGGTCTGCACTCCCACCAACGGTGCAGGAGGCTTCCCTTGTCTCCACCTCCTCTCTGACACTTGTGGCTTCCTGTCTGCTTCCTTATAGCCATTCTGACCACAGTGAGCTGCTGTGCCCTTGCAGTTTGCATTTGCATTGGCCTGAGACTTAATGACGGTGAGCAAGTGTTCATGCACCCGTTGGCCCTCTTTCGATCTTCTTGGCAGAAATCTCTGTTTCCATCTTCTGCCCAGGTTTTCATTGGCTTGTTGTTGTTTTTTTTTCCTGTGGGGACGTGCGAGTTGATTGCATCCTTGGGCTTTTCACCCCTTGTCCGATGTGTGGTTTGCAAACATCCTCCCCCAGTCGTTGTGCTATCTTTGCATTCAGTCGATGGTTTCCTTCACTGGGCAGAAGCGTCCGCATTTGACGTGGTCCCGTTGGTTTCTTGTTGACTTGGTTGCCCTGGCCCAGTCGGACTTGCTTCTTCCAAACAGGCGGCTCAGACAGATGGCAAAGAGCACTCTGCCTAGGTCTTCTGCTACAAGGTTCACGGTTTCAAGTCTGCCATTCAAGGCTTTGATCCATTTCAGGTGGTGTGTGTGCCAGGTGTAACATCATGGTGTACTCTCGTTGTGTTCCATGTGGCTGTGCAGGCTTCCCAGCACCGTTTATGGTAGAGACTCTCCTTTCTCCGCTGTCTCCTCTTGGCTCCCTGGTCGAAAATGGGCTGTCCATGTACGTTTGAGTGGGGCTCCGGGTTCTCGATTCTGTTGCATGGGTCTGTGTGCCTGTTTTGGGGCCCAGACTGTGCCGTCTCGGTACCTAGTGCTTCGTCCTATATGTTGAAATCGGAAAGTGTGCCACGTCCTGCTTTTTTCGTTTTCCTGAGGATTCCTTTGCCTAGTCAGGGTGTCTTGTTGCTGGCTAGAAGCTTTAGCATTCCCTCTTCTGTCTCTGTGGGAAACATTGCTGCAACTTTGACTGGGATTGCATGGAATCCAGAGATTCCTTGCTCTGGTAGGGACGTTTCCAGTGTGTTGATGCTTCCACTCCTAGATCCTGGAATCTCCTTCTTTCTCCTTGTGTCTTCTTGAATTTCTTTCCCCCAACGTTGGTTAGTTTTCCATTGCCATGGCTTTCACCTGTTTTGCTAAGTTTCTTCATAGAGATCTCATCCTTCTCACGGGCATGCAGTTTCTCACTTTTTCTTTTCAGCTTCAGTTTCTCTATGCTTTGCAACTTGGAATCGGTTTTGTTCTGGCAGAAGTGCATCGCTGAGCTCACATCTGCTGGCAATGCTCCTGTATTTGCTGTGGAAGTCTGGCCCTGTCTAACGTCCCTTCCCATCTGCCTCTACACTACCTCGGACGCCTGCCCCAGAATGCCTGAAGCAGTGGTGAGCAGGCCCACCCGAGGGTCCACCCGGCCCACCACGGGCCACCGACCCAGAAGGTGCGGACCTCACCGCTGCGCCACCGGCCGGCCCCTTTCATGTTCCGTTGGCAACCTGCAGTTGAGGGCAATGGGACTTGAATATGCTACTTGAGCCCAACTCTGGCACTGTGTAGATGAGGCCAGGTTGTTTCTCGGGTCCACTGCGATGTCAGAGGATTTGTCATAATCGTGTCTCTGCTGTCCCGGCAAGCTTCACGCACACACGGTTTCCTGGCCCGCTTGGAGCAGTCTCATAACTCACCCTTCCCACTTAGCCCAGCCTTGACCTTCGCTGCCGTCTTTTGGCTTGTGAATTTCTCTGCCTTTCAAACGTTCCAGCAGAGTCTGTCTAAAGACGGACATCATCTTTCATTGTGGATTATCCAGGTGTGATTTCTGTTCGCCTTCCATTTTCTGGGACCTTGGTCTCTTTTCCATAGGAGAATCATCATGGTATTTCTCAGCTATCCCCCTTAGACATGCTTATCAGTCCGTTCCCCTTCATTCCAAGTGATTCATTTTGCATTTCTGGAATCACCGTATGTTCTCTAGGCCGAGGTGTGAGTGCTTTCGTGACTCTTGGTTGTTGTCTTTGAATTTGCACCGGTCACTTGAAGGAGTCTTTGCTGTCCTAGCCTGGGTCAAACTAAGCACTGGGAACACGTGGTCGTCTGGGTTGGTTTGACATCCTGAGGTCAGAAACTCCAAACTCGAGGTCGTCCTGGCATCCCCCTTTACAGACACAATGTTTCCAGGACAAATTAGACGAGTCTGATGAATCCCTCTCTCCAGGAAAGATATTTTTCTGTCTCCTTTCCGGATTTGGGAAGTTTCGAACTTCACCCCTGATCCTGGAACGTTCCCCCAGGTGCCGTCTAGATACGGGCTTACTTTATTTCTATAGGCTGTGCCATTTGTTTGCCTTACATCCTCAGCCCTGGCCTGTTTATTTTTCTTGAAACAGAATTGTAATGTTCTCATTTTCAGCCCACTTCCTTACATGTGGTGTCAAAACACATAATCCATAATCCTTCTACGGCAAGAGGTAGGGGGAGAGAATTTCGATGGAGGCAAACTGAGCACACTAGCCTGGGAGGGCAGCCTTCACGAAGGAACGAAGCCCTGTGGAAAAGGGTGCTTTTCAGCACCCTTGTAGAGCACTTCCAAACAAAGAGACATAGCCCAAGCGTGACAGGGCTCCATTCCTTCAAGGCTCCCAAGACATCTCTTGGGACACATTAGCATGACCCGGTGGGCCCCCGTGACGCCAGAGCTATGGAAAGTGAGACTGATCTGCAAAGAATGCCAGGGGCCTAGGAAAGGAGGCATCGAGTCTTCTCTTCAACGTCCTCAAGACCTCATTCTTGACTTTGGCTTATGCTTAAGGCAGAAGGACCACGTAGGTCTGATAAGGCCCAAGTCCGGCCTCTTGCTTCCAATCAAGTTGCAAGCTTGAATCAGCATGGCCTCCCCATAGACTTGAATAGATGACAACGTTCTCCTCTCGGGGCTTGTCCCTCTATTCTCGCTTCTTGCCAAGGATTCCTTTCTTACCCCTCGAATCAGCGTCTGTTTTATGTCTTCCAGTTTCTGTGTCCGCTTTCTGTTTCTCAAAGCTGTTTCTGGGTATCCCTCCCTTTAATAGCCTAGCCTAGGCCAATCCTCAGTCTGTAACCGTGCGGCCATCTTGGCGGACATGATCCTCGTGATGTCATAAACCACCTCAAAATTCGAAGTTGTCCTGACAACCTGCGTGCACACAGAGTTTCAGAGCCATCTCAGGCCAGGCTGACTCCTCACCCTTCCCTGGTAGGATAGTTTTCCTTTTTCTCGATTTCTTGTCGGTTTCTGTCTTGCCCCTCGAACTTTGGAAGGCCTGCTACATTCTCTCTAGACACTGGTTTCTGTCCTGTAAGATTATCCTGGGTTTCACCTCTTACATGTTATGTAGATGGCCAAGTGGGTGGACGTTCCCCAGAGAAAGTCCTGGACTCCCTCCCAGGTTGAAGTTGCCCGGGCCATCCTCTGATGCGCAATGATCGTGTCATCTCCTAGCACTCTGCCGATTCCACCTTGGCAGGTCCCATGTTTTCCTTCCTTCTTCCTCTGGGGAAGTGTACCAGAGGCGTTCATGGATTGTAAAAGCCTCACGGTTCTTTTTCTGGTGCGTATTGATAAGGTGACCTCACCATTGCTACTTAGTTTATGATCCCTGTCCGCACCGTACCATGAAATCTGTATTTCCTAACACTGCTAATGTGATCTGCACCCGTGATGTGAAACAGTGAGGCCTGGGCCGGCCAAGCAGAACGTGGGCACTTACCCGCTCCGCCACAGGGCCGGCCCTGAATTGGACTTTTGGACCAACCTTTTGCCTGAGCTTGGGAACACGTGGGCCTGTTTGGATTATTCGTGAAGGTGATTAGTAGTAACATCCTGGACGGTAACCTTTTCCGTGGGTGCATGGGTTTAGCAGGCAGCATGTTCTGTGGGTAGTATTCCTCTTCATCTATTTGGAATGGTCTACCTTTCTGTAGCATCAGTACGCATTTTGAGGTGATTTTCCAGCCTTGGAAGTTCACCTTCTCTAATCTCTTTCAGCCCCAAAGCTTTATGCCGTCATTCTGGACCCCATTTTGGATTTTTTTTGCTTTTAGGTGAATTTATTGCCACAACCCTGCACTAGAACATCCTATATCTTTCCGATTTGCATCCTCATCGATGTAGACTTCCGTGTAGCTGACATCATCTTCCCCTGCGTAAGCCTAATAGCAGGCCCTGACCACACACTTGTGCCTCATCATCTGTTTCACCCTCTCACACCTCCCCGCTTTGTCTCTGGGAACCCCCAATCAAATGTCCCGTGCCACCTGTTCCTGACCGCTTGTTTTTGCTTCTCCTCTTAAGTGAGGTCCTACGGTACTTGCCTTGCTCCCTGGGGCTTGTTTCACTTCCCTAAAACCCTCACAGCCATTCTGGTGCTCACAAATGGCTGGATTGCATCCTTGGTTCCGGCTGACTGGTATGCCATTGCGTGGCTACAGCCCATCTTCCTTCTGCACTCGTCCCTTGCTGGGCTCCAGGGAGGCTTCCAAGTCTTGGGTCGTGGGAGCGACGCTGTGGTGAACTCAGCGGTGCACATGTCTTTATGCAGGAGTGTTTCCGAGTTCTTTGGATCAACACGCCGCAGAGGAATAGCTGGATCATATGGGACATGGATTCTTCAAGTTCTGAGGCAGTTCCACACCGCTTGG
Organism: Equus asinus; assembly: GCF_041296235.1. NCBI lineage: Eukaryota > Metazoa > Chordata > Mammalia > Perissodactyla > Equidae > Equus > Equus asinus. The sequence goes on along the minus strand of NC_091790.1, from coordinate 15,438,797 downwards.
CGTAGTGGCTGCACCGGTCTGCACTCCCACCAACGGTGCAGGAGGCTTCCCTTGTCTCCACCTCCTCTCTGACACTTGTGGCTTCCTGTCTGCTTCCTTATAGCCATTCTGACCACAGTGAGCTGCTGTGCCCTTGCAGTTTGCATTTGCATTGGCCTGAGACTTAATGACGGTGAGCAAGTGTTCATGCACCCGTTGGCCCTCTTTCGATCTTCTTGGCAGAAATCTCTGTTTCCATCTTCTGCCCAGGTTTTCATTGGCTTGTTGTTGTTTTTTTTTCCTGTGGGGACGTGCAAGTTGATTGCATCCTTGGGCTTTTCACCCCTTGTCCGATGTGTGGTTTGCAAACATCCTCCCCCAGTCGTTGTGCTATCTTTGCATTCAGTCGATGGTTTCCTTCACTGGGCAGAAGCGTCCGCATTTGACGTGGTCCCGTTGGTTTCTTGTTGACTTGGTTGCCCTGGCCCAGTCGGACTTGCTTCTTCCAAACAGGCGGCTCAGACAGATGGCAAAGAGCACTCTGCCTAGGTCTTCTGCTACAAGGTTCACGGTTTCAAGTCTGCCATTCAAGGCTTTGATCCATTTCAGGTGGTGTGTGTGCCAGGTGTAACATCATGGTGTACTCTCGTTGTGTTCCATGTGGCTGTGCAGGCTTCCCAGCACCGTTTATGGTAGAGACTCTCCTTTCTCCGCTGTCTCCTCTTGGCTCCCTGGTCGAAAATGGGCTGTCCATGTACGTTTGAGTGGGGCTCCGGGTTCTCGATTCTGTTGCATGGGTCTGTGTGCCTGTTTTGGGGCCCAGACTGTGCCGTCTCGGTACCTAGTGCTTCGTCCTATATGTTGAAATCGGAAAGTGTGCCACGTCCTGCTTTTTTCGTTTTCCTGAGGATTCCTTTGCCTAGTCAGGGTGTCTTGTTGCTGGCTAGAAGCTTTAGCATTCCCTCTTCTGTCTCTGTGGGAAACATTGCTGCAACTTTGACTGGGATTGCATGGAATCCAGAGATTCCTTGCTCTGGTAGGGACGTTTCCAGTGTGTTGATGCTTCCACTCCTAGATCCTGGAATCTCCTTCTTTCTCCTTGTGTCTTCTTGAATTTCTTTCCCCCAACGTTGGTTAGTTTTCCATTGCCATGGCTTTCACCTGTTTTGCTAAGTTTCTTCATAGAGATCTCATCCTTCTCACGGGCATGCAGTTTCTCACTTTTTCTTTTCAGCTTCAGTTTCTCTATGCTTTGCAACTTGGAATCGGTTTTGTTCTGGCAGAAGTGCATCGCTGAGCTCACATCTGCTGGCAATGCTCCTGTATTTGCTGTGGAAGTCTGGCCCTGTCTAACGTCCCTTCCCATCTGCCTCTACACTACCTCGGACGCCTGCCCCAGAATGCCTGAAGCAGTGGTGAGCAGGCCCACCCGAGGGTCCACCCGGCCCACCACGGGCCACTGACCCAGAAGGTGCGGACCTCACCGCTGCGCCACCGGCCGGCCCCTTTCATGTTCCGTTGGCAACCTGCAGTTGAGGGCAATGGGACTTGAATATGCTACTTGAGCCCAACTCTGGCACTGTGTAGATGAGGCCAGGTTGTTTCTCGGGTCCACTGCGATGTCAGAGGATTTGTCATAATCGTGTCTCTGCTGTCCCGGCAAGCTTCACGCACACACGGTTTCCTGGCCCGCTTGGAGCAGTCTCATAACTCACCCTTCCCACTTAGCCCAGCCTTGACCTTCGCTGCCGTCTTTTGGCTTGTGAATTTCTCTGCCTTTCAAACGTTCCAGCAGAGTCTGTCTAAAGACGGACATCATCTTTCATTGTGGATTATCCAGGTGTGATTTCTGTTCGCCTTCCATTTTCTGGGACCTTGGTCTCTTTTCCATAGGAGAATCGTCATGGTATTTCTCAGCTATCCCCCTTAGACATGCTTATCAGTCCGTTCCCCTTCATTCCAAGTGATTCATTTTGCATTTCTGGAATCACCGTATGTTCTCTAGGCCGAGGTTGAGTGCTTTCGTGACTCTTGGTTGTTGTCTTTGAATTTGCACCGGTCACTTGAAGGAGTCTTTGCTGTCCTAGCCTGGGTCAAACTAAGCACTGGGAACACGTGGTCGTCTGGGTTGGTTTGACATCCTGAGGTCAGAAACTCCAAACTCGAGGTCGTCCTGGCATCCCCCTTTACAGACACAATGTTTCCAGGACAAATTAGACGAGTCTGATGAATCCCTCTCTCCAGGAAAGATATTTTTCTGTCTCCTTTCCGGATTTGGGAAGTTTCGAACTTCACCCCTGATCCTGGAACGTTCCCCCAGGTGCCGTCTAGATACGGGCTTACTTTATTTCTATAGGCTGTGCCATTTGTTTGCCTTACATCCTCAGCCCTGGCCTGTTTATTTTTCTTGAAACAGAATTGTAATGTTCTCATTTTCAGCCCACTTCCTTACATGTGGTGTCAAAACACATAATCCATAATCCTTCTACGGCAAGAGGTAGGGGGAGAGAATTTCGATGGAGGCAAACTGAGCACACTAGCCTGGGAGGGCAGCCTTCACGAAGGAACGAAGCCCTGTGGAAAAGGGTGCTTTTCAGCGCCCTTGTAGAGCACTTCCAAACAAAGAGACATAGCCCAAGCGTGACAGGGCTCCATTCCTTCAAGGCTCCCAAGACATCTCTTGGGACACATTAGCATGACCCGGTGGGCCCCCGTGACGCCAGAGCTATGGAAAGTGAGACTGATCTGCAAAGAATGCCAGGGGCCTAGGAAAGGAGGCATCGAGTCTTCTCTTCAACGTCCTCAAGACCTCATTCTTGACTTTGGCTTATGCTTAAGGCAGAAGGACCACGTAGGTCTGATAAGGCCCAAGTCCGGCCTCTTGCTTCCAATCAAGTTGCAAGCTTGAATCAGCATGGCCTCCCCATAGACTTGAATAGATGACAACGTTCTCCTCTCGGGGCTTGTCCCTCTATTCTCGCTTCTTGCCAAGGATTCCTTTCTTACCCCTCGAATCAGCGTCTGTTTTATGTCTTCCAGTTTCTGTGTCCGCTTTCTGTTTCTCAAAGCTGTTTCTGGGTATCCCTCCCTTTAATAGCCTAGCCTAGGCCAATCCTCAGTCTGTAACCGTGCGGCCATCTTGGCGGACATGATCCTCGTGATGTCATAAACCACCTCAAAATTCGAAGTTGTCCTGACAACCTGCGTGCACACAGAGTTTCAGAGCCATCTCAGGCCAGGCTGACTCCTCACCCTTCCCTGGTAGGATAGTTTTCCTTTTTCTCGATTTCTTGTCGGTTTCTGTCTTGCCCCTCGAACTTTGGAAGGCCTGCTACATTCTCTCTAGACACTGGTTTCTGTCCTGTAAGATTATCCTGGGTTTCACCTCTTACATGTTATGTAGATGGCCAAGTGGGTGGACGTTCCCCAGAGAAAGTCCTGGACTCCCTCCCAGGTTGAAGTTGCCCGGGCCATCCTCTGATGCGCAATGATCGTGTCATCTCCTAGCACTCTGCCGATTCCACCTTGGCAGGTCCCATGTTTTCCTTCCTTCTTCCTCTGGGGAAGTGTACCAGAGGCGTTCATGGATTCTAAAAGCCTCACGGTTCTTTTTCTGGTGCGTATTGATAAGGTGACCTCACCATTGCTACTTAGTTTATGATCCCTGTCCGCACCGTACCATGAAATCTGTATTTCCTAACACTGCTAATGTGATCTGCACCCGTGATGTGAAACAGTGAGGCCTGGGCCGGCCAAGCAGAACGTGGGCACTTACCCGCTCCGCCACAGGGCCGGCCCTGAATTGGACTTTTGGACCAACCTTTTGCCTGAGCTTGGGAACACGTGGGCCTGTTTGGATTATTCGTGAAGGTGATTAGTAGTAACATCCTGGACGGTAACCTTTTCCGTGGGTGCATGGGTTTAGCAGGCAGCATGTTCTGTGGGTAGTATTCCTCTTCATCTATTTGGAATGGTCTACCTTTCTGTAGCATCAGTACGCATTTTGAGGTGATTTTCCAGCCTTGGAAGTTCACCTTCTCTCATCTCTTTCAGCCCCAAAGCTTTATGCCGTCATTCTGGACCCCATTTTGGATTTTTTTTGCTTTTAGGTGAATTTATTGCCACAACCCTGCACTAGAACATCCTATATCTTTCCGATTTGCATCCTCATCGATGTAGACTTCCGTGTAGCTGACATCATCTTCCCCTGCGTAAGCCTAATAGCAGGCCCTGACCACACACTTGTGCCTCATCATCTGTTTCACCCTCTCACACCTCCCCGCTTTGTCTCTGGGAACCCCCAATCAAATGTCCCGTGCCACCTGTTCCTGACCGCTTGTTTTTGCTTCTCCTCTTAAGTGAGGTCCTACGGTACTTGCCTTGCTCCCTGGGGCTTGTTTCACTTCCCTAAAACCCTCACAGCCATTCTGGTGCTCACAAATGGCTGGATTGCATCCTTGGTTCCGGCTGACTGGTATGCCATTGCGTGGCTACAGCCCATCTTCCTTCTGCACTCGTCCCTTGCTGGGCTCCAGGGAGGCTTCCAAGTCTTGGGTCGTGGGAGCGACGCTGTGGTGAACTCAGCGGTGCACATGTCTTTATGCAGGAGTGTTTCCGAGTTCTTTGGATCAACATGCCGCAGAGGAATAGCTGGATCATATGGGACATGGATTCTTCAAGTTCTGAGGCAGTTCCACACCGCTTGGCGTAGTGGCTGCACCGGTCTGCACTCCCACCAACGGTGCAGGAGGCTTCCCTTCTCTCCACCTCCTCTCTGACACTTGTGGCTTCCTGTCTGCTTCCTTATAGCCATTCTGACCACAGTGAGCTGCTGTGCCCTTGCAGTTTGCATTTGCATTGGCCTGAGACTTAATGACGGTGAGCAAGTGTTCATGCACCCGTTGGCCCTCTTTCGATCTTCTTGGCAGAAATCTCTGTTTCCATCTTCTGCCCAGGTTTTCATTGGCTTGTTGTTGTTTTTTTTTCCTGTGGGGACGTGCGAGTTGATTGCATCCTTGGGCTTTTCACCCCTTGTCCGATGTGTGGTTTGCAAACATCCTCCCCCAGTCGTTGTGCTATCTTTGCATTCAGTCGATGGTTTCCTTCACTGGGCAGAAGCGTCCGCATTTGACGTGGTCCCGTTGGTTTCTTGTTGACTTGGTTGCCCTGGCCCAGTCGGACTTGCTTCTTCCAAACAGGCGGCTCAGACAGATGGCAAAGAGCACTCTGCCTAGGTCTTCTGCTACAAGGTTCACGGTTTCAAGTCTGCCATTCAAGGCTTTGATCCATTTCAGGTGGTGTGTGTGCCAGGTGTAACATCATGGTGTACTCTCGTTGTGTTCCATGTGGCTGTGCAGGCTTCCCAGCACCGTTTATGGTAGAGACTCTCCTTTCTCCGCTGTCTCCTCTTGGCTCCCTGGTCGAAAATGGGCTGTCCATGTACGTTTGAGTGGGGCTCCGGGTTCTCGATTCTGTTGCATGGGTCTGTGTGCCTGTTTTGGGGCCCAGACTGTGCCGTCTCGGTACCTAGTGCTTCGTCCTATATGTTGAAATCGGAAAGTGTGCCACGTCCTGCTTTTTTCGTTTTCCTGAGGATTCCTTTGCCTAGTCAGCTTGTCTTGTTGCTGGCTAGAAGCTTTAGCATTCCCTCTTCTGTCTCTGTGGGAAACATTGCTGCAACTTTGACTGGGATTGCATGGAATCCAGAGTGTCCTTGCTCTGGTAGGGACGTTTCCAGTGTGTTGATGCTTCCACTCCTAGATCCTGGAATCTCCTTCTTTCTCCTTGTGTCTTCTTGAATTTCTTTCCCCCAACGTTGGTTAGTTTTCCATTGCCATGGCTTTCACCTGTTTTGCTAAGTTTCTTCATAGAGATCTCATCCTTCTCACGGGCATGCAGTTTCTCACTTTTTCTTTTCAGCTTCAGTTTCTCTATGCTTTGCAACTTGGAATCGGTTTTGTTCTGGCAGAAGTGCATCGCTGAGCTCACATCTGCTGGCAATGCTCCTGTATTTGCTGTGGAAGTCTGGCCCTGTCTAACGTCCCTTCCCATCTGCCTCTACACTACCTCGGACGCCTGCCCCAGAATGCCTGAAGCAGTGGTGAGCAGGCCCACCCGAGGGTCCACCCGGCCCACCACGGGCCACCGACCCAGAAGGTGCGGACCTCACCGCTGCGCCACCGGCCGGCCCCTTTCATGTTCCGTTGGCAACCTGCAGTTGAGGGCAATGGGACTTGAATATGCTACTTGAGCCCAACTCTGGCACTGTGTAGATGAGGCCAGGTTGTTTCTCGGGTCCACTGCGATGTCAGAGGATTTGTCATAATCGTGTCTCTGCTGTCCCGGCAAGCTTCACGCACACACGGTTTCCTGGCCCGCTTGGAGCAGTCTCATAACTCACCCTTCCCACTTAGCCCAGCCTTGACCTTCGCTGCCGTCTTTTGGCTTGTGAATTTCTCTGCCTTTCAAACGTTCCAGCAGAGTCTGTCTAAAGACGGACATCATCTTTCATTGTGGATTATCCAGGTGTGATTTCTGTTCGCCTTCCATTTTCTGGGACCTTGGTCTCTTTTCCATAGGAGAATCGTCATGGTATTTCTCAGCTATCCCCCTTAGACATGCTTATCAGTCCGTTCCCCTTCATTCCAAGTGATTCATTTTGCATTTCTGGAATCACCGTATGTTCTCTAGGCCGAGGTGTGAGTGCTTTCGTGACTCTTGGTTGTTGTCTTTGAATTTGCACCGGTCACTTGAAGGAGTCTTTGCTGTCCTAGCCTGGGTCAAACTAAGCACTGGGAACACGTGGTCGTCTGGGTTGGTTTGACATCCTGAGGTCAGAAACTCCAAACTCGAGGTCGTCCTGGCATCCCCCTTTACAGACACAATGTTTCCAGGACAAATTAGACGAGTCTGATGAATCCCTCTCTCCAGGAAAGATATTTTTCTGTCTCCTTTCCGGATTTGGGAAGTTTCGAACTTCACCCCTGATCCTGGAACGTTCCCCCAGGTGCCGTCTAGATACGGGCTTACTTTATTTCTATAGGCTGTGCCATTTGTTTGCCTTACATCCTCAGCCCTGGCCTGTTTATTTTTCTTGAAACAGAATTGTAATGTTCTCATTTTCAGCCCACTTCCTTACATGTGGTGTCAAAACACATAATCCATAATCCTTCTACGGCAAGAGGTAGGGGGAGAGAATTTCGATGGAGGCAAACTGAGCACACTAGCCTGGGAGGGCAGCCTTCACGAAGGAACGAAGCCCTGTGGAAAAGGGTGCTTTTCAGCGCCCTTGTAGAGCACTTCCAAACAAAGAGACATAGCCCAAGCGTGACAGGGCTCCATTCCTTCAAGGCTCCCAAGACATCTCTTGGGACACATTAGCATGACCCGGTGGGCCCCCGTGACGCCAGAGCTATGGAAAGTGAGACTGATCTGCAAAGAATGCCAGGGGCCTAGGAAAGGAGGCATCGAGTCTTCTCTTCAACGTCCTCAAGACCTCATTCTTGACTTTGGCTTATGCTTAAGGCAGAAGGACCACGTAGGTCTGATAAGGCCCAAGTCCGGCCTCTTGCTTCCAATCAAGTTGCAAGCTTGAATCAACATGGCCTCCCCATAGACTTGAATAGATGACAACGTTCTCCTCTCGGGGCTTGTCCCTCTATTCTCGCTTCTTGCCAAGGATTCCTTTCTTACCCCTCGAATCAGCGTCTGTTTTATGTCTTCCAGTTTCTGTGTCCGCTTTCTGTTTCTCAAAGCTGTTTCTGGGTATCCCTCCCTTTAATAGCCTAGCCTAGGCCAATCCTCAGTCTGTAACCGTGCGGCCATCTTGGCGGACATGATCCTCGTGATGTCATAAACCACCTCAAAATTCGAAGTTGTCCTGACAACCTGCGTGCACACAGAGTTTCAGAGCCATCTCAGGCCAGGCTGACTCCTCACCCTTCCCTGGTAGGATAGTTTTCCTTTTTCTCGATTTCTTGTCGGTTTCTGTCTTGCCCCTCGAACTTTGGAAGGCCTGCTACATTCTCTCTAGACACTGGTTTCTGTCCTGTAAGATTATCCTGGGTTTCACCTCTTACATGTTATGTAGATGGCCAAGTGGGTGGACGTTCCCCAGAGAAAGTCCTGGACTCCCTCCCAGGTTGAAGTTGCCCGGGCCATCCTCTGATGCGCAATGATCGTGTCATCTCCTAGCACTCTGCCGATTCCACCTTGGCAGGTCCCATGTTTTCCTTCCTTCTTCCTCTGGGGAAGTGTACCAGAGGCGTTCATGGATTGTAAAAGCCTCACGGTTCTTTTTCTGGTGCGTATTGATAAGGTGACCTCACCATTGCTACTTAGTTTATGATCCCTGTCCGCACCGTACCATGAAATCTGTATTTCCTAACACTGCTAATGTGATCTGCACCCGTGATGTGAAACAGTGAGGCCTGGGCCGGCCAAGCAGAACGTGGGCACTTACCCGCTCCGCCACAGGGCCGGCCCTGAATTGGACTTTTGGACCAACCTTTTGCCTGAGCTTGGGAACACGTGGGCCTGTTTGGATTATTCGTGAAGGTGATTAGTAGTAACATCCTGGACGGTAACCTTTTCCGTGGGTGCATGGGTTTAGCAGGCAGCATGTTCTGTGGGTAGTATTCCTCTTCATCTATTTGGAATGGTCTACCTTTCTGTAGCATCAGTACGCATTTTGAGGTGATTTTCCAGCCTTGGAAGTTCACCTTCTCTCATCTCTTTCAGCCCCAAAGCTTTATGCCGTCATTCTGGACCCCATTTTGGATTTTTTTTCCTTTTAGGTGAATTTATTGCCACAACCCTGCACTAGAACATCCTATATCTTTCCGATTTGCATCCTCATCGATGTAGACTTCCGTGTAGCTGACATCATCTTCCCCTGCGTAAGCCTAATAGCAGGCCCTGACCACACACTTGTGCCTCATCATCTGTTTCACCCTCTCACACCTCCCCGCTTTGTCTCTGGGAACCCCCAATCAAATGTCCCGTGCCACCTGTTCCTGACCGCTTGTTTTTGCTTCTCCTCTTAAGTGAGGTCCTACGGTACTTGCCTTGCTCCCTGGGGCTTGTTTCACTTCCCTAAAACCCTCACAGCCATTCTGGTGCTCACAAATGGCTGGATTGCATCCTTGGTTCCGGCTGACTGGTATGCCATTGCGTGGCTACAGCCCATCTTCCTTCTGCACTCGTCCCTTGCTGGGCTCCAGGGAGGCTTCCAAGTCTTGGGTCGTGGGAGCGACGCTGTGGTGAACTCAGCGGTGCACATGTCTTTATGCAGGAGTGCTTCCGAGTTCTTTGGATCAACACGCCGCAGAGGAATAGCTGGATCATATGGGACATGGATTCTTCAAGTTCTGAGGCAGTTCCACACCGCTTGGCGTAGTGGCTGCACCGGTCTGCACTCCCACCAACGGTGCAGGAGGCTTCCCTTCTCTCCACCTCCTCTCTGACACTTGTGGCTTCCTGTCTGCTTCCTTATAGCCATTCTGACCACAGTGAGCTGCTGTGCCCTTGCAGTTTGCATTTGCATTGGCCTGAGACTTAATGACGGTGAGCAAGTGTTCATGCACCCGTTGGCCCTCTTTCGATCTTCTTGGCAGAAATCTCTGTTTCCATCTTCTGCCCAGGTTTTCATTGGCTTGTTGTTGTTTTTTTTTCCTGTGGGGACGTGCGAGTTGATTGCATCCTTGGGCTTTTCACCCCTTGTCCGATGTGTGGTTTGCAAACATCCTCCCCCAGTCGTTGTGCTATCTTTGCATTCAGTCGATGGTTTCCTTCACTGGGCAGAAGCGTCCGCATTTGACGTGGTCCCGTTGGTTTCTTGTTGACTTGGTTGCCCTGGCCCAGTCGGACTTGCTTCTTCCAAACAGGCGGCTCAGACAGATGGCAAAGAGCACTCTGCCTAGGTCTTCTGCTACAAGGTTCACGGTTTCAAGTCTGCCATTCAAGGCTTTGATCCATTTCAGGTGGTGTGTGTGCCAGGTGTAACATCATGGTGTACTCTCGTTGTGTTCCATGTGGCTGTGCAGGCTTCCCAGCACCGTTTATGGTAGAGACTCTCCCTTCTCCGCTGTCTCCTCTTGGCTCCCTGGTCGAAAATGGGCTGTCCATGTACATTTGAGTGGGGCTCCGGGTTCTCGATTCTGTTGCATGGGTCTGTGTGCCTGTTTTGGGGCCCAGACTGTGCCGTCTCGGTACCTAGTGCTTCGTCCTATATGTTGAAATCGGAAAGTGTGCCACGTCCTGCTTTTTTCGTTTTCCTGAGGATTCCTTTGCCTAGTCAGGGTGTCTTGTTGCTGGCTAGAAGCTTTAGGATTCCCTCTTCTGTCTCTGTGGGAAACATTGCTGCAACTTTGACTGGGATTGCATGGAATCCAGAGATTCCTTGCTCTGGTAGGGACGTTTCCAGTGTGTTGATGCTTCCACTCCTAGATCCTGGAATCTCCTTCTTTCTCCTTGTGTCTTCTTGAATTTCTTTCCCCCAACGTTGGTTAGTTTTCCATTGCCATGGCTTTCACCTGTTTTGCTAAGTTTCTTCATAGAGATCTCATCCTTCTCACTGGCATGCAGTTTCTCACTTTTTCTTTTCAGCTTCAGTTTCTCTATGCTTTGCAACTTGGAATCGGTTTTGTTCTGGCAGAAGTGCATCGCTGAGCTCACATCTGCTGGCAATGCTCCTGTATTTGCTGTGGAAGTCTGGCCCTGTCTAACGTCCCTTCCCATCTGCCTCTACACTACCTCGGACGCCTGCCCCAGAATGCCTGAAGCAGTGGTGAGCAGGCCCACCCGAGGGTCCACCCGGCCCACCACGGGCCACTGACCCAGAAGGTGCGGACCTCACCGCTGCGCCACCGGCCGGCCCCTTTCATGTTCCGTTGGCAACCTGCAGTTGAGGGCAATGGGACTTGAATATGCTACTTGAGCCCAACTCTGGCACTGTGTAGATGAGGCCAGGTTGTTTCTCGGGTCCACTGCGATGTCAGAGGATTTGTCATAATCGTGTCTCTGCTGTCCCGGCAAGCTTCACGCACACACGGTTTCCTGGCCCGCTTGGAGCAGTCTCATAACTCACCCTTCCCACTTAGCCCAGCCTTGACCTTCGCTGCCGTCTTTTGGCTTGTGACTTTCTCTGCCTTTCAAACGTTCCAGCAGAGTCTGTCTAAAGACGGACATCATCTTTCATTGTGGATTATCCAGGTGTGATTTCTGTTCGCCTTCCATTTTCTGGGACCTTGGTCTCTTTTCCATAGGAGAATCGTCATGGTATTTCTCAGCTATCCCCCTTAGACATGCTTATCAGTCCGTTCCCCTTCATTCCAAGTGATTCATTTTGCATTTCTGGAATCACTGTATGTTCTCTAGGCCGAGGTGTGAGTGCTTTCGTGACTCTTGGTTGTTGTCTTTGAATTTGCACCGGTCACTTGAAGGAGTCTTTGCTGTTCTAGCCTGGGTCAAACTAAGCACTGGGAACACGTGGTCGTCTGGGTTGGTTTGACATCCTGAGGTCAGAAACTCCAAACTCGAGGTCGTCCTGGCATCCCCCTTTACAGACACAATGTTTCCAGGACAAATTAGACGAGTCTGATGAATCCCTCTCTCCAGGAAAGATATTTTTCTGTCTCCTTTCCGGATTTGGGAAGTTTCGAACTTCACCCCTGATCCTGGAACGTTCCCCCAGGTGCCGTCTAGATACGGGCTTACTTTATTTCTATAGGCTGTGCCATTTGTTTGCCTTACATCCTCAGCCCTGGCCTGTTTATTTTTCTTGAAACAGAATTGTAATGTTCTCATTTTCAGCCCACTTCCTTACATGTGGTGTCAAAACACATAATCCATAATCCTTCTACGGCAAGAGGTAGGGGGAGAGAATTTCGATGGAGGCAAACTGAGCACACTAGCCTGGGAGGGCAGCCTTCACGAAGGAACGAAGCCCTGTGGAAAAGGGTGCTTTTCAGCACCCTTGTAGAGCACTTCCAAACAAAGAGACATAGCCCAAGCGTGACAGGGCTCCATTCCTTCAAGGCTCCCAAGACATCTCTTGGGACACATTAGCATGTACCCGGTGGGCCCCCGTGACGCCAGAGCTATGGAAAGTGAGACTGATCTGCAAAGAATGCCAGGGGCCTAGGAAAGGAGGCATCGAGTCTTCTCTTCAACGTCCTCAAGACCTCATTCTTGACTTTGGCTTATGCTTAAGGCAGAAGGACCACGTAGGTCTGATAAGGCCCAAGTCCGGCCTCTTGCTTCCAATCAAGTTGCAAGCTTGAATCAGCATGGCCTCCCCATAGACTTGAATAGATGACAACGTTCTCCTCTCGGGGCTTGTCCCTCTATTCTCGCTTCTTGCCAAGGATTCCTTTCTTACCCCTCGAATCAGCGTCTGTTTTATGTCTTCCAGTTTCTGTGTCCGCTTTCTGTTTCTCAAAGCTGTTTCTGGGTATCCCTCCCTTTAATAGCCTAGCCTAGGCCAATCCTCAGTCTGTAACCGTGCGGCCATCTTGGCGGACATGATCCTCGTGATGTCATAAACCACCTCAAAATTCGAAGTTGTCCTGACAACCTGCGTGCACACAGAGTTTCAGAGCCATCTCAGGCCAGGCTGACTCCTCACCCTTCCCTGGTAGGATAGTTTTCCTTTTTCTCGATTTCTTGTCGGTTTCTGTCTTGCCCCTCGAACTTTGGAAGGCCTGCTACATTCTCTCTAGACACTGGTTTCTGTCCTGTAAGATTATCCTGGGTTTCACCTCTTACATGTTATGTAGATGGCCAAGTGGGTGGACGTTCCCCAGAGAAAGTCCTGGACTCCCTCCCAGGTTGAAGTTGCCCGGGCCATCCTCTGATGCGCAATGATCGTGTCATCTCCTAGCACTCTGCCGATTCCATCTTGGCAGGTCCCATGTTTTCCTTCCTTCTTCCTCTGGGGAAGTGTACCAGAGGCGTTCATGGATTGTAAAAGCCTCACGGTTCTTTTTCTGGTGCGTATTGATAAGGTGACCTCACCATTGCTACTTAGTTTATGATCCCTGTCCGCACCGTACCATGAAATCTGTATTTCCTAACACTGCTAATGTGATCTGCACCCGTGATGTGAAACAGTGAGGCCTGGGCCGGCCAAGCAGAACGTGGGCACTTACCCGCTCCGCCACAGGGCCGGCCCTGAATTGGACTTTTGGACCAACCTTTTGCCTGAGCTTGGGAACACGTGGGCCTGTTTGGATTATTCGTGAAGGTGATTAGTAGTAACATCCTGGACGGTAACCTTTTCCGTGGGTGCATGGGTTTAGCAGGCAGCATGTTCTGTGGGTAGTATTCCTCTTCATCTATTTGGAATGGTCTACCTTTCTGTAGCATCAGTACGCATTTTGAGGTGAATTTCCAGCCTTGGAAGTTCACCTTCTCTAATCTCTGTCAGCCCCAAATGTTTATGCCGTCATTCTGGACCCCATTTTGGATTTTTTTTGCTTTTAGGTGAATTTATTGCCACAACCCTGCACTAGAACATCCTATATCTTTCCGATTTGCATCCTCATCGATGTAGACTTCCGTGTAGCTGACATCATCTTCCCCTGCGTAAGCCTAATAGCAGGCCCTGACCACACACTTGTGCCTCATCATCTGTTTCACCCTCTCACACCTCCCCGCTTTGTCTCTGGGAACCCCCAATCAAATGTCCCGTGCCACCTGTTCCTGACCGCTTGTTTTTGCTTCTCCTCTTAAGTGAGGTCCTACGGTACTTGCCTTGCTCCCTGGGGCTTGTTTCACTTCCCTAAAACCCTCACAGCCATTCTGGTGCTCACAAATGGCTGGATTGCATCCTTGGTTCCGGCTGACTGGTATGCCATTGCGTGGCTACAGCCCATCTTCCTTCTGCACTCGTCCCTTGCTGGGCTCCAGGGAGGCTTCCAAGTCTTGGGTCGTGGGAGCGACGCTGTGGTGAACTCAGCGGTGCACATGTCTTTATGCAGGAGTGTTTCCGAGTTCTTTGGATCAACACGCCGCAGAGGAATAGCTGGATCATATGGGACATGGATTCTTCAAGTTCTGAGGCAGTTCCACACCGCTTGGCGTAGTGGCTGCACCGGTCTGCACTCCCACCAACGGTGCAGGAGGCTTCCCTTCTCTCCACCTCCTCTCTGACACTTGTGGCTTCCTGTCTGCTTCCTTATAGCCATTCTGACCACAGTGAGCTGCTGTGCCCTTGCAGTTTGCATTTGCATTGGCCTGAGACTTAATGACGGTGAGCAAGTGTTCATGCACCCGTTGGCCCTCTTTCGATCTTCTTGGCAGAAATCTCTGTTTCCATCTTCTGCCCAGGTTTTCATTGGCTTGTTGTTGTTTTTTTTTCCTGTGGGGACGTGCGAGTTGATTGCATCCTTGGGCTTTTCACCCCTTGTCCGATGTGTGGTTTGCAAACATCCTCCCCCAGTCGTTGTGCTATCTTTGCATTCAGTCGATGGTTTCCTTCACTGGGCAGAAGCGTCCGCATTTGACGTGGTCCCGTTGGTTTCTTGTTGACTTGGTTGCCCTGGCCCAGTCGGACTTGCTTCTTCCAAACAGGCGGCTCAGACAGATGGCAAAGAGCACTCTGCCTAGGTCTTCTGCTACAAGGTTCACGGTTTCAAGTCTGCCATTCAAGGCTTTGATCCATTTCAGGTGGTGTGTGTGCCAGGTGTAACATCATGGTGTACTCTCGTTGTGTTCCCTGTGGCTGTGCAGGCTTCCCAGCACCGTTTATGGTAGAGACTCTCCTTTCTCCGCTGTCTCCTCTTGGCTCCCTGGTCGAAAATGGGCTGTCCATGTACATTTGAGTGGGGCTCCGGGTTCTCGATGCTGTTGCATGGGTCTGTGTGCCTGTTTTGGGGCCCAGACTGTGCCGTCTCGGTACCTAGTGCTTCGTCCTATATGTTGAAATCGGAAATTGTGCCACGTCCTGCTTTTTTCGTTTTCCTGAGGATTCCTTTGCCTAGTCAGGGTGTCTTGTTGCTGGCTAGAAGCTTTAGCATTCCCTCTTCTGTCTCTGTGGGAAACATTGCTGCAACTTTGACTGGGATTGCATGGAATCCAGAGATTCCTTGCTCCGGTAGGGACGTTTCCAGTGTGTTGATGCTTCCACTCCTAGATCCTGGAATCTCCTTCTTTCTCCTTGTGTCTTCTTGAATTTCTTTCCCCCAACGTTGGTTAGTTTTCCATTGCCATGGCTTTCACCTGTTTTGCTAAGTTTCTTCATAGAGATCTCATCCTTCTCACTGGCATGCAGTTTCTCACTTTTTCTTTTCAGCTTCAGTTTCTCTATGCTTTGCAACTTGGAATCGGTTTTGTTCTGGCAGAAGTGCATCGCTGAGCTCACATCTGCTGGCAATGCTCCTGTATTTGCTGTGGAAGTCTGGCCCTGTCTAACGTCCCTTCCCATCTGCCTCTACACTACCTCGGACGCCTGCCCCAGAATGCCTGAAGCAGTGGTGAGCAGGCCCACCCGAGGGTCCACCCGGCCCACCACGGGCCACCGACCCAGAAGGTGCGGACCTCACCGCTGCGCCACCGGCCGGCCCCTTTCATGTTCCGTTGGCAACCTGCAGTTGAGGGCAATGGGACTTGAATATGCTACTTGAGCCCAACTCTGGCACTGTGTAGATGAGGCCAGGTTGTTTCTCGGGTCCACTGCGATGTCAGAGGATTTGTCATAATCGTGTCTCTGCTGTCCCGGCAAGCTTCACGCACACACGGTTTCCTGGCCCGCTTGGAGCAGTCTCATAACTCACCCTTCCCACTTAGCCCAGCCTTGACCTTCGCTGCCGTCTTTTGGCTTGTGAATTTCTCTGCCTTTCAAACGTTCCAGCAGAGTCTGTCTAAAGACGGACATCATCTTTCATTGTGGATTATCCAGGTGTGATTTCTGTTCGCCTTCCATTTTCTGGGACCTTGGTCTCTTTTCCATAGGAGAATCGTCATGGTATTTCTCAGCTATCCCCCTTAGACATGCTTATCAGTCCGTTCCCCTTCATTCCAAGTGATTCATTTTGCATTTCTGGAATCACCGTATGTTCTCTAGGCCGAGGTGTGAGTGCTTTCGTGACTCTTGGTTGTTGTCTTTGAATTTGCACCGGTCACTTGAAGGAGTCTTTGCTGTCCTAGCCTGGGTCAAACTAAGCACTGGGAACACGTGGTCGTCTGGGTTGGTTTGACATCCTGAGGTCAGAAACTCCAAACTCGAGGTCGTCCTGGCATCCCCCTTTACAGACACAATGTTTCCAGGACAAATTAGACGAGTCTGATGAATCCCTCTCTCCAGGAAAGATATTTTTCTGTCTCCTTTCCGGATTTGGGAAGTTTCGAACTTCACCCCTGATCCTGGAACGTTCCCCCAGGTGCCGTCTAGATACGGGCTTACTTTATTTCTATAGGCTGTGCCATTTGTTTGCCTTACATCCTCAGCCCTGGCCTGTTTATTTTTCTTGAAACAGAATTGTAATGTTCTCATTTTCAGCCCACTTCCTTACATGTGGTGTCAAAACACATAATCCATAATCCTTCTACGGCAAGAGGTAGGGGGAGAGAATTTCGATGGAGGCAAACTGAGCACACTAGCCTGGGAGGGCAGCCTTCACGAAGGAACGAAGCCCTGTGGAAAAGGGTGCTTTTCAGCACCCTTGTAGAGCACTTCCAAACAAAGAGACATAGCACAAGGGTGACAGGGCTCCATTCCTTCAAGGCTCCCAAGACATCTCTTGGGACACATTAGCATGACCCGGTGGGCCCCCGTGACGCCAGAGCTATGGAAAGTGAGACTGATCTGCAAAGAATGCCAGGGGCCTAGGAAAGGAGGCATCGAGTCTTCTCTTCAACGTCCTCAAGACCTCATTCTTGACTTTGGCTTATGCTTAAGGCAGAAGGACCACGTAGGTCTGATAAGGCCCAAGTCCGGCCTCTTGCTTCCAATCAAGTTGCAAGCTTGAATCAGCATGGCCTCCCCATAGACTTGAATAGATGACAACGTTCTCCTCTCGGGGCTTGTCCCTCTATTCTCGCTTCTTGCCAAGGATTCCTTTCTTACCCCTCGAATCAGCGTCTGTTTTATGTCTTCCAGTTTCTGTGTCCGCTTTCTGTTTCTCAAAGCTGTTTCTGGGTATCCCTCCCTTTAATAGCCTAGCCTAGGCCAATCCTCAGTCTGTAACCGTGCGGCCATCTTGGCGGACATGATCCTCGTGATGTCATAAACCACCTCAAAATTCGAAGTTGTCCTGACAACCTGCGTGCACACAGAGTTTCAGAGCCATCTCAGGCCAGGCTGACTCCTCACCCTTCCCTGGTAGGATAGTTTTCCTTTTTCTCGATTTCTTGTCGGTTTCTGTCTTGCCCCTCGAACTTTGGAAGGCCTGCTACATTCTCTCTAGACACTGGTTTCTGTCCTGTAAGATTATCCTGGGTTTCACCTCTTACATGTTATGTAGATGGCCAAGTGGGTGGACGTTCCCCAGAGAAAGTCCTGGACTCCCTCCCAGGTTGAAGTTGCCCGGGCCATCCTCTGATGCGCAATGATCGTGTCATCTCCTAGCACTCTGCCGATTCCACCTTGGCAGGTCCCATGTTTTCCTTCCTTCTTCCTCTGGGGAAGTGTACCAGAGGCGTTCATGGATTGTAAAAGCCTCACGGTTCTTTTTCTGGTGCGTATTGATAAGGTGACCTCACCATTGCTACTTAGTTTATGATCCCTGTCCGCACCGTACCATGAAATCTGTATTTCCTAACACTGCTAATGTGATCTGCACCCGTGATGTGAAACAGTGAGGCCTGGGCCGGCCAAGCAGAACGTGGGCACTTACCCGCTCCGCCACAGGGCCGGCCCTGAATTGGACTTTTGGACCAACCTTTTGCCTGAGCTTGGGAACACGTGGGCCTGTTTGGATTATTCGTGAAGGTGATTAGTAGTAACATCCTGGACGGTAACCTTTTCCGTGGGTGCATGGGTTTAGCAGGCAGCATGTTCTGTGGGTAGTATTCCTCTTCATCTATTTGGAATGGTCTACCTTTCTGTAGCATCAGTACGCATTTTGAGGTGATTTTCCAGCCTTGGAAGCTCACCTTCTCTCATCTCTTTCAGCCCCAAAGCTTTATGCCGTCATTCTGGACCCCATTTTGGATTTTTTTTGCTTTTAGGTGAATTTATTGCCACAACCCTGCACTAGAACATCCTATATCTTTCCGATTTGCATCCTCATCGATGTAGACTTCCGTGTAGCTGACATCATCTTCCCCTGCGTAAGCCTAATAGCAGGCCCTGACCACACACTTGTGCCTCATCATCTGTTTCACCCTCTCACACCTCCCCGCTTTGTCTCTGGGAACCCCCAATCAAATGTCCCGTGCCACCTGTTCCTGACCGCTTGTTTTTGCTTCTCCTCTTAAGTGAGGTCCTACGGTACTTGCCTTGCTCCCTGGGGCTTGTTTCACTTCCCTAAAACCCTCACAGCCATTCTGGTGCTCACAAATGGCTGGATTGCATCCTTGGTTCCGGCTGACTGGTATGCCATTGCGTGGCTACAGCCCATCTTCCTTCTGCACTCGTCCCTTGCTGGGCTCCAGGGAGGCTTCCAAGTCTTGGGTCGTGGGAGCGACGCTGTGGTGAACTCAGCGGTGCACATGTCTTTATGCAGGAGTGTTTCCGAGTTCTTTGGATCAACACGCCGCAGAGGAATAGCTGGATCATATGGGACATGGATTCTTCAAGTTCTGAGGCAGTTCCACACCGCTTGGCGTAGTGGCTGCACCGGTCTGCACTCCCACCAACGGTGCAGGAGGCTTCCCTTCTCTCCACCTCCTCTCTGACACTTGTGGCTTCCTGTCTGCTTCCTTATAGCCATTCTGACCACAGTGAGCTGCTGTGCCCTTGCAGTTTGCATTTGCATTGGCCTGAGACTTAATGACGGTGAGCAAGTGTTCATGCACCCGTTGGCCCTCTTTCGATCTTCTTGGCAGAAATCTCTGTTTCCATCTTCTGCCCAGGTTTTCATTGGCTTGTTGTTGTTTTTTTTTCCTGTGGGGACGTGCGAGTTGATTGCATCCTTGGGCTTTTCACCCCTTGTCCGATGTGTGGTTTGCAAACATCCTCCCCCAGTCGTTGTGCTATCTTTGCA
Organism: Equus asinus; assembly: GCF_041296235.1. Lineage (NCBI taxonomy): Eukaryota > Metazoa > Chordata > Mammalia > Perissodactyla > Equidae > Equus > Equus asinus. Next base: position 15,419,673 of record NC_091790.1, on the reverse strand, counting down.
TTCAGTCGATGGTTTCCTTCACTGGGCAGAAGCGTCCGCATTTGACGTGGTCCCGTTGGTTTCTTGTTGACTTGGTTGCCCTGGCCCAGTCGGACTTGCTTCTTCCAAACAGGCGGCTCAGACAGATGGCAAAGAGCACTCTGCCTAGGTCTTCTGCTACAAGGTTCACGGTTTCAAGTCTGCCATTCAAGGCTTTGATCCATTTCAGGTGGTGTGTGTGCCAGGTGTAACATCATGGTGTACTCTCGTTGTGTTCCATGTGGCTGTGCAGGCTTCCCAGCACCGTTTATGGTAGAGACTCTCCTTTCTCCGCTGTCTCCTCTTGGCTCCCTGGTCGAAAATGGGCTGTCCATGTACATTTGAGTGGGGCTCCGGGTTCTCGATGCTGTTGCATGGGTCTGTGTGCCTGTTTTGGGGCCCAGACTGTGCCGTCTCGGTACCTAGTGCTTCGTCCTATATGTTGAAATCGGAAAGTGTGCCACGTCCTGCTTTTTTCGTTTTCCTGAGGATTCCTTTGCCTAGTCAGGGTGTCTTGTTGCTGGCTAGAAGCTTTAGCATTCCCTCTTCTGTCTCTGTGGGAAACATTGCTGCAACTTTGACTGGGATTGCATGGAATCCAGAGATTCCTTGCTCCGGTAGGGACGTTTCCAGTGTGTTGATGCTTCCACTCCTAGATCCTGGAATCTCCTTCTTTCTCCTTGTGTCTTCTTGAATTTCTTTCCCCCAACGTTGGTTAGTTTTCCATTGCCATGGCTTTCACCTGTTTTGCTAAGTTTCTTCATAGAGATCTCATCCTTCTCACGGGCATGCAGTTTCTCACTTTTTCTTTTCAGCTTCAGTTTCTCTATGCTTTGCAACTTGGAATCGGTTTTGTTCTGGCAGAAGTGCATCGCTGAGCTCACATCTGCTGGCAATGCTCCTGTATTTGCTGTGGAAGTCTGGCCCTGTCTAACGTCCCTTCCCATCTGCCTCTACACTACCTCGGACGCCTGCCCCAGAATGCCTGAAGCAGTGGTGAGCAGGCCCACCCGAGGGTCCACCCGGCCCACCACGGGCCACCGACCCAGAAGGTGCGGACCTCACCGCTGCGCCACCGGCCGGCCCCTTTCATGTTCCGTTGGCAACCTGCAGTTGAGGGCAATGGGACTTGAATATGCTACTTGAGCCCAACTCTGGCACTGTGTAGATGAGGCCAGGTTGTTTCTCGGGTCCACTGCGATGTCAGAGGATTTGTCATAATCGTGTCTCTGCTGTCCCGGCAAGCTTCACGCACACACGGTTTCCTGGCCCGCTTGGAGCAGTCTCATAACTCACCCTTCCCACTTAGCCCAGCCTTGACCTTCGCTGCCGTCTTTTGGCTTGTGAATTTCTCTGCCTTTCAAACGTTCCAGCAGAGTCTGTCTAAAGACGGACATCATCTTTCATTGTGGATTATCCAGGTGTGATTTCTGTTCGCCTTCCATTTTCTGGGACCTTGGTCTCTTTTCCATAGGAGAATCATCATGGTATTTCTCAGCTATCCCCCTTAGACATGCTTATCAGTCCGTTCCCCTTCATTCCAAGTGATTCATTTTGCATTTCTGGAATCACCGTATGTTCTCTAGGCCGAGGTGTGAGTGCTTTCGTGACTCTTGGTTGTTGTCTTTGAATTTGCACCGGTCACTTGAAGGAGTCTTTGCTGTCCTAGCCTGGGTCAAACTAAGCACTGGGAACACGTGGTCGTCTGGGTTGGTTTCACATCCTGAGGTCAGAAACTCCAAACTCGAGGTCGTCCTGGCATCCCCCTTTACAGACACAATGTTTCCAGGACAAATTAGACGAGTCTGATGAATCCCTCTCTCCAGGAAAGATATTTTTCTGTCTCCTTTCCGGATTTGGGAAGTTTCGAACTTCACCCCTGATCCTGGAACGTTCCCCCAGGTGCCGTCTAGATACGGGCTTACTTTATTTCTATAGGCTGTGCCATTTGTTTGCCTTACATCCTCAGCCCTGGCCTGTTTATTTTTCTTGAAACAGAATTGTAATGTTCTCATTTTCAGCCCACTTCCTTACATGTGGTGTCAAAACACATAATCCATAATCCTTCTACGGCAAGAGGTAGGGGGAGAGAATTTCGATGGAGGCAAACTGAGCACACTAGCCTGGGAGGGCAGCCTTCACGAAGGAACGAAGCCCTGTGGAAAAGGGTGCTTTTCAGCACCCTTGTAGAGCACTTCCAAACAAAGAGACATAGCCCAAGCGTGACAGGGCTCCATTCCTTCAAGGCTCCCAAGACATCTCTTGGGACACATTAGCATGTACCCGGTGGGCCCCCGTGACGCCAGAGCTATGGAAAGTGAGACTGATCTGCAAAGAATGCCAGGGGCCTAGGAAAGGAGGCATCGAGTCTTCTCTTCAACGTCCTCAAGACCTCATTCTTGACTTTGGCTTATGCTTAAGGCAGAAGGACCACGTAGGTCTGATAAGGCCCAAGTCCGGCCTCTTGCTTCCAATCAAGTTGCAAGCTTGAATCAACATGGCCTCCCCATAGACTTGAATAGATGACAACGTTCTCCTCTCGGGGCTTGTCCCTCTATTCTCGCTTCTTGCCAAGGATTCCTTTCTTACCCCTCGAATCAGCGTCTGTTTTATGTCTTCCAGTTTCTGTGTCCGCTTTCTGTTTCTCAAAGCTGTTTCTGGGTATCCCTCCCTTTAATAGCCTAGCCTAGGCCAATCCTCAGTCTGTAACCGTGCGGCCATCTTGGCGGACATGATCCTCGTGATGTCATAAACCACCTCAAAATTCGAAGTTGTCCTGACAACCTGCGTGCACACAGAGTTTCAGAGCCATCTCAGGCCAGGCTGACTCCTCACCCTTCCCTGGTAGGATAGTTTTCCTTTTTCTCGATTTCTTGTCGGTTTCTGTCTTGCCCCTCGAACTTTGGAAGGCCTGCTACATTCTCTCTAGACACTGGTTTCTGTCCTGTAAGATTATCCTGGGTTTCACCTCTTACATGTTATGTAGATGGCCAAGTGGGTGGACGTTCCCCAGAGAAAGTCCTGGACTCCCTCCCAGGTTGAAGTTGCCCGGGCCATCCTCTGATGCGCAATGATCGTGTCATCTCCTAGCACTCTGCCGATTCCACCTTGGCAGGTCCCATGTTTTCCTTCCTTCTTCCTCTGGGGAAGTGTACCAGAGGCGTTCATGGATTGTAAAAGCCTCACGGTTCTTTTTCTGGTGCGTATTGATAAGGTGACCTCACCATTGCTACTTAGTTTATGATCCCTGTCCGCACCGTACCATGAAATCTGTATTTCCTAACACTGCTAATGTGATCTGCACCCGTGATGTGAAACAGTGAGGCCTGGGCCGGCCAAGCAGAACGTGGGCACTTACCCGCTCCGCCACAGGGCCGGCCCTGAATTGGACTTTTGGACCAACCTTTTGCCTGAGCTTGGGAACACGTGGGCCTGTTTGGATTATTCGTGAAGGTGATTAGTAGTAACATCCTGGACGGTAACCTTTTCCGTGGGTGCATGGGTTTAGCAGGCAGCATGTTCTGTGGGTAGTATTCCTCTTCATCTATTTGGAATGGTCTACCTTTCTGTAGCATCAGTACGCATTTTGAGGTGATTTTCCAGCCTTGGAAGTTCACCTTCTCTCATCTCTTTCAGCCCCAAAGCTTTATGCCGTCATTCTGGACCCCATTTTGGATTTTTTTTGCTTTTAGGTGAATTTATTGCCACAACCCTGCACTAGAACATCCTATATCTTTCCGATTTGCATCCTCATCGATGTAGACTTCCGTGTAGCTGACATCATCTTCCCCTGCGTAAGCCTAATAGCAGGCCCTGACCACACACTTGTGCCTCATCATCTGTTTCACCCTCTCACACCTCCCCGCTTTGTCTCTGGGAACCCCCAATCAAATGTCCCGTGCCACCTGTTCCTGACCGCTTGTTTTTGCTTCTCCTCTTAAGTGAGGTCCTACGGTACTTGCCTTGCTCCCTGGGGCTTGTTTCACTTCCCTAAAACCCTCACAGCCATTCTGGTGCTCACAAATGGCTGGATTGCATCCTTGGTTCCGGCTGACTGGTATGCCATTGCGTGGCTACAGCCCATCTTCCTTCTGCACTCGTCCCTTGCTGGGCTCCAGGGAGGCTTCCAAGTCTTGGGTCGTGGGAGCGACGCTGTGGTGAACTCAGCGGTGCACATGTCTTTATGCAGGAGTGCTTCCGAGTTCTTTGGATCAACACGCCGCAGAGGAATAGCTGGATCATATGGGACATGGATTCTTCAAGTTCTGAGGCAGTTCCACACCGCTTGGCGTAGTGGCTGCACCGGTCTGCACTCCCACCAACGGTGCAGGAGGCTTCCCTTCTCTCCACCTCCTCTCTGACACTTGTGGCTTCCTGTCTGCTTCCTTATAGCCATTCTGACCACAGTGAGCTGCTGTGCCCTTGCAGTTTGCATTTGCATTGGCCTGAGACTTAATGACGGTGAGCAAGTGTTCATGCACCCGTTGGCCCTCTTTCGATCTTCTTGGCAGAAATCTCTGTTTCCATCTTCTGCCCAGGTTTTCATTGGCTTGTTGTTGTTTTTTTTTCCTGTGGGGACGTGCGAGTTGATTGCATCCTTGGGCTTTTCACCCCTTGTCCGATGTGTGGTTTGCAAACATCCTCCCCCAGTCGTTGTGCTATCTTTGCATTCAGTCGATGGTTTCCTTCACTGGGCAGAAGCGTCCGCATTTGACGTGGTCCCGTTGGTTTCTTGTTGACTTGGTTGCCCTGGCCCAGTCGGACTTGCTTCTTCCAAACAGGCGGCTCAGACAGATGGCAAAGAGCACTCTGCCTAGGTCTTCTGCTACAAGGTTCACGGTTTCAAGTCTGCCATTCAAGGCTTTGATCCATTTCAGGTGGTGTGTGTGCCAGGTGTAACATCATGGTGTACTCTCGTTGTGTTCCATGTGGCTGTGCAGGCTTCCCAGCACCGTTTATGGTAGAGACTCTCCCTTCTCCGCTGTCTCCTCTTGGCTCCCTGGTCGAAAATGGGCTGTCCATGTACATTTGAGTGGGGCTCCGGGTTCTCGATTCTGTTGCATGGGTCTGTGTGCCTGTTTTGGGGCCCAGACTGTGCCGTCTCGGTACCTAGTGCTTCGTCCTATATGTTGAAATCGGAAAGTGTGCCACGTCCTGCTTTTTTCGTTTTCCTGAGGATTCCTTTGCCTAGTCAGGGTGTCTTGTTGCTGGCTAGAAGCTTTAGGATTCCCTCTTCTGTCTCTGTGGGAAACATTGCTGCAACTTTGACTGGGATTGCATGGAATCCAGAGATTCCTTGCTCTGGTAGGGACGTTTCCAGTGTGTTGATGCTTCCACTCCTAGATCCTGGAATCTCCTTCTTTCTCCTTGTGTCTTCTTGAATTTCTTTCCCCCAACGTTGGTTAGTTTTCCATTGCCATGGCTTTCACCTGTTTTGCTAAGTTTCTTCATAGAGATCTCATCCTTCTCACGGGCATGCAGTTTCTCACTTTTTCTTTTCAGCTTCAGTTTCTCTATGCTTTGCAACTTGGAATCGGTTTTGTTCTGGCAGAAGTGCATCGCTGAGCTCACATCTGCTGGCAATGCTCCTGTATTTGCTGTGGAAGTCTGGCCCTGTCTAACGTCCCTTCCCATCTGCCTCTACACTACCTCGGACGCCTGCCCCAGAATGCCTGAAGCAGTGGTGAGCAGGCCCACCCGAGGGTCCACCCGGCCCACCACGGGCCACCGACCCAGAAGGTGCGGACCTCACCGCTGCGCCACCGGCCGGCCCCTTTCATGTTCCGTTGGCAACCTGCAGTTGAGGGCAATGGGACTTGAATATGCTACTTGAGCCCAACTCTGGCACTGTGTAGATGAGGCCAGGTTGTTTCTCGGGTCCACTGCGATGTCAGAGGATTTGTCATAATCGTGTCTCTGCTGTCCCGGCAAGCTTCACGCACACACGGTTTCCTGGCCCGCTTGGAGCAGTCTCATAACTCACCCTTCCCACTTAGCCCAGCCTTGACCTTCGCTGCCGTCTTTTGGCTTGTGAATTTCTCTGCCTTTCAAACGTTCCAGCAGAGTCTGTCTAAAGACGGACATCATCTTTCATTGTGGATTATCCAGGTGTGATTTCTGTTCGCCTTCCATTTTCTGGGACCTTGGTCTCTTTTCCATAGGAGAATCGTCATGGTATTTCTCAGCTATCCCCCTTAGACATGCTTATCAGTCCGTTCCCCTTCATTCCAAGTGATTCATTTTGCATTTCTGGAATCACCGTATGTTCTCTAGGCCGAGGTGTGAGTGCTTTCGTGACTCTTGGTTGTTGTCTTTGAATTTGCACCGGTCACTTGAAGGAGTCTTTGCTGTCCTAGCCTGGGTCAAACTAAGCACTGGGAACACGTGGTCGTCTGGGTTGGTTTCACATCCTGAGGTCAGAAACTCCAAACTCGAGGTCGTCCTGGCATCCCCCTTTACAGACACAATGTTTCCAGGACAAATTAGACGAGTCTGATGAATCCCTCTCTCCGGGAAAGATATTTTTCTGTCTCCTTTCCGGATTTGGGAAGTTTCGAACTTCACCCCTGATCCTGGAACGTTCCCCCAGGTGCCGTCTAGATACGGGCTTACTTTATTTCTATAGGCTGTGCCATTTGTTTGCCTTACATCCTCAGCCCTGGCCTGTTTATTTTTCTTGAAACAGAATTGTAATGTTCTCATTTTCAGCCCACTTCCTTACATGTGGTGTCAAAACACATAATCCATAATCCTTCTACGGCAAGAGGTAGGGGGAGAGAATTTCGATGGAGGCAAACTGAGCACACTAGCCTGGGAGGGCAGCCTTCACGAAGGAACGAAGCCCTGTGGAAAAGGGTGCTTTTCAGCACCCTTGTAGAGCACTTCCAAACAAAGAGACATAGCCCAAGCGTGACAGGGCTCCATTCCTTCAAGGCTCCCAAGACATCTCTTGGGACACATTAGCATGTACCCGGTGGGCCCCCGTGACGCCAGAGCTATGGAAAGTGAGACTGATCTGCAAAGAATGCCAGGGGCCTAGGAAAGGAGGCATCGAGTCTTCTCTTCAACGTCCTCAAGACCTCATTCTTGACTTTGGCTTATGCTTAAGGCAGAAGGACCACGTAGGTCTGATAAGGCCCAAGTCCGGCCTCTTGCTTCCAATCAAGTTGCAAGCTTGAATCAGCATGGCCTCCCCATAGACTTGAATAGATGACAACGTTCTCCTCTCGGGGCTTGTCCCTCTATTCTCGCTTCTTGCCAAGGATTCCTTTCTTACCCCTCGAATCAGCGTCTGTTTTATGTCTTCCAGTTTCTGTGTCCGCTTTCTGTTTCTCAAAGCTGTTTCTGGGTATCCCTCCCTTTAATAGCCTAGCCTAGGCCAATCCTCAGTCTGTAACCGTGCGGCCATCTTGGCGGACATGATCCTCGTGATGTCATAAACCACCTCAAAATTCGAAGTTGTCCTGACAACCTGCGTGCACACAGAGTTTCAGAGCCATCTCAGGCCAGGCTGACTCCTCACCCTTCCCTGGTAGGATAGTTTTCCTTTTTCTCGATTTCTTGTCGGTTTCTGTCTTGCCCCTCGAACTTTGGAAGGCCTGCTACATTCTCTCTAGACACTGGTTTCTGTCCTGTAAGATTATCCTGGGTTTCACCTCTTACATGTTATGTAGATGGCCAAGTGGGTGGACGTTCCCCAGAGAAAGTCCTGGACTCCCTCCCAGGTTGAAGTTGCCCGGGCCATCCTCTGATGCGCAATGATCGTGTCATCTCCTAGCACTCTGCCGATTCCACCTTGGCAGGTCCCATGTTTTCCTTCCTTCTTCCTCTGGGGAAGTGTACCAGAGGCGTTCATGGATTGTAAAAGCCTCACGGTTCTTTTTCTGGTGCGTATTGATAAGGTGACCTCACCATTGCTACTTAGTTTATGATCCCTGTCCGCACCGTACCATGAAATCTGTATTTCCTAACACTGCTAATGTGATCTGCACCCGTGATGTGAAACAGTGAGGCCTGGGCCGGCCAAGCAGAACGTGGGCACTTACCCGCTCCGCCACAGGGCCGGCCCTGAATTGGACTTTTGGACCAACCTTTTGCCTGAGCTTGGGAACACGTGGGCCTGTTTGGATTATTCGTGAAGGTGATTAGTAGTAACATCCTGGACGGTAACCTTTTCCGTGGGTGCATGGGTTTAGCAGGCAGCATGTTCTGTGGGTAGTATTCCTCTTCATCTATTTGGAATGGTCTACCTTTCTGTAGCATCAGTACGCATTTTGAGGTGATTTTCCAGCCTTGGAAGCTCACCTTCTCTCATCTCTTTCAGCCCCAAAGCTTTATGCCGTCATTCTGGACCCCATTTTGGATTTTTTTTCCTTTTAGGTGAATTTATTGCCACAACCCTGCACTAGAACATCCTATATCTTTCCGATTTGCATCCTCATCGATGTAGACTTCCGTGTAGCTGACATCATCTTCCCCTGCGTAAGCCTAATAGCAGGCCCTGACCACACACTTGTGCCTCATCATCTGTTTCACCCTCTCACACCTCCCCGCTTTGTCTCTGGGAACCCCCAATCAAATGTCCCGTGCCACCTGTTCCTGACCGCTTGTTTTTGCTTCTCCTCTTAAGTGAGGTCCTACGGTACTTGCCTTGCTCCCTGGGGCTTGTTTCACTTCCCTAAAACCCTCACAGCCATTCTGGTGCTCACAAATGGCTGGATTGCATCCTTGGTTCCGGCTGACTGGTATGCCATTGCGTGGCTACAGCCCATCTTCCTTCTGCACTCGTCCCTTGCTGGGCTCCAGGGAGGCTTCCAAGTCTTGGGTCGTGGGAGCGACGCTGTGGTGAACTCAGCGGTGCACATGTCTTTATGCAGGAGTGTTTCCGAGTTCTTTGGATCAACACGCCGCAGAGGAATAGCTGGATCATATGGGACATGGATTCTTCAAGTTCTGAGGCAGTTCGACACCGCTTGGCGTAGTGGCTGCACCGGTCTGCACTCCCACCAACGGTGCAGGAGGCTTCCCTTCTCTCCACCTCCTCTCTGACACTTGTGGCTTCCTGTCTGCTTCCTTATAGCCATTCTGACCACAGTGAGCTGCTGTGCCCTTGCAGTTTGCATTTGCATTGGCCTGAGACTTAATGACGGTGAGCAAGTGTTCATGCACCCGTTGGCCCTCTTTCGATCTTCTTGGCAGAAATCTCTGTTTCCATCTTCTGCCCAGGTTTTCATTGGCTTGTTGTTGTTTTTTTTTCCTGTGGGGACGTGCGAGTTGATTGCATCCTTGGGCTTTTCACCCCTTGTCCGATGTGTGGTTTGCAAACATCCTCCCCCAGTCGTTGTGCTATCTTTGCATTCAGTCGATGGTTTCCTTCACTGGGCAGAAGCGTCCGCATTTGACGTGGTCCCGTTGGTTTCTTGTTGACTTGGTTGCCCTGGCCCAGTCGGACTTGCTTCTTCCAAACAGGCGGCTCAGACAGATGGCAAAGAGCACTCTGCCTAGGTCTTCTGCTACAAGGTTCACGGTTTCAAGTCTGCCATTCAAGGCTTTGATCCATTTCAGGTGGTGTGTGTGCCAGGTGTAACATCATGGTGTACTCTCGTTGTGTTCCATGTGGCTGTGCAGGCTTCCCAGCACCGTTTATGGTAGAGACTCTCCTTTCTCCGCTGTCTCCTCTTGGCTCCCTGGTCGAAAATGGGCTGTCCATGTACGTTTGAGTGGGGCTCCGGGTTCTCGATTCTGTTGCATGGGTCTGTGTGCCTGTTTTGGGGCCCAGACTGTGCCGTCTCGGTACCTAGTGCTTCGTCCTATATGTTGAAATCGGAAAGTGTGCCACGTCCTGCTTTTTTCGTTTTCCTGAGGATTCCTTTGCCTAGTCAGGGTGTCTTGTTGCTGGCTAGAAGCTTTAGCATTCCCTCTTCTGTCTCTGTGGGAAACATTGCTGCAACTTTGACTGGGATTGCATGGAATCCAGAGATTCCTTGCTCTGGTAGGGACGTTTCCAGTGTGTTGATGCTTCCACTCCTAGATCCTGGAATCTCCTTCTTTCTCCTTGTGTCTTCTTGAATTTCTTTCCCCCAACGTTGGTTAGTTTTCCATTGCCATGGCTTTCACCTGTTTTGCTAAGTTTCTTCATAGAGATCTCATCCTTCTCACGGGCATGCAGTTTCTCACTTTTTCTTTTCAGCTTCAGTTTCTCTATGCTTTGCAACTTGGAATCGGTTTTGTTCTGGCAGAAGTGCATCGCTGAGCTCACATCTGCTGGCAATGCTCCTGTATTTGCTGTGGAAGTCTGGCCCTGTCTAACGTCCCTTCCCATCTGCCTCTACACTACCTCGGACGCCTGCCCCAGAATGCCTGAAGCAGTGGTGAGCAGGCCCACCCGAGGGTCCACCCGGCCCACCACGGGCCACCGACCCAGAAGGTGCGGACCTCACCGCTGCGCCACCGGCCGGCCCCTTTCATGTTCCGTTGGCAACCTGCAGTTGAGGGCAATGGGACTTGAATATGCTACTTGAGCCCAACTCTGGCACTGTGTAGATGAGGCCAGGTTGTTTCTCGGGTCCACTGCGATGTCAGAGGATTTGTCATAATCGTGTCTCTGCTGTCCCGGCAAGCTTCACGCACACACGGTTTCCTGGCCCGCTTGGAGCAGTCTCATAACTCACCCTTCCCACTTAGCCCAGCCTTGACCTTCGCTGCCGTCTTTTGGCTTGTGAATTTCTCTGCCTTTCAAACGTTCCAGCAGAGTCTGTCTAAAGACGGACATCATCTTTCATTGTGGATTATCCAGGTGTGATTTCTGTTCGCCTTCCATTTTCTGGGACCTTGGTCTCTTTTCCATAGGAGAATCGTCATGGTATTTCTCAGCTATCCCCCTTAGACATGCTTATCAGTCCGTTCCCCTTCATTCCAAGTGATTCATTTTGCATTTCTGGAATCACCGTATGTTCTCTAGGCCGAGGTGTGAGTGCTTTCGTGACTCTTGGTTGTTGTCTTTGAATTTGCACCGGTCACTTGAAGGAGTCTTTGCTGTCCTAGCCTGGGTCAAACTAAGCACTGGGAACACGTGGTCGTCTGGGTTGGTTTGACATCCTGAGGTCAGAAACTCCAAACTCGAGGTCATCCTGGCATCCCCCTTTACACACACAATGTTTGCAGGACAAATTAGACGAGTCTGATGAATCCCTCTCTCCAGGAAAGATATTTTTCTGTCTCCTTTCCGGATTTGGGAAGTTTCGAACTTCACCCCTGATCCTGGAACGTTCCCCCAGGTGCCGTCTAGATACGGGCTTACTTTATTTCTATAGGCTGTGCCATTTGTTTGCCTTACATCCTCAGCCCTGGCCTGTTTATTTTTCTTGAAACAGAATTGTAATGTTCTCATTTTCAGCCCACTTCCTTACATGTGGTGTCAAAACACATAATCCATAATCCTTCTACGGCAAGAGGTAGGGGGAGAGAATTTCGATGGAGGCAAACTGAGCACACTAGCCTGGGAGGGCAGCCTTCACGAAGGAACGAAGCCCTGTGGAAAAGGGTGCTTTTCAGCACCCTTGTAGAGCACTTCCAAACAAAGAGACATAGCCCAAGCGTGACAGGGCTCCATTCCTTCAAGGCTCCCAAGACATCTCTTGGGACACATTAGCATGTACCCGGTGGGCCCCCGTGACGCCAGAGCTATGGAAAGTGAGACTGATCTGCAAAGAATGCCAGGGGCCTAGGAAAGGAGGCATCGAGTCTTCTCTTCAACGTCCTCAAGACCTCATTCTTGACTTTGGCTTATGCTTAAGGCAGAAGGACCACGTAGGTCTGATAAGGCCCAAGTCCGGCCTCTTGCTTCCAATCAAGTTGCAAGCTTGAATCAGCATGGCCTCCCCATAGACTTGAATAGATGACAACGTTCTCCTCTCGGGGCTTGTCCCTCTATTCTCGCTTCTTGCCAAGGATTCCTTTCTTACCCCTCGAATCAGCGTCTGTTTTATGTCTTCCAGTTTCTGTGTCCGCTTTCTGTTTCTCAAAGCTGTTTCTGGGTATCCCTCCCTTTAATAGCCTAGCCTAGGCCAATCCTCAGTCTGTAACCGTGCGGCCATCTTGGCGGACATGATCCTCGTGATGTCATAAACCACCTCAAAATTCGAAGTTGTCCTGACAACCTGCGTGCACACAGAGTTTCAGAGCCATCTCAGGCCAGGCTGACTCCTCACCCTTCCCTGGTAGGATAGTTTTCCTTTTTCTCGATTTCTTGTCGGTTTCTGTCTTGCCCCTCGAACTTTGGAAGGCCTGCTACATTCTCTCTAGACACTGGTTTCTGTCCTGTAAGATTATCCTGGGTTTCACCTCTTACATGTTATGTAGATGGCCAAGTGGGTGGACGTTCCCCAGAGAAAGTCCTGGACTCCCTCCCAGGTTGAAGTTGCCCGGGCCATCCTCTGATGCGCAATGATCGTGTCATCTCCTAGCACTCTGCCGATTCCACCTTGGCAGGTCCCATGTTTTCCTTCCTTCTTCCTCTGGGGAAGTGTACCAGAGGCGTTCATGGATTGTAAAAGCCTCACGGTTCTTTTTCTGGTGCGTATTGATAAGGTGACCTCACCATTGCTACTTAGTTTATGATCCCTGTCCGCACCGTACCATGAAATCTGTATTTCCTAACACTGCTAATGTGATCTGCACCCGTGATGTGAAACAGTGAGGCCTGGGCCGGCCAAGCAGAACGTGGGCACTTACCCGCTCCGCCACAGGGCCGGCCCTGAATTGGACTTTTGGACCAACCTTTTGCCTGAGCTTGGGAACACGTGGGCCTGTTTGGATTATTCGTGAAGGTCATTAGTAGTAACATCCTGGACGGTAACCTTTTCCGTGGGTGCATGGGTTTAGCAGGCAGCATGTTCTGTGGGTAGTATTCCTCTTCATCTATTTGGAATGGTCTACCTTTCTGTAGCATCAGTACGCATTTTGAGGTGAATTTCCAGCCTTGGAAGTTCACCTTCTCTAATCTCTTTCAGCCCCAAAGCTTTATGCCGTCATTCTGGACCCCTTTTGGATTTTTTTTGCTTTTAGGTGAATTTATTGCCACAACCCTGCACTAGAACATCCTATATCTTTCCGATTTGCATCCTCATCGATGTAGACTTCCGTGTAGCTGACATCATCTTCCCCTGCGTAAGCCTAATAGCAGGCCCTGACCACACACTTGTGCCTCATCATCTGTTTCACACTCTCACACCTCCCCGCTTTGTCTCTGGGAACCCCCAATCAAATGTCCCGTGCCACCTGTTCCTGACCGCTTGTTTTTGCTTCTCCTCTTAAGTGAGGTCCTACGGTACTTGCCTTGCTCCCTGGGGCTTGTTTCACTTCCCTAAAACCCTCACAGCCATTCTGGTGCTCACAAATGGCTGGATTGCATCCTTGGTTCCGGCTGACTGGTATGCCATTGCGTGGCTACAGCCCATCTTCCTTCTGCACTCGTCCCTTGCTGGGCTCCAGGGAGGCTTCCAAGTCTTGGGTCGTGGGAGCGACGCTGTGGTGAACTCAGCGGTGCACATGTCTTTATGCAGGAGTGTTTCCGAGTTCTTTGGATCAACACGCCGCAGAGGAATAGCTGGATCATATGGGACATGGATTCTTCAAGTTCTGAGGCAGTTCCACACCGCTTGGCGTAGTGGCTGCACCGGTCTGCACTCCCACCAACGGTGCAGGAGGCTTCCCTTGTCTCCACCTCCTCTCTGACACTTGTGGCTTCCTGTCTGCTTCCTTATAGCCATTCTGACCACAGTGAGCTGCTGTGCCCTTGCAGTTTGCATTTGCATTGGCCTGAGACTTAATGACGGTGAGCAAGTGTTCATGCACCCGTTGGCCCTCTTTCGATCTTCTTGGCAGAAATCTCTGTTTCCATCTTCTGCCCAGGTTTTCATTGGCTTGTTGTTGTTTTTTTTTCCTGTGGGGACGTGCGAGTTGATTGCATCCTTGGGCTTTTCACCCCTTGTCCGATGTGTGGTTTGCAAACATCCTCCCCCAGTCGTTGTGCTATCTTTGCATTCAGTCGATGGTTTCCTTCACTGGGCAGAAGCGTCCGCATTTGACGTGGTCCCGTTGGTTTCTTGTTGACTTGGTTGCCCTGGCCCAGTCGGACTTGCTTCTTCCAAACAGGCGGCTCAGACAGATGGCAAAGAGCACTCTGCCTAGGTCTTCTGCTACAAGGTTCACGGTTTCAAGTCTGCCATTCAAGGCTTTGATCCATTTCAGGTGGTGTGTGTGCCAGGTGTAACATCATGATGTACTCTCGTTGTGTTCCATGTGGCTGTGCAGGCTTCCCAGCACCGTTTATGGTAGAGACTCTCCTTTCTCCGCTGTCTCCTCTTGGCTCCCTGGTCGAAAATGGGCTGTCCATGTACGTTTGAGTTGGGCTCCGGGTTCTCGATTCTGTTGCATGGGTCTGTGTGCCTGTTTTGGGGCCCAGACTGTGCCGTCTCGGTACCTAGTGCTTCGTCCTATATGTTGAAATCGGAAAGTGTGCCACGTCCTGCTTTTTTCGTTTTCCTGAGGATTCCTTTGCCTAGTCAGGGTGTCTTGTTGCTGGCTAGAAGCTTTAGCATTCCCTCTTCTGTCTCTGTGGGAAACATTGCTGCAACTTTGACTGGGATTGCATGGAATCCAGAGTGTCCTTGCTCTGGTAGGGACGTTTCCAGTGTGTTGATACTTCCACTCCTAGATCCTGGAATCTCCTTCTTTCTCCTTGTGTCTTCTTGAATTTCTTTCCCCCAACGTTGGTTAGTTTTCCATTGCCATGGCTTTCACCTGTTTTGCTAAGTTTCTTCATAGAGATCTCATCCTTCTCACGGGCATGCAGTTTCTCACTTTTTCTTTTCAGCTTCAGTTTCTCTATGCTTTGCAACTTGGAATCGGTTTTGTTCTGGCAGAAGTGCATCGCTGAGCTCACATCTGCTGGCAATGCTCCTGTATTTGCTGTGGAAGTCTGGCCCTGTCTAACGTCCCTTCCCATCTGCCTCTACACTACCTCGGACGCCTGCCCCAGAATGCCTGAAGCAGTGGTGAGCAGGCCCACCCGAGGGTCCACCCGGCCCACCACGGGCCACCGACCCAGAAGGTGCGGACCTCACCGCTGCGCCACCGGCCGGCCCCTTTCATGTTCCGTTGGCAACCTGCAGTTGAGGGCAATGGGACTTGAATATGCTACTTGAGCCCAACTCTGGCACTGTGTAGATGAGGCCAGGTTGTTTCTCGGGTCCACTGCGATGTCAGAGGATTTGTCATAATCGTGTCTCTGCTGTCCCGGCAAGCTTCACGCACACACGGTTTCCTGGCCCGCTTGGAGCAGTCTCATAACTCACCCTTCCCACTTAGCCCAGCCTTGACCTTCGCTGCCGTCTTTTGGCTTGTGAATTTCTCTGCCTTTCAAACGTTCCAGCAGAGTCTGTCTAAAGACGGACATCATCTTTCATTGTGGATTATCCAGGTGTGATTTCTGTTCGCCTTCCATTTTCTGGGACCTTGGTCTCTTTTCCATAGGAGAATCGTCATGGTATTTCTCAGCTATCCCCCTTAGACATGCTTATCAGTCCGTTCCCCTTCATTCCAAGTGATTCATTTTGCATTTCTGGAATCACCGTATGTTCTCTAGGCCGAGGTGTGAGTGCTTTCGTGACTCTTGGTTGTTGTCTTTGAATTTGCACCGGTCACTTGAAGGAGTCTTTGCTGTCCTAGCCTGGGTCAAACTAAGCACTGGGAACACGTGGTCGTCTGGGTTGGTTTGACATCCTGAGGTCAGAAACTCCAAACTCGAGGTCGTCCTGGCATCCCCCTTTACAGACACAATGTTTCCAGGACAAATTAGACGAGTCTGATGAATCCCTCTCTCCAGGAAAGATATTTTTCTGTCTCCTTTCCGGATTTGGGAAGTTTCGAACTTCACCCCTGATCCTGGAACGTTCCCCCAGGTGCCGTCTAGATACGGGCTTACTTTATTTCTATAGGCTGTGCCATTTGTTTGCCTTACATCCTCAGCCCTGGCCTGTTTATTTTTCTTGAAACAGAATTGTAATGTTCTCATTTTCAGCCCACTTCCTTACATGTGGTGTCAAAACACATAATCCATAATCCTTCTACGGCAAGAGGTAGGGGGAGAGAATTTCGATGGAGGCAAACTGAGCACACTAGCCTGGGAGGGCAGCCTTCACGAAGGAACGAAGCCCTGTGGAAAAGGGTGCTTTTCAGCACCCTTGTAGAGCCCTTCCAAACAAAGAGACATAGCCCAAGCGTGACAGGGCTCCATTCCTTCAAGGCTCCCAAGACATCTCTTGGGACACATTAGCATGTACCCGGTGGGCCCCCGTGACGCCAGAGCTATGGAAAGTGAGACTGATCTGCAAAGAATGCCAGGGGCCTAGGAAAGGAGGCATCGAGTCTTCTCTTCAACGTCCTCAAGACCTCATTCTTGACTTTGGCTTATGCTTAAGGCAGAAGGACCACGTAGGTCTGATAAGGCCCAAGTCCGGCCTCTTGCTTCCAATCAAGTTGCAAGCTTGAATCAGCATGGCCTCCCCATAGACTTGAATAGATGACAACGTTCTCCTCTCGGGGCTTGTCCCTCTATTCTCGCTTCTTGCCAAGGATTCCTTTCTTACCCCTCGAATCAGCGTCTGTTTTATGTCTTCCAGTTTCTGTGTCCGCTTTCTGTTTCTCAAAGCTGTTTCTGGGTATCCCTCCCTTTAATAGCCTAGCCTAGGCCAATCCTCAGTCTGTAACCGTGCGGCCATCTTGGCGGACATGATCCTCGTGATGTCATAAACCACCTCAAAATTCGAAGTTGTCCTGACAACCTGCGTGCACACAGAGTTTCAGAGCCATCTCAGGCCAGGCTGACTCCTCACCCTTCCCTGGTAGGATAGTTTTCCTTTTTCTCGATTTCTTGTCGGTTTCTGTCTTGCCCCTCGAACTTTGGAAGGCCTGCTACATTCTCTCTAGACACTGGTTTCTGTCCTGTAAGATTATCCTGGGTTTCACCTCTTACATGTTATGTAGATGGCCAAGTGGGTGGACGTTCCCCAGAGAAAGTCCTGGACTCCCTCCCAGGTTGAAGTTGCCCGGGCCATCCTCTGATGCGCAATGATCGTGTCATCTCCTAGCACTCTGCCGATTCCACCTTGGCAGGTCCCATGTTTTCCTTCCTTCTTCCTCTGGGGAAGTGTACCAGAGGCGTTCATGGATTGTAAAAGCCTCACGGTTCTTTTTCTGGTGCGTATTGATAAGGTGACCTCACCATTGCTACTTAGTTTATGATCCCTGTCCGCACCGTACCATGAAATCTGTATTTCCTAACACTGCTAATGTGATCTGCACCCGTGATGTGAAACAGTGAGGCCTGGGCCGGCCAAGCAGAACGTGGGCACTTACCCGCTCCGCCACAGGGCCGGCCCTGAATTGGACTTTTGGACCAACCTTTTGCCTGAGCTTGGGAACACGTGGGCCTGTTTGGATTATTCGTGAAGGTGATTAGTAGTAACATCCTGGACGGTAACCTTTTCCGTGGGTGCATGGGTTTAGCAGGCAGCATGTTCTGTGGGTAGTATTCCTCTTCATCTATTTGGAATGGTCTACCTTTCTGTAGCATCAGTACGCATTTTGAGGTGATTTTCCAGCCTTGGAAGTTCACCTTCTCTAATCTCTTTCAGCCCCAAAGCTTTATGCCGTCATTCTGGACCCCATTTTGGATTTTTTTTGCTTTTAGGTGAATTTATTGCCACAACCCTGTACTAGAACATCCTATATCTCTCCGATTTGCATCCTCATCGATGTAGACTTCCGTGTAGCTGACATCATCTTCCCCTGCGTAAGCCTAATAGCAGGCCCTGACCACACACTTGTGCCTCATCATCTGTTTCACCCTCTCACACCTCCCCGCTTTGTCTCTGGGAACCCCCAATCAAATGTCCCGTGCCACCTGTTCCTGACCGCTTGTTTTTGCTTCTCCTCTTAAGTGAGGTCCTACGGTACTTGCCTTGCTCCCTGGGGCTTGTTTCACTTCCCTAAAACCCTCACAGCCATTCTGGTGCTCACAAATGGCTGGATTGCATCCTTGGTTCCGGCTGACTGGTATGCCATTGCGTGGCTACAGCCCATCTTCCTTCTGCACTCGTCCCTTGCTGGGCTCCAGGGAGGCTTCCAAGTCTTGGGTCGTGGGAGCGACGCTGTGGTGAACTCAGCGGTGCACATGTCTTTATGCAGGAGTGTTTCCGAGTTCTTTGGATCAACACGCCGCAGAGGAATAGCTGGATCATATGGGACATGGATTCTTCAAGTTCTGAGGCAGTTCCACACCGCTTGGCGTAGTGGCTGCACCGGTCTGCACTCCCACCAACGGTGCAGGAGGCTTCCCTTGTCTCCACCTCCTCTCTGACACTTGTGGCTTCCTGTCTGCTTCCTTATAGCCATTCTGACCACAGTGAGCTGCTGTGCCCTTGCAGTTTGCATTTGCATTGGCCTGAGACTTAATGACGGTGAGCAAGTGTTCATGCACCCGTTGGCCCTCTTTCGATCTTCTTGGCAGAAATCTCTGTTTCCATCTTCTGCCCAGGTTTTCATTGGCTTGTTGTTGTTTTTTTTTCCTGTGGGGACGTGCGAGTTGATTGCATCCTTGGGCTTTTCACCCCTTGTCCGATGTGTGGTTTGCAAACATCCTCCCCCAGTCGTTGTGCTATCTTTGCATTCAGTCGATGGTTTCCTTCACTGGGCAGAAGCGTCCGCATTTGACGTGGTCCCGTTGGTTTCTTGTTGACTTGGTTGCCCTGGCCCAGTCGGACTTGCTTCTTCCAAACAGGCGGCTCAGACAGATGGCAAAGAGCACTCTGCCTAGGTCTTCTGCTACAAGGTTCACGGTTTCAAGTCTGCCATTCAAGGCTTTGATCCATTTCAGGTGGTGTGTGTGCCAGGTGTAACATCATGGTGTACTCTCGTTGTGTTCCATGTGGCTGTGCAGGCTTCCCAGCACCGTTTATGGTAGAGACTCTCCTTTCTCCGCTGTCTCCTCTTGGCTCCCTGGTCGAAAATGGGCTGTCCATGTACGTTTGAGTGGGGCTCCGGGTTCTCGATTCTGTTGCATGGGTCTGTGTGCCTGTTTTGGGGCCCAGACTGTGCCGTCTCGGTACCTAGTGCTTCGTCCTATATGTTGAAATCGGAAAGTGTGCCACGTCCTGCTTTTTTCGTTTTCCTGAGGATTCCTTTGCCTAGTCAGGGTGTCTTGTTGCTGGCTAGAAGCTTTAGCATTCCCTCTTCTGTCTCTGTGGGAAACATTGCTGCAACTTTGACTGGGATTGCATGGAATCCAGAGATTCCTTGCTCTGGTAGGGACGTTTCCAGTGTGTTGATGCTTCCACTCCTAGATCCTGGAATCTCCTTCTTTCTCCTTGTGTCTTCTTGAATTTCTTTCCCCCAACGTTGGTTAGTTTTCCATTGCCATGGCTTTCACCTGTTTTGCTAAGTTTCTTCATAGAGATCTCATCCTTCTCACGGGCATGCAGTTTCTCACTTTTTCTTTTCAGCTTCAGTTTCTCTATGCTTTGCAACTTGGAATCGGTTTTGTTCTGGCAGAAGTGCATCGCTGAGCTCACATCTGCTGGCAATGCTCCTGTATTTGCTGTGGAAGTCTGGCCCTGTCTAACGTCCCTTCCCATCTGCCTCTACACTACCTCGGACGCCTGCCCCAGAATGCCTGAAGCAGTGGTGAGCAGGCCCACCCGAGGGTCCACCCGGCCCACCACGGGCCACCGACCCAGAAGGTGCGGACCTCACCGCTGCGCCACCGGCCGGCCCCTTTCATGTTCCGTTGGCAACCTGCAGTTGAGGGCAATGGGACTTGAATATGCTACTTGAGCCCAACTCTGGCACTGTGTAGATGAGGCCAGGTTGTTTCTCGGGTCCACTGCGATGTCAGAGGATTTGTCATAATCGTGTCTCTGCTGTCCCGGCAAGCTTCACGCACACACGGTTTCCTGGCCCGCTTGGAGCAGTCTCATAACTCACCCTTCCCACTTAGCCCAGCCTTGACCTTCGCTGCCGTCTTTTGGCTTGTGAATTTCTCTGCCTTTCAAACGTTCCAGCAGAGTCTGTCTAAAGACGGACATCATCTTTCATTGTGGATTATCCAGGTGTGATTTCTGTTCGCCTTCCATTTTCTGGGACCTTGGTCTCTTTTCCATAGGAGAATCATCATGGTATTTCTCAGCTATCCCCCTTAGACATGCTTATCAGTCCGTTCCCCTTCATTCCAAGTGATTCATTTTGCATTTCTGGAATCACCGTATGTTCTCTAGGCCGAGGTGTGAGTGCTTTCGTGACTCTTGGTTGTTGTCTTTGAATTTGCACCGGTCACATGAAGGAGTCTTTGCTGTCCTAGCCTGGGTCAAACTAAGCACTGGGAACACGTGGTCGTCTGGGTTGGTTTGACATCCTGAGGTCAGAAACTCCAAACTCGAGGTCGTCCTGGCATCCCCCTTTACAGACACAATGTTTCCAGGACAAATTAGACGAGTCTGATGAATCCCTCTCTCCAGGAAAGATATTTTTCTGTCTCCTTTCCGGATTTGGGAAGTTTCGAACTTCACCCCTGATCCTGGAACGTTCCCCCAGGTGCCGTCTAGATACGGGCTTACTTTATTTCTATAGGCTGTGCCATTTGTTTGCCTTACATCCTCAGCCCTGGCCTGTTTATTTTTCTTGAAACAGAATTGTAATGTTCTCATTTTCAGCCCACTTCCTTACATGTGGTGTCAAAACACATAATCCATAATCCTTCTACGGCAAGAGGTAGGGGGAGAGAATTTCGATGGAGGCAAACTGAGCACACTAGCCTGGGAGGGCAGCCTTCACGAAGGAACGAAGCCCTGTGGAAAAGGGTGCTTTTCAGCGCCCTTGTAGAGCACTTCCAAACAAAGAGACATAGCCCAAGCGTGACAGGGCTCCATTCCTTCAAGGCTCCCAAGACATCTCTTGGGACACATTAGCATGACCCGGTGGGCCCCCGTGACGCCAGAGCTATGGAAAGTGAGACTGATCTGCAAAGAATGCCAGGGGCCTAGGAAAGGAGGCATCGAGTCTTCTCTTCAACGTCCTCAAGACCTCATTCTTGACTTTGGCTTATGCTTAAGGCAGAAGGACCACGTAGGTCTGATAAGGCCCAAGTCCGGCCTCTTGCTTCCAATCAAGTTGCAAGCTTGAATCAGCATGGCCTCCCCATAGACTTGAATAGATGACAACGTTCTCCTCTCGGGGCTTGTCCCTCTATTCTCGCTTCTTGCCAAGGATTCCTTTCTTACCCCTCGAATCAGCGTCTGTTTTATGTCTTCCAGTTTCTGTGTCCGCTTTCTGTTTCTCAAAGCTGTTTCTGGGTATCCCTCCCTTTAATAGCCTAGCCTAGGCCAATCCTCAGTCTGTAACCGTGCGGCCATCTTGGCGGACATGATCCTCGTGATGTCATAAACCACCTCAAAATTCGAAGTTGTCCTGACAACCTGCGTGCACACAGAGTTTCAGAGCCATCTCAGGCCAGGCTGACTCCTCACCCTTCCCTGGTAGGATAGTTTTCCTTTTTCTCGATTTCTTGTCGGTTTCTGTCTTGCCCCTCGAACTTTGGAAGGCCTGCTACATTCTCTCTAGACACTGGTTTCTGTCCTGTAAGATTATCCTGGGTTTCACCTCTTACATGTTATGTAGATGGCCAAGTGGGTGGACGTTCCCCAGAGAAAGTCCTGGACTCCCTCCCAGGTTGAAGTTGCCCGGGCCATCCTCTGATGCGCAATGATCGTGTCATCTCCTAGCACTCTGCCGATTCCACCTTGGCAGGTCCCATGTTTTCCTTCCTTCTTCCTCTGGGGAAGTGTACCAGAGGCGTTCATGGATTCTAAAAGCCTCACGGTTCTTTTTCTGGTGCGTATTGATAAGGTGACCTCACCATTGCTACTTAGTTTATGATCCCTGTCCGCACCGTACCATGAAATCTGTATTTCCTAACACTGCTAATGTGATCTGCACCCGTGATGTGAAACAGTGAGGCCTGGGCCGGCCAAGCAGAACGTGGGCACTTACCCGCTCCGCCACAGGGCCGGCCCTGAATTGGACTTTTGGACCAACCTTTTGCCTGAGCTTGGGAACACGTGGGCCTGTTTGGATTATTCGTGAAGGTGATTAGTAGTAACATCCTGGACGGTAACCTTTTCCGTGGGTGCATGGGTTTAGCAGGCAGCATGTTCTGTGGGTAGTATTCCTCTTCATCTATTTGGAATGGTCTACCTTTCTGTAGCATCAGTACGCATTTTGAGGTGATTTTCCAGCCTTGGAAGTTCACCTTCTCTAATCTCTTTCAGCCCCAAAGCTTTATGCCGTCATTCTGGACCCCATTTTGGATTTTTTTTGCTTTTAGGTGAATTTATTGCCACAACCCTGCACTAGAACATCCTATATCTTTCCGATTTGCATCCTCATCGATGTAGACTTCCGTGTAGCTGACATCATCTTCCCCTGCGTAAGCCTAATAGCAGGCCCTGACCACACACTTGTGCCTCATCATCTGTTTCACCCTCTCACACCTCCCCGCTTTGTCTCTGGGAACCCCCAATCAAATGTCCCGTGCCACCTGTTCCTGACCGCTTGTTTTTGCTTCTCCTCTTAAGTGAGGTCCTACGGTACTTGCCTTGCTCCCTGGGGCTTGTTTCACTTCCCTAAAACCCTCACAGCCATTCTGGTGCTCACAAATGGCTGGATTGCATCCTTGGTTCCGGCTGACTGGTATGCCATTGCGTGGCTACAGCCCATCTTCCTTCTGCACTCGTCCCTTGCTGGGCTCCAGGGAGGCTTCCAAGTCTTGGGTCGTGGGAGCGACGCTGTGGTGAACTCAGCGGTGCACATGTCTTTATGCAGGAGTGTTTCCGAGTTCTTTGGATCAACACGCCGCAGAGGAATAGCTGGATCATATGGGACATGGATTCTTCAAGTTCTGAGGCAGTTCCACACCGCTTGGCGTAGTGGCTGCACCGGTCTGCACTCCCACCAACGGTGCAGGAGGCTTCCCTTCTCTCCACCTCCTCTCTGACACTTGTGGCTTCCTGTCTGCTTCCTTATAGCCATTCTGACCACAGTGAGCTGCTGTGCCCTTGCAGTTTGCATTTGCATTGGCCTGAGACTTAATGACGGTGAGCAAGTGTTCATGCACCCGTTGGCCCTCTTTCGATCTTCTTGGCAGAAATCTCTGTTTCCATCTTCTGCCCAGGTTTTCATTGGCTTGTTGTTGTTTTTTTTTCCTGTGGGGACGTGCGAGTTGATTGCATCCTTGGGCTTTTCACCCCTTGTCCGATGTGTGGTTTGCAAACATCCTCCCCCAGTCGTTGTGCTATCTTTGCATTCAGTCGATGGTTTCCTTCACTGGGCAGAAGCGTCCGCATTTGACGTGGTCCCGTTGGTTTCTTGTTGACTTGGTTGCCCTGGCCCAGTCGGACTTGCTTCTTCCAAACAGGCGGCTCAGACAGATGGCAAAGAGCACTCTGCCTAGGTCTTCTGCTACAAGGTTCACGGTTTCAAGTCTGCCATTCAAGGCTTTGATCCATTTCAGGTGGTGTGTGTGCCAGGTGTAACATCATGGTGTACTCTCGTTGTGTTCCATGTGGCTGTGCAGGCTTCCCAGCACCGTTTATGGTAGAGACTCTCCTTTCTCCGCTGTCTCCTCTTGGCTCCCTGGTCGAAAATGGGCTGTCCATGTACGTTTGAGTGGGGCTCCGGGTTCTCGATTCTGTTGCATGGGTCTGTGTGCCTGTTTTGGGGCCCAGACTGTGCCGTCTCGGTACCTAGTGCTTCGTCCTATATGTTGAAATCGGAAAGTGTGCCACGTCCTGCTTTTTTCGTTTTCCTGAGGATTCCTTTGCCTAGTCAGGGTGTCTTGTTGCTGGCTAGAAGCTTTAGCATTCCCTCTTCTGTCTCTGTGGGAAACATTGCTGCAACTTTGACTGGGATTGCATGGAATCCAGAGATTCCTTGCTCTGGTAGGGACGTTTCCAGTGTGTTGATGCTTCCACTCCTAGATCCTGGAATCTCCTTCTTTCTCCTTGTGTCTTCTTGAATTTCTTTCCCCCAACGTTGGTTAGTTTTCCATTGCCATGGCTTTCACCTGTTTTGCTAAGTTTCTTCATAGAGATCTCATCCTTCTCACGGGCATGCAGTTTCTCACTTTTTCTTTTCAGCTTCAGTTTCTCTATGCTTTGCAACTTGGAATCGGTTTTGTTCTGGCAGAAGTGCATCGCTGAGCTCACATCTGCTGGCAATGCTCCTGTATTTGCTGTGGAAGTCTGGCCCTGTCTAACGTCCCTTCCCATCTGCCTCTACACTACCTCGGACGCCTGCCCCAGAATGCCTGAAGCAGTGGTGAGCAGGCCCACCCGAGGGTCCACCCGGCCCACCACGGGCCACTGACCCAGAAGGTGCGGACCTCACCGCTGCGCCACCGGCCGGCCCCTTTCATGTTCCGTTGGCAACCTGCAGTTGAGGGCAATGGGACTTGAATATGCTACTTGAGCCCAACTCTGGCACTGTGTAGATGAGGCCAGGTTGTTTCTCGGGTCCACTGCGATGTCAGAGGATTTGTCATAATCGTGTCTCTGCTGTCCCGGCAAGCTTCACGCACACACGGTTTCCTGGCCCGCTTGGAGCAGTCTCATAACTCACCCTTCCCACTTAGCCCAGCCTTGACCTTCGCTGCCGTCTTTTGGCTTGTGAATTTCTCTGCCTTTCAAACGTTCCAGCAGAGTCTGTCTAAAGACGGACATCATCTTTCATTGTGGATTATCCAGGTGTGATTTCTGTTCGCCTTCCATTTTCTGGGACCTTGGTCTCTTTTCCATAGGAGAATCGTCATGGTATTTCTCAGCTATCCCCCTTAGACATGCTTATCAGTCCGTTCCCCTTCATTCCAAGTGATTCATTTTGCATTTCTGGAATCACCGTATGTTCTCTAGGCCGAGGTTGAGTGCTTTCGTGACTCTTGGTTGTTGTCTTTGAATTTGCACCGGTCACTTGAAGGAGTCTTTGCTGTCCTAGCCTGGGTCAAACTAAGCACTGGGAACACGTGGTCGTCTGGGTTGGTTTGACATCCTGAGGTCAGAAACTCCAAACTCGAGGTCGTCCTGGCATCCCCCTTTACAGACACAATGTTTCCAGGACAAATTAGACGAGTCTGATGAATCCCTCTCTCCAGGAAAGATATTTTTCTGTCTCCTTTCCGGATTTGGGAAGTTTCGAACTTCACCCCTGATCCTGGAACGTTCCCCCAGGTGCCGTCTAGATACGGGCTTACTTTATTTCTATAGGCTGTGCCATTTGTTTGCCTTACATCCTCAGCCCTGGCCTGTTTATTTTTCTTGAAACAGAATTGTAATGTTCTCATTTTCAGCCCACTTCCTTACATGTGGTGTCAAAACACATAATCCATAATCCTTCTACGGCAAGAGGTAGGGGGAGAGAATTTCGATGGAGGCAAACTGAGCACACTAGCCTGGGAGGGCAGCCTTCACGAAGGAACGAAGCCCTGTGGAAAAGGGTGCTTTTCAGCGCCCTTGTAGAGCACTTCCAAACAAAGAGACATAGCCCAAGCGTGACAGGGCTCCATTCCTTCAAGGCTCCCAAGACATCTCTTGGGACACATTAGCATGACCCGGTGGGCCCCCGTGACGCCAGAGCTATGGAAAGTGAGACTGATCTGCAAAGAATGCCAGGGGCCTAGGAAAGGAGGCATCGAGTCTTCTCTTCAACGTCCTCAAGACCTCATTCTTGACTTTGGCTTATGCTTAAGGCAGAAGGACCACGTAGGTCTGATAAGGCCCAAGTCCGGCCTCTTGCTTCCAATCAAGTTGCAAGCTTGAATCAGCATGGCCTCCCCATAGACTTGAATAGATGACAACGTTCTCCTCTCGGGGCTTGTCCCTCTATTCTCGCTTCTTGCCAAGGATTCCTTTCTTACCCCTCGAATCAGCGTCTGTTTTATGTCTTCCAGTTTCTGTGTCCGCTTTCTGTTTCTCAAAGCTGTTTCTGGGTATCCCTCCCTTTAATAGCCTAGCCTAGGCCAATCCTCAGTCTGTAACCGTGCGGCCATCTTGGCGGACATGATCCTCGTGATGTCATAAACCACCTCAAAATTCGAAGTTGTCCTGACAACCTGCGTGCACACAGAGTTTCAGAGCCATCTCAGGCCAGGCTGACTCCTCACCCTTCCCTGGTAGGATAGTTTTCCTTTTTCTCGATTTCTTGTCGGTTTCTGTCTTGCCCCTCGAACTTTGGAAGGCCTGCTACATTCTCTCTAGACACTGGTTTCTGTCCTGTAAGATTATCCTGGGTTTCACCTCTTACATGTTATGTAGATGGCCAAGTGGGTGGACGTTCCCCAGAGAAAGTCCTGGACTCCCTCCCAGGTTGAAGTTGCCCGGGCCATCCTCTGATGCGCAATGATCGTGTCATCTCCTAGCACTCTGCCGATTCCACCTTGGCAGGTCCCATGTTTTCCTTCCTTCTTCCTCTGGGGAAGTGTACCAGAGGCGTTCATGGATTCTAAAAGCCTCACGGTTCTTTTTCTGGTGCGTATTGATAAGGTGACCTCACCATTGCTACTTAGTTTATGATCCCTGTCCGCACCGTACCATGAAATCTGTATTTCCTAACACTGCTAATGTGATCTGCACCCGTGATGTGAAACAGTGAGGCCTGGGCCGGCCAAGCAGAACGTGGGCACTTACCCGCTCCGCCACAGGGCCGGCCCTGAATTGGACTTTTGGACCAACCTTTTGCCTGAGCTTGGGAACACGTGGGCCTGTTTGGATTATTCGTGAAGGTGATTAGTAGTAACATCCTGGACGGTAACCTTTTCCGTGGGTGCATGGGTTTAGCAGGCAGCATGTTCTGTGGGTAGTATTCCTCTTCATCTATTTGGAATGGTCTACCTTTCTGTAGCATCAGTACGCATTTTGAGGTGATTTTCCAGCCTTGGAAGTTCACCTTCTCTCATCTCTTTCAGCCCCAAAGCTTTATGCCGTCATTCTGGACCCCATTTTGGATTTTTTTTGCTTTTAGGTGAATTTATTGCCACAACCCTGCACTAGAACATCCTATATCTTTCCGATTTGCATCCTCATCGATGTAGACTTCCGTGTAGCTGACATCATCTTCCCCTGCGTAAGCCTAATAGCAGGCCCTGACCACACACTTGTGCCTCATCATCTGTTTCACCCTCTCACACCTCCCCGCTTTGTCTCTGGGAACCCCCAATCAAATGTCCCGTGCCACCTGTTCCTGACCGCTTGTTTTTGCTTCTCCTCTTAAGTGAGGTCCTACGGTACTTGCCTTGCTCCCTGGGGCTTGTTTCACTTCCCTAAAACCCTCACAGCCATTCTGGTGCTCACAAATGGCTGGATTGCATCCTTGGTTCCGGCTGACTGGTATGCCATTGCGTGGCTACAGCCCATCTTCCTTCTGCACTCGTCCCTTGCTGGGCTCCAGGGAGGCTTCCAAGTCTTGGGTCGTGGGAGCGACGCTGTGGTGAACTCAGCGGTGCACATGTCTTTATGCAGGAGTGTTTCCGAGTTCTTTGGATCAACACGCCGCAGAGGAATAGCTGGATCATATGGGACATGGATTCTTCAAGTTCTGAGGCAGTTCCACACCGCTTGGCGTAGTGGCTGCACCGGTCTGCACTCCCACCAACGGTGCAGGAGGCTTCCCTTCTCTCCACCTCCTCTCTGACACTTGTGGCTTCCTGTCTGCTTCCTTATAGCCATTCTGACCACAGTGAGCTGCTGTGCCCTTGCAGTTTGCATTTGCATTGGCCTGAGACTTAATGACGGTGAGCAAGTGTTCATGCACCCGTTGGCCCTCTTTCGATCTTCTTGGCAGAAATCTCTGTTTCCATCTTCTGCCCAGGTTTTCATTGGCTTGTTGTTGTTTTTTTTTCCTGTGGGGACGTGCGAGTTGATTGCATCCTTGGGCTTTTCACCCCTTGTCCGATGTGTGGTTTGCAAACATCCTCCCCCAGTCGTTGTGCTATCTTTGCATTCAGTCGATGGTTTCCTTCACTGGGCAGAAGCGTCCGCATTTGACGTGGTCCCGTTGGTTTCTTGTTGACTTGGTTGCCCTGGCCCAGTCGGACTTGCTTCTTCCAAACAGGCGGCTCAGACAGATGGCAAAGAGCACTCTGCCTAGGTCTTCTGCTACAAGGTTCACGGTTTCAAGTCTGCCATTCAAGGCTTTGATCCATTTCAGGTGGTGTGTGTGCCAGGTGTAACATCATGGTGTACTCTCGTTGTGTTCCATGTGGCTGTGCAGGCTTCCCAGCACCGTTTATGGTAGAGACTCTCCTTTCTCCGCTGTCTCCTCTTGGCTCCCTGGTCGAAAATGGGCTGTCCATGTACGTTTGAGTGGGGCTCCGGGTTCTCGATTCTGTTGCATGGGTCTGTGTGCCTGTTTTGGGGCCCAGACTGTGCCGTCTCGGTACCTAGTGCTTCGTCCTATATGTTGAAATCGGAAAGTGTGCCACGTCCTGCTTTTTTCGTTTTCCTGAGGATTCCTTTGCCTAGTCAGGGTGTCTTGTTGCTGGCTAGAAGCTTTAGCATTCCCTCTTCTGTCTCTGTGGGAAACATTGCTGCAACTTTGACTGGGATTGCATGGAATCCAGAGATTCCTTGCTCTGGTAGGGACGTTTCCAGTGTGTTGATGCTTCCACTCCTAGATCCTGGAATCTCCTTCTTTCTCCTTGTGTCTTCTTGAATTTCTTTCCCCCAACGTTGGTTAGTTTTCCATTGCCATGGCTTTCACCTGTTTTGCTAAGTTTCTTCATAGAGATCTCATCCTTCTCACGGGCATGCAGTTTCTCACTTTTTCTTTTCAGCTTCAGTTTCTCTATGCTTTGCAACTTGGAATCGGTTTTGTTCTGGCAGAAGTGCATCGCTGAGCTCACATCTGCTGGCAATGCTCCTGTATTTGCTGTGGAAGTCTGGCCCTGTCTAACGTCCCTTCCCATCTGCCTCTACACTACCTCGGACGCCTGCCCCAGAATGCCTGAAGCAGTGGTGAGCAGGCCCACCCGAGGGTCCACCCGGCCCACCACGGGCCACTGACCCAGAAGGTGCGGACCTCACCGCTGCGCCACCGGCCGGCCCCTTTCATGTTCCGTTGGCAACCTGCAGTTGAGGGCAATGGGACTTGAATATGCTACTTGAGCCCAACTCTGGCACTGTGTAGATGAGGCCAGGTTGTTTCTCGGGTCCACTGCGATGTCAGAGGATTTGTCATAATCGTGTCTCTGCTGTCCCGGCAAGCTTCACGCACACACGGTTTCCTGGCCCGCTTGGAGCAGTCTCATAACTCACCCTTCCCACTTAGCCCAGCCTTGACCTTCGCTGCCGTCTTTTGGCTTGTGAATTTCTCTGCCTTTCAAACGTTCCAGCAGAGTCTGTCTAAAGACGGACATCATCTTTCATTGTGGATTATCCAGGTGTGATTTCTGTTCGCCTTCCATTTTCTGGGACCTTGGTCTCTTTTCCATAGGAGAATCGTCATGGTATTTCTCAGCTATCCCCCTTAGACATGCTTATCAGTCCGTTCCCCTTCATTCCAAGTGATTCATTTTGCATTTCTGGAATCACCGTATGTTCTCTAGGCCGAGGTTGAGTGCTTTCGTGACTCTTGGTTGTTGTCTTTGAATTTGCACCGGTCACTTGAAGGAGTCTTTGCTGTCCTAGCCTGGGTCAAACTAAGCACTGGGAACACGTGGTCGTCTGGGTTGGTTTGACATCCTGAGGTCAGAAACTCCAAACTCGAGGTCGTCCTGGCATCCCCCTTTACAGACACAATGTTTCCAGGACAAATTAGACGAGTCTGATGAATCCCTCTCTCCAGGAAAGATATTTTTCTGTCTCCTTTCCGGATTTGGGAAGTTTCGAACTTCACCCCTGATCCTGGAACGTTCCCCCAGGTGCCGTCTAGATACGGGCTTACTTTATTTCTATAGGCTGTGCCATTTGTTTGCCTTACATCCTCAGCCCTGGCCTGTTTATTTTTCTTGAAACAGAATTGTAATGTTCTCATTTTCAGCCCACTTCCTTACATGTGGTGTCAAAACACATAATCCATAATCCTTCTACGGCAAGAGGTAGGGGGAGAGAATTTCGATGGAGGCAAACTGAGCACACTAGCCTGGGAGGGCAGCCTTCACGAAGGAACGAAGCCCTGTGGAAAAGGGTGCTTTTCAGCGCCCTTGTAGAGCACTTCCAAACAAAGAGACATAGCCCAAGCGTGACAGGGCTCCATTCCTTCAAGGCTCCCAAGACATCTCTTGGGACACATTAGCATGACCCGGTGGGCCCCCGTGACGCCAGAGCTATGGAAAGTGAGACTGATCTGCAAAGAATGCCAGGGGCCTAGGAAAGGAGGCATCGAGTCTTCTCTTCAACGTCCTCAAGACCTCATTCTTGACTTTGGCTTATGCTTAAGGCAGAAGGACCACGTAGGTCTGATAAGGCCCAAGTCCGGCCTCTTGCTTCCAATCAAGTTGCAAGCTTGAATCAGCATGGCCTCCCCATAGACTTGAATAGATGACAACGTTCTCCTCTCGGGGCTTGTCCCTCTATTCTCGCTTCTTGCCAAGGATTCCTTTCTTACCCCTCGAATCAGCGTCTGTTTTATGTCTTCCAGTTTCTGTGTCCGCTTTCTGTTTCTCAAAGCTGTTTCTGGGTATCCCTCCCTTTAATAGCCTAGCCTAGGCCAATCCTCAGTCTGTAACCGTGCGGCCATCTTGGCGGACATGATCCTCGTGATGTCATAAACCACCTCAAAATTCGAAGTTGTCCTGACAACCTGCGTGCACACAGAGTTTCAGAGCCATCTCAGGCCAGGCTGACTCCTCACCCTTCCCTGGTAGGATAGTTTTCCTTTTTCTCGATTTCTTGTCGGTTTCTGTCTTGCCCCTCGAACTTTGGAAGGCCTGCTACATTCTCTCTAGACACTGGTTTCTGTCCTGTAAGATTATCCTGGGTTTCACCTCTTACATGTTATGTAGATGGCCAAGTGGGTGGACGTTCCCCAGAGAAAGTCCTGGACTCCCTCCCAGGTTGAAGTTGCCCGGGCCATCCTCTGATGCGCAATGATCGTGTCATCTCCTAGCACTCTGCCGATTCCACCTTGGCAGGTCCCATGTTTTCCTTCCTTCTTCCTCTGGGGAAGTGTACCAGAGGCGTTCATGGATTCTAAAAGCCTCACGGTTCTTTTTCTGGTGCGTATTGATAAGGTGACCTCACCATTGCTACTTAGTTTATGATCCCTGTCCGCACCGTACCATGAAATCTGTATTTCCTAACACTGCTAATGTGATCTGCACCCGTGATGTGAAACAGTGAGGCCTGGGCCGGCCAAGCAGAACGTGGGCACTTACCCGCTCCGCCACAGGGCCGGCCCTGAATTGGACTTTTGGACCAACCTTTTGCCTGAGCTTGGGAACACGTGGGCCTGTTTGGATTATTCGTGAAGGTGATTAGTAGTAACATCCTGGACGGTAACCTTTTCCGTGGGTGCATGGGTTTAGCAGGCAGCATGTTCTGTGGGTAGTATTCCTCTTCATCTATTAGGAATGGTCTACCTTTCTGTAGCATCAGTACGCATTTTGAGGTGATTTTCCAGCCTTGGAAGTTCACCTTCTCTCATCTCTTTCAGCCCCAAAGCTTTATGCCGTCATTCTGGACCCCATTTTGGATTTTTTTTGCTTTTAGGTGAATTTATTGCCACAACCCTGCACTAGAACATCCTATATCTTTCCGATTTGCATCCTCATCGATGTAGACTTCCGTGTAGCTGACATCATCTTCCCCTGCGTAAGCCTAATAGCAGGCCCTGACCACACACTTGTGCCTCATCATCTGTTTCACCCTCTCACACCTCCCCGCTTTGTCTCTGGGAACCCCCAATCAAATGTCCCGTGCCACCTGTTCCTGACCGCTTGTTTTTGCTTCTCCTCTTAAGTGAGGTCCTACGGTACTTGCCTTGCTCCCTGGGGCTTGTTTCACTTCCCTAAAACCCTCACAGCCATTCTGGTGCTCACAAATGGCTGGATTGCATCCTTGGTTCCGGCTGACTGGTATGCCATTGCGTGGCTACAGCCCATCTTCCTTCTGCACTCGTCCCTTGCTGGGCTCCAGGGAGGCTTCCAAGTCTTGGGTCGTGGGAGCGACGCTGTGGTGAACTCAGCGGTGCACATGTCTTTATGCAGGAGTGTTTCCGAGTTCTTTGGATCAACATGCCGCAGAGGAATAGCTGGATCATATGGGACATGGATTCTTCAAGTTCTGAGGCAGTTCCACACCGCTTGGCGTAGTGGCTGCACCGGTCTGCACTCCCACCAACGGTGCAGGAGGCTTCCCTTCTCTCCACCTCCTCTCTGACACTTGTGGCTTCCTGTCTGCTTCCTTATAGCCATTCTGACCACAGTGAGCTGCTGTGCCCTTGCAGTTTGCATTTGCATTGGCCTGAGACTTAATGACGGTGAGCAAGTGTTCATGCACCCGTTGGCCCTCTTTCGATCTTCTTGGCAGAAATCTCTGTTTCCATCTTCTGCCCAGGTTTTCATTGGCTTGTTGTTGTTTTTTTTTCCTGTGGGGACGTGCGAGTTGATTGCATCCTTGGGCTTTTCACCCCTTGTCCGATGTGTGGTTTGCAAACATCCTCCCCCAGTCGTTGTGCTATCTTTGCATTCAGTCGATGGTTTCCTTCACTGGGCAGAAGCGTCCGCATTTGACGTGGTCCCGTTGGTTTCTTGTTGACTTGGTTGCCCTGGCCCAGTCGGACTTGCTTCTTCCAAACAGGCGGCTCAGACAGATGGCAAAGAGCACTCTGCCTAGGTCTTCTGCTACAAGGTTCACGGTTTCAAGTCTGCCATTCAAGGCTTTGATCCATTTCAGGTGGTGTGTGTGCCAGGTGTAACATCATGGTGTACTCTCGTTGTGTTCCATGTGGCTGTGCAGGCTTCCCAGCACCGTTTATGGTAGAGACTCTCCTTTCTCCGCTGTCTCCTCTTGGCTCCCTGGTCGAAAATGGGCTGTCCATGTACGTTTGAGTGGGGCTCCGGGTTCTCGATTCTGTTGCATGGGTCTGTGTGCCTGTTTTGGGGCCCAGACTGTGCCGTCTCGGTACCTAGTGCTTCGTCCTATATGTTGAAATCGGAAAGTGTGCCACGTCCTGCTTTTTTCGTTTTCCTGAGGATTCCTTTGCCTAGTCAGCTTGTCTTGTTGCTGGCTAGAAGCTTTAGCATTCCCTCTTCTGTCTCTGTGGGAAACATTGCTGCAACTTTGACTGGGATTGCATGGAATCCAGAGTGTCCTTGCTCTGGTAGGGACGTTTCCAGTGTGTTGATGCTTCCACTCCTAGATCCTGGAATCTCCTTCTTTCTCCTTGTGTCTTCTTGAATTTCTTTCCCCCAACGTTGGTTAGTTTTCCATTGCCATGGCTTTCACCTGTTTTGCTAAGTTTCTTCATAGAGATCTCATCCTTCTCACGGGCATGCAGTTTCTCACTTTTTCTTTTCAGCTTCAGTTTCTCTATGCTTTGCAACTTGGAATCGGTTTTGTTCTGGCAGAAGTGCATCGCTGAGCTCACATCTGCTGGCAATGCTCCTGTATTTGCTGTGGAAGTCTGGCCCTGTCTAACGTCCCTTCCCATCTGCCTCTACACTACCTCGGACGCCTGCCCCAGAATGCCTGAAGCAGTGGTGAGCAGGCCCACCCGAGGGTCCACCCGGCCCACCATGGGCCACCGACCCAGAAGGTGCGGACCTCACCGCTGCGCCACCGGCCGGCCCCTTTCATGTTCCGTTGGCAACCTGCAGTTGAGGGCAATGGGACTTGAATATGCTACTTGAGCCCAACTCTGGCACTGTGTAGATGAGGCCAGGTTGTTTCTCGGGTCCACTGCGATGTCAGAGGATTTGTCATAATCGTGTCTCTGCTGTCCCGGCAAGCTTCACGCACACACGGTTTCCTGGCCCGCTTGGAGCAGTCTCATAACTCACCCTTCCCACTTAGCCCAGCCTTGACCTTCGCTGCCGTCTTTTGGCTTGTGAATTTCTCTGCCTTTCAAACGTTCCAGCAGAGTCTGTCTAAAGACGGACATCATCTTTCATTGTGGATTATCCAGGTGTGATTTCTGTTCGCCTTCCATTTTCTGGGACCTTGGTCTCTTTTCCATAGGAGAATCGTCATGGTATTTCTCAGCTATCCCCCTTAGACATGCTTATCAGTCCGTTCCCCTTCATTCCAAGTGATTCATTTTGCATTTCTGGAATCACCGTATGTTCTCTAGGCCGAGGTGTGAGTGCTTTCGTGACTCTTGGTTGTTGTCTTTGAATTTGCACCGGTCACTTGAAGGAGTCTTTGCTGTCCTAGCCTGGGTCAAACTAAGCACTGGGAACACGTGGTCGTCTGGGTTGGTTTGACATCCTGAGGTCAGAAACTCCAAACTCGAGGTCGTCCTGGCATCCCCCTTTACAGACACAATGTTTCCAGGACAAATTAGACGAGTCTGATGAATCCCTCTCTCCGGGAAAGATATTTTTCTGTCTCCTTTCCGGATTTGGGAAGTTTCGAACTTCACCCCTGATCCTGGAACGTTCCCCCAGGTGCCGTCTAGATACGGGCTTACTTTATTTCTATAGGCTGTGCCATTTGTTTGCCTTACATCCTCAGCCCTGGCCTGTTTATTTTTCTTGAAACAGAATTGTAATGTTCTCATTTTCAGCCCACTTCCTTACATGTGGTGTCAAAACACATAATCCATAATCCTTCTACGGCAAGAGGTAGGGGGAGAGAATTTCGATGGAGGCAAACTGAGCACACTAGCCTGGGAGGGCAGCCTTCACGAAGGAACGAAGCCCTGTGGAAAAGGGTGCTTTTCAGCGCCCTTGTAGAGCACTTCCAAACAAAGAGACATAGCCCAAGCGTGACAGGGCTCCATTCCTTCAAGGCTCCCAAGACATCTCTTGGGACACATTAGCATGACCCGGTGGGCCCCCGTGACGCCAGAGCTATGGAAAGTGAGACTGATCTGCAAAGAATGCCAGGGGCCTAGGAAAGGAGGCATCGAGTCTTCTCTTCAACGTCCTCAAGACCTCATTCTTGACTTTGGCTTATGCTTAAGGCAGAAGGACCACGTAGGTCTGATAAGGCCCAAGTCCGGCCTCTTGCTTCCAATCAAGTTGCAAGCTTGAATCAACATGGCCTCCCCATAGACTTGAATAGATGACAACGTTCTCCTCTCGGGGCTTGTCCCTCTATTCTCGCTTCTTGCCAAGGATTCCTTTCTTACCCCTCGAATCAGCGTCTGTTTTATGTCTTCCAGTTTCTGTGTCCGCTTTCTGTTTCTCAAAGCTGTTTCTGGGTATCCCTCCCTTTAATAGCCTAGCCTAGGCCAATCCTCAGTCTGTAACCGTGCGGCCATCTTGGCGGACATGATCCTCGTGATGTCATAAACCACCTCAAAATTCGAAGTTGTCCTGACAACCTGCGTGCACACAGAGTTTCAGAGCCATCTCAGGCCAGGCTGACTCCTCACCCTTCCCTGGTAGGATAGTTTTCCTTTTTCTCGATTTCTTGTCGGTTTCTGTCTTGCCCCTCGAACTTTGGAAGGCCTGCTACATTCTCTCTAGACACTGGTTTCTGTCCTGTAAGATTATCCTGGGTTTCACCTCTTACATGTTATGTAGATGGCCAAGTGGGTGGACGTTCCCCAGAGAAAGTCCTGGACTCCCTCCCAGGTTGAAGTTGCCCGGGCCATCCTCTGATGCGCAATGATTGTGTCATCTCCTAGCACTCTGCCGATTCCACCTTGGCAGGTCCCATGTTTTCCTTCCTTCTTCCTCTGGGGAAGTGTACCAGAGGCGTTCATGGATTGTAAAAGCCTCACGGTTCTTTTTCTGGTGCGTATTGATAAGGTGACCTCACCATTGCTACTTAGTTTATGATCCCTGTCCGCACCGTACCATGAAATCTGTATTTCCTAACACTGCTAATGTGATCTGCACCCGTGATGTGAAACAGTGAGGCCTGGGCCGGCCAAGCAGAACGTGGGCACTTACCCGCTCCGCCACAGGGCCGGCCCTGAATTGGACTTTTGGACCAACCTTTTGCCTGAGCTTGGGAACACGTGGGCCTGTTTGGATTATTCGTGAAGGTGATTACTAGTAACATCCTGGACGGTAACCTTTTCCGTGGGTGCATGGGTTTAGCAGGCAGCATGTTCTGTGGGTAGTATTCCTCTTCATCTATTTGGAATGGTCTACCTTTCTGTAGCATCAGTACGCATTTTGAGGTGATTTTCCAGCCTTGGAAGTTCACCTTCTCTCATCTCTTTCAGCCCCAAAGCTTTATGCCGTCATTCTGGACCCCATTTTGGATTTTTTTTGCTTTTAGGTGAATTTATTGCCACAACCCTGCACTAGAACATCCTATATCTTTCCGATTTGCATCCTCATCGATGTAGACTTCCGTGTAGCTGACATCATCTTCCCCTGCGTAAGCCTAATAGCAGGCCCTGACCACACACTTGTGCCTCATCATCTGTTTCACCCTCTCACACCTCCCCGCTTTGTCTCTGGGAACCCCCAATCAAATGTCCCGTGCCACCTGTTCCTGACCGCTTGTTTTTGCTTCTCCTCTTAAGTGAGGTCCTACGGTACTTGCCTTGCTCCCTGGGGCTTGTTTCACTTCCCTAAAACCCTCACAGCCATTCTGGTGCTCACAAATGGCTGGATTGCATCCTTGGTTCCGGCTGACTGGTATGCCATTGCGTGGCTACAGCCCATCTTCCTTCTGCACTCGTCCCTTGCTGGGCTCCAGGGAGGCTTCCAAGTCTTGGGTCGTGGGAGCGACGCTGTGGTGAACTCAGCGGTGCACATGTCTTTATGCAGGAGTGTTTCCGAGTTCTTTGGATCAACACGCCGCAGAGGAATAGCTGGATCATATGGGACATGGATTCTTCAAGTTCTGAGGCAGTTCCACACCGCTTGGCGTAGTGGCTGCACCGGTCTGCACTCCCACCAACGGTGCAGGAGGCTTCCCTTCTCTCCACCTCCTCTCTGACACTTGTGGCTTCCTGTCTGCTTCCTTATAGCCATTCTGACCACAGTGAGCTGCTGTGCCCTTGCAGTTTGCATTTGCATTGGCCTGAGACTTAATGACGGTGAGCAAGTGTTCATGCACCCGTTGGCCCTCTTTCGATCTTCTTGGCAGAAATCTCTGTTTCCATCTTCTGCCCAGGTTTTCATTGGCTTGTTGTTGTTTTTTTTTCCTGTGGGGACGTGCGAGTTGATTGCATCCTTGGGCTTTTCACCCCTTGTCCGATGTGTGGTTTGCAAACATCCTCCCCCAGTCGTTGTGCTATCTTTGCATTCAGTCGATGGTTTCCTTCACTGGGCAGAAGCGTCCGCATTTGACGTGGTCCCGTTGGTTTCTTGTTGACTTGGTTGCCCTGGCCCAGTCGGACTTGCTTCTTCCAAACAGGCGGCTCAGACAGATGGCAAAGAGCACTCTGCCTAGGTCTTCTGCTACAAGGTTCACGGTTTCAAGTCTGCCATTCAAGGCTTTGATCCATTTCAGGTGGTGTGTGTGCCAGGTGTAACATCATGGTGTACTCTCGTTGTGTTCCATGTGGCTGTGCAGGCTTCCCAGCACCGTTTATGGTAGAGACTCTCCTTTCTCCGCTGTCTCCTCTTGGCTCCCTGGTCGAAAATGGGCTGTCCATGTACATTTGAGTGGGGCTCCGGGTTCTCGATTCTGTTGCATGGGTCTGTGTGCCTGTTTTGGGGCCCAGACTGTGCCGTCTCGGTACCTAGTGCTTCGTCCTATATGTTGAAATCGGAAAGTGTGCCACGTCCTGCTTTTTTCGTTTTCCTGAGGATTCCTTTGCCTAGTCAGGGTGTCTTGTTGCTGGCTAGAAGCTTTAGCATTCCCTCTTCTGTCTCTGTGGGAAACATTGCTGCAACTTTGACTGGGATTGCATGGAATCCAGAGATTCCTTGCTCTGGTAGGGACGTTTCCAGTGTGTTGATGCTTCCACTCCTAGATCCTGGAATCTCCTTCTTTCTCCTTGTGTCTTCTTGAATTTCTTTCCCCCAACGTTGGTTAGTTTTCCATTGCCATGGCTTTCACCTGTTTTGCTAAGTTTCTTCATAGAGATCTCATCCTTCTCACGGGCATGCAGTTTCTCACTTTTTCTTTTCAGCTTCAGTTTCTCTATGCTTTGCAACTTGGAATCGGTTTTGTTCTGGCAGAAGTGCATCGCTGAGCTCACATCTGCTGGCAATGCTCCTGTATTTGCTGTGGAAGTCTGGCCCTGTCTAACGTCCCTTCCCATCTGCCTCTACACTACCTCGGACGCCTGCCCCAGAATGCCTGAAGCAGTGGTGAGCAGGCCCACCCGAGGGTCCACCCGGCCCACCATGGGCCACCGACCCAGAAGGTGCGGACCTCACCGCTGCGCCACCGGCCGGCCCCTTTCATGTTCCGTTGGCAACCTGCAGTTGAGGGCAATGGGACTTGAATATGCTACTTGAGCCCAACTCTGGCACTGTGTAGATGAGGCCAGGTTGTTTCTCGGGTCCACTGCGATGTCAGAGGATTTGTCATAATCGTGTCTCTGCTGTCCCGGCAAGCTTCACGCACACACGGTTTCCTGGCCCGCTTGGAGCAGTCTCATAACTCACCCTTCCCACTTAGCCCAGCCTTGACCTTCGCTGCCGTCTTTTGGCTTGTGAATTTCTCTGCCTTTCAAACGTTCCAGCAGAGTCTGTCTAAAGACGGACATCATCTTTCATTGTGGATTATCCAGGTGTGATTTCTGTTCGCCTTCCATTTTCTGGGACCTTGGTCTCTTTTCCATAGGAGAATCGTCATGGTATTTCTCAGCTATCCCCCTTAGACATGCTTATCAGTCCGTTCCCCTTCATTCCAAGTGATTCATTTTGCATTTCTGGAATCACCGTATGTTCTCTAGGCCGAGGTGTGAGTGCTTTCGTGACTCTTGGTTGTTGTCTTTGAATTTGCACCGGTCACTTGAAGGAGTCTTTGCTGTCCTAGCCTGGGTCAAACTAAGCACTGGGAACACGTGGTCGTCTGGGTTGGTTTGACATCCTGAGGTCAGAAACTCCAAACTCGAGGTCGTCCTGGCATCCCCCTTTACAGACACAATGTTTCCAGGACAAATTAGACGAGTCTGATGAATCCCTCTCTCCGGGAAAGATATTTTTCTGTCTCCTTTCCGGATTTGGGAAGTTTCGAACTTCACCCCTGATCCTGGAACGTTCCCCCAGGTGCCGTCTAGATACGGGCTTACTTTATTTCTATAGGCTGTGCCATTTGTTTGCCTTACATCCTCAGCCCTGGCCTGTTTATTTTTCTTGAAACAGAATTGTAATGTTCTCATTTTCAGCCCACTTCCTTACATGTGGTGTCAAAACACATAATCCATAATCCTTCTACGGCAAGAGGTAGGGGGAGAGAATTTCGATGGAGGCAAACTGAGCACACTAGCCTGGGAGGGCAGCCTTCACGAAGGAACGAAGCCCTGTGGAAAAGGGTGCTTTTCAGCACCCTTGTAGAGCACTTCCAAACAAAGAGACATAGCCCAAGCGTGACAGGGCTCCATTCCTTCAAGGCTCCCAAGACATCTCTTGGGACACATTAGCATGTACCCGGTGGGCCCCCGTGACGCCAGAGCTATGGAAAGTGAGACTGATCTGCAAAGAATGCCAGGGGCCTAGGAAAGGAGGCATCGAGTCTTCTCTTCAACGTCCTCAAGACCTCATTCTTGACTTTGGCTTATGCTTAAGGCAGAAGGACCACGTAGGTCTGATAAGGCCCAAGTCCGGCCTCTTGCTTCCAATCAAGTTGCAAGCTTGAATCAGCATGGCCTCCCCATAGACTTGAATAGATGACAACGTTCTCCTCTCGGGGCTTGTCCCTCTATTCTCGCTTCTTGCCAAGGATTCCTTTCTTACCCCTCGAATCAGCGTCTGTTTTATGTCTTCCAGTTTCTGTGTCCGCTTTCTGTTTCTCAAAGCTGTTTCTGGGTATCCCTCCCTTTAATAGCCTAGCCTAGGCCAATCCTCAGTCTGTAACCGTGCGGCCATCTTGGCGGACATGATCCTCGTGATGTCATAAACCACCTCAAAATTCGAAGTTGTCCTGACAACCTGCGTGCACACAGAGTTTCAGAGCCATCTCAGGCCAGGCTGACTCCTCACCCTTCCCTGGTAGGATAGTTTTCCTTTTTCTCGATTTCTTGTCGGTTTCTGTCTTGCCCCTCGAACTTTGGAAGGCCTGCTACATTCTCTCTAGACACTGGTTTCTGTCCTGTAAGATTATCCTGGGTTTCACCTCTTACATGTTATGTAGATGGCCAAGTGGGTGGACGTTCCCCAGAGAAAGTCCTGGACTCCCTCCCAGGTTGAAGTTGCCCGGGCCATCCTCTGATGCGCAATGATCGTGTCATCTCCTAGCACTCTGCCGATTCCATCTTGGCAGGTCCCATGTTTTCCTTCCTTCTTCCTCTGGGGAAGTGTACCAGAGGCGTTCATGGATTCTAAAAGCCTCACGGTTCTTTTTCTGGTGCGTATTGATAAGGTGACCTCACCATTGCTACTTAGTTTATGATCCCTGTCCGCACCGTACCATGAAATCTGTATTTCCTAACACTGCTAATGTGATCTGCACCCGTGATGTGAAACAGTGAGGCCTGGGCCGGCCAAGCAGAACGTGGGCACTTACCCGCTCCGCCACAGGGCCGGCCCTGAATTGGACTTTTGGACCAACCTTTTGCCTGAGCTTGGGAACACGTGGGCCTGTTTGGATTATTCGTGAAGGTGATTAGTAGTAACATCCTGGACGGTAACCTTTTCCGTGGGTGCATGGGTTTAGCAGGCAGCATGTTCTGTGGGTAGTATTCCTCTTCATCTATTTGGAATGGTCTACCTTTCTGTAGCATCAGTACGCATTTTGAGGTGAATTTCCAGCCTTGGAAGTTCACTTTCTCTAATCTCTGTCAGCCCCAAATGTTTATGCCGTCATTCTGGACCCCATTTTGGATTTTTTTTGCTTTTAGGTGAATTTATTGCCACAACCCTGCACTAGAACATCCTATATCTTTCCGATTTGCATCCTCATCGATGTAGACTTCCGTGTAGCTGACATCATCTTCCCCTGCGTAAGCCTAATAGCAGGCCCTGACCACACACTTGTGCCTCATCATCTGTTTCACCCTCTCACACCTCCCCGCTTTGTCTCTGGGAACCCCCAATCAAATGTCCCGTGCCACCTGTTCCTGACCGCTTGTTTTTGCTTCTCCTCTTAAGTGAGGTCCTACGGTACTTGCCTTGCTCCCTGGGGCTTGTTTCACTTCCCTAAAACCCTCACAGCCATTCTGGTGCTCACAAATGGCTGGATTGCATCCTTGGTTCCGGCTGACTGGTATGCCATTGCGTGGCTACAGCCCATCTTCCTTCTGCACTCGTCCCTTGCTGGGCTCCAGGGAGGCTTCCAAGTCTTGGGTCGTGGGAGCGACGCTGTGGTGAACTCAGCGGTGCACATGTCTTTATGCAGGAGTGCTTCCGAGTTCTTTGGATCAACACGCCGCAGAGGAATAGCTGGATCATATGGGACATGGATTCTTCAAGTTCTGAGGCAGTTCCACACCGCTTGGCGTAGTGGCTGCACCGGTCTGCACTCCCACCAACGGTGCAGGAGGCTTCCCTTCTCTCCACCTCCTCTCTGACACTTGTGGCTTCCTGTCTGCTTCCTTATAGCCATTCTGACCACAGTGAGCTGCTGTGCCCTTGCAGTTTGCATTTGCATTGGCCTGAGACTTAATGACGGTGAGCAAGTGTTCATGCACCCGTTGGCCCTCTTTCGATCTTCTTGGCAGAAATCTCTGTTTCCATCTTCTGCCCAGGTTTTCATTGGCTTGTTGTTGTTTTTTTTTCCTGTGGGGACGTGCGAGTTGATTGCATCCTTGGGCTTTTCACCCCTTGTCCGATGTGTGGTTTGCAAACATCCTCCCCCAGTCGTTGTGCTATCTTTGCATTCAGTCGATGGTTTCCTTCACTGGGCAGAAGCGTCCGCATTTGACGTGGTCCCGTTGGTTTCTTGTTGACTTGGTTGCCCTGGCCCAGTCGGACTTGCTTCTTCCAAACAGGCGGCTCAGACAGATGGCAAAGAGCACTCTGCCTAGGTCTTCTGCTACAAGGTTCACGGTTTCAAGTCTGCCATTCAAGGCTTTGATCCATTTCAGGTGGTGTGTGTGCCAGGTGTAACATCATGGTGTACTCTCGTTGTGTTCCATGTGGCTGTGCAGGCTTCCCAGCACCGTTTATGGTAGAGACTCTCCCTTCTCCGCTGTCTCCTCTTGGCTCCCTGGTCGAAAATGGGCTGTCCATGTACATTTGAGTGGGGCTCCGGGTTCTCGATTCTGTTGCATGGGTCTGTGTGCCTGTTTTGGGGCCCAGACTGTGCCGTCTCGGTACCTAGTGCTTCGTCCTATATGTTGAAATCGGAAAGTGTGCCACGTCCTGCTTTTTTCGTTTTCCTGAGGATTCCTTTGCCTAGTCAGGGTGTCTTGTTGCTGGCTAGAAGCTTTAGGATTCCCTCTTCTGTCTCTGTGGGAAACATTGCTGCAACTTTGACTGGGATTGCATGGAATCCAGAGATTCCTTGCTCTGGTAGGGACGTTTCCAGTGTGTTGATGCTTCCACTCCTAGATCCTGGAATCTCCTTCTTTCTCCTTGTGTCTTCTTGAATTTCTTTCCCCCAACGTTGGTTAGTTTTCCATTGCCATGGCTTTCACCTGTTTTGCTAAGTTTCTTCATAGAGATCTCATCCTTCTCACTGGCATGCAGTTTCTCACTTTTTCTTTTCAGCTTCAGTTTCTCTATGCTTTGCAACTTGGAATCGGTTTTGTTCTGGCAGAAGTGCATCGCTGAGCTCACATCTGCTGGCAATGCTCCTGTATTTGCTGTGGAAGTCTGGCCCTGTCTAACGTCCCTTCCCATCTGCCTCTACACTACCTCGGACGCCTGCCCCAGAATGCCTGAAGCAGTGGTGAGCAGGCCCACCCGAGGGTCCACCCGGCCCACCACGGGCCACTGACCCAGAAGGTGCGGACCTCACCGCTGCGCCACCGGCCGGCCCCTTTCATGTTCCGTTGGCAACCTGCAGTTGAGGGCAATGGGACTTGAATATGCTACTTGAGCCCAACTCTGGCACTGTGTAGATGAGGCCAGGTTGTTTCTCGGGTCCACTGCGATGTCAGAGGATTTGTCATAATCGTGTCTCTGCTGTCCCGGCAAGCTTCACGCACACACGGTTTCCTGGCCCGCTTGGAGCAGTCTCATAACTCACCCTTCCCACTTAGCCCAGCCTTGACCTTCGCTGCCGTCTTTTGGCTTGTGACTTTCTCTGCCTTTCAAACGTTCCAGCAGAGTCTGTCTAAAGACGGACATCATCTTTCATTGTGGATTATCCAGGTGTGATTTCTGTTCGCCTTCCATTTTCTGGGACCTTGGTCTCTTTTCCATAGGAGAATCGTCATGGTATTTCTCAGCTATCCCCCTTAGACATGCTTATCAGTCCGTTCCCCTTCATTCCAAGTGATTCATTTTGCATTTCTGGAATCACTGTATGTTCTCTAGGCCGAGGTGTGAGTGCTTTCGTGACTCTTGGTTGTTGTCTTTGAATTTGCACCGGTCACTTGAAGGAGTCTTTGCTGTTCTAGCCTGGGTCAAACTAAGCACTGGGAACACGTGGTCGTCTGGGTTGGTTTGACATCCTGAGGTCAGAAACTCCAAACTCGAGGTCGTCCTGGCATCCCCCTTTACAGACACAATGTTTCCAGGACAAATTAGACGAGTCTGATGAATCCCTCTCTCCAGGAAAGATATTTTTCTGTCTCCTTTCCGGATTTGGGAAGTTTCGAACTTCACCCCTGATCCTGGAACGTTCCCCCAGGTGCCGTCTAGATACGGGCTTACTTTATTTCTATAGGCTGTGCCATTTGTTTGCCTTACATCCTCAGCCCTGGCCTGTTTATTTTTCTTGAAACAGAATTGTAATGTTCTCATTTTCAGCCCACTTCCTTACATGTGGTGTCAAAACACATAATCCATAATCCTTCTACGGCAAGAGGTAGGGGGAGAGAATTTCGATGGAGGCAAACTGAGCACACTAGCCTGGGAGGGCAGCCTTCACGAAGGAACGAAGCCCTGTGGAAAAGGGTGCTTTTCAGCACCCTTGTAGAGCACTTCCAAACAAAGAGACATAGCCCAAGCGTGACAGGGCTCCATTCCTTCAAGGCTCCCAAGACATCTCTTGGGACACATTAGCATGTACCCGGTGGGCCCCCGTGACGCCAGAGCTATGGAAAGTGAGACTGATCTGCAAAGAATGCCAGGGGCCTAGGAAAGGAGGCATCGAGTCTTCTCTTCAACGTCCTCAAGACCTCATTCTTGACTTTGGCTTATGCTTAAGGCAGAAGGACCACGTAGGTCTGATAAGGCCCAAGTCCGGCCTCTTGCTTCCAATCAAGTTGCAAGCTTGAATCAGCATGGCCTCCCCATAGACTTGAATAGATGACAACGTTCTCCTCTCGGGGCTTGTCCCTCTATTCTCGCTTCTTGCCAAGGATTCCTTTCTTACCCCTCGAATCAGCGTCTGTTTTA
This sequence comes from Equus asinus, assembly GCF_041296235.1. NCBI lineage: Eukaryota > Metazoa > Chordata > Mammalia > Perissodactyla > Equidae > Equus > Equus asinus. Next base: position 15,374,867 of record NC_091790.1, on the reverse strand, counting down.
TGTCTTCCAGTTTCTGTGTCCGCTTTCTGTTTCTCAAAGCTGTTTCTGGGTATCCCTCCCTTTAATAGCCTAGCCTAGGCCAATCCTCAGTCTGTAACCGTGCGGCCATCTTGGCGGACATGATCCTCGTGATGTCATAAACCACCTCAAAATTCGAAGTTGTCCTGACAACCTGCGTGCACACAGAGTTTCAGAGCCATCTCAGGCCAGGCTGACTCCTCACCCTTCCCTGGTAGGATAGTTTTCCTTTTTCTCGATTTCTTGTCGGTTTCTGTCTTGCCCCTCGAACTTTGGAAGGCCTGCTACATTCTCTCTAGACACTGGTTTCTGTCCTGTAAGATTATCCTGGGTTTCACCTCTTACATGTTATGTAGATGGCCAAGTGGGTGGACGTTCCCCAGAGAAAGTCCTGGACTCCCTCCCAGGTTGAAGTTGCCCGGGCCATCCTCTGATGCGCAATGATCGTGTCATCTCCTAGCACTCTGCCGATTCCATCTTGGCAGGTCCCATGTTTTCCTTCCTTCTTCCTCTGGGGAAGTGTACCAGAGGCGTTCATGGATTGTAAAAGCCTCACGGTTCTTTTTCTGGTGCGTATTGATAAGGTGACCTCACCATTGCTACTTAGTTTATGATCCCTGTCCGCACCGTACCATGAAATCTGTATTTCCTAACACTGCTAATGTGATCTGCACCCGTGATGTGAAACAGTGAGGCCTGGGCCGGCCAAGCAGAACGTGGGCACTTACCCGCTCCGCCACAGGGCCGGCCCTGAATTGGACTTTTGGACCAACCTTTTGCCTGAGCTTGGGAACACGTGGGCCTGTTTGGATTATTCGTGAAGGTGATTAGTAGTAACATCCTGGACGGTAACCTTTTCCGTGGGTGCATGGGTTTAGCAGGCAGCATGTTCTGTGGGTAGTATTCCTCTTCATCTATTTGGAATGGTCTACCTTTCTGTAGCATCAGTACGCATTTTGAGGTGAATTTCCAGCCTTGGAAGTTCACCTTCTCTAATCTCTGTCAGCCCCAAATGTTTATGCCGTCATTCTGGACCCCATTTTGGATTTTTTTTGCTTTTAGGTGAATTTATTGCCACAACCCTGCACTAGAACATCCTATATCTTTCCGATTTGCATCCTCATCGATGTAGACTTCCGTGTAGCTGACATCATCTTCCCCTGCGTAAGCCTAATAGCAGGCCCTGACCACACACTTGTGCCTCATCATCTGTTTCACCCTCTCACACCTCCCCGCTTTGTCTCTGGGAACCCCCAATCAAATGTCCCGTGCCACCTGTTCCTGACCGCTTGTTTTTGCTTCTCCTCTTAAGTGAGGTCCTACGGTACTTGCCTTGCTCCCTGGGGCTTGTTTCACTTCCCTAAAACCCTCACAGCCATTCTGGTGCTCACAAATGGCTGGATTGCATCCTTGGTTCCGGCTGACTGGTATGCCATTGCGTGGCTACAGCCCATCTTCCTTCTGCACTCGTCCCTTGCTGGGCTCCAGGGAGGCTTCCAAGTCTTGGGTCGTGGGAGCGACGCTGTGGTGAACTCAGCGGTGCACATGTCTTTATGCAGGAGTGTTTCCGAGTTCTTTGGATCAACACGCCGCAGAGGAATAGCTGGATCATATGGGACATGGATTCTTCAAGTTCTGAGGCAGTTCCACACCGCTTGGCGTAGTGGCTGCACCGGTCTGCACTCCCACCAACGGTGCAGGAGGCTTCCCTTCTCTCCACCTCCTCTCTGACACTTGTGGCTTCCTGTCTGCTTCCTTATAGCCATTCTGACCACAGTGAGCTGCTGTGCCCTTGCAGTTTGCATTTGCATTGGCCTGAGACTTAATGACGGTGAGCAAGTGTTCATGCACCCGTTGGCCCTCTTTCGATCTTCTTGGCAGAAATCTCTGTTTCCATCTTCTGCCCAGGTTTTCATTGGCTTGTTGTTGTTTTTTTTTCCTGTGGGGACGTGCGAGTTGATTGCATCCTTGGGCTTTTCACCCCTTGTCCGATGTGTGGTTTGCAAACATCCTCCCCCAGTCGTTGTGCTATCTTTGCATTCAGTCGATGGTTTCCTTCACTGGGCAGAAGCGTCCGCATTTGACGTGGTCCCGTTGGTTTCTTGTTGACTTGGTTGCCCTGGCCCAGTCGGACTTGCTTCTTCCAAACAGGCGGCTCAGACAGATGGCAAAGAGCACTCTGCCTAGGTCTTCTGCTACAAGGTTCACGGTTTCAAGTCTGCCATTCAAGGCTTTGATCCATTTCAGGTGGTGTGTGTGCCAGGTGTAACATCATGGTGTACTCTCGTTGTGTTCCATGTGGCTGTGCAGGCTTCCCAGCACCGTTTATGGTAGAGACTCTCCCTTCTCCGCTGTCTCCTCTTGGCTCCCTGGTCGAAAATGGGCTGTCCATGTACATTTGAGTGGGGCTCCGGGTTCTCGATGCTGTTGCATGGGTCTGTGTGCCTGTTTTGGGGCCCAGACTGTGCCGTCTCGGTACCTAGTGCTTCGTCCTATATGTTGAAATCGGAAAGTGTGCCACGTCCTGCTTTTTTCGTTTTCCTGAGGATTCCTTTGCCTAGTCAGGGTGTCTTGTTGCTGGCTAGAAGCTTTAGCATTCCCTCTTCTGTCTCTGTGGGAAACATTGCTGCAACTTTGACTGGGATTGCATGGAATCCAGAGATTCCTTGCTCCGGTAGGGACGTTTCCAGTGTGTTGATGCTTCCACTCCTAGATCCTGGAATCTCCTTCTTTCTCCTTGTGTCTTCTTGAATTTCTTTCCCCCAACGTTGGTTAGTTTTCCATTGCCATGGCTTTCACCTGTTTTGCTAAGTTTCTTCATAGAGATCTCATCCTTCTCACTGGCATGCAGTTTCTCACTTTTTCTTTTCAGCTTCAGTTTCTCTATGCTTTGCAACTTGGAATCGGTTTTGTTCTGGCAGAAGTGCATCGCTGAGCTCACATCTGCTGGCAATGCTCCTGTATTTGCTGTGGAAGTCTGGCCCTGTCTAACGTCCCTTCCCATCTGCCTCTACACTACCTCGGACGCCTGCCCCAGAATGCCTGAAGCAGTGGTGAGCAGGCCCACCCGAGGGTCCACCCGGCCCACCACGGGCCACCGACCCAGAAGGTGCGGACCTCACCGCTGCGCCACCGGCCGGCCCCTTTCATGTTCCGTTGGCAACCTGCAGTTGAGGGCAATGGGACTTGAATATGCTACTTGAGCCCAACTCTGGCACTGTGTAGATGAGGCCAGGTTGTTTCTCGGGTCCACTGCGATGTCAGAGGATTTGTCATAATCGTGTCTCTGCTGTCCCGGCAAGCTTCACGCACACACGGTTTCCTGGCCCGCTTGGAGCAGTCTCATAACTCACCCTTCCCACTTAGCCCAGCCTTGACCTTCGCTGCCGTCTTTTGGCTTGTGAATTTCTCTGCCTTTCAAACGTTCCAGCAGAGTCTGTCTAAAGACGGACATCATCTTTCATTGTGGATTATCCAGGTGTGATTTCTGTTCGCCTTCCATTTTCTGGGACCTTGGTCTCTTTTCCATAGGAGAATCGTCATGGTATTTCTCAGCTATCCCCCTTAGACATGCTTATCAGTCCGTTCCCCTTCATTCCAAGTGATTCATTTTGCATTTCTGGAATCACCGTATGTTCTCTAGGCCGAGGTGTGAGTGCTTTCGTGACTCTTGGTTGTTGTCTTTGAATTTGCACCGGTCACTTGAAGGAGTCTTTGCTGTCCTAGCCTGGGTCAAACTAAGCACTGGGAACACGTGGTCGTCTGGGTTGGTTTGACATCCTGAGGTCAGAAACTCCAAACTCGAGGTCGTCCTGGCATCCCCCTTTACAGACACAATGTTTCCAGGACAAATTAGACGAGTCTGATGAATCCCTCTCTCCAGGAAAGATATTTTTCTGTCTCCTTTCCGGATTTGGGAAGTTTCGAACTTCACCCCTGATCCTGGAACGTTCCCCCAGGTGCCGTCTAGATACGGGCTTACTTTATTTCTATAGGCTGTGCCATTTGTTTGCCTTACATCCTCAGCCCTGGCCTGTTTATTTTTCTTGAAACAGAATTGTAATGTTCTCATTTTCAGCCCACTTCCTTACATGTGGTGTCAAAACACATAATCCATAATCCTTCTACGGCAAGAGGTAGGGGGAGAGAATTTCGATGGAGGCAAACTGAGCACACTAGCCTGGGAGGGCAGCCTTCACGAAGGAACGAAGCCCTGTGGAAAAGGGTGCTTTTCAGCACCCTTGTAGAGCACTTCCAAACAAAGAGACATAGCCCAAGGGTGACAGGGCTCCATTCCTTCAAGGCTCCCAAGACATCTCTTGGGACACATTAGCATGACCCGGTGGGCCCCCGTGACGCCAGAGCTATGGAAAGTGAGACTGATCTGCAAAGAATGCCAGGGGCCTAGGAAAGGAGGCATCGAGTCTTCTCTTCAACGTCCTCAAGACCTCATTCTTGACTTTGGCTTATGCTTAAGGCAGAAGGACCACGTAGGTCTGATAAGGCCCAAGTCCGGCCTCTTGCTTCCAATCAAGTTGCAAGCTTGAATCAGCATGGCCTCCCCATAGACTTGAATAGATGACAACGTTCTCCTCTCGGGGCTTGTCCCTCTATTCTCGCTTCTTGCCAAGGATTCCTTTCTTACCCCTCGAATCAGCGTCTGTTTTATGTCTTCCAGTTTCTGTGTCCGCTTTCTGTTTCTCAAAGCTGTTTCTGGGTATCCCTCCCTTTAATAGCCTAGCCTAGGCCAATCCTCAGTCTGTAACCGTGCGGCCATCTTGGCGGACATGATCCTCGTGATGTCATAAACCACCTCAAAATTCGAAGTTGTCCTGACAACCTGCGTGCACACAGAGTTTCAGAGCCATCTCAGGCCAGGCTGACTCCTCACCCTTCCCTGGTAGGATAGTTTTCCTTTTTCTCGATTTCTTGTCGGTTTCTGTCTTGCCCCTCGAACTTTGGAAGGCCTGCTACATTCTCTCTAGACACTGGTTTCTGTCCTGTAAGATTATCCTGGGTTTCACCTCTTACATGTTATGTAGATGGCCAAGTGGGTGGACGTTCCCCAGAGAAAGTCCTGGACTCCCTCCCAGGTTGAAGTTGCCCGGGCCATCCTCTGATGCGCAATGATCGTGTCATCTCCTAGCACTCTGCCGATTCCACCTTGGCAGGTCCCATGTTTTCCTTCCTTCTTCCTCTGGGGAAGTGTACCAGAGGCGTTCATGGATTGTAAAAGCCTCACGGTTCTTTTTCTGGTGCGTATTGATAAGGTGACCTCACCATTGCTACTTAGTTTATGATCCCTGTCCGCACCGTACCATGAAATCTGTATTTCCTAACACTGCTAATGTGATCTGCACCCGTGATGTGAAACAGTGAGGCCTGGGCCGGCCAAGCAGAACGTGGGCACTTACCCGCTCCGCCACAGGGCCGGCCCTGAATTGGACTTTTGGACCAACCTTTTGCCTGAGCTTGGGAACACGTGGGCCTGTTTGGATTATTCGTGAAGGTGATTAGTAGTAACATCCTGGACGGTAACCTTTTCCGTGGGTGCATGGGTTTAGCAGGCAGCATGTTCTGTGGGTAGTATTCCTCTTCATCTATTTGGAATGGTCTACCTTTCTGTAGCATCAGTACGCATTTTGAGGTGATTTTCCAGCCTTGGAAGTTCACCTTCTCTAATCTCTTTCAGCCCCAAAGCTTTATGCCGTCATTCTGGACCCCATTTTGGATTTTTTTTGCTTTTAGGTGAATTTATTGCCACAACCCTGCACTAGAACATCCTATATCTTTCCGATTTGCATCCTCATCGATGTAGACTTCCGTGTAGCTGACATCATCTTCCCCTGCGTAAGCCTAATAGCAGGCCCTGACCACACACTTGTGCCTCATCATCTGTTTCACCCTCTCACACCTCCCCGCTTTGTCTCTGGGAACCCCCAATCAAATGTCCCGTGCCACCTGTTCCTGACCGCTTGTTTTTGCTTCTCCTCTTAAGTGAGGTCCTACGGTACTTGCCTTGCTCCCTGGGGCTTGTTTCACTTCCCTAAAACCCTCACAGCCATTCTGGTGCTCACAAATGGCTGGATTGCATCCTTGGTTCCGGCTGACTGGTATGCCATTGCGTGGCTACAGCCCATCTTCCTTCTGCACTCGTCCCTTGCTGGGCTCCAGGGAGGCTTCCAAGTCTTGGGTCGTGGGAGCGACGCTGTGGTGAACTCAGCGGTGCACATGTCTTTATGCAGGAGTGTTTCCGAGTTCTTTGGATCAACACGCCGCAGAGGAATAGCTGGATCATATGGGACATGGATTCTTCAAGTTCTGAGGCAGTTCCACACCGCTTGGCGTAGTGGCTGCACCGGTCTGCACTCCCACCAACGGTGCAGGAGGCTTCCCTTCTCTCCACCTCCTCTCTGACACTTGTGGCTTCCTGTCTGCTTCCTTATAGCCATTCTGACCACAGTGAGCTGCTGTGCCCTTGCAGTTTGCATTTGCATTGGCCTGAGACTTAATGACGGTGAGCAAGTGTTCATGCACCCGTTGGCCCTCTTTCGATCTTCTTGGCAGAAATCTCTGTTTCCATCTTCTGCCCAGGTTTTCATTGGCTTGTTGTTGTTTTTTTTTCCTGTGGGGACGTGCGAGTTGATTGCATCCTTGGGCTTTTCACCCCTTGTCCGATGTGTGGTTTGCAAACATCCTCCCCCAGTCGTTGTGCTATCTTTGCATTCAGTCGATGGTTTCCTTCACTGGGCAGAAGCGTCCGCATTTGACGTGGTCCCGTTGGTTTCTTGTTGACTTGGTTGCCCTGGCCCAGTCGGACTTGCTTCTTCCAAACAGGCGGCTCAGACAGATGGCAAAGAGCACTCTGCCTAGGTCTTCTGCTACAAGGTTCACGGTTTCAAGTCTGCCATTCAAGGCTTTGATCCATTTCAGGTGGTGTGTGTGCCAGGTGTAACATCATGGTGTACTCTCGTTGTGTTCCATGTGGCTGTGCAGGCTTCCCAGCACCGTTTATGGTAGAGACTCTCCTTTCTCCGCTGTCTCCTCTTGGCTCCCTGGTCGAAAATGGGCTGTCCATGTACATTTGAGTGGGGCTCCGGGTTCTCGATGCTGTTGCATGGGTCTGTGTGCCTGTTTTGGGGCCCAGACTGTGCCGTCTCGGTACCTAGTGCTTCGTCCTATATGTTGAAATCGGAAAGTGTGCCACGTCCTGCTTTTTTCGTTTTCCTGAGGATTCCTTTGCCTAGTCAGGGTGTCTTGTTGCTGGCTAGAAGCTTTAGCATTCCCTCTTCTGTCTCTGTGGGAAACATTGCTGCAACTTTGACTGGGATTGCATGGAATCCAGAGATTCCTTGCTCCGGTAGGGACGTTTCCAGTGTGTTGATGCTTCCACTCCTAGATCCTGGAATCTCCTTCTTTCTCCTTGTGTCTTCTTGAATTTCTTTCCCCCAACGTTGGTTAGTTTTCCATTGCCATGGCTTTCACCTGTTTTGCTAAGTTTCTTCATAGAGATCTCATCCTTCTCACTGGCATGCAGTTTCTCACTTTTTCTTTTCAGCTTCAGTTTCTCTATGCTTTGCAACTTGGAATCGGTTTTGTTCTGGCAGAAGTGCATCGCTGAGCTCACATCTGCTGGCAATGCTCCTGTATTTGCTGTGGAAGTCTGGCCCTGTCTAACGTCCCTTCCCATCTGCCTCTACACTACCTCGGACGCCTGCCCCAGAATGCCTGAAGCAGTGGTGAGCAGGCCCACCCGAGGGTCCACCCGGCCCACCACGGGCCACCGACCCAGAAGGTGCGGACCTCACCGCTGCGCCACCGGCCGGCCCCTTTCATGTTCCGTTGGCAACCTGCAGTTGAGGGCAATGGGACTTGAATATGCTACTTGAGCCCAACTCTGGCACTGTGTAGATGAGGCCAGGTTGTTTCTCGGGTCCACTGCGATGTCAGAGGATTTGTCATAATCGTGTCTCTGCTGTCCCGGCAAGCTTCACGCACACACGGTTTCCTGGCCCGCTTGGAGCAGTCTCATAACTCACCCTTCCCACTTAGCCCAGCCTTGACCTTCGCTGCCGTCTTTTGGCTTGTGAATTTCTCTGCCTTTCAAACGTTCCAGCAGAGTCTGTCTAAAGACGGACATCATCTTTCATTGTGGATTATCCAGGTGTGATTTCTGTTCGCCTTCCATTTTCTGGGACCTTGGTCTCTTTTCCATAGGAGAATCGTCATGGTATTTCTCAGCTATCCCCCTTAGACATGCTTATCAGTCCGTTCCCCTTCATTCCAAGTGATTCATTTTGCATTTCTGGAATCACCGTATGTTCTCTAGGCCGAGGTGTGAGTGCTTTCGTGACTCTTGGTTGTTGTCTTTGAATTTGCACCGGTCACTTGAAGGAGTCTTTGCTGTCCTAGCCTGGGTCAAACTAAGCACTGGGAACACGTGGTCGTCTGGGTTGGTTTGACATCCTGAGGTCAGAAACTCCAAACTCGAGGTCGTCCTGGCATCCCCCTTTACAGACACAATGTTTCCAGGACAAATTAGACGAGTCTGATGAATCCCTCTCTCCAGGAAAGATATTTTTCTGTCTCCTTTCCGGATTTGGGAAGTTTCGAACTTCACCCCTGATCCTGGAACGTTCCCCCAGGTGCCGTCTAGATACGGGCTTACTTTATTTCTATAGGCTGTGCCATTTGTTTGCCTTACATCCTCAGCCCTGGCCTGTTTATTTTTCTTGAAACAGAATTGTAATGTTCTCATTTTCAGCCCACTTCCTTACATGTGGTGTCAAAACACATAATCCATAATCCTTCTACGGCAAGAGGTAGGGGGAGAGAATTTCGATGGAGGCAAACTGAGCACACTAGCCTGGGAGGGCAGCCTTCACGAAGGAACGAAGCCCTGTGGAAAAGGGTGCTTTTCAGCACCCTTGTAGAGCACTTCCAAACAAAGAGACATAGCCCAAGGGTGACAGGGCTCCATTCCTTCAAGGCTCCCAAGACATCTCTTGGGACACATTAGCATGACCCGGTGGGCCCCCGTGACGCCAGAGCTATGGAAAGTGAGACTGATCTGCAAAGAATGCCAGGGGCCTAGGAAAGGAGGCATCGAGTCTTCTCTTCAACGTCCTCAAGACCTCATTCTTGACTTTGGCTTATGCTTAAGGCAGAAGGACCACGTAGGTCTGATAAGGCCCAAGTCCGGCCTCTTGCTTCCAATCAAGTTGCAAGCTTGAATCAGCATGGCCTCCCCATAGACTTGAATAGATGACAACGTTCTCCTCTCGGGGCTTGTCCCTCTATTCTCGCTTCTTGCCAAGGATTCCTTTCTTACCCCTCGAATCAGCGTCTGTTTTATGTCTTCCAGTTTCTGTGTCCGCTTTCTGTTTCTCAAAGCTGTTTCTGGGTATCCCTCCCTTTAATAGCCTAGCCTAGGCCAATCCTCAGTCTGTAACCGTGCGGCCATCTTGGCGGACATGATCCTCGTGATGTCATAAACCACCTCAAAATTCGAAGTTGTCCTGACAACCTGCGTGCACACAGAGTTTCAGAGCCATCTCAGGCCAGGCTGACTCCTCACCCTTCCCTGGTAGGATAGTTTTCCTTTTTCTCGATTTCTTGTCGGTTTCTGTCTTGCCCCTCGAACTTTGGAAGGCCTGCTACATTCTCTCTAGACACTGGTTTCTGTCCTGTAAGATTATCCTGGGTTTCACCTCTTACATGTTATGTAGATGGCCAAGTGGGTGGACGTTCCCCAGAGAAAGTCCTGGACTCCCTCCCAGGTTGAAGTTGCCCGGGCCATCCTCTGATGCGCAATGATCGTGTCATCTCCTAGCACTCTGCCGATTCCCCCTGGCAGGTCCCATGTTTTCCTTCCTTCTTCCTCTGGGGAAGTGTACCAGAGGCGTTCATGGATTGTAAAAGCCTCACGGTTCTTTTTCTGGTGCGTATTGATAAGGTGACCTCACCATTGCTACTTAGTTTATGATCCCTGTCCGCACCGTACCATGAAATCTGTATTTCCTAACACTGCTAATGTGATCTGCACCCGTGATGTGAAACAGTGAGGCCTGGGCCGGCCAAGCAGAACGTGGGCACTTACCCGCTCCGCCACAGGGCCGGCCCTGAATTGGACTTTTGGACCAACCTTTTGCCTGAGCTTGGGAACACGTGGGCCTGTTTGGATTATTCGTGAAGGTGATTAGTAGTAACATCCTGGACGGTAACCTTTTCCGTGGGTGCATGGGTTTAGCAGGCAGCATGTTCTGTGGGTAGTATTCCTCTTCATCTATTTGGAATGGTCTACCTTTCTGTAGCATCAGTACGCATTTTGAGGTGATTTTCCAGCCTTGGAAGTTCACCTTCTCTAATCTCTTTCAGCCCCAAAGCTTTATGCCGTCATTCTGGACCCCATTTTGGATTTTTTTTGCTTTTAGGTGAATTTATTGCCACAACCCTGCACTAGAACATCCTATATCTTTCCGATTTGCATCCTCATCGATGTAGACTTCCGTGTAGCTGACATCATCTTCCCCTGCGTAAGCCTAATAGCAGGCCCTGACCACACACTTGTGCCTCATCATCTGTTTCACCCTCTCACACCTCCCCGCTTTGTCTCTGGGAACCCCCAATCAAATGTCCCGTGCCACCTGTTCCTGACCGCTTGTTTTTGCTTCTCCTCTTAAGTGAGGTCCTACGGTACTTGCCTTGCTCCCTGGGGCTTGTTTCACTTCCCTAAAACCCTCACAGCCATTCTGGTGCTCACAAATGGCTGGATTGCATCCTTGGTTCCGGCTGACTGGTATGCCATTGCGTGGCTACAGCCCATCTTCCTTCTGCACTCGTCCCTTGCTGGGCTCCAGGGAGGCTTCCAAGTCTTGGGTCGTGGGAGCGACGCTGTGGTGAACTCAGCGGTGCACATGTCTTTATGCAGGAGTGTTTCCGAGTTCTTTGGATCAACACGCCGCAGAGGAATAGCTGGATCATATGGGACATGGATTCTTCAAGTTCTGAGGCAGTTCCACACCGCTTGGCGTAGTGGCTGCACCGGTCTGCACTCCCACCAACGGTGCAGGAGGCTTCCCTTCTCTCCACCTCCTCTCTGACACTTGTGGCTTCCTGTCTGCTTCCTTATAGCCATTCTGACCACAGTGAGCTGCTGTGCCCTTGCAGTTTGCATTTGCATTGGCCTGAGACTTAATGACGGTGAGCAAGTGTTCATGCACCCGTTGGCCCTCTTTCGATCTTCTTGGCAGAAATCTCTGTTTCCATCTTCTGCCCAGGTTTTCATTGGCTTGTTGTTGTTTTTTTTTCCTGTGGGGACGTGCGAGTTGATTGCATCCTTGGGCTTTTCACCCCTTGTCCGATGTGTGGTTTGCAAACATCCTCCCCCAGTCGTTGTGCTATCTTTGCATTCAGTCGATGGTTTCCTTCACTGGGCAGAAGCGTCCGCATTTGACGTGGTCCCGTTGGTTTCTTGTTGACTTGGTTGCCCTGGCCCAGTCGGACTTGCTTCTTCCAAACAGGCGGCTCAGACAGATGGCAAAGAGCACTCTGCCTAGGTCTTCTGCTACAAGGTTCACGGTTTCAAGTCTGCCATTCAAGGCTTTGATCCATTTCAGGTGGTGTGTGTGCCAGGTGTAACATCATGGTGTACTCTCGTTGTGTTCCATGTGGCTGTGCAGGCTTCCCAGCACCGTTTATGGTAGAGACTCTCCTTTCTCCGCTGTCTCCTCTTGGCTCCCTGGTCGAAAATGGGCTGTCCATGTACGTTTGAGTGGGGCTCCGGGTTCTCGATTCTGTTGCATGGGTCTGTGTGCCTGTTTTGGGGCCCAGACTGTGCCGTCTCGGTACCTAGTGCTTCGTCCTATATGTTGAAATCGGAAAGTGTGCCACGTCCTGCTTTTTTCGTTTTCCTGAGGATTCCTTTGCCTAGTCAGGGTGTCTTGTTGCTGGCTAGAAGCTTTAGCATTCCCTCTTCTGTCTCTGTGGGAAACATTGCTGCAACTTTGACTGGGATTGCATGGAATCCAGAGATTCCTTGCTCTGGTAGGGACGTTTCCAGTGTGTTGATGCTTCCACTCCTAGATCCTGGAATCTCCTTCTTTCTCCTTGTGTCTTCTTGAATTTCTTTCCCCCAACGTTGGTTAGTTTTCCATTGCCATGGCTTTCACCTGTTTTGCTAAGTTTCTTCATAGAGATCTCATCCTTCTCACGGGCATGCAGTTTCTCACTTTTTCTTTTCAGCTTCAGTTTCTCTATGCTTTGCAACTTGGAATCGGTTTTGTTCTGGCAGAAGTGCATCGCTGAGCTCACATCTGCTGGCAATGCTCCTGTATTTGCTGTGGAAGTCTGGCCCTGTCTAACGTCCCTTCCCATCTGCCTCTACACTACCTCGGACGCCTGCCCCAGAATGCCTGAAGCAGTGGTGAGCAGGCCCACCCGAGGGTCCACCCGGCCCACCACGGGCCACCGACCCAGAAGGTGCGGACCTCACCGCTGCGCCACCGGCCGGCCCCTTTCATGTTCCGTTGGCAACCTGCAGTTGAGGGCAATGGGACTTGAATATGCTACTTGAGCCCAACTCTGGCACTGTGTAGATGAGGCCAGGTTGTTTCTCGGGTCCACTGCGATGTCAGAGGATTTGTCATAATCGTGTCTCTGCTGTCCCGGCAAGCTTCACGCACACACGGTTTCCTGGCCCGCTTGGAGCAGTCTCATAACTCACCCTTCCCACTTAGCCCAGCCTTGACCTTCGCTGCCGTCTTTTGGCTTGTGAATTTCTCTGCCTTTCAAACGTTCCAGCAGAGTCTGTCTAAAGACGGACATCATCTTTCATTGTGGATTATCCAGGTGTGATTTCTGTTCGCCTTCCATTTTCTGGGACCTTGGTCTCTTTTCCATAGGAGAATCATCATGGTATTTCTCAGCTATCCCCCTTAGACATGCTTATCAGTCCGTTCCCCTTCATTCCAAGTGATTCATTTTGCATTTCTGGAATCACCGTATGTTCTCTAGGCCGAGGTGTGAGTGCTTTCGTGACTCTTGGTTGTTGTCTTTGAATTTGCACCGGTCACTTGAAGGAGTCTTTGCTGTCCTAGCCTGGGTCAAACTAAGCACTGGGAACACGTGGTCGTCTGGGTTGGTTTCACATCCTGAGGTCAGAAACTCCAAACTCGAGGTCGTCCTGGCATCCCCCTTTACAGACACAATGTTTCCAGGACAAATTAGACGAGTCTGATGAATCCCTCTCTCCAGGAAAGATATTTTTCTGTCTCCTTTCCGGATTTGGGAAGTTTCGAACTTCACCCCTGATCCTGGAACGTTCCCCCAGGTGCCGTCTAGATACGGGCTTACTTTATTTCTATAGGCTGTGCCATTTGTTTGCCTTACATCCTCAGCCCTGGCCTGTTTATTTTTCTTGAAACAGAATTGTAATGTTCTCATTTTCAGCCCACTTCCTTACATGTGGTGTCAAAACACATAATCCATAATCCTTCTACGGCAAGAGGTAGGGGGAGAGAATTTCGATGGAGGCAAACTGAGCACACTAGCCTGGGAGGGCAGCCTTCACGAAGGAACGAAGCCCTGTGGAAAAGGGTGCTTTTCAGCACCCTTGTAGAGCACTTCCAAACAAAGAGACATAGCCCAAGCGTGACAGGGCTCCATTCCTTCAAGGCTCCCAAGACATCTCTTGGGACACATTAGCATGTACCCGGTGGGCCCCCGTGACGCCAGAGCTATGGAAAGTGAGACTGATCTGCAAAGAATGCCAGGGGCCTAGGAAAGGAGGCATCGAGTCTTCTCTTCAACGTCCTCAAGACCTCATTCTTGACTTTGGCTTATGCTTAAGGCAGAAGGACCACGTAGGTCTGATAAGGCCCAAGTCCGGCCTCTTGCTTCCAATCAAGTTGCAAGCTTGAATCAACATGGCCTCCCCATAGACTTGAATAGATGACAACGTTCTCCTCTCGGGGCTTGTCCCTCTATTCTCGCTTCTTGCCAAGGATTCCTTTCTTACCCCTCGAATCAGCGTCTGTTTTATGTCTTCCAGTTTCTGTGTCCGCTTTCTGTTTCTCAAAGCTGTTTCTGGGTATCCCTCCCTTTAATAGCCTAGCCTAGGCCAATCCTCAGTCTGTAACCGTGCGGCCATCTTGGCGGACATGATCCTCGTGATGTCATAAACCACCTCAAAATTCGAAGTTGTCCTGACAACCTGCGTGCACACAGAGTTTCAGAGCCATCTCAGGCCAGGCTGACTCCTCACCCTTCCCTGGTAGGATAGTTTTCCTTTTTCTCGATTTCTTGTCGGTTTCTGTCTTGCCCCTCGAACTTTGGAAGGCCTGCTACATTCTCTCTAGACACTGGTTTCTGTCCTGTAAGATTATCCTGGGTTTCACCTCTTACATGTTATGTAGATGGCCAAGTGGGTGGACGTTCCCCAGAGAAAGTCCTGGACTCCCTCCCAGGTTGAAGTTGCCCGGGCCATCCTCTGATGCGCAATGATCGTGTCATCTCCTAGCACTCTGCCGATTCCACCTTGGCAGGTCCCATGTTTTCCTTCCTTCTTCCTCTGGGGAAGTGTACCAGAGGCGTTCATGGATTGTAAAAGCCTCACGGTTCTTTTTCTGGTGCGTATTGATAAGGTGACCTCACCATTGCTACTTAGTTTATGATCCCTGTCCGCACCGTACCATGAAATCTGTATTTCCTAACACTGCTAATGTGATCTGCACCCGTGATGTGAAACAGTGAGGCCTGGGCCGGCCAAGCAGAACGTGGGCACTTACCCGCTCCGCCACAGGGCCGGCCCTGAATTGGACTTTTGGACCAACCTTTTGCCTGAGCTTGGGAACACGTGGGCCTGTTTGGATTATTCGTGAAGGTGATTAGTAGTAACATCCTGGACGGTAACCTTTTCCGTGGGTGCATGGGTTTAGCAGGCAGCATGTTCTGTGGGTAGTATTCCTCTTCATCTATTTGGAATGGTCTACCTTTCTGTAGCATCAGTACGCATTTTGAGGTGATTTTCCAGCCTTGGAAGTTCACCTTCTCTCATCTCTTTCAGCCCCAAAGCTTTATGCCGTCATTCTGGACCCCATTTTGGATTTTTTTTCCTTTTAGGTGAATTTATTGCCACAACCCTGCACTAGAACATCCTATATCTTTCCGATTTGCATCCTCATCGATGTAGACTTCCGTGTAGCTGACATCATCTTCCCCTGCGTAAGCCTAATAGCAGGCCCTGACCACACACTTGTGCCTCATCATCTGTTTCACCCTCTCACACCTCCCCGCTTTGTCTCTGGGAACCCCCAATCAAATGTCCCGTGCCACCTGTTCCTGACCGCTTGTTTTTGCTTCTCCTCTTAAGTGAGGTCCTACGGTACTTGCCTTGCTCCCTGGGGCTTGTTTCACTTCCCTAAAACCCTCACAGCCATTCTGGTGCTCACAAATGGCTGGATTGCATCCTTGGTTCCGGCTGACTGGTATGCCATTGCGTGGCTACAGCCCATCTTCCTTCTGCACTCGTCCCTTGCTGGGCTCCAGGGAGGCTTCCAAGTCTTGGGTCGTGGGAGCGACGCTGTGGTGAACTCAGCGGTGCACATGTCTTTATGCAGGAGTGTTTCCGAGTTCTTTGGATCAACACGCCGCAGAGGAATAGCTGGATCATATGGGACATGGATTCTTCAAGTTCTGAGGCAGTTCCACACCGCTTGGCGTAGTGGCTGCACCGGTCTGCACTCCCACCAACGGTGCAGGAGGCTTCCCTTCTCTCCACCTCCTCTCTGACACTTGTGGCTTCCTGTCTGCTTCCTTATAGCCATTCTGACCACAGTGAGCTGCTGTGCCCTTGCAGTTTGCATTTGCATTGGCCTGAGACTTAATGACGGTGAGCAAGTGTTCATGCACCCGTTGGCCCTCTTTCGATCTTCTTGGCAGAAATCTCTGTTTCCATCTTCTGCCCAGGTTTTCATTGGCTTGTTGTTGTTTTTTTTTCCTGTGGGGACGTGCGAGTTGATTGCATCCTTGGGCTTTTCACCCCTTGTCCGATGTGTGGTTTGCAAACATCCTCCCCCAGTCGTTGTGCTATCTTTGCATTCAGTCGATGGTTTCCTTCACTGGGCAGAAGCGTCCGCATTTGACGTGGTCCCGTTGGTTTCTTGTTGACTTGGTTGCCCTGGCCCAGTCGGACTTGCTTCTTCCAAACAGGCGGCTCAGACAGATGGCAAAGAGCACTCTGCCTAGGTCTTCTGCTACAAGGTTCACGGTTTCAAGTCTGCCATTCAAGGCTTTGATCCATTTCAGGTGGTGTGTGTGCCAGGTGTAACATCATGGTGTACTCTCGTTGTGTTCCATGTGGCTGTGCAGGCTTCCCAGCACCGTTTATGGTAGAGACTCTCCTTTCTCCGCTGTCTCCTCTTGGCTCCCTGGTCGAAAATGGGCTGTCCATGTACGTTTGAGTGGGGCTCCGGGTTCTCGATTCTGTTGCATGGGTCTGTGTGCCTGTTTTGGGGCCCAGACTGTGCCGTCTCGGTACCTAGTGCTTCGTCCTATATGTTGAAATCGGAAAGTGTGCCACGTCCTGCTTTTTTCGTTTTCCTGAGGATTCCTTTGCCTAGTCAGGGTGTCTTGTTGCTGGCTAGAAGCTTTAGCATTCCCTCTTCTGTCTCTGTGGGAAACATTGCTGCAACTTTGACTGGGATTGCATGGAATCCAGAGATTCCTTGCTCTGGTAGGGACGTTTCCAGTGTGTTGATGCTTCCACTCCTAGATCCTGGAATCTCCTTCTTTCTCCTTGTGTCTTCTTGAATTTCTTTCCCCCAACGTTGGTTAGTTTTCCATTGCCATGGCTTTCACCTGTTTTGCTAAGTTTCTTCATAGAGATCTCATCCTTCTCACGGGCATGCAGTTTCTCACTTTTTCTTTTCAGCTTCAGTTTCTCTATGCTTTGCAACTTGGAATCGGTTTTGTTCTGGCAGAAGTGCATCGCTGAGCTCACATCTGCTGGCAATGCTCCTGTATTTGCTGTGGAAGTCTGGCCCTGTCTAACGTCCCTTCCCATCTGCCTCTACACTACCTCGGACGCCTGCCCCAGAATGCCTGAAGCAGTGGTGAGCAGGCCCACCCGAGGGTCCACCCGGCCCACCACGGGCCACCGACCCAGAAGGTGCGGACCTCACCGCTGCGCCACCGGCCGGCCCCTTTCATGTTCCGTTGGCAACCTGCAGTTGAGGGCAATGGGACTTGAATATGCTACTTGAGCCCAACTCTGGCACTGTGTAGATGAGGCCAGGTTGTTTCTCGGGTCCACTGCGATGTCAGAGGATTTGTCATAATCGTGTCTCTGCTGTCCCGGCAAGCTTCACGCACACACGGTTTCCTGGCCCGCTTGGAGCAGTCTCATAACTCACCCTTCCCACTTAGCCCAGCCTTGACCTTCGCTGCCGTCTTTTGGCTTGTGAATTTCTCTGCCTTTCAAACGTTCCAGCAGAGTCTGTCTAAAGACGGACATCATCTTTCATTGTGGATTATCCAGGTGTGATTTCTGTTCGCCTTCCATTTTCTGGGACCTTGGTCTCTTTTCCATAGGAGAATCGTCATGGTATTTCTCAGCTATCCCCCTTAGACATGCTTATCAGTCCGTTCCCCTTCATTCCAAGTGATTCATTTTGCATTTCTGGAATCACCGTATGTTCTCTAGGCCGAGGTGTGAGTGCTTTCGTGACTCTTGGTTGTTGTCTTTGAATTTGCACCGGTCACTTGAAGGAGTCTTTGCTGTCCTAGCCTGGGTCAAACTAAGCACTGGGAACACGTGGTCGTCTGGGTTGGTTTCACATCCTGAGGTCAGAAACTCCAAACTCGAGGTCGTCCTGGCATCCCCCTTTACAGACACAATGTTTCCAGGACAAATTAGACGAGTCTGATGAATCCCTCTCTCCGGGAAAGATATTTTTCTGTCTCCTTTCCGGATTTGGGAAGTTTCGAACTTCACCCCTGATCCTGGAACGTTCCCCCAGGTGCCGTCTAGATACGGGCTTACTTTATTTCTATAGGCTGTGCCATTTGTTTGCCTTACATCCTCAGCCCTGGCCTGTTTATTTTTCTTGAAACAGAATTGTAATGTTCTCATTTTCAGCCCACTTCCTTACATGTGGTGTCAAAACACATAATCCATAATCCTTCTACGGCAAGAGGTAGGGGGAGAGAATTTCGATGGAGGCAAACTGAGCACACTAGCCTGGGAGGGCAGCCTTCACGAAGGAACGAAGCCCTGTGGAAAAGGGTGCTTTTCAGCGCCCTTGTAGAGCACTTCCAAACAAAGAGACATAGCCCAAGCGTGACAGGGCTCCATTCCTTCAAGGCTCCCAAGACATCTCTTGGGACACATTAGCATGACCCGGTGGGCCCCCGTGACGCCAGAGCTATGGAAAGTGAGACTGATCTGCAAAGAATGCCAGGGGCCTAGGAAAGGAGGCATCGAGTCTTCTCTTCAACGTCCTCAAGACCTCATTCTTGACTTTGGCTTATGCTTAAGGCAGAAGGACCACGTAGGTCTGATAAGGCCCAAGTCCGGCCTCTTGCTTCCAATCAAGTTGCAAGCTTGAATCAACATGGCCTCCCCATAGACTTGAATAGATGACAACGTTCTCCTCTCGGGGCTTGTCCCTCTATTCTCGCTTCTTGCCAAGGATTCCTTTCTTACCCCTCGAATCAGCGTCTGTTTTATGTCTTCCAGTTTCTGTGTCCGCTTTCTGTTTCTCAAAGCTGTTTCTGGGTATCCCTCCCTTTAATAGCCTAGCCTAGGCCAATCCTCAGTCTGTAACCGTGCGGCCATCTTGGCGGACATGATCCTCGTGATGTCATAAACCACCTCAAAATTCGAAGTTGTCCTGACAACCTGCGTGCACACAGAGTTTCAGAGCCATCTCAGGCCAGGCTGACTCCTCACCCTTCCCTGGTAGGATAGTTTTCCTTTTTCTCGATTTCTTGTCGGTTTCTGTCTTGCCCCTCGAACTTTGGAAGGCCTGCTACATTCTCTCTAGACACTGGTTTCTGTCCTGTAAGATTATCCTGGGTTTCACCTCTTACATGTTATGTAGATGGCCAAGTGGGTGGACGTTCCCCAGAGAAAGTCCTGGACTCCCTCCCAGGTTGAAGTTGCCCGGGCCATCCTCTGATGCGCAATGATTGTGTCATCTCCTAGCACTCTGCCGATTCCACCTTGGCAGGTCCCATGTTTTCCTTCCTTCTTCCTCTGGGGAAGTGTACCAGAGGCGTTCATGGATTGTAAAAGCCTCACGGTTCTTTTTCTGGTGCGTATTGATAAGGTGACCTCACCATTGCTACTTAGTTTATGATCCCTGTCCGCACCGTACCATGAAATCTGTATTTCCTAACACTGCTAATGTGATCTGCACCCGTGATGTGAAACAGTGAGGCCTGGGCCGGCCAAGCAGAACGTGGGCACTTACCCGCTCCGCCACAGGGCCGGCCCTGAATTGGACTTTTGGACCAACCTTTTGCCTGAGCTTGGGAACACGTGGGCCTGTTTGGATTATTCGTGAAGGTGATTAGTAGTAACATCCTGGACGGTAACCTTTTCCGTGGGTGCATGGGTTTAGCAGGCAGCATGTTCTGTGGGTAGTATTCCTCTTCATCTATTTGGAATGGTCTACCTTTCTGTAGCATCAGTACGCATTTTGAGGTGATTTTCCAGCCTTGGAAGTTCACCTTCTCTCATCTCTTTCAGCCCCAAAGCTTTATGCCGTCATTCTGGACCCCATTTTGGATTTTTTTTCCTTTTAGGTGAATTTATTGCCACAACCCTGCACTAGAACATCCTATATCTTTCCGATTTGCATCCTCATCGATGTAGACTTCCGTGTAGCTGACATCATCTTCCCCTGCGTAAGCCTAATAGCAGGCCCTGACCACACACTTGTGCCTCATCATCTGTTTCACCCTCTCACACCTCCCCGCTTTGTCTCTGGGAACCCCCAATCAAATGTCCCGTGCCACCTGTTCCTGACCGCTTGTTTTTGCTTCTCCTCTTAAGTGAGGTCCTACGGTACTTGCCTTGCTCCCTGGGGCTTGTTTCACTTCCCTAAAACCCTCACAGCCATTCTGGTGCTCACAAATGGCTGGATTGCATCCTTGGTTCCGGCTGACTGGTATGCCATTGCGTGGCTACAGCCCATCTTCCTTCTGCACTCGTCCCTTGCTGGGCTCCAGGGAGGCTTCCAAGTCTTGGGTCGTGGGAGCGACGCTGTGGTGAACTCAGCGGTGCACATGTCTTTATGCAGGAGTGTTTCCGAGTTCTTTGGATCAACACGCCGCAGAGGAATAGCTGGATCATATGGGACATGGATTCTTCAAGTTCTGAGGCAGTTCCACACCGCTTGGCGTAGTGGCTGCACCGGTCTGCACTCCCACCAACGGTGCAGGAGGCTTCCCTTCTCTCCACCTCCTCTCTGACACTTGTGGCTTCCTGTCTGCTTCCTTATAGCCATTCTGACCACAGTGAGCTGCTGTGCCCTTGCAGTTTGCATTTGCATTGGCCTGAGACTTAATGACGGTGAGCAAGTGTTCATGCACCCGTTGGCCCTCTTTCGATCTTCTTGGCAGAAATCTCTGTTTCCATCTTCTGCCCAGGTTTTCATTGGCTTGTTGTTGTTTTTTTTTCCTGTGGGGACGTGCGAGTTGATTGCATCCTTGGGCTTTTCACCCCTTGTCCGATGTGTGGTTTGCAAACATCCTCCCCCAGTCGTTGTGCTATCTTTGCATTCAGTCGATGGTTTCCTTCACTGGGCAGAAGCGTCCGCATTTGACGTGGTCCCGTTGGTTTCTTGTTGACTTGGTTGCCCTGGCCCAGTCGGACTTGCTTCTTCCAAACAGGCGGCTCAGACAGATGGCAAAGAGCACTCTGCCTAGGTCTTCTGCTACAAGGTTCACGGTTTCAAGTCTGCCATTCAAGGCTTTGATCCATTTCAGGTGGTGTGTGTGCCAGGTGTAACATCATGGTGTACTCTCGTTGTGTTCCATGTGGCTGTGCAGGCTTCCCAGCACCGTTTATGGTAGAGACTCTCCTTTCTCCGCTGTCTCCTCTTGGCTCCCTGGTCGAAAATGGGCTGTCCATGTACGTTTGAGTGGGGCTCCGGGTTCTCGATTCTGTTGCATGGGTCTGTGTGCCTGTTTTGGGGCCCAGACTGTGCCGTCTCGGTACCTAGTGCTTCGTCCTATATGTTGAAATCGGAAAGTGTGCCACGTCCTGCTTTTTTCGTTTTCCTGAGGATTCCTTTGCCTAGTCAGGGTGTCTTGTTGCTGGCTAGAAGCTTTAGCATTCCCTCTTCTGTCTCTGTGGGAAACATTGCTGCAACTTTGACTGGGATTGCATGGAATCCAGAGATTCCTTGCTCTGGTAGGGACGTTTCCAGTGTGTTGATGCTTCCACTCCTAGATCCTGGAATCTCCTTCTTTCTCCTTGTGTCTTCTTGAATTTCTTTCCCCCAACGTTGGTTAGTTTTCCATTGCCATGGCTTTCACCTGTTTTGCTAAGTTTCTTCATAGAGATCTCATCCTTCTCACGGGCATGCAGTTTCTCACTTTTTCTTTTCAGCTTCAGTTTCTCTATGCTTTGCAACTTGGAATCGGTTTTGTTCTGGCAGAAGTGCATCGCTGAGCTCACATCTGCTGGCAATGCTCCTGTATTTGCTGTGGAAGTCTGGCCCTGTCTAACGTCCCTTCCCATCTGCCTCTACACTACCTCGGACGCCTGCCCCAGAATGCCTGAAGCAGTGGTGAGCAGGCCCACCCGAGGGTCCACCCGGCCCACCACGGGCCACCGACCCAGAAGGTGCGGACCTCACCGCTGCGCCACCGGCCGGCCCCTTTCATGTTCCGTTGGCAACCTGCAGTTGAGGGCAATGGGACTTGAATATGCTACTTGAGCCCAACTCTGGCACTGTGTAGATGAGGCCAGGTTGTTTCTCGGGTCCACTGCGATGTCAGAGGATTTGTCATAATCGTGTCTCTGCTGTCCCGGCAAGCTTCACGCACACACGGTTTCCTGGCCCGCTTGGAGCAGTCTCATAACTCACCCTTCCCACTTAGCCCAGCCTTGACCTTCGCTGCCGTCTTTTGGCTTGTGAATTTCTCTGCCTTTCAAACGTTCCAGCAGAGTCTGTCTAAAGACGGACATCATCTTTCATTGTGGATTATCCAGGTGTGATTTCTGTTCGCCTTCCATTTTCTGGGACCTTGGTCTCTTTTCCATAGGAGAATCGTCATGGTATTTCTCAGCTATCCCCCTTAGACATGCTTATCAGTCCGTTCCCCTTCATTCCAAGTGATTCATTTTGCATTTCTGGAATCACCGTATGTTCTCTAGGCCGAGGTGTGAGTGCTTTCGTGACTCTTGGTTGTTGTCTTTGAATTTGCACCGGTCACTTGAAGGAGTCTTTGCTGTCCTAGCCTGGGTCAAACTAAGCACTGGGAACACGTGGTCGTCTGGGTTGGTTTCACATCCTGAGGTCAGAAACTCCAAACTCGAGGTCGTCCTGGCATCCCCCTTTACAGACACAATGTTTCCAGGACAAATTAGACGAGTCTGATGAATCCCTCTCTCCGGGAAAGATATTTTTCTGTCTCCTTTCCGGATTTGGGAAGTTTCGAACTTCACCCCTGATCCTGGAACGTTCCCCCAGGTGCCGTCTAGATACGGGCTTACTTTATTTCTATAGGCTGTGCCATTTGTTTGCCTTACATCCTCAGCCCTGGCCTGTTTATTTTTCTTGAAACAGAATTGTAATGTTCTCATTTTCAGCCCACTTCCTTACATGTGGTGTCAAAACACATAATCCATAATCCTTCTACGGCAAGAGGTAGGGGGAGAGAATTTCGATGGAGGCAAACTGAGCACACTAGCCTGGGAGGGCAGCCTTCACGAAGGAACGAAGCCCTGTGGAAAAGGGTGCTTTTCAGCGCCCTTGTAGAGCACTTCCAAACAAAGAGACATAGCCCAAGCGTGACAGGGCTCCATTCCTTCAAGGCTCCCAAGACATCTCTTGGGACACATTAGCATGACCCGGTGGGCCCCCGTGACGCCAGAGCTATGGAAAGTGAGACTGATCTGCAAAGAATGCCAGGGGCCTAGGAAAGGAGGCATCGAGTCTTCTCTTCAACGTCCTCAAGACCTCATTCTTGACTTTGGCTTATGCTTAAGGCAGAAGGACCACGTAGGTCTGATAAGGCCCAAGTCCGGCCTCTTGCTTCCAATCAAGTTGCAAGCTTGAATCAACATGGCCTCCCCATAGACTTGAATAGATGACAACGTTCTCCTCTCGGGGCTTGTCCCTCTATTCTCGCTTCTTGCCAAGGATTCCTTTCTTACCCCTCGAATCAGCGTCTGTTTTATGTCTTCCAGTTTCTGTGTCCGCTTTCTGTTTCTCAAAGCTGTTTCTGGGTATCCCTCCCTTTAATAGCCTAGCCTAGGCCAATCCTCAGTCTGTAACCGTGCGGCCATCTTGGCGGACATGATCCTCGTGATGTCATAAACCACCTCAAAATTCGAAGTTGTCCTGACAACCTGCGTGCACACAGAGTTTCAGAGCCATCTCAGGCCAGGCTGACTCCTCACCCTTCCCTGGTAGGATAGTTTTCCTTTTTCTCGATTTCTTGTCGGTTTCTGTCTTGCCCCTCGAACTTTGGAAGGCCTGCTACATTCTCTCTAGACACTGGTTTCTGTCCTGTAAGATTATCCTGGGTTTCACCTCTTACATGTTATGTAGATGGCCAAGTGGGTGGACGTTCCCCAGAGAAAGTCCTGGACTCCCTCCCAGGTTGAAGTTGCCCGGGCCATCCTCTGATGCGCAATGATCGTGTCATCTCCTAGCACTCTGCCGATTCCACCTTGGCAGGTCCCATGTTTTCCTTCCTTCTTCCTCTGGGGAAGTGTACCAGAGGCGTTCATGGATTGTAAAAGCCTCACGGTTCTTTTTCTGGTGCGTATTGATAAGGTGACCTCACCATTGCTACTTAGTTTATGATCCCTGTCCGCACCGTACCATGAAATCTGTATTTCCTAACACTGCTAATGTGATCTGCACCCGTGATGTGAAACAGTGAGGCCTGGGCCGGCCAAGCAGAACGTGGGCACTTACCCGCTCCGCCACAGGGCCGGCCCTGAATTGGACTTTTGGACCAACCTTTTGCCTGAGCTTGGGAACACGTGGGCCTGTTTGGATTATTCGTGAAGGTGATTAGTAGTAACATCCTGGACGGTAACCTTTTCCGTGGGTGCATGGGTTTAGCAGGCAGCATGTTCTGTGGGTAGTATTCCTCTTCATCTATTTGGAATGGTCTACCTTTCTGTAGCATCAGTACGCATTTTGAGGTGATTTTCCAGCCTTGGAAGTTCACCTTCTCTAATCTCTTTCAGCCCCAAAGCTTTATGCCGTCATTCTGGACCCCATTTTGGATTTTTTTTGCTTTTAGGTGAATTTATTGCCACAACCCTGCACTAGAACATCCTATATCTTTCCGATTTGCATCCTCATCGATGTAGACTTCCGTGTAGCTGACATCATCTTCCCCTGCGTAAGCCTAATAGCAGGCCCTGACCACACACTTGTGCCTCATCATCTGTTTCACCCTCTCACACCTCCCCGCTTTGTCTCTGGGAACCCCCAATCAAATGTCCCGTGCCACCTGTTCCTGACCGCTTGTTTTTGCTTCTCCTCTTAAGTGAGGTCCTACGGTACTTGCCTTGCTCCCTGGGGCTTGTTTCACTTCCCTAAAACCCTCACAGCCATTCTGGTGCTCACAAATGGCTGGATTGCATCCTTGGTTCCGGCTGACTGGTATGCCATTGCGTGGCTACAGCCCATCTTCCTTCTGCACTCGTCCCTTGCTGGGCTCCAGGGAGGCTTCCAAGTCTTGGGTCGTGGGAGCGACGCTGTGGTGAACTCAGCGGTGCACATGTCTTTATGCAGGAGTGTTTCCGAGTTCTTTGGATCAACACGCCGCAGAGGAATAGCTGGATCATATGGGACATGGATTCTTCAAGTTCTGAGGCAGTTCCACACCGCTTGGCGTAGTGGCTGCACCGGTCTGCACTCCCACCAACGGTGCAGGAGGCTTCCCTTCTCTCCACCTCCTCTCTGACACTTGTGGCTTCCTGTCTGCTTCCTTATAGCCATTCTGACCACAGTGAGCTGCTGTGCCCTTGCAGTTTGCATTTGCATTGGCCTGAGACTTAATGACGGTGAGCAAGTGTTCATGCACCCGTTGGCCCTCTTTCGATCTTCTTGGCAGAAATCTCTGTTTCCATCTTCTGCCCAGGTTTTCATTGGCTTGTTGTTGTTTTTTTTTCCTGTGGGGACGTGCGAGTTGATTGCATCCTTGGGCTTTTCACCCCTTGTCCGATGTGTGGTTTGCAAACATCCTCCCCCAGTCGTTGTGCTATCTTTGCATTCAGTCGATGGTTTCCTTCACTGGGCAGAAGCGTCCGCATTTGACGTGGTCCCGTTGGTTTCTTGTTGACTTGGTTGCCCTGGCCCAGTCGGACTTGCTTCTTCCAAACAGGCGGCTCAGACAGATGGCAAAGAGCACTCTGCCTAGGTCTTCTGCTACAAGGTTCACGGTTTCAAGTCTGCCATTCAAGGCTTTGATCCATTTCAGGTGGTGTGTGTGCCAGGTGTAACATCATGGTGTACTCTCGTTGTGTTCCATGTGGCTGTGCAGGCTTCCCAGCACCGTTTATGGTAGAGACTCTCCTTTCTCCGCTGTCTCCTCTTGGCTCCCTGGTCGAAAATGGGCTGTCCATGTACATTTGAGTGGGGCTCCGGGTTCTCGATGCTGTTGCATGGGTCTGTGTGCCTGTTTTGGGGCCCAGACTGTGCCGTCTCGGTACCTAGTGCTTCGTCCTATATGTTGAAATCGGAAAGTGTGCCACGTCCTGCTTTTTTCGTTTTCCTGAGGATTCCTTTGCCTAGTCAGGGTGTCTTGTTGCTGGCTAGAAGCTTTAGCATTCCCTCTTCTGTCTCTGTGGGAAACATTGCTGCAACTTTGACTGGGATTGCATGGAATCCAGAGATTCCTTGCTCTGGTAGGGCGTTTCCAGTGTGTTGATGCTTCCACTCCTAGATCCTGGAATCTCCTTCTTTCTCCTTGTGTCTTCTTGAATTTCTTTCCCCCAACGTTGGTTAGTTTTCCATTGCCATGGCTTTCACCTGTTTTGCTAAGTTTCTTCATAGAGATCTCATCCTTCTCACGGGCATGCAGTTTCTCACTTTTTCTTTTCAGCTTCAGTTTCTCTATGCTTTGCAACTTGGAATCGGTTTTGTTCTGGCAGAAGTGCATCGCTGAGCTCACATCTGCTGGCAATGCTCCTGTATTTGCTGTGGAAGTCTGGCCCTGTCTAACGTCCCTTCCCATCTGCCTCTACACTACCTCGGACGCCTGCCCCAGAATGCCTGAAGCAGTGGTGAGCAGGCCCACCCGAGGGTCCACCCGGCCCACCACGGGCCACCGACCCAGAAGGTGCGGACCTCACCGCTGCGCCACCGGCCGGCCCCTTTCATGTTCCGTTGGCAACCTGCAGTTGAGGGCAATGGGACTTGAATATGCTACTTGAGCCCAACTCTGGCACTGTGTAGATGAGGCCAGGTTGTTTCTCGGGTCCACTGCGATGTCAGAGGATTTGTCATAATCGTGTCTCTGCTGTCCCGGCAAGCTTCACGCACACACGGTTTCCTGGCCCGCTTGGAGCAGTCTCATAACTCACCCTTCCCACTTAGCCCAGCCTTGACCTTCGCTGCCGTCTTTTGGCTTGTGAATTTCTCTGCCTTTCAAACGTTCCAGCAGAGTCTGTCTAAAGACGGACATCATCTTTCATTGTGGATTATCCAGGTGTGATTTCTGTTCGCCTTCCATTTTCTGGGACCTTGGTCTCTTTTCCATAGGAGAATCGTCATGGTATTTCTCAGCTATCCCCCTTAGACATGCTTATCAGTCCGTTCCCCTTCATTCCAAGTGATTCATTTTGCATTTCTGGAATCACCGTATGTTCTCTAGGCCGAGGTGTGAGTGCTTTCGTGACTCTTGGTTGTTGTCTTTGAATTTGCACCGGTCACTTGAAGGAGTCTTTGCTGTCCTAGCCTGGGTCAAACTAAGCACTGGGAACACGTGGTCGTCTGGGTTGGTTTCACATCCTGAGGTCAGAAACTCCAAACTCGAGGTCGTCCTGGCATCCCCCTTTACAGACACAATGTTTCCAGGACAAATTAGACGAGTCTGATGAATCCCTCTCTCCGGGAAAGATATTTTTCTGTCTCCTTTCCGGATTTGGGAAGTTTCGAACTTCACCCCTGATCCTGGAACGTTCCCCCAGGTGCCGTCTAGATACGGGCTTACTTTATTTCTATAGGCTGTGCCATTTGTTTGCCTTACATCCTCAGCCCTGGCCTGTTTATTTTTCTTGAAACAGAATTGTAATGTTCTCATTTTCAGCCCACTTCCTTACATGTGGTGTCAAAACACATAATCCATAATCCTTCTACGGCAAGAGGTAGGGGGAGAGAATTTCGATGGAGGCAAACTGAGCACACTAGCCTGGGAGGGCAGCCTTCACGAAGGAACGAAGCCCTGTGGAAAAGGGTGCTTTTCAGCGCCCTTGTAGAGCACTTCCAAACAAAGAGACATAGCCCAAGCGTGACAGGGCTCCATTCCTTCAAGGCTCCCAAGACATCTCTTGGGACACATTAGCATGACCCGGTGGGCCCCCGTGACGCCAGAGCTATGGAAAGTGAGACTGATCTGCAAAGAATGCCAGGGGCCTAGGAAAGGAGGCATCGAGTCTTCTCTTCAACGTCCTCAAGACCTCATTCTTGACTTTGGCTTATGCTTAAGGCAGAAGGACCACGTAGGTCTGATAAGGCCCAAGTCCGGCCTCTTGCTTCCAATCAAGTTGCAAGCTTGAATCAACATGGCCTCCCCATAGACTTGAATAGATGACAACGTTCTCCTCTCGGGGCTTGTCCCTCTATTCTCGCTTCTTGCCAAGGATTCCTTTCTTACCCCTCGAATCAGCGTCTGTTTTATGTCTTCCAGTTTCTGTGTCCGCTTTCTGTTTCTCAAAGCTGTTTCTGGGTATCCCTCCCTTTAATAGCCTAGCCTAGGCCAATCCTCAGTCTGTAACCGTGCGGCCATCTTGGCGGACATGATCCTCGTGATGTCATAAACCACCTCAAAATTCGAAGTTGTCCTGACAACCTGCGTGCACACAGAGTTTCAGAGCCATCTCAGGCCAGGCTGACTCCTCACCCTTCCCTGGTAGGATAGTTTTCCTTTTTCTCGATTTCTTGTCGGTTTCTGTCTTGCCCCTCGAACTTTGGAAGGCCTGCTACATTCTCTCTAGACACTGGTTTCTGTCCTGTAAGATTATCCTGGGTTTCACCTCTTACATGTTATGTAGATGGCCAAGTGGGTGGACGTTCCCCAGAGAAAGTCCTGGACTCCCTCCCAGGTTGAAGTTGCCCGGGCCATCCTCTGATGCGCAATGATCGTGTCATCTCCTAGCACTCTGCCGATTCCACCTTGGCAGGTCCCATGTTTTCCTTCCTTCTTCCTCTGGGGAAGTGTACCAGAGGCGTTCATGGATTGTAAAAGCCTCACGGTTCTTTTTCTGGTGCGTATTGATAAGGTGACCTCACCATTGCTACTTAGTTTATGATCCCTGTCCGCACCGTACCATGAAATCTGTATTTCCTAACACTGCTAATGTGATCTGCACCCGTGATGTGAAACAGTGAGGCCTGGGCCGGCCAAGCAGAACGTGGGCACTTACCCGCTCCGCCACAGGGCCGGCCCTGAATTGGACTTTTGGACCAACCTTTTGCCTGAGCTTGGGAACACGTGGGCCTGTTTGGATTATTCGTGAAGGTGATTAGTAGTAACATCCTGGACGGTAACCTTTTCCGTGGGTGCATGGGTTTAGCAGGCAGCATGTTCTGTGGGTAGTATTCCTCTTCATCTATTTGGAATGGTCTACCTTTCTGTAGCATCAGTACGCATTTTGAGGTGATTTTCCAGCCTTGGAAGCTCACCTTCTCTCATCTCTTTCAGCCCCAAAGCTTTATGCCGTCATTCTGGACCCCATTTTGGATTTTTTTTGCTTTTAGGTGAATTTATTGCCACAACCCTGCACTAGAACATCCTATATCTTTCCGATTTGCATCCTCATCGATGTAGACTTCCGTGTAGCTGACATCATCTTCCCCTGCGTAAGCCTAATAGCAGGCCCTGACCACACACTTGTGCCTCATCATCTGTTTCACCCTCTCACACCTCCCCGCTTTGTCTCTGGGAACCCCCAATCAAATGTCCCGTGCCACCTGTTCCTGACCGCTTGTTTTTGCTTCTCCTCTTAAGTGAGGTCCTACGGTACTTGCCTTGCTCCCTGGGGCTTGTTTCACTTCCCTAAAACCCTCACAGCCATTCTGGTGCTCACAAATGGCTGGATTGCATCCTTGGTTCCGGCTGACTGGTATGCCATTGCGTGGCTACAGCCCATCTTCCTTCTGCACTCGTCCCTTGCTGGGCTCCAGGGAGGCTTCCAAGTCTTGGGTCGTGGGAGCGACGCTGTGGTGAACTCAGCGGTGCACATGTCTTTATGCAGGAGTGTTTCCGAGTTCTTTGGATCAACACGCCGCAGAGGAATAGCTGGATCATATGGGACATGGATTCTTCAAGTTCTGAGGCAGTTCCACACCGCTTGGCGTAGTGGCTGCACCGGTCTGCACTCCCACCAACGGTGCAGGAGGCTTCCCTTCTCTCCACCTCCTCTCTGACACTTGTGGCTTCCTGTCTGCTTCCTTATAGCCATTCTGACCACAGTGAGCTGCTGTGCCCTTGCAGTTTGCATTTGCATTGGCCTGAGACTTAATGACGGTGAGCAAGTGTTCATGCACCCGTTGGCCCTCTTTCGATCTTCTTGGCAGAAATCTCTGTTTCCATCTTCTGCCCAGGTTTTCATTGGCTTGTTGTTGTTTTTTTTTCCTGTGGGGACGTGCGAGTTGATTGCATCCTTGGGCTTTTCACCCCTTGTCCGATGTGTGGTTTGCAAACATCCTCCCCCAGTCGTTGTGCTATCTTTGCATTCAGTCGATGGTTTCCTTCACTGGGCAGAAGCGTCCGCATTTGACGTGGTCCCGTTGGTTTCTTGTTGACTTGGTTGCCCTGGCCCAGTCGGACTTGCTTCTTCCAAACAGGCGGCTCAGACAGATGGCAAAGAGCACTCTGCCTAGGTCTTCTGCTACAAGGTTCACGGTTTCAAGTCTGCCATTCAAGGCTTTGATCCATTTCAGGTGGTGTGTGTGCCAGGTGTAACATCATGGTGTACTCTCGTTGTGTTCCATGTGGCTGTGCAGGCTTCCCAGCACCGTTTATGGTAGAGACTCTCCTTTCTCCGCTGTCTCCTCTTGGCTCCCTGGTCGAAAATGGGCTGTCCATGTACGTTTGAGTTGGGCTCCGGGTTCTCGATTCTGTTGCATGGGTCTGTGTGCCTGTTTTGGGGCCCAGACTGTGCCGTCTCGGTACCTAGTGCTTCGTCCTATATGTTGAAATCGGAAAGTGTGCCACGTCCTGCTTTTTTCGTTTTCCTGAGGATTCCTTTGCCTAGTCAGGGTGTCTTGTTGCTGGCTAGAAGCTTTAGCATTCCCTCTTCTGTCTCTGTGGGAAACATTGCTGCAACTTTGACTGGGATTGCATGGAATCCAGAGATTCCTTGCTCTGGTAGGGACGTTTCCAGTGTGTTGATGCTTCCACTCCTAGATCCTGGAATCTCCTTCTTTCTCCTTGTGTCTTCTTGAATTTCTTTCCCCCAACGTTGGTTAGTTTTCCATTGCCATGGCTTTCACCTGTTTTGCTAAGTTTCTTCATAGAGATCTCATCCTTCTCACGGGCATGCAGTTTCTCACTTTTTCTTTTCAGCTTCAGTTTCTCTATGCTTTGCAACTTGGAATCGGTTTTGTTCTGGCAGAAGTGCATCGCTGAGCTCACATCTGCTGGCAATGCTCCTGTATTTGCTGTGGAAGTCTGGCCCTGTCTAACGTCCCTTCCCATCTGCCTCTACACTACCTCGGACGCCTGCCCCAGAATGCCTGAAGCAGTGGTGAGCAGGCCCACCCGAGGGTCCACCCGGCCCACCACGGGCCACCGACCCAGAAGGTGCGGACCTCACCGCTGCGCCACCGGCCGGCCCCTTTCATGTTCCGTTGGCAACCTGCAGTTGAGGGCAATGGGACTTGAATATGCTACTTGAGCCCAACTCTGGCACTGTGTAGATGAGGCCAGGTTGTTTCTCGGGTCCACTGCGATGTCAGAGGATTTGTCATAATCGTGTCTCTGCTGTCCCGGCAAGCTTCACGCACACACGGTTTCCTGGCCCGCTTGGAGCAGTCTCATAACTCACCCTTCCCACTTAGCCCAGCCTTGACCTTCGCTGCCGTCTTTTGGCTTGTGAATTTCTCTGCCTTTCAAACGTTCCAGCAGAGTCTGTCTAAAGACGGACATCATCTTTCATTGTGGATTATCCAGGTGTGATTTCTGTTCGCCTTCCATTTTCTGGGACCTTGGTCTCTTTTCCATAGGAGAATCGTCATGGTATTTCTCAGCTATCCCCCTTAGACATGCTTATCAGTCCGTTCCCCTTCATTCCAAGTGATTCATTTTGCATTTCTGGAATCACCGTATGTTCTCTAGGCCGAGGTGTGAGTGCTTTCGTGACTCTTGGTTGTTGTCTTTGAATTTGCACCGGTCACTTGAAGGAGTCTTTGCTGTCCTAGCCTGGGTCAAACTAAGCACTGGGAACACGTGGTCGTCTGGGTTGGTTTGACATCCTGAGGTCAGAAACTCCAAACTCGAGGTCGTCCTGGCATCCCCCTTTACAGACACAATGTTTCCAGGACAAATTAGACGAGTCTGATGAATCCCTCTCTCCGGGAAAGATATTTTTCTGTCTCCTTTCCGGATTTGGGAAGTTTCGAACTTCACCCCTGATCCTGGAACGTTCCCCCAGGTGCCGTCTAGATACGGGCTTACTTTATTTCTATAGGCTGTGCCATTTGTTTGCCTTACATCCTCAGCCCTGGCCTGTTTATTTTTCTTGAAACAGAATTGTAATGTTCTCATTTTCAGCCCACTTCCTTACATGTGGTGTCAAAACACATAATCCATAATCCTTCTACGGCAAGAGGTAGGGGGAGAGAATTTCGATGGAGGCAAACTGAGCACACTAGCCTGGGAGGGCAGCCTTCACGAAGGAACGAAGCCCTGTGGAAAAGGGTGCTTTTCAGCACCCTTGTAGAGCACTTCCAAACAAAGAGACATAGCCCAAGCGTGACAGGGCTCCATTCCTTCAAGGCTCCCAAGACATCTCTTGGGACACATTAGCATGTACCCGGTGGGCCCCCGTGACGCCAGAGCTATGGAAAGTGAGACTGATCTGCAAAGAATGCCAGGGGCCTAGGAAAGGAGGCATCGAGTCTTCTCTTCAACGTCCTCAAGACCTCATTCTTGACTTTGGCTTATGCTTAAGGCAGAAGGACCACGTAGGTCTGATAAGGCCCAAGTCCGGCCTCTTGCTTCCAATCAAGTTGCAAGCTTGAATCAGCATGGCCTCCCCATAGACTTGAATAGATGACAACGTTCTCCTCTCGGGGCTTGTCCCTCTATTCTCGCTTCTTGCCAAGGATTCCTTTCTTACCCCTCGAATCAGCGTCTGTTTTATGTCTTCCAGTTTCTGTGTCCGCTTTCTGTTTCTCAAAGCTGTTTCTGGGTATCCCTCCCTTTAATAGCCTAGCCTAGGCCAATCCTCAGTCTGTAACCGTGCGGCCATCTTGGCGGACATGATCCTCGTGATGTCATAAACAACCTCAAAATTCGAAGTTGTCCTGACAACCTGCGTGCACACAGAGTTTCAGAGCCATCTCAGGCCAGGCTGACTCCTCACCCTTCCCTGGTAGGATAGTTTTCCTTTTTCTCGATTTCTTGTCGGTTTCTGTCTTGCCCCTCGAACTTTGGAAGGCCTGCTACATTCTCTCTAGACACTGGTTTCTGTCCTGTAAGATTATCCTGGGTTTCACCTCTTACATGTTATGTAGATGGCCAAGTGGGTGGACGTTCCCCAGAGAAAGTCCTGGACTCCCTCCCAGGTTGAAGTTGCTCGGGCCATCCTCTGATGCGCAATGATCGTGTCATCTCCTAGCACTCTGCCGATTCCACCTTGGCAGGTCCCATGTTTTCCTTCCTTCTTCCTCTGGGGAAGTGTACCAGAGGCGTTCATGGATTGTAAAAGCCTCACGGTTCTTTTTCTGGTGCGTATTGATAAGGTGACCTCACCATTGCTACTTAGTTTATGATCCCTGTCCGCACCGTACCATGAAATCTGTATTTCCTAACACTGCTAATGTGATCTGCACCCGTGATGTGAAACAGTGAGGCCTGGGCCGGCCAAGCAGAACGTGGGCACTTACCCGCTCCGCCACAGGGCCGGCCCTGAATTGGACTTTTGGACCAACCTTTTGCCTGAGCTTGGGAACACGTGGGCCTGTTTGGATTATTCGTGAAGGTCATTAGTAGTAACATCCTGGACGGTAACCTTTTCCGTGGGTGCATGGGTTTAGCAGGCAGCATGTTCTGTGGGTAGTATTCCTCTTCATCTATTTGGAATGGTCTACCTTTCTGTAGCATCAGTACGCATTTTGAGGTGAATTTCCAGCCTTGGAAGTTCACTTTCTCTAATCTCTGTCAGCCCCAAATGTTTATGCCGTCATTCTGGACCCCATTTTGGATTTTTTTTGCTTTTAGGTGAATTTATTGCCACAACCCTGCACTAGAACATCCTATATCTTTCCGATTTGCATCCTCATCGATGTAGACTTCCGTGTAGCTGACATCATCTTCCCCTGCGTAAGCCTAATAGCAGGCCCTGACCACACACTTGTGCCTCATCATCTGTTTCACCCTCTCACACCTCCCCGCTTTGTCTCTGGGAACCCCCAATCAAATGTCCCGTGCCACCTGTTCCTGACCGCTTGTTTTTGCTTCTCCTCTTAAGTGAGGTCCTACGGTACTTGCCTTGCTCCCTGGGGCTTGTTTCACTTCCCTAAAACCCTCACAGCCATTCTGGTGCTCACAAATGGCTGGATTGCATCCTTGGTTCCGGCTGACTGGTATGCCATTGCGTGGCTACAGCCCATCTTCCTTCTGCACTCGTCCCTTGCTGGGCTCCAGGGAGGCTTCCAAGTCTTGGGTCGTGGGAGCGACGCTGTGGTGAACTCAGCGGTGCACATGTCTTTATGCAGGAGTGTTTCCGAGTTCTTTGGATCAACACGCCGCAGAGGAATAGCTGGATCATATGGGACATGGATTCTTCAAGTTCTGAGGCAGTTCCACACCGCTTGGCGTAGTGGCTGCACCGGTCTGCACTCCCACCAACGGTGCAGGAGGCTTCCCTTCTCTCCACCTCCTCTCTGACACTTGTGGCTTCCTGTCTGCTTCCTTATAGCCATTCTGACCACAGTGAGCTGCTGTGCCCTTGCAGTTTGCATTTGCATTGGCCTGAGACTTAATGACGGTGAGCAAGTGTTCATGCACCCGTTGGCCCTCTTTCGATCTTCTTGGCAGAAATCTCTGTTTCCATCTTCTGCCCAGGTTTTCATTGGCTTGTTGTTGTTTTTTTTTCCTGTGGGGACGTGCGAGTTGATTGCATCCTTGGGCTTTTCACCCCTTGTCCGATGTGTGGTTTGCAAACATCCTCCCCCAGTCGTTGTGCTATCTTTGCATTCAGTCGATGGTTTCCTTCACTGGGCAGAAGCGTCCGCATTTGACGTGGTCCCGTTGGTTTCTTGTTGACTTGGTTGCCCTGGCCCAGTCGGACTTGCTTCTTCCAAACAGGCGGCTCAGACAGATGGCAAAGAGCACTCTGCCTAGGTCTTCTGCTACAAGGTTCACGGTTTCAAGTCTGCCATTCAAGGCTTTGATCCATTTCAGGTGGTGTGTGTGCCAGGTGTAACATCATGGTGTACTCTCGTTGTGTTCCATGTGGCTGTGCAGGCTTCCCAGCACCGTTTATGGTAGAGACTCTCCTTTCTCCGCTGTCTCCTCTTGGCTCCCTGGTCGAAAATGGGCTGTCCATGTACGTTTGAGTTGGGCTCCGGGTTCTCGATTCTGTTGCATGGGTCTGTGTGCCTGTTTTGGGGCCCAGACTGTGCCGTCTCGGTACCTAGTGCTTCGTCCTATATGTTGAAATCGGAAAGTGTGCCACGTCCTGCTTTTTTCGTTTTCCTGAGGATTCCTTTGCCTAGTCAGGGTGTCTTGTTGCTGGCTAGAAGCTTTAGCATTCCCTCTTCTGTCTCTGTGGGAAACATTGCTGCAACTTTGACTGGGATTGCATGGAATCCAGAGATTCCTTGCTCTGGTAGGGACGTTTCCAGTGTGTTGATGCTTCCACTCCTAGATCCTGGAATCTCCTTCTTTCTCCTTGTGTCTTCTTGAATTTCTTTCCCCCAACGTTGGTTAGTTTTCCATTGCCATGGCTTTCACCTGTTTTGCTAAGTTTCTTCATAGAGATCTCATCCTTCTCACGGGCATGCAGTTTCTCACTTTTTCTTTTCAGCTTCAGTTTCTCTATGCTTTGCAACTTGGAATCGGTTTTGTTCTGGCAGAAGTGCATCGCTGAGCTCACATCTGCTGGCAATGCTCCTGTATTTGCTGTGGAAGTCTGGCCCTGTCTAACGTCCCTTCCCATCTGCCTCTACACTACCTCGGACGCCTGCCCCAGAATGCCTGAAGCAGTGGTGAGCAGGCCCACCCGAGGGTCCACCCGGCCCACCACGGGCCACCGACCCAGAAGGTGCGGACCTCACCGCTGCGCCACCGGCCGGCCCCTTTCATGTTCCGTTGGCAACCTGCAGTTGAGGGCAATGGGACTTGAATATGCTACTTGAGCCCAACTCTGGCACTGTGTAGATGAGGCCAGGTTGTTTCTCGGGTCCACTGCGATGTCAGAGGATTTGTCATAATCGTGTCTCTGCTGTCCCGGCAAGCTTCACGCACACACGGTTTCCTGGCCCGCTTGGAGCAGTCTCATAACTCACCCTTCCCACTTAGCCCAGCCTTGACCTTCGCTGCCGTCTTTTGGCTTGTGAATTTCTCTGCCTTTCAAACGTTCCAGCAGAGTCTGTCTAAAGACGGACATCATCTTTCATTGTGGATTATCCAGGTGTGATTTCTGTTCGCCTTCCATTTTCTGGGACCTTTGTCTCTTTTCCATAGGAGAATCGTCATGGTATTTCTCAGCTATCCCCCTTAGACATGCTTATCAGTCCGTTCCCCTTCATTCCAAGTGATTCATTTTGCATTTCTGGAATCACCGTATGTTCTCTAGGCCGAGGTGTGAGTGCTTTCGTGACTCTTGGTTGTTGTCTTTGAATTTGCACCGGTCACTTGAAGGAGTCTTTGCTGTCCTAGCCTGGGTCAAACTAAGCACTGGGAACACGTGGTCGTCTGGGTTGGTTTGACATCCTGAGGTCAGAAACTCCAAACTCGAGGTCGTCCTGGCATCCCCCTTTACAGACACAATGTTTCCAGGACAAATTAGACGAGTCTGATGAATCCCTCTCTCCAGGAAAGATATTTTTCTGTCTCCTTTCCGGATTTGGGAAGTTTCGAACTTCACCCCTGATCCTGGAACGTTCCCCCAGGTGCCGTCTAGATACGGGCTTACTTTATTTCTATAGGCTGTGCCATTTGTTTGCCTTACATCCTCAGCCCTGGCCTGTTTATTTTTCTTGAAACAGAATTGTAATGTTCTCATTTTCAGCCCACTTCCTTACATGTGGTGTCAAAACACATAATCCATAATCCTTCTACGGCAAGAGGTAGGGGGAGAGAATTTCGATGGAGGCAAACTGAGCACACTAGCCTGGGAGGGCAGCCTTCACGAAGGAACGAAGCCCTGTGGAAAAGGGTGCTTTTCAGCACCCTTGTAGAGCCCTTCCAAACAAAGAGACATAGCCCAAGCGTGACAGGGCTCCATTCCTTCAAGGCTCCCAAGACATCTCTTGGGACACATTAGCATGTACCCGGTGGGCCCCCGTGACGCCAGAGCTATGGAAAGTGAGACTGATCTGCAAAGAATGCCAGGGGCCTAGGAAAGGAGGCATCGAGTCTTCTCTTCAACGTCCTCAAGACCTCATTCTTGACTTTGGCTTATGCTTAAGGCAGAAGGACCACGTAGGTCTGATAAGGCCCAAGTCCGGCCTCTTGCTTCCAATCAAGTTGCAAGCTTGAATCAGCATGGCCTCCCCATAGACTTGAATAGATGACAACGTTCTCCTCTCGGGGCTTGTCCCTCTATTCTCGCTTCTTGCCAAGGATTCCTTTCTTACCCCTCGAATCAGCGTCTGTTTTATGTCTTCCAGTTTCTGTGTCCGCTTTCTGTTTCTCAAAGCTGTTTCTGGGTATCCCTCCCTTTAATAGCCTAGCCTAGGCCAATCCTCAGTCTGTAACCGTGCGGCCATCTTGGCGGACATGATCCTCGTGATGTCATAAACCACCTCAAAATTCGAAGTTGTCCTGACAACCTGCGTGCACACAGAGTTTCAGAGCCATCTCAGGCCAGGCTGACTCCTCACCCTTCCCTGGTAGGATAGTTTTCCTTTTTCTCGATTTCTTGTCGGTTTCTGTCTTGCCCCTCGAACTTTGGAAGGCCTGCTACATTCTCTCTAGACACTGGTTTCTGTCCTGTAAGATTATCCTGGGTTTCACCTCTTACATGTTATGTAGATGGCCAAGTGGGTGGACGTTCCCCAGAGAAAGTCCTGGACTCCCTCCCAGGTTGAAGTTGCCCGGGCCATCCTCTGATGCGCAATGATCGTGTCATCTCCTAGCACTCTGCCGATTCCACCTTGGCAGGTCCCATGTTTTCCTTCCTTCTTCCTCTGGGGAAGTGTACCAGAGGCGTTCATGGATTGTAAAAGCCTCACGGTTCTTTTTCTGGTGCGTATTGATAAGGTGACCTCACCATTGCTACTTAGTTTATGATCCCTGTCCGCACCGTACCATGAAATCTGTATTTCCTAACACTGCTAATGTGATCTGCACCCGTGATGTGAAACAGTGAGGCCTGGGCCGGCCAAGCAGAACGTGGGCACTTACCCGCTCCGCCACAGGGCCGGCCCTGAATTGGACTTTTGGACCAACCTTTTGCCTGAGCTTGGGAACACGTGGGCCTGTTTGGATTATTCGTGAAGGTCATTAGTAGTAACATCCTGGACGGTAACCTTTTCCGTGGGTGCATGGGTTTAGCAGGCAGCATGTTCTGTGGGTAGTATTCCTCTTCATCTATTTGGAATGGTCTACCTTTCTGTAGCATCAGTACGCATTTTGAGGTGATTTTCCAGCCTTGGAAGTTCACCTTCTCTCATCTCTTTCAGCCCCAAAGCTTTATGCCGTCATTCTGGACCCCATTTTGGATTTTTTTTGCTTTTAGGTGAATTTATTGCCACAACCCTGCACTAGAACATCCTATATCTTTCCGATTTGCATCCTCATCGATGTAGACTTCCGTGTAGCTGACATCATCTTCCCCTGCGTAAGCCTAATAGCAGGCCCTGACCACACACTTGTGCCTCATCATCTGTTTCACCCTCTCACACCTCCCCGCTTTGTCTCTGGGAACCCCCAATCAAATGTCCCGTGCCACCTGTTCCTGACCGCTTGTTTTTGCTTCTCCTCTTAAGTGAGGTCCTACGGTACTTGCCTTGCTCCCTGGGGCTTGTTTCACTTCCCTAAAACCCTCACAGCCATTCTGGTGCTCACAAATGGCTGGATTGCATCCTTGGTTCCGGCTGACTGGTATGCCATTGCGTGGCTACAGCCCATCTTCCTTCTGCACTCGTCCCTTGCTGGGCTCCAGGGAGGCTTCCAAGTCTTGGGTCGTGGGAGCGACGCTGTGGTGAACTCAGCAGTGCACATGTCTTTATGCAGGAGTGTTTCCGAGTTCTTTGGATCAACACGCCGCAGAGGAATAGCTGGATCATATGGGACATGGATTCTTCAAGTTCTGAGGCAGTTCCACACCGCTTGGCGTAGTGGCTGCACCGGTCTGCACTCCCACCAACGGTGCAGGAGGCTTCCCTTCTCTCCACCTCCTCTCTGACACTTGTGGCTTCCTGTCTGCTTCCTTATAGCCATTCTGACCACAGTGAGCTGCTGTGCCCTTGCAGTTTGCATTTGCATTGGCCTGAGACTTAATGACGGTGAGCAAGTGTTCATGCACCCGTTGGCCCTCTTTCGATCTTCTTGGCAGAAATCTCTGTTTCCATCTTCTGCCCAGGTTTTCATTGGCTAGTTGTTGTTTTTTTTTCCTGTGGGGACGTGCGAGTTGATTGCATCCTTGGGCTTTTCACCCCTTGTCCGATGTGTGGTTTGCAAACATCCTCCCCCAGTCGTTGTGCTATCTTTGCATTCAGTCGATGGTTTCCTTCACTGGGCAGAAGCGTCCGCATTTGACGTGGTCCCGTTGGTTTCTTGTTGACTTGGTTGCCCTGGCCCAGTCGGACTTGCTTCTTCCAAACAGGCGGCTCAGACAGATGGCAAAGAGCACTCTGCCTAGGTCTTCTGCTACAAGGTTCACGGTTTCAAGTCTGCCATTCAAGGCTTTGATCCATTTCAGGTGGTGTGTGTGCCAGGTGTAACATCATGGTGTACTCTCGTTGTGTTCCATGTGGCTGTGCAGGCTTCCCAGCACCGTTTATGGTAGAGACTCTCCTTTCTCCGCTGTCTCCTCTTGGCTCCCTGGTCGAAAATGGGCTGTCCATGTACGTTTGAGTTGGGCTCCGGGTTCTCGATTCTGTTGCATGGGTCTGTGTGCCTGTTTTGGGGCCCAGACTGTGCCGTCTCGGTACCTAGTGCTTCGTCCTATATGTTGAAATCGGAAAGTGTGCCACGTCCTGCTTTTTTCGTTTTCCTGAGGATTCCTTTGCCTAGTCAGGGTGTCTTGTTGCTGGCTAGAAGCTTTAGCATTCCCTCTTCTGTCTCTGTGGGAAACATTGCTGCAACTTTGACTGGGATTGCATGGAATCCAGAGATTCCTTGCTCTGGTAGGGACGTTTCCAGTGTGTTGATGCTTCCACTCCTAGATCCTGGAATCTCCTTCTTTCTCCTTGTGTCTTCTTGAATTTCTTTCCCCCAACGTTGGTTAGTTTTCCATTGCCATGGCTTTCACCTGTTTTGCTAAGTTTCTTCATAGAGATCTCATCCTTCTCACTGGCATGCAGTTTCTCACTTTTTCTTTTCAGCTTCACTTTCTCTATGCTTTGCAACTTGGAATCGGTTTTGTTCTGGCAGAAGTGCATCGCTGAGCTCACATCTGCTGGCAATGCTCCTGTATTTGCTGTGGAAGTCTGGCCCTGTCTAACGTCCCTTCCCATCTGCCTCTACACTACCTCGGACGCCTGCCCCAGAATGCCTGAAGCAGTGGTGAGCAGGCCCACCCGAGGGTCCACCCGGCCCACCACGGGCCACCGACCCAGAAGGTGCGGACCTCACCGCTGCGCCACCGGCCGGCCCCTTTCATGTTCCGTTGGCAACCTGCAGTTGAGGGCAATGGGACTTGAATATGCTACTTGAGCCCAAGTCTGGCACTGTGTAGATGAGGCCAGGTTGTTTCTCGGGTCCACTGCGATGTCAGAGGATTTGTCATAATCGTGTCTCTGCTGTCCCGGCAAGCTTCACGCACACACGGTTTCCTGGCCCGCTTGGAGCAGTCTCATAACTCACCCTTCCCACTTAGCCCAGCCTTGACCTTCGCTGCCGTCTTTTGGCTTGTGAATTTCTCTGCCTTTCAAACGTTCCAGCAGAGTCTGTCTAAAGACGGACATCATCTTTCATTGTGGATTATCCAGGTGTGATTTCTGTTCGCCTTCCATTTTCTGGGACCTTTGTCTCTTTTCCATAGGAGAATCGTCATGGTATTTCTCAGCTATCCCCCTTAGACATGCTTATCAGTCCGTTCCCCTTCATTCCAAGTGATTCATTTTGCATTTCTGGAATCACCGTATGTTCTCTAGGCCGAGGTGTGAGTGCTTTCGTGACTCTTGGTTGTTGTCTTTGAATTTGCACCGGTCACTTGAAGGAGTCTTTGCTGTCCTAGCCTGGGTCAAACTA
Organism: Equus asinus; assembly: GCF_041296235.1. Lineage (NCBI taxonomy): Eukaryota > Metazoa > Chordata > Mammalia > Perissodactyla > Equidae > Equus > Equus asinus. The sequence continues at coordinate 15,333,620 of NC_091790.1, read as the reverse complement.
AGCACTGGGAACACGTGGTCGTCTGGGTTGGTTTGACATCCTGAGGTCAGAAACTCCAAACTCGAGGTCATCCTGGCATCCCCCTTTACACACACAATGTTTGCAGGACAAATTAGACGAGTCTGATGAATCCCTCTCTCCAGGAAAGATATTTTTCTGTCTCCTTTCCGGATTTGGGAAGTTTCGAACTTCACCCCTGATCCTGGAACGTTCCCCCAGGTGCCGTCTAGATACGGGCTTACTTTATTTCTATAGGCTGTGCCATTTGTTTGCCTTACATCCTCAGCCCTGGCCTGTTTATTTTTCTTGAAACAGAATTGTAATGTTCTCATTTTCAGCCCACTTCCTTACATGTGGTGTCAAAACACATAATCCATAATCCTTCTACGGCAAGAGGTAGGGGGAGAGAATTTCGATGGAGGCAAACTGAGCACACTAGCCTGGGAGGGCAGCCTTCACGAAGGAACGAAGCCCTGTGGAAAAGGGTGCTTTTCAGCACCCTTGTAGAGCACTTCCAAACAAAGAGACATAGCCCAAGCGTGACAGGGCTCCATTCCTTCAAGGCTCCCAAGACATCTCTTGGGACACATTAGCATGTACCCGGTGGGCCCCCGTGACGCCAGAGCTATGGAAAGTGAGACTGATCTGCAAAGAATGCCAGGGGCCTAGGAAAGGAGGCATCGAGTCTTCTCTTCAACGTCCTCAAGACCTCATTCTTGACTTTGGCTTATGCTTAAGGCAGAAGGACCACGTAGGTCTGATAAGGCCCAAGTCCGGCCTCTTGCTTCCAATCAAGTTGCAAGCTTGAATCAGCATGGCCTCCCCATAGACTTGAATAGATGACAACGTTCTCCTCTCGGGGCTTGTCCCTCTATTCTCGCTTCTTGCCAAGGATTCCTTTCTTACCCCTCGAATCAGCGTCTGTTTTATGTCTTCCAGTTTCTGTGTCCGCTTTCTGTTTCTCAAAGCTGTTTCTGGGTATCCCTCCCTTTAATAGCCTAGCCTAGGCCAATCCTCAGTCTGTAACCGTGCGGCCATCTTGGCGGACATGATCCTCGTGATGTCATAAACCACCTCAAAATTCGAAGTTGTCCTGACAACCTGCGTGCACACAGAGTTTCAGAGCCATCTCAGGCCAGGCTGACTCCTCACCCTTCCCTGGTAGGATAGTTTTCCTTTTTCTCGATTTCTTGTCGGTTTCTGTCTTGCCCCTCGAACTTTGGAAGGCCTGCTACATTCTCTCTAGACACTGGTTTCTGTCCTGTAAGATTATCCTGGGTTTCACCTCTTACATGTTATGTAGATGGCCAAGTGGGTGGACGTTCCCCAGAGAAAGTCCTGGACTCCCTCCCAGGTTGAAGTTGCCCGGGCCATCCTCTGATGCGCAATGATCGTGTCATCTCCTAGCACTCTGCCGATTCCACCTTGGCAGGTCCCATGTTTTCCTTCCTTCTTCCTCTGGGGAAGTGTACCAGAGGCGTTCATGGATTGTAAAAGCCTCACGGTTCTTTTTCTGGTGCGTATTGATAAGGTGACCTCACCATTGCTACTTAGTTTATGATCCCTGTCCGCACCGTACCATGAAATCTGTATTTCCTAACACTGCTAATGTGATCTGCACCCGTGATGTGAAACAGTGAGGCCTGGGCCGGCCAAGCAGAACGTGGGCACTTACCCGCTCCGCCACAGGGCCGGCCCTGAATTGGACTTTTGGACCAACCTTTTGCCTGAGCTTGGGAACACGTGGGCCTGTTTGGATTATTCGTGAAGGTCATTAGTAGTAACATCCTGGACGGTAACCTTTTCCGTGGGTGCATGGGTTTAGCAGGCAGCATGTTCTGTGGGTAGTATTCCTCTTCATCTATTTGGAATGGTCTACCTTTCTGTAGCATCAGTACGCATTTTGAGGTGATTTTCCAGCCTTGGAAGTTCACCTTCTCTCATCTCTTTCAGCCCCAAAGCTTTATGCCGTCATTCTGGACCCCTTTTGGATTTTTTTTGCTTTTAGGTGAATTTATTGCCACAACCCTGCACTAGAACATCCTATATCTTTCCGATTTGCATCCTCATCGATGTAGACTTCCGTGTAGCTGACATCATCTTCCCCTGCGTAAGCCTAATAGCAGGCCCTGACCACACACTTGTGCCTCATCATCTGTTTCACCCTCTCACACCTCCCCGCTTTGTCTCTGGGAACCCCCAATCAAATGTCCCGTGCCACCTGTTCCTGACCGCTTGTTTTTGCTTCTCCTCTTAAGTGAGGTCCTACGGTACTTGCCTTGCTCCCTGGGGCTTGTTTCACTTCCCTAAAACCCTCACAGCCATTCTGGTGCTCACAAATGGCTGGATTGCATCCTTGGTTCCGGCTGACTGGTATGCCATTGCGTGGCTACAGCCCATCTTCCTTCTGCACTCGTCCCTTGCTGGGCTCCAGGGAGGCTTCCAAGTCTTGGGTCGTGGGAGCGACGCTGTGGTGAACTCAGCGGTGCACATGTCTTTATGCAGGAGTGTTTCCGAGTTCTTTGGATCAACACGCCGCAGAGGAATAGCTGGATCATATGGGACATGGATTCTTCAAGTTCTGAGGCAGTTCCACACCGCTTGGCGTAGTGGCTGCACCGGTCTGCACTCCCACCAACGGTGCAGGAGGCTTCCCTTCTCTCCACCTCCTCTCTGACACTTGTGGCTTCCTGTCTGCTTCCTTATAGCCATTCTGACCACAGTGAGCTGCTGTGCCCTTGCAGTTTGCATTTGCATTGGCCTGAGACTTAATGACGGTGAGCAAGTGTTCATGCACCCGTTGGCCCTCTTTCGATCTTCTTGGCAGAAATCTCTGTTTCCATCTTCTGCCCAGGTTTTCATTGGCTTGTTGTTGTTTTTTTTTCCTGTGGGGACGTGCGAGTTGATTGCATCCTTGGGCTTTTCACCCCTTGTCCGATGTGTGGTTTGCAAACATCCTCCCCCAGTCGTTGTGCTATCTTTGCATTCAGTCGATGGTTTCCTTCACTGGGCAGAAGCGTCCGCATTTGACGTGGTCCCGTTGGTTTCTTGTTGACTTGGTTGCCCTGGCCCAGTCGGACTTGCTTCTTCCAAACAGGCGGCTCAGACAGATGGCAAAGAGCACTCTGCCTAGGTCTTCTGCTACAAGGTTCACGGTTTCAAGTCTGCCATTCAAGGCTTTGATCCATTTCAGGTGGTGTGTGTGCCAGGTGTAACATCATGGTGTACTCTCGTTGTGTTCCATGTGGCTGTGCAGGCTTCCCAGCACCGTTTATGGTAGAGACTCTCCCTTCTCCGCTGTCTCCTCTTGGCTCCCTGGTCGAAAATGGGCTGTCCATGTACGTTTGAGTGGGGCTCCGGGTTCTCGATTCTGTTGCATGGGTCTGTGTGCCTGTTTTGGGGCCCAGACTGTGCCGTCTCGGTACCTAGTGCTTCGTCCTATATGTTGAAATCGGAAAGTGTGCCACGTCCTGCTTTTTTCGTTTTCCTGAGGATTCCTTTGCCTAGTCAGCTTGTCTTGTTGCTGGCTAGAAGCTTTAGCATTCCCTCTTCTGTCTCTGTGGGAAACATTGCTGCAACTTTGACTGGGATTGCATGGAATCCAGAGTGTCCTTGCTCTGGTAGGGACGTTTCCAGTGTGTTGATGCTTCCACTCCTAGATCCTGGAATCTCCTTCTTTCTCCTTGTGTCTTCTTGAATTTCTTTCCCCCAACGTTGGTTAGTTTTCCATTGCCATGGCTTTCACCTGTTTTGCTAAGTTTCTTCATAGAGATCTCATCCTTCTCACGGGCATGCAGTTTCTCACTTTTTCTTTTCAGCTTCAGTTTCTCTATGCTTTGCAACTTGGAATCGGTTTTGTTCTGGCAGAAGTGCATCGCTGAGCTCACATCTGCTGGCAATGCTCCTGTATTTGCTGTGGAAGTCTGGCCCTGTCTAACGTCCCTTCCCATCTGCCTCTACACTACCTCGGACGCCTACCCCAGAATGCCTGAAGCAGTGGTGAGCAGGCCCACCCGAGGGTCCACCCGGCCCACCACGGGCCACCGACCCAGAAGGTGCGGACCTCACCGCTGCGCCACCGGCCGGCCCCTTTCATGTTCCGTTGGCAACCTGCAGTTGAGGGCAATGGGACTTGAATATGCTACTTGAGCCCAACTCTGGCACTGTGTAGATGAGGCCAGGTTGTTTTTCGGGTCCACTGCGATGTCAGAGGATTTGTCATAATCGTGTCTCTGCTGTCCCGGCAAGCTTCACGCACACACGGTTTCCTGGCCCGCTTGGAGCAGTCTCATAACTCACCCTTCCCACTTAGCCCAGCCTTGACCTTCGCTGCCGTCTTTTGGCTTGTGAATTTCTCTGCCTTTCAAACGTTCCAGCAGAGTCTGTCTAAAGACGGACATCATCTTTCATTGTGGATTATCCAGGTGTGATTTCTGTTCGCCTTCCATTTTCTGGGACCTTTGTCTCTTTTCCATAGGAGAATCGTCATGGTATTTCTCAGCTATCCCCCTTAGACATGCTTATCAGTCCGTTCCCCTTCATTCCAAGTGATTCATTTTGCATTTCTGGAATCACCGTATGTTCTCTAGGCCGAGGTGTGAGTGCTTTCGTGACTCTTGGTTGTTGTCTTTGAATTTGCACCGGTCACTTGAAGGAGTCTTTGCTGTCCTAGCCTGGGTCAAACTAAGCACTGGGAACACGTGGTCGTCTGGGTTGGTTTGACATCCTGAGGTCAGAAACTCCAAACTCGAGGTCATCCTGGCATCCCCCTTTACACACACAATGTTTGCAGGACAAATTAGACGAGTCTGATGAATCCCTCTCTCCAGGAAAGATATTTTTCTGTCTCCTTTCCGGATTTGGGAAGTTTCGAACTTCACCCCTGATCCTGGAACGTTCCCCCAGGTGCCGTCTAGATACGGGCTTACTTTATTTCTATAGGCTGTGCCATTTGTTTGCCTTACATCCTCAGCCCTGGCCTGTTTATTTTTCTTGAAACAGAATTGTAATGTTCTCATTTTCAGCCCACTTCCTTACATGTGGTGTCAAAACACATAATCCATAATCCTTCTACGGCAAGAGGTAGGGGGAGAGAATTTCGATGGAGGCAAACTGAGCACACTAGCCTGGGAGGGCAGCCTTCACGAAGGAACGAAGCCCTGTGGAAAAGGGTGCTTTTCAGCACCCTTGTAGAGCACTTCCAAACAAAGAGACATAGCCCAAGCGTGACAGGGCTCCATTCCTTCAAGGCTCCCAAGACATCTCTTGGGACACATTAGCATGTACCCGGTGGGCCCCCGTGACGCCAGAGCTATGGAAAGTGAGACTGATCTGCAAAGAATGCCAGGGGCCTAGGAAAGGAGGCATCGAGTCTTCTCTTCAACGTCCTCAAGACCTCATTCTTGACTTTGGCTTATGCTTAAGGCAGAAGGACCACGTAGGTCTGATAAGGCCCAAGTCCGGCCTCTTGCTTCCAATCAAGTTGCAAGCTTGAATCAGCATGGCCTCCCCATAGACTTGAATAGATGACAACGTTCTCCTCTCGGGGCTTGTCCCTCTATTCTCGCTTCTTGCCAAGGATTCCTTTCTTACCCCTCGAATCAGCGTCTGTTTTATGTCTTCCAGTTTCTGTGTCCGCTTTCTGTTTCTCAAAGCTGTTTCTGGGTATCCCTCCCTTTAATAGCCTAGCCTAGGCCAATCCTCAGTCTGTAACCGTGCGGCCATCTTGGCGGACATGATCCTCGTGATGTCATAAACCACCTCAAAATTCGAAGTTGTCCTGACAACCTGCGTGCACACAGAGTTTCAGAGCCATCTCAGGCCAGGCTGACTCCTCACCCTTCCCTGGTAGGATAGTTTTCCTTTTTCTCGATTTCTTGTCGGTTTCTGTCTTGCCCCTCGAACTTTGGAAGGCCTGCTACATTCTCTCTAGACACTGGTTTCTGTCCTGTAAGATTATCCTGGGTTTCACCTCTTACATGTTATGTAGATGGCCAAGTGGGTGGACGTTCCCCAGAGAAAGTCCTGGACTCCCTCCCAGGTTGAAGTTGCCCGGGCCATCCTCTGATGCGCAATGATCGTGTCATCTCCTAGCACTCTGCCGATTCCACCTTGGCAGGTCCCATGTTTTCCTTCCTTCTTCCTCTGGGGAAGTGTACCAGAGGCGTTCATGGATTGTAAAAGCCTCACGGTTCTTTTTCTGGTGCGTATTGATAAGGTGACCTCACCATTGCTACTTAGTTTATGATCCCTGTCCGCACCGTACCATGAAATCTGTATTTCCTAACACTGCTAATGTGATCTGCACCCGTGATGTGAAACAGTGAGGCCTGGGCCGGCCAAGCAGAACGTGGGCACTTACCCGCTCCGCCACAGGGCCGGCCCTGAATTGGACTTTTGGACCAACCTTTTGCCTGAGCTTGGGAACACGTGGGCCTGTTTGGATTATTCGTGAAGGTGATTAGTAGTAACATCCTGGACGGTAACCTTTTCCGTGGGTGCATGGGTTTAGCAGGCAGCATGTTCTGTGGGTAGTATTCCTCTTCATCTATTTGGAATGGTCTACCTTTCTGTAGCATCAGTACGCATTTTGAGGTGAATTTCCAGCCTTGGAAGTTCACCTTCTCTAATCTCTTTCAGCCCCAAAGCTTTATGCCGTCATTCCGGACCCCTTTTGGATTTTTTTTGCTTTTAGGTGAATTTATTGCCACAACCCTGCACTAGAACATCCTATATCTTTCCGATTTGCATCCTCATCGATGTAGACTTCCGTGTAGCTGACATCATCTTCCCCTGCGTAAGCCTAATAGCAGGCCCTGACCACACACTTGTGCCTAATCATCTGTTTCACACTCTCACACCTCCCCGCTTTGTCTCTGGGAACCCCCAATCAAATGTCCCGTGCCACCTGTTCCTGACCGCTTGTTTTTGCTTCTCCTCTTAAGTGAGGTCCTACGGTACTTGCCTTGCTCCCTGGGGCTTGTTTCACTTCCCTAAAACCCTCACAGCCATTCTGGTGCTCACAAATGGCTGGATTGCATCCTTGGTTCCGGCTGACTGGTATGCCATTGCGTGGCTACAGCCCATCTTCCTTCTGCACTCGTCCCTTGCTGGGCTCCAGGGAGGCTTCCAAGTCTTGGGTCGTGGGAGCGACGCTGTGGTGAACTCAGCGGTGCACATGTCTTTATGCAGGAGTGTTTCCGAGTTCTTTGGATCAACACGCCGCAGAGGAATAGCTGGATCATATGGGACATGGATTCTTCAAGTTCTGAGGCAGTTCCACACCGCTTGGCGTAGTGGCTGCACCGGTCTGCACTCCCACCAACGGTGCAGGAGGCTTCCCTTCTCTCCACCTCCTCTCTGACACTTGTGGCTTCCTGTCTGCTTCCTTATAGCCATTCTGACCACAGTGAGCTGCTGTGCCCTTGCAGTTTGCATTTGCATTGGCCTGAGACTTAATGACGGTGAGCAAGTGTTCATGCACCCGTTGGCCCTCTTTCGATCTTCTTGGCAGAAATCTCTGTTTCCATCTTCTGCCCAGGTTTTCATTGGCTTGTTGTTGTTTTTTTTTCCTGTGGGGACGTGCGAGTTGATTGCATCCTTGGGCTTTTCACCCCTTGTCCGATGTGTGGTTTGCAAACATCCTCCCCCAGTCGTTGTGCTATCTTTGCATTCAGTCGATGGTTTCCTTCACTGGGCAGAAGCGTCCGCATTTGACGTGGTCCCGTTGGTTTCTTGTTGACTTGGTTGCCCTGGCCCAGTCGGACTTGCTTCTTCCAAACAGGCGGCTCAGACAGATGGCAAAGAGCACTCTGCCTAGGTCTTCTGCTACAAGGTTCACGGTTTCAAGTCTGCCATTCAAGGCTTTGATCCATTTCAGGTGGTGTGTGTGCCAGGTGTAACATCATGATGTACTCTCGTTGTGTTCCATGTGGCTGTGCAGGCTTCCCAGCACCGTTTATGGTAGAGACTCTCCTTTCTCCGCTGTCTCCTCTTGGCTCCCTGGTCGAAAATGGGCTGTCCATGTACGTTTGAGTTGGGCTCCGGGTTCTCGATTCTGTTGCATGGGTCTGTGTGCCTGTTTTGGGGCCCAGACTGTGCCGTCTCGGTACCTAGTGCTTCGTCCTATATGTTGAAATCGGAAAGTGTGCCACGTCCTGCTTTTTTCGTTTTCCTGAGGATTCCTTTGCCTAGTCAGGGTGTCTTGTTGCTGGCTAGAAGCTTTAGCATTCCCTCTTCTGTCTCTGTGGGAAACATTGCTGCAACTTTGACTGGGATTGCATGGAATCCAGAGTGTCCTTGCTCTGGTAGGGACGTTTCCAGTGTGTTGATACTTCCACTCCTAGATCCTGGAATCTCCTTCTTTCTCCTTGTGTCTTCTTGAATTTCTTTCCCCCAACGTTGGTTAGTTTTCCATTGCCATGGCTTTCACCTGTTTTGCTAAGTTTCTTCATAGAGATCTCATCCTTCTCACGGGCATGCAGTTTCTCACTTTTTCTTTTCAGCTTCAGTTTCTCTATGCTTTGCAACTTGGAATCGGTTTTGTTCTGGCAGAAGTGCATCGCTGAGCTCACATCTGCTGGCAATGCTCCTGTATTTGCTGTGGAAGTCTGGCCCTGTCTAACGTCCCTTCCCATCTGCCTCTACACTACCTCGGACGCCTGCCCCAGAATGCCTGAAGCAGTGGTGAGCAGGCCCACCCGAGGGTCCACCCGGCCCACCACGGGCCACTGACCCAGAAGGTGCGGACCTCACCGCTGCGCCACCGGCCGGCCCCTTTCATGTTCCGTTGGCAACCTGCAGTTGAGGGCAATGGGACTTGAATATGCTACTTGAGCCCAACTCTGGCACTGTGTAGATGAGGCCAGGTTGTTTCTCGGGTCCACTGCGATGTCAGAGGATTTGTCATAATCGTGTCTCTGCTGTCCCGGCAAGCTTCACGCACACACGGTTTCCTGGCCCGCTTGGAGCAGTCTCATAACTCACCCTTCCCACTTAGCCCAGCCTTGACCTTCGCTGCCGTCTTTTGGCTTGTGAATTTCTCTGCCTTTCAAACGTTCCAGCAGAGTCTGTCTAAAGACGGACATCATCTTTCATTGTGGATTATCCAGGTGTGATTTCTGTTCGCCTTCCATTTTCTGGGACCTTTGTCTCTTTTCCATAGGAGAATCGTCATGGTATTTCTCAGCTATCCCCCTTAGACATGCTTATCAGTCCGTTCCCCTTCATTCCAAGTGATTCATTTTGCATTTCTGGAATCACCGTATGTTCTCTAGGCCGAGGTGTGAGTGCTTTCGTGACTCTTGGTTGTTGTCTTTGAATTTGCACCGGTCACTTGAAGGAGTCTTTGCTGTCCTAGCCTGGGTCAAACTAAGCACTGGGAACACGTGGTCGTCTGGGTTGGTTTGACATCCTGAGGTCAGAAACTCCAAACTCGAGGTCGTCCTGGCATCCCCCTTTACAGACACAATGTTTCCAGGACAAATTAGACGAGTCTGATGAATCCCTCTCTCCAGGAAAGATATTTTTCTGTCTCCTTTCCGGATTTGGGAAGTTTCGAACTTCACCCCTGATCCTGGAACGTTCCCCCAGGTGCCGTCTAGATACGGGCTTACTTTATTTCTATAGGCTGTGCCATTTGTTTGCCTTACATCCTCAGCCCTGGCCTGTTTATTTTTCTTGAAACAGAATTGTAATGTTCTCATTTTCAGCCCACTTCCTTACATGTGGTGTCAAAACACATAATCCATAATCCTTCTACGGCAAGAGGTAGGGGGAGAGAATTTCGATGGAGGCAAACTGAGCACACTAGCCTGGGAGGGCAGCCTTCACGAAGGAACGAAGCCCTGTGGAAAAGGGTGCTTTTCAGCACCCTTGTAGAGCCCTTCCAAACAAAGAGACATAGCCCAAGCGTGACAGGGCTCCATTCCTTCAAGGCTCCCAAGACATCTCTTGGGACACATTAGCATGTACCCGGTGGGCCCCCGTGACGCCAGAGCTATGGAAAGTGAGACTGATCTGCAAAGAATGCCAGGGGCCTAGGAAAGGAGGCATCGAGTCTTCTCTTCAACGTCCTCAAGACCTCATTCTTGACTTTGGCTTATGCTTAAGGCAGAAGGACCACGTAGGTCTGATAAGGCCCAAGTCCGGCCTCTTGCTTCCAATCAAGTTGCAAGCTTGAATCAGCATGGCCTCCCCATAGACTTGAATAGATGACAACGTTCTCCTCTCGGGGCTTGTCCCTCTATTCTCGCTTCTTGCCAAGGATTCCTTTCTTACCCCTCGAATCAGCGTCTGTTTTATGTCTTCCAGTTTCTGTGTCCGCTTTCTGTTTCTCAAAGCTGTTTCTGGGTATCCCTCCCTTTAATAGCCTAGCCTAGGCCAATCCTCAGTCTGTAACCGTGCGGCCATCTTGGCGGACATGATCCTCGTGATGTCATAAACCACCTCAAAATTCGAAGTTGTCCTGACAACCTGCGTGCACACAGAGTTTCAGAGCCATCTCAGGCCAGGCTGACTCCTCACCCTTCCCTGGTAGGATAGTTTTCCTTTTTCTCGATTTCTTGTCGGTTTCTGTCTTGCCCCTCGAACTTTGGAAGGCCTGCTACATTCTCTCTAGACACTGGTTTCTGTCCTGTAAGATTATCCTGGGTTTCACCTCTTACATTTTATGTAGATGGCCAAGTGGGTGGACGTTCCCCAGAGAAAGTCCTGGACTCCCTCCCAGGTTGAAGTTGCCCGGGCCATCCTCTGATGCGCAATGATCGTGTCATCTCCTAGCACTCTGCCGATTCCATCTTGGCAGGTCCCATGTTTTCCTTCCTTCTTCCTCTGGGGAAGTGTACCAGAGGCGTTCATGGATTGTAAAAGCCTCACGGTTCTTTTTCTGGTGCGTATTGATAAGGTGACCTCACCATTGCTACTTAGTTTATGATCCCTGTCCGCACCGTACCATGAAATCTGTATTTCCTAACACTGCTAATGTGATCTGCACCCGTGATGTGAAACAGTGAGGCCTGGGCCGGCCAAGCAGAACGTGGGCACTTACCCGCTCCGCCACAGGGCCGGCCCTGAATTGGACTTTTGGACCAACCTTTTGCCTGAGCTTGGGAACACGTGGGCCTGTTTGGATTATTCGTGAAGGTCATTAGTAGTAACATCCTGGACGGTAACCTTTTCCGTGGGTGCATGGGTTTAGCAGGCAGCATGTTCTGTGGGTAGTATTCCTCTTCATCTATTTGGAATGGTCTACCTTTCTGTAGCATCAGTACGCATTTTGAGGTGAATTTCCAGCCTTGGAAGTTCACCTTCTCTAATCTCTGTCAGCCCCAAAGGTTTATGCCGTCATTCTGGACCCCATTTTGGATTTTTTTTGCTTTTAGGTGAATTTATTGCCACAACCCTGCACTAGAACATCCTATATCTTTCCGATTTGCATCCTCATCGATGTAGACTTCCGTGTAGCTGACATCATCTTCCCCTGCGTAAGCCTAATAGCAGGCCCTGACCACACACTTGTGCCTCATCATCTGTTTCACCCTCTCACACCTCCCCGCTTTGTCTCTGGGAACCCCCAATCAAATGTCCCGTGCCACCTGTTCCTGACCGCTTGTTTTTGCTTCTCCTCTTAAGTGAGGTCCTACGGTACTTGCCTTGCTCCCTGGGGCTTGTTTCACTTCCCTAAAACCCTCACAGCCATTCTGGTGCTCACAAATGGCTGGATTGCATCCTTGGTTCCGGCTGACTGGTATGCCATTGCGTGGCTACAGCCCATCTTCCTTCTGCACTCGTCCCTTGCTGGGCTCCAGGGAGGCTTCCAAGTCTTGGGTCGTGGGAGCGACGCTGTGGTGAACTCAGCGGTGCACATGTCTTTATGCAGGAGTGTTTCCGAGTTCTTTGGATCAACACGCCGCAGAGGAATAGCTGGATCATATGGGACATGGATTCTTCAAGTTCTGAGGCAGTTCCACACCGCTTGGCGTAGTGGCTGCACCAGTCTGCACTCCCACCAACGGTGCAGGAGGCTTCCCTTCTCTCCACCTCCTCTCTGACACTTGTGGCTTCCTGTCTGCTTCCTTATAGCCATTCTGACCACAGTGAGCTGCTGTGCCCTTGCAGTTTGCATTTGCATTGGCCTGAGACTTAATGACGGTGAGCAAGTGTTCATGCACCCGTTGGCCCTCTTTCGATCTTCTTGGCAGAAATCTCTGTTTCCATCTTCTGCCCAGGTTTTCATTGGCTTGTTGTTGTTTTTTTTTCCTGTGGGGACGTGCGAGTTGATTGCATCCTTGGGCTTTTCACCCCTTGTCCGATGTGTGGTTTGCAAACATCCTCCCCCAGTCGTTGTGCTATCTTTGCATTCAGTCGATGGTTTCCTTCACTGGGCAGAAGCGTCCGCATTTGACGTGGTCCCGTTGGTTTCTTGTTGACTTGGTTGCCCTGGCCCAGTCGGACTTGCTTCTTCCAAACAGGCGGCTCAGACAGATGGCAAAGAGCACTCTGCCTAGGTCTTCTGCTACAAGGTTCACGGTTTCAAGTCTGCCATTCAAGGCTTTGATCCATTTCAGGTGGTGTGTGTGCCAGGTGTAACATCATGGTGTACTCTCGTTGTGTTCCATGTGGCTGTGCAGGCTTCCCAGCACCGTTTATGGTAGAGACTCTCCTTTCTCCGCTGTCTCCTCTTGGCTCCCTGGTCGAAAATGGGCTGTCCATGTACGTTTGAGTTGGGCTCCGGGTTCTCGATTCTGTTGCATGGGTCTGTGTGCCTGTTTTGGGGCCCAGACTGTGCCGTCTCGGTACCTAGTGCTTCGTCCTATATGTTGAAATCGGAAAGTGTGCCACGTCCTGCTTTTTTCGTTTTCCTGAGGATTCCTTTGCCTAGTCAGGGTGTCTTGTTGCTGGCTAGAAGCTTTAGCATTCCCTCTTCTGTCTCTGTGGGAAACATTGCTGCAACTTTGACTGGGATTGCATGGAATCCAGAGATTCCTTGCTCTGGTAGGGACGTTTCCAGTGTGTTGATGCTTCCACTCCTAGATCCTGGAATCTCCTTCTTTCTCCTTGTGTCTTCTTGAATTTCTTTCCCCCAACGTTGGTTAGTTTTCCATTGCCATGGCTTTCACCTGTTTTGCTAAGTTTCTTCATAGAGATCTCATCCTTCTCACGGGCATGCAGTTTCTCACTTTTTCTTTTCAGCTTCAGTTTCTCTATGCTTTGCAACTTGGAATCGGTTTTGTTCTGGCAGAAGTGCATCGCTGAGCTCACATCTGCTGGCAATGCTCCTGTATTTGCTGTGGAAGTCTGGCCCTGTCTAACGTCCCTTCCCATCTGCCTCTACACTACCTCGGACGCCTGCCCCAGAATGCCTGAAGCAGTGGTGAGCAGGCCCACCCGAGGGTCCACCCGGCCCACCACGGGCCACCGACCCAGAAGGTGCGGACCTCACCGCTGCGCCACCGGCCGGCCCCTTTCATGTTCCGTTGGCAACCTGCAGTTGAGGGCAATGGGACTTGAATATGCTACTTGAGCCCAACTCTGGCACTGTGTAGATGAGGCCAGGTTGTTTCTCAGGTCCACTGCGATGTCAGAGGATTTGTCATAATCGTGTCTCTGCTGTCCCGGCAAGCTTCACGCACACACGGTTTCCTGGCCCGCTTGGAGCAGTCTCATAACTCACCCTTCCCACTTAGCCCAGCCTTGACCTTCGCTGCCGTCTTTTGGCTTGTGAATTTCTCTGCCTTTCAAACGTTCCAGCAGAGTCTGTCTAAAGACGGACATCATCTTTCATTGTGGATTATCCAGGTGTGATTTCTGTTCGCCTTCCATTTTCTGGGACCTTTGTCTCTTTTCCATAGGAGAATCGTCATGGTATTTCTCAGCTATCCCCCTTAGACATGCTTATCAGTCCGTTCCCCTTCATTCCAAGTGATTCATTTTGCATTTCTGGAATCACCATATGTTCTCTAGGCCGAGGTGTGAGTGCTTTCGTGACTCTTGGTTGTTGTCTTTGAATTTGCACCGGTCACTTGAAGGAGTCTTTGCTGTCCTAGCCTGGGTCAAACTAAGCACTGGGAACACGTGGTCGTCTGGGTTGGTTTGACATCCTGAGGTCAGAAACTCCAAACTCGAGGTCGTCCTGGCATCCCCCTTTACAGACACAATGTTTCCAGGACAAATTAGACGAGTCTGATGAATCCCTCTCTCCAGGAAAGATATTTTTCTGTCTCCTTTCCGGATTTGGGAAGTTTCGAACTTCACCCCTGATCCTGGAACGTTCCCCCAGGTGCCGTCTAGATACGGGCTTACTTTATTTCTATAGGCTGTGCCATTTGTTTGCCTTACATCCTCAGCCCTGGCCTGTTTATTTTTCTTGAAACAGAATTGTAATGTTCTCATTTTCAGCCCACTTCCTTACATGTGGTGTCAAAACACATAATCCATAATCCTTCTACGGCAAGAGGTAGGGGGAGAGAATTTCGATGGAGGCAAACTGAGCACACTAGCCTGGGAGGGCAGCCTTCACGAAGGAACGAAGCCCTGTGGAAAAGGGTGCTTTTCAGCACCCTTGTAGAGCACTTCCAAACAAAGAGACATAGCCCAAGCGTGACAGGGCTCCATTCCTTCAAGGCTCCCAAGACATCTCTTGGGACACATTAGCATGTACCCGGTGGGCCCCCGTGACGCCAGAGCTATGGAAAGTGAGACTGATCTGCAAAGAATGCCAGGGGCCTAGGAAAGGAGGCATCGAGTCTTCTCTTCAACGTCCTCAAGACCTCATTCTTGACTTTGGCTTATGCTTAAGGCAGAAGGACCACGTAGGTCTGATAAGGCCCAAGTCCGGCCTCTTGCTTCCAATCAAGTTGCAAGCTTGAATCAGCATGGCCTCCCCATAGACTTGAATAGATGACAACGTTCTCCTCTCGGGGCTTGTCCCTCTATTCTCGCTTCTTGCCAAGGATTCCTTTCTTACCCCTCGAATCAGCGTCTGTTTTATGTCTTCCAGTTTCTGTGTCCGCTTTCTGTTTCTCAAAGCTGTTTCTGGGTATCCCTCCCTTTAATAGCCTAGCCTAGGCCAATCCTCAGTCTGTAACCGTGCGGCCATCTTGGCGGACATGATCCTCGTGATGTCATAAACCACCTCAAAATTCGAAGTTGTCCTGACAACCTGCGTGCACACAGAGTTTCAGAGCCATCTCAGGCCAGGCTGACTCCTCACCCTTCCCTGGTAGGATAGTTTTCCTTTTTCTCGATTTCTTGTCGGTTTCTGTCTTGCCCCTCGAACTTTGGAAGGCCTGCTACATTCTCTCTAGACACTGGTTTCTGTCCTGTAAGATTATCCTGGGTTTCACCTCTTACATTTTATGTAGATGGCCAAGTGGGTGGACGTTCCCCAGAGAAAGTCCTGGACTCCCTCCCAGGTTGAAGTTGCCCGGGCCATCCTCTGATGCGCAATGATCGTGTCATCTCCTAGCACTCTGCCGATTCCACCTTGGCAGGTCCCATGTTTTCCTTCCTTCTTCCTCTGGGGAAGTGTACCAGAGGCGTTCATGGATTGTAAAAGCCTCACGGTTCTTTTTCTGGTGCGTATTGATAAGGTGACCTCACCATTGCTACTTAGTTTATGATCCCTGTCCGCACCGTACCATGAAATCTGTATTTCCTAACACTGCTAATGTGATCTGCACCCGTGATGTGAAACAGTGAGGCCTGGGCCGGCCAAGCAGAACGTGGGCACTTACCCGCTCCGCCACAGGGCCGGCCCTGAATTGGACTTTTGGACCAACCTTTTGCCTGAGCTTGGGAACACGTGGGCCTGTTTGGATTATTCGTGAAGGTCATTAGTAGTAACATCCTGGACGGTAACCTTTTCCGTGGGTGCATGGGTTTAGCAGGCAGCATGTTCTGTGGGTAGTATTCCTCTTCATCTATTTGGAATGGTCTACCTTTCTGTAGCATCAGTACGCATTTTGAGGTGAATTTCCAGCCTTGGAAGTTCACCTTCTCTAATCTCTGTCAGCCTCAAATGTTTATGCCGTCATTCTGGACCCCATTTTGGATTTTTTTTGCTTTTAGGTGAATTTATTGCCACAACCCTGCACTAGAACATCCTATATCTTTCCGATTTGCATCCTCATCGATGTAGACTTCCGTGTAGCTGACATCATCTTCCCCTGCGTAAGCCTAATAGCAGGCCCTGACCACACACTTGTGCCTCATCATCTGTTTCACCCTCTCACACCTCCCCGCTTTGTCTCTGGGAACCCCCAATCAAATGTCCCGTGCCACCTGTTCCTGACCGCTTGTTTTTGCTTCTCCTCTTAAGTGAGGTCCTACGGTACTTGCCTTGCTCCCTGGGGCTTGTTTCACTTCCCTAAAACCCTCACAGCCATTCTGGTGCTCACAAATGGCTGGATTGCATCCTTGGTTCCGGCTGACTGGTATGCCATTGCGTGGCTACAGCCCATCTTCCTTCTGCACTCGTCCCTTGCTGGGCTCCAGGGAGGCTTCCAAGTCTTGGGTCGTGGGAGCGACGCTGTGGTGAACTCAGCGGTGCACATGTCTTTATGCAGGAGTGTTTCCGAGTTCTTTGGATCAACACGCCGCAGAGGAATAGCTGGATCATATGGGACATGGATTCTTCAAGTTCTGAGGCAGTTCCACACCGCTTGGCGTAGTGGCTGCACCGGTCTGCACTCCCACCAACGGTGCAGGAGGCTTCCCTTCTCTCCACCTCCTCTCTGACACTTGTGGCTTCCTGTCTGCTTCCTTATAGCCATTCTGACCACAGTGAGCTGCTGTGCCCTTGCAGTTTGCATTTGCATTGGCCTGAGACTTAATGACGGTGAGCAAGTGTTCATGCACCCGTTGGCCCTCTTTCGATCTTCTTGGCAGAAATCTCTGTTTCCATCTTCTGCCCAGGTTTTCATTGGCTTGTTGTTGTTTTTTTTTCCTGTGGGGACGTGCGAGTTGATTGCATCCTTGGGCTTTTCACCCCTTGTCCGATGTGTGGTTTGCAAACATCCTCCCCCAGTCGTTGTGCTATCTTTGCATTCAGTCGATGGTTTCCTTCACTGGGCAGAAGCGTCCGCATTTGACGTGGTCCCGTTGGTTTCTTGTTGACTTGGTTGCCCTGGCCCAGTCGGACTTGCTTCTTCCAAACAGGCGGCTCAGACAGATGGCAAAGAGCACTCTGCCTAGGTCTTCTGCTACAAGGTTCACGGTTTCAAGTCTGCCATTCAAGGCTTTGATCCATTTCAGGTGGTGTGTGTGCCAGGTGTAACATCATGGTGTACTCTCGTTGTGTTCCATGTGGCTGTGCAGGCTTCCCAGCACCGTTTATGGTAGAGACTCTCCTTTCTCCGCTGTCTCCTCTTGGCTCCCTGGTCGAAAATGGGCTGTCCATGTACGTTTGAGTTGGGCTCCGGGTTCTCGATTCTGTTGCATGGGTCTGTGTGCCTGTTTTGGGGCCCAGACTGTGCCGTCACGGTACCTAGTGCTTCGTCCTATATGTTGAAATCGGAAAGTGTGCCACGTCCTGCTTTTTTCGTTTTCCTGAGGATTCCTTTGCCTAGTCAGGGTGTCTTGTTGCTGGCTAGAAGCTTTAGCATTCCCTCTTCTGTCTCTGTGGGAAACATTGCTGCAACTTTGACTGGGATTGCATGGAATCCAGAGATTCCTTGCTCTGGTAGGGACGTTTCCAGTGTGTTGATGCTTCCACTCCTAGATCCTGGAATCTCCTTCTTTCTCCTTGTGTCTTCTTGAATTTCTTTCCCCCAACGTTGGTTAGTTTTCCATTGCCATGGCTTTCACCTGTTTTGCTAAGTTTCTTCATAGAGATCTCATCCTTCTCACTGGCATGCAGTTTCTCACTTTTTCTTTTCAGCTTCAGTTTCTCTATGCTTTGCAACTTGGAATCGGTTTTGTTCTGGCAGAAGTGCATCGCTGAGCTCACATCTGCTGGCAATGCTCCTGTATTTGCTGTGGAAGTCTGGCCCTGTCTAACGTCCCTTCCCATCTGCCTCTACACTACCTCGGACGCCTGCCCCAGAATGCCTGAAGCAGTGGTGAGCAGGCCCACCCGAGGGTCCACCCGGCCCACCACGGGCCACCGACCCAGAAGGTGCGGACCTCACCGCTGCGCCACCGGCCGGCCCCTTTCATGTTCCGTTGGCAACCTGCAGTTGAGGGCAATGGGACTTGAATATGCTACTTGAGCCCAACTCTGGCACTGTGTAGATGAGGCCAGGTTGTTTCTCGGGTCCACTGCGATGTCAGAGGATTTGTCATAATCGTGTCTCTGCTGTCCCGGCAAGCTTCACGCACACACGGTTTCCTGGCCCGCTTGGAGCAGTCTCATAACTCACCCTTCCCACTTAGCCCAGCCTTGACCTTCGCTGCCGTCTTTTGGCTTGTGAATTTCTCTGCCTTTCAAACGTTCCAGCAGAGTCTGTCTAAAGACGGACATCATCTTTCATTGTGGATTATCCAGGTGTGATTTCTGTTCGCCTTCCATTTTCTGGGACCTTTGTCTCTTTTCCATAGGAGAATCGTCATGGTATTTCTCAGCTATCCCCCTTAGACATGCTTATCAGTCCGTTCCCCTTCATTCCAAGTGATTCATTTTGCATTTCTGGAATCACCGTATGTTCTCTAGGCCGAGGTGTGAGTGCTTTCGTGACTCTTGGTTGTTGTCTTTGAATTTGCACCGGTCACTTGAAGGAGTCTTTGCTGTCCTAGCCTGGGTCAAACTAAGCACTGGGAACACGTGGTCGTCTGGGTTGGTTTGACATCCTGAGGTCAGAAACTCCAAACTCGAGGTCGTCCTGGCATCCCCCTTTACAGACACAATGTTTCCAGGACAAATTAGACGAGTCTGATGAATCCCTCTCTCCAGGAAAGATATTTTTCTGTCTCCTTTCCGGATTTGGGAAGTTTCGAACTTCACCCCTGATCCTGGAACGTTCCCCCAGGTGCCGTCTAGATACGGGCTTACTTTATTTCTATAGGCTGTGCCATTTGTTTGCCTTACATCCTCAGCCCTGGCCTGTTTATTTTTCTTGAAACAGAATTGTAATGTTCTCATTTTCAGCCCACTTCCTTACATGTGGTGTCAAAACACATAATCCATAATCCTTCTACGGCAAGAGGTAGGGGGAGAGAATTTCGATGGAGGCAAACTGAGCACACTAGCCTGGGAGGGCAGCCTTCACGAAGGAACGAAGCCCTGTGGAAAAGGGTGCTTTTCAGCACCCTTGTAGAGCACTTCCAAACAAAGAGACATAGCCCAAGCGTGACAGGGCTCCATTCCTTCAAGGCTCCCAAGACATCTCTTGGGACACATTAGCATGTACCCGGTGGGCCCCCGTGACGCCAGAGCTATGGAAAGTGAGACTGATCTGCAAAGAATGCCAGGGGCCTAGGAAAGGAGGCATCGAGTCTTCTCTTCAACGTCCTCAAGACCTCATTCTTGACTTTGGCTTATGCTTAAGGCAGAAGGACCACGTAGGTCTGATAAGGCCCAAGTCCGGCCTCTTGCTTCCAATCAAGTTGCAAGCTTGAATCAGCATGGCCTCCCCATAGACTTGAATAGATGACAACGTTCTCCTCTCGGGGCTTGTCCCTCTATTCTCGCTTCTTGCCAAGGATTCCTTTCTTACCCCTCGAATCAGCGTCTGTTTTATGTCTTCCAGTTTCTGTGTCCGCTTTCTGTTTCTCAAAGCTGTTTCTGGGTATCCCTCCCTTTAATAGCCTAGCCTAGGCCAATCCTCAGTCTGTAACCGTGCGGCCATCTTGGCGGACATGATCCTCGTGATGTCATAAACCACCTCAAAATTCGAAGTTGTCCTGACAACCTGCGTGCACACAGAGTTTCAGAGCCATCTCAGGCCAGGCTGACTCCTCACCCTTCCCTGGTAGGATAGTTTTCCTTTTTCTCGATTTCTTGTCGGTTTCTGTCTTGCCCCTCGAACTTTGGAAGGCCTGCTACATTCTCTCTAGACACTGGTTTCTGTCCTGTAAGATTATCCTGGGTTTCACCTCTTACATTTTATGTAGATGGCCAAGTGGGTGGACGTTCCCCAGAGAAAGTCCTGGACTCCCTCCCAGGTTGAAGTTGCCCGGGCCATCCTCTGATGCGCAATGATCGTGTCATCTCCTAGCACTCTGCCGATTCCATCTTGGCAGGTCCCATGTTTTCCTTCCTTCTTCCTCTGGGGAAGTGTACCAGAGGCGTTCATGGATTGTAAAAGCCTCACGGTTCTTTTTCTGGTGCGTATTGATAAGGTGACCTCACCATTGCTACTTAGTTTATGATCCCTGTCCGCACCGTACCATGAAATCTGTATTTCCTAACACTGCTAATGTGATCTGCACCCGTGATGTGAAACAGTGAGGCCTGGGCCGGCCAAGCAGAACGTGGGCACTTACCCGCTCCGCCACAGGGCCGGCCCTGAATTGGACTTTTGGACCAACCTTTTGCCTGAGCTTGGGAACACGTGGGCCTGTTTGGATTATTCGTGAAGGTCATTAGTAGTAACATCCTGGACGGTAACCTTTTCCGTGGGTGCATGGGTTTAGCAGGCAGCATGTTCTGTGGGTAGTATTCCTCTTCATCTATTTGGAATGGTCTACCTTTCTGTAGCATCAGTACGCATTTTGAGGTGAATTTCCAGCCTTGGAAGTTCACCTTCTCTAATCTCTGTCAGCCCCAAATGTTTATGCCGTCATTCTGGACCCCATTTTGGATTTTTTTTGCTTTTAGGTGAATTTATTGCCACAACCCTGCACTAGAACATCCTATATCTTTCCGATTTGCATCCTCATCGATGTAGACTTCCGTGTAGCTGACATCATCTTCCCCTGCGTAAGCCTAATAGCAGGCCCTGACCACACACTTGTGCCTCATCATCTGTTTCACCCTCTCACACCTCCCCGCTTTGTCTCTGGGAACCCCCAATCAAATGTCCCGTGCCACCTGTTCCTGACCGCTTGTTTTTGCTTCTCCTCTTAAGTGAGGTCGTACGGTACTTGCCTTGCTCCCTGGGGCTTGTTTCACTTCCCTAAAACCCTCACAGCCATTCTGGTGCTCACAAATGGCTGGATTGCATCCTTGGTTCCGGCTGACTGGTATGCCATTGCGTGGCTACAGCCCATCTTCCTTCTGCACTCGTCCCTTGCTGGGCTCCAGGGAGGCTTCCAAGTCTTGGGTCGTGGGAGCGACGCTGTGGTGAACTCAGCGGTGCACATGTCTTTATGCAGGAGTGTTTCCGAGTTCTTTGGATCAACACGCCGCAGAGGAATAGCTGGATCATGTGGGACATGGATTCTTCAAGTTCTGAGGCAGTTCGACACCGCTTGGCGTAGTGGCTGCACCGGTCTGCACTCCCACCAACGGTGCAGGAGGCTTCCCTTCTCTCCACCTCCTCTCTGACACTTGTGGCTTCCTGTTTGCTTCCTTATAGCCATTCTGACCACAGTGAGCTGCTGTGCCCTTGCAGTTTGCATTTGCATTGGCCTGAGACTTAATGACGGTGAGCAAGTGTTCATGCACCCGTTGGCCCTCTTTCGATCTTCTTGGCAGAAATCTCTGTTTCCATCTTCTGCCCAGGTTTTCATTGGCTAGTTGTTGTTTTTTTTTCCTGTGGGGACGTGCGAGTTGATTGCATCCTTGGGCTTTTCACCCCTTGTCCGATGTGTGGTTTGCAAACATCCTCCCCCAGTCGTTGTGCTATCTTTGCATTCAGTCGATGGTTTCCTTCACTGGGCAGAAGCGTCCGCATTTGACGTGGTCCCGTTGGTTTCTTGTTGACTTGGTTGCCCTGGCCCAGTCGGACTTGCTTCTTCCAAACAGGCGGCTCAGACAGATGGCAAAGAGCACTCTGCCTAGGTCTTCTGCTACAAGGTTCACGGTTTCAAGTCTGCCATTCAAGGCTTTGATCCATTTCAGGTGGTGTGTGTGCCAGGTGTAACATCATGGTGTACTCTCGTTGTGTTCCATGTGGCTGTGCAGGCTTCCCAGCACCGTTTATGGTAGAGACTCTCCTTTCTCCGCTGTCTCCTCTTGGCTCCCTGGTCGAAAATGGGCTGTCCATGTACGTTTGAGTTGGGCTCCGGGTTCTCGATTCTGTTGCATGGGTCTGTGTGCCTGTTTTGGGGCCCAGACTGTGCCGTCTCGGTACCTAGTGCTTCGTCCTATATGTTGAAATCGGAAAGTGTGCCACGTCCTGCTTTTTTCGTTTTCCTGAGGATTCCTTTGCCTAGTCAGGGTGTCTTGTTGCTGGCTAGAAGCTTTAGCATTCCCTCTTCTGTCTCTGTGGGAAACATTGCTGCAACTTTGACTGGGATTGCATGGAATCCAGAGATTCCTTGCTCTGGTAGGGACGTTTCCAGTGTGTTGATGCTTCCACTCCTAGATCCTGGAATCTCCTTCTTTCTCCTTGTGTCTTCTTGAATTTCTTTCCCCCAACGTTGGTTAGTTTTCCATTGCCATGGCTTTCACCTGTTTTGCTAAGTTTCTTCATAGAGATCTCATCCTTCTCACGGGCATGCAGTTTCTCACTTTTTCTTTTCAGCTTCAGTTTCTCTATGCTTTGCAACTTGGAATCGGTTTTGTTCTGGCAGAAGTGCATCGCTGAGCTCACATCTGCTGGCAATGCTCCTGTATTTGCTGTGGAAGTCTGGCCCTGTCTAACGTCCCTTCCCATCTGCCTCTACACTACCTTGGACGCCTGCCCCAGAATGCCTGAAGCAGTGGTGAGCAGGCCCACCCGAGGGTCCACCCGGCCCACCACGGGCCACCGACCCAGAAGGTGCGGACCTCACCGCTGCGCCACCGGCCGGCCCCTTTCATGTTCCGTTGGCAACCTGCAGTTGAGGGCAATGGGACTTGAATATGCTACTTGAGCCCAACTCTGGCACTGTGTAGATGAGGCCAGGTTGTTTCTCGGGTCCACTGCGATGTCAGAGGATTTGTCATAATCGTGTCTCTGCTGTCCCGGCAAGCTTCACGCACACACGGTTTCCTGGCCCGCTTGGAGCAGTCTCATAACTCACCCTTCCCACTTAGCCCAGCCTTGACCTTCGCTGCCGTCTTTTGGCTTGTGAATTTCTCTGCCTTTCAAACGTTCCAGCAGAGTCTGTCTAAAGACGGACATCATCTTTCATTGTGGATTATCCAGGTGTGATTTCTGTTCGCCTTCCATTTTCTGGGACCTTTGTCTCTTTTCCATAGGAGAATCGTCATGGTATTTCTCAGCTATCCCCCTTAGACATGCTTATCAGTCCGTTCCCCTTCATTCCAAGTGATTCATTTTGCATTTCTGGAATCACCGTATGTTCTCTAGGCCGAGGTGTGAGTGCTTTCGTGACTCTTGGTTGTTGTCTTTGAATTTGCACCGGTCACTTGAAGGAGTCTTTGCTGTCCTAGCCTGGGTCAAACTAAGCACTGGGAACACGTGGTCGTCTGGGTTGGTTTGACATCCTGAGGTCAGAAACTCCAAACTCGAGGTCGTCCTGGCATCCCCCTTTACAGACACAATGTTTCCAGGACAAATTAGACGAGTCTGATGAATCCCTCTCTCCAGGAAAGATATTTTTCTGTCTCCTTTCCGGATTTGGGAAGTTTCGAACTTCACCCCTGATCCTGGAACGTTCCCCCAGGTGCCGTCTAGATACGGGCTTACTTTATTTCTATAGGCTGTGCCATTTGTTTGCCTTACATCCTCAGCCCTGGCCTGTTTATTTTTCTTGAAACAGAATTGTAATGTTCTCATTTTCAGCCCACTTCCTTACATGTGGTGTCAAAACACATAATCCATAATCCTTCTACGGCAAGAGGTAGGGGGAGAGAATTTCGATGGAGGCAAACTGAGCACACTAGCCTGGGAGGGCAGCCTTCACGAAGGAACGAACCCCTGTGGAAAAGGGTGCTTTTCAGCACCCTTGTAGAGCCCTTCCAAACAAAGAGACATAGCCCAAGCGTGACAGGGCTCCATTCCTTCAAGGCTCCCAAGACATCTCTTGGGACACATTAGCATGTACCCGGTGGGCCCCCGTGACGCCAGAGCTATGGAAAGTGAGACTGATCTGCAAAGAATGCCAGGGGCCTAGGAAAGGAGGCATCGAGTCTTCTCTTCAACGTCCTCAAGACCTCATTCTTGACTTTGGCTTATGCTTAAGGCAGAAGGACCACGTAGGTCTGATAAGGCCCAAGTCCGGCCTCTTGCTTCCAATCAAGTTGCAAGCTTGAATCAGCATGGCCTCCCCATAGACTTGAATAGATGACAACGTTCTCCTCTCGGGGCTTGTCCCTCTATTCTCGCTTCTTGCCAAGGATTCCTTTCTTACCCCTCGAATCAGCGTCTGTTTTATGTCTTCCAGTTTCTGTGTCCGCTTTCTGTTTCTCAAAGCTGTTTCTGGGTATCCCTCCCTTTAATAGCCTAGCCTAGGCCAATCCTCAGTCTGTAACCGTGCGGCCATCTTGGCGGACATGATCCTCGTGATGTCATAAACCACCTCAAAATTCGAAGTTGTCCTGACAACCTGCGTGCACACAGAGTTTCAGAGCCATCTCAGGCCAGGCTGACTCCTCACCCTTCCCTGGTAGGATAGTTTTCCTTTTTCTCGATTTCTTGTCGGTTTCTGTCTTGCCCCTCGAACTTTGGAAGGCCTGCTACATTCTCTCTAGACACTGGTTTCTGTCCTGTAAGATTATCCTGGGTTTCACCTCTTACATGTTATGTAGATGGCCAAGTGGGTGGACGTTCCCCAGAGAAAGTCCTGGACTCCCTCCCAGGTTGAAGTTGCCCGGGCCATCCTCTGATGCGCAATGATCGTGTCATCTCCTAGCACTCTGCCGATTCCACCTTGGCAGGTCCCATGTTTTCCTTCCTTCTTCCTCTGGGGAAGTGTACCAGAGGCGTTCATGGATTGTAAAAGCCTCACGGTTCTTTTTCTGGTGCGTATTGATAAGGTGACCTCACCATTGCTACTTAGTTTATGATCCCTGTCCGCACCGTACCATGAAATCTGTATTTCCTAACACTGCTAATGTGATCTGCACCCGTGATGTGAAACAGTGAGGCCTGGGCCGGCCAAGCAGAACGTGGGCACTTACCCGCTCCGCCACAGGGCCGGCCCTGAATTGGACTTTTGGACCAACCTTTTGCCTGAGCTTGGGAACACGTGGGCCTGTTTGGATTATTCGTGAAGGTGATTAGTAGTAACATCCTGGACGGTAACCTTTTCCGTGGGTGCATGGGTTTAGCAGGCAGCATGTTCTGTGGGTAGTATTCCTCTTCATCTATTTGGAATGGTCTACCTTTCTGTAGCATCAGTACGCATTTTGAGGTGATTTTCCAGCCTTGGAAGTTCACCTTCTCTCATCTCTTTCAGCCCCAAAGCTTTATGCCGTCATTCTGGACCCCATTTTGGATTTTTTTTGCTTTTAGGTGAATTTATTGCCACAACCCTGCACTAGAACATCCTATATCTTTCCGATTTGCATCCTCATCGATGTAGACTTCCGTGTAGCTGACATCATCTTCCCCTGCGTAAGCCTAATAGCAGGCCCTGACCACACACTTGTGCCTCATCATCTGTTTCACCCTCTCACACCTCCCCGCTTTGTCTCTGGGAACCCCCAATCAAATGTCCCGTGCCACCTGTTCCTGACCGCTTGTTTTTGCTTCTCCTCTTAAGTGAGGTCCTACGGTACTTGCCTTGCTCCCTGGGGCTTGTTTCACTTCCCTAAAACCCTCACAGCCATTCTGGTGCTCACAAATGGCTGGATTGCATCCTTGGTTCCGGCTGACTGGTATGCCATTGCGTGGCTATAGCCCATCTTCCTTCTGCACTCGTCCCTTGCTGGGCTCCAGGGAGGCTTCCAAGTCTTGGGTCGTGGGAGCGACGCTGTGGTGAACTCAGCGGTGCACATGTCTTTATGCAGGAGTGTTTCCGAGTTCTTTGGATCAACACGCCGCAGAGGAATAGCTGGATCATATGGGACATGGATTCTTCAAGTTCTGAGGCAGTTCCACACCGCTTGGCGTAGTGGCTGCACCGGTCTGCACTCCCACCAACGGTGCAGGAGGCTTCCCTTCTCTCCACCTCCTCTCTGACACTTGTGGCTTCCTGTCTGCTTCCTTATAGCCATTCTGACCACAGTGAGCTGCTGTGCCCTTGCAGTTTGCATTTGCATTGGCCTGAGACTTAATGACGGTGAGCAAGTGTTCATGCACCCGTTGGCCCTCTTTCGATCTTCTTGGCAGAAATCTCTGTTTCCATCTTCTGCCCAGGTTTTCATTGGCTTGTTGTTTTTTTTTCCTGTGGGGACGTGCGAGTTGATTGCATCCTTGGGCTTTTCACCCCTTGTCCGATGTGTGGTTTGCAAACATCCTCCCCCAGTCGTTGTGCTATCTTTGCATTCAGTCGATGGTTTCCTTCACTGGGCAGAAGCGTCCGCATTTGACGTGGTCCCGTTGGTTTCTTGTTGACTTGGTTGCCCTGGCCCAGTCGGACTTGCTTCTTCCAAACAGGCGGCTCAGACAGATGGCAAAGAGCACTCTGCCTAGGTCTTCTGCTACAAGGTTCACGGTTTCAAGTCTGCCATTCAAGGCTTTGATCCATTTCAGGTGGTGTGTGTGCCAGGTGTAACATCATGGTGTACTCTCGTT
The DNA here is from genome assembly GCF_041296235.1 of Equus asinus. Lineage (NCBI taxonomy): Eukaryota > Metazoa > Chordata > Mammalia > Perissodactyla > Equidae > Equus > Equus asinus. The sequence continues at coordinate 15,306,954 of NC_091790.1, read as the reverse complement.
GTGTTCCATGTGGCTGTGCAGGCTTCCCAGCACCGTTTATGGTTGAGACTCTCCCTTCTCCGCTGTCTCCTCTTGGCTCCCTGGTCGAAAATGGGCTGTCCATGTACGTTTGAGTGGGGCTCTGGGTTCTCGATTCTGTTGCATGGGTCTGTGTGCCTGTTTTGGGGCCCAGACTGTGCCGTCTCGGTACCTAGTGCTTCGTCCTATATGTTGAAATCGGAAAGTGTGCCACGTCCTGCTTTTTTCGTTTTCCTGAGGATTCCTTTGCCTAGTCAGGGTGTCTTGTTGCTGGCTAGAAGCTTTAGCATTCCCTCTTCTGTCTCTGTGGGAAACATTGCTGCAACTTTGACTGGGATTGCATGGAATCCAGAGATTCCTTGCTCTGGTAGGGACGTTTCCAGTGTGTTGATGCTTCCACTCCTAGATCCTGGAATCTCCTTCTTTCTCCTTGTGTCTTCTTGAATTTCTTTCCCCCAACGTTGGTTAGTTTTCCATTGCCATGGCTTTCACCTGTTTTGCTAAGTTTCTTCATAGAGATCTCATCCTTCTCACGGGCATGCAGTTTCTCACTTTTTCTTTTCAGCTTCACTTTCTCTATGCTTTGCAACTTGGAATCGGTTATGTTCTGGCAGAAGTGCATCGCTGAGCTCACATCTGCTGGCAATGCTCCTGTATTTGCTGTGGAAGTCTGGCCCTGTCTAACGTCCCTTCCCATCTGCCTCTACACTACCTCGGACGCCTGCCCCAGAATGCCTGAAGCAGTGGTGAGCAGGCCCACCCGAGGGTCCACCCGGCCCACCACGGGCCACCGACCCAGAAGGTGCGGACCTCACCGCTGCGCCACCGGCCGGCCCCTTTCATGTTCCGTTGGCAACCTGCAGTTGAGGGCAATGGGACTTGAATATGCTACTTGAGCCCAACTCTGGCACTGTGTAGATGAGGCCAGGTTGTTTCTCGGGTCCACTGCGATGTCAGAGGATTTGTCATAATCGTGTCTCTGCTGTCCCGGCAAGCTTCACGCACACACGGTTTCCTGGCCCGCTTGGAGCAGTCTCATAACTCACCCTTCCCACTTAGCCCAGCCTTGACCTTCGCTGCCGTCTTTTGGCTTGTGAATTTCTCTGCCTTTCAAACGTTCCAGCAGAGTCTGTCTAAAGACGGACATCATCTTTCATTGTGGATTATCCAGGTGTGATTTCTGTTCGCCTTCCATTTTCTGGGACCTTTGTCTCTTTTCCATAGGAGAATCGTCATGGTATTTCTCAGCTATCCCCCTTAGACATGCTTATCAGTCCGTTCCCCTTCATTCCAAGTGATTCATTTTGCATTTCTGGAATCACCGTATGTTCTCTAGGCCGAGGTGTGAGTGCTTTCGTGACTCTTGGTTGTTGTCTTTGAATTTGCACCGGTCACTTGAAGGAGTCTTTGCTGTCCTAGCCTGGGTCAAACTAAGCACTGGGAACACGTGGTCGTCTGGGTTGGTTTGACATCCTGAGGTCAGAAACTCCAAACTCGAGGTCGTCCTGGCATCCCCCTTTACACACACAATGTTTGCAGGACAAATTAGACGAGTCTGATGAATCCCTCTCTCCAGGAAAGATATTTTTCTGTCTCCTTTCCGGATTTGGGAAGTTTCGAACTTCACCCCTGATCCTGGAACGTTCCCCCAGGTGCCGTCTAGATACGGGCTTACTTTATTTCTATAGGCTGTGCCATTTGTTTGCCTTACATCCTCAGCCCTGGCCTGTTTATTTTTCTTGAAACAGAATTGTAATGTTCTCATTTTCAGCCCACTTCCTTACATGTGGTGTCAAAACACATAATCCATAATCCTTCTACGGCAAGAGGTAGGGGGAGAGAATTTCGATGGAGGCAAACTGAGCACACTAGCCTGGGAGGGCAGCCTTCACGAAGGAACGAAGCCCTGTGGAAAAGGGTGCTTTTCAGCACCCTTGTAGAGCCCTTCCAAACAAAGAGACATAGCCCAAGCGTGACAGGGCTCCATTCCTTCAAGGCTCCCAAGACATCTCTTGGGACACATTAGCATGTACCCGGTGGGCCCCCGTGACGCCAGAGCTATGGAAAGTGAGACTGATCTGCAAAGAATGCCAGGGGCCTAGGAAAGGAGGCATCGAGTCTTCTCTTCAACGTCCTCAAGACCTCATTCTTGACTTTGGCTTATGCTTAAGGCAGAAGGACCACGTAGGTCTGATAAGGCCCAAGTCCGGCCTCTTGCTTCCAATCAAGTTGCAAGCTTGAATCAGCATGGCCTCCCCATAGACTTGAATAGATGACAACGTTCTCCTCTCGGGGCTTGTCCCTCTATTCTCGCTTCTTGCCAAGGATTCCTTTCTTACCCCTCGAATCAGCGTCTGTTTTATGTCTTCCAGTTTCTGTGTCCGCTTTCTGTTTCTCAAAGCTGTTTCTGGGTATCCCTCCCTTTAATAGCCTAGCCTAGGCCAATCCTCAGTCTGTAACCGTGCGGCCATCTTGGCGGACATGATCCTCGTGATGTCATAAACCACCTCAAAATTCGAAGTTGTCCTGACAACCTGCGTGCACACAGAGTTTCAGAGCCATCTCAGGCCAGGCTGACTCCTCACCCTTCCCTGGTAGGATAGTTTTCCTTTTTCTCGATTTCTTGTCGGTTTCTGTCTTGCCCCTCGAACTTTGGAAGGCCTGCTACATTCTCTCTAGACACTGGTTTCTGTCCTGTAAGATTATCCTGGGTTTCACCTCTTACATGTTATGTAGATGGCCAAGTGGGTGGACGTTCCCCAGAGAAAGTCCTGGACTCCCTCCCAGGTTGAAGTTGCCCGGGCCATCCTCTGATGCGCAATGATCGTGTCATCTCCTAGCACTCTGCCGATTCCACCTTGGCAGGTCCCATGTTTTCCTTCCTTCTTCCTCTGGGGAAGTGTACCAGAGGCGTTCATGGATTGTAAAAGCCTCACGGTTCTTTTTCTGGTGCGTATTGATAAGGTGACCTCACCATTGCTACTTAGTTTATGATCCCTGTCCGCACCGTACCATGAAATCTGTATTTCCTAACACTGCTAATGTGATCTGCACCCGTGATGTGAAACAGTGAGGCCTGGGCTGGCCAAGCAGAACGTGGGCACTTACCCGCTCCGCCACAGGGCCGGCCCTGAATTGGACTTTTGGACCAACCTTTTGCCTGAGCTTGGGAACACGTGGGCCTGTTTGGATTATTCGTGAAGGTCATTAGTAGTAACATCCTGGACGGTAACCTTTTCCGTGGGTGCATGGGTTTAGCAGGCAGCATGTTCTGTGGGTAGTATTCCTCTTCATCTATTTGGAATGGTCTACCTTTCTGTAGCATCAGTACGCATTTTGAGGTGATTTTCCAGCCTTGGAAGTTCACCTTCTCTAATCTCTGTCAGCCCCAAAGGTTTATGCCGTCATTCTGGACCCCATTTTGGATTTTTTTTGCTTTTAGGTGAATTTATTGCCACAACCCTGCACTAGAACATCCTATATCTTTCCGATTTGCATCCTCATCGATGTAGACTTCCGTGTAGCTGACATCATCTTCCCCTGCGTAAGCCTAATAGCAGGCCCTGACCACACACTTGTGCCTCATCATCTGTTTCACCCTCTCACACCTCCCCGCTTTGTCTCTGGGAACCCCCAATCAAATGTCCCGTGCCACCTGTTCCTGACCGCTTGTTTTTGCTTCTCCTCTTAAGTGAGGTCCTACGGTACTTGCCTTGCTCCCTGGGGCTTGTTTCACTTCCCTAAAACCCTCACAGCCATTCTGGTGCTCACAAATGGCTGGATTGCATCCTTGGTTCCGGCTGACTGGTATGCCATTGCGTGGCTATAGCCCATCTTCCTTCTGCACTCGTCCCTTGCTGGGCTCCAGGGAGGCTTCCAAGTCTTGGGTCGTGGGAGCGACGCTGTGGTGAACTCAGCGGTGCACATGTCTTTATGCAGGAGTGTTTCCGAGTTCTTTGGATCAACACGCCGCAGAGGAATAGCTGGATCATATGGGACATGGATTCTTCAAGTTCTGAGGCAGTTCCACACCGCTTGGCGTAGTGGCTGCACCGGTCTGCACTCCCACCAACGGTGCAGGAGGCTTCCCTTCTCTCCACCTCCTCTCTGACACTTGTGGCTTCCTGTCTGCTTCCTTATAGCCATTCTGACCACAGTGAGCTGCTGTGCCCTTGCAGTTTGCATTTGCATTGGCCTGAGACTTAATGACGGTGAGCAAGTGTTCATGCACCCGTTGGCCCTCTTTCGATCTTCTTGGCAGAAATCTCTGTTTCCATCTTCTGCCCAGGTTTTCATTGGCTTGTTGTTGTTTTTTTTTCCTGTGGGGACGTGCGAGTTGATTGCATCCTTGGGCTTTTCACCCCTTGTCCGATGTGTGGTTTGCAAACATCCTCCCCCAGTCGTTGTGCTATCTTTGCATTCAGTCGATGGTTTCCTTCACTGGGCAGAAGCGTCCGCATTTGACGTGGTCCCGTTGGTTTCTTGTTGACTTGGTTGCCCTGGCCCAGTCGGACTTGCTTCTTCCAAACAGGCGGCTCAGACAGATGGCAAAGAGCACTCTGCCTAGGTCTTCTGCTACAAGGTTCACGGTTTCAAGTCTGCCATTCAAGGCTTTGATCCATTTCAGGTGGTGTGTGTGCCAGGTGTAACATCATGGTGTACTCTCGTTGTGTTCCATGTGGCTGTGCAGGCTTCCCAGCACCGTTTATGGTTGAGACTCTCCCTTCTCCGCTGTCTCCTCTTGGCTCCCTGGTCGAAAATGGGCTGTCCATGTACGTTTGAGTTGGGCTCTGGGTTCTCGATTCTGTTGCATGGGTCTGTGTGCCTGTTTTGGGGCCCAGACTGTGCCGTCTCGGTACCTAGTGCTTCGTCCTATATGTTGAAATCGGAAAGTGTGCCACGTCCTGCTTTTTTCGTTTTCCTGAGGATTCCTTTGCCTAGTCAGGGTGTCTTGTTGCTGGCTAGAAGCTTTAGCATTCCCTCTTCTGTCTCTGTGGGAAACATTGCTGCAACTTTGACTGGGATTGCATGGAATCCAGAGATTCCTTGCTCTGGTAGGGACGTTTCCAGTGTGTTGATGCTTCCACTCCTAGATCCTGGAATCTCCTTCTTTCTCCTTGTGTCTTCTTGAATTTCTTTCCCCCAACGTTGGTTAGTTTTCCATTGCCATGGCTTTCACCTGTTTTGCTAAGTTTCTTCATAGAGATCTCATCCTTCTCACGGGCATGCAGTTTCTCACTTTTTCTTTTCAGCTTCAGTTTCTCTATGCTTTGCAACTTGGAATCGGTTTTGTTCTGGCAGAAGTGCATCGCTGAGCTCACATCTGCTGGCAATGCTCCTGTATTTGCTGTGGAAGTCTGGCCCTGTCTAACGTCCCTTCCCATCTGCCTCTACACTACCTCGGACGCCTGCCCCAGAATGCCTGAAGCAGTGGTGAGCAGGCCCACCCGAGGGTCCACCCGGCCCACCACGGGCCACCGACCCAGAAGGTGCGGACCTCACCGCTGCGCCACCGGCCGGCCCCTTTCATGTTCCGTTGGCAACCTGCAGTTGAGGGCAATGGGACTTGAATATGCTACTTGAGCCCAACTCTGGCACTGTGTAGATGAGGCCAGGTTGTTTCTCGGGTCCACTGCGATGTCAGAGGATTTGTCATAATCGTGTCTCTGCTGTCCCGGCAAGCTTCACGCACACACGGTTTCCTGGCCCGCTTGGAGCAGTCTCATAACTCACCCTTCCCACTTAGCCCAGCCTTGACCTTCGCTGCCGTCTTTTGGCTTGTGAATTTCTCTGCCTTTCAAACGTTCCAGCAGAGTCTGTCTAAAGACGGACATCATCTTTCATTGTGGATTATCCAGGTGTGATTTCTGTTCGCCTTCCATTTTCTGGGACCTTGGTCTCTTTTCCATAGGAGAATCGTCATGGTATTTCTCAGCTATCCCCCTTAGACATGCTTATCAGTCCGTTCCCCTTCATTCCAAGTGATTCATTTTGCATTTCTGGAATCACCGTATGTTCTCTAGGCCGAGGTGTGAGTGCTTTCGTGACTCTTGGTTGTTGTCTTTGAATTTGCACCGGTCACTTGAAGGAGTCTTTGCTGTCCTAGCCTGGGTCAAACTAAGCACTGGGAACACGTGGTCGTCTGGGTTGGTTTGACATCCTGAGGTCAGAAACTCCAAACTCGAGGTCGTCCTGGCATCCCCCTTTACACACACAATGTTTGCAGGACAAATTAGACGAGTCTGATGAATCCCTCTCTCCAGGAAAGATATTTTTCTGTCTCCTTTCCGGATTTGGGAAGTTTCGAACTTCACCCCTGATCCTGGAACGTTCCCCCAGGTGCCGTCTAGATACGGGCTTACTTTATTTCTATAGGCTGTGCCATTTGTTTGCCTTACATCCTCAGCCCTGGCCTGTTTATTTTTCTTGAAACAGAATTGTAATGTTCTCATTTTCAGCCCACTTCCTTACATGTGGTGTCAAAACACATAATCCATAATCCTTCTACGGCAAGAGGTAGGGGGAGAGAATTTCGATGGAGGCAAACTGAGCACACTAGCCTGGGAGGGCAGCCTTCACGAAGGAACGAACCCCTGTGGAAAAGGGTGCTTTTCAGCACCCTTGTAGAGCCCTTCCAAACAAAGAGACATAGCCCAAGCGTGACAGGGCTCCATTCCTTCAAGGCTCCCAAGACATCTCTTGGGACACATTAGCATGTACCCGGTGGGCCCCCGTGACGCCAGAGCTATGGAAAGTGAGACTGATCTGCAAAGAATGCCAGGGGCCTAGGAAAGGAGGCATCGAGTCTTCTCTTCAATGTCCTCAAGACCTCATTCTTGACTTTGGCTTATGCTTAAGGCAGAAGGACCACGTAGGTCTGATAAGGCCCAAGTCCGGCCTCTTGCTTCCAATCAAGTTGCAAGCTTGAATCAGCATGGCCTCCCCATAGACTTGAATAGATGACAACGTTCTCCTCTCGGGGCTTGTCCCTCTATTCTCGCTTCTTGCCAAGGATTCCTTTCTTACCCCTCGAATCAGCGTCTGTTTTATGTCTTCCAGTTTCTGTGTCCGCTTTCTTTTTCTCAAAGCTGTTTCTGGGTATCCCTCCCTTTAATAGCCTAGCCTAGGCCAATCCTCAGTCTGTAACCGTGCGGCCATCTTGGCGGACATGATCCTCGTGATGTCATAAACCACCTCAAAATTCGAAGTTGTCCTGACAACCTGCGTGCACACAGAGTTTCAGAGCCATCTCAGGCCAGGCTGACTCCTCACCCTTCCCTGGTAGGATAGTTTTCCTTTTTCTCGATTTCTTGTCGGTTTCTGTCTTGCCCCTCGAACTTTGGAAGGCCTGCTACATTCTCTCTAGACACTGGTTTCTGTCCTGTAAGATTATCCTGGGTTTCACCTCTTACATTTTATGTAGATGGCCAAGTGGGTGGACGTTCCCCAGAGAAAGTCCTGGACTCCCTCCCAGGTTGAAGTTGCCCGGGCCATCCTCTGATGCGCAATGATCGTGTCATCTCCTAGCACTCTGCCGATTCCACCTTGGCAGGTCCCATGTTTTCCTTCCTTCTTCCTCTGGGGAAGTGTACCAGAGGCGTTCATGGATTGTAAAAGCCTCACGGTTCTTTTTCTGGTGCGTATTGATAAGGTGACCTCACCATTGCTACTTAGTTTATGATCCCTGTCCGCACCGTACCATGAAATCTGTATTTCCTAACACTGCTAATGTGATCTGCACCCGTGATGTGAAACAGTGAGGCCTGGGCCGGCCAAGCAGAACGTGGGCACTTACCCGCTCCGCCACAGGGCCGGCCCTGAATTGGACTTTTGGACCAACCTTTTGCCTGAGCTTGGGAACACGTGGGCCTGTTTGGATTATTCGTGAAGGTCATTAGTAGTAACATCCTGGACGGTAACCTTTTCCGTGGGTGCATGGGTTTAGCAGGCAGCATGTTCTGTGGGTAGTATTCCTCTTCATCTATTTGGAATGGTCTACCTTTCTGTAGCATCAGTACGCATTTTGAGGTGATTTTCCAGCCTTGGAAGTTCACCTTCTCTAATCTCTGTCAGCCCCAAAGGTTTATGCCGTCATTCTGGACCCCATTTTGGATTTTTTTTGCTTTTAGGTGAATTTATTGCCACAACCCTGCACTAGAACATCCTATATCTTTCCGATTTGCATCCTCATCGATGTAGACTTCCGTGTAGCTGACATCATCTTCCCCTGCGTAAGCCTAATAGCAGGCCCTGACCACACACTTGTGCCTCATCATCTGTTTCACCCTCTCACACCTCCCCGCTTTGTCTCTGGGAACCCCCAATCAAATGTCCCGTGCCACCTGTTCCTGACCGCTTGTTTTTGCTTCTCCTCTTAAGTGAGGTCCTACGGTACTTGCCTTGCTCCCTGGGGCTTGTTTCACTTCCCTAAAACCCTCACAGCCATTCTGGTGCTCACAAATGGCTGGATTGCATCCTTGGTTCCGGCTGACTGGTATGCCATTGCGTGGCTATAGCCCATCTTCCTTCTGCACTCGTCCCTTGCTGGGCTCCAGGGAGGCTTCCAAGTCTTGGGTCGTGGGAGCGACGCTGTGGTGAACTCAGCGGTGCACATGTCTTTATGCAGGAGTGTTTCCGAGTTCTTTGGATCAACACGCCGCAGAGGAATAGCTGGATCATATGGGACATGGATTCTTCAAGTTCTGAGGCAGTTCGACACCGCTTGGCGTAGTGGCTGCACCGGTCTGCACTCCCACCAACGGTGCAGGAGGCTTCCCTTCTCTCCACCTCCTCTCTGACACTTGTGGCTTCCTGTCTGCTTCCTTATAGCCATTCTGACCACAGTGAGCTGCTGTGCCCTTGCAGTTTGCATTTGCATTGGCCTGAGACTTAATGACGGTGAGCAAGTGTTCATGCACCCGTTGGCCCTCTTTCGATCTTCTTGGCAGAAATCTCTGTTTCCATCTTCTGCCCAGGTTTTCATTGGCTTGTTGTTGTTTTTTTTTCCTGTGGGGACGTGCGAGTTGATTGCATCCTTGGGCTTTTCACCCCTTGTCCGATGTGTGGTTTGCAAACATCCTCCCCCAGTCGTTGTGCTATCTTTGCATTCAGTCGATGGTTTCCTTCACTGGGCAGAAGCGTCCGCATTTGACGTGGTCCCGTTGGTTTCTTGTTGACTTGGTTGCCCTGGCCCAGTCGGACTTGCTTCTTCCAAACAGGCGGCTCAGACAGATGGCAAAGAGCACTCTGCCTAGGTCTTCTGCTACAAGGTTCACGGTTTCAAGTCTGCCATTCAAGGCTTTGATCCATTTCAGGTGGTGTGTGTGCCAGGTGTAACATCATGGTGTACTCTCGTTGTGTTCCATGTGGCTGTGCAGGCTTCCCAGCACCGTTTATGGTTGAGACTCTCCCTTCTCCGCTGTCTCCTCTTGGCTCCCTGGTCGAAAATGGGCTGTCCATGTACGTTTGAGTTGGGCTCTGGGTTCTCGATTCTGTTGCATGGGTCTGTGTGCCTGTTTTGGGGCCCAGACTGTGCCGTCTCGGTACCTAGTGCTTCGTCCTATATGTTGAAATCGGAAAGTGTGCCACGTCCTGCTTTTTTCGTTTTCCTGAGGATTCCTTTGCCTAGTCAGGGTGTCTTGTTGCTGGCTAGAAGCTTTAGCATTCCCTCTTCTGTCTCTGTGGGAAACATTGCTGCAACTTTGACTGGGATTGCATGGAATCCAGAGTGTCCTTGCTCTGGTAGGGACGTTTCCAGTGTGTTGATGCTTCCACTCCTAGATCCTGGAATCTCCTTCTTTCTCCTTGTGTCTTCTTGAATTTCTTTCCCCCAACGTTGGTTAGTTTTCCATTGCCATGGCTTTCACCTGTTTTGCTAAGTTTCTTCATAGAGATCTCATCCTTCTCACGGGCATGCAGTTTCTCACTTTTTCTTTTCAGCTTCAGTTTCTCTATGCTTTGCAACTTGGAATCGGTTTTGTTCTGGCAGAAGTGCATCGCTGAGCTCACATCTGCTGGCAATGCTCCTGTATTTGCTGTGGAAGTCTGGCCCTGTCTAACGTCCCTTCCCATCTGCCTCTACACTACCTCGGACGCCTGCCCCAGAATGCCTGAAGCAGTGGTGAGCAGGCCCACCCGAGGGTCCACCCGGCCCACCACGGGCCACCGACCCAGAAGGTGCGGACCTCACCGCTGCGCCACCGGCCGGCCCCTTTCATGTTCCGTTGGCAACCTGCAGTTGAGGGCAATGGGACTTGAATATGCTACTTGAGCCCAACTCTGGCACTGTGTAGATGAGGCCAGGTTGTTTCTCGGGTCCACTGCGATGTCAGAGGATTTGTCATAATCGTGTCTCTGCTGTCCCGGCAAGCTTCACGCACACACGGTTTCCTGGCCCGCTTGGAGCAGTCTCATAACTCACCCTTCCCACTTAGCCCAGCCTTGACCTTCGCTGCCGTCTTTTGGCTTGTGAATTTCTCTGCCTTTCAAACGTTCCAGCAGAGTCTGTCTAAAGACGGACATCATCTTTCATTGTGGATTATCCAGGTGTGATTTCTGTTCGCCTTCCATTTTCTGGGACCTTTGTCTCTTTTCCATAGGAGAATCGTCATGGTATTTCTCAGCTATCCCCCTTAGACATGCTTATCAGTCCGTTCCCCTTCATTCCAAGTGATTCATTTTGCATTTCTGGAATCACCGTATGTTCTCTAGGCCGAGGTGTGAGTGCTTTCGTGACTCTTGGTTGTTGTCTTTGAATTTGCACCGGTCACTTGAAGGAGTCTTTGCTGTCCTAGCCTGGGTCAAACTAAGCACTGGGAACACGTGGTCGTCTGGGTTGGTTTGACATCCTGAGGTCAGAAACTCCAAACTCGAGGTCGTCCTGGCATCCCCCTTTACACACACAATGTTTGCAGGACAAATTAGACGAGTCTGATGAATCCCTCTCTCCAGGAAAGATATTTTTCTGTCTCCTTTCCGGATTTGGGAAGTTTCGAACTTCACCCCTGATCCTGGAACGTTCCCCCAGGTGCCGTCTAGATACGGGCTTACTTTATTTCTATAGGCTGTGCCATTTGTTTGCCTTACATCCTCAGCCCTGGCCTGTTTATTTTTCTTGAAACAGAATTGTAATGTTCTCATTTTCAGCCCACTTCCTTACATGTGGTGTCAAAACACATAATCCATAATCCTTCTACGGCAAGAGGTAGGGGGAGAGAATTTCGATGGAGGCAAACTGAGCACACTAGTCTGGGAGGGCAGCCTTCACGAAGGAACGAAGCCCTGTGGAAAAGGGTGCTTTTCAGCACCCTTGTAGAGCCCTTCCAAACAAAGAGACATAGCCCAAGCGTGACAGGGCTCCATTCCTTCAAGGCTCCCAAGACATCTCTTGGGACACATTAGCATGTACCCGGTGGGCCCCCGTGACGCCAGAGCTATGGAAAGTGAGACTGATCTGCAAAGAATGCCAGGGGCCTAGGAAAGGAGGCATCGAGTCTTCTCTTCAATGTCCTCAAGACCTCATTCTTGACTTTGGCTTATGCTTAAGGCAGAAGGACCACGTAGGTCTGATAAGGCCCAAGTCCGGCCTCTTGCTTCCAATCAAGTTGCAAGCTTGAATCAGCATGGCCTCCCCATAGACTTGAATAGATGACAACGTTCTCCTCTCGGGGCTTGTCCCTCTATTCTCGCTTCTTGCCAAGGATTCCTTTCTTACCCCTCGAATCAGCGTCTGTTTTATGTCTTCCAGTTTCTGTGTCCGCTTTCTTTTTCTCAAAGCTGTTTCTGGGTATCCCTCCCTTTAATAGCCTAGCCTAGGCCAATCCTCAGTCTGTAACCGTGCGGCCATCTTGGCGGACATGATCCTCGTGATGTCATAAACCACCTCAAAATTCGAAGTTGTCCTGACAACCTGCGTGCACACAGAGTTTCAGAGCCATCTCAGGCCAGGCTGACTCCTCACCCTTCCCTGGTAGGATAGTTTTCCTTTTTCTCGATTTCTTGTCGGTTTCTGTCTTGCCCCTCGAACTTTGGAAGGCCTGCTACATTCTCTCTAGACACTGGTTTCTGTCCTGTAAGATTATCCTGGGTTTCACCTCTTACATGTTATGTAGATGGCCAAGTGGGTGGACGTTCCCCAGAGAAAGTCCTGGACTCCCTCCCAGGTTGAAGTTGCCCGGGCCATCCTCTGATGCGCAATGATCGTGTCATCTCCTAGCACTCTGCCGATTCCACCTTGGCAGGTCCCATGTTTTCCTTCCTTCTTCCTCTGGGGAAGTGTACCAGAGGCGTTCATGGATTCTAAAAGCCTCACGGTTCTTTTTCTGGTGCGTATTGATAAGGTGACCTCACCATTGCTACTTAGTTTATGATCCCTGTCCGCACCGTACCATGAAATCTGTATTTCCTAACACTGCTAATGTGATCTGCACCCGTGATGTGAAACAGTGAGGCCTGGGCCGGCCAAGCAGAACGTGGGCACTTACCCGCTCCGCCACAGGGCCGGCCCTGAATTGGACTTTTGGACCAACCTTTTGCCTGAGCTTGGGAACACGTGGGCCTGTTTGGATTATTCGTGAAGGTGATTAGTAGTAACATCCTGGACGGTAACCTTTTCCGTGGGTGCATGGGTTTAGCAGGCAGCATGTTCTGTGGGTAGTATTCCTCTTCATCTATTAGGAATGGTCTACCTTTCTGTAGCATCAGTACGCATTTTGAGGTGATTTTCCAGCCTTGGAAGTTCACCTTCTCTAATCTCTGTCAGCCCCAAAGGTTTATGCCGTCATTCTGGACCCCATTTTGGATTTTTTTTGCTTTTAGGTGAATTTATTGCCACAACCCTGCACTAGAACATCCTATATCTTTCCGATTTGCATCCTCATCGATGTAGACTTCCGTGTAGCTGACATCATCTTCCCCTGCGTAAGCCTAATAGCAGGCCCTGACCACACACTTGTGCCTCATCATCTGTTTCACCCTCTCACACCTCCCCGCTTTGTCTCTGGGAACCCCCAATCAAATGTCCCGTGCCACCTGTTCCTGACCGCTTGTTTTTGCTTCTCCTCTTAAGTGAGGTCCTACGGTACTTGCCTTGCTCCCTGGGGCTTGTTTCACTTCCCTAAAACCCTCACAGCCATTCTGGTCCTCACAAATGGCTGGATTGCATCCTTGGTTCCGGCTGACTGGTATGCCATTGCGTGGCTATAGCCCATCTTCCTTCTGCACTCGTCCCTTGCTGGGCTCCAGGGAGGCTTCCAAGTCTTGGGTCGTGGGAGCGACGCTGTGGTGAACTCAGCGGTGCACATGTCTTTATGCAGGAGTGTTTCCGAGTTCTTTGGATCAACACGCCGCAGAGGAATAGCTGGATCATATGGGACATGGATTCTTCAAGTTCTGAGGCAGTTCCACACCGCTTGGCGTAGTGGCTGCACCGGTCTGCACTCCCACCAACGGTGCAGGAGGCTTCCCTTCTCTCCACCTCCTCTCTGACACTTGTGGCTTCCTGTCTGCTTCCTTATAGCCATTCTGACCACAGTGAGCTGCTGTGCCCTTGCAGTTTGCATTTGCATTGGCCTGAGACTTAATGACGGTGAGCAAGTGTTCATGCACCCGTTGGCCCTCTTTCGATCTTCTTGGCAGAAATCTCTGTTTCCATCTTCTGCCCAGGTTTTCATTGGCTTGTTGTTGTTTTTTTTTCCTGTGGGGACGTGCGAGTTGATTGCATCCTTGGGCTTTTCACCCCTTGTCCGATGTGTGGTTTGCAAACATCCTCCCCCAGTCGTTGTGCTATCTTTGCATTCAGTCGATGGTTTCCTTCACTGGGCAGAAGCGTCCGCATTTGACGTGGTCCCGTTGGTTTCTTGTTGACTTGGTTGCCCTGGCCCAGTCGGACTTGCTTCTTCCAAACAGGCGGCTCAGACAGATGGCAAAGAGCACTCTGCCTAGGTCTTCTGCTACAAGGTTCACGGTTTCAAGTCTGCCATTCAAGGCTTTGATCCATTTCAGGTGGTGTGTGTGCCAGGTGTAACATCATGGTGTACTCTCGTTGTGTTCCATGTGGCTGTGCAGGCTTCCCAGCACCGTTTATGGTTGAGACTCTCCCTTCTCCGCTGTCTCCTCTTGGCTCCCTGGTCGAAAATGGGCTGTCCATGTACGTTTGAGTTGGGCTCTGGGTTCTCGATTCTGTTGCATGGGTCTGTGTGCCTGTTTTGGGGCCCAGACTGTGCCGTCTCGGTACCTAGTGCTTCGTCCTATATGTTGAAATCGGAAAGTGTGCCACGTCCTGCCTTTTTCGTTTTCCTGAGGATTCCTTTGCCTAGTCAGGGTGTCTTGTTGCTGGCTAGAAGCTTTAGCATTCCCTCTTCTGTCTCTGTGGGAAACATTGCTGCAACTTTGACTGGGATTGCATGGAATCCAGAGTGTCCTTGCTCTGGTAGGGACGTTTCCAGTGTGTTGATACTTCCACTCCTAGATCCTGGAATCTCCTTCTTTCTCCTTGTGTCTTCTTGAATTTCTTTCCCCCAACGTTGGTTAGTTTTCCATTGCCATGGCTTTCACCTGTTTTGCTAAGTTTCTTCATAGAGATCTCATCCTTCTCACGGGCATGCAGTTTCTCACTTTTTCTTTTCAGCTTCAGTTTCTCTATGCTTTGCAACTTGGAATCGGTTTTGTTCTGGCAGAAGTGCATCGCTGAGCTCACATCTGCTGGCAATGCTCCTGTATTTGCTGTGGAAGTCTGGCCCTGTCTAACGTCCCTTCCCATCTGCCTCTACACTACCTCGGACGCCTGCCCCAGAATGCCTGAAGCAGTGGTGAGCAGGCCCACCCGAGGGTCCACCCGGCCCACCACGGGCCACCGACCCAGAAGGTGCGGACCTCACCGCTGCGCCACCGGCCGGCCCCTTTCATGTTCCGTTGGCAACCTGCAGTTGAGGGCAATGGGACTTGATTATGCTACTTGAGCCCAAGTCTGGCACTGTGTAGATGAGGCCAGGTTGTTTCTCGGGTCCACTGCGATGTCAGAGGATTTGTCATAATCGTGTCTCTGCTGTCCCGGCAAGCTTCACGCACACACGGTTTCCTGGCCCGCTTGGAGCAGTCTCATAACTCACCCTTCCCACTTAGCCCAGCCTTGACCTTCGCTGCCGTCTTTTGGCTTGTGAATTTCTCTGCCTTTCAAACGTTCCAGCAGAGTCTGTCTAAAGACGGACATCATCTTTCATTGTGGATTATCCAGGTGTGATTTCTGTTCGCCTTCCATTTTCTGGGACCTTGGTCTCTTTTCCATAGGAGAATCGTCATGGTATTTCTCAGCTATCCCCCTTAGACATGCTTATCAGTCCGTTCCCCTTCATTCCAAGTGATTCATTTTGCATTTCTGGAATCACCGTATGTTCTCTAGGCCGAGGTGTGAGTGCTTTCGTGACTCTTGGTTGTTGTCTTTGAATTTGCACCGGTCACTTGAAGGAGTCTTTGCTGTCCTAGCCTGGGTCAAACTAAGCACTGGGAACACGTGGTCGTCTGGGTTGGTTTGACATCCTGAGGTCAGAAACTCCAAACTCGAGGTCGTCCTGGCATCCCCCTTTACACACACAATGTTTGCAGGACAAATTAGACGAGTCTGATGAATCCCTCTCTCCAGGAAAGATATTTTTCTGTCTCCTTTCCGGATTTGGGAAGTTTCGAACTTCACCCCTGATCCTGGAACGTTCCCCCAGGTGCCGTCTAGATACGGGCTTACTTTATTTCTATAGGCTGTGCCATTTGTTTGCCTTACATCCTCAGCCCTGGCCTGTTTATTTTTCTTGAAACAGAATTGTAATGTTCTCATTTTCAGCCCACTTCCTTACATGTGGTGTCAAAACACATAATCCATAATCCTTCTACGGCAAGAGGTAGGGGGAGAGAATTTCGATGGAGGCAAACTGAGCACACTAGCCTGGGAGGGCAGCCTTCACGAAGGAACGAAGCCCTGTGGAAAAGGGTGCTTTTCAGCACCCTTGTAGAGCCCTTCCAAACAAAGAGACATAGCCCAAGCGTGACAGGGCTCCATTCCTTCAAGGCTCCCAAGACATCTCTTGGGACACATTAGCATGTACCCGGTGGGCCCCCGTGACGCCAGAGCTATGGAAAGTGAGACTGATCTGCAAAGAATGCCAGGGGCCTAGGAAAGGAGGCATCGAGTCTTCTCTTCAACGTCCTCAAGACCTCATTCTTGACTTTGGCTTATGCTTAAGGCAGAAGGACCACGTAGGTCTGATAAGGCCCAAGTCCGGCCTCTTGCTTCCAATCAAGTTGCAAGCTTGAATCAGCATGGCCTCCCCATAGACTTGAATAGATGACAACGTTCTCCTCTCGGGGCTTGTCCCTCTATTCTCGCTTCTTGCCAAGGATTCCTTTCTTACCCCTCGAATCAGCGTCTGTTTTATGTCTTCCAGTTTCTGTGTCCGCTTTCTGTTTCTCAAAGCTGTTTCTGGGTATCCCTCCCTTTAATAGCCTAGGCTAGGCCAATCCTCAGTCTGTAACCGTGCGGCCATCTTGGCGGACATGATCCTCGTGATGTCATAAACCACCTCAAAATTCGAAGTTGTCCTGACAACCTGCGTGCACACAGAGTTTCAGAGCCATCTCAGGCCAGGCTGACTCCTCACCCTTCCCTGGTAGGATAGTTTTCCTTTTTCTCGATTTCTTGTCGGTTTCTGTCTTGCCCCTCGAACTTTGGAAGGCCTGCTACATTCTCTCTAGACACTGGTTTCTGTCCTGTAAGATTATCCTGGGTTTCACCTCTTACATTTTATGTAGATGGCCAAGTGGGTGGACGTTCCCCAGAGAAAGTCCTGGACTCCCTCCCAGGTTGAAGTTGCCCGGGCCATCCTCTGATGCGCAATGATCGTGTCATCTCCTAGCACTCTGCCGATTCCACCTTGGCAGGTCCCATGTTTTCCTTCCTTCTTCCTCTGGGGAAGTGTACCAGAGGCGTTCATGGATTGTAAAAGCCTCACGGTTCTTTTTCTGGTGCGTATTGATAAGGTGACCTCACCATTGCTACTTAGTTTATGATCCCTGTCCGCACCGTACCATGAAATCTGTATTTCCTAACACTGCTAATGTGATCTGCACCCGTGATGTGAAACAGTGAGGCCTGGGCCGGCCAAGCAGAACGTGGGCACTTACCCGCTCCGCCACAGGGCCGGCCCTGAATTGGACTTTTGGACCAACCTTTTGCCTGAGCTTGGGAACACGTGGGCCTGTTTGGATTATTCGTGAAGGTCATTAGTAGTAACATCCTGGACGGTAACCTTTTCCGTGGGTGCATGGGTTTAGCAGGCAGCATGTTCTGTGGGTAGTATTCCTCTTCATCTATTAGGAATGGTCTACCTTTCTGTAGCATCAGTACGCATTTTGAGGTGATTTTCCAGCCTTGGAAGTTCACCTTCTCTAATCTCTGTCAGCCCCAAAGCTTTATGCCGTCATTCTGGACCCCATTTTGGATTTTTTTTGCTTTTAGGTGAATTTATTGCCACAACCCTGCACTAGAACATCCTATATCTTTCCGATTTGCATCCTCATCGATGTAGACTTCCGTGTAGCTGACATCATCTTCCCCTGCGTAAGCCTAATAGCAGGCCCTGACCACACACTTGTGCCTCATCATCTGTTTCACCCTCTCACACCTCCCCGCTTTGTCTCTGGGAACCCCCAATCAAATGTCCCGTGCCACCTGTTCCTGACCGCTTGTTTTTGCTTCTCCTCTTAAGTGAGGTCCTACGGTACTTGCCTTGCTCCCTGGGGCTTGTTTCACTTCCCTAAAACCCTCACAGCCATTCTGGTGCTCACAAATGGCTGGATTGCATCCTTGGTTCCGGCTGACTGGTATGCCATTGCGTGGCTATAGCCCATCTTCCTTCTGCACTCGTCCCTTGCTGGGCTCCAGGGAGGCTTCCAAGTCTTGGGTCGTGGGAGCGACGCTGTGGTGAACTCAGCGGTGCACATGTCTTTATGCAGGAGTGTTTCCGAGTTCTTTGGATCAACACGCCGCAGAGGAATAGCTGGATCATATGGGACATGGATTCTTCAAGTTCTGAGGCAGTTCGACACCGCTTGGCGTAGTGGCTGCACCGGTCTGCACTCCCACCAACGGTGCAGGAGGCTTCCCTTCTCTCCACCTCCTCTCTGACACTTGTGGCTTCCTGTCTGCTTCCTTATAGCCATTCTGACCACAGTGAGCTGCTGTGCCCTTGCAGTTTGCATTTGCATTGGCCTGAGACTTAATGACGGTGAGCAAGTGTTCATGCACCCGTTGGCCCTCTTTCGATCTTCTTGGCAGAAATCTCTGTTTCCATCTTCTGCCCAGGTTTTCATTGGCTTGTTGTTGTTTTTTTTTCCTGTGGGGACGTGCGAGTTGATTGCATCCTTGGGCTTTTCACCCCTTGTCCGATGTGTGGTTTGCAAACATCCTCCCCCAGTCGTTGTGCTATCTTTGCATTCAGTCGATGGTTTCCTTCACTGGGCAGAAGCGTCCGCATTTGACGTGGTCCCGTTGGTTTCTTGTTGACTTGGTTGCCCTGGCCCAGTCGGACTTGCTTCTTCCAAACAGGCGGCTCAGACAGATGGCAAAGAGCACTCTGCCTAGGTCTTCTGCTACAAGGTTCACGGTTTCAAGTCTGCCATTCAAGGCTTTGATCCATTTCAGGTGGTGTGTGTGCCAGGTGTAACATCATGGTGTACTCTCGTTGTGTTCCATGTGGCTGTGCAGGCTTCCCAGCACCGTTTATGGTTGAGACTCTCCCTTCTCCGCTGTCTCCTCTTGGCTCCCTGGTCGAAAATGGGCTGTCCATGTACGTTTGAGTTGGGCTCTGGGTTCTCGATTCTGTTGCATGGGTCTGTGTGCCTGTTTTGGGGCCCAGACTGTGCCGTCTCGGTACCTAGTGCTTCGTCCTATATGTTGAAATCGGAAAGTGTGCCACGTCCTGCCTTTTTCGTTTTCCTGAGGATTCCTTTGCCTAGTCAGGGTGTCTTGTTGCTGGCTAGAAGCTTTAGCATTCCCTCTTCTGTCTCTGTGGGAAACATTGCTGCAACTTTGACTGGGATTGCATGGAATCCAGAGATTCCTTGCTCTGGTAGGGCGTTTCCAGTGTGTTGATGCTTCCACTCCTAGATCCTGGAATCTCCTTCTTTCTCCTTGTGTCTTCTTGAATTTCTTTCCCCCAACGTTGGTTAGTTTTCCATTGCCATGGCTTTCACCTGTTTTGCTAAGTTTCTTCATAGAGATCTCATCCTTCTCACGGGCATGCAGTTTCTCACTTTTTCTTTTCAGCTTCAGTTTCTCTATGCTTTGCAACTTGGAATCGGTTTTGTTCTGGCAGAAGTGCATCGCTGAGCTCACATCTGCTGGCAATGCTCCTGTATTTGCTGTGGAAGTCTGGCCCTGTCTAACGTCCCTTCCCATCTGCCTCTACACTACCTCGGACGCCTGCCCCAGAATGCCTGAAGCAGTGGTGAGCAGGCCCACCCGAGGGTCCACCCGGCCCACCACGGGCCACCGACCCAGAAGGTGCGGACCTCACCGCTGCACCACCGGCCGGCCCCTTTCATGTTCCGTTGGCAACCTGCAGTTGAGGGCAATGGGACTTGAATATGCTACTTGAGCCCAACTCTGGCACTGTGTAGATGAGGCCAGGTTGTTTCTCGGGTCCACTGCGATGTCAGAGGATTTGTCATAATCGTGTCTCTGCTGTCCCGGCAAGCTTCACGCACACACGGTTTCCTGGCCCGCTTGGAGCAGTCTCATAACTCACCCTTCCCACTTAGCCCAGCCTTGACCTTCGCTGCCGTCTTTTGGCTTGTGAATTTCTCTGCCTTTCAAACGTTCCAGCAGAGTCTGTCTAAAGACGGACATCATCTTTCATTGTGGATTATCCAGGTGTGATTTCTGTTCGCCTTCCATTTTCTGGGACCTTTGTCTCTTTTCCATAGGAGAATCGTCATGGTATTTCTCAGCTATCCCCCTTAGACATGCTTATCAGTCCGTTCCCCTTCATTCCAAGTGATTCATTTTGCATTTCTGGAATCACCGTATGTTCTCTAGGCCGAGGTGTGAGTGCTTTCGTGACTCTTGGTTGTTGTCTTTGAATTTGCACCGGTCACTTGAAGGAGTCTTTGCTGTCCTAGCCTGGGTCAAACTAAGCACTGGGAACACGTGGTCGTCTGGGTTGGTTTGACATCCTGAGGTCAGAAACTCCAAACTCGAGGTCATCCTGGCATCCCCCTTTACACACACAATGTTTGCAGGACAAATTAGACGAGTCTGATGAATCCCTCTCTCCAGGAAAGATATTTTTCTGTCTCCTTTCCGGATTTGGGAAGTTTCGAACTTCACCCCTGATCCTGGAACGTTCCCCCAGGTGCCGTCTAGATACGGGCTTACTTTATTTCTATAGGCTGTGCCATTTGTTTGCCTTACATCCTCAGCCCTGGCCTGTTTATTTTTCTTGAAACAGAATTGTAATGTTCTCATTTTCAGCCCACTTCCTTACATGTGGTGTCAAAACACATAATCCATAATCCTTCTACGGCAAGAGGTAGGGGGAGAGAATTTCGATGGAGGCAAACTGAGCACACTAGCCTGGGAGGGCAGCCTTCACGAAGGAACGAAGCCCTGTGGAAAAGGGTGCTTTTCAGCACCCTTGTAGAGCCCTTCCAAACAAAGAGACATAGCCCAAGCGTGACAGGGCTCCATTCCTTCAAGGCTCCCAAGACATCTCTTGGGACACATTAGCATGTACCCGGTGGGCCCCCGTGACGCCAGAGCTATGGAAAGTGAGACTGATCTGCAAAGAATGCCAGGGGCCTAGGAAAGGAGGCATCGAGTCTTCTCTTCAATGTCCTCAAGACCTCATTCTTGACTTTGGCTTATGCTTAAGGCAGAAGGACCACGTAGGTCTGATAAGGCCCAAGTCCGGCCTCTTGCTTCCAATCAAGTTGCAAGCTTGAATCAGCATGGCCTCCCCATAGACTTGAATAGATGACAACGTTCTCCTCTCGGGGCTTGTCCCTCTATTCTCGCTTCTTGCCAAGGATTCCTTTCTTACCCCTCGAATCAGCGTCTGTTTTATGTCTTCCAGTTTCTGTGTCCGCTTTCTGTTTCTCAAAGCTGTTTCTGGGTATCCCTCCCTTTAATAGCCTAGGCTAGGCCAATCCTCAGTCTGTAACCGTGCGGCCATCTTGGCGGACATGATCCTCGTGATGTCATAAACCACCTCAAAATTCGAAGTTGTCCTGACAACCTGCGTGCACACAGAGTTTCAGAGCCATCTCAGGCCAGGCTGACTCCTCACCCTTCCCTGGTAGGATAGTTTTCCTTTTTCTCGATTTCTTGTCGGTTTCTGTCTTGCCCCTCGAACTTTGGAAGGCCTGCTACATTCTCTCTAGACACTGGTTTCTGTCCTGTAAGATTATCCTGGGTTTCACCTCTTACATTTTATGTAGATGGCCAAGTGGGTGGACGTTCCCCAGAGAAAGTCCTGGACTCCCTCCCAGGTTGAAGTTGCCCGGGCCATCCTCTGATGCGCAATGATCGTGTCATCTCCTAGCACTCTGCCGATTCCACCTTGGCAGGTCCCATGTTTTCCTTCCTTCTTCCTCTGGGGAAGTGTACCAGAGGCGTTCATGGATTGTAAAAGCCTCACGGTTCTTTTTCTGGTGCGTATTGATAAGGTGACCTCACCATTGCTACTTAGTTTATGATCCCTGTCCGCACCGTACCATGAAATCTGTATTTCCTAACACTGCTAATGTGATCTGCACCCGTGATGTGAAACAGTGAGGCCTGGGCCGGCCAAGCAGAACGTGGGCACTTACCCGCTCCGCCACAGGGCCGGCCCTGAATTGGACTTTTGGACCAACCTTTTGCCTGAGCTTGGGAACACGTGGGCCTGTTTGGATTATTCGTGAAGGTGATTAGTAGTAACATCCTGGACGGTAACCTTTTCCGTGGGTGCATGGGTTTAGCAGGCAGCATGTTCTGTGGGTAGTATTCCTCTTCATCTATTAGGAATGGTCTACCTTTCTGTAGCATCAGTACGCATTTTGAGGTGATTTTCCAGCCTTGGAAGTTCACCTTCTCTAATCTCTGTCAGCCCCAAAGCTTTATGCCGTCATTCTGGACCCCATTTTGGATTTTTTTTGCTTTTAGGTGAATTTATTGCCACAACCCTGCACTAGAACATCCTATATCTTTCCGATTTGCATCCTCATCGATGTAGACTTCCGTGTAGCTGACATCATCTTCCCCTGCGTAAGCCTAATAGCAGGCCCTGACCACACACTTGTGCCTCATCATCTGTTTCACCCTCTCACACCTCCCCGC
This sequence comes from Equus asinus, assembly GCF_041296235.1. Taxonomy (NCBI): domain Eukaryota; kingdom Metazoa; phylum Chordata; class Mammalia; order Perissodactyla; family Equidae; genus Equus; species Equus asinus. The sequence continues at coordinate 15,284,573 of NC_091790.1, read as the reverse complement.
TTTGTCTCTGGGAACCCCCAATCAAATGTCCCGTGCCACCTGTTCCTGACCGCTTGTTTTTGCTTCTCCTCTTAAGTGAGGTCCTACGGTACTTGCCTTGCTCCCTGGGGCTTGTTTCACTTCCCTAAAACCCTCACAGCCATTCTGGTGCTCACAAATGGCTGGATTGCATCCTTGGTTCCGGCTGACTGGTATGCCATTGCGTGGCTATAGCCCATCTTCCTTCTGCACTCGTCCCTTGCTGGGCTCCAGGGAGGCTTCCAAGTCTTGGGTCGTGGGAGCGACGCTGTGGTGAACTCAGCGGTGCACATGTCTTTATGCAGGAGTGTTTCCGAGTTCTTTGGATCAACACGCCGCAGAGGAATAGCTGGATCATATGGGACATGGATTCTTCAAGTTCTGAGGCAGTTCGACACCGCTTGGCGTAGTGGCTGCACCGGTCTGCACTCCCACCAACGGTGCAGGAGGCTTCCCTTCTCTCCACCTCCTCTCTGACACTTGTGGCTTCCTGTCTGCTTCCTTATAGCCATTCTGACCACAGTGAGCTGCTGTGCCCTTGCAGTTTGCATTTGCATTGGCCTGAGACTTAATGACGGTGAGCAAGTGTTCATGCACCCGTTGGCCCTCTTTCGATCTTCTTGGCAGAAATCTCTGTTTCCATCTTCTGCCCAGGTTTTCATTGGCTTGTTGTTGTTTTTTTTTCCTGTGGGGACGTGCGAGTTGATTGCATCCTTGGGCTTTTCACCCCTTGTCCGATGTGTGGTTTGCAAACATCCTCCCCCAGTCGTTGTGCTATCTTTGCATTCAGTCGATGGTTTCCTTCACTGGGCAGAAGCGTCCGCATTTGACGTGGTCCCGTTGGTTTCTTGTTGACTTGGTTGCCCTGGCCCAGTCGGACTTGCTTCTTCCAAACAGGCGGCTCAGACAGATGGCAAAGAGCACTCTGCCTAGGTCTTCTGCTACAAGGTTCACGGTTTCAAGTCTGCCATTCAAGGCTTTGATCCATTTCAGGTGGTGTGTGTGCCAGGTGTAACATCATGGTGTACTCTCGTTGTGTTCCATGTGGCTGTGCAGGCTTCCCAGCACCGTTTATGGTTGAGACTCTCCCTTCTCCGCTGTCTCCTCTTGGCTCCCTGGTCGAAAATGGGCTGTCCATGTACGTTTGAGTTGGGCTCTGGGTTCTCGATTCTGTTGCATGGGTCTGTGTGCCTGTTTTGGGGCCCAGACTGTGCCGTCTCGGTACCTAGTGCTTCGTCCTATATGTTGAAATCGGAAAGTGTGCCACGTCCTGCTTTTTTCGTTTTCCTGAGGATTCCTTTGCCTAGTCAGGGTGTCTTGTTGCTGGCTAGAAGCTTTAGCATTCCCTCTTCTGTCTCTGTGGGAAACATTGCTGCAACTTTGACTGGGATTGCATGGAATCCAGAGATTCCTTGCTCTGGTAGGGCGTTTCCAGTGTGTTGATGCTTCCACTCCTAGATCCTGGAATCTCCTTCTTTCTCCTTGTGTCTTCTTGAATTTCTTTCCCCCAACGTTGGTTAGTTTTCCATTGCCATGGCTTTCACCTGTTTTGCTAAGTTTCTTCATAGAGATCTCATCCTTCTCACGGGCATGCAGTTTCTCACTTTTTCTTTTCAGCTTCAGTTTCTCTATGCTTTGCAACTTGGAATCGGTTTTGTTCTGGCAGAAGTGCATCGCTGAGCTCACATCTGCTGGCAATGCTCCTGTATTTGCTGTGGAAGTCTGGCCCTGTCTAACGTCCCTTCCCATCTGCCTCTACACTACCTCGGACGCCTGCCCCAGAATGCCTGAAGCAGTGGTGAGCAGGCCCACCCGAGGGTCCACCCGGCCCACCACGGGCCACCGACCCAGAAGGTGCGGACCTCACCGCTGCGCCACCGGCCGGCCCCTTTCATGTTCCGTTGGCAACCTGCAGTTGAGGGCAATGGGACTTGAATATGCTACTTGAGCCCAACTCTGGCACTGTGTAGATGAGGCCAGGTTGTTTCTCGGGTCCACTGCGATGTCAGAGGATTTGTCATAATCGTGTCTCTGCTGTCCCGGCAAGCTTCACGCACACACGGTTTCCTGGCCCGCTTGGAGCAGTCTCATAACTCACCCTTCCCACTTAGCCCAGCCTTGACCTTCGCTGCCGTCTTTTGGCTTGTGAATTTCTCTGCCTTTCAAACGTTCCAGCAGAGTCTGTCTAAAGACGGACATCATCTTTCATTGTGGATTATCCAGGTGTGATTTCTGTTCGCCTTCCATTTTCTGGGACCTTTGTCTCTTTTCCATAGGAGAATCGTCATGGTATTTCTCAGCTATCCCCCTTAGACATGCTTATCAGTCCGTTCCCCTTCATTCCAAGTGATTCATTTTGCATTTCTGGAATCACCGTATGTTCTCTAGGCCGAGGTGTGAGTGCTTTCGTGACTCTTGGTTGTTGTCTTTGAATTTGCACCGGTCACTTGAAGGAGTCTTTGCTGTCCTAGCCTGGGTCAAACTAAGCACTGGGAACACGTGGTCGTCTGGGTTGGTTTGACATCCTGAGGTCAGAAACTCCAAACTCGAGGTCATCCTGGCATCCCCCTTTACACACACAATGTTTGCAGGACAAATTAGACGAGTCTGATGAATCCCTCTCTCCAGGAAAGATATTTTTCTGTCTCCTTTCCGGATTTGGGAAGTTTCGAACTTCACCCCTGATCCTGGAACGTTCCCCCAGGTGCCGTCTAGATACGGGCTTCCTTTATTTCTATAGGCTGTGCCATTTGTTTGCCTTACATCCTCAGCCCTGGCCTGTTTATTTTTCTTGAAACAGAATTGTAATGTTCTCATTTTCAGCCCACTTCCTTACATGTGGTGTCAAAACACATAATCCATAATCCTTCTACGGCAAGAGGTAGGGGGAGAGAATTTCGATGGAGGCAAACTGAGCACACTAGCCTGGGAGGGCAGCCTTCACGAAGGAACGAAGCCCTGTGGAAAAGGGTGCTTTTCAGCACCCTTGTAGAGCCCTTCCAAACAAAGAGACATAGCCCAAGCGTGACAGGGCTCCATTCCTTCAAGGCTCCCAAGACATCTCTTGGGACACATTAGCATGTACCCGGTGGGCCCCCGTGACGCCAGAGCTATGGAAAGTGAGACTGATCTGCAAAGAATGCCAGGGGCCTAGGAAAGGAGGCATCGAGTCTTCTCTTCAACGTCCTCAAGACCTCATTCTTGACTTTGGCTTATGCTTAAGGCAGAAGGACCACGTAGGTCTGATAAGGCCCAAGTCCGGCCTCTTGCTTCCAATCAAGTTGCAAGCTTGAATCAGCATGGCCTCCCCATAGACTTGAATAGATGACAACGTTCTCCTCTCGGGGCTTGTCCCTCTATTCTCGCTTCTTGCCAAGGATTCCTTTCTTACCCCTCGAATCAGCGTCTGTTTTATGTCTTCCAGTTTCTGTGTCCGCTTTCTGTTTCTCAAAGCTGTTTCTGGGTATCCCTCCCTTTAATAGCCTAGGCTAGGCCAATCCTCAGTCTGTAACCGTGCGGCCATCTTGGCGGACATGATCCTCGTGATGTCATAAACCACCTCAAAATTCGAAGTTGTCCTGACAACCTGCGTGCACACAGAGTTTCAGAGCCATCTCAGGCCAGGCTGACTCCTCACCCTTCCCTGGTAGGATAGTTTTCCTTTTTCTCGATTTCTTGTCGGTTTCTGTCTTGCCCCTCGAACTTTGGAAGGCCTGCTACATTCTCTCTAGACACTGGTTTCTGTCCTGTAAGATTATCCTGGGTTTCACCTCTTACATTTTATGTAGATGGCCAAGTGGGTGGACGTTCCCCAGAGAAAGTCCTGGACTCCCTCCCAGGTTGAAGTTGCCCGGGCCATCCTCTGATGCGCAATGATCGTGTCATCTCCTAGCACTCTGCCGATTCCACCTTGGCAGGTCCCATGTTTTCCTTCCTTCTTCCTCTGGGGAAGTGTACCAGAGGCGTTCATGGATTGTAAAAGCCTCACGGTTCTTTTTCTGGTGCGTATTGATAAGGTGACCTCACCATTGCTACTTAGTTTATGATCCCTGTCCGCACCGTACCATGAAATCTGTATTTCCTAACACTGCTAATGTGATCTGCACCCGTGATGTGAAACAGTGAGGCCTGGGCCGGCCAAGCAGAACGTGGGCACTTACCCGCTCCGCCACAGGGCCGGCCCTGAATTGGACTTTTGGACCAACCTTTTGCCTGAGCTTGGGAACACGTGGGCCTGTTTGGATTATTCGTGAAGGTGATTAGTAGTAACATCCTGGACGGTAACCTTTTCCGTGGGTGCATGGGTTTAGCAGGCAGCATGTTCTGTGGGTAGTATTCCTCTTCATCTATTAGGAATGGTCTACCTTTCTGTAGCATCAGTACGCATTTTGAGGTGATTTTCCAGCCTTGGAAGTTCACCTTCTCTAATCTCTGTCAGCCCCAAAGCTTTATGCCGTCATTCTGGACCCCATTTTGGATTTTTTTTGCTTTTAGGTGAATTTATTGCCACAACCCTGCACTAGAACATCCTATATCTTTCCGATTTGCATCCTCATCGATGTAGACTTCCGTGTAGCTGACATCATCTTCCCCTGCGTAAGCCTAATAGCAGGCCCTGACCACACACTTGTGCCTCATCATCTGTTTCACCCTCTCACACCTCCCCGCTTTGTCTCTGGGAACCCCCAATCAAATGTCCCGTGCCACCTGTTCCTGACCGCTTGTTTTTGCTTCTCCTCTTAAGTGAGGTCCTACGGTACTTGCCTTGCTCCCTGGGGCTTGTTTCACTTCCCTAAAACCCTCACAGCCATTCTGGTGCTCACAAATGGCTGGATTGCATCCTTGGTTCCGGCTGACTGGTATGCCATTGCGTGGCTATAGCCCATCTTCCTTCTGCACTCGTCCCTTGCTGGGCTCCAGGGAGGCTTCCAAGTCTTGGGTCGTGGGAGCGACGCTGTGGTGAACTCAGCGGTGCACATGTCTTTATGCAGGAGTGTTTCCGAGTTCTTTGGATCAACACGCCGCAGAGGAATAGCTGGATCATATGGGACATGGATTCTTCAAGTTCTGAGGCAGTTCCACACCGCTTGGCGTAGTGGCTGCACCGGTCTGCACTCCCACCAACGGTGCAGGAGGCTTCCCTTCTCTCCACCTCCTCTCTGACACTTGTGGCTTCCTGTCTGCTTCCTTATAGCCATTCTGACCACAGTGAGCTGCTGTGCCCTTGCAGTTTGCATTTGCATTGGCCTGAGACTTAATGACGGTGAGCAAGTGTTCATGCACCCGTTGGCCCTCTTTCGATCTTCTTGGCAGAAATCTCTGTTTCCATCTTCTGCCCAGGTTTTCATTGGCTTGTTGTTGTTTTTTTTTCCTGTGGGGACGTGCGAGTTGATTGCATCCTTGGGCTTTTCACCCCTTGTCCGATGTGTGGTTTGCAAACATCCTCCCCCAGTCGTTGTGCTATCTTTGCATTCAGTCGATGGTTTCCTTCACTGGGCAGAAGCGTCCGCATTTGACGTGGTCCCGTTGGTTTCTTGTTGACTTGGTTGCCCTGGCCCAGTCGGACTTGCTTCTTCCAAACAGGCGGCTCAGACAGATGGCAAAGAGCACTCTGCCTAGGTCTTCTGCTACAAGGTTCACGGTTTCAAGTCTGCCATTCAAGGCTTTGATCCATTTCAGGTGGTGTGTGTGCCAGGTGTAACATCATGGTGTACTCTCGTTGTGTTCCATGTGGCTGTGCAGGCTTCCCAGCACCGTTTATGGTTGAGACTCTCCCTTCTCCGCTGTCTCCTCTTGGCTCCCTGGTCGAAAATGGGCTGTCCATGTACGTTTGAGTTGGGCTCTGGGTTCTCGATTCTGTTGCATGGGTCTGTGTGCCTGTTTTGGGGCCCAGACTGTGCCGTCTCGGTACCTAGTGCTTCGTCCTATATGTTGAAATCGGAAAGTGTGCCACGTCCTGCCTTTTTCGTTTTCCTGAGGATTCCTTTGCCTAGTCAGGGTGTCTTGTTGCTGGCTAGAAGCTTTAGCATTCCCTCTTCTGTCTCTGTGGGAAACATTGCTGCAACTTTGACTGGGATTGCATGGAATCCAGAGATTCCTTGCTCTGGTAGGGCGTTTCCAGTGTGTTGATGCTTCCACTCCTAGATCCTGGAATCTCCTTCTTTCTCCTTGTGTCTTCTTGAATTTCTTTCCCCCAACGTTGGTTAGTTTTCCATTGCCATGGCTTTCACCTGTTTTGCTAAGTTTCTTCATAGAGATCTCATCCTTCTCACGGGCATGCAGTTTCTCACTTTTTCTTTTCAGCTTCAGTTTCTCTATGCTTTGCAACTTGGAATCGGTTTTGTTCTGGCAGAAGTGCATCGCTGAGCTCACATCTGCTGGCAATGCTCCTGTATTTGCTGTGGAAGTCTGGCCCTGTCTAACGTCCCTTCCCATCTGCCTCTACACTACCTCGGACGCCTGCCCCAGAATGCCTGAAGCAGTGGTGAGCAGGCCCACCCGAGGGTCCACCCGGCCCACCACGGGCCACCGACCCAGAAGGTGCGGACCTCACCGCTGCGCCACCGGCCGGCCCCTTTCATGTTCCGTTGGCAACCTGCAGTTGAGGGCAATGGGACTTGAATATGCTACTTGAGCCCAACTCTGGCACTGTGTAGATGAGGCCAGGTTGTTTCTCGGGTCCACTGCGATGTCAGAGGATTTGTCATAATCGTGTCTCTGCTGTCCCGGCAAGCTTCACGCACACACGGTTTCCTGGCCCGCTTGGAGCAGTCTCATAACTCACCCTTCCCACTTAGCCCAGCCTTGACCTTCGCTGCCGTCTTTTGGCTTGTGAATTTCTCTGCCTTTCAAACGTTCCAGCAGAGTCTGTCTAAAGACGGACATCATCTTTCATTGTGGATTATCCAGGTGTGATTTCTGTTCGCCTTCCATTTTCTGGGACCTTTGTCTCTTTTCCATAGGAGAATCGTCATGGTATTTCTCAGCTATCCCCCTTAGACATGCTTATCAGTCCGTTCCCCTTCATTCCAAGTGATTCATTTTGCATTTCTGGAATCACCGTATGTTCTCTAGGCCGAGGTGTGAGTGCTTTCGTGACTCTTGGTTGTTGTCTTTGAATTTGCACCGGTCACTTGAAGGAGTCTTTGCTGTCCTAGCCTGGGTCAAACTAAGCACTGGGAACACGTGGTCGTCTGGGTTGGTTTGACATCCTGAGGTCAGAAACTCCAAACTCGAGGTCATCCTGGCATCCCCCTTTACACACACAATGTTTGCAGGACAAATTAGACGAGTCTGATGAATCCCTCTCTCCAGGAAAGATATTTTTCTGTCTCCTTTCCGGATTTGGGAAGTTTCGAACTTCACCCCTGATCCTGGAACGTTCCCCCAGGTGCCGTCTAGATACGGGCTTACTTTATTTCTATAGGCTGTGCCATTTGTTTGCCTTACATCCTCAGCCCTGGCCTGTTTATTTTTCTTGAAACAGAATTGTAATGTTCTCATTTTCAGCCCACTTCCTTACATGTGGTGTCAAAACACATAATCCATAATCCTTCTACGGCAAGAGGTAGGGGGAGAGAATTTCGATGGAGGCAAACTGAGCACACTAGCCTGGGAGGGCAGCCTTCACGAAGGAACGAAGCCCTGTGGAAAAGGGTGCTTTTCAGCACCCTTGTAGAGCCCTTCCAAACAAAGAGACATAGCCCAAGCGTGACAGGGCTCCATTCCTTCAAGGCTCCCAAGACATCTCTTGGGACACATTAGCATGTACCCGGTGGGCCCCCGTGACGCCAGAGCTATGGAAAGTGAGACTGATCTGCAAAGAATGCCAGGGGCCTAGGAAAGGAGGCATCGAGTCTTCTCTTCAATGTCCTCAAGACCTCATTCTTGACTTTGGCTTATGCTTAAGGCAGAAGGACCACGTAGGTCTGATAAGGCCCAAGTCCGGCCTCTTGCTTCCAATCAAGTTGCAAGCTTGAATCAGCATGGCCTCCCCATAGACTTGAATAGATGACAACGTTCTCCTCTCGGGGCTTGTCCCTCTATTCTCGCTTCTTGCCAAGGATTCCTTTCTTACCCCTCGAATCAGCGTCTGTTTTATGTCTTCCAGTTTCTGTGTCCGCTTTCTGTTTCTCAAAGCTGTTTCTGGGTATCCCTCCCTTTAATAGCCTAGGCTAGGCCAATCCTCAGTCTGTAACCGTGCGGCCATCTTGGCGGACATGATCCTCGTGATGTCATAAACCACCTCAAAATTCGAAGTTGTCCTGACAACCTGCGTGCACACAGAGTTTCAGAGCCATCTCAGGCCAGGCTGACTCCTCACCCTTCCCTGGTAGGATAGTTTTCCTTTTTCTCGATTTCTTGTCGGTTTCTGTCTTGCCCCTCGAACTTTGGAAGGCCTGCTACATTCTCTCTAGACACTGGTTTCTGTCCTGTAAGATTATCCTGGGTTTCACCTCTTACATTTTATGTAGATGGCCAAGTGGGTGGACGTTCCCCAGAGAAAGTCCTGGACTCCCTCCCAGGTTGAAGTTGCCCGGGCCATCCTCTGATGCGCAATGATCGTGTCATCTCCTAGCACTCTGCCGATTCCACCTTGGCAGGTCCCATGTTTTCCTTCCTTCTTCCTCTGGGGAAGTGTACCAGAGGCGTTCATGGATTGTAAAAGCCTCACGGTTCTTTTTCTGGTGCGTATTGATAAGGTGACCTCACCATTGCTACTTAGTTTATGATCCCTGTCCGCACCGTACCATGAAATCTGTATTTCCTAACACTGCTAATGTGATCTGCACCCGTGATGTGAAACAGTGAGGCCTGGGCCGGCCAAGCAGAACGTGGGCACTTACCCGCTCCGCCACAGGGCCGGCCCTGAATTGGACTTTTGGACCAACCTTTTGCCTGAGCTTGGGAACACGTGGGCCTGTTTGGATTATTCGTGAAGGTGATTAGTAGTAACATCCTGGACGGTAACCTTTTCCGTGGGTGCATGGGTTTAGCAGGCAGCATGTTCTGTGGGTAGTATTCCTCTTCATCTATTAGGAATGGTCTACCTTTCTGTAGCATCAGTACGCATTTTGAGGTGATTTTCCAGCCTTGGAAGTTCACCTTCTCTAATCTCTGTCAGCCCCAAAGCTTTATGCCGTCATTCTGGACCCCATTTTGGATTTTTTTTGCTTTTAGGTGAATTTATTGCCACAACCCTGCACTAGAACATCCTATATCTTTCCGATTTGCATCCTCATCGATGTAGACTTCCGTGTAGCTGACATCATCTTCCCCTGCGTAAGCCTAATAGCAGGCCCTGACCACACACTTGTGCCTCATCATCTGTTTCACCCTCTCACACCTCCCCGCTTTGTCTCTGGGAACCCCCAATCAAATGTCCCGTGCCACCTGTTCCTGACCGCTTGTTTTTGCTTCTCCTCTTAAGTGAGGTCCTACGGTACTTGCCTTGCTCCCTGGGGCTTGTTTCACTTCCCTAAAACCCTCACAGCCATTCTGGTGCTCACAAATGGCTGGATTGCATCCTTGGTTCCGGCTGACTGGTATGCCATTGCGTGGCTATAGCCCATCTTCCTTCTGCACTCGTCCCTTGCTGGGCTCCAGGGAGGCTTCCAAGTCTTGGGTCGTGGGAGCGACGCTGTGGTGAACTCAGCGGTGCACATGTCTTTATGCAGGAGTGTTTCCGAGTTCTTTGGATCAACACGCCGCAGAGGAATAGCTGGATCATATGGGACATGGATTCTTCAAGTTCTGAGGCAGTTCGACACCGCTTGGCGTAGTGGCTGCACCGGTCTGCACTCCCACCAACGGTGCAGGAGGCTTCCCTTCTCTCCACCTCCTCTCTGACACTTGTGGCTTCCTGTCTGCTTCCTTATAGCCATTCTGACCACAGTGAGCTGCTGTGCCCTTGCAGTTTGCATTTGCATTGGCCTGAGACTTAATGACGGTGAGCAAGTGTTCATGCACCCGTTGGCCCTCTTTCGATCTTCTTGGCAGAAATCTCTGTTTCCATCTTCTGCCCAGGTTTTCATTGGCTTGTTGTTGTTTTTTTTTCCTGTGGGGACGTGCGAGTTGATTGCATCCTTGGGCTTTTCACCCCTTGTCCGATGTGTGGTTTGCAAACATCCTCCCCCAGTCGTTGTGCTATCTTTGCATTCAGTCGATGGTTTCCTTCACTGGGCAGAAGCGTCCGCATTTGACGTGGTCCCGTTGGTTTCTTGTTGACTTGGTTGCCCTGGCCCAGTCGGACTTGCTTCTTCCAAACAGGCGGCTCAGACAGATGGCAAAGAGCACTCTGCCTAGGTCTTCTGCTACAAGGTTCACGGTTTCAAGTCTGCCATTCAAGGCTTTGATCCATTTCAGGTGGTGTGTGTGCCAGGTGTAACATCATGGTGTACTCTCGTTGTGTTCCATGTGGCTGTGCAGGCTTCCCAGCACCGTTTATGGTTGAGACTCTCCCTTCTCCGCTGTCTCCTCTTGGCTCCCTGGTCGAAAATGGGCTGTCCATGTACGTTTGAGTTGGGCTCTGGGTTCTCGATTCTGTTGCATGGGTCTGTGTGCCTGTTTTGGGGCCCAGACTGTGCCGTCTCGGTACCTAGTGCTTCGTCCTATATGTTGAAATCGGAAAGTGTGCCACGTCCTGCTTTTTTCGTTTTCCTGAGGATTCCTTTGCCTAGTCAGGGTGTCTTGTTGCTGGCTAGAAGCTTTAGCATTCCCTCTTCTGTCTCTGTGGGAAACATTGCTGCAACTTTGACTGGGATTGCATGGAATCCAGAGATTCCTTGCTCTGGTAGGGCGTTTCCAGTGTGTTGATGCTTCCACTCCTAGATCCTGGAATCTCCTTCTTTCTCCTTGTGTCTTCTTGAATTTCTTTCCCCCAACGTTGGTTAGTTTTCCATTGCCATGGCTTTCACCTGTTTTGCTAAGTTTCTTCATAGAGATCTCATCCTTCTCACGGGCATGCAGTTTCTCACTTTTTCTTTTCAGCTTCAGTTTCTCTATGCTTTGCAACTTGGAATCGGTTTTGTTCTGGCAGAAGTGCATCGCTGAGCTCACATCTGCTGGCAATGCTCCTGTATTTGCTGTGGAAGTCTGGCCCTGTCTAACGTCCCTTCCCATCTGCCTCTACACTACCTCGGACGCCTGCCCCAGAATGCCTGAAGCAGTGGTGAGCAGGCCCACCCGAGGGTCCACCCGGCCCACCACGGGCCACCGACCCAGAAGGTGCGGACCTCACCGCTGCGCCACCGGCCGGCCCCTTTCATGTTCCGTTGGCAACCTGCAGTTGAGGGCAATGGGACTTGAATATGCTACTTGAGCCCAACTCTGGCACTGTGTAGATGAGGCCAGGTTGTTTCTCGGGTCCACTGCGATGTCAGAGGATTTGTCATAATCGTGTCTCTGCTGTCCCGGCAAGCTTCACGCACACACGGTTTCCTGGCCCGCTTGGAGCAGTCTCATAACTCACCCTTCCCACTTAGCCCAGCCTTGACCTTCGCTGCCGTCTTTTGGCTTGTGAATTTCTCTGCCTTTCAAACGTTCCAGCAGAGTCTGTCTAAAGACGGACATCATCTTTCATTGTGGATTATCCAGGTGTGATTTCTGTTCGCCTTCCATTTTCTGGGACCTTTGTCTCTTTTCCATAGGAGAATCGTCATGGTATTTCTCAGCTATCCCCCTTAGACATGCTTATCAGTCCGTTCCCCTTCATTCCAAGTGATTCATTTTGCATTTCTGGAATCACCGTATGTTCTCTAGGCCGAGGTGTGAGTGCTTTCGTGACTCTTGGTTGTTGTCTTTGAATTTGCACCGGTCACTTGAAGGAGTCTTTGCTGTCCTAGCCTGGGTCAAACTAAGCACTGGGAACACGTGGTCGTCTGGGTTGGTTTGACATCCTGAGGTCAGAAACTCCAAACTCGAGGTCATCCTGGCATCCCCCTTTACACACACAATGTTTGCAGGACAAATTAGACGAGTCTGATGAATCCCTCTCTCCAGGAAAGATATTTTTCTGTCTCCTTTCCGGATTTGGGAAGTTTCGAACTTCACCCCTGATCCTGGAACGTTCCCCCAGGTGCCGTCTAGATACGGGCTTACTTTATTTCTATAGGCTGTGCCATTTGTTTGCCTTACATCCTCAGCCCTGGCCTGTTTATTTTTCTTGAAACAGAATTGTAATGTTCTCATTTTCAGCCCACTTCCTTACATGTGGTGTCAAAACACATAATCCATAATCCTTCTACGGCAAGAGGTAGGGGGAGAGAATTTCGATGGAGGCAAACTGAGCACACTAGCCTGGGAGGGCAGCCTTCACGAAGGAACGAAGCCCTGTGGAAAAGGGTGCTTTTCAGCACCCTTGTAGAGCCCTTCCAAACAAAGAGACATAGCCCAAGCGTGACAGGGCTCCATTCCTTCAAGGCTCCCAAGACATCTCTTGGGACACATTAGCATGTACCCGGTGGGCCCCCGTGACGCCAGAGCTATGGAAAGTGAGACTGATCTGCAAAGAATGCCAGGGGCCTAGGAAAGGAGGCATCGAGTCTTCTCTTCAATGTCCTCAAGACCTCATTCTTGACTTTGGCTTATGCTTAAGGCAGAAGGACCACGTAGGTCTGATAAGGCCCAAGTCCGGCCTCTTGCTTCCAATCAAGTTGCAAGCTTGAATCAGCATGGCCTCCCCATAGACTTGAATAGATGACAACGTTCTCCTCTCGGGGCTTGTCCCTCTATTCTCGCTTCTTGCCAAGGATTCCTTTCTTACCCCTCGAATCAGCGTCTGTTTTATGTCTTCCAGTTTCTGTGTCCGCTTTCTGTTTCTCAAAGCTGTTTCTGGGTATCCCTCCCTTTAATAGCCTAGGCTAGGCCAATCCTCAGTCTGTAACCGTGCGGCCATCTTGGCGGACATGATCCTCGTGATGTCATAAACCACCTCAAAATTCGAAGTTGTCCTGACAACCTGCGTGCACACAGAGTTTCAGAGCCATCTCAGGCCAGGCTGACTCCTCACCCTTCCCTGGTAGGATAGTTTTCCTTTTTCTCGATTTCTTGTCGGTTTCTGTCTTGCCCCTCGAACTTTGGAAGGCCTGCTACATTCTCTCTAGACACTGGTTTCTGTCCTGTAAGATTATCCTGGGTTTCACCTCTTACATTTTATGTAGATGGCCAAGTGGGTGGACGTTCCCCAGAGAAAGTCCTGGACTCCCTCCCAGGTTGAAGTTGCCCGGGCCATCCTCTGATGCGCAATGATCGTGTCATCTCCTAGCACTCTGCCGATTCCACCTTGGCAGGTCCCATGTTTTCCTTCCTTCTTCCTCTGGGGAAGTGTACCAGAGGCGTTCATGGATTGTAAAAGCCTCACGGTTCTTTTTCTGGTGCGTATTGATAAGGTGACCTCACCATTGCTACTTAGTTTATGATCCCTGTCCGCACCGTACCATGAAATCTGTATTTCCTAACACTGCTAATGTGATCTGCACCCGTGATGTGAAACAGTGAGGCCTGGGCCGGCCAAGCAGAACGTGGGCACTTACCCGCTCCGCCACAGGGCCGGCCCTGAATTGGACTTTTGGACCAACCTTTTGCCTGAGCTTGGGAACACGTGGGCCTGTTTGGATTATTCGTGAAGGTGATTAGTAGTAACATCCTGGACGGTAACCTTTTCCGTGGGTGCATGGGTTTAGCAGGCAGCATGTTCTGTGGGTAGTATTCCTCTTCATCTATTAGGAATGGTCTACCTTTCTGTAGCATCAGTACGCATTTTGAGGTGATTTTCCAGCCTTGGAAGTTCACCTTCTCTAATCTCTGTCAGCCCCAAAGCTTTATGCCGTCATTCTGGACCCCATTTTGGATTTTTTTTGCTTTTAGGTGAATTTATTGCCACAACCCTGCACTAGAACATCCTATATCTTTCCGATTTGCATCCTCATCGATGTAGACTTCCGTGTAGCTGACATCATCTTCCCCTGCGTAAGCCTAATAGCAGGCCCTGACCACACACTTGTGCCTCATCATCTGTTTCACCCTCTCACACCTCCCCGCTTTGTCTCTGGGAACCCCCAATCAAATGTCCCGTGCCACCTGTTCCTGACCGCTTGTTTTTGCTTCTCCTCTTAAGTGAGGTCCTACGGTACTTGCCTTGCTCCCTGGGGCTTGTTTCACTTCCCTAAAACCCTCACAGCCATTCTGGTGCTCACAAATGGCTGGATTGCATCCTTGGTTCCGGCTGACTGGTATGCCATTGCGTGGCTATAGCCCATCTTCCTTCTGCACTCGTCCCTTGCTGGGCTCCAGGGAGGCTTCCAAGTCTTGGGTCGTGGGAGCGACGCTGTGGTGAACTCAGCGGTGCACATGTCTTTATGCAGGAGTGTTTCCGAGTTCTTTGGATCAACACGCCGCAGAGGAATAGCTGGATCATATGGGACATGGATTCTTCAAGTTCTGAGGCAGTTCGACACCGCTTGGCGTAGTGGCTGCACCGGTCTGCACTCCCACCAACGGTGCAGGAGGCTTCCCTTCTCTCCACCTCCTCTCTGACACTTGTGGCTTCCTGTCTGCTTCCTTATAGCCATTCTGACCACAGTGAGCTGCTGTGCCCTTGCAGTTTGCATTTGCATTGGCCTGAGACTTAATGACGGTGAGCAAGTGTTCATGCACCCGTTGGCCCTCTTTCGATCTTCTTGGCAGAAATCTCTGTTTCCATCTTCTGCCCAGGTTTTCATTGGCTTGTTGTTGTTTTTTTTTCCTGTGGGGACGTGCGAGTTGATTGCATCCTTGGGCTTTTCACCCCTTGTCCGATGTGTGGTTTGCAAACATCCTCCCCCAGTCGTTGTGCTATCTTTGCATTCAGTCGATGGTTTCCTTCACTGGGCAGAAGCGTCCGCATTTGACGTGGTCCCGTTGGTTTCTTGTTGACTTGGTTGCCCTGGCCCAGTCGGACTTGCTTCTTCCAAACAGGCGGCTCAGACAGATGGCAAAGAGCACTCTGCCTAGGTCTTCTGCTACAAGGTTCACGGTTTCAAGTCTGCCATTCAAGGCTTTGATCCATTTCAGGTGGTGTGTGTGCCAGGTGTAACATCATGGTGTACTCTCGTTGTGTTCCATGTGGCTGTGCAGGCTTCCCAGCACCGTTTATGGTTGAGACTCTCCCTTCTCCGCTGTCTCCTCTTGGCTCCCTGGTCGAAAATGGGCTGTCCATGTACGTTTGAGTTGGGCTCTGGGTTCTCGATTCTGTTGCATGGGTCTGTGTGCCTGTTTTGGGGCCCAGACTGTGCCGTCTCGGTACCTAGTGCTTCGTCCTATATGTTGAAATCGGAAAGTGTGCCACGTCCTGCTTTTTTCGTTTTCCTGAGGATTCCTTTGCCTAGTCAGGGTGTCTTGTTGCTGGCTAGAAGCTTTAGCATTCCCTCTTCTGTCTCTGTGGGAAACATTGCTGCAACTTTGACTGGGATTGCATGGAATCCAGAGATTCCTTGCTCTGGTAGGGCGTTTCCAGTGTGTTGATGCTTCCACTCCTAGATCCTGGAATCTCCTTCTTTCTCCTTGTGTCTTCTTGAATTTCTTTCCCCCAACGTTGGTTAGTTTTCCATTGCCATGGCTTTCACCTGTTTTGCTAAGTTTCTTCATAGAGATCTCATCCTTCTCACGGGCATGCAGTTTCTCACTTTTTCTTTTCAGCTTCAGTTTCTCTATGCTTTGCAACTTGGAATCGGTTTTGTTCTGGCAGAAGTGCATCGCTGAGCTCACATCTGCTGGCAATGCTCCTGTATTTGCTGTGGAAGTCTGGCCCTGTCTAACGTCCCTTCCCATCTGCCTCTACACTACCTCGGACGCCTGCCCCAGAATGCCTGAAGCAGTGGTGAGCAGGCCCACCCGAGGGTCCACCCGGCCCACCACGGGCCACCGACCCAGAAGGTGCGGACCTCACCGCTGCGCCACCGGCCGGCCCCTTTCATGTTCCGTTGGCAACCTGCAGTTGAGGGCAATGGGACTTGAATATGCTACTTGAGCCCAACTCTGGCACTGTGTAGATGAGGCCAGGTTGTTTCTCGGGTCCACTGCGATGTCAGAGGATTTGTCATAATCGTGTCTCTGCTGTCCCGGCAAGCTTCACGCACACACGGTTTCCTGGCCCGCTTGGAGCAGTCTCATAACTCACCCTTCCCACTTAGCCCAGCCTTGACCTTCGCTGCCGTCTTTTGGCTTGTGAATTTCTCTGCCTTTCAAACGTTCCAGCAGAGTCTGTCTAAAGACGGACATCATCTTTCATTGTGGATTATCCAGGTGTGATTTCTGTTCGCCTTCCATTTTCTGGGACCTTTGTCTCTTTTCCATAGGAGAATCGTCATGGTATTTCTCAGCTATCCCCCTTAGACATGCTTATCAGTCCGTTCCCCTTCATTCCAAGTGATTCATTTTGCATTTCTGGAATCACCGTATGTTCTCTAGGCCGAGGTGTGAGTGCTTTCGTGACTCTTGGTTGTTGTCTTTGAATTTGCACCGGTCACTTGAAGGAGTCTTTGCTGTCCTAGCCTGGGTCAAACTAAGCACTGGGAACACGTGGTCGTCTGGGTTGGTTTGACATCCTGAGGTCAGAAACTCCAAACTCGAGGTCATCCTGGCATCCCCCTTTACACACACAATGTTTGCAGGACAAATTAGACGAGTCTGATGAATCCCTCTCTCCAGGAAAGATATTTTTCTGTCTCCTTTCCGGATTTGGGAAGTTTCGAACTTCACCCCTGATCCTGGAACGTTCCCCCAGGTGCCGTCTAGATACGGGCTTACTTTATTTCTATAGGCTGTGCCATTTGTTTGCCTTACATCCTCAGCCCTGGCCTGTTTATTTTTCTTGAAACAGAATTGTAATGTTCTCATTTTCAGCCCACTTCCTTACATGTGGTGTCAAAACACATAATCCATAATCCTTCTACGGCAAGAGGTAGGGGGAGAGAATTTCGATGGAGGCAAACTGAGCACACTAGCCTGGGAGGGCAGCCTTCACGAAGGAACGAAGCCCTGTGGAAAAGGGTGCTTTTCAGCACCCTTGTAGAGCCCTTCCAAACAAAGAGACATAGCCCAAGCGTGACAGGGCTCCATTCCTTCAAGGCTCCCAAGACATCTCTTGGGACACATTAGCATGTACCCGGTGGGCCCCCGTGACGCCAGAGCTATGGAAAGTGAGACTGATCTGCAAAGAATGCCAGGGGCCTAGGAAAGGAGGCATCGAGTCTTCTCTTCAATGTCCTCAAGACCTCATTCTTGACTTTGGCTTATGCTTAAGGCAGAAGGACCACGTAGGTCTGATAAGGCCCAAGTCCGGCCTCTTGCTTCCAATCAAGTTGCAAGCTTGAATCAGCATGGCCTCCCCATAGACTTGAATAGATGACAACGTTCTCCTCTCGGGGCTTGTCCCTCTATTCTCGCTTCTTGCCAAGGATTCCTTTCTTACCCCTCGAATCAGCGTCTGTTTTATGTCTTCCAGTTTCTGTGTCCGCTTTCTGTTTCTCAAAGCTGTTTCTGGGTATCCCTCCCTTTAATAGCCTAGGCTAGGCCAATCCTCAGTCTGTAACCGTGCGGCCATCTTGGCGGACATGATCCTCGTGATGTCATAAACCACCTCAAAATTCGAAGTTGTCCTGACAACCTGCGTGCACACAGAGTTTCAGAGCCATCTCAGGCCAGGCTGACTCCTCACCCTTCCCTGGTAGGATAGTTTTCCTTTTTCTCGATTTCTTGTCGGTTTCTGTCTTGCCCCTCGAACTTTGGAAGGCCTGCTACATTCTCTCTAGACACTGGTTTCTGTCCTGTAAGATTATCCTGGGTTTCACCTCTTACATTTTATGTAGATGGCCAAGTGGGTGGACGTTCCCCAGAGAAAGTCCTGGACTCCCTCCCAGGTTGAAGTTGCCCGGGCCATCCTCTGATGCGCAATGATCGTGTCATCTCCTAGCACTCTGCCGATTCCACCTTGGCAGGTCCCATGTTTTCCTTCCTTCTTCCTCTGGGGAAGTGTACCAGAGGCGTTCATGGATTGTAAAAGCCTCACGGTTCTTTTTCTGGTGCGTATTGATAAGGTGACCTCACCATTGCTACTTAGTTTATGATCCCTGTCCGCACCGTACCATGAAATCTGTATTTCCTAACACTGCTAATGTGATCTGCACCCGTGATGTGAAACAGTGAGGCCTGGGCCGGCCAAGCAGAACGTGGGCACTTACCCGCTCCGCCACAGGGCCGGCCCTGAATTGGACTTTTGGACCAACCTTTTGCCTGAGCTTGGGAACACGTGGGCCTGTTTGGATTATTCGTGAAGGTGATTAGTAGTAACATCCTGGACGGTAACCTTTTCCGTGGGTGCATGGGTTTAGCAGGCAGCATGTTCTGTGGGTAGTATTCCTCTTCATCTATTAGGAATGGTCTACCTTTCTGTAGCATCAGTACGCATTTTGAGGTGATTTTCCAGCCTTGGAAGTTCACCTTCTCTAATCTCTGTCAGCCCCAAAGGTTTATGCCGTCATTCTGGACCCCATTTTGGATTTTTTTTGCTTTTAGGTGAATTTATTGCCACAACCCTGCACTAGAACATCCTATATCTTTCCGATTTGCATCCTCATCGATGTAGACTTCCGTGTAGCTGACATCATCTTCCCCTGCGTAAGCCTAATAGCAGGCCCTGACCACACACTTGTGCCTCATCATCTGTTTCACCCTCTCACACCTCCCCGCTTTGTCTCTGGGAACCCCCAATCAAATGTCCCGTGCCACCTGTTCCTGACCGCTTGTTTTTGCTTCTCCTCTTAAGTGAGGTCCTACGGTACTTGCCTTGCTCCCTGGGGCTTGTTTCACTTCCCTAAAACCCTCACAGCCATTCTGGTGCTCACAAATGGCTGGATTGCATCCTTGGTTCCGGCTGACTGGTATGCCATTGCGTGGCTATAGCCCATCTTCCTTCTGCACTCGTCCCTTGCTGGGCTCCAGGGAGGCTTCCAAGTCTTGGGTCGTGGGAGCGACGCTGTGGTGAACTCAGCGGTGCACATGTCTTTATGCAGGAGTGTTTCCGAGTTCTTTGGATCAACACGCCGCAGAGGAATAGCTGGATCATATGGGACATGGATTCTTCAAGTTCTGAGGCAGTTCCACACCGCTTGGCGTAGTGGCTGCACCGGTCTGCACTCCCACCAACGGTGCAGGAGGCTTCCCTTCTCTCCACCTCCTCTCTGACACTTGTGGCTTCCTGTCTGCTTCCTTATAGCCATTCTGACCACAGTGAGCTGCTGTGCCCTTGCAGTTTGCATTTGCATTGGCCTGAGACTTAATGACGGTGAGCAAGTGTTCATGCACCCGTTGGCCCTCTTTCGATCTTCTTGGCAGAAATCTCTGTTTCCATCTTCTGCCCAGGTTTTCATTGGCTTGTTGTTTTTTTTTCCTGTGGGGACGTGCGAGTTGATTGCATCCTTGGGCTTTTCACCCCTTGTCCGATGTGTGGTTTGCAAACATCCTCCCCCAGTCGTTGTGCTATCTTTGCATTCAGTCGATGGTTTCCTTCACTGGGCAGAAGCGTCCGCATTTGACGTGGTCCCGTTGGTTTCTTGTTGACTTGGTTGCCCTGGCCCAGTCGGACTTGCTTCTTCCAAACAGGCGGCTCAGACAGATGGCAAAGAGCACTCTGCCTAGGTCTTCTGCTACAAGGTTCACGGTTTCAAGTCTGCCATTCAAGGCTTTGATCCATTTCAGGTGGTGTGTGTGCCAGGTGTAACATCATGGTGTACTCTCGTTGTGTTCCATGTGGCTGTGCAGGCTTCCCAGCACCGTTTATGGTTGAGACTCTCCCTTCTCCGCTGTCTCCTCTTGGCTCCCTGGTCGAAAATGGGCTGTCCATGTACGTTTGAGTTGGGCTCTGGGTTCTCGATTCTGTTGCATGGGTCTGTGTGCCTGTTTTGGGGCCCAGACTGTGCCGTCTCGGTACCTAGTGCTTCGTCCTATATGTTGAAATCGGAAAGTGTGCCACGTCCTGCTTTTTTCGTTTTCCTGAGGATTCCTTTGCCTAGTCAGGGTGTCTTGTTGCTGGCTAGAAGCTTTAGCATTCCCTCTTCTGTCTCTGTGGGAAACATTGCTGCAACTTTGACTGGGATTGCATGGAATCCAGAGTGTCCTTGCTCTGGTAGGGACGTTTCCAGTGTGTTGATGCTTCCACTCCTAGATCCTGGAATCTCCTTCTTTCTCCTTGTGTCTTCTTGAATTTCTTTCCCCCAACGTTGGTTAGTTTTCCATTGCCATGGCTTTCACCTGTTTTGCTAAGTTTCTTCATAGAGATCTCATCCTTCTCACGGGCATGCAGTTTCTCACTTTTTCTTTTCAGCTTCAGTTTCTCTATGCTTTGCAACTTGGAATCGGTTTTGTTCTGGCAGAAGTGCATCGCTGAGCTCACATCTGCTGGCAATGCTCCTGTATTTGCTGTGGAAGTCTGGCCCTGTCTAACGTCCCTTCCCATCTGCCTCTACACTACCTCGGACGCCTGCCCCAGAATGCCTGAAGCAGTGGTGAGCAGGCCCACCCGAGGGTCCACCCGGCCCACCACGGGCCACCGACCCAGAAGGTGCGGACCTCACCGCTGCGCCACCGGCCGGCCCCTTTCATGTTCCGTTGGCAACCTGCAGTTGAGGGCAATGGGACTTGAATATGCTACTTGAGCCCAACTCTGGCACTGTGTAGATGAGGCCAGGTTGTTTCTCGGGTCCACTGCGATGTCAGAGGATTTGTCATAATCGTGTCTCTGCTGTCCCGGCAAGCTTCACGCACACACGGTTTCCTGGCCCGCTTGGAGCAGTCTCATAACTCACCCTTCCCACTTAGCCCAGCCTTGACCTTCGCTGCCGTCTTTTGGCTTGTGAATTTCTCTGCCTTTCAAACGTTCCAGCAGAGTCTGTCTAAAGACGGACATCATCTTTCATTGTGGATTATCCAGGTGTGATTTCTGTTCGCCTTCCATTTTCTGGGACCTTTGTCTCTTTTCCATAGGAGAATCGTCATGGTATTTCTCAGCTATCCCCCTTAGACATGCTTATCAGTCCGTTCCCCTTCATTCCAAGTGATTCATTTTGCATTTCTGGAATCACCGTATGTTCTCTAGGCCGAGGTGTGAGTGCTTTCGTGACTCTTGGTTGTTGTCTTTGAATTTGCACCGGTCACTTGAAGGAGTCTTTGCTGTCCTAGCCTGGGTCAAACTAAGCACTGGGAACACGTGGTCGTCTGGGTTGGTTTGACATCCTGAGGTCAGAAACTCCAAACTCGAGGTCGTCCTGGCATCCCCCTTTACACACACAATGTTTGCAGGACAAATTAGACGAGTCTGATGAATCCCTCTCTCCAGGAAAGATATTTTTCTGTCTCCTTTCCGGATTTGGGAAGTTTCGAACTTCACCCCTGATCCTGGAACGTTCCCCCAGGTGCCGTCTAGATACGGGCTTACTTTATTTCTATAGGCTGTGCCATTTGTTTGCCTTACATCCTCAGCCCTGGCCTGTTTATTTTTCTTGAAACAGAATTGTAATGTTCTCATTTTCAGCCCACTTCCTTACATGTGGTGTCAAAACACATAATCCATAATCCTTCTACGGCAAGAGGTAGGGGGAGAGAATTTCGATGGAGGCAAACTGAGCACACTAGCCTGGGAGGGCAGCCTTCACGAAGGAACGAAGCCCTGTGGAAAAGGGTGCTTTTCAGCACCCTTGTAGAGCCCTTCCAAACAAAGAGACATAGCCCAAGCGTGACAGGGCTCCATTCCTTCAAGGCTCCCAAGACATCTCTTGGGACACATTAGCATGTACCCGGTGGGCCCCCGTGACGCCAGAGCTATGGAAAGTGAGACTGATCTGCAAAGAATGCCAGGGGCCTAGGAAAGGAGGCATCGAGTCTTCTCTTCAATGTCCTCAAGACCTCATTCTTGACTTTGGCTTATGCTTAAGGCAGAAGGACCACGTAGGTCTGATAAGGCCCAAGTCCGGCCTCTTGCTTCCAATCAAGTTGCAAGCTTGAATCAGCATGGCCTCCCCATAGACTTGAATAGATGACAACGTTCTCCTCTCGGGGCTTGTCCCTCTATTCTCGCTTCTTGCCAAGGATTCCTTTCTTACCCCTCGAATCAGCGTCTGTTTTATGTCTTCCAGTTTCTGTGTCCGCTTTCTGTTTCTCAAAGCTGTTTCTGGGTATCCCTCCCTTTAATAGCCTAGCCTAGGCCAATCCTCAGTCTGTAACCGTGCGGCCATCTTGGCGGACATGATCCTCGTGATGTCATAAACCACCTCAAAATTCGAAGTTGTCCTGACAACCTGCGTGCACACAGAGTTTCAGAGCCATCTCAGGCCAGGCTGACTCCTCACCCTTCCCTGGTAGGATAGTTTTCCTTTTTCTCGATTTCTTGTCGGTTTCTGTCTTGCCCCTCGAACTTTGGAAGGCCTGCTACATTCTCTCTAGACACTGGTTTCTGTCCTGTAAGATTATCCTGGGTTTCACCTCTTACATGTTATGTAGATGGCCAAGTGGGTGGACGTTCCCCAGAGAAAGTCCTGGACTCCCTCCCAGGTTGAAGTTGCCCGGGCCATCCTCTGATGCGCAATGATCGTGTCATCTCCTAGCACTCTGCCGATTCCACCTTGGCAGGTCCCATGTTTTCCTTCCTTCTTCCTCTGGGGAAGTGTACCAGAGGCGTTCATGGATTGTAAAAGCCTCACGGTTCTTTTTCTGGTGCGTATTGATAAGGTGACCTCACCATTGCTACTTAGTTTATGATCCCTGTCCGCACCGTACCATGAAATCTGTATTTCCTAACACTGCTAATGTGATCTGCACCCGTGATGTGAAACAGTGAGGCCTGGGCCGGCCAAGCAGAACGTGGGCACTTACCCGCTCCGCCACAGGGCCGGCCCTGAATTGGACTTTTGGACCAACCTTTTGCCTGAGCTTGGGAACACGTGGGCCTGTTTGGATTATTCGTGAAGGTGATTAGTAGTAACATCCTGGACGGTAACCTTTTCCGTGGGTGCATGGGTTTAGCAGGCAGCATGTTCTGTGGGTAGTATTCCTCTTCATCTATTTGGAATGGTCTACCTTTCTGTAGCATCAGTACGCATTTTGAGGTGATTTTCCAGCCTTGGAAGTTCACCTTCTCTAATCTCTGTCAGCCCCAAAGGTTTATGCCGTCATTCTGGACCCCATTTTGGATTTTTTTTGCTTTTAGGTGAATTTATTGCCACAACCCTGCACTAGAACATCCTATATCTTTCCGATTTGCATCCTCATCGATGTAGACTTCCGTGTAGCTGACATCATCTTCCCCTGCGTAAGCCTAATAGCAGGCCCTGACCACACACTTGTGCCTCATCATCTGTTTCACCCTCTCACACCTCCCCGCTTTGTCTCTGGGAACCCCCAATCAAATGTCCCGTGCCACCTGTTCCTGACCGCTTGTTTTTGCTTCTCCTCTTAAGTGAGGTCCTACGGTACTTGCCTTGCTCCCTGGGGCTTGTTTCACTTCCCTAAAACCCTCACAGCCATTCTGGTGCTCACAAATGGCTGGATTGCATCCTTGGTTCCGGCTGACTGGTATGCCATTGCGTGGCTATAGCCCATCTTCCTTCTGCACTCGTCCCTTGCTGGGCTCCAGGGAGGCTTCCAAGTCTTGGGTCGTGGGAGCGACGCTGTGGTGAACTCAGCGGTGCACATGTCTTTATGCAGGAGTGTTTCCGAGTTCTTTGGATCAACACGCCGCAGAGGAATAGCTGGATCATATGGGACATGGATTCTTCAAGTTCTGAGGCAGTTCCACACCGCTTGGCGTAGTGGCTGCACCGGTCTGCACTCCCACCAACGGTGCAGGAGGCTTCCCTTCTCTCCACCTCCTCTCTGACACTTGTGGCTTCCTGTCTGCTTCCTTATAGCCATTCTGACCACAGTGAGCTGCTGTGCCCTTGCAGTTTGCATTTGCATTGGCCTGAGACTTAATGACGGTGAGCAAGTGTTCATGCACCCGTTGGCCCTCTTTCGATCTTCTTGGCAGAAATCTCTGTTTCCATCTTCTGCCCAGGTTTTCATTGGCTTGTTGTTGTTTTTTTTTCCTGTGGGGACGTGCGAGTTGATTGCATCCTTGGGCTTTTCACCCCTTGTCCGATGTGTGGTTTGCAAACATCCTCCCCCAGTCGTTGTGCTATCTTTGCATTCAGTCGATGGTTTCCTTCACTGGGCAGAAGCGTCCGCATTTGACGTGGTCCCGTTGGTTTCTTGTTGACTTGGTTGCCCTGGCCCAGTCGGACTTGCTTCTTCCAAACAGGCGGCTCAGACAGATGGCAAAGAGCACTCTGCCTAGGTCTTCTGCTACAAGGTTCACGGTTTCAAGTCTGCCATTCAAGGCTTTGATCCATTTCAGGTGGTGTGTGTGCCAGGTGTAACATCATGGTGTACTCTCGTTGTGTTCCATGTGGCTGTGCAGGCTTCCCAGCACCGTTTATGGTTGAGACTCTCCCTTCTCCGCTGTCTCCTCTTGGCTCCCTGGTCGAAAATGGGCTGTCCATGTACGTTTGAGTTGGGCTCTGGGTTCTCGATTCTGTTGCATGGGTCTGTGTGCCTGTTTTGGGGCCCAGACTGTGCCGTCTCGGTACCTAGTGCTTCGTCCTATATGTTGAAATCGGAAAGTGTGCCACGTCCTGCTTTTTTCGTTTTCCTGAGGATTCCTTTGCCTAGTCAGGGTGTCTTGTTGCTGGCTAGAAGCTTTAGCATTCCCTCTTCTGTCTCTGTGGGAAACATTGCTGCAACTTTGACTGGGATTGCATGGAATCCAGAGTGTCCTTGCTCTGGTAGGGACGTTTCCAGTGTGTTGATGCTTCCACTCCTAGATCCTGGAATCTCCTTCTTTCTCCTTGTGTCTTCTTGAATTTCTTTCCCCCAACGTTGGTTAGTTTTCCATTGCCATGGCTTTCACCTGTTTTGCTAAGTTTCTTCATAGAGATCTCATCCTTCTCACGGGCATGCAGTTTCTCACTTTTTCTTTTCAGCTTCAGTTTCTCTATGCTTTGCAACTTGGAATCGGTTTTGTTCTGGCAGAAGTGCATCGCTGAGCTCACATCTGCTGGCAATGCTCCTGTATTTGCTGTGGAAGTCTGGCCCTGTCTAACGTCCCTTCCCATCTGCCTCTACACTACCTCGGACGCCTGCCCCAGAATGCCTGAAGCAGTGGTGAGCAGGCCCACCCGAGGGTCCACCCGGCCCACCACGGGCCACCGACCCAGAAGGTGCGGACCTCACCGCTGCGCCACCGGCCGGCCCCTTTCATGTTCCGTTGGCAACCTGCAGTTGAGGGCAATGGGACTTGAATATGCTACTTGAGCCCAACTCTGGCACTGTGTAGATGAGGCCAGGTTGTTTCTCGGGTCCACTGCGATGTCAGAGGATTTGTCATAATCGTGTCTCTGCTGTCCCGGCAAGCTTCACGCACACACGGTTTCCTGGCCCGCTTGGAGCAGTCTCATAACTCACCCTTCCCACTTAGCCCAGCCTTGACCTTCGCTGCCGTCTTTTGGCTTGTGAATTTCTCTGCCTTTCAAACGTTCCAGCAGAGTCTGTCTAAAGACGGACATCATCTTTCATTGTGGATTATCCAGGTGTGATTTCTGTTCGCCTTCCATTTTCTGGGACCTTGGTCTCTTTTCCATAGGAGAATCGTCATGGTATTTCTCAGCTATCCCCCTTAGACATGCTTATCAGTCCGTTCCCCTTCATTCCAAGTGATTCATTTTGCATTTCTGGAATCACCGTATGTTCTCTAGGCCGAGGTGTGAGTGCTTTCGTGACTCTTGGTTGTTGTCTTTGAATTTGCACCGGTCACTTGAAGGAGTCTTTGCTGTCCTAGCCTGGGTCAAACTAAGCACTGGGAACACGTGGTCGTCTGGGTTGGTTTGACATCCTGAGGTCAGAAACTCCAAACTCGAGGTCGTCCTGGCATCCCCCTTTACAGACACAATGTTTCCAGGACAAATTAGACGAGTCTGATGAATCCCTCTCTCCAGGAAAGATATTTTTCTGTCTCCTTTCCGGATTTGGGAAGTTTCGAACTTCACCCCTGATCCTGGAACGTTCCCCCAGGTGCCGTCTAGATACGGGCTTACTTTATTTCTATAGGCTGTGCCATTTGTTTGCCTTACATCCTCAGCCCTGGCCTGTTTATTTTTCTTGAAACAGAATTGTAATGTTCTCATTTTCAGCCCACTTCCTTACATGTGGTGTCAAAACACATAATCCATAATCCTTCTACGGCAAGAGGTAGGGGGAGAGAATTTCGATGGAGGCAAACTGAGCACACTAGCCTGGGAGGGCAGCCTTCACGAAGGAACGAAGCCCTGTGGAAAAGGGTGCTTTTCAGCACCCTTGTAGAGCCCTTCCAAACAAAGAGACATAGCCCAAGCGTGACAGGGCTCCATTCCTTCAAGGCTCCCAAGACATCTCTTGGGACACATTAGCATGTACCCGGTGGGCCCCCGTGACGCCAGAGCTATGGAAAGTGAGACTGATCTGCAAAGAATGCCAGGGGCCTAGGAAAGGAGGCATCGAGTCTTCTCTTCAACGTCCTCAAGACCTCATTCTTGACTTTGGCTTATGCTTAAGGCAGAAGGACCACGTAGGTCTGATAAGGCCCAAGTCCGGCCTCTTGCTTCCAATCAAGTTGCAAGCTTGAATCAGCATGGCCTCCCCATAGACTTGAATAGATGACAACGTTCTCCTCTCGGGGCTTGTCCCTCTATTCTCGCTTCTTGCCAAGGATTCCTTTCTTACCCCTCGAATCAGCGTCTGTTTTATGTCTTCCAGTTTCTGTGTCCGCTTTCTTTTTCTCAAAGCTGTTTCTGGGTATCCCTCCCTTTAATAGCCTAGGCTAGGCCAATCCTCAGTCTGTAACCGTGCGGCCATCTTGGCGGACATGATCCTCGTGATGTCATAAACCACCTCAAAATTCGAAGTTGTCCTGACAACCTGCGTGCACACAGAGTTTCAGAGCCATCTCAGGCCAGGCTGACTCCTCACCCTTCCCTGGTAGGATAGTTTTCCTTTTTCTCGATTTCTTGTCGGTTTCTGTCTTGCCCCTCGAACTTTGGAAGGCCTGCTACATTCTCTCTAGACACTGGTTTCTGTCCTGTAAGATTATCCTGGGTTTCACCTCTTACATTTTATGTAGATGGCCAAGTGGGTGGACGTTCCCCAGAGAAAGTCCTGGACTCCCTCCCAGGTTGAAGTTGCCCGGGCCATCCTCTGATGCGCAATGATCGTGTCATCTCCTAGCACTCTGCCGATTCCACCTTGGCAGGTCCCATGTTTTCCTTCCTTCTTCCTCTGGGGAAGTGTACCAGAGGCGTTCATGGATTGTAAAAGCCTCACGGTTCTTTTTCTGGTGCGTATTGATAAGGTGACCTCACCATTGCTACTTAGTTTATGATCCCTGTCCGCACCGTACCATGAAATCTGTATTTCCTAACACTGCTAATGTGATCTGCACCCGTGATGTGAAACAGTGAGGCCTGGGCCGGCCAAGCAGAACGTGGGCACTTACCCGCTCCGCCACAGGGCCGGCCCTGAATTGGACTTTTGGACCAACCTTTTGCCTGAGCTTGGGAACACGTGGGCCTGTTTGGATTATTCGTGAAGGTGATTAGTAGTAACATCCTGGACGGTAACCTTTTCCGTGGGTGCATGGGTTTAGCAGGCAGCATGTTCTGTGGGTAGTATTCCTCTTCATCTATTAGGAATGGTCTACCTTTCTGTAGCATCAGTACGCATTTTGAGGTGATTTTCCAGCCTTGGAAGTTCACCTTCTCTAATCTCTGTCAGCCCCAAAGGTTTATGCCGTCATTCTGGACCCCATTTTGGATTTTTTTTTGCTTTTAGGTGAATTTATTGCCACAACCCTGCACTAGAACATCCTATATCTTTCCGATTTGCATCCTCATCGATGTAGACTTCCGTGTAGCTGACATCATCTTCCCCTGCGTAAGCCTAATAGCAGGCCCTGACCACACACTTGTGCCTCATCATCTGTTTCACCCTCTCACACCTCCCCGCTTTGTCTCTGGGAACCCCCAATCAAATGTCCCGTGCCACCTGTTCCTGACCGCTTGTTTTTGCTTCTCCTCTTAAGTGAGGTCCTACGGTACTTGCCTTGCTCCCTGGGGCTTGTTTCACTTCCCTAAAACCCTCACAGCCATTCTGGTGCTCACAAATGGCTGGATTGCATCCTTGGTTCCGGCTGACTGGTATGCCATTGCGTGGCTATAGCCCATCTTCCTTCTGCACTCGTCCCTTGCTGGGCTCCAGGGAGGCTTCCAAGTCTTGGGTCGTGGGAGCGACGCTGTGGTGAACTCAGCGGTGCACATGTCTTTATGCAGGAGTGTTTCCGAGTTCTTTGGATCAACACGCCGCAGAGGAATAGCTGGATCATATGGGACATTGATTCTTCAAGTTCTGAGGCAGTTCGACACCGCTTGGCGTAGTGGCTGCACCGGTCTGCACTCCCACCAACGGTGCAGGAGGCTTCCCTTCTCTCCACCTCCTCTCTGACACTTGTGGCTTCCTGTCTGCTTCCTTATAGCCATTCTGACCACAGTGAGCTGCTGTGCCCTTGCAGTTTGCATTTGCATTGGCCTGAGACTTAATGACGGTGAGCAAGTGTTCATGCACCCGTTGGCCCTCTTTCGATCTTCTTGGCAGAAATCTCTGTTTCCATCTTCTGCCCAGGTTTTCATTGGCTTGTTGTTGTTTTTTTTTTCCTGTGGGGACGTGCGAGTTGATTGCATCCTTGGGCTTTTCACCCCTTGTCCGATGTGTGGTTTGCAAACATCCTCCCCCAGTCGTTGTGCTATCTTTGCATTCAGTCGATGGTTTCCTTCACTGGGCAGAAGCGTCCGCATTTGACGTGGTCCCGTTGGTTTCTTGTTGACTTGGTTGCCCTGGCCCAGTCGGACTTGCTTCTTCCAAACAGGCGGCTCAGACAGATGGCAAAGAGCACTCTGCCTAGGTCTTCTGCTACAAGGTTCACGGTTTCAAGTCTGCCATTCAAGGCTTTGATCCATTTCAGGTGGTGTGTGTGCCAGGTGTAACATCATGGTGTACTCTCGTTGTGTTCCATGTGGCTGTGCAGGCTTCCCAGCACCGTTTATGGTTGAGACTCTCCCTTCTCCGCTGTCTCCTCTTGGCTCCCTGGTCGAAAATGGGCTGTCCATGTACGTTTGAGTTGGGCTCTGGGTTCTCGATTCTGTTGCATGGGTCTGTGTGCCTGTTTTGGGGCCCAGACTGTGCCGTCTCGGTACCTAGTGCTTCGTCCTATATGTTGAAATCGGAAAGTGTGCCACGTCCTGCTTTTTTCGTTTTCCTGAGGATTCCTTTGCCTAGTCAGGGTGTCTTGTTGCTGGCTAGAAGCTTTAGCATTCCCTCTTCTGTCTCTGTGGGAAACATTGCTGCAACTTTGACTGGGATTGCATGGAATCCAGAGATTCCTTGCTCTGGTAGGGACGTTTCCAGTGTGTTGATGCTTCCACTCCTAGATCCTGGAATCTCCTTCTTTCTCCTTGTGTCTTCTTGAATTTCTTTCCCCCAACGTTGGTTAGTTTTCCATTGCCATGGCTTTCACCTGTTTTGCTAAGTTTCTTCATAGAGATCTCATCCTTCTCACGGGCATGCAGTTTCTCACTTTTTCTTTTCAGCTTCAGTTTCTCTATGCTTTGCAACTTGGAATCGGTTTTGTTCTGGCAGAAGTGCATCGCTGAGCTCACATCTGCTGGCAATGCTCCTGTATTTGCTGTGGAAGTCTGGCCCTGTCTAACGTCCCTTCCCATCTGCCTCTACACTACCTCGGACGCCTGCCCCAGAATGCCTGAAGCAGTGGTGAGCAGGCCCACCCGAGGGTCCACCCGGCCCACCACGGGCCACCGACCCAGAAGGTGCGGACCTCACCGCTGCGCCACCGGCCGGCCCCTTTCATGTTCCGTTGGCAACCTGCAGTTGAGGGCAATGGGACTTGAATATGCTACTTGAGCCCAACTCTGGCACTGTGTAGATGAGGCCAGGTTGTTTCTCGGGTCCACTGCGATGTCAGAGGATTTGTCATAATCGTGTCTCTGCTGTCCCGGCAAGCTTCACGCACACACGGTTTCCTGGCCCGCTTGGAGCAGTCTCATAACTCACCCTTCCCACTTAGCCCAGCCTTGACCTTCGCTGCCGTCTTTTGGCTTGTGAATTTCTCTGCCTTTCAAACGTTCCAGCAGAGTCTGTCTAAAGACGGACATCATCTTTCATTGTGGATTATCCAGGTGTGATTTCTGTTCGCCTTCCATTTTCTGGGACCTTGGTCTCTTTTCCATAGGAGAATCGTCATGGTATTTCTCAGCTATCCCCCTTAGACATGCTTATCAGTCCGTTCCCCTTCATTCCAAGTGATTCATTTTGCATTTCTGGAATCACCGTATGTTCTCTAGGCCGAGGTGTGAGTGCTTTCGTGACTCTTGGTTGTTGTCTTTGAATTTGCACCGGTCACTTGAAGGAGTCTTTGCTGTCCTAGCCTGGGTCAAACTAAGCACTGGGAACACGTGGTCGTCTGGGTTGGTTTGACATCCTGAGGTCAGAAACTCCAAACTCGTGGTCGTCCTGGCATCCCCCTTTACAGACACAATGTTTCCAGGACAAATTAGACGAGTCTGATGAATCCCTCTCTCCAGGAAAGATATTTTTCTGTCTCCTTTCCGGATTTGGGAAGTTTCGAACTTCACCCCTGATCCTGGAACGTTCCCCCAGGTGCCGTCTAGATACGGGCTTACTTTATTTCTATAGGCTGTGCCATTTGTTTGCCTTACATCCTCAGCCCTGGCCTGTTTATTTTTCTTGAAACAGAATTGTAATGTTCTCATTTTCAGCCCACTTCCTTACATGTGGTGTCAAAACACATAATCCATAATCCTTCTACGGCAAGAGGTAGGGGGAGAGAATTTCGATGGAGGCAAACTGAGCACACTAGCCTGGGAGGGCAGCCTTCACGAAGGAACGAAGCCCTGTGGAAAAGGGTGCTTTTCAGCACCCTTGTAGAGCCCTTCCAAACAAAGAGACATAGCCCAAGCGTGACAGGGCTCCATTCCTTCAAGGCTCCCAAGACATCTCTTGGGACACATTAGCATGTACCCGGTGGGCCCCCGTGACGCCAGAGCTATGGAAAGTGAGACTGATCTGCAAAGAATGCCAGGGTCCTAGGAAAGGAGGCATCGAGTCTTCTCTTCAACGTCCTCAAGACCTCATTCTTGACTTTGGCTTATGCTTAAGGCAGAAGGACCACGTAGGTCTGATAAGGCCCAAGTCCGGCCTCTTGCTTCCAATCAAGTTGCAAGCTTGAATCAGCATGGCCTCCCCATAGACTTGAATAGATGACAACGTTCTCCTCTCGGGGCTTGTCCCTCTATTCTCGCTTCTTGCCAAGGATTCCTTTCTTACCCCTCAAATCAGCGTCTGTTTTATGTCTTCCAGTTTCTGTGTCCGCTTTCTGTTTCTCAAAGCTGTTTCTGGGTATCCCTCCCTTTAATAGCCTAGGCTAGGCCAATCCTCAGTCTGTAACCGTGCGGCCATCTTGGCGGACATGATCCTCGTGATGTCATAAACCACCTCAAAATTCGAAGTTGTCCTGACAACCTGCGTGCACACAGAGTTTCAGAGCCATCTCAGGCCAGGCTGACTCCTCACCCTTCCCTGGTAGGATAGTTTTCCTTTTTCTCGATTTCTTGTCGGTTTCTGTCTTGCCCCTCGAACTTTGGAAGGCCTGCTACATTCTCTCTAGACACTGGTTTCTGTCCTGTAAGATTATCCTGGGTTTCACCTCTTACATGTTATGTAGATGGCCAAGTGGGTGGACGTTCCCCAGAGAAAGTCCTGGACTCCCTCCCAGGTTGAAGTTGCCCGGGCCATCCTCTGATGCGCAATGATCGTGTCATCTCCTAGCACTCTGCCGATTCCACCTTGGCAGGTCCCATGTTTTCCTTCCTTCTTCCTCTGGGGAAGTGTACCAGAGGCGTTCATGGATTGTAAAAGCCTCACGGTTCTTTTTCTGGTGCGTATTGATAAGGTGACCTCACCATTGCTACTTAGTTTATGATCCCTGTCCGCACCGTACCATGAAATCTGTATTTCCTAACACTGCTAATGTGATCTGCACCCGTGATGTGAAACAGTGAGGCCTGGGCCGGCCAAGCAGAACGTGGGCACTTACCCGCTCCGCCACAGGGCCGGCCCTGAATTGGACTTTTGGACCAACCTTTTGCCTGAGCTTGGGAACACGTGGGCCTGTTTGGATTATTCGTGAAGGTCATTAGTAGTAACATCCTGGACGGTAACCTTTTCCGTGGGTGCATGGGTTTAGCAGGCAGCATGTTCTGTGGGTAGTATTCCTCTTCATCTATTTGGAATGGTCTACCTTTCTGTAGCATCAGTACGCATTTTGAGGTGATTTTCCAGCCTTGGAAGTTCACCTTCTCTAATCTCTTTCAGCCCCAAAGCTTTATGCCGTCATTCTGAACCCCATTTTGGATTTTTTTTGCTTTTAGGTGAATTTATTGCCACAACCCTGCACTAGAACATCCTATATCTTTCCGATTTGCATCCTCATCGATGTAGACTTCCGTGTAGCTGACATCATCTTCCCCTGCGTAAGCCTAATAGCAGGCCCTGACCACACACTTGTGCCTCATCATCTGTTTCACCCTCTCACACCTCCCCGCTTTGTCTCTGGGAACCCCCAATCAAATGTCCCGTGCCACCTGTTCCTGACCGCTTGTTTTTGCTTCTCCTCTTAAGTGAGGTCCTACGGTACTTGCCTTGCTCCCTGGGGCTTGTTTCACTTCCCTAAAACCCTCACAGCCATTCTGGTGCTCACAAATGGCTGGATTGCATCCTTGGTTCCGGCTGACTGGTATGCCATTGCGTGGCTATAGCCCATCTTCCTTCTGCACTCGTCCCTTGCTGGGCTCCAGGGAGGCTTCCAAGTCTTGGGTCGTGGGAGCGACGCTGTGGTGAACTCAGCGGTGCACATGTCTTTATGCAGGAGTGTTTCCGAGTTCTTTGGATCAACACGCCGCAGAGGAATAGCTGGATCATATGGGACATGGATTCTTCAAGTTCTGAGGCAGTTCCACACCGCTTGGCGTAGTGGCTGCACCGGTCTGCACTCCCACCAACGGTGCAGGAGGCTTCCCTTCTCTCCACCTCCTCTCTGACACTTGTGGCTTCCTGTCTGCTTCCTTATAGCCATTCTGACCACAGTGAGCTGCTGTGCCCTTGCAGTTTGCATTTGCATTGGCCTGAGACTTAATGACGGTGAGCAAGTGTTCATGCACCCGTTGGCCCTCTTTCGATCTTCTTGGCAGAAATCTCTGTTTCCATCTTCTGCCCAGGTTTTCATTGGCTTGTTGTTGTTTTTTTTTCCTGTGGGGACGTGCGAGTTGATTGCATCCTTGGGCTTTTCACCCCTTGTCCGATGTGTGGTTTGCAAACATCCTCCCCCAGTCGTTGTGCTATCTTTGCATTCAGTCGATGGTTTCCTTCACTGGGCAGAAGCGTCCGCATTTGACGTGGTCCCGTTGGTTTCTTGTTGACTTGGTTGCCCTGGCCCAGTCGGACTTGCTTCTTCCAAACAGGCGGCTCAGACAGATGGTAAAGAGCACTCTGCCTAGGTCTTCTGCTACAAGGTTCACGGTTTCAAGTCTGCCATTCAAGGCTTTGATCCATTTCAGGTGGTGTGTGTGCCAGGTGTAACATCATGGTGTACTCTCGTTGTGTTCCATGTGGCTGTGCAGGCTTCCCAGCACCGTTTATGGTTGAGACTCTCCCTTCTCCGCTGTCTCCTCTTGGCTCCCTGGTCGAAAATGGGCTGTCCATGTACGTTTGAGTTGGGCTCTGGGTTCTCGATTCTGTTGCATGGGTCTGTGTGCCTGTTTTGGGGCCCAGACTGTGCCGTCTCGGTACCTAGTGCTTCGTCCTATATGTTGAAATCGGAAAGTGTGCCACGTCCTGCTTTTTTCGTTTTCCTGAGGATTCCTTTGCCTAGTCAGGGTGTCTTGTTGCTGGCTAGAAGCTTTAGCATTCCCTCTTCTGTCTCTGTGGGAAACATTGCTGCAACTTTGACTGGGATTGCATGGAATCCAGAGATTCCTTGCTCTGGTAGGCACGTTTCCAGTGTGTTGATGCTTCCACTCCTAGATCCTGGAATCTCCTTCTTTCTCCTTGTGTCTTCTTGAATTTCTTTCCCCCAACGTTGGTTAGTTTTCCATTGCCATGGCTTTCACCTGTTTTGCTAAGTTTCTTCATAGAGATCTCATCCTTCTCACTGGCATGCAGTTTCTCACTTTTTCTTTTCAGCTTCAGTTTCTCTATGCTTTGCAACTTGGAATCGGTTTTGTTCTGGCAGAAGTGCATCGCTGAGCTCACATCTGCTGGCAATGCTCCTGTATTTGCTGTGGAAGTCTGGCCCTGTCTAACGTCCCTTCCCATCTGCCTCTACACTACCTCGGACGCCTGCCCCAGAATGCCTGAAGCAGTGGTGAGCAGGCCCACCCGAGGGTCCACCCGGCCCACCACGGGCCACCGACCCAGAAGGTGCGGACCTCACCGCTGCGCCACCGGCCGGCCCCTTTCATGTTCCGTTGGCAACCTGCAGTTGAGGGCAATGGGACTTGATTATGCTACGTGAGCCCAACTCTGGCACTGTGTAGATGAGGCCAGGTTGTTTTTCGGGTCCACTGCGATGTCAGAGGATTTGTCATAATCGTGTCTCTGCTGTCCCGGCAAGCTTCACGCACACACGGTTTCCTGGCCCGCTTGGAGCAGTCTCATAACTCACCCTTCCCACTTAGCCCAGCCTTGACCTTCGCTGCCGTCTTTTGGCTTGTGAATTTCTCTGCCTTTCAAACGTTCCAGCAGAGTCTGTCTAAAGACGGACATCATCTTTCATTGTGGATTATCCAGGTGTGATTTCTGTTCGCCTTCCATTTTCTGGGACCTTGGTCTCTTTTCCATAGGAGAATCGTCATGGTATTTCTCAGCTATCCCCCTTAGACATGCTTATCAGTCCGTTCCCCTTCATTCCAAGTGATTCATTTTGCATTTCTGGAATCACCGTATGTTCTCTAGGCCGAGGTGTGAGTGCTTTCGTGACTCTTGGTTGTTGTCTTTGAATTTGCACCGGTCACTTGAAGGAGTCTTTGCTGTCCTAGCCTGGGTCAAACTAAGCACTGGGAACACGTGGTCGTCTGGGTTGGTTTGACATCCTGAGGTCAGAAACTCCAAACTCGAGGTCGTCCTGGCATCCCCCTTTACAGACACAATGTTTCCAGGACAAATTAGACGAGTCTGATGAATCCCTCTCTCCAGGAAAGATATTTTTCTGTCTCCTTTCCGGATTTGGGAAGTTTCGAACTTCACCCCTGATCCTGGAACGTTCCCCCAGGTGCCGTCTAGATACGGGCTTACTTTATTTCTATAGGCTGTGCCATTTGTTTGCCTTACATCCTCAGCCCTGGCCTGTTTATTTTTCTTGAAACAGAATTGTAATGTTCTCATTTTCAGCCCACTTCCTTACATGTGGTGTCAAAACACATAATCCATAATCCTTCTACGGCAAGAGGTAGGGGGAGAGAATTTCGATGGAGGCAAACTGAGCACACTAGCCTGGGAGGGCAGCCTTCACGAAGGAACGAAGCCCTGTGGAAAAGGGTGCTTTTCAGCACCCTTGTAGAGCCCTTCCAAACAAAGAGACATAGCCCAAGCGTGACAGGGCTCCATTCCTTCAAGGCTCCCAAGACATCTCTTGGGACACATTAGCATGTACCCGGTGGGCCCCCGTGACGCCAGAGCTATGGAAAGTGAGACTGATCTGCAAAGAATGCCAGGGGCCTAGGAAAGGAGGCATCGAGTCTTCTCTTCAACGTCCTCAAGACCTCATTCTTGACTTTGGCTTATGCTTAAGGCAGAAGGACCACGTAGGTCTGATAAGGCCCAAGTCCGGCCTCTTGCTTCCAATCAAGTTGCAAGCTTGAATCAGCATGGCCTCCCCATAGACTTGAATAGATGACAACGTTCTCCTCTCGGGGCTTGTCCCTCTATTCTCGCTTCTTGCCAAGGATTCCTTTCTTACCCCTCGAATCAGCGTCTGTTTTATGCCTTCCAGTTTCTGTGTCCGCTTTCTGTTTCTCAAAGCTGTTTCTGGGTATCCCTCCCTTTAATAGCCTAGCCTAGGCCAATCCTCAGTCTGTAACCGTGCGGCCATCTTGGCGGACATGATCCTCGTGATGTCATAAACCACCTCAAAATTCGAAGTTGTCCTGACAACCTGCGTGCACACAGAGTTTCAGAGCCATCTCAGGCCAGGCTGACTCCTCACCCTTCCCTGGTAGGATAGTTTTCCTTTTTCTCGATTTCTTGTCGGTTTCTGTCTTGCCCCTCGAACTTTGGAAGGCCTGCTACATTCTCTCTAGACACTGGTTTCTGTCCTGTAAGATTATCCTGGGTTTCACCTCTTACATTTTATGTAGATGGCCAAGTGGGTGGACGTTCCCCAGAGAAAGTCCTGGACTCCCTCCCAGGTTGAAGTTGCCCGGGCCATCCTCTGATGCGCAATGATCGTGTCATCTCCTAGCACTCTGCCGATTCCACCTTGGCAGGTCCCATGTTTTCCTTCCTTCTTCCTCTGGGGAAGTGTACCAGAGGCGTTCATGGATTGTAAAAGCCTCACGGTTCTTTTTCTGGTGCGTATTGATAAGGTGACCTCACCATTGCTACTTAGTTTATGATCCCTGTCCGCACCGTACCATGAAATCTGTATTTCCTAACACTGCTAATGTGATCTGCACCCGTGATGTGAAACAGTGAGGCCTGGGCCGGCCAAGCAGAACGTGGGCACTTACCCGCTCCGCCACAGGGCCGGCCCTGAATTGGACTTTTGGACCAACCTTTTGCCTGAGCTTGGGAACACGTGGGCCTGTTTGGATTATTCGTGAAGGTGATTAGTAGTAACATCCTGGACGGTAACCTTTTCCGTGGGTGCATGGGTTTAGCAGGCAGCATGTTCTGTGGGTAGTATTCCTCTTCATCTATTTGGAATGGTCTACCTTTCTGTAGCATCAGTACGCATTTTGAGGTGATTTTCCAGCCTTGGAAGTTCACCTTCTCTCATCTCTTTCAGCCCCAAAGCTTTATGCCGTCATTCTGGACCCCATTTTGGATTTTTTTTGCTTTTAGGTGAATTTATTGCCACAACCCTGCACTAGAACATCCTATATCTTTCCGATTTGCATCCTCATCGATGTAGACTTCCGTGTAGCTGACATCATCTTCCCCTGCGTAAGCCTAATAGCAGGCCCTGACCACACACTTGTGCCTCATCATCTGTTTCACCCTCTCACACCTCCCCGCTTTGTCTCTGGGAACCCCCAATCAAATGTCCCGTGCCACCTGTTCCTGACCGCTTGTTTTTGCTTCTCCTCTTAAGTGAGGTCCTACGGTACTTGCCTTGCTCCCTGGGGCTTGTTTCACTTCCCTAAAACCCTCACAGCCATTCTGGTGCTCACAAATGGCTGGATTGCATCCTTGGTTCCGGCTGACTGGTATGCCATTGCGTGGCTATAGCCCATCTTCCTTCTGCACTCGTCCCTTGCTGGGCTCCAGGGAGGCTTCCAAGTCTTGGGTCGTGGGAGCGACGCTGTGGTGAACTCAGCGGTGCACATGTCTTTATGCAGGAGTGTTTCCGAGTTCTTTGGATCAACACGCCGCAGAGGAATAGCTGGATCATATGGGACATGGATTCTTCAAGTTCTGAGGCAGTTCCACACCGCTTGGCGTAGTGGCTGCACCGGTCTGCACTCCCACCAACGGTGCAGGAGGCTTCCCTTCTCTCCACCTCCTCTCTGACACTTGTGGCTTCCTGTCTGCTTCCTTATAGCCATTCTGACCACAGTGAGCTGCTGTGCCCTTGCAGTTTGCATTTGCATTGGCCTGAGACTTAATGACGGTGAGCAAGTGTTCATGCACCCGTTGGCCCTCTTTCGATCTTCTTGGCAGAAATCTCTGTTTCCATCTTCTGCCCAGGTTTTCATTGGCTTGTTGTTGTTTTTTTTTTCCTGTGGGGACGTGCGAGTTGATTGCATCCTTGGGCTTTTCACCCCTTGTCCGATGTGTGGTTTGCAAACATCCTCCCCCAGTCGTTGTGCTATCTTTGCATTCAGTCGATGGTTTCCTTCACTGGGCAGAAGCGTCCGCATTTGACGTGGTCCCGTTGGTTTCTTGTTGACTTGGTTGCCCTGGCCCAGTCGGACTTGCTTCTTCCAAACAGGCGGCTCAGACAGATGGCAAAGAGCACTCTGCCTAGGTCTTCTGCTACAAGGTTCACGGTTTCAAGTCTGCCATTCAAGGCATTGATCCATTTCAGGTGGTGTGTGTGCCAGGTGTAACATCATGGTGTACTCTCGTTGTGTTCCATGTGGCTGTGCAGGCTTCCCAGCACCGTTTATGGTAGAGACTCTCCCTTCTCCGCTGTCTCCTCTTTGTCTCCCTGGTCGAAAATGGGCTGTCCATGTACGTTTGAGTGGGGCTCTGGGTTCTCGATTCTGTTGCATGGGTCTGTGTGCCTGTTTTGGGGCCCAGACTGTGCCGTCTCGGTACCTAGTGCTTCGTCCTATATGTTGAAATCGGAAAGTGTGCCACGTCCTGCTTTTTTCGTTTTCCTGAGGATTCCTTTGCCTAGTCAGGGTGTCTTGTTGCTGGCTAGAAGCTTTAGCATTCCCTCTTCTGTCTCTGTGGGAAACATTGCTGCAACTTTGACTGGGATTGCATGGAATCCAGAGATTCCTTGCTCTGGTAGGCACGTTTCCAGTGTGTTGATGCTTCCACTCCTAGATCCTGGAATCTCCTTCTTTCTCCTTGTGTCTTCTTGAATTTCTTTCCCCCAACGTTGGTTAGTTTTCCATTGCCATGGCTTTCACCTGTTTTGCTAAGTTTCTTCATAGAGATCTCATCCTTCTCACTGGCATGCAGTTTCTCACTTTTTCTTTTCAGCTTCAGTTTCTCTATGCTTTGCAACTTGGAATCGGTTTTGTTCTGGCAGAAGTGCATCGCTGAGCTCACATCTGCTGGCAATGCTCCTGTATTTGCTGTGGAAGTCTGGCCCTGTCTAACGTCCCTTCCCATCTGCCTCTACACTACCTCGGACGCCTGCCCCAGAATGCCTGAAGCAGTGGTGAGCAGGCCCACCCGAGGGTCCACCCGGCCCACCACGGGCCACCGACCCAGAAGGTGCGGACCTCACCGCTGCGCCACCGGCCGGCCCCTTTCATGTTCCGTTGGCAACCTGCAGTTGAGGACAATGGGACTTGAATATGCTACTTGAGCCCAACTCTGGCACTGTGTAGATGAGGCCAGGTTGTTTCTCGGGTCCACTGCGATGTCAGAGGATTTGTCATAATCGTGTCTCTGCTGTCCCGGCAAGCTTCACGCACACACGGTTTCCTGGCCCGCTTGGAGCAGTCTCATAACTCACCCTTCCCACTTAGCCCAGCCTTGACCTTCGCTGCCGTCTTTTGGCTTGTGAATTTCTCTGCCTTTCAAACGTTCCAGCAGAGTCTGTCTAAAGACGGACATCATCTTTCATTGTGGATTATCCAGGTGTGATTTCTGTTCGCCTTCCATTTTCTGGGACCTTGGTCTCTTTTCCATAGGAGAATCGCCATGGTATTTCTCAGCTATCCCCCTTAGACATGCTTATCAGTCCGTTCCCCTTCATTCCAAGTGATTCATTTTGCATTTCTGGAATCACCGTATGTTCTCTAGGCCGAGGTGTGAGTGCTTTCGTGACTCTTGGTTGTTGTCTTTGAATTTGCACCGGTCACTTGAAGGAGTCTTTGCTGTCCTAGCCTGGGTCAAACTAAGCACTGGGAACACGTGGTCGTCTGGGTTGGTTTGACATCCTGAGGTCAGAAACTCCAAACTCGAGGTCGTCCTGGCATCCCCCTTTACAGACACAATGTTTCCAGGACAAATTAGACGAGTCTGATGAATCCCTCTCTCCAGGAAAGATATTTTTCTGTCTCCTTTCCGGATTTGGGAAGTTTCGAACTTCACCCCTGATCCTGGAACGTTCCCCCAGGTGCCGTCTAGATACGGGCTTACTTTATTTCTATAGGCTGTGCCATTTGTTTGCCTTACATCCTCAGCCCTGGCCTGTTTATTTTTCTTGAAACAGAATTGTAATGTTCTCATTTTCAGCCCACTTCCTTACATGTGGTGTCAAAACACATAATCCATAATCCTTCTACGGCAAGAGGTAGGGGGAGAGAATTTCGATGGAGGCAAACTGAGCACACTAGCCTGGGAGGGCAGCCTTCACGAAGGAACGAAGCCCTGTGGAAAAGGGTGCTTTTCAGCACCCTTGTAGAGCACTTCCAAACAAAGAGACATAGCCCAAGCGTGACAGGGCTCCATTCCTTCAAGGCTCCCAAGACATCTCTTGGGACACATTAGCATGTACCCGGTGGGCCCCCGTGACGCCAGAGCTATGGAAAGTGAGACTGATCTGCAAAGAATGCCAGGGGCCTAGGAAAGGAGGCATCGAGTCTTCTCTTCAACGTCCTCAAGACCTCATTCTTGACTTTGGCTTATGCTTAAGGCAGAAGGACCACGTAGGTCTGATAAGGCCCAAGTCCGGCCTCTTGCTTCCAATCAAGTTGCAAGCTTGAATCAGCATGGCCTCCCCATAGACTTGAACAGATGACAACGTTCTCCTCTCGGGGCTTGTCCCTCTATTCTCGCTTCTTGCCAAGGATTCCTTTCTTACCCCTCGAATCAGCGTCTGTTTTATGCCTTCCAGTTTCTGTGTCCGCTTTCTGTTTCTCAAAGCTGTTTCTGGGTATCCCTCCCTTTAATAGCCTAGCCTAGGCCAATCCTCAGTCTGTAACCGTGCGGCCATCTTGGCGGACATGATCCTCGTGATGTCATAAACCACCTCAAAATTCGAAGTTGTCCTGACAACCTGCGTGCACACAGAGTTTCAGAGCCATCTCAGGCCAGGCTGACTCCTCACCCTTCCCTGGTAGGATAGTTTTCCTTTTTCTCGATTTCTTGTCGGTTTCTGTCTTGCCCCTCGAACTTTGGAAGGCCTGCTACATTCTCTCTAGACACTGGTTTCTGTCCTGTAAGATTATCCTGGGTTTCACCTCTTACATTTTATGTAGATGGCCAAGTGGGTGGACGTTCCCCAGAGAAAGTCCTGGACTCCCTCCCAGGTTGAAGTTGCCCGGGCCATCCTCTGATGCGCAATGATCGTGTCATCTCCTAGCACTCTGCCGATTCCACCTTGGCAGGTCCCATGTTTTCCTTCCTTCTTCCTCTGGGGAAGTGTACCAGAGGCGTTCATGGATTGTAAAAGCCTCACGGTTCTTTTTCTGGTGCGTATTGATAAGGTGACCTCACCATTGCTACTTAGTTTATGATCCCTGTCCGCACCGTACCATGAAATCTGTATTTCCTAACACTGCTAATGTGATCTGCACCCGTGATGTGAAACAGTGAGGCCTGGGCCGGCCAAGCAGAACGTGGGCACTTACCCGCTCCGCCACAGGGCCGGCCCTGAATTGGACTTTTGGACCAACCTTTTGCCTGAGCTTGGGAACACGTGGGCCTGTTTGGATTATTCGTGAAGGTGATTAGTAGTAACATCCTGGACGGTAACCTTTTCCGTGGGTGCATGGGTTTAGCAGGCAGCATGTTCTGTGGGTAGTATTCCTCTTCATCTATTTGGAATGGTCTACCTTTCTGTAGCATCAGTACGCATTTTGAGGTGATTTTCCAGCCTTGGAAGTTCACCTTCTCTCATCTCTTTCAGCCCCAAAGCTTTATGCCGTCATTCTGGACCCCATTTTGGATTTTTTTTGCTTTTAGGTGAATTTATTGCCACAACCCTGCACTAGAACATCCTATATCTTTCCGATTTGCATCCTCATCGATGTAGACTTCCGTGTAGCTGACATCATCTTCCCCTGCGTAAGCCTAATAGCAGGCCCTGACCACACACTTGTGCCTCATCATCTGTTTCACCCTCTCACACCTCCCCGCTTTGTCTCTGGGAACCCCCAATCAAATGTCCCGTGCCACCTGTTCCTGACCGCTTGTTTTTGCTTCTCCTCTTAAGTGAGGTCCTACGGTACTTGCCTTGCTCCCTGGGGCTTGTTTCACTTCCCTAAAACCCTCACAGCCATTCTGGTGCTCACAAATGGCTGGATTGCATCCTTGGTTCCGGCTGACTGGTATGCCATTGCGTGGCTATAGCCCATCTTCCTTCTGCACTCGTCCCTTGCTGGGCTCCAGGGAGGCTTCCAAGTCTTGGGTCGTGGGAGCGACGCTGTGGTGAACTCAGCGGTGCACATGTCTTTATGCAGGAGTGTTTCCGAGTTCTTTGGATCAACACGCCGCAGAGGAATAGCTGGATCATATGGGACATGGATTCTTCAAGTTCTGAGGCAGTTCCACACCGCTTGGCGTAGTGGCTGCACCGGTCTGCACTCCCACCAACGGTGCAGGAGGCTTCCCTTCTCTCCACCTCCTCTCTGACACTTGTGGCTTCCTGTCTGCTTCCTTATAGCCATTCTGACCACAGTGAGCTGCTGTGCCCTTGCAGTTTGCATTTGCATTGGCCTGAGACTTAATGACGGTGAGCAAGTGTTCATGCACCCGTTGGCCCTCTTTCGATCTTCTTGGCAGAAATCTCTGTTTCCATCTTCTGCCCAGGTTTTCATTGGCTTGTTGTTGTTTTTTTTTTCCTGTGGGGACGTGCGAGTTGATTGCATCCTTGGGCTTTTCACCCCTTGTCCGATGTGTGGTTTGCAAACATCCTCCCCCAGTCGTTGTGCTATCTTTGCATTCAGTCGATGGTTTCCTTCACTGGGCAGAAGCGTCCGCATTTGACGTGGTCCCGTTGGTTTCTTGTTGACTTGGTTGCCCTGGCCCAGTCGGACTTGCTTCTTCCAAACAGGCGGCTCAGACAGATGGCAAAGAGCACTCTGCCTAGGTCTTCTGCTACAAGGTTCACGGTTTCAAGTCTGCCATTCAAGGCATTGATCCATTTCAGGTGGTGTGTGTGCCAGGTGTAACATCATGGTGTACTCTCGTTGTGTTCCATGTGGCTGTGCAGGCTTCCCAGCACCGTTTATGGTAGAGACTCTCCCTTCTCCGCTGTCTCCTCTTTGTCTCCCTGGTCGAAAATGGGCTGTCCATGTACGTTTGAGTGGGGCTCTGGGTTCTCGATTCTGTTGCATGGGTCTGTGTGCCTGTTTTGGGGCCCAGACTGTGCCGTCTCGGTACCTAGTGCTTCGTCCTATATGTTGAAATCGGAAAGTGTGCCACGTCCTGCTTTTTTCGTTTTCCTGAGGATTCCTTTGCCTAGTCAGGGTGTCTTGTTGCTGGCTAGAAGCTTTAGCATTCCCTCTTCTGTCTCTGTGGGAAACATTGCTGCAACTTTGACTGGGATTGCATGGAATCCAGAGATTCCTTGCTCTGGTAGGCACGTTTCCAGTGTGTTGATGCTTCCACTCCTAGATCCTGGAATCTCCTTCTTTCTCCTTGTGTCTTC
Source organism: Equus asinus (assembly GCF_041296235.1). Taxonomy (NCBI): domain Eukaryota; kingdom Metazoa; phylum Chordata; class Mammalia; order Perissodactyla; family Equidae; genus Equus; species Equus asinus. Next base: position 15,240,880 of record NC_091790.1, on the reverse strand, counting down.
TTGAATTTCTTTCCCCCAACGTTGGTTAGTTTTCCATTGCCATGGCTTTCACCTGTTTTGCTAAGTTTCTTCATAGAGATCTCATCCTTCTCACTGGCATGCAGTTTCTCACTTTTTCTTTTCAGCTTCAGTTTCTCTATGCTTTGCAACTTGGAATCGGTTTTGTTCTGGCAGAAGTGCATCGCTGAGCTCACATCTGCTGGCAATGCTCCTGTATTTGCTGTGGAAGTCTGGCCCTGTCTAACGTCCCTTCCCATCTGCCTCTACACTACCTCGGACGCCTGCCCCAGAATGCCTGAAGCAGTGGTGAGCAGGCCCACCCGAGGGTCCACCCGGCCCACCACGGGCCACCGACCCAGAAGGTGCGGACCTCACCGCTGCGCCACCGGCCGGCCCCTTTCATGTTCCGTTGGCAACCTGCAGTTGAGGACAATGGGACTTGAATATGCTACTTGAGCCCAACTCTGGCACTGTGTAGATGAGGCCAGGTTGTTTCTCGGGTCCACTGCGATGTCAGAGGATTTGTCATAATCGTGTCTCTGCTGTCCCGGCAAGCTTCACGCACACACGGTTTCCTGGCCCGCTTGGAGCAGTCTCATAACTCACCCTTCCCACTTAGCCCAGCCTTGACCTTCGCTGCCGTCTTTTGGCTTGTGAATTTCTCTGCCTTTCAAACGTTCCAGCAGAGTCTGTCTAAAGACGGACATCATCTTTCATTGTGGATTATCCAGGTGTGATTTCTGTTCGCCTTCCATTTTCTGGGACCTTGGTCTCTTTTCCATAGGAGAATCGCCATGGTATTTCTCAGCTATCCCCCTTAGACATGCTTATCAGTCCGTTCCCCTTCATTCCAAGTGATTCATTTTGCATTTCTGGAATCACCGTATGTTCTCTAGGCCGAGGTGTGAGTGCTTTCGTGACTCTTGGTTGTTGTCTTTGAATTTGCACCGGTCACTTGAAGGAGTCTTTGCTGTCCTAGCCTGGGTCAAACTAAGCACTGGGAACACGTGGTCGTCTGGGTTGGTTTGACATCCTGAGGTCAGAAACTCCAAACTCGAGGTCGTCCTGGCATCCCCCTTTACAGACACAATGTTTCCAGGACAAATTAGACGAGTCTGATGAATCCCTCTCTCCAGGAAAGATATTTTTCTGTCTCCTTTCCGGATTTGGGAAGTTTCGAACTTCACCCCTGATCCTGGAACGTTCCCCCAGGTGCCGTCTAGATACGGGCTTACTTTATTTCTATAGGCTGTGCCATTTGTTTGCCTTACATCCTCAGCCCTGGCCTGTTTATTTTTCTTGAAACAGAATTGTAATGTTCTCATTTTCAGCCCACTTCCTTACATGTGGTGTCAAAACACATAATCCATAATCCTTCTACGGCAAGAGGTAGGGGGAGAGAATTTCGATGGAGGCAAACTGAGCACACTAGCCTGGGAGGGCAGCCTTCACGAAGGAACGAAGCCCTGTGGAAAAGGGTGCTTTTCAGCACCCTTGTAGAGCCCTTCCAAACAAAGAGACATAGCCCAAGCGTGACAGGGCTCCATTCCTTCAAGGCTCCCAAGACATCTCTTGGGACACATTAGCATGTACCCGGTGGGCCCCCGTGACGCCAGAGCTATGGAAAGTGAGACTGATCTGCAAAGAATGCCAGGGTCCTAGGAAAGGAGGCATCGAGTCTTCTCTTCAACGTCCTCAAGACCTCATTCTTGACTTTGGCTTATGCTTAAGGCAGAAGGACCACGTAGGTCTGATAAGGCCCAAGTCCGGCCTCTTGCTTCCAATCAAGTTGCAAGCTTGAATCAGCATGGCCTCCCCATAGACTTGAATAGATGACAACGTTCTCCTCTCGGGGCTTGTCCCTCTATTCTCGCTTCTTGCCAAGGATTCCTTTCTTACCCCTCGAATCAGCGTCTGTTTTATGCCTTCCAGTTTCTGTGTCCGCTTTCTGTTTCTCAAAGCTGTTTCTGGGTATCCCTCCCTTTAATAGCCTAGGCTAGGCCAATCCTCAGTCTGTAACCGTGCGGCCATCTTGGCGGACATGATCCTCGTGATGTCATAAACCACCTCAAAATTCGAAGTTGTCCTGACAACCTGCGTGCACACAGAGTTTCAGAGCCATCTCAGGCCAGGCTGACTCCTCACCCTTCCCTGGTAGGATAGTTTTCCTTTTTCTCGATTTCTTGTCGGTTTCTGTCTTGCCCCTCGAACTTTGGAAGGCCTGCTACATTCTCTCTAGACACTGGTTTCTGTCCTGTAAGATTATCCTGGGTTTCACCTCTTACATGTTATGTAGATGGCCAAGTGGGTGGACGTTCCCCAGAGAAAGTCCTGGACTCCCTCCCAGGTTGAAGTTGCCCGGGCCATCCTCTGATGCGCAATGATCGTGTCATCTCCTAGCACTCTGCCGATTCCACCTTGGCAGGTCCCATGTTTTCCTTCCTTCTTCCTCTGGGGAAGTGTACCAGAGGCGTTCATGGATTGTAAAAGCCTCACGGTTCTTTTTCTGGTGCGTATTGATAAGGTGACCTCACCATTGCTACTTAGTTTATGATCCCTGTCCGCACCGTACCATGAAATCTGTATTTCCTAACACTGCTAATGTGATCTGCACCCGTGATGTGAAACAGTGAGGCCTGGGCCGGCCAAGCAGAACGTGGGCACTTACCCGCTCCGCCACAGGGCCGGCCCTGAATTGGACTTTTGGACCAACCTTTTGCCTGAGCTTGGGAACACGTGGGCCTGTTTGGATTATTCGTGAAGGTGATTAGTAGTAACATCCTGGACGGTAACCTTTTCCGTGGGTGCATGGGTTTAGCAGGCAGCATGTTCTGTGGGTAGTATTCCTCTTCATCTATTTGGAATGGTCTACCTTTCTGTAGCATCAGTACGCATTTTGAGGTGATTTTCCAGCCTTGGAAGTTCACCTTCTCTCATCTCTTTCAGCCCCAAAGCTTTATGCCGTCATTCTGGACCCCATTTTGGATTTTTTTTGCTTTTAGGTGAATTTATTGCCACAACCCTGCACTAGAACATCCTATATCTTTCCGATTTGCATCCTCATCGATGTAGACTTCCGTGTAGCTGACATCATCTTCCCCTGCGTAAGCCTAATAGCAGGCCCTGACCACACACTTGTGCCTCATCATCTGTTTCACCCTCTCACACCTCCCCGCTTTGTCTCTGGGAACCCCCAATCAAATGTCCCGTGCCACCTGTTCCTGACCGCTTGTTTTTGCTTCTCCTCTTAAGTGAGGTCCTACGGTACTTGCCTTGCTCCCTGGGGCTTGTTTCACTTCCCTAAAACCCTCACAGCCATTCTGGTGCTCACAAATGGCTGGATTGCATCCTTGGTTCCGGCTGACTGGTATGCCATTGCGTGGCTATAGCCCATCTTCCTTCTGCACTCGTCCCTTGCTGGGCTCCAGGGAGGCTTCCAAGTCTTGGGTCGTGGGAGCGACGCTGTGGTGAACTCAGCGGTGCACATGTCTTTATGCAGGAGTGTTTCCGAGTTCTTTGGATCAACACGCCGCAGAGGAATAGCTGGATCATATGGGACATGGATTCTTCAAGTTCTGAGGCAGTTCCACACCGCTTGGCGTAGTGGCTGCACCGGTCTGCACTCCCACCAACGGTGCAGGAGGCTTCCCTTCTCTCCACCTCCTCTCTGACACTTGTGGCTTCCTGTCTGCTTCCTTATAGCCATTCTGACCACAGTGAGCTGCTGTGCCCTTGCAGTTTGCATTTGCATTGGCCTGAGACTTAATGACGGTGAGCAAGTGTTCATGCACCCGTTGGCCCTCTTTCGATCTTCTTGGCAGAAATCTCTGTTTCCATCTTCTGCCCAGGTTTTCATTGGCTTGTTGTTGTTTTTTTTTTCCTGTGGGGACGTGCGAGTTGATTGCATCCTTGGGCTTTTCACCCCTTGTCCGATGTGTGGTTTGCAAACATCCTCCCCCAGTCGTTGTGCTATCTTTGCATTCAGTCGATGGTTTCCTTCACTGGGCAGAAGCGTCCGCATTTGACGTGGTCCCGTTGGTTTCTTGTTGACTTGGTTGCCCTGGCCCAGTCGGACTTGCTTCTTCCAAACAGGCGGCTCAGACAGATGGCAAAGAGCACTCTGCCTAGGTCTTCTGCTACAAGGTTCACGGTTTCAAGTCTGCCATTCAAGGCTTTGATCCATTTCAGGTGGTGTGTGTGCCAGGTGTAACATCATGGTGTACTCTCGTTGTGTTCCATGTGGCTGTGCAGGCTTCCCAGCACCGTTTATGGTAGAGACTCTCCTTTCTCCGCTGTCTCCTCTTGGCTCCCTGGTCGAAAATGGGCTGTCCATGTACGTTTGAGTGGGGCTCCGGGTTCTCGATTCTGTTGCATGGGTCTGTGTGCCTGTTTTGGGGCCCAGACTGTGCCGTCTCGGTACCTAGTGCTTCGTCCTATATGTTGAAATCGGAAAGTGTGCCACGTCCTGCTTTTTTCGTTTTCCTGAGGATTCCTTTGCCTAGTCAGGGTGTCTTGTTGCTGGCTAGAAGCTTTAGCATTCCCTCTTCTGTCTCTGTGGGAAACATTGCTGCAACTTTGACTGGGATTGCATGGAATCCAGAGATTCCTTGCTCTGGTAGGCACGTTTCCAGTGTGTTGATGCTTCCACTCCTAGATCCTGGAATCTCCTTCTTTCTCCTTGTGTCTTCTTGAATTTCTTTCCCCCAACGTTGGTTAGTTTTCCATTGCCATGGCTTTCACCTGTTTTGCTAAGTTTCTTCATAGAGATCTCATCCTTCTCACTGGCATGCAGTTTCTCACTTTTTCTTTTCAGCTTCAGTTTCTCTATGCTTTGCAACTTGGAATCGGTTTTGTTCTGGCAGAAGTGCATCGCTGAGCTCACATCTGCTGGCAATGCTCCTGTATTTGCTGTGGAAGTCTGGCCCTGTCTAACGTCCCTTCCCATCTGCCTCTACACTACCTCGGACGCCTGCCCCAGAATGCCTGAAGCAGTGGTGAGCAGGCCCACCCGAGGGTCCACCCGGCCCACCACGGGCCACCGACCCAGAAGGTGCGGACCTCACCGCTGCGCCACCGGCCGGCCCCTTTCATGTTCCGTTGGCAACCTGCAGTTGAGGACAATGGGACTTGAATATGCTACTTGAGCCCAACTCTGGCACTGTGTAGATGAGGCCAGGTTGTTTCTCGGGTCCACTGCGATGTCAGAGGATTTGTCATAATCGTGTCTCTGCTGTCCCGGCAAGCTTCACGCACACACGGTTTCCTGGCCCGCTTGGAGCAGTCTCATAACTCACCCTTCCCACTTAGCCCAGCCTTGACCTTCGCTGCCGTCTTTTGGCTTGTGAATTTCTCTGCCTTTCAAACGTTCCAGCAGAGTCTGTCTAAAGACGGACATCATCTTTCATTGTGGATTATCCAGGTGTGATTTCTGTTCGCCTTCCATTTTCTGGGACCTTGGTCTCTTTTCCATAGGAGAATCGCCATGGTATTTCTCAGCTATCCCCCTTAGGCATGCTTATCAGTCCGTTCCCCTTCATTCCAAGTGATTCATTTTGCATTTCTGGAATCACCGTATGTTCTCTAGGCCGAGGTGTGAGTGCTTTCGTGACTCTTGGTTGTTGTCTTTGAATTTGCACCGGTCACTTGAAGGAGTCTTTGCTGTCCTAGCCTGGGTCAAACTAAGCACTGGGAACACGTGGTCGTCTGGGTTGGTTTGACATCCTGAGGTCAGAAACTCCAAACTCGAGGTCGTCCTGGCATCCCCCTTTACAGACACAATGTTTCCAGGACAAATTAGACGAGTCTGATGAATCCCTCTCTCCAGGAAAGATATTTTTCTGTCTCCTTTCCGGATTTGGGAAGTTTCGAACTTCACCCCTGATCCTGGAACGTTCCCCCAGGTGCCGTCTAGATACGGGCTTACTTTATTTCTATAGGCTGTGCCATTTGTTTGCCTTACATCCTCAGCCCTGGCCTGTTTATTTTTCTTGAAACAGAATTGTAATGTTCTCATTTTCAGCCCACTTCCTTACATGTGGTGTCAAAACACATAATCCATAATCCTTCTACGGCAAGAGGTAGGGGGAGAGAATTTCGATGGAGGCAAACTGAGCACACTAGCCTGGGAGGGCAGCCTTCACGAAGGAACGAAGCCCTGTGGAAAAGGGTGCTTTTCAGCACCCTTGTAGAGCCCTTCCAAACAAAGAGACATAGCCCAAGCGTGACAGGGCTCCATTCCTTCAAGGCTCCCAAGACATCTCTTGGGACACATTAGCATGTACCCGGTGGGCCCCCGTGACGCCAGAGCTATGGAAAGTGAGACTGATCTGCAAAGAATGCCAGGGTCCTAGGAAAGGAGGCATCGAGTCTTCTCTTCAACGTCCTCAAGACCTCATTCTTGACTTTGGCTTATGCTTAAGGCAGAAGGACCACGTAGGTCTGATAAGGCCCAAGTCCGGCCTCTTGCTTCCAATCAAGTTGCAAGCTTGAATCAGCATGGCCTCCCCATAGACTTGAATAGATGACAACGTTCTCCTCTCGGGGCTTGTCCCTCTATTCTCGCTTCTTGCCAAGGATTCCTTTCTTACCCCTCGAATCAGCGTCTGTTTTATGCCTTCCAGTTTCTGTGTCCGCTTTCTGTTTCTCAAAGCTGTTTCTGGGTATCCCTCCCTTTAATAGCCTAGGCTAGGCCAATCCTCAGTCTGTAACCGTGCGGCCATCTTGGCGGACATGATCCTCGTGATGTCATAAACCACCTCAAAATTCGAAGTTGTCCTGACAACCTGCGTGCACACAGAGTTTCAGAGCCATCTCAGGCCAGGCTGACTCCTCACCCTTCCCTGGTAGGATAGTTTTCCTTTTTCTCGATTTCTTGTCGGTTTCTGTCTTGCCCCTCGAACTTTGGAAGGCCTGCTACATTCTCTCTAGACACTGGTTTCTGTCCTGTAAGATTATCCTGGGTTTCACCTCTTACATGTTATGTAGATGGCCAAGTGGGTGGACGTTCCCCAGAGAAAGTCCTGGACTCCCTCCCAGGTTGAAGTTGCCCGGGCCATCCTCTGATGCGCAATGATCGTGTCATCTCCTAGCACTCTGCCGATTCCACCTTGGCAGGTCCCATGTTTTCCTTCCTTCTTCCTCTGGGGAAGTGTACCAGAGGCGTTCATGGATTGTAAAAGCCTCACGGTTCTTTTTCTGGTGCGTATTGATAAGGTGACCTCACCATTGCTACTTAGTTTATGATCCCTGTCCGCACCGTACCATGAAATCTGTATTTCCTAACACTGCTAATGTGATCTGCACCCGTGATGTGAAACAGTGAGGCCTGGGCCGGCCAAGCAGAACGTGGGCACTTACCCGCTCCGCCACAGGGCCGGCCCTGAATTGGACTTTTGGACCAACCTTTTGCCTGAGCTTGGGAACACGTGGGCCTGTTTGGATTATTCGTGAAGGTGATTAGTAGTAACATCCTGGACGGTAACCTTTTCCGTGGGTGCATGGGTTTAGCAGGCAGCATGTTCTGTGGGTAGTATTCCTCTTCATCTATTTGGAATGGTCTACCTTTCTGTAGCATCAGTACGCATTTTGAGGTGATTTTCCAGCCTTGGAAGTTCACCTTCTCTCATCTCTTTCAGCCCCAAAGCTTTATGCCGTCATTCTGGACCCCATTTTGGATTTTTTTTGCTTTTAGGTGAATTTATTGCCACAACCCTGCACTAGAACATCCTATATCTTTCCGATTTGCATCCTCATCGATGTAGACTTCCGTGTAGCTGACATCATCTTCCCCTGCGTAAGCCTAATAGCAGGCCCTGACCACACACTTGTGCCTCATCATCTGTTTCACCCTCTCACACCTCCCCGCTTTGTCTCTGGGAACCCCCAATCAAATGTCCCGTGCCACCTGTTCCTGACCGCTTGTTTTTGCTTCTCCTCTTAAGTGAGGTCCTACGGTACTTGCCTTGCTCCCTGGGGCTTGTTTCACTTCCCTAAAACCCTCACAGCCATTCTGGTGCTCACAAATGGCTGGATTGCATCCTTGGTTCCGGCTGACTGGTATGCCATTGCGTGGCTACAGCCCATCTTCCTTCTGCACTCGTCCCTTGCTGGGCTCCAGGGAGGCTTCCAAGTCTTGGGTCGTGGGAGCGACGCTGTGGTGAACTCAGCGGTGCACATGTCTTTATGCAGGAGTGTTTCCGAGTTCTTTGGATCAACACGCCGCAGAGGAATAGCTGGATCATATGGGACATGGATTCTTCAAGTTCTGAGGCAGTTCCACACCGCTTGGCGTAGTGGCTGCACCGGTCTGCACTCCCACCAACGGTGCAGGAGGCTTCCCTTCTCTCCACCTCCTCTCTGACACTTGTGGCTTCCTGTCTGCTTCCTTATAGCCATTCTGACCACAGTGAGCTGCTGTGCCCTTGCAGTTTGCATTTGCATTGGCCTGAGACTTAATGACGGTGAGCAAGTGTTCATGCACCCGTTGGCCCTCTTTCGATCTTCTTGGCAGAAATCTCTGTTTCCATCTTCTGCCCAGGTTTTCATTGGCTTGTTGTTGTTTTTTTTTTCCTGTGGGGACGTGCGAGTTGATTGCATCCTTGGGCTTTTCACCCCTTGTCCGATGTGTGGTTTGCAAACATCCTCCCCCAGTCGTTGTGCTATCTTTGCATTCAGTCGATGGTTTCCTTCACTGGGCAGAAGCGTCCGCATTTGACGTGGTCCCGTTGGTTTCTTGTTGACTTGGTTGCCCTGGCCCAGTCGGACTTGCTTCTTCCAAACAGGCGGCTCAGACAGATGGCAAAGAGCACTCTGCCTAGGTCTTCTGCTACAAGGTTCACGGTTTCAAGTCTGCCATTCAAGGCTTTGATCCATTTCAGGTGGTGTGTGTGCCAGGTGTAACATCATGGTGTACTCTCGTTGTGTTCCATGTGGCTGTGCAGGCTTCCCAGCACCGTTTATGGTAGAGACTCTCCCTTCTCCGCTGTCTCCTCTTTGTCTCCCTGGTCGAAAATGGGCTGTCCATGTACGTTTGAGTGGGGCTCTGGGTTCTCGATTCTGTTGCATGGGTCTGTGTGCCTGTTTTGGGGCCCAGACTGTGCCGTCTCGGTACCTAGTGCTTCGTCCTATATGTTGAAATCGGAAAGTGTGCCACGTCCTGCTTTTTTCGTTTTCCTGAGGATTCCTTTGCCTAGTCAGGGTGTCTTGTTGCTGGCTAGAAGCTTTAGCATTCCCTCTTCTGTCTCTGTGGGAAACATTGCTGCAACTTTGACTGGGATTGCATGGAATCCAGAGATTCCTTGCTCTGGTAGGCACGTTTCCAGTGTGTTGATGCTTCCACTCCTAGATCCTGGAATCTCCTTCTTTCTCCTTGTGTCTTCTTGAATTTCTTTCCCCCAACGTTGGTTAGTTTTCCATTGCCATGGCTTTCACCTGTTTTGCTAAGTTTCTTCATAGAGATCTCATCCTTCTCACTGGCATGCAGTTTCTCACTTTTTCTTTTCAGCTTCAGTTTCTCTATGCTTTGCAACTTGGAATCGGTTTTGTTCTGGCAGAAGTGCATCGCTGAGCTCACATCTGCTGGCAATGCTCCTGTATTTGCTGTGGAAGTCTGGCCCTGTCTAACGTCCCTTCCCATCTGCCTCTACACTACCTCGGACGCCTGCCCCAGAATGCCTGAAGCAGTGGTGAGCAGGCCCACCCGAGGGTCCACCCGGCCCACCACGGGCCACCGACCCAGAAGGTGCGGACCTCACCGCTGCGCCACCGGCCGGCCCCTTTCATGTTCCGTTGGCAACCTGCAGTTGAGGACAATGGGACTTGAATATGCTACTTGAGCCCAACTCTGGCACTGTGTAGATGAGGCCAGGTTGTTTCTCGGGTCCACTGCGATGTCAGAGGATTTGTCATAATCGTGTCTCTGCTGTCCCGGCAAGCTTCACGCACACACGGTTTCCTGGCCCGCTTGGAGCAGTCTCATAACTCACCCTTCCCACTTAGCCCAGCCTTGACCTTCGCTGCCGTCTTTTGGCTTGTGAATTTCTCTGCCTTTCAAACGTTCCAGCAGAGTCTGTCTAAAGACGGACATCATCTTTCATTGTGGATTATCCAGGTGTGATTTCTGTTCGCCTTCCATTTTCTGGGACCTTGGTCTCTTTTCCATAGGAGAATCGCCATGGTATTTCTCAGCTATCCCCCTTAGGCATGCTTATCAGTCCGTTCCCCTTCATTCCAAGTGATTCATTTTGCATTTCTGGAATCACCGTATGTTCTCTAGGCCGAGGTGTGAGTGCTTTCGTGACTCTTGGTTGTTGTCTTTGAATTTGCACCGGTCACTTGAAGGAGTCTTTGCTGTCCTAGCCTGGGTCAAACTAAGCACTGGGAACACGTGGTCGTCTGGGTTGGTTTGACATCCTGAGGTCAGAAACTCCAAACTCGAGGTCGTCCTGGCATCCCCCTTTACAGACACAATGTTTCCAGGACAAATTAGACGAGTCTGATGAATCCCTCTCTCCAGGAAAGATATTTTTCTGTCTCCTTTCCGGATTTGGGAAGTTTCGAACTTCACCCCTGATCCTGGAACGTTCCCCCAGGTGCCGTCTAGATACGGGCTTACTTTATTTCTATAGGCTGTGCCATTTGTTTGCCTTACATCCTCAGCCCTGGCCTGTTTATTTTTCTTGAAACAGAATTGTAATGTTCTCATTTTCAGCCCACTTCCTTACATGTGGTGTCAAAACACATAATCCATAATCCTTCTACGGCAAGAGGTAGGGGGAGAGAATTTCGATGGAGGCAAACTGAGCACACTAGCCTGGGAGGGCAGCCTTCACGAAGGAACGAAGCCCTGTGGAAAAGGGTGCTTTTCAGCACCCTTGTAGAGCACTTCCAAACAAAGAGACATAGCCCAAGCGTGACAGGGCTCCATTCCTTCAAGGCTCCCAAGACATCTCTTGGGACACATTAGCATGTACCCGGTGGGCCCCCGTGACGCCAGAGCTATGGAAAGTGAGACTGATCTGCAAAGAATGCCAGGGGCCTAGGAAAGGAGGCATCGAGTCTTCTCTTCAACGTCCTCAAGACCTCATTCTTGACTTTGGCTTATGCTTAAGGCAGAAGGACCACGTAGGTCTGATAAGGCCCAAGTCCGGCCTCTTGCTTCCAATCAAGTTGCAAGCTTGAATCAGCATGGCCTCCCCATAGACTTGAATAGATGACAACGTTCTCCTCTCGGGGCTTGTCCCTCTATTCTCGCTTCTTGCCAAGGATTCCTTTCTTACCCCTCGAATCAGCGTCTGTTTTATGCCTTCCAGTTTCTGTGTCCGCTTTCTGTTTCTCAAAGCTGTTTCTGGGTATCCCTCCCTTTAATAGCCTAGCCTAGGCCAATCCTCAGTCTGTAACCGTGCGGCCATCTTGGCGGACATGATCCTCGTGATGTCATAAACCACCTCAAAATTCGAAGTTGTCCTGACAACCTGCGTGCACACAGAGTTTCAGAGCCATCTCAGGCCAGGCTGACTCCTCACCCTTCCCTGGTAGGATAGTTTTCCTTTTTCTCGATTTCTTGTCGGTTTCTGTCTTGCCCCTCGAACTTTGGAAGGCCTGCTACATTCTCTCTAGACACTGGTTTCTGTCCTGTAAGATTATCCTGGGTTTCACCTCTTACATTTTATGTAGATGGCCAAGTGGGTGGACGTTCCCCAGAGAAAGTCCTGGACTCCCTCCCAGGTTGAAGTTGCCCGGGCCATCCTCTGATGCGCAATGATCGTGTCATCTCCTAGCACTCTGCCGATTCCACCTTGGCAGGTCCCATGTTTTCCTTCCTTCTTCCTCTGGGGAAGTGTACCAGAGGCGTTCATGGATTGTAAAAGCCTCACGGTTCTTTTTCTGGTGCGTATTGATAAGGTGACCTCACCATTGCTACTTAGTTTATGATCCCTGTCCGCACCGTACCATGAAATCTGTATTTCCTAACACTGCTAATGTGATCTGCACCCGTGATGTGAAACAGTGAGGCCTGGGCCGGCCAAGCAGAACGTGGGCACTTACCCGCTCCGCCACAGGGCCGGCCCTGAATTGGACTTTTGGACCAACCTTTTGCCTGAGCTTGGGAACACGTGGGCCTGTTTGGATTATTCGTGAAGGTGATTAGTAGTAACATCCTGGACGGTAACCTTTTCCGTGGGTGCATGGGTTTAGCAGGCAGCATGTTCTGTGGGTAGTATTCCTCTTCATCTATTTGGAATGGTCTACCTTTCTGTAGCATCAGTACGCATTTTGAGGTGATTTTCCAGCCTTGGAAGTTCACCTTCTCTCATCTCTTTCAGCCCCAAAGCTTTATGCCGTCATTCTGAACCCCATTTTGGATTTTTTTTGCTTTTAGGTGAATTTATTGCCACAACCCTGCACTAGAACATCCTATATCTTTCCGATTTGCATCCTCATCGATGTAGACTTCCGTGTAGCTGACATCATCTTCCCCTGCGTAAGCCTAATAGCAGGCCCTGACCACACACTTGTGCCTCATCATCTGTTTCACCCTCTCACACCTCCCCGCTTTGTCTCTGGGAACCCCCAATCAAATGTCCCGTGCCACCTGTTCCTGACCGCTTGTTTTTGCTTCTCCTCTTAAGTGAGGTCCTACGGTACTTGCCTTGCTCCCTGGGGCTTGTTTCACTTCCCTAAAACCCTCACAGCCATTCTGGTGCTCACAAATGGCTGGATTGCATCCTTGGTTCCGGCTGACTGGTATGCCATTGCGTGGCTATAGCCCATCTTCCTTCTGCACTCGTCCCTTGCTGGGCTCCAGGGAGGCTTCCAAGTCTTGGGTCGTGGGAGCGACGCTGTGGTGAACTCAGCGGTGCACATGTCTTTATGCAGGAGTGTTTCCGAGTTCTTTGGATCAACACGCCGCAGAGGAATAGCTGGATCATATGGGACATGGATTCTTCAAGTTCTGAGGCAGTTCGACACCGCTTGGCGTAGTGGCTGCACCGGTCTGCACTCCCACCAACGGTGCAGGAGGCTTCCCTTCTCTCCACCTCCTCTCTGACACTTGTGGCTTCCTGTCTGCTTCCTTATAGCCATTCTGACCACAGTGAGCTGCTGTGCCCTTGCAGTTTGCATTTGCATTGGCCTGAGACTTAATGACGGTGAGCAAGTGTTCATGCACCCGTTGGCCCTCTTTCGATCTTCTTGGCAGAAATCTCTGTTTCCATCTTCTGCCCAGGTTTTCATTGGCTTGTTGTTGTTTTTTTTTTCCTGTGGGGACGTGCGAGTTGATTGCATCCTTGGGCTTTTCACCCCTTGTCCGATGTGTGGTTTGCAAACATCCTCCCCCAGTCGTTGTGCTATCTTTGCATTCAGTCGATGGTTTCCTTCACTGGGCAGAAGCGTCCGCATTTGACGTGGTCCCGTTGGTTTCTTGTTGACTTGGTTGCCCTGGCCCAGTCGGACTTGCTTCTTCCAAACAGGCGGCTCAGACAGATGGCAAAGAGCACTCTGCCTAGGTCTTCTGCTACAAGGTTCACGGTTTCAAGTCTGCCATTCAAGGCTTTGATCCATTTCAGGTGGTGTGTGTGCCAGGTGTAACATCATGGTGTACTCTCGTTGTGTTCCATGTGGCTGTGCAGGCTTCCCAGCACCGTTTATGGTAGAGACTCTCCCTTCTCCGCTGTCTCCTCTTTGTCTCCCTGGTCGAAAATGGGCTGTCCATGTACGTTTGAGTGGGGCTCTGGGTTCTCGATTCTGTTGCATGGGTCTGTGTGCCTGTTTTGGGGCCCAGACTGTGCCGTCTCGGTACCTAGTGCTTCGTCCTATATGTTGAAATCGGAAAGTGTGCCACGTCCTGCTTTTTTCGTTTTCCTGAGGATTCCTTTGCCTAGTCAGGGTGTCTTGTTGCTGGCTAGAAGCTTTAGCATTCCCTCTTCTGTCTCTGTGGGAAACATTGCTGCAACTTTGACTGGGATTGCATGGAATCCAGAGATTCCTTGCTCTGGTAGGCACGTTTCCAGTGTGTTGATGCTTCCACTCCTAGATCCTGGAATCTCCTTCTTTCTCCTTGTGTCTTCTTGAATTTCTTTCCCCCAACGTTGGTTAGTTTTCCATTGCCATGGCTTTCACCTGTTTTGCTAAGTTTCTTCATAGAGATCTCATCCTTCTCACTGGCATGCAGTTTCTCACTTTTTCTTTTCAGCTTCAGTTTCTCTATGCTTTGCAACTTGGAATCGGTTTTGTTCTGGCAGAAGTGCATCGCTGAGCTCACATCTGCTGGCAATGCTCCTGTATTTGCTGTGGAAGTCTGGCCCTGTCTAACGTCCCTTCCCATCTGCCTCTACACTACCTCGGACGCCTGCCCCAGAATGCCTGAAGCAGTGGTGAGCAGGCCCACCCGAGGGTCCACCCGGCCCACCACGGGCCACCGACCCAGAAGGTGCGGACCTCACCGCTGCGCCACCGGCCGGCCCCTTTCATGTTCCGTTGGCAACCTGCAGTTGAGGGCAATGGGACTTGAATATGCTACTTGAGCCCAACTCTGGCACTGTGTAGATGAGGCCAGGTTGTTTCTCGGGTCCATGGATTTGTCATAATCGTGTCTCTGCTGTCCCGGCAAGCTTCACGCACACACGGTTTCCTGGCCCGCTTGGAGCAGTCTCATAACTCACCCTTCCCACTTAGCCCAGCCTTGACCTTCGCTGCCGTCTTTTGGCTTGTGAATTTCTCTGCCTTTCAAACGTTCCAGCAGAGTCTGTCTAAAGACGGACATCATCTTTCATTGTGGATTATCCAGGTGTGATTTCTGTTCGCCTTCCATTTTCTGGGACCTTGGTCTCTTTTCCATAGGAGAATCGCCATGGTATTTCTCAGCTATCCCCCTTAGGCATGCTTATCAGTCCGTTCCCCTTCATTCCAAGTGATTCATTTTGCATTTCTGGAATCACCGTATGTTCTCTAGGCCGAGGTGTGAGTGCTTTCGTGACTCTTGGTTGTTGTCTTTGAATTTGCACCGGTCACTTGAAGGAGTCTTTGCTGTCCTAGCCTGGGTCAAACTAAGCACTGGGAACACGTGGTCGTCTGGGTTGGTTTGACATCCTGAGGTCAGAAACTCCAAACTCGAGGTCGTCCTGGCATCCCCCTTTACAGACACAATGTTTCCAGGACAAATTAGACGAGTCTGATGAATCCCTCTCTCCAGGAAAGATATTTTTCTGTCTCCTTTCCGGATTTGGGAAGTTTCGAACTTCACCCCTGATCCTGGAACGTTCCCCCAGGTGCCGTCTAGATACGGGCTTACTTTATTTCTATAGGCTGTGCCATTTGTTTGCCTTACATCCTCAGCCCTGGCCTGTTTATTTTTCTTGAAACAGAATTGTAATGTTCTCATTTTCAGCCCACTTCCTTACATGTGGTGTCAAAACACATAATCCATAATCCTTCTACGGCAAGAGGTAGGGGGAGAGAATTTCGATGGAGGCAAACTGAGCACACTAGCCTGGGAGGGCAGCCTTCACGAAGGAACGAAGCCCTGTGGAAAAGGGTGCTTTTCAGCACCCTTGTAGAGCACTTCCAAACAAAGAGACATAGCCCAAGCGTGACAGGGCTCCATTCCTTCAAGGCTCCCAAGACATCTCTTGGGACACATTAGCATGTACCCGGTGGGCCCCCGTGACGCCAGAGCTATGGAAAGTGAGACTGATCTGCAAAGAATGCCAGGGGCCTAGGAAAGGAGGCATCGAGTCTTCTCTTCAACGTCCTCAAGACCTCATTCTTGACTTTGGCTTATGCTTAAGGCAGAAGGACCACGTAGGTCTGATAAGGCCCAAGTCCGGCCTCTTGCTTCCAATCAAGTTGCAAGCTTGAATCAGCATGGCCTCCCCATAGACTTGAATAGATGACAACGTTCTCCTCTCGGGGCTTGTCCCTCTATTCTCGCTTCTTGCCAAGGATTCCTTTCTTACCCCTCGAATCAGCGTCTGTTTTATGCCTTCCAGTTTCTGTGTCCGCTTTCTGTTTCTCAAAGCTGTTTCTGGGTATCCCTCCCTTTAATAGCCTAGCCTAGGCCAATCCTCAGTCTGTAACCGTGCGGCCATCTTGGCGGACATGATCCTCGTGATGTCATAAACCACCTCAAAATTCGAAGTTGTCCTGACAACCTGCGTGCACACAGAGTTTCAGAGCCATCTCAGGCCAGGCTGACTCCTCACCCTTCCCTGGTAGGATAGTTTTCCTTTTTCTCGATTTCTTGTCGGTTTCTGTCTTGCCCCTCGAACTTTGGAAGGCCTGCTACATTCTCTCTAGACACTGGTTTCTGTCCTGTAAGATTATCCTGGGTTTCACCTCTTACATTTTATGTAGATGGCCAAGTGGGTGGACGTTCCCCAGAGAAAGTCCTGGACTCCCTCCCAGGTTGAAGTTGCCCGGGCCATCCTCTGATGCGCAATGATCGTGTCATCTCCTAGCACTCTGCCGATTCCACCTTGGCAGGTCCCATGTTTTCCTTCCTTCTTCCTCTGGGGAAGTGTACCAGAGGCGTTCATGGATTGTAAAAGCCTCACGGTTCTTTTTCTGGTGCGTATTGATAAGGTGACCTCACCATTGCTACTTAGTTTATGATCCCTGTCCGCACCGTACCATGAAATCTGTATTTCCTAACACTGCTAATGTGATCTGCACCCGTGATGTGAAACAGTGAGGCCTGGGCCGGCCAAGCAGAACGTGGGCACTTACCCGCTCCGCCACAGGGCCGGCCCTGAATTGGACTTTTGGACCAACCTTTTGCCTGAGCTTGGGAACACGTGGGCCTGTTTGGATTATTCGTGAAGGTGATTAGTAGTAACATCCTGGACGGTAACCTTTTCCGTGGGTGCATGGGTTTAGCAGGCAGCATGTTCTGTGGGTAGTATTCCTCTTCATCTATTTGGAATGGTCTACCTTTCTGTAGCATCAGTACGCATTTTGAGGTGATTTTCCAGCCTTGGAAGTTCACCTTCTCTCATCTCTTTCAGCCCCAAAGCTTTATGCCGTCATTCTGAACCCCATTTTGGATTTTTTTTGCTTTTAGGTGAATTTATTGCCACAACCCTGCACTAGAACATCCTATATCTTTCCGATTTGCATCCTCATCGATGTAGACTTCCGTGTAGCTGACATCATCTTCCCCTGCGTAAGCCTAATAGCAGGCCCTGACCACACACTTGTGCCTCATCATCTGTTTCACCCTCTCACACCTCCCCGCTTTGTCTCTGGGAACCCCCAATCAAATGTCCCGTGCCACCTGTTCCTGACCGCTTGTTTTTGCTTCTCCTCTTAAGTGAGGTCCTACGGTACTTGCCTTGCTCCCTGGGGCTTGTTTCACTTCCCTAAAACCCTCACAGCCATTCTGGTGCTCACAAATGGCTGGATTGCATCCTTGGTTCCGGCTGACTGGTATGCCATTGCGTGGCTATAGCCCATCTTCCTTCTGCACTCGTCCCTTGCTGGGCTCCAGGGAGGCTTCCAAGTCTTGGGTCGTGGGAGCGACGCTGTGGTGAACTCAGCGGTGCACATGTCTTTATGCAGGAGTGTTTCCGAGTTCTTTGGATCAACACGCCGCAGAGGAATAGCTGGATCATATGGGACATGGATTCTTCAAGTTCTGAGGCAGTTCCACACCGCTTGGCGTAGTGGCTGCACCGGTCTGCACTCCCACCAACGGTGCAGGAGGCTTCCCTTCTCTCCACCTCCTCTCTGACACTTGTGGCTTCCTGTCTGCTTCCTTATAGCCATTCTGACCACAGTGAGCTGCTGTGCCCTTGCAGTTTGCATTTGCATTGGCCTGAGACTTAATGACGGTGAGCAAGTGTTCATGCACCCGTTGGCCCTCTTTCGATCTTCTTGGCAGAAATCTCTGTTTCCATCTTCTGCCCAGGTTTTCATTGGCTTGTTGTTGTTTTTTTTTTCCTGTGGGGACGTGCGAGTTGATTGCATCCTTGGGCTTTTCACCCCTTGTCCGATGTGTGGTTTGCAAACATCCTCCCCCAGTCGTTGTGCTATCTTTGCATTCAGTCGATGGTTTCCTTCACTGGGCAGAAGCGTCCGCATTTGACGTGGTCCCGTTGGTTTCTTGTTGACTTGGTTGCCCTGGCCCAGTCGGACTTGCTTCTTCCAAACAGGCGGCTCAGACAGATGGCAAAGAGCACTCTGCCTAGGTCTTCTGCTACAAGGTTCACGGTTTCAAGTCTGCCATTCAAGGCTTTGATCCATTTCAGGTGGTGTGTGTGCCAGGTGTAACATCATGGTGTACTCTCGTTGTGTTCCATGTGGCTGTGCAGGCTTCCCAGCACCGTTTATGGTAGAGACTCTCCCTTCTCCGCTGTCTCCTCTTTGTCTCCCTGGTCGAAAATGGGCTGTCCATGTACGTTTGAGTGGGGCTCTGGGTTCTCGATTCTGTTGCATGGGTCTGTGTGCCTGTTTTGGGGCCCAGACTGTGCCGTCTCGGTACCTAGTGCTTCGTCCTATATGTTGAAATCGGAAAGTGTGCCACGTCCTGCTTTTTTCGTTTTCCTGAGGATTCCTTTGCCTAGTCAGGGTGTCTTGTTGCTGGCTAGAAGCTTTAGCATTCCCTCTTCTGTCTCTGTGGGAAACATTGCTGCAACTTTGACTGGGATTGCATGGAATCCAGAGATTCCTTGCTCTGGTAGGCACGTTTCCAGTGTGTTGATGCTTCCACTCCTAGATCCTGGAATCTCCTTCTTTCTCCTTGTGTCTTCTTGAATTTCTTTCCCCCAACGTTGGTTAGTTTTCCATTGCCATGGCTTTCACCTGTTTTGCTAAGTTTCTTCATAGAGATCTCATCCTTCTCACTGGCATGCAGTTTCTCACTTTTTCTTTTCAGCTTCAGTTTCTCTATGCTTTGCAACTTGGAATCGGTTTTGTTCTGGCAGAAGTGCATCGCTGAGCTCACATCTGCTGGCAATGCTCCTGTATTTGCTGTGGAAGTCTGGCCCTGTCTAACGTCCCTTCCCATCTGCCTCTACACTACCTCGGACGCCTGCCCCAGAATGCCTGAAGCAGTGGTGAGCAGGCCCACCCGAGGGTCCACCCGGCCCACCACGGGCCACCGACCCAGAAGGTGCGGACCTCACCGCTGCGCCACCGGCCGGCCCCTTTCATGTTCCGTTGGCAACCTGCAGTTGAGGGCAATGGGACTTGAATATGCTACTTGAGCCCAACTCTGGCACTGTGTAGATGAGGCCAGGTTGTTTCTCGGGTCCATGGATTTGTCATAATCGTGTCTCTGCTGTCCCGGCAAGCTTCACGCACACACGGTTTCCTGGCCCGCTTGGAGCAGTCTCATAACTCACCCTTCCCACTTAGCCCAGCCTTGACCTTCGCTGCCGTCTTTTGGCTTGTGAATTTCTCTGCCTTTCAAACGTTCCAGCAGAGTCTGTCTAAAGACGGACATCATCTTTCATTGTGGATTATCCAGGTGTGATTTCTGTTCGCCTTCCATTTTCTGGGACCTTGGTCTCTTTTCCATAGGAGAATCGTCATGGTATTTCTCAGCTATCCCCCTTAGACATGCTTATCAGTCCGTTCCCCTTCATTCCAAGTGATTCATTTTGCATTTCTGGAATCACCGTATGTTCTCTAGGCCGAGGTGTGAGTGCTTTCGTGACTCTTGGTTGTTGTCTTTGAATTTGCACCGGTCACTTCAAGGAGTCTTTGCTGTCCTAGCCTGGGTCAAACTAAGCACTGGGAACACGTGGTCGTCTGGGTTGGTTTGACATCCTGAGGTCAGAAACTCCAAACTCGAGGTCGTCCTGGCATCCCCCTTTACAGACACAATGTTTCCAGGACAAATTAGACGAGTCTGATGAATCCCTCTCTCCAGGAAAGATATTTTTCTGTCTCCTTTCCGGATTTGGGAAGTTTCGAACTTCACCCCTGATCCTGGAACGTTCCCCCAGGTGCCGTCTAGATACGGGCTTACTTTATTTCTATAGGCTGTGCCATTTGTTTGCCTTACATCCTCAGCCCTGGCCTGTTTATTTTTCTTGAAACAGAATTGTAATGTTCTCATTTTCAGCCCACTTCCTTACATGTGGTGTCAAAACACATAATCCATAATCCTTCTACGGCAAGAGGTAGGGGGAGAGAATTTCGATGGAGGCAAACTGAGCACACTAGCCTGGGAGGGCAGCCTTCACGAAGGAACGAAGCCCTGTGGAAAAGGGTGCTTTTCAGCACCCTTGTAGAGCACTTCCAAACAAAGAGACATAGCCCAAGCGTGACAGGGCTCCATTCCTTCAAGGCTCCCAAGACATCTCTTGGGACACATTAGCATGTACCCGGTGGGCCCCCGTGACGCCAGAGCTATGGAAAGTGAGACTGATCTGCAAAGAATGCCAGGGGCCTAGGAAAGGAGGCATCGAGTCTTCTCTTCAACGTCCTCAAGACCTCATTCTTGACTTTGGCTTATGCTTAAGGCAGAAGGACCACGTAGGTCTGATAAGGCCCAAGTCCGGCCTCTTGCTTCCAATCAAGTTGCAAGCTTGAATCAGCATGGCCTCCCCATAGACTTGAATAGATGACAACGTTCTCCTCTCGGGGCTTGTCCCTCTATTCTCGCTTCTTGCCAAGGATTCCTTTCTTACCCCTCGAATCAGCGTCTGTTTTATGTCTTCCAGTTTCTGTGTCCGCTTTCTGTTTCTCAAAGCTGTTTCTGGGTATCCCTCCCTTTAATAGCCTAGCCTAGGCCAATCCTCAGTCTGTAACCGTGCGGCCATCTTGGCGGACATGATCCTCGTGATGTCATAAACCACCTCAAAATTCGAAGTTGTCCTGACAACCTGCGTGCACACAGAGTTTCAGAGCCATCTCAGGCCAGGCTGACTCCTCACCCTTCCCTGGTAGGATAGTTTTCCTTTTTCTCGATTTCTTGTCGGTTTCTGTCTTGCCCCTCGAACTTTGGAAGGCCTGCTACATTCTCTCTAGACACTGGTTTCTGTCCTGTAAGATTATCCTGGGTTTCACCTCTTACATTTTATGTAGATGGCCAAGTGGGTGGACGTTCCCCAGAGAAAGTCCTGGACTCCCTCCCAGGTTGAAGTTGCCCGGGCCATCCTCTGATGCGCAATGATCGTGTCATCTCCTAGCACTCTGCCGATTCCACCTTGGCAGGTCCCATGTTTTCCTTCCTTCTTCCTCTGGGGAAGTGTACCAGAGGCGTTCATGGATTGTAAAAGCCTCACGGTTCTTTTTCTGGTGCGTATTGATAAGGTGACCTCACCATTGCTACTTAGTTTATGATCCCTGTCCGCACCGTACCATGAAATCTGTATTTCCTAACACTGCTAATGTGATCTGCACCCGTGATGTGAAACAGTGAGGCCTGGGCCGGCCAAGCAGAACGTGGGCACTTACCCGCTCCGCCACAGGGCCGGCCCTGAATTGGACTTTTGGACCAACCTTTTGCCTGAGCTTGGGAACACGTGGGCCTGTTTGGATTATTCGTGAAGGTGATTAGTAGTAACATCCTGGACGGTAACCTTTTCTGTGGGTGCATGGGTTTAGCAGGCAGCATGTTCTGTGGGTAGTATTCCTCTTCATCTATTTGGAATGGTCTACCTTTCTGTAGCATCAGTACGCATTTTGAGGTGATTTTCCAGCCTTGGAAGTTCACCTTCTCTCATCTCTTTCAGCCCCAAAGCTTTATGCCGTCATTCTGGACCCCATTTTGGATTTTTTTTGCTTTTAGGTGAATTTATTGCCACAACCCTGCACTAGAACATCCTATATCTTTCCGATTTGCATCCTCATCGATGTAGACTTCCGTGTAGCTGACATCATCTTCCCCTGCGTAAGCCTAATAGCAGGCCCTGACCACACACTTGTGCCTCATCATCTGTTTCACCCTCTCACACCTCCCCGCTTTGTCTCTGGGAACCCCCAATCAAATGTCCCGTGCCACCTGTTCCTGACCGCTTGTTTTTGCTTCTCCTCTTAAGTGAGGTCCTACGGTACTTGCCTTGCTCCCTGGGGCTTGTTTCACTTCCCTAAAACCCTCACAGCCATTCTGGTGCTCACAAATGGCTGGATTGCATCCTTGGTTCCGGCTGACTGGTATGCCATTGCGTGGCTACAGCCCATCTTCCTTCTGCACTCGTCCCTTGCTGGGCTCCAGGGAGGCTTCCAAGTCTTGGGTCGTGGGAGCGACGCTGTGGTGAACTCAGCGGTGCACATGTCTTTATGCAGGAGTGTTTCCGAGTTCTTTGGATCAACACGCCGCAGAGGAATAGCTGGATCATATGGGACATGGATTCTTCAAGTTCTGAGGCAGTTCCACACCGCTTGGCGTAGTGGCTGCACCGGTCTGCACTCCCACCAACGGTGCAGGAGGCTTCCCTTTTCTCCACCTCCTCTCTGACACTTGTGGCTTCCTGTCTGCTTCCTTATAGCCATTCTGACCACAGTGAGCTGCTGTGCCCTTGCAGTTTGCATTTGCATTGGCCTGAGACTTAATGACGGTGAGCAAGTGTTCATGCACCCGTTGGCCCTCTTTCGATCTTCTTGGCAGAAATCTCTGTTTCCATCTTCTGCCCAGGTTTTCATTGGCTTGTTGTTGTTTTTTTTTTCCTGTGGGGACGTGCGAGTTGATTGCATCCTTGGGCTTTTCACCCCTTGTCCGATGTGTGGTTTGCAAACATCCTCCCCCAGTCGTTGTGCTATCTTTGCATTCAGTCGATGGTTTCCTTCACTGGGCAGAAGCGTCCGCATTTGACGTGGTCCCGTTGGTTTCTTGTTGACTTGGTTGCCCTGGCCCAGTCGGACTTGCTTCTTCCAAACAGGCGGCTCAGACAGATGGCAAAGAGCACTCTGCCTAGGTCTTCTGCTACAAGGTTCACGGTTTCAAGTCTGCCATTCAAGGCTTTGATCCATTTCAGGTGGTGTGTGTGCCAGGTGTAACATCATGGTGTACTCTCGTTGTGTTCCATGTGGCTGTGCAGGCTTCCCAGCACCGTTTATGGTAGAGACTCTCCCTTCTCCGCTGTCTCCTCTTTGTCTCCCTGGTCGAAAATGGGCTGTCCATGTACGTTTGAGTGGGGCTCTGGGTTCTCGATTCTGTTGCATGGGTCTGTGTGCCTGTTTTGGGGCCCAGACTGTGCCGTCTCGGTACCTAGTGCTTCGTCCTATATGTTGAAATCGGAAAGTGTGCCACGTCCTGCTTTTTTCGTTTTCCTGAGGATTCCTTTGCCTAGTCAGGGTGTCTTGTTGCTGGCTAGAAGCTTTAGGATTCCCTCTTCTGTCTCTGTGGGAAACATTGCTGCAACTTTGACTGGGATTGCATGGAATCCAGAGTTTCCTTGCTCTGGTAGGGACGTTTCCAGTGTGTTGATGCTTCCACTCCTAGATCCTGGAATCTCCTTCTTTCTCCTTGTGTCTTCTTGAATTTCTTTCCCCCAACGTTGGTTAGTTTTCCATTGCCATGGCTTTCACCTGTTTTGCTAAGTTTCTTCATAGAGATCTCATCCTTCTCACTGGCATGCAGTTTCTCACTTTTTCTTTTCAGCTTCAGTTTCTCTATGCTTTGCAACTTGGAATCGGTTTTGTTCTGGCAGAAGTGCATCGCTGAGCTCACATCTGCTGGCAATGCTCCTGTATTTGCTGTGGAAGTCTGGCCCTGTCTAACGTCCCTTCCCATCTGCCTCTACACTACCTCGGACGCCTGCCCCAGAATGCCTGAAGCAGTGGTGAGCAGGCCCACCCGAGGGTCCACCCGGCCCACCACGGGCCACCGACCCAGAAGGTGCGGACCTCACCGCTGCGCCACCGGCCGGCCCCTTTCATGTTCCGTTGGCAACCTGCAGTTGAGGGCAATGGGACTTGAATATGCTACTTGAGCCCAACTCTGGCACTGTGTAGATGAGGCCAGATTGTTTCTCGGGTCCATGGATTTGTCATAATCGTGTCTCTGCTGTCCCGGCAAGCTTCACGCACACACGGTTTCCTGGCCCGCTTGGAGCAGTGTCATAACTCACCCTTCCCACTTAGCCCAGCCTTGACCTTCGCTGCCGTCTTTTGGCTTGTGAATTTCTCTGCCTTTCAAACGTTCCAGCAGAGTCTGTCTAAAGACGGACATCATCTTTCATTGTGGATTATCCAGGTGTGATTTCTGTTCGCCTTCCATTTTCTGGGACCTTTGTCTCTTTTCCATAGGAGAATCGTCATGGTATTTCTCAGCTATCCCCCTTAGACATGCTTATCAGTCCGTTCCCCTTCATTCCAAGTGATTCATTTTGCATTTCTGGAATCACCGTATGTTCTCTAGGCCGAGGTGTGAGTGCTTTCGTGACTCTTGGTTGTTGTCTTTGAATTTGCACCGGTCACTTGAAGGAGTCTTTGCTGTCCTAGCCTGGGTCAAACTAAGCACTGGGAACACGTGGTCGTCTGGGTTGGTTTGACATCCTGAGGTCAGAAACTCCAAACTCGAGGTCGTCCTGGCATCCCCCTTTACACACACAATGTTTCCAGGACAAATTAGACGAGTCTGATGAATCCCTCTCTCCAGGAAAGATATTTTTCTGTCTCCTTTCCGGATTTGGGAAGTTTCGAACTTCACCCCTGATCCTGGAACGTTCCCCCAGGTGCCGTCTAGATACGGGCTTACTTTATTTCTATAGGCTGTGCCATTTGTTTGCCTTACATCCTCAGCCCTGGCCTGTTTATTTTTCTTGAAACAGAATTGTAATGTTCTCATTTTCAGCCCACTTCCTTACATGTGGTGTCAAAACACATAATCCATAATCCTTCTACGGCAAGAGGTAGGGGGAGAGAATTTCGATGGAGGCAAACTGAGCACACTAGCCTGGGAGGGCAGCCTTCACGAAGGAACGAAGCCCTGTGGAAAAGGGTGCTTTTCAGCACCCTTGTAGAGCACTTCCAAACAAAGAGACATAGCCCAAGCGTGACAGGGCTCCATTCCTTCAAGGCTCCCAAGACATCTCTTGGGACACATTAGCATGTACCCGGTGGGCCCCCGTGACGCCAGAGCTATGGAAAGTGAGACTGATCTGCAAAGAATGCCAGGGGCCTAGGAAAGGAGGCATCGAGTCTTCTCTTCAACGTCCTCAAGACCTCATTCTTGACTTTGGCTTATGCTTAAGGCAGAAGGACCACGTAGGTCTGATAAGGCCCAAGTCCGGCCTCTTGCTTCCAATCAAGTTGCAAGCTTGAATCAGCATGGCCTCCCCATAGACTTGAATAGATGACAACGTTCTCCTCTCGGGGCTTGTCCCTCTATTCTCGCTTCTTGCCAAGGATTCCTTTCTTACCCCTCGAATCAGCGTCTGTTTTATGTCTTCCAGTTTCTGTGTCCGCTTTCTGTTTCTCAAAGCTGTTTCTGGGTATCCCTCCCTTTAATAGCCTAGCCTAGGCCAATCCTCAGTCTGTAACCGTGCGGCCATCTTGGCGGACATGATCCTCGTGATGTCATAAACCACCTCAAAATTCGAAGTTGTCCTGACAACCTGCGTGCACACAGAGTTTCAGAGCCATCTCAGGCCAGGCTGACTCCTCACCCTTCCCTGGTAGGATAGTTTTCCTTTTTCTCGATTTCTTGTCGGTTTCTGTCTTGCCCCTCGAACTTTGGAAGGCCTGCTACATTCTCTCTAGACACTGGTTTCTGTCCTGTAAGATTATCCTGGGTTTCACCTCTTACATTTTATGTAGATGGCCAAGTGGGTGGACGTTCCCCAGAGAAAGTCCTGGACTCCCTCCCAGGTTGAAGTTGCCCGGGCCATCCTCTGATGCGCAATGATCGTGTCATCTCCTAGCACTCTGCCGATTCCACCTTGGCAGGTCCCATGTTTTCCTTCCATCTTCCTCTGGGGAAGTGTACCAGAGGCGTTCATGGATTGTAAAAGCCTCACGGTTCTTTTTCTGGTGCGTATTGATAAGGTGACCTCACCATTGCTACTTAGTTTATGATCCCTGTCCGCACCGTACCATGAAATCTGTATTTCCTAACACTGCTAATGTGATCTGCACCCGTGATGTGAAACAGTGAGGCCTGGGCCGGCCAAGCAGAACGTGGGCACTTACCCGCTCCGCCACAGGGCCGGCCCTGAATTGGACTTTTGGACCAACCTTTTGCCTGAGCTTGGGAACACGTGGGCCTGTTTGGATTATTCGTGAAGGTGATTAGTAGTAACATCCTGGACGGTAACCTTTTCCGTGGGTGCATGGGTTTAGCAGGCAGCATGTTCTGTGGGTAGTATTCCTCTTCATCTATTTGGAATGGTCTACCTTTCTGTGGCATCAGTACGCATTTTGAGGTGATTTTCCAGCCTTGGAAGTTCACCTTCTCTCATCTCTTTCAGCCCCAAAGCTTTATGCCGTCATTCTGGACCCCATTTTGGATTTTTTTTGCTTTTAGGTGAATTTATTGCCACAACCCTGCACTAGAACATCCTATATCTTTCCGATTTGCATCCTCATCGATGTAGACTTCCGTGTAGCTGACATCATCTTCCCCTGCGTAAGCCTAATAGCAGGCCCTGACCACACACTTGTGCCTCATCATCTGTTTCACCCTCTCACACCTCCCCGCTTTGTCTCTGGGAACCCCCAATCAAATGTCCCGTGCCACCTGTTCCTGACCGCTTGTTTTTGCTTCTCCTCTTAAGTGAGGTCCTACGGTACTTGCCTTGCTCCCTGGGGCTTGTTTCACTTCCCTAAAACCCTCACAGCCATTCTGGTGCTCACAAATGGCTGGATTGCATCCTTGGTTCCGGCTGACTGGTATGCCATTGCGTGGCTACAGCCCATCTTCCTTCTGCACTCGTCCCTTGCTGGGCTCCAGGGAGGCTTCCAAGTCTTGGGTCGTGGGAGCGACGCTGTGGTGAACTCAGCGGTGCACATGTCTTTATGCAGGAGTGTTTCCGAGTTCTTTGGATCAACACGCCGCAGAGGAATAGCTGGATCATATGGGACATGGATTCTTCAAGTTCTGAGGCAGTTCCACACCGCTTGGCGTAGTGGCTGCACCGGTCTGCACTCCCACCAACGGTGCAGGAGGCTTCCCTTTTCTCCACCTCCTCTCTGACACTTGTGGCTTCCTGTCTGCTTCCTTATAGCCATTCTGACCACAGTGAGCTGCTGTGCCCTTGCAGTTTGCATTTGCATTGGCCTGAGACTTAATGACGGTGAGCAAGTGTTCATGCACCCGTTGGCCCTCTTTCGATCTTCTTGGCAGAAATCTCTGTTTCCATCTTCTGCCCAGGTTTTCATTGGCTTGTTGTTGTTTTTTTTTTTCCTGTGGGGACGTGCGAGTTGATTGCATCCTTGGGCTTTTCACCCCTTGTCCGATGTGTGGTTTGCAAACATCCTCCCCCAGTCGTTGTGCTATCTTTGCATTCAGTCGATGGTTTCCTTCACTGGGCAGAAGCGTCCGCATTTGACGTGGTCCCGTTGGTTTCTTGTTGACTTGGTTGCCCTGGCCCAGTCGGACTTGCTTCTTCCAAACAGGCGGCTCAGACAGATGGCAAAGAGCACTCTGCCTAGGTCTTCTGCTACAAGGTTCACGGTTTCAAGTCTGCCATTCAAGGCTTTGATCCATTTCAGGTGGTGTGTGTGCCAGGTGTAACATCATGGTGTACTCTCGTTGTGTTCCATGTGGCTGTGCAGGCTTCCCAGCACCGTTTATGGTAGAGACTCTCCCTTCTCCGCTGTCTCCTCTTTGTCTCCCTGGTCGAAAATGGGCTGTCCATGTACGTTTGAGTGGGGCTCTGGGTTCTCGATTCTGTTGCATGGGTCTGTGTGCCTGTTTTGGGGCCCAGACTGTGCCGTCTCGGTACCTAGTGCTTCGTCCTATATGTTGAAATCAGAAAGTGTGCCACGTCCTGCTTTTTTCGTTTTCCTGAGGATTCCTTTGCCTAGTCAGGGTGTCTTGTTGCTGGCTAGAAGCTTTAGGATTCCCTCTTCTGTCTCTGTGGGAAACATTGCTGCAACTTTGACTGGGATTGCATGGAATCCAGAGTTTCCTTGCTCTGGTAGGGACGTTTCCAGTGTGTTGATGCTTCCACTCCTAGATCCTGGAATCTCCTTCTTTCTCCTTGTGTCTTCTTGAATTTCTTTCCCCCAACGTTGGTTAGTTTTCCATTGCCATGGCTTTCACCTGTTTTGCTAAGTTTCTTCATAGAGATCTCATCCTTCTCACTGGCATGCAGTTTCTCACTTTTTCTTTTCAGCTTCAGTTTCTCTATGCTTTGCAACTTGGAATCGGTTTTGTTCTGGCAGAAGTGCATCGCTGAGCTCACATCTGCTGGCAATGCTCCTGTATTTGCTGTGGAAGTCTGGCCCTGTCTAACGTCCCTTCCCATCTGCCTCTACACTACCTCGGACGCCTGCCCCAGAATGCCTGAAGCAGTGGTGAGCAGGCCCACCCGAGGGTCCACCCGGCCCACCACGGGCCACCGACCCAGAAGGTGCGGACCTCACCGCTGCGCCACCGGCCGGCCCCTTTCATGTTCCGTTGGCAACCTGCAGTTGAGGGCAATGGGACTTGAATATGCTACTTGAGCCCAACTCTGGCACTGTGTAGATGAGGCCAGGTTGTTTCTCGGGTCCATGGATTTGTCATAATCGTGTCTCTGCTGTCCCGGCAAGCTTCACGCACACACGGTTTCCTGGCCCGCTTGGAGCAGTCTCATAACTCACCCTTCCCACTTAGCCCAGCCTTGACCTTCGCTGCCGTCTTTTGGCTTGTGAATTTCTCTGCCTTTCAAACGTTCCAGCAGAGTCTGTCTAAAGACGGACATCATCTTTCATTGTGGATTATCCAGGTGTGATTTCTGTTCGCCTTCCATTTTCTGGGACCTTTGTCTCTTTTCCATAGGAGAATCGTCATGGTATTTCTCAGCTATCCCCCTTAGACATGCTTATCAGTCCGTTCCCCTTCATTCCAAGTGATTCATTTTGCATTTCTGGAATCACCGTATGTTCTCTAGGCCGAGGTGTGAGTGCTTTCGTGACTCTTGGTTGTTGTCTTTGAATTTGCACCGGTCACTTCAAGGAGTCTTTGCTGTCCTAGCCTGGGTCAAACTAAGCACTGGGAACACGTGGTCGTCTGGGTTGGTTTGACATCCTGAGGTCAGAAACTCCAAACTCGAGGTCGTCCTGGCATCCCCCTTTACAGACACAATGTTTCCAGGACAAATTAGACGAGTCTGATGAATCCCTCTCTCCAGGAAAGATATTTTTCTGTCTCCTTTCCGGATTTGGGAAGTTTCGAACTTCACCCCTGATCCTGGAACGTTCCCCCAGGTGCCGTCTAGATACGGGCTTACTTTATTTCTATAGGCTGTGCCATTTGTTTGCCTTACATCCTCAGCCCTGGCCTGTTTATTTTTCTTGAAACAGAATTGTAATGTTCTCATTTTCAGCCCACTTCCTTACATGTGGTGTCAAAACACATAATCCATAATCCTTCTACGGCAAGAGGTAGGGGGAGAGAATTTCGATGGAGGCAAACTGAGCACACTAGCCTGGGAGGGCAGCCTTCACGAAGGAACGAAGCCCTGTGGAAAAGGGTGCTTTTCAGCACCCTTGTAGAGCACTTCCAAACAAAGAGACATAGCCCAAGCGTGACAGGGCTCCATTCCTTCAAGGCTCCCAAGACATCTCTTGGGACACATTAGCATGTACCCGGTGGGCCCCCGTGACGCCAGAGCTATGGAAAGTGAGACTGATCTGCAAAGAATGCCAGGGGCCTAGGAAAGGAGGCATCGAGTCTTCTCTTCAACGTCCTCAAGACCTCATTCTTGACTTTGGCTTATGCTTAAGGCAGAAGGACCACGTAGGTCTGATAAGGCCCAAGTCCGGCCTCTTGCTTCCAATCAAGTTGCAAGCTTGAATCAGCATGGCCTCCCCATAGACTTGAATAGATGACAACGTTCTCCTCTCGGGGCTTGTCCCTCTATTCTCGCTTCTTGCCAAGGATTCCTTTCTTACGCCTCGAATCAGCGTCTGTTTTATGTCTTCCAGTTTCTGTGTCCGCTTTCTGTTTCTCAAAGCTGTTTCTGGGTATCCCTCCCTTTAATAGCCTAGCCTAGGCCAATCCTCAGTCTGTAACCGTGCGGCCATCTTGGCGGACATGATCCTCGTGATGTCATAAACCACCTCAAAATTCGAAGTTGTCCTGACAACCTGCGTGCACACAGAGTTTCAGAGCCATCTCAGGCCAGGCTGACTCCTCACCCTTTCCTGGTAGGATAGTTTTCCTTTTTCTCGATTTCTTGTCGGTTTCTGTCTTGCCCCTCGATCTTTGGAAGGCCTGCTACATTCTCTCTAGACACTGGTTTCTGTCCTGTAAGATTATCCTGGGTTTCACCTCTTACATTTTATGTAGATGGCCAAGTGGGTGGACGTTCCCCAGAGAAAGTCCTGGACTCCCTCCCAGGTTGAAGTTGCCCGGGCCATCCTCTGATGCGCAATGATCGTGTCATCTCCTAGCACTCTGCCGATTCCACCTTGGCAGGTCCCATGTTTTCCTTCCTTCTTCCTCTGGGGAAGTGTACCAGAGGCGTTCATGGATTGTAAAAGCCTCACGGTTCTTTTTCTGGTGCGTATTGATAAGGTGACCTCACCATTGCTACTTAGTTTATGATCCCTGTCCGCACCGTACCATGAAATCTGTATTTCCTAACACTGCTAATGTGATCTGCACCCGTGATGTGAAACAGTGAGGCCTGGGCCGGCCAAGCAGAACGTGGGCACTTACCCGCTCCGCCACAGGGCCGGCCCTGAATTGGACTTTTGGACCAACCTTTTGCCTGAGCTTGGGAACACGTGGGCCTGTTTGGATTATTCGTGAAGGTCATTAGTAGTAACATCCTGGACGGTAACCTTTTCCGTGGGTGCATGGGTTTAGCAGGCAGCATGTTCTGTGGGTAGTATTCCTCTTCATCTATTTGGAATGGTCTACCTTTCTGTAGCATCAGTACGCATTTTGAGGTGATTTTCCAGCCTTGGAAGTTCACCTTCTCTAATCTCTGTCAGCCCCAATGGTTTATGCCGTCATTCTGGACCCCATTTTGGATTTTTTTTGCTTTTAGGTGAATTTATTGCCACAAGCCTGCATTAGAACATCCTATATCTTTCCGATTTGCATCCTCATCGATGTAGACTTCCGTGTAGCTGACATCATCTTCCCCTGCGTAAGCCTAATAGCAGGCCCTGTCCACACACTTGTGCCTCATCATCTGTTTCACCCTCTCACACCTCCCCGCTTTGTCTCTGGGAACCCCCAATCAAATGTCCCGTGCCACCTGTTCCTGACCGCTTGTTTTTGCTTCTCCTCTTAAGTGAGGTCCTACGGTACTTGCCTTGCTCCCTGGGGCTTGTTTCACTTCCCTAAAACCCTCACAGCCATTCTGGTGCTCACAAATGGCTGGATTGCATCCTTGGTTCCGGCTGACTGGTATGCCATTGCGTGGCTACAGCCCATCTTCCTTCTGCACTCGTCCCTTGCTGGGCTCCAGGGAGGCTTCCAAGTCTTGGGTCGTGGGAGCGACGCTGTGGTGAACTCAGCGGTGCACATGTCTTTATGCAGGAGTGTTTCCGAGTTCTTTGGATCAACACGCCGCAGAGGAATAGCTGGATCATATGGGACATGGATTCTTCAAGTTCTGAGGCAGTTCCACACCGCTTGGCGTAGTGGCTGCACCGGTCTGCACTCCCACCAACGGTGCAGGAGGCTTCCCTTCTCTCCACCTCCTCTCTGACACTTGTGGCTTCCTGTCTGCTTCCTTATAGCCATTCTGACCACAGTGAGCTGCTGTGCCCTTGCAGTTTGCATTTGCATTGGCCTGAGACTTAATGACGGTGAGCAAGTGTTCATGCACCCGTTGGCCCTCTTTCGATCTTCTTGGCAGAAATCTCTGTTTCCATCTTCTGCCCAGGTTTTCATTGGCTTGTTGTTGTTTTTTTTTCCTGTGGGGACGTGCGAGTTGATTGCATCCTTGGGCTTTTCACCCCTTGTCCGATGTGTGGTTTGCAAACATCCTCCCCCAGTCGTTGTGCTATCTTTGCATTCAGTCGATGGTTTCCTTCACTGGGCAGAAGCGTCCGCATTTGACGTGGTCCCGTTGGTTTCTTGTTGACTTGGTTGCCCTGGCCCAGTCGGACTTGCTTCTTCCAAACAGGCGGCTCAGACAGATGGCAAAGAGCACTCTGCCTAGGTCTTCTGCTACAAGGTTCACGGTTTCAAGTCTGCCATTCAAGGCTTTGATCCATTTCAGGTGGTGTGTGTGCCAGGTGTAACATCATGGTGTACTCTCATTGTGTTCCATGTGGCTGTGCAGGCTTCCCAGCACCGTTTATGGTAGAGACTCTCCTTTCTCCGCTGTCTCCTCTTGGCTCCCTGGTCGAAAATGGGCTGTCCATGTACGTTTGAGTTGGGCTCCGGGTTCTCGATTCTGTTGCATGGGTCTATGTGCCTGTTTTGGGGCCCAGACTGTGCCGTCTCGGTACCTAGTGCTTCGTCCTATATGTTGAAATCGGAAAGTGTGCCACGTCCTGCTTTTTTCGTTTTCCTGAGGATTCCTTTGCCTAGTCAGGGTGTCTTGTTGCTGGCTAGAAGCTTTAGCATTCCCTCTTCTGTCTCTGTGGGAAACATTGCTGCAACTTTGACTGGGATTGCATGGAATCCAGAGATTCCTTGCTCTGGTAGGGACGTTTCCAGTGTGTTGATGCTTCCACTCCTAGATCCTGGAATCTCCTTCTTTCTCCTTGTGTCTTCTTGAATTTCTTTCCCCCAACGTTGGTTAGTTTTCCATTGCCATGGCTTTCACCTGTTTTGCTAAGTTTCTTCATAGAGATCTCATCCTTCTCACTGGCATGCAGTTTCTCACTTTTTCTTTTCAGCTTCAGTTTCTCTATGCTTTGCAACTTGGAATCGGTTTTGTTCTGGCAGAAGTGCATCGCTGAGCTCACATCTGCTGGCAATGCTCCTGTATTTGCTGTGGAAGTCTGGCCCTGTCTAACGTCCCTTCCCATCTGCCTCTACACTACCTCGGACGCCTGCCCCAGAATGCCTGAAGCAGTGGTGAGCAGGCCCACCCGAGGGTCCACCCGGCCCACCACGGGCCACCGACCCAGAAGGTGCGGACCTCACCGCTGCGCCACCGGCCGGCCCCTTTCATGTTCCGTTGGCAACCTGCAGTTGAGGGCAATGGGACTTGAATATGCTACTTGAGCCCAACTCTGGCACTGTGTAGATGAGGCCAGGTTGTTTCTCGGGTCCACTGCGATGTCAGAGGATTTGTCATAATCGTGTCTCTGCTGTCCCGGCAAGCTTCACGCACACACGGTTTCCTGGCCCGCTTGGAGCAGTCTCATAACTCACCCTTCCCACTTAGCCCAGCCTTGACCTTCGCTGCCGTCTTTTGGCTTGTGAATTTCTCTGCCTTTCAAACGTTCCAGCAGAGTCTGTCTAAAGACGGACATCATCTTTCATTGTGGATTATCCAGGTGTGATTTCTGTTCGCCTTCCATTTTCTGGGACCTTTGTCTCTTTTCCATAGGAGAATCGCCATGGTATTTCTCAGCTATCCCCCTTAGACATGCTTATCAGTCCGTTCCCCTTCATTCCAAGTGATTCATTTTGCATTTCTGGAATCACCGTATGTTCTCTAGGCCGAGGTGTGAGTGCTTTCGTGACTCTTGGTTGTTGTCTTTGAATTTGCACCGGTCACTTGAAGGAGTCTTTGCTGTCCTAGCCTGGGTCAAACTAAGCACTGGGAACACGTGGTCGTCTGGGTTGGTTTGACATCCTGAGGTCAGAAACTCCAAACTCGAGGTCGTCCTGGCACCTCCCTTTACAGACACAATGTTTCCAGGACAAATTAGACGAGTCTGATGAATCCCTCTCTCCAGGAAAGATATTTTTCTGTCTCCTTTCCGGATTTGGGAAGTTTCGAACTTCACCCCTGATCCTGGAACGTTCCCCCAGGTGCCGTCTAGATACGGGCTTACTTTATTTCTATAGGCTGTGCCATTTGTTTGCCTTACATCCTCAGCCCTGGCCTGTTTATTTTTCTTGAAACAGAATTGTAATGTTCTCATTTTCAGCCCACTTCCTTACATGTGGTGTCAAAACACATAATCCATAATCCTTCTACGGCAAGAGGTAGGGGGAGAGAATTTCGATGGAGGCAAACTGAGCACACTAGCCTGGGAGGGCAGCCTTCACGAAGGAACGAAGCCCTGTGGAAAAGGGTGCTTTTCAGCACCCTTGTAGAGCACTTCCAAACAAAGAGACATAGCCCAAGCGTGACAGGGCTCCATTCCTTCAAGGCTTCCAAGACATCTCTTGGGACACATTAGCATGTACCCGGTGGGCCCCCGTGACGCCAGAGCTATGGAAAGTGAGACTGATCTGCAAAGAATGCCAGGGGCCTAGGAAAGGAGGCATCGAGTCTTCTCTTCAACGTCCTCAAGACCTCATTCTTGACTTTGGCTTATGCTTAAGGCAGAAGGACCACGTAGGTCTGATAAGGCCCAAGTCCGGCCTCTTGCTTCCAATCAAGTTGCAAGCTTGAATCAGCATGGCCTCCCCATAGACTTGAATAGATGACAACGTTCTCCTCTCGGGGCTTGTCCCTCTATTCTCGCTTCTTGCCAAGGATTCCTTTCTTACCCCTTGAATCAGCGTCTGTTTTATGTCTTCCAGTTTCTGTGTCCGCTTTCTGTTTCTCAAAGCTGTTTCTGGGTATCCCTCCCTTTAATAGCCTAGCCTAGGCCAATCCTCAGTCTGTAACCGTGCGGCCATCTTGGCGGACATGATCCTCGTGATGTCATAAACAACCTCAAAATTCGAAGTTGTCCTGACAACCTGCGTGCACACAGAGTTTCAGAGCCATCTCAGGCCAGTCTGACTCCTCACCCTTTCCTGGTAGGATAGTTTTCCTTTTTCTCGATTTCTTGTCGGTTTCTGTCTTGCCCCTCGAACTTTGGAAGGCCTGCTACATTCTCTCTAGACACTGGTTTCTGTCCTGTAAGATTATCCTGGGTTTCACCTCTTACATTTTATGTAGATGGCCAAGTGGGTGGACGTTCCCCAGAGAAAGTCCTGGACTCCCTCCCAGGTTGAAGTTGCCCGGGCCATCCTCTGATGCGCAATGATCGTGTCATCTCCTAGCACTCTGCCGATTCCACCTTGGCAGGTCCCATGTTTTCCTTCCTTCTTCCTCTGGGGAAGTGTACCAGAGGCGTTCATGGATTGTAAAAGCCTCACGGTCCTTTTGCTGGTGCGTATTCATAACGTGACCTCACCAGTGCTACTTAGTTTATGATCCCTGTCCGCACCGTACCATGAAATCTATATTTCCTAACACTGCTAATGTGATCTGCACCCGTGATGTGAAACAGTGAGGCCTGGGCCGGCCAAGCGGAACGTGGTCACTTACCCACTCCGCCACATGGCCGGCCCTGAATTGGACTTTTGGACCAACCTTTTGCCTGAGCTTGGGAACACGTGGGCCTGTTTGGATTATTCGTGAAGGTGATTAGTAGTAACATCCTGGACGGTAACCTTTTCCGTGGGTGCATGGGTTTAGCAGGCAGCATGTTCTGTGGGTAGTATTCCTCTTCATCTATTTGGAATGGTCTACCTTTCTGTAGCATCAGTACGCATTTTGAGGTGATTTTCCAGCCTTGGAAGTTCACCTTCTCTAATCTCTTTCAGCCCCAAAGGTTTATGCCGTCATTCTGGACCCCATTTTGGATTTTTTTTGCTTTTAGGTGAATTTATTGCCACAACCCTGCACTAGAACATCCTATATCTTTCCGATTTGCATCCTCATCGATGTAGACTTCCGTGTAGCTGACATCATCTTCCCCTGCGTAAGCCTAATAGCAGGCCCTGACCACACACTTGTGCCTCATCATCTGTTTCACCCTCTCACACCTCCCTGCTTTGTCTCTGGGAACCCCCAATCAAATGTCCCGTGCCACCTGTTCCTGACCGCTTGTTTTTGCTTCTCCTCTTAAGTGAGGTCCTACGGTACTTGCCTTGCTCCCTGGGGCTTGTTTCACTTCCCTAAAACCCTCACAGCCATTCTGGTGCTCACAAATGGCTGGATTGCATCCTTGGTTCCGGCTGACTGGTATGCCATTGCGTGGCTACAGCCCATCTTCCTTCTGCACTCGTCCCTTGCTGGGCTCCAGGGAGGCTTCCAAGTCTTGGGTCGTGGGAGCGACGCTGTGGTGAACTCAGCGGTGCACATGTCTTTATGCAGGAGTGTTTCCGAGTTCTTTGGATTAACACGCCGCAGAGGAATAGCTGGATCATATGGGACATGGATTCTTCAAGTTCTGAGGCAGTTCCACACCGCTTGGCGTAGTGGCTGCACCGGTCTGCACTCCCACCAACGGTGCAGGAGGCTTCCCTTCTCTCCACCTCCTCTCTGACACTTGTGGCTTCCTGTCTGCTTCCTTATAGCCATTCTGACCACAGTGAGCTGCTGTGCCCTTGCAGTTTGCATTTGCATTGGCCTGAGACTTAATGACGGTGAGCAAGTGTTCATGCACCCGTTGGCCCTCTTTCGATCTTCTTGGCAGAAATCTCTGTTTCCATCTTCTGCCCAGGTTTTCATTGGCTTGTTGTTGTTTTTTTTTCCTGTGGGGACGTGCGAGTTGATTGCATCCTTGGGCTTTTCACCCCTTGTCCGATGTGTGGTTTGCAAACATCCTCCCCCAGTCGTTGTGCTATCTTTGCATTCAGTCGATGGTTTCCTTCACTGGGCAGAAGCGTCCGCATTTGACGTGGTCCCGTTGGTTTCTTGTTGACTTGGTTGCCCTGGCCCAGTCGGACTTGCTTCTTCCAAACAGGCGGCTCAGACAGATGGCAAAGAGCACTCTGCCTAGGTCTTCTGCTACAAGGTTCACGGTTTCAAGTCTGCCATTCAAGGCTTTGATCCATTTCAGGTGGTGTGTGTGCCAGGTGTAACATCATGGTGTACTCTCATTGTGTTCCATGTGGCTGTGCAGGCTTCCCAGCACCGTTTATGGTAGAGACTCTCCTTTCTCCGCTGTCTCCTCTTGGCTCCCTGGTCGAAAATGGGCTGTCCATGTACGTTTGAGTTGGGCTCCGGGTTCTCGATTCTGTTGCATGGGTCTGTGTGCCTGTTTTGGGGCCCAGACTGTGCCGTCTCGGTACCTAGTGCTTCGTCCTATATGTTGAAATCGGAAAGTGTGCCACGTCCTGCTTTTTTCGTTTTCCTGAGGATTCCTTTGCCTAGTCAGGGTGTCTTGTTGCTGGCTAGAAGCTTTAGGATTCCCTCTTCTGTCTCTGTGGGAAACATTGCTGCAACTTTGACTGGGATTGCATGGAATCCAGAGTGTCCTTGCTCTGGTAGGCACGTTTCCAGTGTGTTGATGCTTCCACTCCTAAATCCTGGAATCTCCTTCTTTCTCCTTGTGTCTTCTTGAATTTCTTTCCCCCAACATTGGTTAGTTTTCCATTGCCATGGCTTTCACCTGTTTTGCTAAGTTTCTTCATAGAGATCTCATCCTTCTCACTGGCATGCAGTTTCTCACTTTTTCTTTTCAGCTTCAGTTTCTCTATGCTTTGCAACTTGGAATCGGTTTTGTTCTGGCAGAAGTGCATCGCTGAGCTCACATCTGCTGGCAATGCTCCTGTATTTGCTGTGGAAGTCTGGCCCTGTCTAACGTCCCTTCCCATCTGCCTCTACACTACCTCGGACGCCTGCCCCAGAATGCCTGAAGCAGTGGTGAGCAGGCCCACCCGAGGGTCCACCCGGCCCACCACGGGCCACCGACCCAGAAGGTGCGGACCTCACCGCTGCGCCACCGGCCGGCCCCTTTCATGTTCCGTTGGCAACCTGCAGTTGAGGGCAATGGGACTTGAATATGCTACTTGAGCCCAACTCTGGCACTGTGTAGATGAGGCCAGGTTGTTTCTCGGGTCCACTGCGATGTCAGAGGATTTGTCATAATCGTGTCTCTGCTGTCCCGGCAAGCTTCACGCACACACGGTTTCCTGGCCCACTTGGAGCAGTCTCATAACTCACCCTTCCCACTTAGCCCAGCCTTGACCTTCGCTGCCGTCTTTTGGCTTGTGAATTTCTCTGCCTTTCAAACGTTCCAGCAGAGTCTGTCTAAAGACGGACATCATCTTTCATTGTGGATTATCCAGGTGTGATTTCTGTTCGCCTTCCATTTTCTGGGACCTTGGTCTCTTTTCCATAGGAGAATCGCCATGGTATTTCTCAGCTATCCCCCTTAGACATGCTTATCAGTCCGTTCCCCTTCATTCCAAGTGATTCATTTTGCATTTCTGGAATCACCGTATGTTCTCTAGGCCGAGGTGTGAGTGCTTTCGTGACTCTTGGTTGTTGTCTTTGAATTTGCACCGGTCACTTGAAGGAGTCTTTGCTGTCCTAGCCTGGGTCAAACTAAGCACTGGGAACACGTGGTCGTCTGGGTTGGTTTGACATCCTGAGGTCAGAAACTCCAAACTCGAGGTCGTCCTGGCACCTCCCTTTACAGACACAATGTTTCCAGGACAAATTAGACGAGTCTGATGAATCCCTCTCTCCGGGAAAGATATTTTTCTGTCTCCTTTCCGGATTTGGGAAGTTTCGAACTTCACCCCTGATCCTGGAACGTTCCCCCAGGTGCCGTCTAGATACGGGCTTACTTTATTTCTATAGGCTGTGCCATTTGTTTGCCTTACATCCTCAGCCCTGGCCTGTTTATTTTTCTTGAAACAGAATTGTAATGTTCTCGTTTTCAGCCCACTTCCTTACATGTGGTGTCAAAACACATAATCCATAATCCTTCTACGGCAAGAGGTAGGGGGAGAGAATTTCGATGGAGGCAAACTGAGCACACTAGCCTGGGAGGGCAGCCTTCACGAAGGAACGAAGCCCTGTGGAAAAGGGTGCTTTTCAGCACCCTTGTAGAGCACTTCCAAACAAAGAGACATAGCCCAAGCGTGACAGGGCTCCATTCCTTCAAGGCTCCCAAGACATCTCTTGGGACACATTAGCATGTACCCGGTGGGCCCCCGTGACGCCAGAGCTATGGAAAGTGAGACTGATCTGCAAAGAATGCCAGGGGCCTAGGAAAGGAGGCATCGAGTCTTCTCTTCAACGTCCTCAAGACCTCATTCTTGACTTTGGCTTATGCTTAAGGCAGAAGGACCACGTAGGTCTGATAAGGCCCAAGTCCGGCCTCTTGCTTCCAATCAAGTTGCAAGCTTGAATCAGCATGGCCTCCCCATAGACTTGAATAGATGACAACGTTCTCCTCTCGGGGCTTGTCCCTCTATTCTCGCTTCTTGCCAAGGATTCCTTTCTTACCCCTCGAATCAGCGTCTGTTTTATGTCTTCCAGTTTCTGTGTCCGCTTTCTGTTTCTCAAAGCTGTTTCTGGGTATCCCTCCCTTTAATAGCCTAGCCTAGGCCAATCCTCAGTCTGTAACCGTGCGGCCATCTTGGCGGACATGATCCTCGTGATGTCATAAACAACCTCAAAATTCGAAGTTGTCCTGACAACCTGCGTGCACACAGAGTTTCAGAGCCATCTCAGGGCAGTCTGACTCCTCACCCTTTCCTGGTAGGATAGTTTTCCTTTTTCTCGATTTCTTGTCGGTTTCTGTCTTGCCCCTCGAACTTTGGAAGGCCTGCTACATTCTCTCTAGACACTGGTTTCTGCCCTGTAAGATTATCCTGGGTTTCACCTCTTACATTTTATGTAGATGGCCAAGTGGGTGGACGTTCCCCAGAGAAAGTCCTGGACTCCCTCCCAGGTTGAAGTTGCCCGGGCCATCCTCTGATGCGCAATGATCGTGTCATCTCCTAGCACTCTGCCGATTCCACCTTGGCAGGTCCCATGTTTTCCTTCCTTCTTCCTCTGGGGAAGTGTACCAGAGGCGTTCATGGATTGTAAAAGCCTCACGGTCCTTTTGCTGGTGCGTATTCATAACGTGACCTCACCAGTGCTACTTAGTTTATGATCCCTGTCCGCACCGTACCATGAAATCTATATTTCCTAACACTGCTAATGTGATCTGCACCCGTGATGTGAAACAGTGAGGCCTGGGCCGGCCAAGCGGAACGTGGTCACTTACCCACTCCGCCACATGGCCGGCCCTGAATTGGACTTTTGGACCAACCTTTTGCCTGAGCTTGGGAACACGTGGGCCTGTTTGGATTATTCGTGAAGGTCATTAGTAGTAACATCCTGGACGGTAACCTTTTCCGTGGGTGCATGGGTTTAGCAGGCAGCATGTTCTGTGGGTAGTATTCCTCTTCATCTATTTGGAATGGTCTACCTTTCTGTAGCATCAGTACGCATTTTGAGGTGATTTTCCAGCCTTGGAAGTTCACCTTCTCTAATCTCTTTCAGCCCCAAAGGTTTATGCCGTCATTCTGGACCCCATTTTGGATTTTTTTTGCTTTTAGGTGAATTTATTGCCACAACCCTGCACTAGAACATCCTATATCTTTCCGATTTGCATCCTCATCGATGTAGACTTCCGTGTAGCTGACATCATCTTCCCCTGCGTAAGCCTAATAGCAGGCCCTGACCACACACTTGTGCCTCATCATCTGTTTCACCCTCTCACACCTCCCCGCTTTGTCTCTGGGAACCCCCAATCAAATGTCCCGTGCCACCTGTTCCTGACCGCTTGTTTTTGCTTCTCCTCTTAAGTGAGGTCCTACGGTACTTGCCTTGCTCCCTGGGGCTTGTTTCACTTCCCTAAAACCCTCACAGCCATTCTGGTGCTCACAAATGGCTGGATTGCATCCTTGGTTCCGGCTGACTGGTATGCCATTGCGTGGCTACAGCCCATCTTCCTTCTGCACTCGTCCCTTGCTGGGCTCCAGGGAGGCTTCCAAGTCTTGGGTCGTGGGAGCGACGCTGTGGTGAACTCAGCGGTGCACATGTCTTTATGCAGGAGTGTTTCCGAGTTCTTTGGATCAACACGCCGCAGAGGAATAGCTGGATCATATGGGACATGGATTCTTCAAGTTCTGAGGCAGTTCCACACCGCTTGGCGTAGTGGCTGCACCGGTCTGCACTCCCACCAACGGTGCAGGAGGCTTCCCTTCTCTCCACCTCCTCTCTGACACTTGTGGCTTCCTGTCTGCTTCCTTATAGCCATTCTGACCACAGTGAGCTGCTGTGCCCTTGCAGTTTGCATTTGCATTGGCCTGAGACTTAATGACGGTGAGCAAGTGTTCATGCACCCGTTGGCCCTCTTTCGATCTTCTTGGCAGAAATCTCTGTTTCCATCTTCTGCCCAGGTTTTCATTGGCTTGTTGTTGTTTTTTTTTCCTGTGGGGACGTGCGAGTTGATTGCATCCTTGGGCTTTTCACCCCTTGTCCGATGTGTGGTTTGCAAACATCCTCCCCCAGTCGTTGTGCTATCTTTGCATTCAGTCGATGGTTTCCTTCACTGGGCAGAAGCGTCCGCATTTGACGTGGTCCCGTTGGTTTCTTGTTGACTTGGTTGCCCTGGCCCAGTCGGACTTGCTTCTTCCAAACAGGCGGCTCAGACAGATGGCAAAGAGCACTCTGCCTAGGTCTTCTGCTACAAGGTTCACGGTTTCAAGTCTGCCATTCAAGGCTTTGATCCATTTCAGGTGGTGTGTGTGCCAGGTGTAACATCATGGTGTACTCTCGTTGTGTTCCATGTGGCTGTGCAGGCTTCCCAGCACCGTTTATGGTAGAGACTCTCCTTTCTCCGCTGTCTCCTCTTGGCTCCCTGGTCGAAAATGGGCTGTCCATGTACGTTTGAGTGGGCTCCGGGTTCTCGATTCTGTTGCATGGGTCTGTGTGCCTGTTTTGGGGCCCAGACTGTGCCGTCTCGGTACCTAGTGCTTCGTCCTATATGTTGAAATCAGAAAGTGTGCCACGTCCTGCTTTTTTCGTTTTCCTGAGGATTCCTTTGCCTAGTCAGGGTGTCTTGTTGCTGGCTAGAAGCTTTAGGATTCCCTCTTCTGTCTCTGTGGGAAACATTGCTGCAACTTTGACTGGGATTGCATGGAATCCAGAGTGTCCTTGCTCTGGTAGGGACGTTTCCAGTGTGTTGATGCTTCCACTCCTAGATCCTGGAATCTCCTTCTTTCTCCTTGTGTCTTCTTGAATTTCTTTCCCCCAACGTTGGTTAGTTTTCCATTGCCATGGCTTTCACCTGTTTTGCTAAGTTTCTTCATAGAGATCTCATCCTTCTCACTGGCATGCAGTTTCTCACTTTTTCTTTTCAGCTTCAGTTTCTCTATGCTTTGCAACTTGGAATCGGTTTTGTTCTGGCAGAAGTGCATCGCTGAGCTCACATCTGCTGGCAATGCTCCTGTATTTGCTGTGGAAGTCTGGC
This sequence comes from Equus asinus, assembly GCF_041296235.1. Lineage (NCBI taxonomy): Eukaryota > Metazoa > Chordata > Mammalia > Perissodactyla > Equidae > Equus > Equus asinus. Next base: position 15,198,499 of record NC_091790.1, on the reverse strand, counting down.
CCTGTCTAACGTCCCTTCCCATCTGCCTCTACACTACCTCGGACGCCTGCCCCAGAATGCCTGAAGCAGTGGTGAGCAGGCCCACCCGAGGGTCCACCCGGCCCACCACGGGCCACCGACCCAGAAGGTGCGGACCTCACTGCTGCGCCCCCGGCCGGCCCCTTTCATGTTCCGTTGGCAACCTGCAGTTGAGGGCAATGGGAGTTGATTATGCTACGTGAGCCCAACTCTGGCACTGTGTAGATGAGGCCAGGTTGTTTTTCGGGTCCACTGCGATGTCAGAGGATTTGTCATAATCGTGTCTCTGCTGTCCCGGCAAGCTTCACGCACACACGGTTTCCTGGCCCGCTTGGAGCAGTCTCATAACTCACCCTTCCCACTTAGCCCAGCCTTGACCTTCGCTGCCGTCTTTTGGCTTGTGAATTTCTCTGCCTTTCAAACGTTCCAGCAGAGTCTGTCTAAAGACGGACATCATCTTTCATTGTGGATTATCCAGGTGTGATTTCTGTTCGCCTTCCATTTTCTGGGACCTTGGTCTCTTTTCCATAGGAGAATCGTCATGGTATTTCTCAGCTATCCCCCTTAGACATGCTTATCAGTCCGTTCCCCTTCATTCCAAGTGATTCATTTTGCATTTCTGGAATCACCGTATGTTCTCTAGGCCGAGGTGTGAGTGCTTTCGTGACTCTTGGTTGTTGTCTTTGAATTTGCACCGGTCACTTGAAGGAGTCTTTGCTGTCCTAGCCTGGGTCAAACTAAGCACTGGGAACACGTGGTCGTCTGGGTTGGTTTGACATCCTGAGGTCAGAAACTCCAAACTCGAGGTCGTCCTGGCATCCCCCTTTACAGACACAATGTTTCCAGGACAAATTAGACGAGTCTGATGAATCCCTCTCTCCAGGAAAGATATTTTTCTGTCTCCTTTCCGGATTTGGGAAGTTTCGAACTTCACCCCTGATCCTGGAACGTTCCCCCAGGTGCCGTCTAGATACGGGCTTACTTTATTTCTATAGGCTGTGCCATTTGTTTGCCTTACATCCTCAGCCCTGGCCTGTTTATTTTTCTTGAAACAGAATTGTAATGTTCTCATTTTCAGCCCACTTCCTTACATGTGGTGTCAAAACACATAATCCATAATCCTTCTACGGCAAGAGGTAGGGGGAGAGAATTTCGATGGAGGCAAACTGAGCACACTAGCCTGGGAGGGCAGCCTTCACGAAGGAACGAAGCCCTGTGGAAAAGGGTGCTTTTCAGCACCCTTGTAGAGCCCTTCCAAACAAAGAGACATAGCCCAAGCGTGACAGGGCTCCATTCCTTCAAGGCTCCCAAGACATCTCTTGGGACACATTAGCATGTACCCGGTGGGCCCCCGTGACGCCAGAGCTATGGAAAGTGAGACTGATCTGCAAAGAATGCCAGGGTCCTAGGAAAGGAGGCATCGAGTCTTCTCTTCAACGTCCTCAAGACCTCATTCTTGACTTTGGCTTATGCTTAAGGCAGAAGGACCACGTAGGTCTGATAAGGCCCAAGTCCGGCCTCTTGCTTCCAATCAAGTTGCAAGCTTGAATCAGCATGGCCTCCCCATAGACTTGAATAGATGACAACGTTCTCCTCTCGGGGCTTGTCCCTCTATTCTCGCTTCTTGCCAAGGATTCCTTTCTTACCCCTCGAATCAGCGTCTGTTTTATGTCTTCCAGTTTCTGTGTCCGCTTTCTGTTTCTCAAAGCTGTTTCTGGGTATCCCTCCCTTTAATAGCCTAGCCTAGGCCAATCCTCAGTCTGTAACCGTGCGGCCATCTTGGCGGACATGATCCTCGTGATGTCATAAACAACCTCAAAATTCGAAGTTGTCCTGACAACCTGCGTGCACACAGAGTTTCAGAGCCATCTCAGGCCAGGCTGACTCCTCACCCTTCCCTGGTAGGATAGTTTTCCTTTTTCTCGATTTCTTGTCGGTTTCTGTCTTGCCCCTCGAACTTTGGAAGGCCTGCTACATTCTCTCTAGACACTGGTTTCTGTCCTGTAAGATTATCCTGGGTTTCACCTCTTACATGTTATGTAGATGGCCAAGTGGGTGGACGTTCCCCAGAGAAAGTCCTGGACTCCCTCCCAGGTTGAAGTTGCCCGGGCCATCCTCTGATGCGCAATGATCGTGTCATCTCCTAGCACTCTGCCGATTCCACCTTGGCAGGTCCCATGTTTTCCTTCCTTCTTCCTCTGGGGAAGTGTACCAGAGGCGTTCATGGATTGTAAAAGCCTCACGGTTCTTTTTCTGGTGCGTATTGATAAGGTGACCTCACCATTGCTACTTAGTTTATGATCCCTGTCCGCACCGTACCATGAAATCTGTATTTCCTAACACTGCTAATGTGATCTGCACCCGTGATGTGAAACAGTGAGGCCTGGGCCGGCCAAGCAGAACGTGGGCACTTACCCGCTCCGCCACAGGGCCGGCCCTGAATTGGACTTTTGGACCAACCTTTTGCCTGAGCTTGGGAACACGTGGGCCTGTTTGGATTATTCGTGAAGGTGATTAGTAGTAACATCCTGGACGGTAACCTTTTCCGTGGGTGCATGGGTTTAGCAGGCAGCATGTTCTGTGGGTAGTATTCCTCTTCATCTATTTGGAATGGTCTACCTTTCTGTGGCATCAGTACGCATTTTGAGGTGATTTTCCAGCCTTGGAAGTTCACCTTCTCTCATCTCTGTCAGCCCCAAAGCTTTATGCCGTCATTCTGGACCCCATTTTGGATTTTTTTTGCTTTTAGGTGAATTTATTGCCACAACCCTGCACTAGAACATCCTATATCTTTCCGATTTGCATCCTCATCGATGTAGACTTCCGTGTAGCTGACATCATCTTCCCCTGCGTAAGCCTAATAGCAGGCCCTGACCACACACTTGTGCCTCATCATCTGTTTCACCCTCTCACACCTCCCCGCTTTGTCTCTGGGAACCCCCAATCAAATGTCCCGTGCCACCTGTTCCTGACCGCTTGTTTTTGCTTCTCCTCTTAAGTGAGGTCCTACGGTACTTGCCTTGCTCCCTGGGGCTTGTTTCACTTCCCTAAAACCCTCACAGCCATTCTGGTGCTCACAAATGGCTGGATTGCATCCTTGGTTCCGGCTGACTGGTATGCCATTGCGTGGCTACAGCCCATCTTCCTTCTGCACTCGTCCCTTGCTGGGCTCCAGGGAGGCTTCCAAGTCTTGGGTCGTGGGAGCGACGCTGTGGTGAACTCAGCGGTGCACATGTCTTTATGCAGGAGTGTTTCCGAGTTCTTTGGATCAACACGCCGCAGAGGAATAGCTGGATCATATGGGACATGGATTCTTCAAGTTCTGAGGCAGTTCCACACCGCTTGGCGTAGTGGCTGCACCGGTCTGCACTCCCACCAACGGTGCAGGAGGCTTCCCTTCTCTCCACCTCCTCTCTGACACTTGTGGCTTCCTGTCTGCTTCCTTATAGCCATTCTGACCACAGTGAGCTGCTGTGCCCTTGCAGTTTGCATTTGCATTGGCCTGAGACTTAATGACGGTGAGCAAGTGTTCATGCACCCGTTGGCCCTCTTTCGATCTTCTTGGCAGAAATCTCTGTTTCCATCTTCTGCCCAGGTTTTCATTGGCTTGTTGTTGTTTTTTTTTCCTGTGGGGACGTGCGAGTTGATTGCATCCTTGGGCTTTTCACCCCTTGTCCGATGTGTGGTTTGCAAACATCCTCCCCCAGTCGTTGTGCTATCTTTGCATTCAGTCGATGGTTTCCTTCACTGGGCAGAAGCGTCCGCATTTGACGTGGTCCCGTTGGTTTCTTGTTGACTTGGTTGCCCTGGCCCAGTCGGACTTGCTTCTTCCAAACAGGCGGCTCAGACAGATGGCAAAGAGCACTCTGCCTAGGTCTTCTGCTACAAGGTTCACGGTTTCAAGTCTGCCATTCAAGGCTTTGATCCATTTCAGGTGGTGTGTGTGCCAGGTGTAACATCATGGTGTACTCTCGTTGTGTTCCATGTGGCTGTGCAGGCTTCCCAGCACCGTTTATGGTAGAGACTCTCCTTTCTCCGCTGTCTCCTCTTGGCTCCCTGGTCGAAAATGGGCTGTCCATGTACGTTTGAGTTGGGCTCCGGGTTCTCGATTCTGTTGCATGGGTCTGTGTGCCTGTTTTGGGGCCCAGACTGTGCCGTCTCGGTACCTAGTGCTTCGTCCTATATGTTGAAATCGGAAAGTGTGCCACGTCCTGCTTTTTTCGTTTTCCTGAGGATTCCTTTGCCTAGTCAGGGTGTCTTGTTGCTGGCTAGAAGCTTTAGGATTCCCTCTTCTGTCTCTGTGGGAAACATTGCTGCAACTTTGACTGGGATTGCATGGAATCCAGAGATTCCTTGCTCTGGTAGGCACGTTTCCAGTGTGTTGATGCTTCCACTCCTAGATCCTGGAATCTCCTTCTTTCTCCTTGTGTCTTCTTGAATTTCTTTCCCCCAACGTTGGTTAGTTTTCCATTGCCATGGCTTTCACCTGTTTTGCTAAGTTTCTTCATAGAGATCTCATCCTTCTCACTGGCATGCAGTTTCTCACTTTTTCTTTTCAGCTTCAGTTTCTCTATGCTTTGCAACTTGGAATCGGTTTTGTTCTGGCAGAAGTGCATCGCTGAGCTCACATCTGCTGGCAATGCTCCTGTATTTGCTGTGGAAGTCTGGCCCTGTCTAACGTCCCTTCCCATCTGCCTCTACACTACCTCGGACGCCTGCCCCAGAATGCCTGAAGCAGTGGTGAGCAGGCCCACCCGAGGGTCCACCCGGCCCACCACGGGCCACCGACCCAGAAGGTGCGGACCTCACCGCTGCGCCACCGGCCGGCCCCTTTCATGTTCCGTTGGCAACCTGCAGTTGAGGGCAATGGGACTTGAATATGCTACTTGAGCCCAACTCTGGCACTGTGTAGATGAGGCCAGGTTGTTTCTCGGGTCCACTGCGATGTCAGAGGATTTGTCATAATCGTGTCTCTGCTGTCCCGGCAAGCTTCAGGCACACACGGTTTCCTGGCCTGCTTGGAGCAGTGTCATAACTCACCCTTCCCACTTAGCCCAGCCTTGACCTTCGCTGCCGTCTTTTGGCTTGTGAATTTCTCTGCCTTTCAAACGTTCCAGCAGAGTCTGTCTAAAGACGGACATCATCTTTCATTGTGGATTATCCAGGTGTGATTTCTGTTCGCCTTCCATTTTCTGGGACCTTGGTCTCTTTTCCATAGGAGAATCGTCATGGTATTTCTCAGCTATCCCCCTTAGACATGCTTATCAGTCCGTTCCCCTTCATTCCAAGTGATTCATTTTGCATTTCTGGAATCACCGTATGTTCTCTAGGCCGAGGTGTGAGTGCTTTCGTGACTCTTGGTTGTTGTCTTTGAATTTGCACCGGTCACTTGAAGGAGTCTTTGCTGTCCTAGCCTGGGTCAAACTAAGCACTGGGAACACGTGGTCGTCTGGGTTGGTTTGACATCCTGAGGTCAGAAACTCCAAACTCGAGGTCGTCCTGGCACCTCCCTTTACAGACACAATGTTTCCAGGACAAATTAGACGAGTCTGATGAATCCCTCTCTCCAGGAAAGATATTTTTCTGTCTCCTTTCCGGATTTGGGAAGTTTCGAACTTCACCCCTGATCCTGGAACGTTCCCCCAGGTGCCGTCTAGATACGGGCTTACTTTATTTCTATAGGCTGTGCCATTTGTTTGCCTTACATCCTCAGCCCTGGCCTGTTTATTTTTCTTGAAACAGAATTGTAATGTTCTCGTTTTCAGCCCACTTCCTTACATGTGGTGTCAAAACACATAATCCATAATCCTTCTACGGCAAGAGGTAGGGGGAGAGAATTTCGATGGAGGCAAACTGAGCACACTAGCCTGGGAGGGCAGCCTTCACGAAGGAACGAAGCCCTGTGGAAAAGGGTGCTTTTCAGCACCCTTGTAGAGCCCTTCCAAACAAAGAGACATAGCCCAAGCGTGACAGGGCTCCATTCCTTCAAGGCTCCCAAGACATCTCTTGGGACACATTAGCATGTACCCGGTGGGCCCCCGTGACGCCAGAGCTATGGAAAGTGAGACTGATCTGCAAAGAATGCCAGGGGCCTAGGAAAGGAGGCATCGAGTCTTCTCTTCAACGTCCTCAAGACCTCATTCTTGACTTTGGCTTATGCTTAAGGCAGAAGGACCACGTAGGTCTGATAAGGCCCAAGTCCGGCCTCTTGCTTCCAATCAAGTTGCAAGCTTGAATCAGCATGGCCTCCCCATAGACTTGAATAGATGACAACGTTCTCCTCTCGGGGCTTGTCCCTCTATTCTCGCTTCTTGCCAAGGATTCCTTTCTTACCCCTCGAATCAGCGTCTGTTTTATGTCTTCCAGTTTCTGTGTCCGCTTTCTGTTTCTCAAAGCTGTTTCTGGGTATCCCTCCCTTTAATAGCCTAGCCTAGGCCAATCCTCAGTCTGTAACCGTGCGGCCATCTTGGCGGACATGATCCTCGTGATGTCATAAACAACCTCATAATTCGAAGTTGTCCTGACAACCAGCGTGCACACAGAGTTTCAGAGCCATCTCAGGCCAGGCTGACTCCTCACCCTTCCCTGGTAGGATAGTTTTCCTTTTTCTCGATTTCTTGTCGGTTTCTGTCTTGCCCCTCGAACTTTGGAAGGCCTGCTACATTCTCTCTAGACACTGGTTTCTGTCCTGTAAGATTATCCTGGGTTTCACCTCTTACATGTTATGTAGATGGCCAAGTGGGTGGACGTTCCCCAGAGAAAGTCCTGGACTCCCTCCCAGGTTGAAGTTGCCCGGGCCATCCTCTGATGCGCAATGATCGTGTCATCTCCTAGCACTCTGCCGATTCCACCTTGGCAGGTCCCATGTTTTCCTTCCTTCTTCCTCTGGGGAAGTGTACCAGAGGCGTTCATGGATTGTAAAAGCCTCACGGTTCTTTTTCTGGTGCGTATTGATAAGGTGACCTCACCATTGCTACTTAGTTTATGATCCCTGTCCGCACCGTACCATGAAATCTGTATTTCCTAACACTGCTAATGTGATCTGCACCCGTGATGTGAAACAGTGAGGCCTGGGCCGGCCAAGCAGAACGTGGGCACTTACCCGCCCCGCCACAGGGCCGGCCATGAATTGGACTTTTGGACCAACCTTTTGCCTGAGCTTGGGAACACGTGGGCCTGTTTGGATTATTCGTGAAGGTGATTAGTAGTAACATCCTGGACGGTAACCTTTTCCGTGGGTGCATGGGTTTAGCAGGCAGCATGTTCTGTGGGTAGTATTCCTCTTCATCTATTTGGAATGGTCTACCTTTCTGTAGCATCAGTACGCATTTTGAGGTGATTTTCCAGCCTTGGACGTTCACCTTCTCTAATCTCTTTCAGCCCCAAAGGTTTATGCCGTCATTCTGGACCCCATTTTGGATTTTTTTTGCTTTTAGGTGAATTTATTGCCACAACCCTGCACTAGAACATCCTATATCTTTCCGATTTGCATCCTCATCGATGTAGACTTCCGTGTAGCTGACATCATCTTCCCCTGCGTAAGCCTAATAGCAGGCCCTGACCACACACTTGTGCCTCATCATCTGTTTCACCCTCTCACACCTCCCCGCTTTGTCTCTGGGAACCCCCAATCAAATGTCCCGTGCCACCTGTTCCTGACCGCTTGTTTTTGCTTCTCCTCTTAAGTGAGGTCCTACGGTACTTGCCTTGCTCCCTGGGGCTTGTTTCACTTCCCTAAAACCCTCACAGCCACTCTGGTGCTCACAAATGGCTGGATTGCATCCTTGGTTCCGGCTGACTGGTATGCCATTGCGTGGCTACAGCCCATCTTCCTTCTGCACTCGTCCCTTGCTGGGCTCCAGGGAGGCTTCCAAGTCTTGGGTCGTGGGAGCGACGCTGTGGTGAACTCAGCGGTGCACATGTCTTTATGCAGGAGTGTTTCCGAGTTCTTTGGATCAACACACCGCAGAGGAATAGCTGGATCATATGGGACATGGATTCTTCAAGTTCTGAGGCAGTTCCACACCGCTTGGCGTAGTGGCTGCACCGGTCTGCACTCCCACCAACGGTGCAGGAGGCTTCCCTTCTCTCCACCTCCTCTCTGACACTTGTGGCTTCCTGTCTGCTTCCTTATAGCCATTCTGACCACAGTGAGCTGCTGTGCCCTTGCAGTTTGCATTTGCATTGGCCTGAGACTTAATGACGGTGAGCAAGTGTTCATGCACCCGTTGGCCCTCTTTCGATCTTCTTGGCAGAAATCTCTGTTTCCATCTTCTGCCCAGGTTTTCATTGGCTTGTTGTTGTTTTTTTTTCCTGTGGGGACGTGCGAGTTGATTGCATCCTTGGGCTTTTCACCCCTTGTCCGATGTGTGGTTTGCAAACATCCTCCCCCAGTCGTTGTGCTATCTTTGCATTCAGTCGATGGTTTCCTTCACTGGGCAGAAGCGTCCGCATTTGACGTGGTCCCGTTGGTTTCTTGTTGACTTGGTTGCCCTGGCCCAGTCGGACTTGCTTCTTCCAAACAGGCGGCTCAGACAGATGGCAAAGAGCACTCTGCCTAGGTCTTCTGCTACAAGGTTCACGGTTTCAAGTCTGCCATTCAAGGCTTTGATCCATTTCAGGTGGTGTGTGTGCCAGGTGTAACATCATGGTGTACTCTCGTTGTGTTCCATGTGGCTGTGCAGGCTTCCCAGCACCGTTTATGGTAGAGACTCTCCTTTCTCCGCTGTCTCCTCTTGGCTCCCTGGTCGAAAATGGGCTGTCCATGTACGTTTGAGTTGGGCTCCGGGTTCTCGATTCTGTTGCATGGGTCTGTGTGCCTGTTTTGGGGCCCAGACTGTGCCGTCTCGGTACCTAGTGCTTCGTCCTATATGTTGAAATCGGAAAGTGTGCCACGTCCTGCTTTTTTCGTTTTCCTGAGGATTCCTTTGCCTAGTCAGGGTGTCTTGTTGCTGGCTAGAAGCTTTAGGATTCCCTCTTCTGTCTCTGTTGGAAACATTGCTGCAACTTTGACTGGGATTGCATGGAATCCAGAGATTCCTTGCTCTGGTAGGCACGTTTCCAGTGTGTTGATGCTTCCACTCCTAGATCCTGGAATCTCCTTCTTTCTCCTTGTGTCTTCTTGAATTTCTTTCCCCCAACGTTGGTTAGTTTTCCATTGCCATGGCTTTCACCTGTTTTGCTAAGTTTCTTCATAGAGATCTCATCCTTCTCACTGGCATGCAGTTTCTCACTTTTTCTTTTCAGCTTCAGTTTCTCTATGCTTTGCAACTTGGAATCGGTTTTGTTCTGGCAGAAGTGCATCGCTGAGCTCACATCTGCTGGCAATGCTCCTGTATTTGCTGTGGAAGTCTGGCCCTGTCTAACGTCCCTTCCCATCTGCCTCTACACTACCTCGGACGCCTGCCCCAGAATGCCTGAAGCAGTGGTGAGCAGGCCCACCCGAGGATCCACCCGGCCCACCACGGGCCACCGACCCAGAAGGTGCGGACCTCACCGCTGCGCCACCGGCCGGCCCCTTTCATGTTCCGTTGGCAACCTGCAGTTGAGGGCAATGGGACTTGAATATGCTACTTGAGCCCAACTCTGGCACTGTGTAGATGAGGCCAGGTTGTTTCTCGGGTCCACTGCGATGTCAGAGGATTTGTCATAATCGTGTCTCTGCTGTCCCGGCAAGCTTCACGCACACACGGTTTCCTGGCCTGCTTGGAGCAGTGTCATAACTCACCCTTCCCACTTAGCCCAGCCTTGACCTTCGCTGCCGTCTTTTGGCTTGTGAATTTCTCTGCCTTTCAAACGTTCCAGCAGAGTCTGTCTAAAGACGGACATCATCTTTCATTGTGGATTATCCAGGTGTGATTTCTGTTCGCCTTCCATTTTCTGGGACCTTTGTCTCTTTTCCATAGGAGAATCGTCATGGTATTTCTCAGCTATCCCCCTTAGACATGCTTATCAGTCCGTTCCCCTTCATTCCAAGTGATTCATTTTGCATTTCTGGAATCACCGTATGTTCTCTAGGCCGAGGTGTGAGTGCTTTCGTGACTCTTGGTTGTTGTCTTTGAATTTGCACCGGTCACTTGAAGGAGTCTTTGCTGTCCTAGCCTGGGTCAAACTAAGCACTGGGAACACGTGGTCGTCTGGGTTGGTTTGACATCCTGAGGTCAGAAACTCCAAACTCGAGGTCGTCCTGGCACCTCCCTTTACAGACACAATGTTTCCAGGACAAATTAGACGAGTCTGATGAATCCCTCTCTCCAGGAAAGATATTTTTCTGTCTCCTTTCCGGATTTGGGAAGTTTCGAACTTCACCCCTGATCCTGGAACGTTCCCCCAGGTGCCGTCTAGATACGGGCTTACTTTATTTCTATAGGCTGTGCCATTTGTTTGCCTTACATCCTCAGCCCTGGCCTGTTTATTTTTCTTGAAACAGAATTGTAATGTTCTCATTTTCAGCCCACTTCCTTACATGTGGTGTCAAAACACATAATCCATAATCCTTCTACGGCAAGAGGTAGGGGGAGAGAATTTCGATGGAGGCAAACTGAGCACACTAGCCTGGGAGGGCAGCCTTCACGAAGGAACGAAGCCCTGTGGAAAAGGGTGCTTTTCAGCACCCTTGTAGAGCCCTTCCAAACAAAGAGACATAGCCCAAGCGTGACAGGGCTCCATTCCTTCAATGCTCCCAAGACATCTCTTGGGACACATTAGCATGTACTCGGTGGGCCCCCGTGACGCCAGAGCTATGGAAAGTGAGACTGATCTGCAAAGAATGCCAGGGGCCTAGGAAAGGAGGCATCGAGTCTTCTCTTCAACGTCCTCAAGACCTCATTCTTGACTTTGGCTTATGCTTAAGGCAGAAGGACCACGTAGGTCTGATAAGGCCCAAGTCCGGCCTCTTGCTTCCAATCAAGTTGCAAGCTTGAATCAGCATGGCCTCCCCATAGACTTGAATAGATGACAACGTTCTCCTCTCGGGGCTTGTCCCTCTATTCTCGCTTCTTGCCAAGGATTCCTTTCTTACCCCTCGAATCAGCGTCTGTTTTATGTCTTCCAGTTTCTGTGTCCGCTTTCTGTTTCTCAAAGCTGTTTCTGGGTATCCCTCCCTTTAATAGCCTAGCCTAGGCCAATCCTCAGTCTGTAACCGTGCGGCCATCTTGGCGGACATGATCCTCGTGATGTCATAAACAACCTCAAAATTCGAAGTTGTCCTGACAACCAGCGTGCACACAGAGTTTCAGAGCCATCTCAGGCCAGGCTGACTCCTCACCCTTCCCTGGTAGGATAGCTTTCCTTTTTCTCGATTTCTTGTCGGTTTCTGTCTTGCCCCTCGAACTTTGGAAGGCCTGCTACATTCTCTCTAGACACTGGTTTCTGTCCTGTAAGATTATCCTGGGTTTCACCTCTTACATGTTATGTAGATGGCCAAGTGGGTGGACGTTCCCCAGAGAAAGTCCTGGACTCCCTCCCAGGTTGAAGTTGCCCGGGCCATCCTCTGATGCGCAATGATCGTGTCATCTCCTAGCACTCTGCCGATTCCACCTTGGCAGGTCCCATGTTTTCCTTCCTTCTTCCTCTGGGGAAGTGTACCAGAGGCGTTCATGGATTGTAAAAGCCTCACGGTTCTTTTTCTGGTGCGTATTGATAAGGTGACCTCACCATTGCTACTTAGTTTATGATCCCTGTCCGCACCGTACCATGAAATCTGTATTTCCTAACACTGCTAATGTGATCTGCACCCGTGATGTGAAACAGTGAGGCCTGGGCCGGCCAAGCAGAACGTGGGCACTTACCCGCCCCGCCACAGGGCCGGCCATGAATTGGACTTTTGGACCAACCTTTTGCCTGAGCTTGGGAACACGTGGGCCTGTTTGGATTATTCGTGAAGGTGATTAGTAGTAACATCCTGGACGGTAACCTTTTCCGTGGGTGCATGGGTTTAGCAGGCAGCATGTTCTGTGGGTAGTATTCCTCTTCATCTATTTGGAATGGTCTACCTTTCTGTAGCATCAGTACGCATTTTGAGGTGATTTTCCAGCCTTGGAAGTTCACCTTCTCTCATCTCTTTCAGCCCCAAAGCTTTATGCCGTCATTCTGGACCCCATTTTGGATTTTTTTTGCTTTTAGGTGAATTTATTGCCACAACCCTGCACTAGAACATCCTATATCTTTCCGATTTGCATCCTCATCGATGTAGACTTCCGTGTAGCTGACATCATCTTCCCCTGCGTAAGCCTAATAGCAGGCCCTGACCACACACTTGTGCCTCATCATCTGTTTCACCCTCTCACACCTCCCCGCTTTGTCTCTGGGAACCCCCAATCAAATGTCCCGTGCCACCTGTTCCTGACCGCTTGTTTTTGCTTCTCCTCTTAAGTGAGGTCCTACGGTACTTGCCTTGCTCCCTGGGGCTTGTTTCACTTCCCTAAAACCCTCACAGCCACTCTGGTGCTTACAAATGGCTGGATTGCATCCTTGGTTCCGGCTGACTGGTATGCCATTGCGTGGCTACAGCCCATCTTCCTTCTGCACTCGTCCCTTGCTGGGCTCCAGGGAGGCTTCCAAGTCTTGGGTCGTGGGAGCGACGCTGTGGTGAACTCAGCGGTGCACATGTCTTTATGCAGGAGTGTTTCCGAGTTCTTTGGATCAACACACCGCAGAGGAATAGCTGGATCATATGGGACATGGATTCTTCAAGTTCTGAGGCAGTTCCACACCGCTTGGCGTAGTGGCTGCACCGGTCTGCACTCCCACCAACGGTGCAGGAGGCTTCCCTTCTCTCCACCTCCTCTCTGACACTTGTGGCTTCCTGTCTGCTTCCTTATAGCCATTCTGACCACAGTGAGCTGCTGTGCCCTTGCAGTTTGCATTTGCATTGGCCTGAGACTTAATGACGGTGAGCAAGTGTTCATGCACCCGTTGGCCCTCTTTCGATCTTCTTGGCAGAAATCTCTGTTTCCATCTTCTGCCCAGGTTTTCATTGGCTTGTTGTTGTTTTTTTTTCCTGTGGGGACGTGCGAGTTGATTGCATCCTTGGGCTTTTCACCCCTTGTCCGATGTGTGGTTTGCAAACATCCTCCCCCAGTCGTTGTGCTATCTTTGCATTCAGTCGATGGTTTCCTTCACTGGGCAGAAGCGTCCGCATTTGATGTGGTCCCGTTGGTTTCTTGTTGACTTGGTTGCCCTGGCCCAGTCGGACTTGCTTCTTCCAAACAGGCGGCTCAGACAGATGGCAAAGAGCACTCTGCCTAGGTCTTCTGCTACAAGGTTCACGGTTTCAAGTCTGCCATTCAAGGCTTTGATCCATTTCAGGTGGTGTGTGTGCCAGGTGTAACATCATGGTGTACTCTCGTTGTGTTCCATGTGGCTGTGCAGGCTTCCCAGCACCGTTTATGGTAGAGACTCTCCTTTCTCCGCTGTCTCCTCTTGGCTCCCTGGTCGAAAATGGGCTGTCCATGTACGTTTGAGTGGGGCTCCGGGTTCTCGATTCTGTTGCATGGGTCTGTGTGCCTGTTTTGGGGCCCAGACTGTGCCGTCTCGGTACCTAGTGCTTCGTCCTATATGTTGAAATCGGAAAGTGTGCCACGTCCTGCTTTTTTCGTTTTCCTGAGGATTCCTTTGCCTAGTCAGGGTGTCTTGTTGCTGGCTAGAAGCTTTAGCATTCCCTCTTCTGTCTCTGTGGGAAACATTGCTGCAACTTTGACTGGGATTGCATGGAATCCAGAGATTCCTTGCTCTGGTAGGGACGTTTCCAGTGTGTTGATGCTTCCACTCCTAGATCCTGGAATCTCCTTCTTTCTCCTTGTGTCTTCTTGAATTTCTTTCCCCCAACGTTGGTTAGTTTTCCATTGCCATGGCTTTCACCTGTTTTGCTAAGTTTCTTCATAGAGATCTCATCCTTCTCACTGGCATGCAGTTTCTCACTTTTTCTTTTCAGCTTCAGTTTCTCTATGCTTTGCAACTTGGAATCGGTTTTGTTCTGGCAGAAGTGCATCGCTGAGCTCACATCTGCTGGCAATGCTCCTGTATTTGCTGTGGAAGTCTGGCCCTGTCTAACGTCCCTTCCCATCTGCCTCTACACTACCTCGGACGCCTGCCCCAGAATGCCTGAAGCAGTGGTGAGCAGGCCCACCCGAGGATCCACCCGGCCCACCACGGGCCACCGACCCAGAAGGTGCGGACCTCACCGCTGCGCCACCGGCCGGCCCCTTTCATGTTCCGTTGGCAACCTGCAGTTGAGGGCAATGGGACTTGAATATGCTACTTGAGCCCAACTCTGGCACTGTGTAGATGAGGCCAGGTTGTTTCTCGGGTCCACTGCGATGTCAGAGGATTTGTCATAATCGTGTCTCTGCTGTCCCGGCAAGCTTCACGCACACACGGTTTCCTGGCCCGCTTGGAGCAGTGTCATAACTCACCCTTCCCTCTTAGCCCAGCCTTGACCTTCGCTGCCGTCTTTTGGCTTGTGAATTTCTCTGCCTTTCAAACGTTCCAGCAGAGTCTGTCTAAAGACGGACATCATCTTTCATTGTGGATTATCCAGGTGTGATTTCTGTTCGCCTTCCATTTTCTGGGACCTTTGTCTCTTTTCCATAGGAGAATCGTCATGGTATTTCTCAGCTATCCCCCTTAGACATGCTTATCAGTCCGTTCCCCTTCATTCCAAGTGATTCATTTTGCATTTCTGGAATCACCGTATGTTCTCTAGGCCGAGGTGTGAGTGCTTTCGTGACTCTTGGTTGTTGTCTTTGAATTTGCACCGGTCACTTGAAGGAGTCTTTGCTGTCCTAGCCTGGGTCAAACTAAGCACTGGGAACACGTGGTCGTCTGGGTTGGTTTGACATCCTGAGGTCAGAAACTCCAAACTCGAGGTCGTCCTGGCACCTCCCTTTACAGACACAATGTTTCCAGGACAAATTAGACGAGTCTGATGAATCCCTCTCTCCAGGAAAGATATTTTTCTGTCTCCTTTCCGGATTTGGGAAGTTTCGAACTTCACCCCTGATCCTGGAACGTTCCCCCAGGTGCCGTCTAGATACGGGCTTACTTTATTTCTATAGGCTGTGCCATTTGTTTGCCTTACATCCTCAGCCCTGGCCTGTTTATTTTTCTTGAAACAGAATTGTAATGTTCTCATTTTCAGCCCACTTCCTTACATGTGGTGTCAAAACACATAATCCATAATCCTTCTATGGCAAGAGGTAGGGGGAGAGAATTTCGATGGAGGCAAACTGAGCACACTAGCCTGGGAGGGCAGCCTTCACGAAGGAACGAAGCCCTGTGGAAAAGGGTGCTTTTCAGCACCCTTGTAGAGCCCTTCCAAACAAAGAGACATAGCCCAAGCGTGACAGGGCTCCATTCCTTCAAGGCTCCCAAGACATCTCTTGGGACACATTAGCATGTACCCGGTGGGCCCCCGTGACGCCAGAGCTATGGAAAGTGAGACTGATCTGCAAAGAATGCCAGGGGCCTAGGAAAGGAGGCATCGAGTCTTCTCTTCAACGTCCTCAAGACCTCATTCTTGACTTTGGCTTATGCTTAAGGCAGAAGGACCACGTAGGTCTGATAAGGCCCAAGTCCGGCCTCTTGCTTCCAATCAAGTTGCAAGCTTGAATCAGCATGGCCTCCCCATAGACTTGAATAGATGACAACGTTCTCCTCTCGGGGCTTGTCCCTCTATTCTCGCTTCTTGCCAAGGATTCCTTTCTTACCCCTCGAATCAGCGTCTGTTTTATGTCTTCCAGTTTCTGTGTCCGCTTTCTGTTTCTCAAAGCTGTTTCTGGGTATCCCTCCCTTTAATAGCCTAGCCTAGGCCAATCCTCAGTCTGTAACCGTGCGGCCATCTTGGCGGACATGATCCTCGTGATGTCATAAACAACCTCAAAATTCGAAGTTGTCCTGACAACCAGCGTGCACACAGAGTTTCAGAGCCATCTCAGGCCAGGCTGACTCCTCACCCTTCCCTGGTAGGATAGTTTTCCTTTTTCTCGATTTCTTGTCGGTTTCTGTCTTGCCCCTCGAACTTTGGAAGGCCTGCTACATTCTCTCTAGACACTGGTTTCTGTCCTGTAAGATTATCCTGGGTTTCACCTCTTACATGTTATGTAGATGGCCAAGTGGGTGGACGTTCCCCAGAGAAAGTCCTGGACTCCCTCCCAGGTTGAAGTTGCCCGGGCCATCCTCTGATGCGCAATGATCGTGTCATCTCCTAGCACTCTGCCGATTCCACCTTGGCAGGTCCCATGTTTTCCTTCCTTCTTCCTCTGGGGAAGTGTACCAGAGGCGTTCATGGATTGTAAAAGCCTCACGGTTCTTTTTCTGGTGCGTATTGATAAGGTGACCTCACCATTGCTACTTAGTTTATGATCCCTGTCCGCACCGTACCATGAAATCTGTATTTCCTAACACTGCTAATGTGATCTGCACCCGTGATGTGAAACAGTGAGGCCTGGGCCGGCCAAGCAGAACGTGGGCACTTACCCGCCCCGCCACAGGGCCGGCCATGAATTGGACTTTTGGACCAACCTTTTGCCTGAGCTTGGGAACACGTGGGCCTGTTTGGATTATTCGTGAAGGTGATTAGTAGTAACATCCTGGACGGTAACCTTTTCCGTGGGTGCATGGGTTTAGCAGGCAGCATGTTCTGTGGGTAGTATTCCTCTTCATCTATTTGGAATGGTCTACCTTTCTGTAGCATCAGTACGCATTTTGAGGTGATTTTCCAGCCTTGGACGTTCACCTTCTCTAATCTCTTTCAGCCCCAAAGGTTTATGCCGTCATTCTGGACCCCATTTTGGATTTTTTTTGCTTTTAGGTGAATTTATTGCCACAACCCTGCACTAGAACATCCTATATCTTTCCGATTTGCATCCTCATCGATGTAGACTTCCGTGTAGCTGACATCATCTTCCCCTGCGTAAGCCTAATAGCAGGCCCTGACCACACACTTGTGCCTCATCATCTGTTTCACCCTCTCACACCTCCCCGCTTTGTCTCTGGGAACCCCCAATCAAATGTCCCGTGCCACCTGTTCCTGACCGCTTGTTTTTGCTTCTCCTCTTAAGTGAGGTCCTACGGTACTTGCCTTGCTCCCTGGGGCTTGTTTCACTTCCCTAAAACCCTCACAGCCACTCTGGTGCTCACAAATGGCTGGATTGCATCCTTGGTTCCGGCTGACTGGTATGCCATTGCGTGGCTACAGCCCATCTTCCTTCTGCACTCGTCCCTTGCTGGGCTCCAGGGAGGCTTCCAAGTCTTGGGTCGTGGGAGCGACGCTGTGGTGAACTCAGCGGTGCACATGTCTTTATGCAGGAGTGTTTCCGAGTTCTTTGGATCAACACACCGCAGAGGAATAGCTGGATCATATGGGACATGGATTCTTCAAGTTCTGAGGCAGTTCCACACCGCTTGGCGTAGTGGCTGCACCGGTCTGCACTCCCACCAACGGTGCAGGAGGCTTCCCTTCTCTCCACCTCCTCTCTGACACTTGTGGCTTCCTGTCTGCTTCCTTATAGCCATTCTGACCACAGTGAGCTGCTGTGCCCTTGCAGTTTGCATTTGCATTGGCCTGAGACTTAATGACGGTGAGCAAGTGTTCATGCACCCGTTGGCCCTCTTTCGATCTTCTTGGCAGAAATCTCTGTTTCCATCTTCTGCCCAGGTTTTCATTGGCTTGTTGTTGTTTTTTTTTCCTGTGGGGACGTGCGAGTTGATTGCATCCTTGGGCTTTTCACCCCTTGTCCGATGTGTGGTTTGCAAACATCCTCCCCCAGTCGTTGTGCTATCTTTGCATTCAGTCGATGGTTTCCTTCACTGGGCAGAAGCGTCCGCATTTGACGTGGTCCCGTTGGTTTCTTGTTGACTTGGTTGCCCTGGCCCAGTCGGACTTGCTTCTTCCAAACAGGCGGCTCAGACAGATGGCAAAGAGCACTCTGCCTAGGTCTTCTGCTACAAGGTTCACGGTTTCAAGTCTGCCATTCAAGGCTTTGATCCATTTCAGGTGGTGTGTGTGCCAGGTGTAACATCATGGTGTACTCTCATTGTGTTCCATGTGGCTGTGCAGGCTTCCCAGCACCGTTTATGGTAGAGACTCTCCTTTCTCCGCTGTCTCCTCTTGGCTCCCTGGTCGAAAATGGGCTGTCCATGTACGTTTGAGTTGGGCTCCGGGTTCTCGATTCTGTTGCATGGGTCTGTGTGCCTGTTTTGGGGCCCAGACTGTGCCGTCTCGGTACCTAGTGCTTCGTCCTATATGTTGAAATCGGAAAGTGTGCCACGTCCTGCTTTTTTCGTTTTCCTGAGGATTCCTTTGCCTAGTCAGGGTGTCTTGTTGCTGGCTAGAAGCTTTAGGATTCCCTCTTCTGTCTCTGTTGGAAACATTGCTGCAACTTTGACTGGGATTGCATGGAATCCAGAGATTCCTTGCTCTGGTAGGCACGTTTCCAGTGTGTTGATGCTTCCACTCCTAGATCCTGGAATCTCCTTCTTTCTCCTTGTGTCTTCTTGAATTTCTTTCCCCCAACGTTGGTTAGTTTTCCATTGCCATGGCTTTCACCTGTTTTGCTAAGTTTCTTCATAGAGATCTCATCCTTCTCACTGGCATGCAGTTTCTCACTTTTTCTTTTCAGCTTCAGTTTCTCTATGCTTTGCAACTTGGAATCGGTTTTGTTCTGGCAGAAGTGCATCGCTGAGCTCACATCTGCTGGCAATGCTCCTGTATTTGCTGTGGAAGTCTGGCCCTGTCTAACGTCCCTTCCCATCTGCCTCTACACTACCTCGGACGCCTGCCCCAGAATGCCTGAAGCAGTGGTGAGCAGGCCCACCCGAGGATCCACCCGGCCCACCACGGGCCACCGACCCAGAAGGTGCGGACCTCACCGCTGCGCCACCGGCCGGCCCCTTTCATGTTCCGTTGGCAACCTGCAGTTGAGGGCAATGGGACTTGAATATGCTACTTGAGCCCAACTCTGGCACTGTGTAGATGAGGCCAGGTTGTTTCTCGGGTCCACTGCGATGTCAGAGGATTTGTCATAATCGTGTCTCTGCTGTCCCGGCAAGCTTCACGCACACACGGTTTCCTGGCCTGCTTGGAGCAGTGTCATAACTCACCCTTCCCACTTAGCCCAGCCTTGACCTTCGCTGCCGTCTTTTGGCTTGTGAATTTCTCTGCCTTTCAAACGTTCCAGCAGAGTCTGTCTAAAGACGGACATCATCTTTCATTGTGGATTATCCAGGTGTGATTTCTGTTCGCCTTCCATTTTCTGGGACCTTTGTCTCTTTTCCATAGGAGAATCGTCATGGTATTTCTCAGCTATCCCCCTTAGACATGCTTATCAGTCCGTTCCCCTTCATTCCAAGTGATTCATTTTGCATTTCTGGAATCACCGTATGTTCTCTAGGCCGAGGTGTGAGTGCTTTCGTGACTCTTGGTTGTTGTCTTTGAATTTGCACCGGTCACTTGAAGGAGTCTTTGCTGTCCTAGCCTGGGTCAAACTAAGCACTGGGAACACGTGGTCGTCTGGGTTGGTTTGACATCCTGAGGTCAGAAACTCCAAACTCGAGGTCGTCCTGGCACCTCCCTTTACAGACACAATGTTTCCAGGACAAATTAGACGAGTCTGATGAATCCCTCTCTCCAGGAAAGATATTTTTCTGTCTCCTTTCCGGATTTGGGAAGTTTCGAACTTCACCCCTGATCCTGGAACGTTACCCCAGGTGCCGTCTAGATACGGGCTTACTTTATTTCTATAGGCTGTGCCATTTGTTTGCCTTACATCCTCAGCCCTGGCCTGTTTATTTTTCTTGAAACAGAATTGTAATGTTCTCGTTTTCAGCCCACTTCCTTACATGTGGTGTCAAAACACATAATCCATAATCCTTCTACGGCAAGAGGTAGGGGGAGAGAATTTCGATGGAGGCAAACTGAGCACACTAGCCTGGGAGGGCAGCCTTCACGAAGGAACGAAGCCCTGTGGAAAAGGGTGCTTTTCAGCACCCTTGTAGAGCCCTTCCAAACAAAGAGACA
This sequence comes from Equus asinus, assembly GCF_041296235.1. Classification (NCBI taxonomy): domain Eukaryota; kingdom Metazoa; phylum Chordata; class Mammalia; order Perissodactyla; family Equidae; genus Equus; species Equus asinus. Next base: position 15,178,464 of record NC_091790.1, on the reverse strand, counting down.
TAGCCCAAGCGTGACAGGGCTCCATTCCTTCAAGGCTCCCAAGACATCTCTTGGGACACATTAGCATGTACCCGGTGGGCCCCCGTGACGCCAGAGCTATGGAAAGTGAGACTGATCTGCAAAGAATGCCAGGGGCCTAGGAAAGGAGGCATCGAGTCTTCTCTTCAACGTCCTCAAGACCTCATTCTTGACTTTGGCTTATGCTTAAGGCAGAAGGACCACGTAGGTCTGATAAGGCCCAAGTCCGGCCTCTTGCTTCCAATCAAGTTGCAAGCTTGAATCAGCATGGCCTCCCCATAGACTTGAATAGATGACAACGTTCTCCTCTCGGGGCTTGTCCCTCTATTCTCGCTTCTTGCCAAGGATTCCTTTCTTACCCCTCGAATCAGCGTCTGTTTTATGTCTTCCAGTTTCTGTGTCCGCTTTCTGTTTCTCAAAGCTGTTTCTGGGTATCCCTCCCTTTAATAGCCTAGCCTAGGCCAATCCTCAGTCTGTAACCGTGCGGCCATCTTGGCGGACATGATCCTCGTGATGTCATAAACAACCTCAAAATTCGAAGTTGTCCTGACAACCAGCGTGCACACAGAGTTTCAGAGCCATCTCAGGCCAGGCTGACTCCTCACCCTTCCCTGGTAGGATAGTTTTCCTTTTTCTCGATTTCTTGTCGGTTTCTGTCTTGCCCCTCGAACTTTGGAAGGCCTGCTACATTCTCTCTAGACACTGGTTTCTGTCCTGTAAGATTATCCTGGGTTTCACCTCTTACATGTTATGTAGATGGCCAAGTGGGTGGACGTTCCCCAGAGAAAGTCCTGGACTCCCTCCCAGGTTGAAGTTGCCCGGGCCATCCTCTGATGCGCAATGATCGTGTCATCTCCTAGCACTCTGCCGATTCCACCTTGGCAGGTCCCATGTTTTCCTTCCTTCTTCCTCTGGGGAAGTGTACCAGAGGCGTTCATGGATTGTAAAAGCCTCACGGTTCTTTTTCTGGTGCGTATTGATAAGGTGACCTCACCATTGCTACTTAGTTTATGATCCCTGTCCGCACCGTACCATGAAATCTGTATTTCCTAACACTGCTAATGTGATCTGCACCCGTGATGTGAAACAGTGAGGCCTGGGCCGGCCAAGCAGAACGTGGGCACTTACCCGCCCCGCCACAGGGCCGGCCCTGAATTGGACTTTTGGACCAACCTTTTGCCTGAGCTTGGGAACACGTGGGCCTGTTTGGATTATTCGTGAAGGTGATTAGTAGTAACATCCTGGACGGTAACCTTTTCCGTGGGTGCATGGGTTTAGCAGGCAGCATGTTCTGTGGGTAGTATTCCTCTTCATCTATTTGGAATGGTCTACCTTTCTGTAGCATCAGTACGCATTTTGAGGTGATTTTCCAGCCTTGGACGTTCACCTTCTCTAATCTCTTTCAGCCCCAAAGGTTTATGCCGTCATTCTGGACCCCATTTTGGATTTTTTTTGCTTTTAGGTGAATTTATTGCCACAACCCTGCACTAGAACATCCTATATCTTTCCGATTTGCATCCTCATCGATGTAGACTTCCGTGTAGCTGACATCATCTTCCCCTGCGTAAGCCTAATAGCAGGCCCTGACCACACACTTGTGCCTCATCATCTGTTTCACCCTCTCACACCTCCCCGCTTTGTCTCTGGGAACCCCCAATCAAATGTCCCGTGCCACCTGTTCCTGACCGCTTGTTTTTGCTTCTCCTCTTAAGTGAGGTCCTACGGTACTTGCCTTGCTCCCTGGGGCTTGTTTCACTTCCCTAAAACCCTCACAGCCACTCTGGTGCTCACAAATGGCTGGATTGCATCCTTGGTTCCGGCTGACTGGTATGCCATTGCGTGGCTACAGCCCATCTTCCTTCTGCACTCGTCCCTTGCTGGGCTCCAGGGAGGCTTCCAAGTCTTGGGTCGTGGGAGCGACGCTGTGGTGAACTCAGCGGTGCACATGTCTTTATGCAGGAGTGTTTCCGAGTTCTTTGGATCAACACACCGCAGAGGAATAGCTGGATCATATGGGACATGGATTCTTCAAGTTCTGAGGCAGTTCCACACCGCTTGGCGTAGTGGCTGCACCGGTCTGCACTCCCACCAACGGTGCAGGAGGCTTCCCTTCTCTCCACCTCCTCTCTGACACTTGTGGCTTCCTGTCTGCTTCCTTATAGCCATTCTGACCACAGTGAGCTGCTGTGCCCTTGCAGTTTGCATTTGCATTGGCCTGAGACTTAATGACGGTGAGCAAGTGTTCATGCACCCGTTGGCCCTCTTTCGATCTTCTTGGCAGAAATCTCTGTTTCCATCTTCTGCCCAGGTTTTCATTGGCTTGTTGTTGTTTTTTTTTCCTGTGGGGACGTGCGAGTTGATTGCATCCTTGGGCTTTTCACCCCTTGTCCGATGTGTGGTTTGCAAACATCCTCCCCCAGTCGTTGTGCTATCTTTGCATTCAGTCGATGGTTTCCTTCACTGGGCAGAAGCGTCCGCATTTGATGTGGTCCCGTTGGTTTCTTGTTGACTTGGTTGCCCTGGCCCAGTCAGACTTGCTTCTTCCAAACAGGCGGCTCAGACAGATGGCAAAGAGCACTCTGCCTAGGTCTTCTGCTACAAGGTTCACGGTTTCAAGTCTGCCATTCAAGGCTTTGATCCATTTCAGGTGGTGTGTGTGCCAGGTGTAACATCATGGTGTACTCTCGTTGTGTTCCATGTGGCTGTGCAGGCTTCCCAGCACCGTTTATGGTAGAGACTCTCCTTTCTCCGCTGTCTCCTCTTGGCTCCCTGGTCGAAAATGGGCTGTCCATGTACGTTTGAGTGGGGCTCCGGGTTCTCGATTCTGTTGCATGGGTCTGTGTGCCTGTTTTGGGGCCCAGACTGTGCCGTCTCGGTACCTAGTGCTTCGTCCTATATGTTGAAATCGGAAAGTGTGCCACGTCCTGCTTTTTTCGTTTTCCTGAGGATTCCTTTGCCTAGTCAGGGTGTCTTGTTGCTGGCTAGAAGCTTTAGCATTCCCTCTTCTGTCTCTGTGGGAAACATTGCTGCAACTTTGACTGGGATTGCATGGAATCCAGAGATTCCTTGCTCTGGTAGGGACGTTTCCAGTGTGTTGATGCTTCCACTCCTAGATCCTGGAATCTCCTTCTTTCTCCTTGTGTCTTCTTGAATTTCTTTCCCCCAACGTTGGTTAGTTTTCCATTGCCATGGCTTTCACCTGTTTTGCTAAGTTTCTTCATAGAGATCTCATCCTTCTCACTGGCATGCAGTTTCTCACTTTTTCTTTTCAGCTTCAGTTTCTCTATGCTTTGCAACTTGGAATCGGTTTTGTTCTGGCAGAAGTGCATCGCTGAGCTCACATCTGCTGGCAATGCTCCTGTATTTGCTGTGGAAGTCTGGCCCTGTCTAACGTCCCTTCCCATCTGCCTCTACACTACCTCGGACGCCTGCCCCAGAATGCCTGAAGCAGTGGTGAGCAGGCCCACCCGAGGGTCCACCCGGCCCACCACGGGCCACCGACCCAGAAGGTGCGGACCTCACCGCTGCGCCACCGGCCGGCCCCTTTCATGTTCCGTTGGCAACCTGCAGTTGAGGGCAATGGGACTTGAATATGCTACTTGAGCCCAAGTCTGGCACTGTGTAGATGAGGCCAGGTTGTTTTTCGGGTCCACTGCGATGTCAGAGGATTTGTCATAATCGTGTCTCTGCTGTCCCGGCAAGCTTCACGCACACACGGTTTCCTGGCCCGCTTGGAGCAGTCTCATAACTCACCCTTCCCACTTAGCCCAGCCTTGACCTTCGCTGCCGTCTTTTGGCTTGTGAATTTCTCTGCCTTTCAAACGTTCCAGCAGAGTCTGTCTAAAGACGGACATCATCTTTCATTGTGGATTATCCAGGTGTGATTTCTGTTCGCCTTCCATTTTCTGGGACCTTGGTCTCTTTTCCATAGGAGAATCGTCATGGTATTTCTCAGCTATCCCCCTTAGACATGCTTATCAGTCCGTTCCCCTTCATTCCAAGTGATTCATTTTGCATTTCTGGAATCACCGTATGTTCTCTAGGCCGAGGTGTGAGTGCTTTCGTGACTCTTGGTTGTTGTCTTTGAATTTGCACCGGTCACTTGAAGGAGTCTTTGCTGTCCTAGCCTGGGTCAAACTAAGCACTGGGAACACGTGGTCGTCTGGGTTGGTTTGACATCCTGAGGTCAGAAACTCCAAACTCGAGGTCGTCCTGGCATCCCCCTTTACAGACACAATGTTTCCAGGACAAATTAGACGAGTCTGATGAATCCCTCTCTCCAGGAAAGATATTTTTCTGTCTCCTTTCCGGATTTGGGAAGTTTCGAACTTCACCCCTGATCCTGGAACGTTCCCCCAGGTGCCGTCTAGATACGGGCTTACTTTATTTCTATAGGCTGTGCCATTTGTTTGCCTTACATCCTCAGCCCTGGCCTGTTTATTTTTCTTGAAACAGAATTGTAATGTTCTCATTTTCAGCCCACTTCCTTACATGTGGTGTCAAAACACATAATCCATAATCCTTCTACGGCAAGAGGTAGGGGGAGAGAATTTCGATGGAGGCAAACTGAGCACACTAGCCTGGGAGGGCAGCCTTCACGAAGGAACGAAGCCCTGTGGAAAAGGGTGCTTTTCAGCACCCTTGTAGAGCCCTTCCAAACAAAGAGACATAGCCCAAGCGTGACAGGGCTCCATTCCTTCAAGGCTCCCAAGACATCTCTTGGGACACATTAGCATGTACCCGGTGGGCCCCCGTGACGCCAGAGCTATGGAAAGTGAGACTGATCTGCAAAGAATGCCAGGGGCCTAGGAAAGGAGGCATCGAGTCTTCTCTTCAACGTCCTCAAGACCTCATTCTTGACTTTGGCTTATGCTTAAGGCAGAAGGACCACGTAGGTCTGATAAGGCCCAAGTCCGGCCTCTTGCTTCCAATCAAGTTGCAAGCTTGAATCAGCATGGCCTCCCCATAGACTTGAATAGATGACAACGTTCTCCTCTCGGGGCTTGTCCCTCTATTCTCGCTTCTTGCCAAGGATTCCTTTCTTACCCCTCGAATCAGCGTCTGTTTTATGTCTTCCAGTTTCTGTGTCCGCTTTCTGTTTCTCAAAGCTGTTTCTGGGTATCCCTCCCTTTAATAGCCTAGCCTAGGCCAATCCTCAGTCTGTAACCGTGCGGCCATCTTGGCGGACATGATCCTCGTGATGTCATAAACAACCTCAAAATTCGAAGTTGTCCTGACAACCTGCGTGCACACAGAGTTTCAGAGCCATCTCAGGCCAGGCTGACTCCTCACCCTTCCCTGGTAGGATAGTTTTCCTTTTTCTCGATTTCTTGTCGGTTTCTGTCTTGCCCCTCGAACTTTGGAAGGCCTGCTACATTCTCTCTAGACACTGGTTTCTGTCCTGTAAGATTATCCTGGGTTTCACCTCTTACATGTTATGTAGATGGCCAAGTGGGTGGACGTTCCCCAGAGAAAGTCCTGGACTCCCTCCCAGGTTGAAGTTGCCCGGGCCATCCTCTGATGCGCAATGATCGTGTCATCTCCTAGCACTCTGCCGATTCCACCTTGGCAGGTCCCATGTTTTCCTTCCTTCTTCCTCTGGGGAAGTGTACCAGAGGCGTTCATGGATTGTAAAAGCCTCACGGTTCTTTTTTTGGTGGGTATTGATAAGGTGACCTCACCATTGCTACTTAGTTTATGATCCCTGTCCGCACCGTACCATGAAATCTGTATTTCCTAACACTGCTAATGTGATCTGCACCCGTGATGTGAAACAGTGAGGCCTGGGCCGGCCAAGCAGAACGTGGGCACTTACCGGCTCCGCCACAGGGCCGGCCCTGAATTGGACTTTTGGACCAACCTTTTGCCTGAGCTTGGGAACACGTGGGCCTGTTTGGATTATTCGTGAAGGTCATTAGTAGTAACATCCTGGACGGTAACCTTTTCCGTGGGTGCATGGGTTTAGCAGGCAGCATGTTCTGTGGGTAGTATTCCTCTTCATCTATTTGGAATGGTCTACCTTTCTGTGGCATCAGTACGCATTTTGAGGTGATTTTCCAGCCTTGGAAGTTCACTTTCTCTAATCTCTTTCAGCCCCAAAGCTTTATGCCGTCATTCTGGACCCCATTTTGGATTTTTTTTGCTTTTAGGTGAATTTATTGCCACAACCCTGCACTAGAACATCCTATATCTTTCCGATTTGCATCCTCATCGATGTAGACTTCCGTGTAGCTGACATCATCTTCCCCTGCGTAAGCCTAATAGCAGGCCCTGACCACACACTTGTGCCTCATCATCTGTTTCACCCTCTCACACCTCCCCGCTTTGTCTCTGGGAACCCCCAATCAAATGTCCCGTGCCACCTGTTCCTGACCGCTTGTTTTTGCTTCTCCTCTTAAGTGAGGTCCTACGGTACTTGCCTTGCTCCCTGGGGCTTGTTTCACTTCCCTAAAACCCTCACAGCCACTCTGGTGCTCACAAATGGCTGGATTGCATCCTTGGTTCCGGCTGACTGGTATGCCATTGCGTGGCTACAGCCCATCTTCCTTCTGCACTCGTCCATTGCTGGGCTCCAGGGAGGCTTCCAAGTCTTGGGTCGTGGGAGCGACGCTGTGGTGAACTCAGCGGTGCACATGTCTTTATGCAGGAGTGTTTCCGAGTTCTTTGGATCAACACGCCGCAGAGGAATAGCTGGATCATATGGGACATGGATTCTTCAAGTTCTGAGGCAGTTCCACACCGCTTGGCGTAGTGGCTGCACCGGTCTGCACTCCCACCAACGGTGCAGGAGGCTTCCCTTCTCTCCACCTCCTCTCTGACACTTGTGGCTTCCTGTCTGCTTCCTTATAGCCATTCTGACCACAGTGAGCTGCTGTGCCCTTGCAGTTTGCCTTTGCATTGGCCTGAGACTTAATGACGGTGAGCAAGTGTTCATGCACCCGTTGGCCCTCTTTCGATCTTCTTGGCAGAAATCTCTGTTTCCATCTTCTGCCCAGGTTTTCATTGGCTTGTTGTTGTTTTTTTTTCCTGTGGGGACGTGCGAGTTGATTGCATCCTTGGGCTTTTCACCCCTTGTCCGATGTGTGGTTTGCAAACATCCTCCCCCAGTCGTTGTGCTATCTTTGCATTCAGTCGATGGTTTCCTTCACTGGGCAGAAGCGTCCGCATTTGATGTGGTCCCGTTGGTTTCTTGTTGACTTGGTTGCCCTGGCCCAGTCGGACTTGCTTCTTCCAAACAGGCGGCTCAGACAGATGGCAAAGAGCACTCTGCCTAGGTCTTCTGCTACAAGGTTCACGGTTTCAAGTCTGCCATTCAAGGCTTTGATCCATTTCAGGTGGTGTGTGTGCCAGGTGTAACATCATGGTGTACTCTCGTTGTGTTCCATGTGGCTGTGCAGGCTTCCCAGCACCGTTTATGGTAGAGACTCTCCTTTCTCCGCTGTCTCCTCTTGGCTCCCTGGTCGAAAATGGGCTGTCCATGTACGTTTGAGTGGGGCTCCGGGTTCTCGATTCTGTTGCATGGGTCTGTGTGCCTGTTTTGGGGCCCAGACTGTGCCGTCTCGGTACCTAGTGCTTCGTCCTATATGTTGAAATCGGAAAGTGTGCCACGTCCTGCTTTTTTCGTTTTCCTGAGGATTCCTTTGCCTAGTCAGGGTGTCTTGTTGCTGGCTAGAAGCTTTAGGATTCCCTCTTCTGTCTCTGTGGGAAACATTGCTGCAACTTTGACTGGGATTGCATGGAATCCAGAGATTCCTTGCTCTGGTAGGGACGTTTCCAGTGTGTTGATGCTTCCACTCCTAGATCCTGGAATCTCCTTCTTTCTCCTTGTGTCTTCTTGAATTTCTTTCCCCCAACGTTGGTTAGTTTTCCATTGCCATGGCTTTCACCTGTTTTGCTAAGTTTCTTCATAGAGATCTCATCCTTCTCACTGGCATGCAGTTTCTCACTTTTTCTTTTCAGCTTCAGTTTCTCTATGCTTTGCAACTTGGAATCGGTTTTGTTCTGGCAGAAGTGCATCGCTGAGCTCACATCTGCTGGCAATGCTCCTGTATTTGCTGTGGAAGTCTGGCCCTGTCTAACGTCCCTTCCCATCTGCCTCTACACTACCTCGGACGCCTGCCCCAGAATGCCTGAAGCAGTGGTGAGCAGGCCCACCCGAGGGTCCACCCGGCCCACCACGGGCCACCGACCCAGAAGGTGCGGACCTCACTGCTGCGCCCCCGGCCGGCCCCTTTCATGTTCCGTTGGCAACCTGCAGTTGAGGGCAATGGGACTTGAATATGCTACTTGAGCCCAAGTCTGGCACTGTGTAGATGAGGCCAGGTTGTTTTTCGGGTCCACTGCGATGTCAGAGGATTTGTCATAATCGTGTCTCTGCTGTCCCGGCAAGCTTCACGCACACACGGTTTCCTGGCCCGCTTGGAGCAGTCTCATAACTCACCCTTCCCACTTAGCCCAGCCTTGACCTTCGCTGCCGTCTTTTGGCTTGTGAATTTCTCTGCCTTTCAAACGTTCCAGCAGAGTCTGTCTAAAGACGGACATCATCTTTCATTGTGGATTATCCAGGTGTGATTTCTGTTCGCCTTCCATTTTCTGGGACCTTGGTCTCTTTTCCATAGGAGAATCGTCATGGTATTTCTCAGCTATCCCCCTTAGACATGCTTATCAGTCCGTTCCCCTTCATTCCAAGTGATTCATTTTGCATTTCTGGAATCACCGTATGTTCTCTAGGCCGAGGTGTGAGTGCTTTCGTGACTCTTGGTTGTTGTCTTTGAATTTGCACCGGTCACTTGAAGGAGTCTTTGCTGTCCTAGCCTGGGTCAAACTAAGCACTGGGAACACGTGGTCGTCTGGGTTGGTTTGACATCCTGAGGTCAGAAACTCCAAACTCGAGGTCGTCCTGGCATCCCCCTTTACAGACACAATGTTTCCAGGACAAATTAGACGAGTCTGATGAATCCCTCTCTCCAGGAAAGATATTTTTCTGTCTCCTTTCCGGATTTGGGAAGTTTCGAACTTCACCCCTGATCCTGGAACGTTCCCCCAGGTGCCGTCTAGATACGGGCTTACTTTATTTCTATAGGCTGTGCCATTTGTTTGCCTTACATCCTCAGCCCTGGCCTGTTTATTTTTCTTGAAACAGAATTGTAATGTTCTCATTTTCAGCCCACTTCCTTACATGTGGTGTCAAAACACATAATCCATAATCCTTCTACGGCAAGAGGTAGGGGGAGAGAATTTCGATGGAGGCAAACTGAGCACACTAGCCTGGGAGGGCAGCCTTCACGAAGGAACGAAGCCCTGTGGAAAAGGGTGCTTTTCAGCACCCTTGTAGAGCCCTTCCAAACAAAGAGACATAGCCCAAGCGTGACAGGGCTCCATTCCTTCAAGGCTCCCAAGACATCTCTTGGGACACATTAGCATGTACCCGGTGGGCCCCCGTGACGCCAGAGCTATGGAAAGTGAGACTGATCTGCAAAGAATGCCAGGGGCCTAGGAAAGGAGGCATCGAGTCTTCTCTTCAACGTCCTCAAGACCTCATTCTTGACTTTGGCTTATGCTTAAGGCAGAAGGACCACGTAGGTCTGATAAGGCCCAAGTCCGGCCTCTTGCTTCCAATCAAGTTGCAAGCTTGAATCAGCATGGCCTCCCCATAGACTTGAATAGATGACAACGTTCTCCTCTCGGGGCTTGTCCCTCTATTCTCGCTTCTTGCCAAGGATTCCTTTCTTACCCCTCGAATCAGCGTCTGTTTTATGTCTTCCAGTTTCTGTGTCCGCTTTCTGTTTCTCAAAGCTGTTTCTGGGTATCCCTCCCTTTAATAGCCTAGCCTAGGCCAATCCTCAGTCTGTAACCGTGCGGCCATCTTGGCGGACATGATCCTCGTGATGTCATAAACCACCTCAAAATTCGAAGTTGTCCTGACAACCTGCGTGCACACAGAGTTTCAGAGCCATCTCAGGCCAGGCTGACTCCTCACCCTTCCCTGGTAGGATAGTTTTCCTTTTTCTCGATTTCTTGTCGGTTTCTGTCTTGCCCCTCGAACTTTGGAAGGCCTGCTACATTCTCTCTAGACACTGGTTTCTGTCCTGTAAGATTATCCTGGGTTTCACCTCTTACATGTTATGTAGATGGCCAAGTGGGTGGACGTTCCCCAGAGAAAGTCCTGGACTCCCTCCCAGGTTGAAGTTGCCCGGGCCATCCTCTGATGCGCAATGATCGTGTCATCTCCTAGCACTCTACCGATTCCACCTTGGCAGGTCCCATGTTTTCCTTCCTTCTTCCTCTGGGGAAGTGTACCAGAGGCGTTCATGGATTGTAAAAGCCTCACGGTTCTTTTTCTGGTGCGTATTGATAAGGTGACCTCACCATTGCTACTTAGTTTATGATCCCTGTCCGCACCGTACCATGAAATCTGTATTTCCTAACACTGCTAATGTGATCTGCACCCGTGATGTGAAACAGTGAGGCCTGGGCCGGCCAAGCAGAACGTGGGCACTTACCGGCTCCGCCACAGGGCCGGCCCTGAATTGGACTTTTGGACCAACCTTTTGCCTGAGCTTGGGAACACGTGGGCCTGTTTGGATTATTCGTGAAGGTCATTAGTAGTAACATCCTGGACGGTAACCTTTTCCGTGGGTGCATGGGTTTAGCAGGCAGCATGTTCTGTGGGTAGTATTCCTCTTCATCTATTTGGAATGGTCTACCTTTCTGTGGCATCAGTACGCATTTTGAGGTGATTTTCCAGCCTTGGAAGTTCACCTTCTCTAATCTCTTTCAGCCCCAAAGCTTTATGCCGTCATTCTGGACCCCATTTTGGATTTTTTTTGCTTTTAGGTGAATTTATTGCCACAACCCTGCACTAGAACATCCTATATCTTTCCGATTTGCATCCTCATCGATGTAGACTTCCGTGTAGCTGACATCATCTTCCCCTGCGTAAGCCTAATAGCAGGCCCTGACCACACACTTGTGCCTCATCATCTGTTTCACCCTCTCACACCTCCCCGCTTTGTCTCTGGGAACCCCCAATCAAATGTCCCGTGCCACCTGTTCCTGACCGCTTGTTTTTGCTTCTCCTCTTAAGTGAGGTCCTACGGTACTTGCCTTGCTCCCTGGGGCTTGTTTCACTTCCCTAAAACCCTCACAGCCATTCTGGTGCTCACAAATGGCTGGATTGCATCCTTGGTTCCGGCTGACTGGTATGCCATTGCGTGGCTACAGCCCATCTTCCTTCTGCACTCGTCCCTTGCTGGGCTCCAGGGAGGCTTCCAAGTCTTGGGTCGTGGGAGCGACGCTGTGGTGAACTCAGCGGTGCACATGTCTTTATGCAGGAGTGTTTCCGAGTTCTTTGGATCAACACACCGCAGAGGAATAGCTGGATCATATGGGACATGGATTCTTCAAGTTCTGAGGCAGTTCCACACCGCTTGGCGTAGTGGCTGCACCGGTCTGCACTCCCACCAACGGTGCAGGAGGCTTCCCTTCTCTCCACCTCCTCTCTGACACTTGTGGCTTCCTGTCTGCTTCCTTATAGCCATTCTGACCACAGTGAGCTGCTGTGCCCTTGCAGTTTGCCTTTGCATTGGCCTGAGACTTAATGACGGTGAGCAAGTGTTCATGCACCCGTTGGCCCTCTTTCGATCTTCTTGGCAGAAATCTCTGTTTCCATCTTCTGCCCAGGTTTTCATTGGCTTGTTGTTGTTTTTTTTTCCTGTGGGGACGTGCGAGTTGATTGCATCCTTGGGCTTTTCACCCCTTGTCCGATGTGTGGTTTGCAAACATCCTCCCCCAGTCGTTGTGCTATCTTTGCATTCAGTCGATGGTTTCCTTCACTGGGCAGAAGCGTCCGCATTTGATGTGGTCCCGTTGGTTTCTTGTTGACTTGGTTGCCCTGGCCCAGTCGGACTTGCTTCTTCCAAACAGGCGGCTCAGACAGATGGCAAAGAGCACTCTGCCTAGGTCTTCTGCTACAAGGTTCACGGTTTCAAGTCTGCCATTCAAGGCTTTGATCCATTTCAGGTGGTGTGTGTGCCAGGTGTAACATCATGGTGTACTCTCGTTGTGTTCCATGTGGCTGTGCAGGCTTCCCAGCACCGTTTATGGTAGAGACTCTCCTTTCTCCGCTGTCTCCTCTTGGCTCCCTGGTCGAAAATGGGCTGTCCATGTACGTTTGAGTGGGGCTCCGGGTTCTCGATTCTGTTGCATGGGTCTGTGTGCCTGTTTTGGGGCCCAGACTGTGCCGTCTCGGTACCTAGTGCTTCGTCCTATATGTTGAAATCGGAAAGTGTGCCACGTCCTGCTTTTTTCGTTTTCCTGAGGATTCCTTTGCCTAGTCAGGGTGTCTTGTTGCTGGCTAGAAGCTTTAGGATTCCCTCTTCTGTCTCTGTGGGAAACATTGCTGCAACTTTGACTGGGATTGCATGGAATCCAGAGATTCCTTGCTCTGGTAGGCACGTTTCCAGTGTGTTGATGCTTCCACTCCTAGATCCTGGAATCTCCTTCTTTCTCCTTGTGTCTTCTTGAATTTCTTTCCCCCAACGTTGGTTAGTTTTCCATTGCCATGGCTTTCACCTGTTTTGCTAAGTTTCTTCATAGAGATCTCATCCTTCTCACTGGCATGCAGTTTCTCACTTTTTCTTTTCAGCTTCAGTTTCTCTATGCTTTGCAACTTGGAATCGGTTTTGTTCTGGCAGAAGTGCATCGCTGAGCTCACATCTGCTGGCAATGCTCCTGTATTTGCTGTGGAAGTCTGGCCCTGTCTAACGTCCCTTCCCATCTGCCTCTACACTACCTCGGACGCCTGCCCCAGAATGCCTGAAGCAGTGGTGAGCAGGCCCACCCGAGGGTCCACCCGGCCCACCACGGGCCACCGACCCAGAAGGTGCGGACCTCACTGCTGCGCCCCCGGCCGGCCCCTTTCATGTTCCGTTGGCAACCTGCAGTTGAGGGCAATGGGACTTGAATATGCTACTTGAGCCCAAGTCTGGCACTGTGTAGATGAGGCCAGGTTGTTTTTCGGGTCCACTGCGATGTCAGAGGATTTGTCATAATCGTGTCTCTGCTGTCCCGGCAAGCTTCACGCACACACGGTTTCCTGGCCCGCTTGGAGCAGTCTCATAACTCACCCTTCCCACTTAGCCCAGCCTTGACCTTCGCTGCCGTCTTTTGGCTTGTGAATTTCTCTGCCTTTCAAACGTTCCAGCAGAGTCTGTCTAAAGACGGACATCATCTTTCATTGTGGATTATCCAGGTGTGATTTCTGTTCGCCTTCCATTTTCTGGGACCTTGGTCTCTTTTCCATAGGAGAATCGTCATGGTATTTCTCAGCTATCCCCCTTAGACATGCTTATCAGTCCGTTCCCCTTCATTCCAAGTGATTCATTTTGCATTTCTGGAATCACCGTATGTTCTCTAGGCCGAGGTGTGAGTGCTTTCGTGACTCTTGGTTGTTGTCTTTGAATTTGCACCGGTCACTTGAAGGAGTCTTTGCTGTCCTAGCCTGGGTCAAACTAAGCACTGGGAACACGTGGTCGTCTGGGTTGGTTTGACATCCTGAGGTCAGAAACTCCAAACTCGAGGTCGTCCTGGCATCCCCCTTTACAGACACAATGTTTCCAGGACAAATTAGACGAGTCTGATGAATCCCTCTCTCCAGGAAAGATATTTTTCTGTCTCCTTTCCGGATTTGGGAAGTTTCGAACTTCACCCCTGATCCTGGAACGTTCCCCCAGGTGCCGTCTAGATACGGGCTTACTTTATTTCTATAGGCTGTGCCATTTGTTTGCCTTACATCCTCAGCCCTGGCCTGTTTATTTTTCTTGAAACAGAATTGTAATGTTCTCATTTTCAGCCCACTTCCTTACATGTGGTGTCAAAACACATAATCCATAATCCTTCTACGGCAAGAGGTAGGGGGAGAGAATTTCGATGGAGGCAAACTGAGCACACTAGCCTGGGAGGGCAGCCTTCACGAAGGAACGAAGCCCTGTGGAAAAGGGTGCTTTTCAGCACCCTTGTAGAGCCCTTCCAAACAAAGAGACATAGCCCAAGCGTGACAGGGCTCCATTCCTTCAAGGCTCCCAAGACATCTCTTGGGACACATTAGCATGTACCCGGTGGGCCCCCGTGACGCCAGAGCTATGGAAAGTGAGACTGATCTGCAAAGAATGCCAGGGGCCTAGGAAAGGAGGCATCGAGTCTTCTCTTCAACGTCCTCAAGACCTCATTCTTGACTTTGGCTTATGCTTAAGGCAGAAGGACCACGTAGGTCTGATAAGGCCCAAGTCCGGCCTCTTGCTTCCAATCAAGTTGCAAGCTTGAATCAGCATGGCCTCCCCATAGACTTGAATAGATGACAACGTTCTCCTCTCGGGGCTTGTCCCTCTATTCTCGCTTCTTGCCAAGGATTCCTTTCTTACCCCTCGAATCAGCGTCTGTTTTATGTCTTCCAGTTTCTGTGTCCGCTTTCTGTTTCTCAAAGCTGTTTCTGGGTATCCCTCCCTTTAATAGCCTAGCCTAGGCCAATCCTCAGTCTGTAACCGTGCGGCCATCTTGGCGGACATGATCCTCGTGATGTCATAAACAACCTCAAAATTCGAAGTTGTCCTGACAACCTGCGTGCACACAGAGTTTCAGAGCCATCTCAGGCCAGGCTGACTCCTCACCCTTCCCTGGTAGGATAGTTTTCCTTTTTCTCGATTTCTTGTCGGTTTCTGTCTTGCCCCTCGAACTTTGGAAGGCCTGCTACATTCTCTCTAGACACTGGTTTCTGTCCTGTAAGATTATCCTGGGTTTCACCTCTTACATGTTATGTAGATGGCCAAGTGGGTGGACGTTCCCCAGAGAAAGTCCTGGACTCCCTCCCAGGTTGAAGTTGCCCGGGCCATCCTCTGATGCGCAATGATCGTGTCATCTCCTAGCACTCTACCGATTCCACCTTGGCAGGTCCCATGTTTTCCTTCCTTCTTCCTCTGGGGAAGTGTACCAGAGGCGTTCATGGATTGTAAAAGCCTCACGGTTCTTTTTCTGGTGCGTATTGATAAGGTGACCTCACCATTGCTACTTAGTTTATGATCCCTGTCCGCACCGTACCATGAAATCTGTATTTCCTAACACTGCTAATGTGATCTGCACCCGTGATGTGAAACAGTGAGGCCTGGGCCGGCCAAGCAGAACGTGGGCACTTACCGGCTCCGCCACAGGGCCGGCCCTGAATTGGACTTTTGGACCAACCTTTTGCCTGAGCTTGGGAACACGTGGGCCTGTTTGGATTATTCGTGAAGGTCATTAGTAGTAACATCCTGGACGGTAACCTTTTCCGTGGGTGCATGGGTTTAGCAGGCAGCATGTTCTGTGGGTAGTATTCCTCTTCATCTATTTGGAATGGTCTACCTTTCTGTGGCATCAGTACGCATTTTGAGGTGATTTTCCAGCCTTGGAAGTTCACCTTCTCTAATCTCTTTCAGCCCCAAAGCTTTATGCCGTCATTCTGGACCCCATTTTGGATTTTTTTTGCTTTTAGGTGAATTTATTGCCACAACCCTGCACTAGAACATCCTATATCTTTCCGATTTGCATCCTCATCGATGTAGACTTCCGTGTAGCTGACATCATCTTCCCCTGCGTAAGCCTAATAGCAGGCCCTGACCACACACTTGTGCCTCATCATCTGTTTCACCCTCTCACACCTCCCCGCTTTGTCTCTGGGAACCCCCAATCAAATGTCCCGTGCCACCTGTTCCTGACCGCTTGTTTTTGCTTCTCCTCTTAAGTGAGGTCCTACGGTACTTGCCTTGCTCCCTGGGGCTTGTTTCACTTCCCTAAAACCCTCACAGCCATTCTGGTGCTCACAAATGGCTGGATTGCATCCTTGGTTCCGGCTGACTGGTATGCCATTGCGTGGCTACAGCCCATCTTCCTTCTGCACTCGTCCCTTGCTGGGCTCCAGGGAGGCTTCCAAGTCTTGGGTCGTGGGAGCGACGCTGTGGTGAACTCAGCGGTGCACATGTCTTTATGCAGGAGTGTTTCCGAGTTCTTTGGATCAACACACCGCAGAGGAATAGCTGGATCATATGGGACATGGATTCTTCAAGTTCTGAGGCAGTTCCACACCGCTTGGCGTAGTGGCTGCACCGGTCTGCACTCCCACCAACGGTGCAGGAGGCTTCCCTTCTCTCCACCTCCTCTCTGACACTTGTGGCTTCCTGTCTGCTTCCTTATAGCCATTCTGACCACAGTGAGCTGCTGTGCCCTTGCAGTTTGCCTTTGCATTGGCCTGAGACTTAATGACGGTGAGCAAGTGTTCATGCACCCGTTGGCCCTCTTT
The DNA here is from genome assembly GCF_041296235.1 of Equus asinus. NCBI lineage: Eukaryota > Metazoa > Chordata > Mammalia > Perissodactyla > Equidae > Equus > Equus asinus. The sequence continues at coordinate 15,162,119 of NC_091790.1, read as the reverse complement.
CGATCTTCTTGGCAGAAATCTCTGTTTCCATCTTCTGCCCAGGTTTTCATTGGCTTGTTGTTGTTTTTTTTTCCTGTGGGGACGTGCGAGTTGATTGCATCCTTGGGCTTTTCACCCCTTGTCCGATGTGTGGTTTGCAAACATCCTCCCCCAGTCGTTGTGCTATCTTTGCATTCAGTCGATGGTTTCCTTCACTGGGCAGAAGCGTCCGCATTTGATGTGGTCCCGTTGGTTTCTTGTTGACTTGGTTGCCCTGGCCCAGTCGGACTTGCTTCTTCCAAACAGGCGGCTCAGACAGATGGCAAAGAGCACTCTGCCTAGGTCTTCTGCTACAAGGTTCACGGTTTCAAGTCTGCCATTCAAGGCTTTGATCCATTTCAGGTGGTGTGTGTGCCAGGTGTAACATCATGGTGTACTCTCGTTGTGTTCCATGTGGCTGTGCAGGCTTCCCAGCACCGTTTATGGTAGAGACTCTCCTTTCTCCGCTGTCTCCTCTTGGCTCCCTGGTCGAAAATGGGCTGTCCATGTACGTTTGAGTGGGGCTCCGGGTTCTCGATTCTGTTGCATGGGTCTGTGTGCCTGTTTTGGGGCCCAGACTGTGCCGTCTCGGTACCTAGTGCTTCGTCCTATATGTTGAAATCGGAAAGTGTGCCACGTCCTGCTTTTTTCGTTTTCCTGAGGATTCCTTTGCCTAGTCAGGGTGTCTTGTTGCTGGCTAGAAGCTTTAGGATTCCCTCTTCTGTCTCTGTGGGAAACATTGCTGCAACTTTGACTGGGATTGCATGGAATCCAGAGATTCCTTGCTCTGGTAGGGACGTTTCCAGTGTGTTGATGCTTCCACTCCTAGATCCTGGAATCTCCTTCTTTCTCCTTGTGTCTTCTTGAATTTCTTTCCCCCAACGTTGGTTAGTTTTCCATTGCCATGGCTTTCACCTGTTTTGCTAAGTTTCTTCATAGAGATCTCATCCTTCTCACTGGCATGCAGTTTCTCACTTTTTCTTTTCAGCTTCAGTTTCTCTATGCTTTGCAACTTGGAATCGGTTTTGTTCTGGCAGAAGTGCATCGCTGAGCTCACATCTGCTGGCAATGCTCCTGTATTTGCTGTGGAAGTCTGGCCCTGTCTAACGTCCCTTCCCATCTGCCTCTACACTACCTCGGACGCCTGCCCCAGAATGCCTGAAGCAGTGGTGAGCAGGCCCACCCGAGGGTCCACCCGGCCCACCACGGGCCACCGACCCAGAAGGTGCGGACCTCACTGCTGCGCCCCCGGCCGGCCCCTTTCATGTTCCGTTGGCAACCTGCAGTTGAGGGCAATGGGACTTGAATATGCTACTTGAGCCCAAGTCTGGCACTGTGTAGATGAGGCCAGGTTGTTTTTCGGGTCCACTGCGATGTCAGAGGATTTGTCATAATCGTGTCTCTGCTGTCCCGGCAAGCTTCACGCACACACGGTTTCCTGGCCCGCTTGGAGCAGTCTCATAACTCACCCTTCCCACTTAGCCCAGCCTTGACCTTCGCTGCCGTCTTTTGGCTTGTGAATTTCTCTGCCTTTCAAACGTTCCAGCAGAGTCTGTCTAAAGACGGACATCATCTTTCATTGTGGATTATCCAGGTGTGATTTCTGTTCGCCTTCCATTTTCTGGGACCTTGGTCTCTTTTCCATAGGAGAATCGTCATGGTATTTCTCAGCTATCCCCCTTAGACATGCTTATCAGTCCGTTCCCCTTCATTCCAAGTGATTCATTTTGCATTTCTGGAATCACCGTATGTTCTCTAGGCCGAGGTGTGAGTGCTTTCGTGACTCTTGGTTGTTGTCTTTGAATTTGCACCGGTCACTTGAAGGAGTCTTTGCTGTCCTAGCCTGGGTCAAACTAAGCACTGGGAACACGTGGTCGTCTGGGTTGGTTTGACATCCTGAGGTCAGAAACTCCAAACTCGAGGTCGTCCTGGCATCCCCCTTTACAGACACAATGTTTCCAGGACAAATTAGACGAGTCTGATGAATCCCTCTCTCCAGGAAAGATATTTTTCTGTCTCCTTTCCGGATTTGGGAAGTTTCGAACTTCACCCCTGATCCTGGAACGTTCCCCCAGGTGCCGTCTAGATACGGGCTTACTTTATTTCTATAGGCTGTGCCATTTGTTTGCCTTACATCCTCAGCCCTGGCCTGTTTATTTTTCTTGAAACAGAATTGTAATGTTCTCATTTTCAGCCCACTTCCTTACATGTGGTGTCAAAACACATAATCCATAATCCTTCTACGGCAAGAGGTAGGGGGAGAGAATTTCGATGGAGGCAAACTGAGCACACTAGCCTGGGAGGGCAGCCTTCACGAAGGAACGAAGCCCTGTGGAAAAGGGTGCTTTTCAGCACCCTTGTAGAGCCCTTCCAAACAAAGAGACATAGCCCAAGCGTGACAGGGCTCCATTCCTTCAAGGCTCCCAAGACATCTCTTGGGACACATTAGCATGTACCCGGTGGGCCCCCGTGACGCCAGAGCTATGGAAAGTGAGACTGATCTGCAAAGAATGCCAGGGGCCTAGGAAAGGAGGCATCGAGTCTTCTCTTCAACGTCCTCAAGACCTCATTCTTGACTTTGGCTTATGCTTAAGGCAGAAGGACCACGTAGGTCTGATAAGGCCCAAGTCCGGCCTCTTGCTTCCAATCAAGTTGCAAGCTTGAATCAGCATGGCCTCCCCATAGACTTGAATAGATGACAACGTTCTCCTCTCGGGGCTTGTCCCTCTATTCTCGCTTCTTGCCAAGGATTCCTTTCTTACCCCTCGAATCAGCGTCTGTTTTATGTCTTCCAGTTTCTGTGTCCGCTTTCTGTTTCTCAAAGCTGTTTCTGGGTATCCCTCCCTTTAATAGCCTAGCCTAGGCCAATCCTCAGTCTGTAACCGTGCGGCCATCTTGGCGGACATGATCCTCGTGATGTCATAAACCACCTCAAAATTCGAAGTTGTCCTGACAACCTGCGTGCACACAGAGTTTCAGAGCCATCTCAGGCCAGGCTGACTCCTCACCCTTCCCTGGTAGGATAGTTTTCCTTTTTCTCGATTTCTTGTCGGTTTCTGTCTTGCCCCTCGAACTTTGGAAGGCCTGCTACATTCTCTCTAGACACTGGTTTCTGTCCTGTAAGATTATCCTGGGTTTCACCTCTTACATGTTATGTAGATGGCCAAGTGGGTGGACGTTCCCCAGAGAAAGTCCTGGACTCCCTCCCAGGTTGAAGTTGCCCGGGCCATCCTCTGATGCGCAATGATCGTGTCATCTCCTAGCACTCTGCCGATTCCACCTTGGCAGGTCCCATGTTTTCCTTCCTTCTTCCTCTGGGGAAGTGTACCAGAGGCGTTCATGGATTGTAAAAGCCTCACGGTTCTTTTTCTGGTGCGTATTGATAAGGTGACCTCACCATTGCTACTTAGTTTATGATCCCTGTCCGCACCGTACCATGAAATCTGTATTTCCTAACACTGCTAATGTGATCTGCACCCGTGATGTGAAACAGTGAGGCCTGGGCCGGCCAAGCAGAACGTGGGCACTTACCGGCTCCGCCACAGGGCCGGCCCTGAATTGGACTTTTGGACCAACCTTTTGCCTGAGCTTGGGAACACGTGGGCCTGTTTGGATTATTCGTGAAGGTGATTAGTAGTAACATCCTGGACGGTAACCTTTTCCGTGGGTGCATGGGTTTAGCAGGCAGCATGTTCTGTGGGTAGTATTCCTCTTCATCTATTTGGAATGGTCTACCTTTCTGTGGCATCAGTACGCATTTTGAGGTGATTTTCCAGCCTTGGAAGTTCACTTTCTCTAATCTCTTTCAGCCCCAAAGCTTTATGCCGTCATTCTGGACCCCATTTTGGATTTTTTTTGCTTTTAGGTGAATTTATTGCCACAACCCTGCACTAGAACATCCTATATCTTTCCGATTTGCATCCTCATCGATGTAGACTTCCGTGTAGCTGACATCATCTTCCCCTGCGTAAGCCTAATAGCAGGCCCTGACCACACACTTGTGCCTCATCATCTGTTTCACCCTCTCACACCTCCCCGCTTTGTCTCTGGGAACCCCCAATCAAATGTCCCGTGCCACCTGTTCCTGACCGCTTGTTTTTGCTTCTCCTCTTAAGTGAGGTCCTACGGTACTTGCCTTGCTCCCTGGGGCTTGTTTCACTTCCCTAAAACCCTCACAGCCACTCTGGTGCTCACAAATGGCTGGATTGCATCCTTGGTTCCGGCTGACTGGTATGCCATTGCGTGGCTACAGCCCATCTTCCTTCTGCACTCGTCCATTGCTGGGCTCCAGGGAGGCTTCCAAGTCTTGGGTCGTGGGAGCGACGCTGTGGTGAACTCAGCGGTGCACATGTCTTTATGCAGGAGTGTTTCCGAGTTCTTTGGATCAACACGCCGCAGAGGAATAGCTGGATCATATGGGACATGGATTCTTCAAGTTCTGAGGCAGTTCCACACCGCTTGGCGTAGTGGCTGCACCGGTCTGCACTCCCACCAACGGTGCAGGAGGCTTCCCTTCTCTCCACCTCCTCTCTGACACTTGTGGCTTCCTGTCTGCTTCCTTATAGCCATTCTGACCACAGTGAGCTGCTGTGCCCTTGCAGTTTGCATTTGCATTGGCCTGAGACTTAATGACGGTGAGCAAGTGTTCATGCACCCGTTGGCCCTCTTTCGATCTTCTTGGCAGAAATCTCTGTTTCCATCTTCTGCCCAGGTTTTCATTGGCTTGTTGTTGTTTTTTTTTCCTGTGGGGACGTGCGAGTTGATTGCATCCTTGGGCTTTTCACCCCTTGTCCGATGTGTGGTTTGCAAACATCCTCCCCCAGTCGTTGTGCTATCTTTGCATTCAGTCGATGGTTTCCTTCACTGGGCAGAAGCGTCCGCATTTGATGTGGTCCCGTTGGTTTCTTGTTGACTTGGTTGCCCTGGCCCAGTCGGACTTGCTTCTTCCAAACAGGCGGCTCAGACAGATGGCAAAGAGCACTCTGCCTAGGTCTTCTGCTACAAGGTTCACGGTTTCAAGTCTGCCATTCAAGGCTTTGATCCATTTCAGGTGGTGTGTGTGCCAGGTGTAACATCATGGTGTACTCTCGTTGTGTTCCATGTGGCTGTGCAGGCTTCCCAGCACCGTTTATGGTAGAGACTCTCCTTTCTCCGCTGTCTCCTCTTGGCTCCCTGGTCGAAAATGGGCTGTCCATGTACGTTTGAGTGGGGCTCCGGGTTCTCGATTCTGTTGCATGGGTCTGTGTGCCTGTTTTGGGGCCCAGACTGTGCCGTCTCGGTACCTAGTGCTTCGTCCTATATGTTGAAATCGGAAAGTGTGCCACGTCCTGCTTTTTTCGTTTTCCTGAGGATTCCTTTGCCTAGTCAGGGTGTCTTGTTGCTGGCTAGAAGCTTTAGGATTCCCTCTTCTGTCTCTGTGGGAAACATTGCTGCAACTTTGACTGGGATTGCATGGAATCCAGAGATTCCTTGCTCTGGTAGGGACGTTTCCAGTGTGTTGATGCTTCCACTCCTAGATCCTGGAATCTCCTTCTTTCTCCTTGTGTCTTCTTGAATTTCTTTCCCCCAACGTTGGTTAGTTTTCCATTGCCATGGCTTTCACCTGTTTTGCTAAGTTTCTTCATAGAGATCTCATCCTTCTCACTGGCATGCAGTTTCTCACTTTTTCTTTTCAGCTTCAGTTTCTCTATGCTTTGCAACTTGGAATCGGTTTTGTTCTGGCAGAAGTGCATCGCTGAGCTCACATCTGCTGGCAATGCTCCTGTATTTGCTGTGGAAGTCTGGCCCTGTCTAACGTCCCTTCCCATCTGCCTCTACACTACCTCGGACGCCTGCCCCAGAATGCCTGAAGCAGTGGTGAGCAGGCCCACCCGAGGGTCCACCCGGCCCACCACGGCCCACCGACCCAGAAGGTGCGGACCTCACTGCTGCGCCCCCGGCCGGCCCCTTTCATGTTCCGTTGGCAACCTGCAGTTGAGGGCAATGGGACTTGAATATGCTACTTGAGCCCAAGTCTGGCACTGTGTAGATGAGGCCAGGTTGTTTTTCGGGTCCACTGCGATGTCAGAGGATTTGTCATAATCGTGTCTCTGCTGTCCCGGCAAGCTTCACGCACACACGGTTTCCTGGCCCGCTTGGAGCAGTCTCATAACTCACCCTTCCCACTTAGCCCAGCCTTGACCTTCGCTGCCGTCTTTTGGCTTGTGAATTTCTCTGCCTTTCAAACGTTCCAGCAGAGTCTGTCTAAAGACGGACATCATCTTTCATTGTGGATTATCCAGGTGTGATTTCTGTTCGCCTTCCATTTTCTGGGACCTTGGTCTCTTTTCCATAGGAGAATCGTCATGGTATTTCTCAGCTATCCCCCTTAGACATGCTTATCAGTCCGTTCCCCTTCATTCCAAGTGATTCATTTTGCATTTCTGGAATCACCGTATGTTCTCTAGGCCGAGGTGTGAGTGCTTTCGTGACTCTTGGTTGTTGTCTTTGAATTTGCACCGGTCACTTGAAGGAGTCTTTGCTGTCCTAGCCTGGGTCAAACTAAGCACTGGGAACACGTGGTCGTCTGGGTTGGTTTGACATCCTGAGGTCAGAAACTCCAAACTCGAGGTCGTCCTGGCATCCCCCTTTACAGACACAATGTTTCCAGGACAAATTAGACGAGTCTGATGAATCCCTCTCTCCAGGAAAGATATTTTTCTGTCTCCTTTCCGGATTTGGGAAGTTTCGAACTTCACCCCTGATCCTGGAACGTTCCCCCAGGTGCCGTCTAGATACGGGCTTACTTTATTTCTATAGGCTGTGCCATTTGTTTGCCTTACATCCTCAGCCCTGGCCTGTTTATTTTTCTTGAAACAGAATTGTAATGTTCTCATTTTCAGCCCACTTCCTTACATGTGGTGTCAAAACACATAATCCATAATCCTTCTACGGCAAGAGGTAGGGGGAGAGAATTTCGATGGAGGCAAACTGAGCACACTAGCCTGGGAGGGCAGCCTTCACGAAGGAACGAAGCCCTGTGGAAAAGGGTGCTTTTCAGCACCCATGTAGAGCACTTCCAAACAAAGAGACATAGCCCAAGCGTGACAGGGCTCCATTCCTTCAAGGCTCCCAAGACATCTCTTGGGACACATTAGCATGTACCCGGTGGGCCCCCGTGACGCCAGAGCTATGGAAAGTGAGACTGATCTGCAAAGAATGCCAGGGGCCTAGGAAAGGAGGCATCGAGTCTTCTCTTCAACGTCCTCAAGACCTCATTCTTGACTTTGGCTTATGCTTAAGGCAGAAGGACCACGTAGGTCTGATAAGGCCCAAGTCCGGCCTCTTGCTTCCAATCAAGTTGCAAGCTTGAATCAGCATGGCCTCCCCATAGACTTGAATAGATGACAACGTTCTCCTCTCGGGGCTTGTCCCTCTATTCTCGCTTCTTGCCAAGGATTCCTTTCTTACCCCTCGAATCAGCGTCTGTTTTATGTCTTCCAGTTTCTGTGTCCGCTTTCTGTTTCTCAAAGCTGTTTCTGGGTATCCCTCCCTTTAATAGCCTAGCCTAGGCCAATCCTCAGTCTGTAACCGTGCGGCCATCTTGGCGGACATGATCCTCGTGATGTCATAAACCACCTCAAAATTCGAAGTTGTCCTGACAACCTGCGTGCACACAGAGTTTCAGAGCCATCTCAGGCCAGGCTGACTCCTCACCCTTCCCTGGTAGGATAGTTTTCCTTTTTCTCGATTTCTTGTCGGTTTCTGTCTTGCCCCTCGAACTTTGGAAGGCCTGCTACATTCTCTCTAGACACTGGTTTCTGTCCTGTAAGATTATCCTGGGTTTCACCTCTTACATGTTATGTAGATGGCCAAGTGGGTGGACGTTCCCCAGAGAAAGTCCTGGACTCCCTCCCAGGTTGAAGTTGCCCGGGCCATCCTCTGATGCGCAATGATCGTGTCATCTCCTAGCACTCTGCCGATTCCACCTTGGCAGGTCCCATGTTTTCCTTCCTTCTTCCTCTGGGGAAGTGTACCAGAGGCGTTCATGGATTGTAAAAGCCTCACGGTTCTTTTTCTGGTGCGTATTGATAAGGTGACCTCACCATTGCTACTTAGTTTATGATCCCTGTCCGCACCGTACCATGAAATCTGTATTTCCTAACACTGCTAATGTGATCTGCACCCGTGATGTGAAACAGTGAGGCCTGGGCCGGCCAAGCAGAACGTGGGCACTTACCGGCTCCGCCACAGGGCCGGCCCTGAATTGGACTTTTGGACCAACCTTTTGCCTGAGCTTGGGAACACGTGGGCCTGTTTGGATTATTCGTGAAGGTGATTAGTAGTAACATCCTGGACGGTAACCTTTTCCGTGGGTGCATGGGTTTAGCAGGCAGCATGTTCTGTGGGTAGTATTCCTCTTCATCTATTTGGAATGGTCTACCTTTCTGTGGCATCAGTACGCATTTTGAGGTGATTTTCCAGCCTTGGAAGTTCACTTTCTCTAATCTCTTTCAGCCCCAAAGCTTTATGCCGTCATTCTGGACCCCATTTTGGATTTTTTTTGCTTTTAGGTGAATTTATTGCCACAACCCTGCACTAGAACATCCTATATCTTTCCGATTTGCATCCTCATCGATGTAGACTTCCGTGTAGCTGACATCATCTTCCCCTGCGTAAGCCTAATAGCAGGCCCTGACCACACACTTGTGCCTCATCATCTGTTTCACCCTCTCACACCTCCCCGCTTTGTCTCTGGGAACCCCCAATCAAATGTCCCGTGCCACCTGTTCCTGACCGCTTGTTTTTGCTTCTCCTCTTAAGTGAGGTCCTACGGTACTTGCCTTGCTCCCTGGGGCTTGTTTCACTTCCCTAAAACCCTCACAGCCATTCTGGTGCTCACAAATGGCTGGATTGCATCCTTGGTTCCGGCTGACTGGTATGCCATTGCGTGGCTACAGCCCATCTTCCTTCTGCACTCGTCCCTTGCTGGGCTCCAGGGAGGCTTCCAAGTCTTGGGTCGTGGGAGCGACGCTGTGGTGAACTCAGCGGTGCACATGTCTTTATGCAGGAGTGTTTCCGAGTTCTTTGGATCAACACGCCGCAGAGGAATAGCTGGATCATATGGGACATGGATTCTTCAAGTTCTGAGGCAGTTCCACACCGCTTGGCGTAGTGGCTGCACCGGTCTGCACTCCCACCAACGGTGCAGGAGGCTTCCCTTCTCTCCACCTCCTCTCTGACACTTGTGGCTTCCTGTCTGCTTCCTTATAGCCATTCTGACCACAGTGAGCTGCTGTGCCCTTGCAGTTTGCATTTGCATAGGCCTGAGACTTAATGACGGTGAGCAAGTGTTCATGCACCCGTTGGCCCTCTTTCGATCTTCTTGGCAGAAATCTCTGTTTCCATCTTCTGCCCAGGTTTTCATTGGCTTGTTGTTGTTTTTTTTTCCTGTGGGGACGTGCGAGTTGATTGCATCCTTGGGCTTTTCACCCCTTGTCCGATGTGTGGTTTGCAAACATCCTCCCCCAGTCGTTGTGCTATCTTTGCATTCAGTCGATGGTTTCCTTCACTGGGCAGAAGCGTCCGCATTTGACGTGGTCCCGTTGGTTTCTTGTTGACTTGGTTGCCCTGGCCCAGTCGGACTTGCTTCTTCCAAACAGGCGGCTCAGACAGATGGCAAAGAGCACTCTGCCTAGGTCTTCTGCTACAAGGTTCACGGTTTCAAGTCTGCCATTCAAGGCTTTGATCCATTTCAGGTGGTGTGTGTGCCAGGTGTAACATCATGGTGTACTCTCGTTGTGTTCCATGTGGCTGTGCAGGCTTCCCAGCACCGTTTATGGTAGAGACTCTCCTTTCTCCGCTGTCTCCTCTTGGCTCCCTGGTCGAAAATGGGCTGTCCATGTACGTTTGAGTGGGGCTCCGGGTTCTCGATTCTGTTGCATGGGTCTGTGTGCCTGTTTTGGGGCCCAGACTGTGCCGTCTCGGTACCTAGTGCTTCGTCCTATATGTTGAAATCGGAAAGTGTGCCACGTCCTGCTTTTTTCGTTTTCCTGAGGATTCCTTTGCCTAGTCAGGGTGTCTTGTTGCTGGCTAGAAGCTTTAGCATTCCCTCTTCTGTCTCTGTGGGAAACATTGCTGCAACTTTGACTGGGATTGCATGGAATCCAGAGATTCCTTGCTCTGGTAGGGACGTTTCCAGTGTGTTGATGCTTCCACTCCTAGATCCTGGAATCTCCTTCTTTCTCCTTGTGTCTTCTTGAATTTCTTTCCCCCAACGTTGGTTAGTTTTCCATTGCCATGGCTTTCACCTGTTTTGCTAAGTTTCTTCATAGAGATCTCATCCTTCTCACTGGCATGCAGTTTCTCACTTTTTCTTTTCAGCTTCAGTTTCTCTATGCTTTGCAACTTGGAATCGGTTTTGTTCTGGCAGAAGTGCATCGCTGAGCTCACATCTGCTGGCAATGCTCCTGTATTTGCTGTGGAAGTCTGGCCCTGTCTAACGTCCCTTCCCATCTGCCTCTACACTACCTCGGACGCCTGCCCCAGAATGCCTGAAGCAGTGGTGAGCAGGCCCACCCGAGGGTCCACCCGGCCCACCACGGGCCACCGACCCAGAAGGTGCGGACCTCACTGCTGCGCCCACGGCCGGCCCCTTTCATGTTCCGTTGGCAACCTGCAGTTGAGGGCAATGGGACTTGAATATGCTACTTGAGCCCAAGTCTGGCACTGTGTAGATGAGGCCAGGTTGTTTTTCGGGTCCACTGCGATGTCAGAGGATTTGTCATAATCGTGTCTCTGCTGTCCCGGCAAGCTTCACGCACACACGGTTTCCTGGCCCGCTTGGAGCAGTCTCATAACTCACCCTTCCCACTTAGCCCAGCCTTGACCTTCGCTGCCGTCTTTTGGCTTGTGAATTTCTCTGCCTTTCAAACGTTCCAGCAGAGTCTGTCTAAAGACGGACATCATCTTTCATTGTGGATTATCCAGGTGTGATTTCTGTTCGCCTTCCATTTTCTGGGACCTTGGTCTCTTTTCCATAGGAGAATCGTCATGGTATTTCTCAGCTATCCCCCTTAGACATGCTTATCAGTCCGTTCCCCTTCATTCCAAGTGATTCATTTTGCATTTCTGGAATCACCGTATGTTCTCTAGGCCGAGGTGTGAGTGCTTTCGTGACTCTTGGTTGTTGTCTTTGAATTTGCACCGGTCACTTGAAGGAGTCTTTGCTGTCCTAGCCTGGGTCAAACTAAGCACTGGGAACACGTGGTCGTCTGGGTTGGTTTGACATCCTGAGGTCAGAAACTCCAAACTCGAGGTCGTCCTGGCATCCCCCTTTACAGACACAATGTTTCCAGGACAAATTAGACGAGTCTGATGAATCCCTCTCTCCAGGAAAGATATTTTTCTGTCTCCTTTCCGGATTTGGGAAGTTTCGAACTTCACCCCTGATCCTGGAACGTTCCCCCAGGTGCCGTCTAGATACGGGCTTACTTTATTTCTATAGGCTGTGCCATTTGTTTGCCTTACATCCTCAGCCCTGGCCTGTTTATTTTTCTTGAAACAGAATTGTAATGTTCTCATTTTCAGCCCACTTCCTTACATGTGGTGTCAAAACACATAATCCATAATCCTTCTACGGCAAGAGGTAGGGGGAGAGAATTTCGATGGAGGCAAACTGAGCACACTAGCCTGGGAGGGCAGCCTTCACGAAGGAACGAAGCCCTGTGGAAAAGGGTGCTTTTCAGCACCCTTGTAGAGCCCTTCCAAACAAAGAGACATAGCCCAAGCGTGACAGGGCTCCATTCCTTCAAGGCTCCCAAGACATCTCTTGGGACACATTAGCATGTACCCGGTGGGCCCCTGTGACGCCAGAGCTATGGAAAGTGAGACTGATCTGCAAAGAATGCCAGGGGCCTAGGAAAGGAGGCATCGAGTCTTCTCTTCAACGTCCTCAAGACCTCATTCTTGACTTTGGCTTATGCTTAAGGCAGAAGGACCACGTAGGTCTGATAAGGCCCAAGTCCGGCCTCTTGCTTCCAATCAAGTTGCAAGCTTGAATCAGCATGGCCTCCCCATAGACTTGAATAGATGACAACGTTCTCCTCTCGGGGCTTGTCCCTCTATTCTCGCTTCTTGCCAAGGATTCCTTTCTTACCCCTCGAATCAGCGTCTGTTTTATGTCTTCCAGTTTCTGTGTCCGCTTTCTGTTTCTCAAAGCTGTTTCTGGGTATCCCTCCCTTTAATAGCCTAGCCTAGGCCAATCCTCAGTCTGTAACCGTGCGGCCATCTTGGCGGACATGATCCTCGTGATGTCATAAACAACCTCAAAATTCGAAGTTGTCCTGACAACCTGCGTGCACACAGAGTTTCAGAGCCATCTCAGGCCAGGCTGACTCCTCACCCTTCCCTGGTAGGATAGTTTTCCTTTTTCTCGATTTCTTGTCGGTTTCTGTCTTGCCCCTCGAACTTTGGAAGGCCTGCTACATTCTCTCTAGACACTGGTTTCTGTCCTGTAAGATTATCCTGGGTTTCACCTCTTACATGTTATGTAGATGGCCAAGTGGGTGGACGTTCCCCAGAGAAAGTCCTGGACTCCCTCCCAGGTTGAAGTTGCCCGGGCCATCCTCTGATGCGCAATGATCGTGTCATCTCCTAGCACTCTGCCGATTCCACCTTGGCAGGTCCCATGTTTTCCTTCCTTCTTCCTCTGGGGAAGTGTACCAGAGGCGTTCATGGATTGTAAAAGCCTCACGGTTCTTTTTCTGGTGCGTATTGATAAGGTGACCTCACCATTGCTACTTAGTTTATGATCCCTGTCCGCACCGTACCATGAAATCTGTATTTCCTAACACTGCTAATGTGATCTGCACCCGTGATGTGAAACAGTGAGGCCTGGGCCGGCCAAGCAGAACGTGGGCACTTACCGGCTCCGCCACAGGGCCGGCCCTGAATTGGACTTTTGGACCAACCTTTTGCCTGAGCTTGGGAACACGTGGGCCTGTTTGGATTATTCGTGAAGGTGATTAGTAGTAACATCCTGGACGGTAACCTTTTCCGTGGGTGCATGGGTTTAGCAGGCAGCATGTTCTGTGGGTAGTATTCCTCTTCATCTATTTGGAATGGTCTACCTTTCTGTGGCATCAGTACGCATTTTGAGGTGATTTTCCAGCCTTGGAAGTTCACTTTCTCTAATCTCTTTCAGCCCCAAAGCTTTATGCCGTCATTCTGGACCCCATTTTGGATTTTTTTTGCTTTTAGGTGAATTTATTGCCACAACCCTGCACTAGAACATCCTATATCTTTCCGATTTGCATCCTCATCGATGTAGACTTCCGTGTAGCTGACATCATCTTCCCCTGCGTAAGCCTAATAGCAGGCCCTGACCACACACTTGTGCCTCATCATCTGTTTCACCCTCTCACACCTCCCCGCTTTGTCTCTGGGAACCCCCAATCAAATGTCCCGTGCCACCTGTTCCTGACCGCTTGTTTTTGCTTCTCCTCTTAAGTGAGGTCCTACGGTACTTGCCTTGCTCCCTGGGGCTTGTTTCACTTCCCTAAAACCCTCACAGCCATTCTGGTGCTCACAAATGGCTGGATTGCATCCTTGGTTCCGGCTGACTGGTATGCCATTGCGTGGCTACAGCCCATCTTCCTTCTGCACTCGTCCCTTGCTGGGCTCCAGGGAGGCTTCCAAGTCTTGGGTCGTGGGAGCGACGCTGTGGTGAACTCAGCGGTGCACATGTCTTTATGCAGGAGTGTTTCCGAGTTCTTTGGATCAACACGCCACAGAGGAATAGCTGGATCATATGGGACATGGATTCTTCAAGTTCTGAGGCAGTTCCACACCGCTTGGCGTAGTGGCTGCACCGGTCTGCACTCCCACCAACGGTGCAGGAGGCTTCCCTTCTCTCCACCTCCTCTCTGACACTTGTGGCTTCCTGTCTGCTTCCTTATAGCCATTCTGACCACAGTGAGCTGCTGTGCCCTTGCAGTTTGCCTTTGCATAGGCCTGAGACTTAATGACGGTGAGCAAGTGTTCATGCACCCGTTGGCCCTCTTTCGATCTTCTTGGCAGAAATCTCTGTTTCCATCTTCTGCCCAGGTTTTCATTGGCTTGTTGTTGTTTTTTTTTCCTGTGGGGACGTGCGAGTTGATTGCATCCTTGGGCTTTTCACCCCTTGTTCGATGTGTGGTTTGCAAACATCCTCCCCCAGTCGTTGTGCTATCTTTGCATTCAGTCGATGGTTTCCTTCACTGGGCAGAAGCGTCCGCATTTGACGTGGTCCCGTTGGTTTCTTGTTGACTTGGTTGCCCTGGCCCAGTCGGACTTGCTTCTTCCAAACAGGCGGCTCAGACAGATGGCAAAGAGCACTCTGCCTAGGTCTTCTGCTACAAGGTTCACGGTTTCAAGTCTGCCATTCAAGGCTTTGATCCATTTCAGGTGGTGTGTGTGCCAGGTGTAACATCATGGTGTACTCTCGTTGTGTTCCATGTGGCTGTGCAGGCTTCCCAGCACCGTTTATGGTAGAGACTCTCCTTTCTCCGCTGTCTCCTCTTGGCTCCCTGGTCGAAAATGGGCTGTCCATGTACGTTTGAGTGGGGCTCCGGGTTCTCGATTCTGTTGCATGGGTCTGTGTGCCTGTTTTGGGGCCCAGACTGTGCCGTCTCGGTACCTAGTGCTTCGTCCTATATGTTGAAATCGGAAAGTGTGCCACGTCCTGCTTTTTTCGTTTTCCTGAGGATTCCTTTGCCTAGTCAGGGTGTCTTGTTGCTGGCTAGAAGCTTTAGGATTCCCTCTTCTGTCTCTGTGGGAAACATTGCTGCAACTTTGACTGGGATTGCATGGAATCCAGAGATTCCTTGCTCTGGTAGGGACGTTTCCAGTGTGTTGATGCTTCCACTCCTAGATCCTGGAATCTCCTTCTTTCTCCTTGTGTCTTCTTGAATTTCTTTCCCCCAACGTTGGTTAGTTTTCCATTGCCATGGCTTTCACCTGTTTTGCTAAGTTTCTTCATAGAGATCTCATCCTTCTCACTGGCATGCAGTTTCTCACTTTTTCTTTTCAGCTTCAGTTTCTCTATGCTTTGCAACTTGGAATCGGTTTTGTTCTGGCAGAAGTGCATCGCTGAGCTCACATCTGCTGGCAATGCTCCTGTATTTGCTGTGGAAGTCTGGCCCTGTCTAACGTCCCTTCCCATCTGCCTCTACACTACCTCGGACGCCTGCCCCAGAATGCCTGAAGCAGTGGTGAGCAGGCCCACCCGAGGGTCCACCCGGCCCACCACGGGCCACCGACCCAGAAGGTGCGGACCTCACTGCTGCGCCCCCGGCCGGCCCCTTTCATGTTCCGTTGGCAACCTGCAGTTGAGGGCAATGGGACTTGAATATGCTACTTGAGCCCAAGTCTGGCACTGTGTAGATGAGGCCAGGTTGTTTTTCGGGTCCACTGCGATGTCAGAGGATTTGTCATAATCGTGTCTCTGCTGTCCCGGCAAGCTTCACGCACACACGGTTTCCTGGCCCGCTTGGAGCAGTCTCATAACTCACCCTTCCCACTTAGCCCAGCCTTGACCTTCGCTGCCGTCTTTTGGCTTGTGAATTTCTCTGCCTTTCAAACGTTCCAGCAGAGTCTGTCTAAAGACGGACATCATCTTTCATTGTGGATTATCCAGGTGTGATTTCTGTTCGCCTTCCATTTTCTGGGACCTTGGTCTCTTTTCCATAGGAGAATCGTCATGGTATTTCTCAGCTATCCCCCTTAGACATGCTTATCAGTCCGTTCCCCTTCATTCCAAGTGATTCATTTTGCATTTCTGGAATCACCGTATGTTCTCTAGGCCGAGGTGTGAGTGCTTTCGTGACTCTTGGTTGTTGTCTTTGAATTTGCACCGGTCACTTGAAGGAGTCTTTGCTGTCCTAGCCTGGGTCAAACTAAGCACTGGGAACACGTGGTCGTCTGGGTTGGTTTGACATCCTGAGGTCAGAAACTCCAAACTCGAGGTCGTCCTGGCATCCCCCTTTACAGACACAATGTTTCCAGGACAAATTAGACGAGTCTGATGAATCCCTCTCTCCAGGAAAGATATTTTTCTGTCTCCTTTCCGGATTTGGGAAGTTTCGAACTTCACCCCTGATCCTGGAACGTTCCCCCAGGTGCCGTCTAGATACGGGCTTACTTTATTTCTATAGGCTGTGCCATTTGTTTGCCTTACATCCTCAGCCCTGGCCTGTTTATTTTTCTTGAAACAGAATTGTAATGTTCTCATTTTCAGCCCACTTCCTTACATGTGGTGTCAAAACACATAATCCATAATCCTTCTACGGCAAGAGGTAGGGGGAGAGAATTTCGATGGAGGCAAACTGAGCACACTAGCCTGGGAGGGCAGCCTTCACGAAGGAACGAAGCCCTGTGGAAAAGGGTGCTTTTCAGCACCCATGTAGAGCACTTCCAAACAAAGAGACATAGCCCAAGCGTGACAGGGCTCCATTCCTTCAAGGCTCCCAAGACATCTCTTGGGACACATTAGCATGTACCCGGTGGGCCCCCGTGACGCCAGAGCTATGGAAAGTGAGACTGATCTGCAAAGAATGCCAGGGGCCTAGGAAAGGAGGCATCGAGTCTTCTCTTCAACGTCCTCAAGACCTCATTCTTGACTTTGGCTTATGCTTAAGGCAGAAGGACCACGTAGGTCTGATAAGGCCCAAGTCCGGCCTCTTGCTTCCAATCAAGTTGCAAGCTTGAATCAGCATGGCCTCCCCATAGACTTGAATAGATGACAACGTTCTCCTCTCGGGGCTTGTCCCTCTATTCTCGCTTCTTGCCAAGGATTCCTTTCTTACCCCTCGAATCAGCGTCTGTTTTATGTCTTCCAGTTTCTGTGTCCGCTTTCTGTTTCTCAAAGCTGTTTCTGGGTATCCCTCCCTTTAATAGCCTAGCCTAGGCCAATCCTCAGTCTGTAACCGTGCGGCCATCTTGGCGGACATGATCCTCGTGATGTCATAAACCACCTCAAAATTCGAAGTTGTCCTGACAACCTGCGTGCACACAGAGTTTCAGAGCCATCTCAGGCCAGGCTGACTCCTCACCATTCCCTGGTAGGATAGTTTTCCTTTTTCTCGATTTCTTGTCGGTTTCTGTCTTGCCCCTCGAACTTTGGAAGGCCTGCTACATTCTCTCTAGACACTGGTTTCTGTCCTGTAAGATTATCCTGGGTTTCACCTCTTACATGTTATGTAGATGGCCAAGTGGGTGGACGTTCCCCAGAGAAAGTCCTGGACTCCCTCCCAGGTTGAAGTTGCCCGGGCCATCCTCTGATGCGCAATGATCGTGTCATCTCCTAGCACTCTGCCGATTCCACCTTGGCAGGTCCCATGTTTTCCTTCCTTCTTCCTCTGGGGAAGTGTACCAGAGGCGTTCATGGATTGTAAAAGCCTCACGGTTCTTTTTCTGGTGCGTATTGATAAGGTGACCTCACCATTGCTACTTAGTTTATGATCCCTGTCCGCACCGTACCATGAAATCTGTATTTCCTAACACTGCTAATGTGATCTGCACCCGTGATGTGAAACAGTGAGGCCTGGGCCGGCCAAGCAGAACGTGGGCACTTACCGGCTCCGCCACAGGGCCGGCCCTGAATTGGACTTTTGGACCAACCTTTTGCCTGAGCTTGGGAACACGTGGGCCTGTTTGGATTATTCGTGAAGGTGATTAGTAGTAACATCCTGGACGGTAACCTTTTCCGTGGGTGCATGGGTTTAGCAGGCAGCATGTTCTGTGGGTAGTATTCCTCTTCATCTATTTGGAATGGTCTACCTTTCTGTGGCATCAGTACGCATTTTGAGGTGATTTTCCAGCCTTGGAAGTTCACTTTCTCTAATCTCTTTCAGCCCCAAAGCTTTATGCCGTCATTCTGGACCCCATTTTGGATTTTTTTTGCTTTTAGGTGAATTTATTGCCACAACCCTGCACTAGAACATCCTATATCTTTCCGATTTGCATCCTCATCGATGTAGACTTCCGTGTAGCTGACATCATCTTCCCCTGCGTAAGCCTAATAGCAGGCCCTGACCACACACTTGTGCCTCATCATCTGTTTCACCCTCTCACACCTCCCCGCTTTGTCTCTGGGAACCCCCAATCAAATGTCCCGTGCCACCTGTTCCTGACCGCTTGTTTTTGCTTCTCCTCTTAAGTGAGGTCCTACGGTACTTGCCTTGCTCCCTGGGGCTTGTTTCACTTCCCTAAAACCCTCACAGCCATTCTGGTGCTCACAAATGGCTGGATTGCATCCTTGGTTCCGGCTGACTGGTATGCCATTGCGTGGCTACAGCCCATCTTCCTTCTGCACTCGTCCCTTGCTGGGCTCCAGGGAGGCTTCCAAGTCTTGGGTCGTGGGAGCGACGCTGTGGTGAACTCAGCGGTGCACATGTCTTTATGCAGGAGTGTTTCCGAGTTCTTTGGATCAACACGCCGCAGAGGAATAGCTGGATCATATGGGACATGGATTCTTCAAGTTCTGAGGCAGTTCCACACCGCTTGGCGTAGTGGCTGCACCGGTCTGCACTCCCACCAACGGTGCAGGAGGCTTCCCTTCTCTCCACCTCCTCTCTGACACTTGTGGCTTCCTGTCTGCTTCCTTATAGCCATTCTGACCACAGTGAGCTGCTGTGCCCTTGCAGTTTGCCTTTGCATAGGCCTGAGACTTAATGACGGTGAGCAAGTGTTCATGCACCCGTTGGCCCTCTTTCGATCTTCTTGGCAGAAATCTCTGTTTCCATCTTCTGCCCAGGTTTTCATTGGCTTGTTGTTGTTTTTTTTTCCTGTGGGGACGTGCGAGTTGATTGCATCCTTGGGCTTTTCACCCCTTGTCCGATGTGTGGTTTGCAAACATCCTCCCCCAGTCGTTGTGCTATCTTTGCATTCAGTCGATGGTTTCCTTCACTGGGCAGAAGCGTCCGCATTTGACGTGGTCCCGTTGGTTTCTTGTTGACTTGGTTGCCCTGGCCCAGTCGGACTTGCTTCTTCCAAACAGGCGGCTCAGACAGATGGCAAAGAGCACTCTGCCTAGGTCTTCTGCTACAAGGTTCACGGTTTCAAGTCTGCCATTCAAGGCTTTGATCCATTTCAGGTGGTGTGTGTGCCAGGTGTAACATCATGGTGTACTCTCGTTGTGTTCCATGTGGCTGTGCAGGCTTCCCAGCACCGTTTATGGTAGAGACTCTCCTTTCTCCGCTGTCTCCTCTTGGCTCCCTGGTCGAAAATGGGCTGTCCATGTACGTTTGAGTGGGGCTCCGGGTTCTCGATTCTGTTGCATGGGTCTGTGTGCCTGTTTTGGGGCCCAGACTGTGCCGTCTCGGTACCTAGTGCTTCGTCCTATATGTTGAAATCGGAAAGTGTGCCACGTCCTGCTTTTTTCGTTTTCCTGAGGATTCCTTTGCCTAGTCAGGGTGTCTTGTTGCTGGCTAGAAGCTTTAGGATTCCCTCTTCTGTCTCTGTGGG
Source organism: Equus asinus (assembly GCF_041296235.1). Classification (NCBI taxonomy): domain Eukaryota; kingdom Metazoa; phylum Chordata; class Mammalia; order Perissodactyla; family Equidae; genus Equus; species Equus asinus. Next base: position 15,142,619 of record NC_091790.1, on the reverse strand, counting down.
AAACATTGCTGCAACTTTGACTGGGATTGCATGGAATCCAGAGATTCCTTGCTCTGGTAGGGACGTTTCCAGTGTGTTGATGCTTCCACTCCTAGATCCTGGAATCTCCTTCTTTCTCCTTGTGTCTTCTTGAATTTCTTTCCCCCAACGTTGGTTAGTTTTCCATTGCCATGGCTTTCACCTGTTTTGCTAAGTTTCTTCATAGAGATCTCATCCTTCTCACTGGCATGCAGTTTCTCACTTTTTCTTTTCAGCTTCAGTTTCTCTATGCTTTGCAACTTGGAATCGGTTTTGTTCTGGCAGAAGTGCATCGCTGAGCTCACATCTGCTGGCAATGCTCCTGTATTTGCTGTGGAAGTCTGGCCCTGTCTAACGTCCCTTCCCATCTGCCTCTACACTACCTCGGACGCCTGCCCCAGAATGCCTGAAGCAGTGGTGAGCAGGCCCACCCGAGGGTCCACCCGGCCCACCACGGGCCACCGACCCAGAAGGTGCGGACCTCACTGCTGCGCCCCCGGCCGGCCCCTTTCATGTTCCGTTGGCAACCTGCAGTTGAGGGCAATGGGACTTGAATATGCTACTTGAGCCCAAGTCTGGCACTGTGTAGATGAGGCCAGGTTGTTTTTCGGGTCCACTGCGATGTCAGAGGATTTGTCATAATCGTGTCTCTGCTGTCCCGGCAAGCTTCACGCACACACGGTTTCCTGGCCCGCTTGGAGCAGTCTCATAACTCACCCTTCCCACTTAGCCCAGCCTTGACCTTCGCTGCCGTCTTTTGGCTTGTGAATTTCTCTGCCTTTCAAACGTTCCAGCAGAGTCTGTCTAAAGACGGACATCATCTTTCATTGTGGATTATCCAGGTGTGATTTCTGTTCGCCTTCCATTTTCTGGGACCTTGGTCTCTTTTCCATAGGAGAATCGTCATGGTATTTCTCAGCTATCCCCCTTAGACATGCTTATCAGTCCGTTCCCCTTCATTCCAAGTGATTCATTTTGCATTTCTGGAATCACCGTATGTTCTCTAGGCCGAGGTGTGAGTGCTTTCGTGACTCTTGGTTGTTGTCTTTGAATTTGCACCGGTCACTTGAAGGAGTCTTTGCTGTCCTAGCCTGGGTCAAACTAAGCACTGGGAACACGTGGTCGTCTGGGTTGGTTTGACATCCTGAGGTCAGAAACTCCAAACTCGAGGTCGTCCTGGCATCCCCCTTTACAGACACAATGTTTCCAGGACAAATTAGACGAGTCTGATGAATCCCTCTCTCCAGGAAAGATATTTTTCTGTCTCCTTTCCGGATTTGGGAAGTTTCGAACTTCACCCCTGATCCTGGAACGTTCCCCCAGGTGCCGTCTAGATACGGGCTTACTTTATTTCTATAGGCTGTGCCATTTGTTTGCCTTACATCCTCAGCCCTGGCCTGTTTATTTTTCTTGAAACAGAATTGTAATGTTCTCATTTTCAGCCCACTTCCTTACATGTGGTGTCAAAACACATAATCCATAATCCTTCTACGGCAAGAGGTAGGGGGAGAGAATTTCGATGGAGGCAAACTGAGCACACTAGCCTGGGAGGGCAGCCTTCACGAAGGAACGAAGCCCTGTGGAAAAGGGTGCTTTTCAGCACCCTTGTAGAGCCCTTCCAAACAAAGAGACATAGCCCAAGCGTGACAGGGCTCCATTCCTTCAAGGCTCCCAAGACATCTCTTGGGACACATTAGCATGTACCCGGTGGGCCCCCGTGACGCCAGAGCTATGGAAAGTGAGACTGATCTGCAAAGAATGCCAGGGGCCTAGGAAAGGAGGCATCGAGTCTTCTCTTCAACGTCCTCAAGACCTCATTCTTGACTTTGGCTTATGCTTAAGGCAGAAGGACCACGTAGGTCTGATAAGGCCCAAGTCCGGCCTCTTGCTTCCAATCAAGTTGCAAGCTTGAATCAGCATGGCCTCCCCATAGACTTGAATAGATGACAACGTTCTCCTCTCGGGGCTTGTCCCTCTATTCTCGCTTCTTGCCAAGGATTCCTTTCTTACCCCTCGAATCAGCGTCTGTTTTATGTCTTCCAGTTTCTGTGTCCGCTTTCTGTTTCTCAAAGCTGTTTCTGGGTATCCCTCCCTTTAATAGCCTAGCCTAGGCCAATCCTCAGTCTGTAACCGTGCGGCCATCTTGGCGGACATGATCCTCGTGATGTCATAAACCACCTCAAAATTCGAAGTTGTCCTGACAACCTGCGTGCACACAGAGTTTCAGAGCCATCTCAGGCCAGGCTGACTCCTCACCCTTCCCTGGTAGGATAGTTTTCCTTTTTCTCGATTTCTTGTCGGTTTCTGTCTTGCCCCTCGAACTTTGGAAGGCCTGCTACATTCTCTCTAGACACTGGTTTCTGTCCTGTAAGATTATCCTGGGTTTCACCTCTTACATGTTATGTAGATGGCCAAGTGGGTGGACGTTCCCCAGAGAAAGTCCTGGACTCCCTCCCAGGTTGAAGTTGCCCGGGCCATCCTCTGATGCGCAATGATCGTGTCATCTCCTAGCACTCTGCCGATTCCACCTTGGCAGGTCCCATGTTTTCCTTCCTTCTTCCTCTGGGGAAGTGTACCAGAGGCGTTCATGGATTGTAAAAGCCTCACGGTTCTTTTTCTGGTGCGTATTGATAAGGTGACCTCACCATTGCTACTTAGTTTATGATCCCTGTCCGCACCGTACCATGAAATCTGTATTTCCTAACACTGCTAATGTGATCTGCACCCGTGATGTGAAACAGTGAGGCCTGGGCCGGCCAAGCAGAACGTGGGCACTTACCGGCTCCGCCACAGGGCCGGCCCTGAATTGGACTTTTGGACCAACCTTTTGCCTGAGCTTGGGAACACGTGGGCCTGTTTGGATTATTCGTGAAGGTGATTAGTAGTAACATCCTGGACGGTAACCTTTTCCGTGGGTGCATGGGTTTAGCAGGCAGCATGTTCTGTGGGTAGTATTCCTCTTCATCTATTTGGAATGGTCTACCTTTCTGTGGCATCAGTACGCATTTTGAGGTGATTTTCCAGCCTTGGAAGTTCACTTTCTCTAATCTCTTTCAGCCCCAAAGCTTTATGCCGTCATTCTGGACCCCATTTTGGATTTTTTTTGCTTTTAGGTGAATTTATTGCCACAACCCTGCACTAGAACATCCTATATCTTTCCGATTTGCATCCTCATCGATGTAGACTTCCGTGTAGCTGACATCATCTTCCCCTGCGTAAGCCTAATAGCAGGCCCTGACCACACACTTGTGCCTCATCATCTGTTTCACCCTCTCACACCTCCCCGCTTTGTCTCTGGGAACCCCCAATCAAATGTCCCGTGCCACCTGTTCCTGACCGCTTGTTTTTGCTTCTCCTCTTAAGTGAGGTCCTACGGTACTTGCCTTGCTCCCTGGGGCTTGTTTCACTTCCCTAAAACCCTCACAGCCATTCTGGTGCTCACAAATGGCTGGATTGCATCCTTGGTTCCGGCTGACTGGTATGCCATTGCGTGGCTACAGCCCATCTTCCTTCTGCACTCGTCCCTTGCTGGGCTCCAGGGAGGCTTCCAAGTCTTGGGTCGTGGGAGCGACGCTGTGGTGAACTCAGCGGTGCACATGTCTTTATGCAGGAGTGTTTCCGAGTTCTTTGGATCAACACGCCACAGAGGAATAGCTGGATCATATGGGACATGGATTCTTCAAGTTCTGAGGCAGTTCCACACCGCTTGGCGTAGTGGCTGCACCGGTCTGCACTCCCACCAACGGTGCAGGAGGCTTCCCTTCTCTCCACCTCCTCTCTGACACTTGTGGCTTCCTGTCTGCTTCCTTATAGCCATTCTGACCACAGTGAGCTGCTGTGCCCTTGCAGTTTGCCTTTGCATAGGCCTGAGACTTAATGACGGTGAGCAAGTGTTCATGCACCCGTTGGCCCTCTTTCGATCTTCTTGGCAGAAATCTCTGTTTCCATCTTCTGCCCAGGTTTTCATTGGCTTGTTGTTGTTTTTTTTTCCTGTGGGGACGTGCGAGTTGATTGCATCCTTGGGCTTTTCACCCCTTGTCCGATGTGTGGTTTGCAAACATCCTCCCCCAGTCGTTGTGCTATCTTTGCATTCAGTCGATGGTTTCCTTCACTGGGCAGAAGCGTCCGCATTTGACGTGGTCCCGTTGGTTTCTTGTTGACTTGGTTGCCCTGGCCCAGTCGGACTTGCTTCTTCCAAACAGGCGGCTCAGACAGATGGCAAAGAGCACTCTGCCTAGGTCTTCTGCTACAAGGTTCACGGTTTCAAGTCTGCCATTCAAGGCTTTGATCCATTTCAGGTGGTGTGTGTGCCAGGTGTAACATCATGGTGTACTCTCGTTGTGTTCCATGTGGCTGTGCAGGCTTCCCAGCACCGTTTATGGTAGAGACTCTCCTTTCTCCGCTGTCTCCTCTTGGCTCCCTGGTCGAAAATGGGCTGTCCATGTACGTTTGAGTGGGGCTCCGGGTTCTCGATTCTGTTGCATGGGTCTGTGTGCCTGTTTTGGGGCCCAGACTGTGCCGTCTCGGTACCTAGTGCTTCGTCCTATATGTTGAAATCGGAAAGTGTGCCACGTCCTGCTTTTTTCGTTTTCCTGAGGATTCCTTTGCCTAGTCAGGGTGTCTTGTTGCTGGCTAGAAGCTTTAGGATTCCCTCTTCTGTCTCTGTGGGAAACATTGCTGCAACTTTGACTGGGATTGCATGGAATCCAGAGATTCCTTGCTCTGGTAGGGACGTTTCCAGTGTGTTGATGCTTCCACTCCTAGATCCTGGAATCTCCTTCTTTCTCCTTGTGTCTTCTTGAATTTCTTTCCCCCAACGTTGGTTAGTTTTCCATTGCCATGGCTTTCACCTGTTTTGCTAAGTTTCTTCATAGAGATCTCATCCTTCTCACTGGCATGCAGTTTCTCACTTTTTCTTTTCAGCTTCAGTTTCTCTATGCTTTGCAACTTGGAATCGGTTTTGTTCTGGCAGAAGTGCATCGCTGAGCTCACATCTGCTGGCAATGCTCCTGTATTTGCTGTGGAAGTCTGGCCCTGTCTAACGTCCCTTCCCATCTGCCTCTACACTACCTCGGACGCCTGCCCCAGAATGCCTGAAGCAGTGGTGAGCAGGCCCACCCGAGGGTCCACCCGGCCCACCACGGGCCACCGACCCAGAAGGTGCGGACCTCACTGCTGCGCCCCCGGCCGGCCCCTTTCATGTTCCGTTGGCAACCTGCAGTTGAGGGCAATGGGACTTGAATATGCTACTTGAGCCCAAGTCTGGCACTGTGTAGATGAGGCCAGGTTGTTTTTCGGGTCCACTGCGATGTCAGAGGATTTGTCATAATCGTGTCTCTGCTGTCCCGGCAAGCTTCACGCACACACGGTTTCCTGGCCCGCTTGGAGCAGTCTCATAACTCACCCTTCCCACTTAGCCCAGCCTTGACCTTCGCTGCCGTCTTTTGGCTTGTGAATTTCTCTGCCTTTCAAACGTTCCAGCAGAGTCTGTCTAAAGACGGACATCATCTTTCATTGTGGATTATCCAGGTGTGATTTCTGTTCGCCTTCCATTTTCTGGGACCTTGGTCTCTTTTCCATAGGAGAATCGTCATGGTATTTCTCAGCTATCCCCCTTAGACATGCTTATCAGTCCGTTCCCCTTCATTCCAAGTGATTCATTTTGCATTTCTGGAATCACCGTATGTTCTCTAGGCCGAGGTGTGAGTGCTTTCGTGACTCTTGGTTGTTGTCTTTGAATTTGCACCGGTCACTTGAAGGAGTCTTTGCTGTCCTAGCCTGGGTCAAACTAAGCACTGGGAACACGTGGTCGTCTGGGTTGGTTTGACATCCTGAGGTCAGAAACTCCAAACTCGAGGTCGTCCTGGCATCCCCCTTTACAGACACAATGTTTCCAGGACAAATTAGACGAGTCTGATGAATCCCTCTCTCCAGGAAAGATATTTTTCTGTCTCCTTTCCGGATTTGGGAAGTTTCGAACTTCACCCCTGATCCTGGAACGTTCCCCCAGGTGCCGTCTAGATACGGGCTTACTTTATTTCTATAGGCTGTGCCATTTGTTTGCCTTACATCCTCAGCCCTGGCCTGTTTATTTTTCTTGAAACAGAATTGTAATGTTCTCATTTTCAGCCCACTTCCTTACATGTGGTGTCAAAACACATAATCCATAATCCTTCTACGGCAAGAGGTAGGGGGAGAGAATTTCGATGGAGGCAAACTGAGCACACTAGCCTGGGAGGGCAGCCTTCACGAAGGAACGAAGCCCTGTGGAAAAGGGTGCTTTTCAGCACCCTTGTAGAGCCCTTCCAAACAAAGAGACATAGCCCAAGCGTGACAGGGCTCCATTCCTTCAAGGCTCCCAAGACATCTCTTGGGACACATTAGCATGTACCCGGTGGGCCCCCGTGACGCCAGAGCTATGGAAAGTGAGACTGATCTGCAAAGAATGCCAGGGGCCTAGGAAAGGAGGCATCGAGTCTTCTCTTCAACGTCCTCAAGACCTCATTCTTGACTTTGGCTTATGCTTAAGGCAGAAGGACCACGTAGGTCTGATAAGGCCCAAGTCCGGCCTCTTGCTTCCAATCAAGTTGCAAGCTTGAATCAGCATGGCCTCCCCATAGACTTGAATAGATGACAACGTTCTCCTCTCGGGGCTTGTCCCTCTATTCTCGCTTCTTGCCAAGGATTCCTTTCTTACCCCTCGAATCAGCGTCTGTTTTATGTCTTCCAGTTTCTGTGTCCGCTTTCTGTTTCTCAAAGCTGTTTCTGGGTATCCCTCCCTTTAATAGCCTAGCCTAGGCCAATCCTCAGTCTGTAACCGTGCGGCCATCTTGGCGGACATGATCCTCGTGATGTCATAAACCACCTCAAAATTCGAAGTTGTCCTGACAACCTGCGTGCACACAGAGTTTCAGAGCCATCTCAGGCCAGGCTGACTCCTCACCCTTCCCTGGTAGGATAGTTTTCCTTTTTCTCGATTTCTTGTCGGTTTCTGTCTTGCCCCTCGAACTTTGGAAGGCCTGCTACATTCTCTCTAGACACTGGTTTCTGTCCTGTAAGATTATCCTGGGTTTCACCTCTTACATGTTATGTAGATGGCCAAGTGGGTGGACGTTCCCCAGAGAAAGTCCTGGACTCCCTCCCAGGTTGAAGTTGCCCGGGCCATCCTCTGATGCGCAATGATCGTGTCATCTCCTAGCACTCTGCCGATTCCACCTTGGCAGGTCCCATGTTTTCCTTCCTTCTTCCTCTGGGGAAGTGTACCAGAGGCGTTCATGGATTGTAAAAGCCTCACGGTTCTTTTTCTGGTGCGTATTGATAAGGTGACCTCACCATTGCTACTTAGTTTATGATCCCTGTCCACACCGTACCATGAAATCTGTATTTCCTAACACTGCTAATGTGATCTGCACCCGTGATGTGAAACAGTGAGGCCTGGGCTGGCCAAGCAGAACGTGGGCACTTACCCGCTCCGCCACAGGGCCGGCCCTGAATTGGACTTTTGGACCAACCTTTTGCCTGAGCTTGGGAACACGTGGGCCTGTTTGGATTATTCGTGAAGGTGATTAGTAGTAACATCCTGGACGGTAACCTTTTCCGTGGGTGCATGGGTTTAGCAGGCAGCATGTTCTGTGGGTAGTATTCCTCTTCATCTATTTGGAATGGTCTACCTTTCTGTGGCATCAGTACGCATTTTGAGGTGATTTTCCAGCCTTGGAAGTTCACTTTCTCTAATCTCTTTCAGCCCCAAAGCTTTATGCCGTCATTCTGGACCCCATTTTGGATTTTTTTTGCTTTTAGGTGAATTTATTGCCACAACCCTGCACTAGAACATCCTATATCTTTCTGATTTGCATCCTCATCGATGTAGACTTCCGTGTAGCTGACATCATCTTCCCCTGCGTAAGCCTAATAGCAGGCCCTGACCACACACTTGTGCCTCATCATCTGTTTCACCCTCTCACACCTCCCCGCTTTGTCTCTGGGAACCCCCAATCAAATGTCCCGTGCCACCTGTTCCTGACCGCTTGTTTTTGCTTCTCCTCTTAAGTGAGGTCCTACGGTACTTGCCTTGCTCCCTGGGGCTTGTTTCACTTCCCTAAAACCCTCACAGCCATTCTGGTGCTCACAAATGGCTGGATTGCATCCTTGGTTCCGGCTGACTGGTATGCCATTGCGTGGCTACAGCCCATCTTCCTTCTGCACTCGTCCCTTGCTGGGCTCCAGGGAGGCTTCCAAGTCTTGGGTCGTGGGAGCGATGCTGTGGTGAACTCAGCGGTGCACATGTCTTTATGCAGGAGTGTTTCCGAGTTCTTTGGATCAACACGCCGCAGAGGAATAGCTGGATCATATGGGACATGGATTCTTCAAGTTCTGAGGCAGTTCCACACCGCTTGGCGTAGTGGCTGCACCGGTCTGCACTCCCACCAACGGTGCAGGAGGCTTCCCTTCTCTCCACCTCCTCTCTGACACTTGTGGCTTCCTGTCTGCTTCCTTATAGCCATTCTGACCACAGTGAGCTGCTGTGCCCTTGCAGTTTGCATTTGCATTGGCCTGAGACTTAATGACGGTGAACAAGTGTTCATGCACCCGTTGGCCCTCTTTCGATCTTCTTGGCAGAAATCTCTGTTTCCATCTTCTGCCCAGGTTTTCATTGGCTTGTTGTTGTTTTTTTTTCCTGTGGGGACGTGCGAGTTGATTGCATCTTTGGGCTTTTCACCCCTTGTCCGATGTGTGGTTTGCAAACATCCTCCCCCAGTCGTTGTGCTATCTTTGCATTCAGTCGATGGTTTCCTTCACTGGGCAGAAGCGTCCGCATTTGACGTGGTCCCGTTGGTTTCTTGTTGACTTGGTTGCCCTGGCCCAGTCGGACTTGCTTCTTCCAAACAGGCGGCTCAGACAGATGGCAAAGAGCACTCTGCCTAGGTCTTCTGCTACAAGGTTCACGGTTTCAAGTCTGCCATTCAAGGCTTTGATCCATTTCAGGTGGTGTGTGTGCCAGGTGTAACATCATGGTGTACTCTCGTTGTGTTCCATGTGGCTGTGCAGGCTTCCCAGCACCGTTTATGGTAGAGACTCTCCTTTCTCCGCTGTCTCCTCTTGGCTCCCTGGTCGAAAATGGGCTGTCCATGTACGTTTGAGTGGGGCTCCGGGTTCTCGATTCTGTTGCATGGGTCTGTGTGCCTGTTTTGGGGCCCAGACTGTGCCGTCTCGGTACCTAGTGCTTCGTCCTATATGTTGAAATCGGAAAGTGTGCCACGTCCTGCTTTTTTCGTTTTCCTGAGGATTCCTTTGCCTAGTCAGGGTGTCTTGTTGCTGGCTAGAAGCTTTAGCATTCCCTCTTCTGTCTCTGTGGGAAACATTGCTGCAACTTTGACTGGGATTGCATGGAATCCAGAGTGTCCTTGCTCTGGTAGGCACGTTTCCAGTGTGTTGATGCTTCCACTCCTAGATCCTGGAATCTCCTTCTTTCTCCTTGTGTCTTCTTGAATTTCTTTCCCCCAACGTTGGTTAGTTTTCCATTGCCATGGCTTTCACCTGTTTTGCTAAGTTTCTTCATAGAGATCTCATCCTTCTCACTGGCATGCAGTTTCTCACTTTTTCTTTTCAGCTTCAGTTTCTCTATGCTTTGCAACTTGGAATCGGTTTTGTTCTGGCAGAAGTGCATCGCTGAGCTCACATCTGCTGGCAATGCTCCTGTATTTGCTGTGGAAGTCTGGCCCTGTCTAACGTCCCTTCCCCTCTGCCTCCACACTACCTCGGACGCCTGCCCCAGAATGCCTGAAGCAGTGGTGAGCAGGCTCACCCGAGGGTCCACCCGGCCCACCCCGGGCCACCGACCCAGAAGGTGCGGACCTCACCGCTGCGCCACCGGCCGGCCCCTTTCATGTTCCGTTGGCAACCTGCAGTTGAGGGCAATGGGACTTGAATATGCTACTTGAGCCCAAGTCTGGCACTGTGTAGATGAGGCCAGGTTGTTTTTCGGGTCCACTGCGATGTCAGAGGATTTGTCATAATCGTGTCTCTGCTGTCCCGGCAAGCTTCACGCACACACGGTTTCCTGGCCCGCTTGGAGCAGTCTCATAACTCACCCTTCCCACTTAGCCCAGCCTTGACCTTCGCTGCCGTCTTTTGGCTTCTGAATTTCTCTGCCTTTCAAACGTTCCAGCAGAGTCTGTCTAAAGACGGACATCATCTTTCATTGTGGATTATCCAGGTGTGATTTCTGTTCGCCTTCCATTTTCTGGGACCTTGGTCTCTTTTCCATAGGAGAATCGTCATGGTATTTCTCAGCTATCCCCCTTAGACATGCTTATCAGTCCGTTCCCCTTCATTCCAAGTGATTCATTTTGCATTTCTGGAATCACCGTATGTTCTCTAGGCCGAGGTGTGAGTGCTTTCGTGACTCTTGGTTGTTGTCTTTGAATTTGCACCGGTCACTTGAAGGAGTCTTTGCTGTCCTAGCCTGGGTCAAACTAAGCACTGGGAACACGTGGTCGTCTGGGTTGGTTTGACATCCTGAGGTCAGAAACTCCAAACTCGAGGTCGTCCTGGCATCCCCCTTTACAGACACAATGTTTCCAGGACAAATTAGACGAGTCTGATGAATCCCTCTCTCCAGGAAAGATATTTTTCTGTCTCCTTTCCGGATTTGGGAAGTTTCGAACTTCACCCCTGATCCTGGAACGTTCCCCCAGGTGCCGTCTAGATACGGGCTTACTTTATTTCTATAGGCTGTGCCATTTGTTTGCCTTACATCCTCAGCCCTGGCCTGTTTATTTTTCTTGAAACAGAATTGTAATGTTCTCATTTTCAGCCCACTTCCTTACATGTGGTGTCAAAACACATAATCCATAATCCTTCTACGGCAAGAGGTAGGGGGAGAGAATTTCGATGGAGGCAAACTGAGCACACTAGCCTGGGAGGGCAGCCTTCACGAAGGAACGAAGCCCTGTGGAAAAGGGTGCTTTTCAGCACCCTTGTAGAGCCCTTCCAAACAAAGAGACATAGCCCAAGCGTGACAGGGCTCCATTCCTTCAAGGCTCCCAAGACATCTCTTGGGACACATTAGCATGTACCCGGTGGGCCCCCGTGACGCCAGAGCTATGGAAAGTGAGACTGATCTGCAAAGAATGCCAGGGGCCTAGGAAAGGAGGCATCGAGTCTTCTCTTCAACGTCCTCAAGACCTCATTCTTGACTTTGGCTTATGCTTAAGGCAGAAGGACCACGTAGGTCTGATAAGGCCCAAGTCCGGCCTCTTGCTTCCAATCAAGTTGCAAGCTTGAATCAGCATGGCCTCCCCATAGACTTGAATAGATGACAACGTTCTCCTCTCGGGGCTTGTCCCTCTATTCTCGCTTCTTGCCAAGGATTCCTTTCTTACCCCTCGAATCAGCGTCTGTTTTATGTCTTCCAGTTTCTGTGTCCGCTTTCTGTTTCTCAAAGCTGTTTCTGGGTATCCCTCCCTTTAATAGCCTAGCCTAGGCCAATCCTCAGTCTGTAACCGTGCGGCCATCTTGGCGGACATGATCCTCGTGATGTCATAAACCACCTCAAAATTCGAAGTTGTCCTGACAACCTGCGTGCACACAGAGTTTCAGAGCCATCTCAGGCCAGGCTGACTCCTCACCCTTCCCTGGTAGGATAGTTTTCCTTTTTCTCGATTTCTTGTCGGTTTCTGTCTTGCCCCTCGAACTTTGGAAGGCCTGCTACATTCTCTCTAGACACTGGTTTCTGTCCTGTAAGATTATCCTGGGTTTCACCTCTTACATGTTATGTAGATGGCCAAGTGGGTGGACGTTCCCCAGAGAAAGTCCTGGACTCCCTCCCAGGTTGAAGTTGCCCGGGCCATCCTCTGATGCGCAATGATCGTGTCATCTCCTAGCACTCTGCCGATTCCACCTTGGCAGGTCCCATGTTTTCCTTCCTTCTTCCTCTGGGGAAGTGTACCAGAGGCGTTCATGGATTGTAAAAGCCTCACGGTTCTTTTTCTGGTGCGTATTGATAAGGTGACCTCACCATTGCTACTTAGTTTATGATCCCTGTCCGCACCGTACCATGAAATCTGTATTTCCTAACACTGCTAATGTGATCTGCACCCGTGATGTGAAACAGTGAGGCCTGGGCCGGCCAAGCAGAACGTGGGCACTTACCCGCTCCGCCACAGGGCCGGCCCTGAATTGGACTTTTGGACCAACCTTTTGCCTGAGCTTGGGAACACGTGGGCCTGTTTGGATTATTCGTGAAGGTGATTAGTAGTAACATCCTGGACGGTAACCTTTTCCGTGGGTGCATGGGTTTAGCAGGCAGCATGTTCTGTGGGTAGTATTCCTCTTCATCTATTTGGAATGGTCTACCTTTCTGTAGCATCAGTACGCATTTTGAGGTGATTTTCCAGCCTTGGAAGTTCACCTTCTCTCATCTCTTTCAGCCCCAAAGCTTTATGCCGTCATTCTGGACCCCATTTTGGATTTTTTTTGCTTTTAGGTGAATTTATTGCCACAACCCTGCACTAGAACATCCTATATCTTTCCGATTTGCATCCTCATCGATGTAGACTTCCGTGTAGCTGACATCATCTTCCCCTGCGTAAGCCTAATAGCAGGCCCTGACCACACACTTGTGCCTCATCATCTGTTTCACCCTCTCACACCTCCCCGCTTTGTCTCTGGGAACCCCCAATCAAATGTCCCGTGCCACCTGTTCCTGACCGCTTGTTTTTGCTTCTCCTCTTAAGTGAGGTCCTACGGTACTTGCCTTGCTCCCTGGGGCTTGTTTCACTTCCCTAAAACCCTCACAGCCATTCTGGTGCTCACAAATGGCTGGATTGCATCCTTGGTTCCGGCTGACTGGTATGCCATTGCGTGGCTACAGCCCATCTTCCTTCTGCACTCGTCCCTTGCTGGGCTCCAGGGAGGGTTCCAAGTCTTGGGTCGTGGGAGCGACGCTGTGGTGAACTCAGCGGTGCACATGTCTTTATGCAGGAGTGTTTCCGATTTCTTTGGATCAACACGCCGCAGAGGAATAGCTGGATCATATGGGACATGGATTCTTCAAGTTCTGAGGCAGTTCCACACCGCTTGGCGTAGTGGCTGCACCGGTCTGCACTCCCACCAACGGTGCAGGAGGCTTCCCTTCTCTCCACCTCCTCTCTGACACTTGTGGCTTCCTGTCTGCTTCCTTATAGCCATTCTGACCACAGTGAGCTGCTGTGCCCTTGCAGTTTGCATTTGCATTGGCCTGAGACTTAATGACGGTGAACAAGTGTTCATGCACCCGTTGGCCCTCTTTCGATCTTCTTGGCAGAAATCTCTGTTTCCATCTTCTGCCCAGGTTTTCATTGGCTTGTTGTTGTTTTTTTTTCCTGTGGGGACGTGCGAGTTGATTGCATCTTTGGGCTTTTCACCCCTTGTCCGATGTGTGGTTTGCAAACATCCTCCCCCAGTCGTTGTGCTATCTTTGCATTCAGTCGATGGTTTCCTTCACTGGGCAGAAGCGTCCGCATTTGACGTGGTCCCGTTGGTTTCTTGTTGACTTGGTTGCCCTGGCCCAGTCGGACTTGCTTCTTCCAAACAGGCGGCTCAGACAGATGGCAAAGAGCACTCTGCCTAGGTCTTCTGCTACAAGGTTCACGGTTTCAAGTCTGCCATTCAAGGCTTTGATCCATTTCAGGTGGTGTGTGTGCCAGGTGTAACATCATGGTGTACTCTCGTTGTGTTCCATGTGGCTGTGCAGGCTTCCCAGCACCGTTTATGGTAGAGACTCTCCTTTCTCCGCTGTCTCCTCTTGGCTCCCTGGTCGAAAATGGGCTGTCCATGTACGTTTGAGTGGGGCTCCGGGTTCTCGATTCTGTTGCATGGGTCTGTGTGCCTGTTTTGGGGCCCAGACTGTGCCGTCTCGGTACCTAGTGCTTCGTCCTATATGTTGAAATCGGAAAGTGTGCCACGTCCTGCTTTTTTCGTTTTCCTGAGGATTCCTTTGCCTAGTCAGGGTGTCTTGTTGCTGGCTAGAAGCTTTAGGATTCCCTCTTCTGTCTCTGTGGGAAACATTGCTGCAACTTTGACTGGGATTGCATGGAATCCAGAGTGTCCTTGCTCTGGTAGGGACGTTTCCAGTGTGTTGATGCTTCCACTCCTAGATCCTGGAATCTCCTTCTTTCTCCTTGTGTCTTCTTGAATTTCTTTCCCCCAACGTTGGTTAGTTTTCCATTGCCATGGCTTTCACCTGTTTTGCTAAGTTTCTTCATAGAGATCTCATCCTTCTCACTGGCATGCAGTTTCTCACTTTTTCTTTTCAGCTTCAGTTTCTCTATGCTTTGCAACTTGGAATCGGTTTTGTTCTGGCAGAAGTGCATCGCTGAGCTCACATCTGCTGGCAATGCTCCTGTATTTGCTGTGGAAGTCTGGCCCTGTCTAACGTCCCTTCCCATCTGCCTCTACACTACCTCGGACGCCTGCCCCAGAATGCCTGAAGCAGTGGTGAGCAGGCCCACCCGAGGGTCCACCCGGCCCACCACGGGCCACCGACCCAGAAGGTGCGGACCTCACCGCTGCGCCACCGGCCGGCCCCTTTCATGTTCCGTTGGCAACCTGCAGTTGAGGGCAATGGGACTTGAATATGCTACTTGAGCCCAAGTCTGGCACTGTGTAGATGAGGCCAGGTTGTTTTTCGGGTCCACTGCGATGTCAGAGGATTTGTCAGAATCGTGTCTCTGCTGTCCCGGCAAGCTTCACGCACACACGGTTTCCTGGCCCGCTTGGAGCAGTCTCATAACTCACCCTTCCCACTTAGCCCAGCCTTGACCTTCGCTGCCGTCTTTTGGCTTGTGAATTTCTCTGCCTTTCAAACGTTCCAGCAGAGTTTGTCTAAAGACGGACATCATCTTTCATTGTGGATTATCCAGGTGTGATTTCTGTTCGCCTTCCATTTTCTGGGACCTTGGTCTCTTTTCCATAGGAGAATCGTCATGGTATTTCTCAGCTATCCCCCTTAGACATGCTTATCAGTCCGTTCCCCTTCATTCCAAGTGATTCATTTTGCATTTCTGGAATCACCGTATGTTCTCTAGGCCGAGGTGTGAGTGCTTTCGTGACTCTTGGTTGTTGTCTTTGAATTTGCACCGGTCACTTGAAGGAGTCTTTGCTGTCCTAGCCTGGGTCAAACTAAGCACTGGGAACACGTGGTCGTCTGGGTTGGTTTGACATCCTGAGGTCAGAAACTCCAAACTCGAGGTCGTCCTGGCATCCCCCTTTACAGACACATTGTTTCCAGGACAAATTAGACGAGTCTGATGAATCCCTCTCTCCAGGAAAGATATTTTTCTGTCTCCTTTCCGGATTTGGGAAGTTTCGAACTTCACCCCTGATCCTGGAACGTTCCCCCAGGTGCCGTCTAGATACGGGCTTACTTTATTTCTATAGGCTGTGCCATTTGTTTGCCTTACATCCTCAGCCCTGGCCTGTTTATTTTTCTTGAAACAGAATTGTAATGTTCTCATTTTCAGCCCACTTCCTTACATGTGGTGTCAAAACACATAATCCATAATCCTTCTACGGCAAGAGGTAGGGGGAGAGAATTTCGATGGAGGCAAACTGAGCACACTAGCCTGGGAGGGCAGCCTTCACGAAGGAACGAAGCCCTGTGGAAAAGGGTGCTTTTCAGCACCCTTGTAGAGCCCTTCCAAACAAAGAGACATAGCCCAAGCGTGACAGGGCTCCATTCCTTCAATGCTCCCAAGACATCTCTTGGGACACATTAGCATCTACTCGGTGGGCCCCCGTGACGCCAGAGCTATGGAAAGTGAGACTGATCTGCAAAGAATGCCAGGGGCCTAGGAAAGGAGGCATCGAGTCTTCTCTTCAACGTCCTCAAGACCTCATTCTTGACTTTGGCTTATGCTTAAGGCAGAAGGACCACGTAGGTCTGATAAGGCCCAAGTCCGGCCTCTTGCTTCCAATCAAGTTGCAAGCTTGAATCAGCATGGCCTCCCCATAGACTTGAATAGATGACAACGTTCTCCTCTCGGGGCTTGTCCCTCTATTCTCGCTTCTTGCCAAGGATTCCTTTCTTACCCCTCGAATCAGCGTCTGTTTTATGTCTTCCAGTTTCTGTGTCCGCTTTCTGTTTCTCAAAGCTGTTTCTGGGTATCCCTCCCTTTAATAGCCTAGCCTAGGCCAATCCTCAGTCTGTAACCGTGCGGCCATCTTGGCGGACATGATCCTCGTGATGTCATAAACCACCTCAAAATTCGAAGTTGTCCTGACAACCTGCGTGCACACAGAGTTTCAGAGCCATCTCAGGCCAGGCTGACTCCTCACCCTTCCCTGGTAGGATAGTTTTCCTTTTTCTCGATTTCTTGTCGGTTTCTGTCTTGCCCCTCGAACTTTGGAAGGCCTGCTACATTCTCTCTAGACACTGGTTTCTGTCCTGTAAGATTATCCTGGGTTTCACCTCTTACATGTTATGTAGATGGCCAAGTGGGTGGACGTTCCCCAGAGAAAGTCCTGGACTCCCTCCCAGGTTGAAGTTGCCCGGGCCATCCTCTGATGCGCAATGATCGTGTCATCTCCTAGCACTCTGCCGATTCCACCTTGGCAGGTCCCATGTTTTCCTTCCTTCTTCCTCTGGGGAAGTGTACCAGAGGCGTTCATGGATTGTAAAAGCCTCACGGTTCTTTTTCTGGTGCGTATTGATAAGGTGACCTCACCATTGCTACTTAGTTTATGATCCCTGTCCGCACCGTACCATGAAATCTGTATTTCCTAACACTGCTAATGTGATCTGCACCCGTGATGTGAAACAGTGAGGCCTGGGCCGGCCAAGCAGAACGTGGGCACTTACCCGCTCCGCCACAGGGCCGGCCCTGAATTGGACTTTTGGACCAACCTTTTGCCTGAGCTTGGGAACACGTGGGCCTGTTTGGATTATTCGTGAAGGTGATTAGTAGTAACATCCTGGACGGTAACCTTTTCCGTGGGTGCATGGGTTTAGCAGGCAGCATGTTCTGTGGGTAGTATTCCTCTTCATCTATTTGGAATGGTCTACCTTTCTGTAGCATCAGTACGCATTTTGAGGTGATTTTCCAGCCTTGGAAGTTCACCTTCTCTCATCTCTTTCAGCCCCAAAGCTTTATGCCGTCATTCTGGACCCCATTTTGGATTTTTTTTGCTTTTAGGTGAATTTATTGCCACAACCCTGCACTAGAACATCCTATATCTTTCCGATTTGCATCCTCATCGATGTAGACTTCCGTGTAGCTGACATCATCTTCCCCTGCGTAAGCCTAATAGCAGGCCCTGACCACACACTTGTGCCTCATCATCTGTTTCACCCTCTCACACCTCCCCGCTTTGTCTCTGGGAACCCCCAATCAAATGTCCCGTGCCACCTGTTCCTGACCGCTTGTTTTTGCTTCTCCTCTTAAGTGAGGTCCTACGGTACTTGCCTTGCTCCCTGGGGCTTGTTTCACTTCCCTAAAACCCTCACAGCCATTCTGGTGCTCACAAATGGCTGGATTGCATCCTTGGTTCCGGCTGACTGGTATGCCATTGCGTGGCTACAGCCCATCTTCCTTCTGCACTCGTCCCTTGCTGGGCTCCAGGGAGGGTTCCAAGTCTTGGGTCGTGGGAGCGACACTGTGGTGAACTCAGCGGTGCACATGTCTTTATGCAGGAGTGTTTCCGATTTCTTTGGATCAACACGCCGCAGAGGAATAGCTGGATCATATGGGACATGGATTCTTCAAGTTCTGAGGCAGTTCCACACCGCTTGGCGTAGTGGCTGCACCGGTCTGCACTCCCACCAACGGTGCAGGAGGCTTCCCTTCTCTCCACCTCCTCTCTGACACTTGTGGCTTCCTGTCTGCTTCCTTATAGCCATTCTGACCACAGTGAGCTGCTGTGCCCTTGCAGTTTGCATTTGCATTGGCCTGAGACTTAATGACGGTGAACAAGTGTTCATGCACCCGTTGGCCCTCTTTCGATCTTCTTGGCAGAAATCTCTGTTTCCATCTTCTGCCCAGGTTTTCATTGGCTTGTTGTTGTTTTTTTTTCCTGTGGGGACGTGCGAGTTGATTGCATCTTTGGGCTTTTCACCCCTTGTCCGATGTGTGGTTTGCAAACATCCTCCCCCAGTCGTTGTGCTATCTTTGCATTCAGTCGATGGTTTCCTTCACTGGGCAGAAGCGTCCGCATTTGACGTGGTCCCGTTGGTTTCTTGTTGACTTGGTTGCCCTGGCCCAGTCGGACTTGCTTCTTCCAAACAGGCGGCTCAGACAGATGGCAAAGAGCACTCTGCCTAGGTCTTCTGCTACAAGGTTCACGGTTTCAAGTCTGCCATTCAAGGCTTTGATCCATTTCAGGTGGTGTGTGTGCCAGGTGTAACATCATGGTGTACTCTCGTTGTGTTCCATGTGGCTGTGCAGGCTTCCCAGCACCGTTTATGGTAGAGACTCTCCTTTCTCCGCTGTCTCCTCTTGGCTCCCTGGTCGAAAATGGGCTGTCCATGTACGTTTGAGTGGGGCTCCGGGTTCTCGATTCTGTTGCATGGGTCTGTGTGCCTGTTTTGGGGCCCAGACTGTGCCGTCTCGGTACCTAGTGCTTCGTCCTATATGTTGAAATCGGAAAGTGTGCCACGTCCTGCTTTTTTCGTTTTCCTGAGGATTCCTTTGCCTAGTCAGGGTGTCTTGTTGCTGGCTAGAAGCTTTAGCATTCCCTCTTCTGTCTCTGTGGGAAACATTGCTGCAACTTTGACTGGGATTGCATGGAATCCAGAGATTCCTTGCTCTGGTAGGGACGTTTCCAGTGTGTTGATGCTTCCACTCCTAGATCCTGGAATCTCCTTCTTTCTCCTTGTGTCTTCTTGAATTTCTTTCCCCCAACGTTGGTTAGTTTTCCATTGCCATGGCTTTCACCTGTTTTGCTAAGTTTCTTCATAGAGATCTCATCCTTCTCACTGGCATGCAGTTTCTCACTTTTTCTTTTCAGCTTCAGTTTCTCTATGCTTTGCAACTTGGAATCGGTTTTGTTCTGGCAGAAGTGCATCGCTGAGCTCACATCTGCTGGCAATGCTCCTGTATTTGCTGTGGAAGTCTGGCCCTGTCTAACGTCCCTTCCCATCTGCCCCTACACTACCTCGGACGCCTGCCCCAGAATGCCTGAAGCAGTGGTGAGCAGGCCCACCCGAGGGTCCACCCGGCCCACCCCGGGCCACCGACCCAGAAGGTGCGGACCTCACCGCTGCGCCACCGGCCGGCCCCTTTCATGTTCCGTTGGCAACCTGCAGTTGAGGGCAATGGGACTTGAATATGCTACTTCAGCCCAACTCTGGCACTGTGTAGATGAGGCCAGGTTGTTTTTCGGGTCCACTGCGATGTCAGAGGATTTGTCATAATCGTGTCTCTGCTGTCCCGGCAAGCTTCACGCACACACGGTTTCCTGGCCCGCTTGGAGCAGTCTCATAACTCACCCTTCCCACTTAGCCCAGCCTTGACCTTTGCTGCCGTCTTTTGGCTTGTGAATTTCTCTGCCTTTCAAACGTTCCAGCAGAGTCTGTCTAAAGACGGACATCATCTTTCATTGTGGATTATCCAGGTGTGATTTCTGTTCGCCTTCCATTTTCTGGGACCTTGGTCTCTTTTCCATAGGAGAATCGTCATGGTATTTCTCAGCTATCCCCCTTAGACATGCTTATCAGTCCGTTCCCCTTCATTCCAAGTGATTCATTTTGCATTTCTGGAATCACCGTATGTTCTCTAGGCCGAGGTGTGAGTGCTTTCGTGACTCTTGGTTGTTGTCTTTGAATTTGCACCGGTCACTTGAAGGAGTCTTTGCTGTCCTAGCCTGGGTCAAACTAAGCACTGGGAACACGTGGTCGTCTGGGTTGGTTTGACATCCTGAGGTCAGAAACTCCAAACTCGAGGTCGTCCTGGCATCCCCCTTTACAGACACAATGTTTCCAGGACAAATTAGACGAGTCTGATGAATCCCTCTCTCCAGGAAAGATATTTTTCTGTCTCCTTTCCGGATTTGGGAAGTTTCGAACTTCACCCCTGATCCTGGAACGTTCCCCCAGGTGCCGTCTAGATACGGGCTTACTTTATTTCTATAGGCTGTGCCATTTGTTTGCCTTACATCCTCAGCCCTGGCCTGTTTATTTTTCTTGAAACAGAATTGTAATGTTCTCATTTTCAGCCCACTTCCTTACATGTGGTGTCAAAACACATAATCCATAATCCTTCTACGGCAAGAGGTAGGGGGAGAGAATTTCGATGGAGGCAAACTGAGCACACTAGCCTGGGAGGGCAGCCTTCACGAAGGAACGAAGCCCTGTGGAAAAGGGTGCTTTTCAGCACCCTTGTAGAGCCCTTCCAAACAAAGAGACATAGCCCAAGCGTGACAGGGCTCCATTCCTTCAATGCTCCCAAGACATCTCTTGGGACACATTAGCATGTACTCGGTGGGCCCCCGTGACGCCAGAGCTATGGAAAGTGAGACTGATCTGCAAAGAATGCCAGGGGCCTAGGAAAGGAGGCATCGAGTCTTCTCTTCAACGTCCTCAAGACCTCATTCTTGACTTTGGCTTATGCTTAAGGCAGAAGGACCACGTAGGTCTGATAAGGCCCAAGTCCGGCCTCTTGCTTCCAATCAAGTTGCAAGCTTGAATCAGCATGGCCTCCCCATAGACTTGAATAGATGACAACGTTCTCCTCTCGGGGCTTGTCCCTCTATTCTCGCTTCTTGCCAAGGATTCCTTTCTTACCCCTCGAATCAGCGTCTGTTTTATGTCTTCCAGTTTCTGTGTCCGCTTTCTGTTTCTCAAAGCTGTTTCTGGGTATCCCTCCCTTTAATAGCCTAGCCTAGGCCAATCCTCAGTCTGTAACCGTGCGGCCATCTTGGCGGACATGATCCTCGTGATGTCATAAACCACCTCAAAATTCGAAGTTGTCCTGACAACCTGCGTGCACACAGAGTTTCAGAGCCATCTCAGGCCAGGCTGACTCCTCACCCTTCCCTGGTAGGATAGTTTTCCTTTTTCTCGATTTCTTGTCGGTTTCTGTCTTGCCCCTCGAACTTTGGAAGGCCTGCTACATTCTCTCTAGACACTGGTTTCTGTCCTGTAAGATTATCCTGGGTTTCACCTCTTACATGTTATGTAGATGGCCAAGTGGGTGGACGTTCCCCAGAGAAAGTCCTGGACTCCCTCCCAGGTTGAAGTTGCCCGGGCCATCCTCTGATGCGCAATGATCGTGTCATCTCCTAGCACTCTGCCGATTCCACCTTGGCAGGTCCCATGTTTTCCTTCCTTCTTCCTCTGGGGAAGTGTACCAGAGGCGTTCATGGATTGTAAAAGCCTCACGGTTCTTTTTCTGGTGCGTATTGATAAGGTGACCTCACCATTGCTACTTAGTTTATGATCCCTGTCCGCACCGTACCATGAAATCTGTATTTCCTAACACTGCTAATGTGATCTGCACCCGTGATGTGAAACAGTGAGGCCTGGGCCGGCCAAGCAGAACGTGGGCACTTACCCGCTCCGCCACAGGGCCGGCCCTGAATTGGACTTTTGGACCAACCTTTTGCCTGAGCTTGGGAACACGTGGGCCTGTTTGGATTATTCGTGAAGGTGATTAGTAGTAACATCCTGGACGGTAACCTTTTCCGTGGGTGCATGGGTTTAGCAGGCAGCATGTTCTGTGGGTAGTATTCCTCTTCATCTATTTGGAATGGTCTACCTTTCTGTAGCATCAGTACGCATTTTGAGGTGATTTTCCAGCCTTGGAAGTTCACCTTCTCTCATCTCTTTCAGCCCCAAAGCTTTATGCCGTCATTCTGGACCCCATTTTGGATTTTTTTTGCTTTTAGGTGAATTTATTGCCACAACCCTGCACTAGAACATCCTATATCTTTCCGATTTGCATCCTCATCGATGTAGACTTCCGTGTAGCTGACATCATCTTCCCCTGCGTAAGCCTAATAGCAGGCCCTGACCACACACTTGTGCCTCATCATCTGTTTCACCCTCTCACACCTCCCCGCTTTGTCTCTGGGAACCCCCAATCAAATGTCCCGTGCCACCTGTTCCTGACCGCTTGTTTTTGCTTCTCCTCTTAAGTGAGGTCCTACGGTACTTGCCTTGCTCCCTGGGGCTTGTTTCACTTCCCTAAAACCCTCACAGCCATTCTGGTGCTCACAAATGGCTGGATTGCATCCTTGGTTCCGGCTGACTGGTATGCCATTGCGTGGCTACAGCCCATCTTCCTTCTGCACTCGTCCCTTGCTGGGCTCCAGGGAGGGTTCCAAGTCTTGGGTCGTGGGAGCGACACTGTGGTGAACTCAGCGGTGCACATGTCTTTATGCAGGAGTGTTTCCGATTTCTTTGGATCAACACGCCGCAGAGGAATAGCTGGATCATATGGGACATGGATTCTTCAAGTTCTGAGGCAGTTCCACACCGCTTGGCGTAGTGGCTGCACCGGTCTGCACTCCCACCAACGGTGCAGGAGGCTTCCCTTCTCTCCACCTCCTCTCTGACACTTGTGGCTTCCTGTCTGCTTCCTTATAGCCATTCTGACCACAGTGAGCTGCTGTGCCCTTGCAGTTTGCATTTGCATTGGCCTGAGACTTAATGACGGTGAACAAGTGTTCATGCACCCGTTGGCCCTCTTTCGATCTTCTTGGCAGAAATCTCTGTTTCCATCTTCTGCCCAGGTTTTCATTGGCTTGTTGTTGTTTTTTTTTCCTGTGGGGACGTGCGAGTTGATTGCATCTTTGGGCTTTTCACCCCTTGTCCGATGTGTGGTTTGCAAACATCCTCCCCAAGTCGTTGTGCTATCTTTGCATTCAGTCGATGGTTTCCTTCACTGGGCAGAAGCGTCCGCATTTGACGTGGTCCCGTTGGTTTCTTGTTGACTTGGTTGCCCTGGCCCAGTCGGACTTGCTTCTTCCAAACAGGCGGCTCAGACAGATGGCAAAGAGCACTCTGCCTAGGTCTTCTGCTACAAGGTTCACGGTTTCAAGTCTGCCATTCAAGGCTTTGATCCATTTCAGGTGGTGTGTGTGCCAGGTGTAACATCATGGTGTACTCTCGTTGTGTTCCATGTGGCTGTGCAGGCTTCCCAGCACCGTTTATGGTAGAGACTCTCCTTTCTCCGCTGTCTCCTCTTGGCTCCCTGGTCGAAAATGGGCTGTCCATGTACGTTTGAGTGGGGCTCTGGGTTCTCGATTCTGTTGCATGGGTCTGTGTGCCTGTTTTGGGGCCCAGACTGTGCCGTCTCGGTACCTAGTGCTTCGTCCTATATGTTGAAATCGGAAAGTGTGCCACGTCCTGCTTTTTTCGTTTTCCTGAGGATTCCTTTGCCTAGTCAGGGTGTCTTGTTGCTGGCTAGAAGCTTTAGCATTCCCTCTTCTGTCTCTGTGGGAAACATTGCTGCAACTTTGACTGGGATTGCATGGAATCCAGAGATTCCTTGCTCTGGTAGGGACGTTTCCAGTGTGTTGATGCTTCCACTCCTAGATCCTGGAATCTCCTTCTTTCTCCTTGTGTCTTCTTGAATTTCTTTCCCCCAACGTTGGTTAGTTTTCCATTGCCATGGCTTTCACCTGTTTTGCTAAGTTTCTTCATAGAGATCTCATCCTTCTCACGGGCATGCAGTTTCTCACTTTTTCTTTTCAGCTTCAGTTTCTCTATGCTTTGCAACTTGGAATCGGTTTTGTTCTGGCAGAAGTGCATCGCTGAGCTCACATCTGCTGGCAATGCTCCTGTATTTGCTGTGGAAGTCTGGCCCTGTCTAACGTCCCTTCCCATCTGCCTCTACACTACCTCGGACGCCTGCCCCAGAATGCCTGAAGCAGTGGTGAGCAGGCCCACCCGAGGGTCCACCCGGCCCACCCCGGGCCACCGACCCAGAAGGTGCGGACCTCACCGCTGCGCCACCGGCCGGCCCCTTTCATGTTCCGTTGGCAACCTGCAGTTGAGGGCAATGGGACTTGAATATGCTACTTCAGCCCAACTCTGGCACTGTGTAGATGAGGCCAGGTTGTTTTTCGGGTCCACTGCGATGTCAGAGGATTTGTCATAATCGTGTCTCTGCTGTCCCGGCAAGCTTCACGCACACACGGTTTCCTGGCCCGCTTGGAGCAGTCTCATAACTCACCCTTCCCACTTAGCCCAGCCTTGACCTTTGCTGCCGTCTTTTGGCTTGTGAATTTCTCTGCCTTTCAAACGTTCCAGCAGAGTCTGTCTAAAGACGGACATCATCTTTCATTGTGGATTATCCAGGTGTGATTTCTGTTCGCCTTCCATTTTCTGGGACCTTGGTCTCTTTTCCATAGGAGAATCGTCATGGTATTTCTCAGCTATCCCCCTTAGACATGCTTATCAGTCCGTTCCCCTTCATTCCAAGTGATTCATTTTGCATTTCTGGAATCACCGTATGTTCTCTAGGCCGAGGTGTGAGTGCTTTCGTGACTCTTGGTTGTTGTCTTTGAATTTGCACCGGTCACTTGAAGGAGTCTTTGCTGTCCTAGCCTGGGTCAAACTAAGCACTGGGAACACGTGGTCGTCTGGGTTGGTTTGACATCCTGAGGTCAGAAACTCCAAACTCGAGGTCGTCCTGGCATCCCCCTTTACAGACACAATGTTTCCAGGACAAATTAGACGAGTCTGATGAATCCCTCTCTCCAGGAAAGATATTTTTCTGTCTCCTTTCCGGATTTGGGAAGTTTCGAACTTCACCCCTGATCCTGGAACGTTCCCCCAGGTGCCGTCTAGATACGGGCTTACTTTATTTCTATAGGCTGTGCCATTTGTTTGCCTTACATCCTCAGCCCTGGCCTGTTTATTTTTCTTGAAACAGAATTGTAATGTTCTCATTTTCAGCCCACTTCCTTACATGTGGTGTCAAAACACATAATCCATAATCCTTCTACGGCAAGAGGTAGGGGGAGAGAATTTCGATGGAGGCAAACTGAGCACACTAGCCTGGGCGGGCAGCCTTCACGAAGGAACGAAGCCCTGTGGAAAAGGGTGCTTTTCAGCACCCTTGTAGAGCACTTCCAAACAAAGAGACATAGCCCAAGCGTGACGGGGCTCCATTCCTTCAAGGCTTCCAAGACATCTCTTGGGACACATTAGCATGTACCCGGTGGGCCCCCGTGACGCCAGAGCTATGGAAAGTGAGACTGATCTGCAAAGAATGCCAGGGGCCTAGGAAAGGAGGCATCGAGTCTTCTCTTCAACGTCCTCAAGACCTCATTCTTGACTTTGGCTTATGCTTAAGGCAGAAGGACCACGTAGGTCTGATAAGGCCCAAGTCCGGCCTCTTGCTTTCTATCAAGTTGCAAGCTTGAATCAGCATGGCCTCCCCTAGACTTGAATAGATGACTAGGTTCTCCTCTCGGGGCTTGTCTCTGTATTCTTGCTTCTTGCCAAGGATTCCTTTCTTACCCCTCGAATCAGCGTCTGTTTTATGTCTTCCAGTTTCTGTGTCCGCTTTCTGAGTCTCAAAGCTGTTTCTGCGTATCCCTCCCTTTAATAGCCTAGCCTAGGCCAATCCTCAGTCTGTAACCGTGCAGCCATCTTGGCGGACATGATCCTCGTGATGTCATAAACAACCTCAAAATTCGAAGTTGTCCTGACAACCTGCGTGCACACAGAGTTTCAGAGCCATCTCAGGCCAGTCCGACTCCTCACCCTTTCCTGGTAGGATAGTTTTCCTTTTTCTCGATTTCTTGTCGGTTTCTGTCTTGCCCCTCGAACTTTGGAAGGCCTGCTACATTCTCTCTAGACACTGGTTTCTGTCCTGTAAGATTATCCTGGGTTTCACCTCTTACATGTTATGTAGATGGCCAAGTGGGTGGACGTTCCCCAGAGAAAGTCCTGGACTCCCTCCCAGGTTGAAGTTGCCCGGGCCATCCTCTGATGCGCAATGATCGTGTCATCTCCTAGCACTCTGCCGATTCCACCTTGGCAGGTCCCATGTTTTCCTTCCTTCTTCCTCTGGGGAAGTGTACCAGAGGCGTTCATGGATTGTAAAAGCCTCACGGTTCTTTTTCTGGTGCGTATTGATAAGGTGACCTCACCATTGCTACTTAGTTTATGATCCCTGTCCGCACCGTACCATGAAATCTGTATTTCCTAACACTGCTAATGTGATCTGCACCCGTGATGTGAAACAGTGAGGCCTGGGCCGGCCAAGCAGAACGTGGGCACTTACCCGCTCTGCCACAGGGCCGGCCCTGAATTGGACTTTTGGACCAACCTTTTGCCTGAGCTTGGGAACACGTGGGCCTGTTTGGATTATTCGTGAAGGTCATTAGTAGTAACATCCTGGACGGTAACCTTTTCCGTGGGTGCATGGGTTTAGCAGGCAGCATGTTCTGTGGGTAGTATTCCTCTTCATCTATTTGGAATGGTCTACCTTTCTGTAGCATCAGTACGCATTTTGAGGTGATTTTCCAGCCTTGGAAGTTCACTTTCTCTAATCTCTTTCAGCCCCAAAGCTTTATGCCGTCATTCTGGACCCCATTTTGGATTTTTTTTGCTTTTAGGTGAATTTATTGCCACAACCCTGCACTAGAACATCCTATATCTTTCCGATTTGCATCCTCATCGATGTAGACTTCCGTGTAGCTGACATCATCTTCCCCTGCGTAAGCCTAATAGCAGGCCCTGACCACACACTTGTGCCTCATCATCTGTTTCACCCTCTCACACCTCCCCGCTTTGTCTCTGGGAACCCCCAATCAAATGTCCCGTGCCACCTGTTCCTGACCGCTTGTTTTTGCTTCTCCTCTTAAGTGAGGTCCTACGGTACTTGCCTTGCTCCCTGGGGCTTGTTTCACTTCCCTAAAACCCTCACAGCCATTCTGGTGCTCACAAATGGCTGGATTGCATCCTTGGTTCCGGCTGACTGGTATGCCATTGCGTGGCTACAGCCCATCTTCCTTCTGCACTCGTCCCTTGCTGGGCTCCAGGGAGGCTTCCAAGTCTTGGGTCGTGGGAGCGACGCTGTGGTGAACTCAGCGGTGCACATGTCTTTATGCAGGAGTGTTTCCGAGTTCTTTGGATCAACACGCCGCAGAGGAATAGCTGGATCATATGGGACATGGATTCTTCAAGTTCTGAGGCAGTTCCACACCGCTTGGCGTAGTGGCTGCACCGGTCTGCACTCCCACCAACGGTGCAGGAGGCTTCCCTTCTCTCCACCTCCTCTCTGACACTTGTGGCTTCCTGTCTGCTTCCTTATAGCCATTCTGACCACAGTGAGCTGCTGTGCCCTTGCAGTTTGCATTTGCATTGGCCTGAGACTTAATGACGGTGAACAAGTGTTCATGCACCCGTTGGCCCTCTTTCGATCTTCTTGGCAGAAATCTCTGTTTCCATCTTCTGCCCAGGTTTTCATTGGCTTGTTGTTGTTTTTTTTTCCTGTGGGGACGTGCGAGTTGATTGCATCTTTGGGCTTTTCACCCCTTGTCCGATGTGTGGTTTGCAAACATCCTCCCCCAGTCGTTGTGCTATCTTTGCATTCAGTCGATGGTTTCCTTCACTGGGCAGAAGCGTCCGCATTTGACGTGGTCCCGTTGGTTTCTTGTTGACTTGGTTGCCCTGGCCCAGTCGGACTTGCTTCTTCCAAACAGGCGGCTCAGACAGATGGCAAAGAGCACTCTGCCTAGGTCTTCTGCTACAAGGTTCACGGTTTCAAGTCTGCCATTCAAGGCTTTGATCCATTTCAGGTGGTGTGTGTGCCAGGTGTAACATCATGGTGTACTCTCGTTGTGTTCCATGTGGCTGTGCAGGCTTCCCAGCACCGTTTATGGTAGAGACTCTCCTTTCTCCGCTGTCTCCTCTTGGCTCCCTGGTCGAAAATGGGCTGTCCATGTACGTTTGAGTGGGGCTCCGGGTTCTCGATTCTGTTGCATGGGTCTGTGTGCCTGTTTTGGGGCCCAGACTGTGCCATCTCGGTACCTAGTGCTTCGTCCTATATGTTGAAATCGGAAAGTGTGCCACGTCCTGCTTTTTTCGTTTTCCTGAGGATTCCTTTGCCTAGTCAGGGTGTCTTGTTGCTGGCTAGAAGCTTTAGCATTCCCTCTTCTGTCTCTGTGGGAAACATTGCTGCAACTTTGACTGGGATTGCATGGAATCCAGAGATTCCTTGCTCTGGTAGGGACGTTTCCAGTGTGTTGATGCTTCCACTCCTAGATCCTGGAATCTCCTTCTTTCTCCTTGTGTCTTCTTGAATTTCTTTCCCCAAACGTTGGTTAGTTTTCCATTGCCATGGCTTTCACCTGTTTTGCTAAGTTTCTTCATAGAGATCTCATCCTTCTCACTGGCATGCAGTTTCTCACTTTTTCTTTTCAGCTTCAGTTTCTCTATGCTTTGCAACTTGGAATCGGTTTTGTTCTGGCAGAAGTGCATCGCTGAGCTCACATCTGCTGGCAATGCTCCTGTATTTGCTGTGGAAGTCTGGCCCTGTCTAACGTCCCTTCCCATCTGCCTCTACACTACCTCGGACGCCTGCCCCAGAATGCCTGAAGCAGTGGTGAGCAGGCCCACCCGAGGGTCCACCCGGCCCACCACGGGCCACCGACCCAGAAGGTGCGGACCTCACCGCTGCGCCACCGGCCGGCCCCTTTCATGTTCCGTTGGCAACCTGCAGTTGAGGGCAATGGGACTTGAATATGCTACTTGAGCCCAAGTCTGGCACTGTGTAGATGAGGCCAGGTTGTTTTTCGGGTCCACTGCGATGTCAGAGGATTTGTCATAATCGTGTCTCTGCTGTCCCGGCAAGCTTCACGGACACACGGTTTCCTGGCCCGCTTGGAGCAGTCTCATAACTCACCCTTCCCACTTAGCCCAGCCTTGACCTTCGCTGCCGTCTTTTGGCTTGTGAATTTCTCTGCCTTTCAAACGTTCCAGCAGAGTCTGTCTAAAGACGGACATCATCTTTCATTGTGGATTATCCAGGTGTGATTTCTGTTCGCCTTCCATTTTCTGGGACCTTGGTCTCTTTTCCATAGGAGAATCGTCATGGTATTTCTCAGCTATCCCCCTTAGACATGCTTATCAGTCCGTTCCCCTTCATTCCAAGTGATTCATTTTGCATTTCTGGAATCACCGTATGTTCTCTAGGCCGAGGTGTGAGTGCTTTCGTGACTCTTGGTTGTTGTCTTTGAATTTGCACCGGTCACTTGAAGGAGTCTTTGCTGTCCTAGCCTGGGTCAAACTAAGCACTGGGAACACGTGGTCGTCTGGGTTGGTTTGACATCCTGAGGTCAGAAACTCCAAACTCGAGGTCGTCCTGGCATCCCCCTTTACAGACACAATGTTTCCAGGACAAATTAGACGAGTCTGATGAATCCCTCTCTCCAGGAAAGATATTTTTCTGTCTCCTTTCCGGATTTGGGAAGTTTCGAACTTCACCCCTGATCCTGGAACGTTCCCCCAGGTGCCGTCTAGATACGGGCTTACTTTATTTCTATAGGCTGTGCCATTTGTTTGCCTTACATCCTCAGCCCTGGCCTGTTTATTTTTCTTGAAACAGAATTGTAATGTTCTCATTTTCAGCCCACTTCCTTACATGTGGTGTCAAAACACATAATCCATAATCCTTCTACGGCAAGAGGTAGGGGGAGAGAATTTCGATGGAGGCAAACTGAGCACACTAGCCTGGGAGGGCAGCCTTCACGAAGGAACGAAGCCCTGTGGAAAAGGGTGCTTTTCAGCACCCTTGTAGAGCCCTTCCAAACAAAGAGACATAGCCCAAGCGTGACAGGGCTCCATTCCTTCAAGGCTCCCAAGACATCTCTTGGGACACATTAGCATGTACCCGGTGGGCCCCCGTGACGCCAGAGCTATGGAAAGTGAGACTGATCTGCAAAGAATGCCAGGGGCCTAGGAAAGGAGGCATCGAGTCTTCTCTTCAACGTCCTCAAGACCTCATTCTTGACTTTGGCTTATGCTTAAGGCAGAAGGACCACGTAGGTCTGATAAGGCCCAAGTCCGGCCTCTTGCTTCCAATCAAGTTGCAAGCTTGAATCAGCATGGCCTCCCCATAGACTTGAATAGATGACAACGTTCTCCTCTCGGGGCTTGTCCCTCTATTCTCGCTTCTTGCCAAGGATTCCTTTCTTACCCCTCGAATCAGCGTCTGTTTTATGTCTTCCAGTTTCTGTGTCCGCTTTCTGTTTCTCAAAGCTGTTTCTGGGTATCCCTCCCTTTAATAACCTAGCCTAGGCCAATCCTCAGTCTGTAACCGTGCAGCCATCTTGGCGGACATGATCCTCGTGATGTCATAAACCACCTCAAAATTCGAAGTTGTCCTGACAACCTGCGTGCACACAGAGTTTCAGAGCCATCTCAGGCCAGGCTGACTCCTCACCCTTCCCTGGTAGGATAGTTTTCCTTTTTCTCGATTTCTTGTCGGTTTCTGTCTTG
Organism: Equus asinus; assembly: GCF_041296235.1. Taxonomy (NCBI): domain Eukaryota; kingdom Metazoa; phylum Chordata; class Mammalia; order Perissodactyla; family Equidae; genus Equus; species Equus asinus. Next base: position 15,112,168 of record NC_091790.1, on the reverse strand, counting down.
CCCCTCGAACTTTGGAAGGCCTGCTACATTCTCTCTAGACACTGGTTTCTGTCCTGTAAGATTATCCTGGGTTTCACCTCTTACATGTTATGTAGATGGCCAAGTGGGTGGACGTTCCCCAGAGAAAGTCCTGGACTCCCTCCCAGGTTGAAGTTGCCCGGGCCATCCTCTGATGCGCAATGATCGTGTCATCTCCTAGCACTCTGCCGATTCCACCTTGGCAGGTCCCATGTTTTCCTTCCTTCTTCCTCTGGGGAAGTGTACCAGAGGCGTTCATGGATTGTAAAAGCCTCACGGTTCTTTTTCTGGTGCGTATTGATAAGGTGACCTCACCATTGCTACTTAGTTTATGATCCCTGTCCGCACCGTACCATGAAATCTGTATTTCCTAACACTGCTAATGTGATCTGCACCCGTGATGTGAAACAGTGAGGCCTGGGCCGGCCAAGCAGAACGTGGGCACTTACCCGCTCCGCCACAGGGCCGGCCCTGAATTGGACTTTTGGACCAACCTTTTGCCTGAGCTTGGGAACACGTGGGCCTGTTTGGATTATTCGTGAAGGTGATTAGTAGTAACATCCTGGACGGTAACCTTTTCCGTGGGTGCATGGGTTTAGCAGGCAGCATGTTCTGTGGGTAGTATTCCTCTTCATCTATTTGGAATGGTCTACCTTTCTGTAGCATCAGTAGGCATTTTGAGGTGATTTTCCAGCCTTGGAAGTTCACCTTCTCTCATCTCTTTCAGCCCCAAAGCTTTATGCCGTCATTCTGGACCCCATTTTGGATTTTTTTTGCTTTTAGGTGAATTTATTGCCACAACCCTGCACTAGAACATCCTATATCTTTCCGATTTGCATCCTCATCGATGTAGACTTCCGTGTAGCTGACATCATCTTCCCCTGCGTAAGCCTAATAGCAGGCCCTGACCACACACTTGTGCCTCATCATCTGTTTCACCCTCTCACACCTCCCCGCTTTGTCTCTGGGAACCCCCAATCAAATGTCCCGTGCCACCTGTTCCTGACCGCTTGTTTTTGCTTCTCCTCTTAAGTGAGGTCCTACGGTACTTGCCTTGCTCCCTGGGGCTTGTTTCACTTCCCTAAAACCCTCACAGCCATTCTGGTGCTCACAAATGGCTGGATTGCATCCTTGGTTCCGGCTGACTGGTATGCCATTGCGTGGCTACAGCCCATCTTCCTTCTGCACTCGTCCCTTGCTGGGCTCCAGGGAGGCTTCCAAGTCTTGGGTCGTGGGAGCGACGCTGTGGTGAACTCAGCGGTGCACATGTCTTTATGCAGGAGTGTTTCCGAGTTCTTTGGATCAACACGCCGCAGAGGAATAGCTGGATCATATGGGACATGGATTCTTCAAGTTCTGAGGCAGTTCCACACCGCTTGGCGTAGTGGCTGCACCGGTCTGCACTCCCACCAACGGTGCAGGAGGCTTCCCTTCTCTCCACCTCCTCTCTGACACTTGTGGCTTCCTGTCTGCTTCCTTATAGCCATTCTGACCACAGTGAGCTGCTGTGCCCTTGCAGTTTGCATTTGCATTGGCCTGAGACTTAATGACGGTGAGCAAGTGTTCATGCACCCGTTGGCCCTCTTTCGATCTTCTTGGCAGAAATCTCTGTTTCCATCTTCTGCCCAGGTTTTCATTGGCTTGTTGTTGTTTTTTTTTCCTGTGGGGACGTGCGAGTTGATTGCATCTTTGGGCTTTTCACCCCTTGTCCGATGTGTGGTTTGCAAACATCCTCCCCCAGTCGTTGTGCTATCTTTGCATTCAGTCGATGGTTTCCTTCACTGGGCAGAAGCGTCCGCATTTGACGTGGTCCCGTTGGTTTCTTGTTGACTTGGTTGCCCTGGCCCAGTCGGACTTGCTTCTTCCAAACAGGCGGCTCAGACAGATGGCAAAGAGCACTCTGCCTAGGTCTTCTGCTACAAGGTTCACGGTTTCAAGTCTGCCATTCAAGGCTTTGATCCATTTCAGGTGGTGTGTGTGCCAGGTGTAACATCATGGTGTACTCTCGTTGTGTTCCATGTGGCTGTGCAGGCTTCCCAGCACCGTTTATGGTAGAGACTCTCCTTTCTCCGCTGTCTCCTCTTGGCTCCCTGGTCGAAAATGGGCTGTCCATGTACGTTTGAGTGGGGCTCCGGGTTCTCGATTCTGTTGCATGGGTCTGTGTGCCTGTTTTGGGGCCCAGACTGTGCCGTCTCGGTACCTAGTGCTTCGTCCTATATGTTGAAATCGGAAAGTGTGCCACGTCCTGCTTTTTTCGTTTTCCTGAGGATTCCTTTGCCTAGTCAGGGTGTCTTGTTGCTGGCTAGAAGCTTTAGCATTCCCTCTTCTGTCTCTGTGGGAAACATTGCTGCAACTTTGACTGGGATTGCATGGAATCCAGAGTGTCCTTGCTCTGGTAGGCACGTTTCCAGTGTGTTGATGCTTCCACTCCTAGATCCTGGAATCTCCTTCTTTCTCCTTGTGTCTTCTTGAATTTCTTTCCCCCAACGTTGGTTAGTTTTCCATTGCCATGGCTTTCACCTGTTTTGCTAAGTTTCTTCATAGAGATCTCATCCTTCTCACTGGCATGCAGTTTCTCACTTTTTCTTTTCAGCTTCAGTTTCTCTATGCTTTGCAACTTGGAATCGGTTTTGTTCTGGCAGAAGTGCATCGCTGAGCTCACATCTGCTGGCAATGCTCCTGTATTTGCTGTGGAAGTCTGGCCCTGTCTAACGTCCCTTCCCATCTGCCTCTACACTACCTCGGACGCCTGCCCCAGAATGCCTGAAGCAGTGGTGAGCAGGCCCACCCGAGGGTCCACCCGGCCCACCACGGGCCACCGACCCAGAAGGTGCGGACCTCACCGCTGCGCCACCGGCCGGCCCCTTTCATGTTCCGTTGGCAACCTGCAGTTGAGGGCAATGGGACTTGAATATGCTACTTGAGCCCAACTCTGGCACTGTGTAGATGAGGCCAGGTTGTTTTTCGGGTCCACTGCGATGTCAGAGGATTTGTCAGAATCGTGTCTCTGCTGTCCCGGCAAGCTTCACGGACACACGGTTTCCTGGCCCGCTTGGAGCAGTCTCATAACTCACCCTTCCCACTTAGCCCAGCCTTGACCTTCGCTGCCGTCTTTTGGCTTGTGAATTTCTCTGCCTTTCAAACGTTCCAGCAGAGTCTGTCTAAAGACGGACATCATCTTTCATTGTGGATTATCCAGGTGTGATTTCTGTTCGCCTTCCATTTTCTGGGACCTTGGTCTCTTTTCCATAGGAGAATCGTCATGGTATTTCTCAGCTATCCCCCTTAGACATGCTTATCAGTCCGTTCCCCTTCATTCCAAGTGATTCATTTTGCATTTCTGGAATCACCGTATGTTCTCTAGGCCGAGGTGTGAGTGCTTTCGTGACTCTTGGTTGTTGTCTTTGAATTTGCACCGGTCACTTGAAGGAGTCTTTGCTGTCCTAGCCTGGGTCAAACTAAGCACTGGGAACACGTGGTCGTCTGGGTTGGTTTGACATCCTGAGGTCAGAAACTCCAAACTCGAGGTCGTCCTGGCATCCCCCTTTACAGACACAATGTTTCCAGGACAAATTAGACGAGTCTGATGAATCCCTCTCTCCAGGAAAGATATTTTTCTGTCTCCTTTCCGGATTTGGGAAGTTTCGAACTTCACCCCTGATCCTGGAACGTTCCCCCAGGTGCCGTCTAGATACGGGCTTACTTTATTTCTATAGGCTGTGCCATTTGTTTGCCTTACATCCTCAGCCCTGGCCTGTTTATTTTTCTTGAAACAGAATTGTAATGTTCTCATTTTCAGCCCACTTCCTTACATGTGGTGTCAAAACACATAATCCATAATCCTTCTACGGCAAGAGGTAGGGGGAGAGAATTTCGATGGAGGCAAACTGAGCACACTAGCCTGGGAGGGCAGCCTTCACGAAGGAACGAAGCCCTGTGGAAAAGGGTGCTTTTCAGCACCCTTGTAGAGCCCTTCCAAACAAAGAGACATAGCCCAAGCGTGACAGGGCTCCATTCCTTCAAGGCTCCCAAGACATCTCTTGGGACACATTAGCATGTACCCGGTGGGCCCCCGTGACGCCAGAGCTATGGAAAGTGAGACTGATCTGCAAAGAATGCCAGGGGCCTAGGAAAGGAGGCATCGAGTCTTCTCTTCAACGTCCTCAAGACCTCATTCTTGACTTTGGCTTATGCTTAAGGCAGAAGGACCACGTAGGTCTGATAAGGCCCAAGTCCGGCCTCTTGCTTCCAATCAAGTTGCAAGCTTGAATCAGCATGGCCTCCCCATAGACTTGAATAGATGACAACGTTCTCCTCTCGGGGCTTGTCCCTCTATTCTCGCTTCTTGCCAAGGATTCCTTTCTTACCCCTCGAATCAGCGTCTGTTTTATGTCTTCCAGTTTCTGTGTCCGCTTTCTGTTTCTCAAAGCTGTTTCTGGGTATCCCTCCCTTTAATAGCCTAGCCTAGGCCAATCCTCAGTCTGTAACCGTGCGGCCATCTTGGCGGACATGATCCTCGTGATGTCATAAACAACCTCAAAATTCGAAGTTGTCCTGACAACCTGCGTGCACACAGAGTTTCAGAGCCATCTCAGGCCAGGCTGACTCCTCACCCTTCCCTGGTAGGATAGTTTTCCTTTTTCTCGATTTCTTGTCGGTTTCTGTCTTGCCCCTCGAACTTTGGAAGGCCTGCTACATTCTCTCTAGACACTGGTTTCTGTCCTGTAAGATTATCCTGGGTTTCACCTCTTACATGTTATGTAGATGGCCAAGTGGGTGGACGTTCCCCAGAGAAAGTCCTGGACTCCCTCCCAGGTTGAAGTTGCCCGGGCCATCCTCTGATGCGCAATGATCGTGTCATCTCCTAGCACTCTGCCGATTCCACCTTGGCAGGTCCCATGTTTTCCTTCCTTCTTCCTCTGGGGAAGTGTACCAGAGGCGTTCATGGATTGTAAAAGCCTCACGGTTCTTTTTCTGGTGCGTATTGATAAGGTGACCTCACCATTGCTACTTAGTTTATGATCCCTGTCCGCACCGTACCATGAAATCTGTATTTCCTAACACTGCTAATGTGATCTGCACCCGTGATGTGAAACAGTGAGGCCTGGGCCGGCCAAGCAGAACGTGGGCACTTACCCGCTCCGCCACAGGGCCGGCCCTGAATTGGACTTTTGGACCAACCTTTTGCCTGAGCTTGGGAACACGTGGGCCTGTTTGGATTATTCGTGAAGGTGATTAGTAGTAACATCCTGGACGGTAACCTTTTCCGTGGGTGCATGGGTTTAGCAGGCAGCATGTTCTGTGGGTAGTATTCCTCTTCATCTATTTGGAATGGTCTACCTTTCTGTAGCATCAGTAGGCATTTTGAGGTGATTTTCCAGCCTTGGAAGTTCACCTTCTCTCATCTCTTTCAGCCCCAAAGCTTTATGCCGTCATTCTGGACCCCATTTTGGATTTTTTTTGCTTTTAGGTGAATTTATTGCCACAACCCTGCACTAGAACATCCTATATCTTTCCGATTTGCATCCTCATCGATGTAGACTTCCGTGTAGCTGACATCATCTTCCCCTGCGTAAGCCTAATAGCAGGCCCTGACCACACACTTGTGCCTCATCATCTGTTTCACCCTCTCACACCTCCCCGCTTTGTCTCTGGGAACCCCCAATCAAATGTCCCGTGCCACCTGTTCCTGACCGCTTGTTTTTGCTTCTCCTCTTAAGTGAGGTCCTACGGTACTTGCCTTGCTCCCTGGGGCTTGTTTCACTTCCCTAAAACCCTCACAGCCATTCTGGTGCTCACAAATGGCTGGATTGCATCCTTGGTTCCGGCTGACTGGTATGCCATTGCGTGGCTACAGCCCATCTTCCTTCTGCACTCGTCCCTTGCTGGGCTCCAGGGAGGCTTCCAAGTCTTGGGTCGTGGGAGCGACGCTGTGGTGAACTCAGCGGTGCACATGTCTTTATGCAGGAGTGTTTCCGAGTTCTTTGGATCAACACGCCGCAGAGGAATAGCTGGATCATATGGGACATGGATTCTTCAAGTTCTGAGGCAGTTCCACACCGCTTGGCGTAGTGGCTGCACCGGTCTGCACTCCCACCAACGGTGCAGGAGGCTTCCCTTCTCTCCACCTCCTCTCTGACACTTGTGGCTTCCTGTCTGCTTCCTTATAGCCATTCTGACCACAGTGAGCTGCTGTGCCCTTGCAGTTTGCATTTGCATTGGCCTGAGACTTAATGACGGTGAGCAAGTGTTCATGCACCCGTTGGCCCTCTTTCGATCTTCTTGGCAGAAATCTCTGTTTCCATCTTCTGCCCAGGTTTTCATTGGCTTGTTGTTGTTTTTTTTTCCTGTGGGGACGTGCGAGTTGATTGCATCCTTGGGCTTTTCACCCCTTGTCCGATGTGTGGTTTGCAAACATCCTCCCCCAGTCGTTGTGCTATCTTTGCATTCAGTCGATGGTTTCCTTCACTGGGCAGAAGCGTCCGCATTTGACGTGGTCCCGTTGGTTTCTTGTTGACTTGGTTGCCCTGGCCCAGTCGGACTTGCTTCTTCCAAACAGGCGGCTCAGACAGATGGCAAAGAGCACTCTGCCTAGGTCTTCTGCTACAAGGTTCACGGTTTCAAGTCTGCCATTCAAGGCTTTGATCCATTTCAGGTGGTGTGTGTGCCAGGTGTAACATCATGGTGTACTCTCGTTGTGTTCCATGTGGCTGTGCAGGCTTCCCAGCACCGTTTATGGTAGAGACTCTCCTTTCTCCGCTGTCTCCTCTTGGCTCCCTGGTCGAAAATGGGCTGTCCATGTACGTTTGAGTGGGGCTCCGGGTTCTCGATTCTGTTGCATGGGTCTGTGTGCCTGTTTTGGGGCCCAGACTGTGCCGTCTCGGTACCTAGTGCTTCGTCCTATATGTTGAAATCGGAAAGTGTGCCACGTCCTGCTTTTTTCGTTTTCCTGAGGATTCCTTTGCCTAGTCAGGGTGTCTTGTTGCTGGCTAGAAGCTTTAGCATTCCCTCTTCTGTCTCTGTGGGAAACATTGCTGCAACTTTGACTGGGATTGCATGGAATCCAGAGATTCCTTGCTCTGGTAGGCACGTTTCCAGTGTGTTGATGCTTCCACTCCTAGATCCTGGAATCTCCTTCTTTCTCCTTGTGTCTTCTTGAATTTCTTTCCCCCAACGTTGGTTAGTTTTCCATTGCCATGGCTTTCACCTGTTTTGCTAAGTTTCTTCATAGAGATCTCATCCTTCTCACTGGCATGCAGTTTCTCACTTTTTCTTTTCAGCTTCAGTTTCTCTATGCTTTGCAACTTGGAATCGGTTTTGTTCTGGCAGAAGTGCATCGCTGAGCTCACATCTGCTGGCAATGCTCCTGTATTTGCTGTGGAAGTCTGGCCCTGTCTAACGTCCCTTCCCATCTGCCTCTACACTACCTCGGACGCCTGCCCCAGAATGCCTGAAGCAGTGGTGAGCAGGCCCACCCGAGGGTCCACCCGGCCCACCACGGGCCACCGACCCAGAAGGTGCGGACCTCACTGCTGCGCCCACGGCCGGCCCCTTTCATGTTCCGTTGGCAACCTGCAGTTGAGGGCAATGGGACTTGAATATGCTACTTGAGCCCAAGTCTGGCACTGTGTAGATGAGGCCAGGTTGTTTTTCGGGTCCACTGCGATGTCAGAGGATTTGTCATAATCGTGTCTCTGCTGTCCCGGCAAGCTTCACGCACACACGGTTTCCTGGCCCGCTTGGAGCAGTCTCATAACTCACCCTTCCCACTTAGCCCAGCCTTGACCTTCGCTGCCGTCTTTTGGCTTGTGAATTTCTCTGCCTTTCAAACGTTCCAGCAGAGTCTGTCTAAAGACGGACATCATCTTTCATTGTGGATTATCCAGGTGTGATTTCTGTTCGCCTTCCATTTTCTGGGACCTTGGTCTCTTTTCCATAGGAGAATCGTCATGGTATTTCTCAGCTATCCCCCTTAGACATGCTTATCAGTCCGTTCCCCTTCATTCCAAGTGATTCATTTTGCATTTCTGGAATCACCGTATGTTCTCTAGGCCGAGGTGTGAGTGCTTTCGTGACTCTTGGTTGTTGTCTTTGAATTTGCACCGGTCACTTGAAGGAGTCTTTGCTGTCCTAGCCTGGGTCAAACTAAGCACTGGGAACACGTGGTCGTCTGGGTTGGTTTGACATCCTGAGGTCAGAAACTCCAAACTCGAGGTCGTCCTGGCATCCCCCTTTACAGACACAATGTTTCCAGGACAAATTAGACGAGTCTGATGAATCCCTCTCTCCAGGAAAGATATTTTTCTGTCTCCTTTCCGGATTTGGGAAGTTTCGAACTTCACCCCTGATCCTGGAACGTTCCCCCAGGTGCCGTCTAGATACGGGCTTACTTTATTTCTATAGGCTGTGCCATTTGTTTGCCTTACATCCTCAGCCCTGGCCTGTTTATTTTTCTTGAAACAGAATTGTAATGTTCTCATTTTCAGCCCACTTCCTTACATGTGGTGTCAAAACACATAATCCATAATCCTTCTACGGCAAGAGGTAGGGGGAGAGAATTTCGATGGAGGCAAACTGAGCACACTAGCCTGGGAGGGCAGCCTTCACGAAGGAACGAAGCCCTGTGGAAAAGGGTGCTTTTCAGCACCCTTGTAGAGCCCTTCCAAACAAAGAGACATAGCCCAAGCGTGACAGGGCTCCATTCCTTCAAGGCTCCCAAGACATCTCTTGGGACACATTAGCATGTACCCGGTGGGCCCCCGTGACGCCAGAGCTATGGAAAGTGAGACTGATCTGCAAAGAATGCCAGGGGCCTAGGAAAGGAGGCATCGAGTCTTCTCTTCAACGTCCTCAAGACCTCATTCTTGACTTTGGCTTATGCTTAAGGCAGAAGGACCACGTAGGTCTGATAAGGCCCAAGTCCGGCCTCTTGCTTCCAATCAAGTTGCAAGCTTGAATCAGCATGGCCTCCCCATAGACTTGAATAGATGACAACGTTCTCCTCTCGGGGCTTGTCCCTCTATTCTCGCTTCTTGCCAAGGATTCCTTTCTTACCCCTCGAATCAGCGTCTGTTTTATGTCTTCCAGTTTCTGTGTCCGCTTTCTGTTTCTCAAAGCTGTTTCTGGGTATCCCTCCCTTTAATAGCCTAGCCTAGGCCAATCCTCAGTCTGTAACCGTGCGGCCATCTTGGCGGACATGATCCTCGTGATGTCATAAACCACCTCAAAATTCGAAGTTGTCCTGACAACCTGCGTGCACACAGAGTTTCAGAGCCATCTCAGGCCAGGCTGACTCCTCACCCTTCCCTGGTAGGATAGTTTTCCTTTTTCTCGATTTCTTGTCGGTTTCTGTCTTGCCCCTCGAACTTTGGAAGGCCTGCTACATTCTCTCTAGACACTGGTTTCTGTCCTGTAAGATTATCCTGGGTTTCACCTCTTACATGTTATGTAGATGGCCAAGTGGGTGGACGTTCCCCAGAGAAAGTCCTGGACTCCCTCCCAGGTTGAAGTTGCCCGGGCCATCCTCTGATGCGCAATGATCGTGTCATCTCCTAGCACTCTGCCGATTCCACCTTGGCAGGTCCCATGTTTTCCTTCCTTCTTCCTCTGGGGAAGTGTACCAGAGGCGTTCATGGATTGTAAAAGCCTCACGGTTCTTTTTTTGGTGGGTATTGATAAGGTGACCTCACCATTGCTACTTAGTTTATGATCCCTGTCCGCACCGTACCATGAAATCTGTATTTCCTAACACTGCTAATGTGATCTGCACCCGTGATGTGAAACAGTGAGGCCTGGGCCGGCCAAGCAGAACGTGGGCACTTACCCGCTCCGCCACAGGGCCGGCCCTGAATTGGACTTTTGGACCAACCTTTTGCCTGAGCTTGGGAACACGTGGGCCTGTTTGGATTATTCGTGAAGGTGATTAGTAGTAACATCCTGGACGGTAACCTTTTCCGTGGGTGCATGGGTTTAGCAGGCAGCATGTTCTGTGGGTAGTATTCCTCTTCATCTATTTGGAATGGTCTACCTTTCTGTAGCATCAGTAGGCATTTTGAGGTGATTTTCCAGCCTTGGAAGTTCACCTTCTCTAATCTCTTTCAGCCCCAAAGCTTTATGCCGTCATTCTGGACCCCATTTTGGATTTTTTTTGCTTTTAGGTGAATTTATTGCCACAACCCTGCACTAGAACATCCTATATCTTTCCGATTTGCATCCTCATCGATGTAGACTTCCGTGTAGCTGACATCATCTTCCCCTGCGTAAGCCTAATAGCAGGCCCTGACCACACACTTGTGCCTCATCATCTGTTTCACCCTCTCACACCTCCCCGCTTTGTCTCTGGGAACCCCCAATCAAATGTCCCGTGCCACCTGTTCCTGACCGCTTGTTTTTGCTTCTCCTCTTAAGTGAGGTCCTACGGTACTTGCCTTGCTCCCTGGGGCTTGTTTCACTTCCCTAAAACCCTCACAGCCATTCTGGTGCTCACAAATGGCTGGATTGCATCCTTGGTTCCGGCTGACTTGTATGCCATTGCGTGGCTACAGCCCATCTTCCTTCTGCACTCGTCCCTTGCTGGGCTCCAGGGAGGCTTCCAAGTCTTGGGTCGTGGGAGCGACGCTGTGGTGAACTCAGCGGTGCACATGTCTTTATGCAGGAGTGTTTCCGAGTTCTTTGGATCAACACGCCGCAGAGGAATAGCTGGATCATATGGGACATGGATTCTTCAAGTTCTGAGGCAGTTCCACACCGCTTGGCGTAGTGGCTGCACCGGTCTGCACTCCCACCAACGGTGCAGGAGGCTTCCCTTCTCTCCACCTCCTCTCTGACACTTGTGGCTTCCTGTCTGCTTCCTTATAGCCATTCTGACCACAGTGAGCTGCTGTGCCCTTGCAGTTTGCATTTGCATTGGCCTGAGACTTAATGACGGTGAACAAGTGTTCATGCACCCGTTGGCCCTCTTTCGATCTTCTTGGCAGAAATCTCTGTTTCCATCTTCTGCCCAGGTTTTCATTGGCTTGTTGTTGTTTTTTTTTCCTGTGGGGACGTGCGAGTTGATTGCATCTTTGGGCTTTTCACCCCTTGTCCGATGTGTGGTTTGCAAACATCCTCCCCCAGTCGTTGTGCTATCTTTGCATTCAGTCGATGGTTTCCTTCACTGGGCAGAAGCGTCCGCATTTGACGTGGTCCCGTTGGTTTCTTGTTGACTTGGTTGCCCTGGCCCAGTCGGACTTGCTTCTTCCAAACAGGCGGCTCAGACAGATGGCAAAGAGCACTCTGCCTAGGTCTTCTGCTACAAGGTTCACGGTTTCAAGTCTGCCATTCAAGGCTTTGATCCATTTCAGGTGGTGTGTGTGCCAGGTGTAACATCATGGTGTACTCTCGTTGTGTTCCATGTGGCTGTGCAGGCTTCCCAGCACCGTTTATGGTAGAGACTCTCCTTTCTCCGCTGTCTCCTCTTGGCTCCCTGGTCGAAAATGGGCTGTCCATGTACGTTTGAGTGGGGCTCCGGGTTCTCGATTCTGTTGCATGGGTCTGTGTGCCTGTTTTGGGGCCCAGACTGTGCCGTCTCGGTACCTAGTGCTTCGTCCTATATGTTGAAATCGGAAAGTGTGCCACGTCCTGCTTTTTTCGTTTTCCTGAGGATTCCTTTGCCTAGTCAGGGTGTCTTGTTGCTGGCTAGAAGCTTTAGCATTCCCTCTTCTGTCTCTGTGGGAAACATTGCTGCAACTTTGACTGGGATTGCATGGAATCCAGAGATTCCTTGCTCTGGTAGGCACGTTTCCAGTGTGTTGATGCTTCCACTCCTAGATCCTGGAATCTCCTTCTTTCTCCTTGTGTCTTCTTGAATTTCTTTCCCCCAACGTTGGTTAGTTTTCCATTGCCATGGCTTTCACCTGTTTTGCTAAGTTTCTTCATAGAGATCTCATCCTTCTCACTGGCATGCAGTTTCTCACTTTTTCTTTTCAGCTTCAGTTTCTCTATGCTTTGCAACTTGGAATCGGTTTTGTTCTGGCAGAAGTGCATCGCTGAGCTCACATCTGCTGGCAATGCTCCTGTATTTGCTGTGGAAGTCTGGCCCTGTCTAACGTCCCTTCCCATCTGCCTCTACACTACCTCGGACGCCTGCCCCAGAATGCCTGAAGCAGTGGTGAGCAGGCCCACCCGAGGGTCCACCCGGCCCACCACGGGCCACCGACCCAGAAGGTGCGGACCTCACCGCTGCGCCACCGGCCGGCCCCTTTCATGTTCCGTTGGCAACCTGCAGTTGAGGGCAATGGGACTTGAATATGCTACTTGAGCCCAACTCTGGCACTGTGTAGATGAGGCCAGGTTGTTTTTCGGGTCCACTGCGATGTCAGAGGATTTGTCATAATCGTGTCTCTGCTGTCCCGGCAAGCTTCACGGACACACGGTTTCCTGGCCCGCTTGGAGCAGTCTCATAACTCACCCTTCCCACTTAGCCCAGCCTTGACCTTCGCTGCCGTCTTTTGGCTTGTGAATTTCTCTGCCTTTCAAACGTTCCAGCAGAGTCTGTCTAAAGACGGACATCATCTTTCATTGTGGATTATCCAGGTGTGATTTCTGTTCGCCTTCCATTTTCTGGGACCTTGGTCTCTTTTCCATAGGAGAATCGTCATGGTATTTCTCAGCTATCCCCCTTAGACATGCTTATCAGTCCGTTCCCCTTCATTCCAAGTGATTCATTTTGCATTTCTGGAATCACCATATGTTCTCTAGGCCGAGGTGTGAGTGCTTTCGTGACTCTTGGTTGTTGTCTTTGAATTTGCACCGGTCACTTGAAGGAGTCTTTGCTGTCCTAGCCTGGGTCAAACTAAGCACTGGGAACACGTGGTCGTCTGGGTTGGTTTGACATCCTGAGGTCAGAAACTCCAAACTCGAGGTCGTCCTGGCATCCCCCTTTACAGACACAATGTTTCCAGGACAAATTAGACGAGTCTGATGAATCCCTCTCTCCAGGAAAGATATTTTTCTGTCTCCTTTCCGGATTTGGGAAGTTTCGAACTTCACCCCTGATCCTGGAACGTTCCCCCAGGTGCCGTCTAGATACGGGCTTACTTTATTTCTATAGGCTGTGCCATTTGTTTGCCTTACATCCTCAGCCCTGGCCTGTTTATTTTTCTTGAAACAGAATTGTAATGTTCTCATTTTCAGCCCACTTCCTTACATGTGGTGTCAAAACACATAATCCATAATCCTTCTACGGCAAGAGGTAGGGGGAGAGAATTTCGATGGAGGCAAACTGAGCACACTAGCCTGGGAGGGCAGCCTTCACGAAGGAACGAAGCCCTGTGGAAAAGGGTGCTTTTCAGCACCCTTGTAGAGCACTTCCAAACAAAGAGACATAGCCCAAGCGTGACAGGGCTCCATTCCTTCAAGGCTCCCAAGACATCTCTTGGGACACATTAGCATGTACCCGGTGGGCCCCCGTGACGCCAGAGCTATGGAAAGTGAGACTGATCTGCAAAGAATGCCAGGGGCCTAGGAAAGGAGGCATCGAGTCTTCTCTTCAACGTCCTCAAGACCTCATTCTTGACTTTGGCTTATGCTTAAGGCAGAAGGACCACGTAGGTCTGATAAGGCCCAAGTCCGGCCTCTTGCTTCCAATCAAGTTGCAAGCTTGAATCAGCATGGCCTCCCCATAGACTTGAATAGATGACAACGTTCTCCTCTCGGGGCTTGTCCCTCTATTCTCGCTTCTTGCCAAGGATTCCTTTCTTACCCCTCGAATCAGCGTCTGTTTTATGTCTTCCAGTTTCTGTGTCCGCTTTCTGTTTCTCAAAGCTGTTTCTGGGTATCCCTCCCTTTAATAGCCTAGCCTAGGCCAATCCTCAGTCTGTAACCGTGCGGCCATCTTGGCGGACATGATCCTCGTGATGTCATAAACAACCTCAAAATTCGAAGTTGTCCTGACAACCTGCGTGCACACAGAGTTTCAGAGCCATCTCAGGCCAGGCTGACTCCTCACCCTTCCCTGGTAGGATAGTTTTCCTTTTTCTCGATTTCTTGTCGGTTTCTGTCTTGCCCCTCGAACTTTGGAAGGCCTGCTACATTCTCTCTAGACACTGGTTTCTGTCCTGTAAGATTATCCTGGGTTTCACCTCTTACATGTTATGTAGATGGCCAAGTGGGTGGACGTTCCCCAGAGAAAGTCCTGGACTCCCTCCCAGGTTGAAGTTGCCCGGGCCATCCTCTGATGCGCAATGATCGTGTCATCTCCTAGCACTCTGCCGATTCCACCTTGGCAGGTCCCATGTTTTCCTTCCTTCTTCCTCTGGGGAAGTGTACCAGAGGCGTTCATGGATTGTAAAAGCCTCACGGTTCTTTTTCTGGTGCGTATTGATAAGGTGACCTCACCATTGCTACTTAGTTTATGATCCCTGTCCGCACCGTACCATGAAATCTGTATTTCCTAACACTGCTAATGTGATCTGCACCCGTGATGTGAAACAGTGAGGCCTGGGCTGGCCAAGCAGAACGTGGGCACTTACCCGCTCCGCCACAGGGCCGGCCCTGAATTGGACTTTTGGACCAACCTTTTGCCTGAGCTTGGGAACACGTGGGCCTGTTTGGATTATTCGTGAAGGTGATTAGTAGTAACATCCTGGACGGTAACCTTTTCCGTGGGTGCATGGGTTTAGCAGGCAGCATGTTCTGTGGGTAGTATTCCTCTTCATCTATTTGGAATGGTCTACCTTTCTGTAGCATCAGTACGCATTTTGAGGTGATTTTCCAGCCTTGGAAGTTCACCTTCTCTAATCTCTTTCAGCCCCAAAGCTTTATGCCGTCATTCTGGACCCCATTTTGGATTTTTTTTGCTTTTAGGTGAATTTATTGCCACAACCCTGCACTAGAACATCCTATATCTTTCCGATTTGCATCCTCATCGATGTAGACTTCCGTGTAGCTGACATCATCTTCCCCTGCGTAAGCCTAATAGCAGGCCCTGACCACACACTTGTGCCTCATCATCTGTTTCACCCTCTCACACCTCCCCGCTTTGTCTCCGGGAACCCCCAATCAAATGTCCCGTGCCACCTGTTCCTGACCGCTTGTTTTTGCTTCTCCTCTTAAGTGAGGTCCTACGGTACTTGCCTTGCTCCCTGGGGCTTGTTTCACTTCCCTAAAACCCTCACAGCCATTCTGGTGCTCACAAATGGCTGGATTGCATCCTTGGTTCCGGCTGACTGGTATGCCATTGCGTGGCTACAGCCCATCTTCCTTCTGCACTCGTCCCTTGCTGGGCTCCAGGGAGGCTTCCAAGTCTTGGGTCGTGGGAGCGACGCTGTGGTGAACTCAGCGGTGCACATGTCTTTATGCAGGAGTGTTTCCGAGTTCTTTGGATCAACACGCCGCAGAGGAATAGCTGGATCATATGGGACATGGATTCTTCAAGTTCTGAGGCAGTTCCACACCGCTTGGCGTAGTGGCTGCACCGGTCTGCACTCCCACCAACGGTGCAGGAGGCTTCCCTTCTCTCCACCTCCTCTCTGACACTTGTGGCTTCCTGTCTGCTTCCTTATAGCCATTCTGACCACAGTGAGCTGCTGTGCCCTTGCAGTTTGCATTTGCATTGGCCTGAGACTTAATGACGGTGAGCAAGTGTTCATGCACCCGTTGGCCCTCTTTCGATCTTCTTGGCAGAAATCTCTGTTTCCATCTTCTGCCCAGGTTTTCATTGGCTTGTTGTTGTTTTTTTTTCCTGTGGGGACGTGCGAGTTGATTGCATCCTTGGGCTTTTCACCCCTTGTCCGATGTGTGGTTTGCAAACATCCTCCCCCAGTCGTTGTGCTATCTTTGCATTCAGTCGATGGTTTCCTTCACTGGGCAGAAGCGTCCGCATTTGACGTGGTCCCGTTGGTTTCTTGTTGACTTGGTTGCCCTGGCCCAGTCGGACTTGCTTCTTCCAAACAGGCGGCTCAGACAGATGGCAAAGAGCACTCTGCCTAGGTCTTCTGCTACAAGGTTCACGGTTTCAAGTCTGCCATTCAAGGCTTTGATCCATTTCAGGTGGTGTGTGTGCCAGGTGTAACATCATGGTGTACTCTCGTTGTGTTCCATGTGGCTGTGCAGGCTTCCCAGCACCGTTTATGGTAGAGACTCTCCTTTCTCCGCTGTCTCCTCTTGGCTCCCTGGTCGAAAATGGGCTGTCCATGTACGTTTGAGTGGGGCTCCGGGTTCTCGATTCTGTTGCATGGGTCTGTGTGCCTGTTTTGGGGCCCAGACTGTGCCGTCTCGGTACCTAGTGCTTCGTCCTATATGTTGAAATCGGAAAGTGTGCCACGTCCTGCTTTTTTCGTTTTCCTGAGGATTCCTTTGCCTAGTCAGGGTGTCTTGTTGCTGGCTAGAAGCTTTAGCATTCCCTCTTCTGTCTCTGTGGGAAACATTGCTGCAACTTTGACTGGGATTGCATGGAATCCAGAGATTCCTTGCTCTGGTAGGCACGTTTCCAGTGTGTTGATGCTTCCACTCCTAGATCCTGGAATCTCCTTCTTTCTCCTTGTGTCTTCTTGAATTTCTTTCCCCCAACGTTGGTTAGTTTTCCATTGCCATGGCTTTCACCTGTTTTGCTAAGTTTCTTCATAGAGATCTCATCCTTCTCACTGGCATGCAGTTTCTCACTTTTTCTTTTCAGCTTCAGTTTCTCTATGCTTTGCAACTTGGAATCGGTTTTGTTCTGGCAGAAGTGCATCGCTGAGCTCACATCTGCTGGCAATGCTCCTGTATTTGCTGTGGAAGTCTGGCCCTGTCTAACGTCCCTTCCCATCTGCCTCTACACTACCTCGGACGCCTGCCCCAGAATGCCTGAAGCAGTGGTGAGCAGGCCCACCCGAGGGTCCACCCGGCCCACCACGGGCCACCGAC
This sequence comes from Equus asinus, assembly GCF_041296235.1. Classification (NCBI taxonomy): domain Eukaryota; kingdom Metazoa; phylum Chordata; class Mammalia; order Perissodactyla; family Equidae; genus Equus; species Equus asinus. The sequence continues at coordinate 15,095,266 of NC_091790.1, read as the reverse complement.
CCAGAAGGTGCGGACCTCACCGCTGCGCCACCGGCCGGCCCCTTTCATGTTCCGTTGGCAACCTGCAGTTGAGGGCAATGGGACTTGAATATGCTACTTGAGCCCAACTCTGGCACTGTGTAGATGAGGCCAGGTTGTTTTTCGGGTCCACTGCGATGTCAGAGGATTTGTCATAATCGTGTCTCTGCTGTCCCGGCAAGCTTCACGGACACACGGTTTCCTGGCCCGCTTGGAGCAGTCTCATAACTCACCCTTCCCACTTAGCCCAGCCTTGACCTTCGCTGCCGTCTTTTGGCTTGTGAATTTCTCTGCCTTTCAAACGTTCCAGCAGAGTCTGTCTAAAGACGGACATCATCTTTCATTGTGGATTATCCAGGTGTGATTTCTGTTCGCCTTCCATTTTCTGGGACCTTGGTCTCTTTTCCATAGGAGAATCGTCATGGTATTTCTCAGCTATCCCCCTTAGACATGCTTATCAGTCCGTTCCCCTTCATTCCAAGTGATTCATTTTGCATTTCTGGAATCACCATATGTTCTCTAGGCCGAGGTGTGAGTGCTTTCGTGACTCTTGGTTGTTGTCTTTGAATTTGCACCGGTCACTTGAAGGAGTCTTTGCTGTCCTAGCCTGGGTCAAACTAAGCACTGGGAACACGTGGTCGTCTGGGTTGGTTTGACATCCTGAGGTCAGAAACTCCAAACTCGAGGTCGTCCTGGCATCCCCCTTTACAGACACAATGTTTCCAGGACAAATTAGACGAGTCTGATGAATCCCTCTCTCCAGGAAAGATATTTTTCTGTCTCCTTTCCGGATTTGGGAAGTTTCGAACTTCACCCCTGATCCTGGAACGTTCCCCCAGGTGCCGTCTAGATACGGGCTTACTTTATTTCTATAGGCTGTGCCATTTGTTTGCCTTACATCCTCAGCCCTGGCCTGTTTATTTTTCTTGAAACAGAATTGTAATGTTCTCATTTTCAGCCCACTTCCTTACATGTGGTGTCAAAACACATAATCCATAATCCTTCTACGGCAAGAGGTAGGGGGAGAGAATTTCGATGGAGGCAAACTGAGCACACTAGCCTGGGAGGGCAGCCTTCACGAAGGAACGAAGCCCTGTGGAAAAGGGTGCTTTTCAGCACCCTTGTAGAGCACTTCCAAACAAAGAGACATAGCCCAAGCGTGACAGGGCTCCATTCCTTCAAGGCTCCCAAGACATCTCTTGGGACACATTAGCATGTACCGGTGGGCCCCCGTGACGCCAGAGCTATGGAAAGTGAGACTGATCTGCAAAGAATGCCAGGGGCCTAGGAAAGGAGGCATCGAGTCTTCTCTTCAACGTCCTCAAGACCTCATTCTTGACTTTGGCTTATGCTTAAGGCAGAAGGACCACGTAGGTCTGATAAGGCCCAAGTCCGGCCTCTTGCTTCCAATCAAGTTGCAAGCTTGAATCAGCATGGCCTCCCCATAGACTTGAATAGATGACAACGTTCTCCTCTCGGGGCTTGTCCCTCTATTCTCGCTTCTTGCCAAGGATTCCTTTCTTACCCCTCGAATCAGCGTCTGTTTTATGTCTTCCAGTTTCTGTGTCCGCTTTCTGTTTCTCAAAGCTGTTTCTGGGTATCCCTCCCTTTAATAGCCTAGCCTAGGCCAATCCTCAGTCTGTAACCGTGCGGCCATCTTGGCGGACATGATCCTCGTGATGTCATAAACAACCTCAAAATTCGAAGTTGTCCTGACAACCTGCGTGCACACAGAGTTTCAGAGCCATCTCAGGCCAGGCTGACTCCTCACCCTTCCCTGGTAGGATAGTTTTCCTTTTTCTCGATTTCTTGTCGGTTTCTGTCTTGCCCCTCGAACTTTGGAAGGCCTGCTACATTCTCTCTAGACACTGGTTTCTGTCCTGTAAGATTATCCTGGGTTTCACCTCTTACATGTTATGTAGATGGCCAAGTGGGTGGACGTTCCCCAGAGAAAGTCCTGGACTCCCTCCCAGGTTGAAGTTGCCCGGGCCATCCTCTGATGCGCAATGATCGTGTCATCTCCTAGCACTCTGCCGATTCCACCTTGGCAGGTCCCATGTTTTCCTTCCTTCTTCCTCTGGGGAAGTGTACCAGAGGCGTTCATGGATTGTAAAAGCCTCACGGTTCTTTTTCTGGTGCGTATTGATAAGGTGACCTCACCATTGCTACTTAGTTTATGATCCCTGTCCGCACCGTACCATGAAATCTGTATTTCCTAACACTGCTAATGTGATCTGCACCCGTGATGTGAAACAGTGAGGCCTGGGCTGGCCAAGCAGAACGTGGGCACTTACCCGCTCCGCCACAGGGCCGGCCCTGAATTGGACTTTTGGACCAACCTTTTGCCTGAGCTTGGGAACACGTGGGCCTGTTTGGATTATTCGTGAAGGTGATTAGTAGTAACATCCTGGACGGTAACCTTTTCCGTGGGTGCATGGGTTTAGCAGGCAGCATGTTCTGTGGGTAGTATTCCTCTTCATCTATTTGGAATGGTCTACCTTTCTGTAGCATCAGTACGCATTTTGAGGTGATTTTCCAGCCTTGGAAGTTCACCTTCTCTAATCTCTTTCAGCCCCAAAGCTTTATGCCGTCATTCTGGACCCCATTTTGGATTTTTTTTGCTTTTAGGTGAATTTATTGCCACAACCCTGCACTAGAACATCCTATATCTTTCCGATTTGCATCCTCATCGATGTAGACTTCCGTGTAGCTGACATCATCTTCCCCTGCGTAAGCCTAATAGCAGGCCCTGACCACACACTTGTGCCTCATCATCTGTTTCACCCTCTCACACCTCCCCGCTTTGTCTCCGGGAACCCCCAATCAAATGTCCCGTGCCACCTGTTCCTGACCGCTTGTTTTTGCTTCTCCTCTTAAGTGAGGTCCTACGGTACTTGCCTTGCTCCCTGGGGCTTGTTTCACTTCCCTAAAACCCTCACAGCCATTCTGGTGCTCACAAATGGCTGGATTGCATCCTTGGTTCCGGCTGACTGGTATGCCATTGCGTGGCTACAGCCCATCTTCCTTCTGCACTCGTCCCTTGCTGGGCTCCAGGGAGGCTTCCAAGTCTTGGGTCGTGGGAGCGACGCTGTGGTGAACTCAGCGGTGCACATGTCTTTATGCAGGAGTGTTTCCGAGTTCTTTGGATCAACACGCCGCAGAGGAATAGCTGGATCATATGGGACATGGATTCTTCAAGTTCTGAGGCAGTTCCACACCGCTTGGCGTAGTGGCTGCACCGGTCTGCACTCCCACCAACGGTGCAGGAGGCTTCCCTTCTCTCCACCTCCTCTCTGACACTTGTGGCTTCCTGTCTGCTTCCTTATAGCCATTCTGACCACAGTGAGCTGCTGTGCCCTTGCAGTTTGCATTTGCATTGACCTGAGACTTAATGACGGTGAGCAAGTGTTCATGCACCCGTTGGCCCTCTTTCGATCTTCTTGGCAGAAATCTCTGTTTCCATCTTCTGCCCAGGTTTTCATTGGCTTGTTGTTGTTTTTTTTTCCTGTGGGGACGTGCGAGTTGATTGCATCCTTGGGCTTTTCACCCCTTGTCCGATGTGTGGTTTGCAAACATCCTCCCCCAGTCGTTGTGCTATCTTTGCATTCAGTCGATGGTTTCCTTCACTGGGCAGAAGCGTCCGCATTTGACGTGGTCCCGTTGGTTTCTTGTTGACTTGGTTGCCCTGGCCCAGTCGGACTTGCTTCTTCCAAACAGGCGGCTCAGACAGATGGCAAAGAGCACTCTGCCTAGGTCTTCTGCTACAAGGTTCACGGTTTCAAGTCTGCCATTCAAGGCTTTGATCCATTTCAGGTGGTGTGTGTGCCAGGTGTAACATCATGGTGTACTCTCGTTGTGTTCCATGTGGCTGTGCAGGCTTCCCAGCACCGTTTATGGTAGAGACTCTCCTTTCTCCGCTGTCTCCTCTTGGCTCCCTGGTCGAAAATGGGCTGTCCATGTACGTTTGAGTGGGGCTCCGGGTTCTCGATTCTGTTGCATGGGTCTGTGTGCCTGTTTTGGGGCCCAGACTGTGCCGTCTCGGTACCTAGTGCTTCGTCCTATATGTTGAAATCGGAAAGTGTGCCACGTCCTGCTTTTTTCGTTTTCCTGAGGATTCCTTTGCCTAGTCAGGGTGTCTTGTTGCTGGCTAGAAGCTTTAGCATTCCCTCTTCTGTCTCTGTGGGAAACATTGCTGCAACTTTGACTGGGATTGCATGGAATCCAGAGATTCCTTGCTCTGGTAGGGACGTTTCCAGTGTGTTGATGCTTCCACTCCTAGATCCTGGAATCTCCTTCTTTCTCCTTGTGTCTTCTTGAATTTCTTTCCCCCAACGTTGGTTAGTTTTCCATTGCCATGGCTTTCACCTGTTTTGCTAAGTTTCTTCATAGAGATCTCATCCTTCTCACTGGCATGCAGTTTCTCACTTTTTCTTTTCAGCTTCAGTTTCTCTATGCTTTGCAACTTGGAATCGGTTTTGTTCTGGCAGAAGTGCATCGCTGAGCTCACATCTGCTGGCAATGCTCCTGTATTTGCTGTGGAAGTCTGGCCCTGTCTAACGTCCCTTCCCATCTGCCTCTACACTACCTCGGACGCCTGCCCCAGAATGCCTGAAGCAGTGGTGAGCAGGCCCACCCGAGGGTCCACCCGGCCCACCACGGGCCACCGACCCAGAAGGTGCGGACCTCACTGCTGCGCCCACGGCCGGCCCCTTTCATGTTCCGTTGGCAACCTGCAGTTGAGGGCAATGGGACTTGAATATGCTACTTGAGCCCAAGTCTGGCACTGTGTAGATGAGGCCAGGTTGTTTTTCGGGTCCACTGCGATGTCAGAGGATTTGTCATAATCGTGTCTCTGCTGTCCCGGCAAGCTTCACGCACACACGGTTTCCTGGCCCGCTTGGAGCAGTCTCATAACTCACCCTTCCCACTTAGCCCAGCCTTGACCTTCGCTGCCGTCTTTTGGCTTGTGAATTTCTCTGCCTTTCAAACGTTCCAGCAGAGTCTGTCTAAAGACGGACATCATCTTTCATTGTGGATTATCCAGGTGTGATTTCTGTTCGCCTTCCATTTTCTGGGACCTTGGTCTCTTTTCCATAGGAGAATCGTCATGGTATTTCTCAGCTATCCCCCTTAGACATGCTTATCAGTCCGTTCCCCTTCATTCCAAGTGATTCATTTTGCATTTCTGGAATCACCGTATGTTCTCTAGGCCGAGGTGTGAGTGCTTTCGTGACTCTTGGTTGTTGTCTTTGAATTTGCACCGGTCACTTGAAGGAGTCTTTGCTGTCCTAGCCTGGGTCAAACTAAGCACTGGGAACACGTGGTCGTCTGGGTTGGTTTGACATCCTGAGGTCAGAAACTCCAAACTCGAGGTCGTCCTGGCATCCCCCTTTACAGACACAATGTTTCCAGGACAAATTAGACGAGTCTGATGAATCCCTCTCTCCAGGAAAGATATTTTTCTGTCTCCTTTCCGGATTTGGGAAGTTTCGAACTTCACCCCTGATCCTGGAACGTTCCCCCAGGTGCCGTCTAGATACGGGCTTACTTTATTTCTATAGGCTGTGCCATTTGTTTGCCTTACATCCTCAGCCCTGGCCTGTTTATTTTTCTTGAAACAGAATTGTAATGTTCTCATTTTCAGCCCACTTCCTTACATGTGGTGTCAAAACACATAATCCATAATCCTTCTACGGCAAGAGGTAGGGGGAGAGAATTTCGATGGAGGCAAACTGAGCACACTAGCCTGGGAGGGCAGCCTTCACGAAGGAACGAAGCCCTGTGGAAAAGGGTGCTTTTCAGCACCCTTGTAGAGCCCTTCCAAACAAAGAGACATAGCCCAAGCGTGACAGGGCTCCATTCCTTCAAGGCTCCCAAGACATCTCTTGGGACACATTAGCATGTACCCGGTGGGCCCCCGTGACGCCAGAGCTATGGAAAGTGAGACTGATCTGCAAAGAATGCCAGGGGCCTAGGAAAGGAGGCATCGAGTCTTCTCTTCAACGTCCTCAAGACCTCATTCTTGACTTTGGCTTATGCTTAAGGCAGAAGGACCACGTAGGTCTGATAAGGCCCAAGTCCGGCCTCTTGCTTCCAATCAAGTTGCAAGCTTGAATCAGCATGGCCTCCCCATAGACTTGAATAGATGACAACGTTCTCCTCTCGGGGCTTGTCCCTCTATTCTCGCTTCTTGCCAAGGATTCCTTTCTTACCCCTCGAATCAGCGTCTGTTTTATGTCTTCCAGTTTCTGTGTCCGCTTTCTGTTTCTCAAAGCTGTTTCTGGGTATCCCTCCCTTTAATAGCCTAGCCTAGGCCAATCCTCAGTCTGTAACCGTGCGGCCATCTTGGCGGACATGATCCTCGTGATGTCATAAACCACCTCAAAATTCGAAGTTGTCCTGACAACCTGCGTGCACACAGAGTTTCAGAGCCATCTCAGGCCAGGCTGACTCCTCACCCTTCCCTGGTAGGATAGTTTTCCTTTTTCTCGATTTCTTGTCGGTTTCTGTCTTGCCCCTCGAACTTTGGAAGGCCTGCTACATTCTCTCTAGACACTGGTTTCTGTCCTGTAAGATTATCCTGGGTTTCACCTCTTACATGTTATGTAGATGGCCAAGTGGGTGGACGTTCCCCAGAGAAAGTCCTGGACTCCCTCCCAGGTTGAAGTTGCCCGGGCCATCCTCTGATGCGCAATGATCGTGTCATCTCCTAGCACTCTGCCGATTCCACCTTGGCAGGTCCCATGTTTTCCTTCCTTCTTCCTCTGGGGAAGTGTACCAGAGGCGTTCATGGATTGTAAAAGCCTCACGGTTCTTTTTCTGGTGCGTATTGATAAGGTGACCTCACCATTGCTACTTAGTTTATGATCCCTGTCCGCACCGTACCATGAAATCTGTATTTCCTAACACTGCTAATGTGATCTGCACCCGTGATGTGAAACAGTGAGGCCTGGGCCGGCCAAGCAGAACGTGGGCACTTACCCGCTCCGCCACAGGGCCGGCCCTGAATTGGACTTTTGGACCAACCTTTTGCCTGAGCTTGGGAACACGTGGGCCTGTTTGGATTATTCGTGAAGGTGATTAGTAGTAACATCCTGGACGGTAACCTTTTCCGTGGGTGCATGGGTTTAGCAGGCAGCATGTTCTGTGGGTAGTATTCCTCTTCATCTATTTGGAATGGTCTACCTTTCTGTAGCATCAGTACGCATTTTGAGGTGATTTTCCAGCCTTGGAAGTTCACCTTCTCTAATCTCTTTCAGCCCCAAAGCTTTATGCCGTCATTCTGGACCCCATTTTGGATTTTTTTTGCTTTTAGGTGAATTTATTGCCACAACCCTGCACTAGAACATCCTATATCTTTCCGATTTGCATCCTCATCGATGTAGACTTCCGTGTAGCTGACATCATCTTCCCCTGCGTAAGCCTAATAGCAGGCCCTGACCACACACTTGTGCCTCATCATCTGTTTCACCCTCTCACACCTCCCCGCTTTGTCTCCGGGAACCCCCAATCAAATGTCCCGTGCCACCTGTTCCTGACCGCTTGTTTTTGCTTCTCCTCTTAAGTGAGGTCCTACGGTACTTGCCTTGCTCCCTGGGGCTTGTTTCACTTCCCTAAAACCCTCACAGCCATTCTGGTGCTCACAAATGGCTGGATTGCATCCTTGGTTCCGGCTGACTGGTATGCCATTGCGTGGCTACAGCCCATCTTCCTTCTGCACTCGTCCCTTGCTGGGCTCCAGGGAGGCTTCCAAGTCTTGGGTCGTGGGAGCGACGCTGTGGTGAACTCAGCGGTGCACATGTCTTTATGCAGGAGTGTTTCCGAGTTCTTTGGATCAACACGCCGCAGAGGAATAGCTGGATCATATGGGACATGGATTCTTCAAGTTCTGAGGCAGTTCCACACCGCTTGGCGTAGTGGCTGCACCGGTCTGCACTCCCACCAACGGTGCAGGAGGCTTCCCTTCTCTCCACCTCCTCTCTGACACTTGTGGCTTCCTGTCTGCTTCCTTATAGCCATTCTGACCACAGTGAGCTGCTGTGCCCTTGCAGTTTGCATTTGCATTGGCCTGAGACTTAATGACGGTGAGCAAGTGTTCATGCACCCGTTGGCCCTCTTTCGATCTTCTTGGCAGAAATCTCTGTTTCCATCTTCTGCCCAGGTTTTCATTGGCTTGTTGTTGTTTTTTTTTCCTGTGGGGACGTGCGAGTTGATTGCATCCTTGGGCTTTTCACCCCTTGTCCGATGTGTGGTTTGCAAACATCCTCCCCCAGTCGTTGTGCTATCTTTGCATTCAGTCGATGGTTTCCTTCACTGGGCAGAAGCGTCCGCATTTGACGTGGTCCCGTTGGTTTCTTGTTGACTTGGTTGCCCTGGCCCAGTCGGACTTGCTTCTTCCAAACAGGCGGCTCAGACAGATGGCAAAGAGCACTCTGCCTAGGTCTTCTGCTACAAGGTTCACGGTTTCAAGTCTGCCATTCAAGGCTTTGATCCATTTCAGGTGGTGTGTGTGCCAGGTGTAACATCATGGTGTACTCTCGTTGTGTTCCATGTGGCTGTGCAGGCTTCCCAGCACCGTTTATGGTAGAGACTCTCCTTTCTCCGCTGTCTCCTCTTGGCTCCCTGGTCGAAAATGGGCTGTCCATGTACGTTTGAGTGGGGCTCCGGGTTCTCGATTCTGTTGCATGGGTCTGTGTGCCTGTTTTGGGGCCCAGACTGTGCCGTCTCGGTACCTAGTGCTTCGTCCTATATGTTGAAATCGGAAAGTGTGCCACGTCCTGCTTTTTTCGTTTTCCTGAGGATTCCTTTGCCTAGTCAGGGTGTCTTGTTGCTGGCTAGAAGCTTTAGCATTCCCTCTTCTGTCTCTGTGGGAAACATTGCTGCAACTTTGACTGGGATTGCATGGAATCCAGAGATTCCTTGCTCTGGTAGGGACGTTTCCAGTGTGTTGATGCTTCCACTCCTAGATCCTGGAATCTCCTTCTTTCTCCTTGTGTCTTCTTGAATTTCTTTCCCCCAACGTTGGTTAGTTTTCCATTGCCATGGCTTTCACCTGTTTTGCTAAGTTTCTTCATAGAGATCTCATCCTTCTCACTGGCATGCAGTTTCTCACTTTTTCTTTTCAGCTTCAGTTTCTCTATGCTTTGCAACTTGGAATCGGTTTTGTTCTGGCAGAAGTGCATCGCTGAGCTCACATCTGCTGGCAATGCTCCTGTATTTGCTGTGGAAGTCTGGCCCTGTCTAACGTCCCTTCCCATCTGCCTCTACACTACCTCGGACGCCTGCCCCAGAATGCCTGAAGCAGTGGTGAGCAGGCCCACCCGAGGGTCCACCCGGCCCACCACGGGCCACCGACCCAGAAGGTGCGGACCTCACCGCTGCGCCCACGGCCGGCCCCTTTCATGTTCCGTTGGCAACCTGCAGTTGAGGGCAATGGGACTTGAATATGCTACTTGAGCCCAACTCTGGCACTGTGTAGATGAGGCCAGGTTGTTTTTCGGGTCCACTGCGATGTCAGAGGATTTGTCATAATCGTGTCTCTGCTGTCCCGGCAAGCTTCACGCACACACGGTTTCCTGGCCCGCTTGGAGCAGTCTCATAACTCACCCTTCCCACTTAGCCCAGCCTTGACCTTCGCTGCCGTCTTTTGGCTTGTGAATTTCTCTGCCTTTCAAACGTTCCAGCAGAGTCTGTCTAAAGACGGACATCATCTTTCATTGTGGATTATCCAGGTGTGATTTCTGTTCGCCTTCCATTTTCTGGGACCTGGGTCTCTTTTCCATAGGAGAATCGTCATGGTATTTCTCAGCTATCCCCCTTAGACATGCTTATCAGTCCGTTCCCCTTCATTCCAAGTGATTCATTTTGCATTTCTGGAATCACCGTATGTTCTCTAGGCCGAGGTGTGAGTGCTTTCGTGACTCTTGGTTGTTGTCTTTGAATTTGCACCGGTCACTTGAAGGAGTCTTTGCTGTCCTAGCCTGGGTCAAACTAAGCACTGGGAACACGTGGTCGTCTGGGTTGGTTTGACATCCTGAGGTCAGAAACTCCAAACTCGAGGTCGTCCTGGCATCCCCCTTTACAGACACAATGTTTCCAGGACAAATTAGACGAGTCTGATGAATCCCTCTCTCCAGGAAAGATATTTTTCTGTCTCCTTTCCGGATTTGGGAAGTTTCGAACTTCACCCCTGATCCTGGAACGTTCCCCCAGGTGCCGTCTAGATACGGGCTTACTTTATTTCTATAGGCTGTGCCATTTGTTTGCCTTACATCCTCAGCCCTGGCCTGTTTATTTTTCTTGAAACAGAATTGTAATGTTCTCATTTTCAGCCCACTTCCTTACATGTGGTGTCAAAACACATAATCCATAATCCTTCTACGGCAAGAGGTAGGGGGAGAGAATTTCGATGGAGGCAAACTGAGCACACTAGCCTGGGAGGGCAGCCTTCACGAAGGAACGAAGCCCTGTGGAAAAGGGTGCTTTTCAGCACCCTTGTAGAGCCCTTCCAAACAAAGAGACATAGCCCAAGCGTGACAGGGCTCCATTCCTTCAAGGCTCCCAAGACATCTCTTGGGACACATTAGCATGTACCCGGTGGGCCCCCGTGACGCCAGAGCTATGGAAAGTGAGACTGATCTGCAAAGAATGCCAGGGGCCTAGGAAAGGAGGCATCGAGTCTTCTCTTCAACGTCCTCAAGACCTCATTCTTGACTTTGGCTTATGCTTAAGGCAGAAGGACCACGTAGGTCTGATAAGGCCCAAGTCCGGCCTCTTGCTTCCAATCAAGTTGCAAGCTTGAATCAGCATGGCCTCCCCATAGACTTGAATAGATGACAACGTTCTCCTCTCGGGGCTTGTCCCTCTATTCTCGCTTCTTGCCAAGGATTCCTTTCTTACCCCTCGAATCAGCGTCTGTTTTATGTCTTCCAGTTTCTGTGTCCGCTTTCTGTTTCTCAAAGCTGTTTCTGGGTATCCCTCCCTTTAATAGCCTAGCCTAGGCCAATCCTCAGTCTGTAACCGTGCGGCCATCTTGGCGGACATGATCCTCGTGATGTCATAAACCACCTCAAAATTCGAAGTTGTCCTGACAACCTGCGTGCACACAGAGTTTCAGAGCCATCTCAGGCCAGGCTGACTCCTCACCCTTCCCTGGTAGGATAGTTTTCCTTTTTCTCGATTTCTTGTCGGTTTCTGTCTTGCCCCTCGAACTTTGGAAGGCCTGCTACATTCTCTCTAGACACTGGTTTCTGTCCTGTAAGATTATCCTGGGTTTCACCTCTTACATGTTATGTAGATGGCCAAGTGGGTGGACGTTCCCCAGAGAAAGTCCTGGACTCCCTCCCAGGTTGAAGTTGCCCGGGCCATCCTCTGATGCGCAATGATCGTGTCATCTCCTAGCACTCTGCCGATTCCACCTTGGCAGGTCCCATGTTTTCCTTCCTTCTTCCTCTGGGGAAGTGTACCAGAGGCGTTCATGGATTGTAAAAGCCTCACGGTTCTTTTTCTGGTGCGTATTGATAAGGTGACCTCACCATTGCTACTTAGTTTATGATCCCTGTCCGCACCGTACCATGAAATCTGTATTTCCTAACACTGCTAATGTGATCTGCACCCGTGATGTGAAACAGTGAGGCCTGGGCCGGCCAAGCAGAACGTGGGCACTTACCCGCTCCGCCACAGGGCCGGCCCTGAATTGGACTTTTGGACCAACCTTTTGCCTGAGCTTGGGAACACGTGGGCCTGTTTGGATTATTCGTGAAGGTGATTAGTAGTAACATCCTGGACGGTAACCTTTTCCGTGGGTGCATGGGTTTAGCAGGCAGCATGTTCTGTGGGTAGTATTCCTCTTCATCTATTTGGAATGGTCTACCTTTCTGTAGCATCAGTACGCATTTTGAGGTGATTTTCCAGCCTTGGAAGTTCACCTTCTCTAATCTCTTTCAGCCCCAAAGCTTTATGCCGTCATTCTGGACCCCATTTTGGATTTTTTTTGCTTTTAGGTGAATTTATTGCCACAACCCTGCACTAGAACATCCTATATCTTTCCGATTTGCATCCTCATCGATGTAGACTTCCGTGTAGCTGACATCATCTTCCCCTGCGTAAGCCTAATAGCAGGCCCTGACCACACACTTGTGCCTCATCATCTGTTTCACCCTCTCACACCTCCCCGCTTTGTCTCCGGGAACCCCCAATCAAATGTCCCGTGCCACCTGTTCCTGACCGCTTGTTTTTGCTTCTCCTCTTAAGTGAGGTCCTACGGTACTTGCCTTGCTCCCTGGGGCTTGTTTCACTTCCCTAAAACCCTCACAGCCATTCTGGTGCTCACAAATGGCTGGATTGCATCCTTGGTTCCGGCTGACTGGTATGCCATTGCGTGGCTACAGCCCATCTTCCTTCTGCACTCGTCCCTTGCTGGGCTCCAGGGAGGCTTCCAAGTCTTGGGTCGTGGGAGCGACGCTGTGGTGAACTCAGCGGTGCACATGTCTTTATGCAGGAGTGTTTCCGAGTTCTTTGGATCAACACGCCGCAGAGGAATAGCTGGATCATATGGGACATGGATTCTTCAAGTTCTGAGGCAGTTCCACACCGCTTGGCGTAGTGGCTGCACCGGTCTGCACTCCCACCAACGGTGCAGGAGGCTTCCCTTCTCTCCACCTCCTCTCTGACACTTGTGGCTTCCTGTCTGCTTCCTTATAGCCATTCTGACCACAGTGAGCTGCTGTGCCCTTGCAGTTTGCATTTGCATTGGCCTGAGACTTAATGACGGTGAGCAAGTGTTCATGCACCCGTTGGCCCTCTTTCGATCTTCTTGGCAGAAATCTCTGTTTCCATCTTCTGCCCAGGTTTTCATTGGCTTGTTGTTGTTTTTTTTTCCTGTGGGGACGTGCGAGTTGATTGCATCCTTGGGCTTTTCACCCCTTGTCCGATGTGTGGTTTGCAAACATCCTCCCCCAGTCGTTGTGCTATCTTTGCATTCAGTCGATGGTTTCCTTCACTGGGCAGAAGCGTCCGCATTTGACGTGGTCCCGTTGGTTTCTTGTTGACTTGGTTGCCCTGGCCCAGTCGGACTTGCTTCTTCCAAACAGGCGGCTCAGACAGATGGCAAAGAGCACTCTGCCTAGGTCTTCTGCTACAAGGTTCACGGTTTCAAGTCTGCCATTCAAGGCTTTGATCCATTTCAGGTGGTGTGTGTGCCAGGTGTAACATCATGGTGTACTCTCGTTGTGTTCCATGTGGCTGTGCAGGCTTCCCAGCACCGTTTATGGTAGAGACTCTCCTTTCTCCGCTGTCTCCTCTTGGCTCCCTGGTCGAAAATGGGCTGTCCATGTACGTTTGAGTGGGGCTCCGGGTTCTCGATTCTGTTGCATGGGTCTGTGTGCCTGTTTTGGGGCCCAGACTGTGCCGTCTCGGTACCTAGTGCTTCGTCCTATATGTTGAAATCGGAAAGTGTGCCACGTCCTGCTTTTTTCGTTTTCCTGAGGATTCCTTTGCCTAGTCAGGGTGTCTTGTTGCTGGCTAGAAGCTTTAGCATTCCCTCTTCTGTCTCTGTGGGAAACATTGCTGCAACTTTGACTGGGATTGCATGGAATCCAGAGATTCCTTGCTCTGGTAGGGACGTTTCCAGTGTGTTGATGCTTCCACTCCTAGATCCTGGAATCTCCTTCTTTCTCCTTGTGTCTTCTTGAATTTCTTTCCCCCAACGTTGGTTAGTTTTCCATTGCCATGGCTTTCACCTGTTTTGCTAAGTTTCTTCATAGAGATCTCATCCTTCTCACTGGCATGCAGTTTCTCACTTTTTCTTTTCAGCTTCAGTTTCTCTATGCTTTGCAACTTGGAATCGGTTTTGTTCTGGCAGAAGTGCATCGCTGAGCTCACATCTGCTGGCAATGCTCCTGTATTTGCTGTGGAAGTCTGGCCCTGTCTAACGTCCCTTCCCATCTGCCTCTACACTACCTCGGACGCCTGCCCCAGAATGCCTGAAGCAGTGGTGAGCAGGCCCACCCGAGGGTCCACCCGGCCCACCACGGGCCACCGACCCAGAAGGTGCGGACCTCACCGCTGCGCCCACGGCCGGCCCCTTTCATGTTCCGTTGGCAACCTGCAGTTGAGGGCAATGGGACTTGAATATGCTACTTGAGCCCAACTCTGGCACTGTGTAGATGAGGCCAGGTTGTTTTTCGGGTCCACTGCGATGTCAGAGGATTTGTCATAATCGTGTCTCTGCTGTCCCGGCAAGCTTCACGCACACACGGTTTCCTGGCCCGCTTGGAGCAGTCTCATAACTCACCCTTCCCACTTAGCCCAGCCTTGACCTTCGCTGCCGTCTTTTGGCTTGTGAATTTCTCTGCCTTTCAAACGTTCCAGCAGAGTCTGTCTAAAGACGGACATCATCTTTCATTGTGGATTATCCAGGTGTGATTTCTGTTCGCCTTCCATTTTCTGGGACCTTGGTCTCTTTTCCATAGGAGAATCGTCATGGTATTTCTCAGCTATCCCCCTTAGACATGCTTATCAGTCCGTTCCCCTTCATTCCAAGTGATTCATTTTGCATTTCTGGAATCACCGTATGTTCTCTAGGCCGAGGTGTGAGTGCTTTCGTGACTCTTGGTTGTTGTCTTTGAATTTGCACCGGTCACTTGAAGGAGTCTTTGCTGTCCTAGCCTGGGTCAAACTAAGCACTGGGAACACGTGGTCGTCTGGGTTGGTTTGACATCCTGAGGTCAGAAACTCCAAACTCGAGGTCGTCCTGGCATCCCCCTTTACAGACACAATGTTTCCAGGACAAATTAGACGAGTCTGATGAATCCCTCTCTCCAGGAAAGATATTTTTCTGTCTCCTTTCCGGATTTGGGAAGTTTCGAACTTCACCCCTGATCCTGGAACGTTCCCCCAGGTGCCGTCTAGATACGGGCTTACTTTATTTCTATAGGCTGTGCCATTTGTTTGCCTTACATCCTCAGCCCTGGCCTGTTTATTTTTCTTGAAACAGAATTGTAATGTTCTCATTTTCAGCCCACTTCCTTACATGTGGTGTCAAAACACATAATCCATAATCCTTCTACGGCAAGAGGTAGGGGGAGAGAATTTCGATGGAGGCAAACTGAGCACACTAGCCTGGGAGGGCAGCCTTCACGAAGGAACGAAGCCCTGTGGAAAAGGGTGCTTTTCAGCACCCTTGTAGAGCCCTTCCAAACAAAGAGACATAGCCCAAGCGTGACAGGGCTCCATTCCTTCAAGGCTCCCAAGACATCTCTTGGGACACATTAGCATGTACCCGGTGGGCCCCCGTGACGCCAGAGCTATGGAAAGTGAGACTGATCTGCAAAGAATGCCAGGGGCCTAGGAAAGGAGGCATCGAGTCTTCTCTTCAACGTCCTCAAGACCTCATTCTTGACTTTGGCTTATGCTTAAGGCAGAAGGACCACGTAGGTCTGATAAGGCCCAAGTCCGGCCTCTTGCTTCCAATCAAGTTGCAAGCTTGAATCAGCATGGCCTCCCCATAGACTTGAATAGATGACAACGTTCTCCTCTCGGGGCTTGTCCCTCTATTCTCGCTTCTTGCCAAGGATTCCTTTCTTACCCCTCGAATCAGCGTCTGTTTTATGTCTTCCAGTTTCTGTGTCCGCTTTCTGTTTCTCAAAGCTGTTTCTGGGTATCCCTCCCTTTAATAACCTAGCCTAGGCCAATCCTCAGTCTGTAACCGTGCGGCCATCTTGGCGGACATGATCCTCGTGATGTCATAAACCACCTCAAAATTCGAAGTTGTCCTGACAACCTGCGTGCACACAGAGTTTCAGAGCCATCTCAGGCCAGGCTGACTCCTCACCCTTCCCTGGTAGGATAGTTTTCCTTTTTCTCGATTTCTTGTCGGTTTCTGTCTTGCCCCTCGAACTTTGGAAGGCCTGCTACATTCTCTCTAGACACTGGTTTCTGTCCTGTAAGATTATCCTGGGTTTCACCTCTTACATGTTATGTAGATGGCCAAGTGGGTGGACGTTCCCCAGAGAAAGTCCTGGACTCCCTCCCAGGTTGAAGTTGCCCGGGCCATCCTCTGATGCGCAATGATCGTGTCATCTCCTAGCACTCTGCCGATTCCACCTTGGCAGGTCCCATGTTTTCCTTCCTTCTTCCTCTGGGGAAGTGTACCAGAGGCGTTCATGGATTGTAAAAGCCTCACGGTTCTTTTTTTGGTGGGTATTGATAAGGTGACCTCACCATTGCTACTTAGTTTATGATCCCTGTCCGCACCGTACCATGAAATCTGTATTTCCTAACACTGCTAATGTGATCTGCACCCGTGATGTGAAACAGTGAGGCCTGGGCCGGCCAAGCAGAACGTGGGCACTTACCCGCTCCGCCACAGGGCCGGCCCTGAATTGGACTTTTGGACCAACCTTTTGCCTGAGCTTGGGAACACGTGGGCCTGTTTGGATTATTCGTGAAGGTGATTAGTAGTAACATCCTGGACGGTAACCTTTTCCGTGGGTGCATGGGTTTAGCAGGCAGCATGTTCTGTGGGTAGTATTCCTCTTCATCTATTTGGAATGGTCTACCTTTCTGTAGCATCAGTAGGCATTTTGAGGTGATTTTCCAGCCTTGGAAGTTCACCTTCTCTAATCTCTTTCAGCCCCAAAGCTTTATGCCGTCATTCTGGACCCCATTTTGGATTTTTTTTGCTTTTAGGTGAATTTATTGCCACAACCCTGCACTAGAACATCCTATATCTTTCCGATTTGCATCCTCATCGATGTAGACTTCCGTGTAGCTGACATCATCTTCCCCTGCGTAAGCCTAATAGCAGGCCCTGACCACACACTTGTGCCTCATCATCTGTTTCACCCTCTCACACCTCCCCGCTTTGTCTCCGGGAACCCCCAATCAAATGTCCCGTGCCACCTGTTCCTGACCGCTTGTTTTTGCTTCTCCTCTTAAGTGAGGTCCTACGGTACTTGCCTTGCTCCCTGGGGCTTGTTTCACTTCCCTAAAACCCTCACAGCCATTCTGGTGCTCACAAATGGCTGGATTGCATCCTTGGTTCCGGCTGACTGGTATGCCATTGCGTGGCTACAGCCCATCTTCCTTCTGCACTCGTCCCTTGCTGGGCTCCAGGGAGGCTTCCAAGTCTTGGGTCGTGGGAGCGACGCTGTGGTGAACTCAGCGGTGCACATGTCTTTATGCAGGAGTGTTTCCGAGTTCTTTGGATCAACACGCCGCAGAGGAATAGCTGGATCATATGGGACATGGATTCTTCAAGTTCTGAGGCAGTTCCACACCGCTTGGCGTAGTGGCTGCACCGGTCTGCACTCCCACCAACGGTGCAGGAGGCTTCCCTTCTCTCCACCTCCTCTCTGACACTTGTGGCTTCCTGTCTGCTTCCTTATAGCCATTCTGACCACAGTGAGCTGCTGTGCCCTTGCAGTTTGCATTTGCATTGGCCTGAGACTTAATGACGGTGAGCAAGTGTTCATGCACCCGTTGGCCCTCTTTCGATCTTCTTGGCAGAAATCTCTGTTTCCATCTTCTGCCCAGGTTTTCATTGGCTTGTTGTTGTTTTTTTTTCCTGTGGGGACGTGCGAGTTGATTGCATCTTTGGGCTTTTCACCCCTTGTCCGATGTGTGGTTTGCAAACATCCTCCCCCAGTCGTTGTGCTATCTTTGCATTCAGTCGATGGTTTCCTTCACTGGGCAGAAGCGTCCGCATTTGACGTGGTCCCGTTGGTTTCTTGTTGACTTGGTTGCCCTGGCCCAGTCGGACTTGCTTCTTCCAAACAGGCGGCTCAGACAGATGGCAAAGAGCACTCTGCCTAGGTCTTCTGCTACAAGGTTCACGGTTTCAAGTCTGCCATTCAAGGCTTTGATCCATTTCAGGTGGTGTGTGTGCCAGGTGTAACATCATGGTGTACTCTCGTTGTGTTCCATGTGGCTGTGCAGGCTTCCCAGCACCGTTTATGGTAGAGACTCTCCTTTCTCCGCTGTCTCCTCTTGGCTCCCTGGTCGAAAATGGGCTGTCCATGTACGTTTGAGTGGGGCTCTGGGTTCTCGATTCTGTTGCATGGGTCTGTGTGCCTGTTTTGGGGCCCAGACTGTGCCGTCTCGGTACCTAGTGCTTCGTCCTATATGTTGAAATCGGAAAGTGTGCCACGTCCTGCTTTTTTCGTTTTCCTGAGGATTCCTTTGCCTAGTCAGGGTGTCTTGTTGCTGGCTAGAAGCTTTAGCATTCCCTCTTCTGTCTCTGTGGGAAACATTGCTGCAACTTTGACTGGGATTGCATGGAATCCAGAGATTCCTTGCTCTGGTAGGGACGTTTCCAGTGTGTTGATGCTTCCACTCCTAGATCCTGGAATCTCCTTCTTTCTCCTTGTGTCTTCTTGAATTTCTTTCCCCCAACGTTGGTTAGTTTTCCATTGCCATGGCTTTCACCTGTTTTGCTAAGTTTCTTCATAGAGATCTCATCCTTCTCACGGGCATGCAGTTTCTCACTTTTTCTTTTCAGCTTCAGTTTCTCTATGCTTTGCAACTTGGAATCGGTTTTGTTCTGGCAGAAGTGCATCGCTGAGCTCACATCTGCTGGCAATGCTCCTGTATTTGCTGTGGAAGTCTGGCCCTGTCTAACGTCCCTTCCCATCTGCCTCTACACTACCTCGGACGCCTGCCCCAGAATGCCTGAAGCAGTGGTGAGCAGGCCCACCCGAGGGTCCACCCGGCCCACCACGGGCCACCGACCCAGAAGGTGCGGACCTCACCGCTGCGCCCACGGCCGGCCCCTTTCATGTTCCGTTGGCAACCTGCAGTTGAGGGCAATGGGACTTGAATATGCTACTTGAGCCCAACTCTGGCACTGTGTAGATGAGGCCAGGTTGTTTTTCGGGTCCACTGCGATGTCAGAGGATTTGTCATAATCGTGTCTCTGCTGTCCCGGCAAGCTTCACGCACACACGGTTTCCTGGCCCGCTTGGAGCAGTCTCATAACTCACCCTTCCCACTTAGCCCAGCCTTGACCTTCGCTGCCGTCTTTTGGCTTGTGAATTTCTCTGCCTTTCAAACGTTCCAGCAGAGTCTGTCTAAAGACGGACATCATCTTTCATTGTGGATTATCCAGGTGTGATTTCTGTTCGCCTTCCATTTTCTGGGACCTTGGTCTCTTTTCCATAGGAGAATCGTCATGGTATTTCTCAGCTATCCCCCTTAGACATGCTTATCAGTCCGTTCCCCTTCATTCCAAGTGATTCATTTTGCATTTCTGGAATCACCGTATGTTCTCTAGGCCGAGGTGTGAGTGCTTTCGTGACTCTTGGTTGTTGTCTTTGAATTTGCACCGGTCACTTGAAGGAGTCTTTGCTGTCCTAGCCTGGGTCAAACTAAGCACTGGGAACACGTGGTCGTCTGGGTTGGTTTGACATCCTGAGGTCAGAAACTCCAAACTCGAGGTCGTCCTGGCATCCCCCTTTACAGACACAATGTTTCCAGGACAAATTAGACGAGTCTGATGAATCCCTCTCTCCAGGAAAGATATTTTTCTGTCTCCTTTCCGGATTTGGGAAGTTTCGAACTTCACCCCTGATCCTGGAACGTTCCCCCAGGTGCCGTCTAGATACGGGCTTACTTTATTTCTATAGGCTGTGCCATTTGTTTGCCTTACATCCTCAGCCCTGGCCTGTTTATTTTTCTTGAAACAGAATTGTAATGTTCTCATTTTCAGCCCACTTCCTTACATGTGGTGTCAAAACACATAATCCATAATCCTTCTACGGCAAGAGGTAGGGGGAGAGAATTTCGATGGAGGCAAACTGAGCACACTAGCCTGGGAGGGCAGCCTTCACGAAGGAACGAAGCCCTGTGGAAAAGGGTGCTTTTCAGCACCCTTGTAGAGCACTTCCAAACAAAGAGACATAGCCCAAGCGTGACAGGGCTCCATTCCTTCAAGGCTCCCAAGACATCTCTTGGGACACATTAGCATGTACCCGGTGGGCCCCCGTGACGCCAGAGCTATGGAAAGTGAGACTGATCTGCAAAGAATGCCAGGGGCCTAGGAAAGGAGGCATCGAGTCTTCTCTTCAACGTCCTCAAGACCTCATTCTTGACTTTGGCTTATGCTTAAGGCAGAAGGACCACGTAGGTCTGATAAGGCCCAAGTCCGGCCTCTTGCTTCCAATCAAGTTGCAAGCTTGAATCAGCATGGCCTCCCCATAGACTTGAATAGATGACAACGTTCTCCTCTCGGGGCTTGTCCCTCTATTCTCGCTTCTTGCCAAGGATTCCTTTCTTACCCCTCGAATCAGCGTCTGTTTTATGTCTTCCAGTTTCTGTGTCCGCTTTCTGTTTCTCAAAGCTGTTTCTGGGTATCCCTCCCTTTAATAGCCTAGCCTAGGCCAATCCTCAGTCTGTAACCGTGCGGCCATCTTGGCGGACATGATCCTCGTGATGTCATAAACCACCTCAAAATTCGAAGTTGTCCTGACAACCTGCGTGCACACAGAGTTTCAGAGCCATCTCAGGCCAGGCTGACTCCTCACCCTTCCCTGGTAGGATAGTTTTCCTTTTTCTCGATTTCTTGTCGGTTTCTGTCTTGCCCCTCGAACTTTGGAAGGCCTGCTACATTCTCTCTAGACACTGGTTTCTGTCCTGTAAGATTATCCTGGGTTTCACCTCTTACATGTTATGTAGATGGCCAAGTGGGTGGACGTTCCCCAGAGAAAGTCCTGGACTCCCTCCCAGGTTGAAGTTGCCCGGGCCATCCTCTGATGCGCAATGATCGTGTCATCTCCTAGCACTCTGCCGATTCCACCTTGGCAGGTCCCATGTTTTCCTTCCTTCTTCCTCTGGGGAAGTGTACCAGAGGCGTTCATGGATTGTAAAAGCCTCACGGTTCTTTTTCTGGTGCGTATTGATAAGGTGACCTCACCATTGCTACTTAGTTTATGATCCCTGTCCGCACCGTACCATGAAATCTGTATTTCCTAACACTGCTAATGTGATCTGCACCCGTGATGTGAAACAGTGAGGCCTGGGCCGGCCAAGCAGAACGTGGGCACTTACCCGCTCCGCCACAGGGCCGGCCCTGAATTGGACTTTTGGACCAACCTTTTGCCTGAGCTTGGGAACACGTGGGCCTGTTTGGATTATTCGTGAAGGTGATTAGTAGTAACATCCTGGACGGTAACCTTTTCCGTGGGTGCATGGGTTTAGCAGGCAGCATGTTCTGTGGGTAGTATTCCTCTTCATCTATTTGGAATGGTCTACCTTTCTGTAGCATCAGTACGCATTTTGAGGTGATTTTCCAGCCTTGGAAGTTCACCTTCTCTAATCTCTTTCAGCCCCAAAGCTTTATGCCGTCATTCTGGACCCCATTTTGGATTTTTTTTGCTTTTAGGTGAATTTATTGCCACAACCCTGCACTAGAACATCCTATATCTTTCCGATTTGCATCCTCATCGATGTAGACTTCCGTGTAGCTGACATCATCTTCCCCTGCGTAAGCCTAATAGCAGGCCCTGACCACACACTTGTGCCTCATCATCTGTTTCACCCTCTCACACCTCCCCGCTTTGTCTCCGGGAACCCCCAATCAAATGTCCCGTGCCACCTGTTCCTGACCGCTTGTTTTTGCTTCTCCTCTTAAGTGAGGTCCTACGGTACTTGCCTTGCTCCCTGGGGCTTGTTTCACTTCCCTAAAACCCTCACAGCCATTCTGGTGCTCACAAATGGCTGGATTGCATCCTTGGTTCCGGCTGACTGGTATGCCATTGCGTGGCTACAGCCCATCTTCCTTCTGCACTCGTCCCTTGCTGGGCTCCAGGGAGGCTTCCAAGTCTTGGGTCGTGGGAGCGACGCTGTGGTGAACTCAGCGGTGCACATGTCTTTATGCAGGAGTGTTTCCGAGTTCTTTGGATCAACACGCCGCAGAGGAATAGCTGGATCATATGGGACATGGATTCTTCAAGTTCTGAGGCAGTTCCACACCGCTTGGCGTAGTGGCTGCACCGGTCTGCACTCCCACCAACGGTGCAGGAGGCTTCCCTTCTCTCCACCTCCTCTCTGACACTTGTGGCTTCCTGTCTGCTTCCTTATAGCCATTCTGACCACAGTGAGCTGCTGTGCCCTTGCAGTTTGCATTTGCATTGGCCTGAGACTTAATGACGGTGAGCAAGTGTTCATGCACCCGTTGGCCCTCTTTCGATCTTCTTGGCAGAAATCTCTGTTTCCATCTTCTGCCCAGGTTTTCATTGGCTTGTTGTTGTTTTTTTTTCCTGTGGGGACGTGCGAGTTGATTGCATCCTTGGGCTTTTCACCCCTTGTCCGATGTGTGGTTTGCAAACATCCTCCCCCAGTCGTTGTGCTATCTTTGCATTCAGTCGATGGTTTCCTTCACTGGGCAGAAGCGTCCGCATTTGACGTGGTCCCGTTGGTTTCTTGTTGACTTGGTTGCCCTGGCCCAGTCGGACTTGCTTCTTCCAAACAGGCGGCTCAGACAGATGGCAAAGAGCACTCTGCCTAGGTCTTCTGCTACAAGGTTCACGGTTTCAAGTCTGCCATTCAAGGCTTTGATCCATTTCAGGTGGTGTGTGTGCCAGGTGTAACATCATGGTGTACTCTCGTTGTGTTCCATGTGGCTGTGCAGGCTTCCCAGCACCGTTTATGGTAGAGACTCTCCTTTCTCCGCTGTCTCCTCTTGGCTCCCTGGTCGAAAATGGGCTGTCCATGTACGTTTGAGTGGGGCTCCGGGTTCTCGATTCTGTTGCATGGGTCTGTGTGCCTGTTTTGGGGCCCAGACTGTGCCGTCTCGGTACCTAGTGCTTCGTCCTATATGTTGAAATCGGAAAGTGTGCCACGTCCTGCTTTTTTCGTTTTCCTGAGGATTCCTTTGCCTAGTCAGGGTGTCTTGTTGCTGGCTAGAAGCTTTAGCATTCCCTCTTCTGTCTCTGTGGGAAACATTGCTGCAACTTTGACTGGGATTGCATGGAATCCAGAGATTCCTTGCTCTGGTAGGGACGTTTCCAGTGTGTTGATGCTTCCACTCCTAGATCCTGGAATCTCCTTCTTTCTCCTTGTGTCTTCTTGAATTTCTTTCCCCCAACGTTGGTTAGTTTTCCATTGCCATGGCTTTCACCTGTTTTGCTAAGTTTCTTCATAGAGATCTCATCCTTCTCACTGGCATGCAGTTTCTCACTTTTTCTTTTCAGCTTCAGTTTCTCTATGCTTTGCAACTTGGAATCGGTTTTGTTCTGGCAGAAGTGCATCGCTGAGCTCACATCTGCTGGCAATGCTCCTGTATTTGCTGTGGAAGTCTGGCCCTGTCTAACGTCCCTTCCCATCTGCCTCTACACTACCTCGGACGCCTGCCCCAGAATGCCTGAAGCAGTGGTGAGCAGGCCCACCCGAGGGTCCACCCGGCCCACCACGGGCCACCGACCCAGAAGGTGCGGACCTCACTGCTGCGCCCACGGCCGGCCCCTTTCATGTTCCGTTGGCAACCTGCAGTTGAGGGCAATGGGACTTGAATATGCTACTTGAGCCCAAGTCTGGCACTGTGTAGATGAGGCCAGGTTGTTTTTCGGGTCCACTGCGATGTCAGAGGATTTGTCATAATCGTGTCTCTGCTGTCCCGGCAAGCTTCACGCACACACGGTTTCCTGGCCCGCTTGGAGCAGTCTCATAACTCACCCTTCCCACTTAGCCCAGCCTTGACCTTCGCTGCCGTCTTTTGGCTTGTGAATTTCTCTGCCTTTCAAACGTTCCAGCAGAGTCTGTCTAAAGACGGACATCATCTTTCATTGTGGATTATCCAGGTGTGATTTCTGTTCGCCTTCCATTTTCTGGGACCTTGGTCTCTTTTCCATAGGAGAATCGTCATGGTATTTCTCAGCTATCCCCCTTAGACATGCTTATCAGTCCGTTCCCCTTCATTCCAAGTGATTCATTTTGCATTTCTGGAATCACCGTATGTTCTCTAGGCCGAGGTGTGAGTGCTTTCGTGACTCTTGGTTGTTGTCTTTGAATTTGCACCGGTCACTTGAAGGAGTCTTTGCTGTCCTAGCCTGGGTCAAACTAAGCACTGGGAACACGTGGTCGTCTGGGTTGGTTTGACATCCTGAGGTCAGAAACTCCAAACTCGAGGTCGTCCTGGCATCCCCCTTTACAGACACAATGTTTCCAGGACAAATTAGACGAGTCTGATGAATCCCTCTCTCCAGGAAAGATATTTTTCTGTCTCCTTTCCGGATTTGGGAAGTTTCGAACTTCACCCCTGATCCTGGAACGTTCCCCCAGGTGCCGTCTAGATACGGGCTTACTTTATTTCTATAGGCTGTGCCATTTGTTTGCCTTACATCCTCAGCCCTGGCCTGTTTATTTTTCTTGAAACAGAATTGTAATGTTCTCATTTTCAGCCCACTTCCTTACATGTGGTGTCAAAACACATAATCCATAATCCTTCTACGGCAAGAGGTAGGGGGAGAGAATTTCGATGGAGGCAAACTGAGCACACTAGCCTGGGAGGGCAGCCTTCACGAAGGAACGAAGCCCTGTGGAAAAGGGTGCTTTTCAGCACCCTTGTAGAGCCCTTCCAAACAAAGAGACATAGCCCAAGCGTGACAGGGCTCCATTCCTTCAAGGCTCCCAAGACATCTCTTGGGACACATTAGCATGTACCCGGTGGGCCCCCGTGACGCCAGAGCTATGGAAAGTGAGACTGATCTGCAAAGAATGCCAGGGGCCTAGGAAAGGAGGCATCGAGTCTTCTCTTCAACGTCCTCAAGACCTCATTCTTGACTTTGGCTTATGCTTAAGGCAGAAGGACCACGTAGGTCTGATAAGGCCCAAGTCCGGCCTCTTGCTTCCAATCAAGTTGCAAGCTTGAATCAGCATGGCCTCCCCATAGACTTGAATAGATGACAACGTTCTCCTCTCGGGGCTTGTCCCTCTATTCTCGCTTCTTGCCAAGGATTCCTTTCTTACCCCTCGAATCAGCGTCTGTTTTATGTCTTCCAGTTTCTGTGTCCGCTTTCTGTTTCTCAAAGCTGTTTCTGGGTATCCCTCCCTTTAATAGCCTAGCCTAGGCCAATCCTCAGTCTGTAACCGTGCGGCCATCTTGGCGGACATGATCCTCGTGATGTCATAAACCACCTCAAAATTCGAAGTTGTCCTGACAACCTGCGTGCACACAGAGTTTCAGAGCCATCTCAGGCCAGGCTGACTCCTCACCCTTCCCTGGTAGGATAGTTTTCCTTTTTCTCGATTTCTTGTCGGTTTCTGTCTTGCCCCTCGAACTTTGGAAGGCCTGCTACATTCTCTCTAGACACTGGTTTCTGTCCTGTAAGATTATCCTGGGTTTCACCTCTTACATGTTATGTAGATGGCCAAGTGGGTGGACGTTCCCCAGAGAAAGTCCTGGACTCCCTCCCAGGTTGAAGTTGCCCGGGCCATCCTCTGATGCGCAATGATCGTGTCATCTCCTAGCACTCTGCCGATTCCACCTTGGCAGGTCCCATGTTTTCCTTCCTTCTTCCTCTGGGGAAGTGTACCAGAGGCGTTCATGGATTGTAAAAGCCTCACGGTTCTTTTTTTGGTGGGTATTGATAAGGTGACCTCACCATTGCTACTTAGTTTATGATCCCTGTCCGCACCGTACCATGAAATCTGTATTTCCTAACACTGCTAATGTGATCTGCACCCGTGATGTGAAACAGTGAGGCCTGGGCCGGCCAAGCAGAACGTGGGCACTTACCCGCTCCGCCACAGGGCCGGCCCTGAATTGGACTTTTGGACCAACCTTTTGCCTGAGCTTGGGAACACGTGGGCCTGTTTGGATTATTCGTGAAGGTGATTAGTAGTAACATCCTGGACGGTAACCTTTTCCGTGGGTGCATGGGTTTAGCAGGCAGCATGTTCTGTGGGTAGTATTCCTCTTCATCTATTTGGAATGGTCTACCTTTCTGTAGCATCAGTAGGCATTTTGAGGTGATTTTCCAGCCTTGGAAGTTCACCTTCTCTAATCTCTTTCAGCCCCAAAGCTTTATGCCGTCATTCTGGACCCCATTTTGGATTTTTTTTGCTTTTAGGTGAATTTATTGCCACAACCCTGCACTAGAACATCCTATATCTTTCCGATTTGCATCCTCATCGATGTAGACTTCCGTGTAGCTGACATCATCTTCCCCTGCGTAAGCCTAATAGCAGGCCCTGACCACACACTTGTGCCTCATCATCTGTTTCACCCTCTCACACCTCCCCGCTTTGTCTCCGGGAACCCCCAATCAAATGTCCCGTGCCACCTGTTCCTGACCGCTTGTTTTTGCTTCTCCTCTTAAGTGAGGTCCTACGGTACTTGCCTTGCTCCCTGGGGCTTGTTTCACTTCCCTAAAACCCTCACAGCCATTCTGGTGCTCACAAATGGCTGGATTGCATCCTTGGTTCCGGCTGACTGGTATGCCATTGCGTGGCTACAGCCCATCTTCCTTCTGCACTCGTCCCTTGCTGGGCTCCAGGGAGGCTTCCAAGTCTTGGGTCGTGGGAGCGACGCTGTGGTGAACTCAGCGGTGCACATGTCTTTATGCAGGAGTGTTTCCGAGTTCTTTGGATCAACACGCCGCAGAGGAATAGCTGGATCATATGGGACATGGATTCTTCAAGTTCTGAGGCAGTTCCACACCGCTTGGCGTAGTGGCTGCACCGGTCTGCACTCCCACCAACGGTGCAGGAGGCTTCCCTTCTCTCCACCTCCTCTCTGACACTTGTGGCTTCCTGTCTGCTTCCTTATAGCCATTCTGACCACAGTGAGCTGCTGTGCCCTTGCAGTTTGCATTTGCATTGGCCTGAGACTTAATGACGGTGAGCAAGTGTTCATGCACCCGTTGGCCCTCTTTCGATCTTCTTGGCAGAAATCTCTGTTTCCATCTTCTGCCCAGGTTTTCATTGGCTTGTTGTTGTTTTTTTTTCCTGTGGGGACGTGCGAGTTGATTGCATCTTTGGGCTTTTCACCCCTTGTCCGATGTGTGGTTTGCAAACATCCTCCCCCAGTCGTTGTGCTATCTTTGCATTCAGTCGATGGTTTCCTTCACTGGGCAGAAGCGTCCGCATTTGACGTGGTCCCGTTGGTTTCTTGTTGACTTGGTTGCCCTGGCCCAGTCGGACTTGCTTCTTCCAAACAGGCGGCTCAGACAGATGGCAAAGAGCACTCTGCCTAGGTCTTCTGCTACAAGGTTCACGGTTTCAAGTCTGCCATTCAAGGCTTTGATCCATTTCAGGTGGTGTGTGTGCCAGGTGTAACATCATGGTGTACTCTCGTTGTGTTCCATGTGGCTGTGCAGGCTTCCCAGCACCGTTTATGGTAGAGACTCTCCTTTCTCCGCTGTCTCCTCTTGGCTCCCTGGTCGAAAATGGGCTGTCCATGTACGTTTGAGTGGGGCTCTGGGTTCTCGATTCTGTTGCATGGGTCTGTGTGCCTGTTTTGGGGCCCAGACTGTGCCGTCTCGGTACCTAGTGCTTCGTCCTATATGTTGAAATCGGAAAGTGTGCCACGTCCTGCTTTTTTCGTTTTCCTGAGGATTCCTTTGCCTAGTCAGGGTGTCTTGTTGCTGGCTAGAAGCTTTAGCATTCCCTCTTCTGTCTCTGTGGGAAACATTGCTGCAACTTTGACTGGGATTGCATGGAATCCAGAGATTCCTTGCTCTGGTAGGGACGTTTCCAGTGTGTTGATGCTTCCACTCCTAGATCCTGGAATCTCCTTCTTTCTCCTTGTGTCTTCTTGAATTTCTTTCCCCCAACGTTGGTTAGTTTTCCATTGCCATGGCTTTCACCTGTTTTGCTAAGTTTCTTCATAGAGATCTCATCCTTCTCACGGGCATGCAGTTTCTCACTTTTTCTTTTCAGCTTCAGTTTCTCTATGCTTTGCAACTTGGAATCGGTTTTGTTCTGGCAGAAGTGCATCGCTGAGCTCACATCTGCTGGCAATGCTCCTGTATTTGCTGTGGAAGTCTGGCCCTGTCTAACGTCCCTTCCCATCTGCCTCTACACTACCTCGGACGCCTGCCCCAGAATGCCTGAAGCAGTGGTGAGCAGGCCCACCCGAGGGTCCACCCGGCCCACCACGGGCCACCGACCCAGAAGGTGCGGACCTCACCGCTGCGCCACCGGCCGGCCCCTTTCATGTTCCGTTGGCAACCTGCAGTTGAGGGCAATGGGACTTGAATATGCTACTTCAGCCCAACTCTGGCACTGTGTAGATGAGGCCAGGTTGTTTTTCGGGTCCACTGCGATGTCAGAGGATTTGTCATAATCGTGTCTCTGCTGTCCCGGCAAGCTTCACGGACACACGGTTTCCTGGCCCGCTTGGAGCAGTCTCATAACTCACCCTTCCCACTTAGCCCAGCCTTGACCTTCGCTGCCGTCTTTTGGCTTGTGAATTTCTCTGCCTTTCAAACGTTCCAGCAGAGTCTGTCTAAAGACGGACATCATCTTTCATTGTGGATTATCCAGGTGTGATTTCTGTTCGCCTTCCATTTTCTGGGACCTTTGTCTCTTTTCCATAGGAGAATCGTCATGGTATTTCTCAGCTATCCCCCTTAGACATGCTTATCAGTCCGTTCCCCTTCATTCCAAGTGATTCATTTTGCATTTCTGGAATCACCGTATGTTCTCTAGGCCGAGGTGTGAGTGCTTTCGTGACTCTTGGTTGTTGTCTGAATTTGCACCGGTCACTTGAAGGAGTCTTTGCTGTCCTAGCCTGGTTCAAACTAAGCACTGGGAATACGTGGTCGTCTGGGTTGGTTTGACATCCTGAGGTCAGAAACTCCAAACTCGAGGTCGTCCTGGCATCCCCCTTTACAGACACAATGTTTCCAGGACAAATTAGACGAGTCTGATGAATCCCTCTCTCCAGGAAAGATATTTTTCTGTCTCCTTTCCGGATTTGGGAAGTTTCGAACTTCACCCCTGATCCTGGAACGTTCCCCCAGGTGCCGTCTAGATACGGGCTTACTTTATTTCTATAGGCTGTGCCATTTGTTTGCCTTACATCCTCAGCCCTGGCCTGTTTATTTTTCTTGAAACAGAATTGTAATGTTCTCATTTTCAGCCCACTTCCTTACATGTGGTGTCAAAACACATAATCCATAATCCTTCTACGGCAAGAGGTAGGGGGAGAGAATTTCGATGGAGGCAAACTGAGCACACTAGCCTGGGAGGGCAGCCTTCACGAAGGAACGAAGCCCTGTGGAAAAGGGTGCTTTTCAGCACCCTTGTAGAGCACTTCCAAACAAAGAGACATAGCCCAAGCGTGACAGGGCTCCATTCCTTCAAGGCTCCCAAGACATCTCTTGGGACACATTAGCATGTACCCGGTGGGCCCCCGTGACGCCAGAGCTATGGAAAGTGAGACTGATCTGCAAAGAATGCCAGGGGCCTAGGAAAGGAGGCATCGAGTCTTCTCTTCAACGTCCTCAAGACCTCATTCTTGACTTTGGCTTATGCTTAAGGCAGAAGGACCACGTAGGTCTGATAAGGCCCAAGTCCGGCCTCTTGCTTCCAATCAAGTTGCAAGCTTGAATCAGCATGGCCTCCCCATAGACTTGAATAGATGACAACGTTCTCCTCTCGGGGCTTGTCCCTCTATTCTCGCTTCTTGCCAAGGATTCCTTTCTTACCCCTCGAATCAGCGTCTGTTTTATGTCTTCCAGTTTCTGTGTCCGCTTTCTGTTTCTCAAAGCTGTTTCTGGGTATCCCTCCCTTTAATAACCTAGCCTAGGCCAATCCTCAGTCTGTAACCGTGCGGCCATCTTGGCGGACATGATCCTCGTGATGTCATAAACCACCTCAAAATTCGAAGTTGTCCTGACAACCTGCGTGCACACAGAGTTTCAGAGCCATCTCAGGCCAGGCTGACTCCTCACCCTTCCCTGGTAGGATAGTTTTCCTTTTTCTCGATTTCTTGTCGGTTTCTGTCTTGCCCCTCGAACTTTGGAAGGCCTGCTACATTCTCTCTAGACACTGGTTTCTGTCCTGTAAGATTATCCTGGGTTTCACCTCTTACATGTTATGTAGATGGCCAAGTGGGTGGACGTTCCCCAGAGAAAGTCCTGGACTCCCTCCCAGGTTGAAGTTGCCCGGGCCATCCTCTGATGCACAATGATCGTGTCATCTCCTAGCACTCTGCCGATTCCACCTTGGCAGGTCCCATGTTTTCCTTCCTTCTTCCTCTGGGGAAGTGTACCAGAGGCGTTCATGGATTGTAAAAGCCTCACGGTTCTTTTTCTGGTGCGTATTGATAAGGTGACCTCACCATTGCTACTTAGTTTATGATCCCTGTCCGCACCGTACCATGAAATCTGTATTTCCTAACACTGCTAATGTGATCTGCACCCGTGATGTGAAACAGTGAGGCCTGGGCCGGCCAAGCAGAACGTGGGCACTTACCCGCTCCGCCACAGGGCCGGCCCTGAATTGGACTTTTGGACCAACCTTTTGCCTGAGCTTGGGAACACGTGGGCCTGTTTGGATTATTCGTGAAGGTGATTAGTAGTAACATCCTGGACGGTAACCTTTTCCGTGGGTGCATGGGTTTAGCAGGCAGCATGTTCTGTGGGTAGTATTCCTCTTCATCTATTTGGAATGGTCTACCTTTCTGTAGCATCAGTAGGCATTTTGAGGTGATTTTCCAGCCTTGGAAGTTCACCTTCTCTAATCTCTTTCAGCCCCAAAGCTTTATGCCGTCATTCTGGACCCCATTTTGGATTTTTTTTGCTTTTAGGTGAATTTATTGCCACAACCCTGCACTAGAACATCCTATATCTTTCCGATTTGCATCCTCATCGATGTAGACTTCCGTGTAGCTGACATCATCTTCCCCTGCGTAAGCCTAATAGCAGGCCCTGACCACACACTTGTGCCTCATCATCTGTTTCACCCTCTCACACCTCCCCGCTTTGTCTCTGGGAACCCCCAATCAAATGTCCCGTGCCACCTGTTCCTGACCGCTTGTTTTTGCTTCTCCTCTTAAGTGAGGTCCTACGGTACTTGCCTTGCTCCCTGGGGCTTGTTTCACTTCCCTAAAACCCTCACAGCCATTCTGGTGCTCACAAATGGCTGGATTGCATCCTTGGTTCCGGCTGACTGGTATGCCATTGCGTGGCTACAGCCCATCTTCCTTCTGCACTCGTCCCTTGCTGGGCTCCAGGGAGGCTTCCAAGTCTTGGGTCGTGGGAGCGACGCTGTGGTGAACTCAGCGGTGCACATGTCTTTATGCAGGAGTGTTTCCGAGTTCTTTGGATCAACACGCCGCAGAGGAATAGCTGGATCATATGGGACATGGATTCTTCAAGTTCTGAGGCAGTTCCACACCGCTTGGCGTAGTGGCTGCACCGGTCTGCACTCCCACCAACGGTGCAGGAGGCTTCCCTTCTCTCCACCTCCTCTCTGACACTTGTGGCTTCCTGTCTGCTTCCTTATAGCCATTCTGACCACAGTGAGCTGCTGTGCCCTTGCAGTTTGCATTTGCATTGGCCTGAGACTTAATGACGGTGAGCAAGTGTTCATGCACCCGTTGGCCCTCTTTCGATCTTCTTGGCAGAAATCTCTGTTTCCATCTTCTGCCCAGGTTTTCATTGGCTTGTTGTTGTTTTTTTTTCCTGTGGGGACGTGCGAGTTGATTGCATCTTTGGGCTTTTCACCCCTTGTCCGATGTGTGGTTTGCAAACATCCTCCCCCAGTCGTTGTGCTATCTTTGCATTCAGTCGATGGTTTCCTTCACTGGGCAGAAGCGCCGCATTTGACGTGGTCCCATTGGTTTCTTGTTGACTTGGTTGCCCTGGCCCAGTCGGACTTGCTTCTTCCAAACAGGCGGCTCAGACAGATGGCAAAGAGCACTCTGCCTAGGTCTTCTGCTACAAGGTTCACGGTTTCAAGTCTGCCATTCAAGGCTTTGATCCATTTCAGGTGGTGTGTGTGCCAGGTGTAACATCATGGTGTACTCTCGTTGTGTTCCATGTGGCTGTGCAGGCTTCCCAGCACCGTTTATGGTAGAGACTCTCCTTTCTCCGCTGTCTCCTCTTGGCTCCCTGGTCGAAAATGGGCTGTCCATGTACGTTTGAGTGGGGCTCCGGGTTCTCGATTCTCTTGCATGGGTCTGTGTGCCTGTTTTGGGGCCCAGACTGTGCCGTCTCGGTACCTAGTGCTTCGTCCTATATGTTGAAATCGGAAAGTGTGCCACGTCCTGCTTTTTTCGTTTTCCTGAGGATTCCTTTGCCTAGTCAGGGTGTCTTGTTGCTGGCTAGAAGCTTTAGCATTCCCTCTTCTGTCTCTGTGGGAAACATTGCTGCAACTTTGACTGGGATTGCATGGAATCCAGAGTGTCCTTGCTCTGGTAGGGACGTTTCCAGTGTGTTGATGCTTCCACTCCTAGATCCTGGAATCTCCTTCTTTCTCCTTGTGTCTTCTTGAATTTCTTTCCCCCAACGTTGGTTAGTTTTCCATTGCCATGGCTTTCACCTGTTTTGCTAAGTTTCTTCATAGAGATCTCATCCTTCTCACGGGCATGCAGTTTCTCACTTTTTCTTTTCAGCTTCAGTTTCTCTATGCTTTGCAACTTGGAATCGGTTTTGTTCTGGCAGAAGTGCATCGCTGAGCTCACATCTGCTGGCAATGCTCCTGTATTTGCTGTGGAAGTCTGGCCCTGTCTAACGTCCCTTCCCATCTGCCTCTACACTACCTCGGACGCCTGCCCCAGAATGCCTGAAGCAGTGGTGAGCAGGCCCACCCGAGGGTCCACCCGGCCCACCACGGGCCACCGACCCAGAAGGTGCGGACCTCACCGCTGCGCCACCGGCCGGCCCCTTTCATGTTCCGTTGGCAACCTGCAGTTGAGGGCAATGGGACTTGAATATGCTACTTGAGCCCAACTCTGGCACTGTGTAGATGAGGCCAGATTGTTTCTCGGGTCCATGGATTTGTCATAATCGTGTCTCTGCTGTCCCGGCAAGCTTCACGCACACACGGTTTCCTGGCCCGCTTGGAGCAGTGTCATAACTCACCCTTCCCACTTAGCCCAGCCTTGACCTTCGCTGCCGTCTTTTGGCTTGTGAATTTCTCTGCCTTTCAAACGTTCCAGCAGAGTCTGTCTAAAGACGGACATCATCTTTCATTGTGGATTATCCAGGTGTGATTTCTGTTCGCCTTCCATTTTCTGGGACCTTTGTCTCTTTTCCATAGGAGAATCGTCATGGTATTTCTCAGCTATCCCCCTTAGACATGCTTATCAGTCCGTTCCCCTTCATTCCAAGTGATTCATTTTGCATTTCTGGAATCACCGTATGTTCTCTAGGCCGAGGTGTGAGTGCTTTCGTGACTCTTGGTTGTTGTCTTTGAATTTGCACCGGTCACTTGAAGGAGTCTTTGCTGTCCTAGCCTGGGTCAAACTAAGCACTGGGAACACGTGGTCGTCTGGGTTGGTTTGACATCCTGAGGTCAGAAACTCCAAACTCGAGGTCGTCCTGGCATCCCCCTTTACACACACAATGTTTCCAGGACAAATTAGACGAGTCTGATGAATCCCTCTCTCCAGGAAAGATATTTTTCTGTCTCCTTTCCGGATTTGGGAAGTTTCGAACTTCACCCCTGATCCTGGAACGTTCCCCCAGGTGCCGTCTAGATACGGGCTTACTTTATTTCTATAGGCTGTGCCATTTGTTTGCCTTACATCCTCAGCCCTGGCCTGTTTATTTTTCTTGAAACAGAATTGTAATGTTCTCATTTTCAGCCCACTTCCTTACATGTGGTGTCAAAACACATAATCCATAATCCTTCTACGGCAAGAGGTAGGGGGAGAGAATTTCGATGGAGGCAAACTGAGCACACTAGCCTGGGAGGGCAGCCTTCACGAAGGAACGAAGCCCTGTGGAAAAGGGTGCTTTTCAGCACCCTTGTAGAGCACTTCCAAACAAAGAGACATAGCCCAAGCGTGACAGGGCTCCATTCCTTCAAGGCTCCCAAGACATCTCTTGGGACACATTAGCATGTACCCGGTGGGCCCCCGTGACGCCAGAGCTATGGAAAGTGAGACTGATCTGCAAAGAATGCCAGGGGCCTAGGAAAGGAGGCATCGAGTCTTCTCTTCAACGTCCTCAAGACCTCATTCTTGACTTTGGCTTATGCTTAAGGCAGAAGGACCACGTAGGTCTGATAAGGCCCAAGTCCGGCCTCTTGCTTCCAATCAAGTTGCAAGCTTGAATCAGCATGGCCTCCCCATAGACTTGAATAGATGACAACGTTCTCCTCTCGGGGCTTGTCCCTCTATTCTCGCTTCTTGCCAAGGATTCCTTTCTTACCCCTCGAATCAGCGTCTGTTTTATGTCTTCCAGTTTCTGTGTCCGCTTTCTGTTTCTCAAAGCTGTTTCTGGGTATCCCTCCCTTTAATAGCCTAGCCTAGGCCAATCCTCAGTCTGTAACCGTGCGGCCATCTTGGCGGACATGATCCTCGTGATGTCATAAACCACCTCAAAATTCGAAGTTGTCCTGACAACCTGCGTGCACACAGAGTTTCAGAGCCATCTCAGGCCAGGCTGACTCCTCACCCTTCCCTGGTAGGATAGTTTTCCTTTTTCTCGATTTCTTGTCGGTTTCTGTCTTGCCCCTCGAACTTTGGAAGGCCTGCTACATTCTCTCTAGACACTGGTTTCTGTCCTGTAAGATTATCCTGGGTTTCACCTCTTACATGTTATGTAGATGGCCAAGTGGGTGGACGTTCCCCAGAGAAAGTCCTGGACTCCCTCCCAGGTTGAAGTTGCCCGGGCCATCCTCTGATGCGCAATGATCGTGTCATCTCCTAGCACTCTGCCGATTCCACCTTGGCAGGTCCCATGTTTTCCTTCCTTCTTCCTCTGGGGAAGTGTACCAGAGGCGTTCATGGATTGTAAAAGCCTCACGGTTCTTTTTCTGGTGCGTATTGATAAGGTGACCTCACCATTGCTACTTAGTTTATGATCCCTGTCCGCACCGTACCATGAAATCTGTATTTCCTAACACTGCTAATGTGATCTGCACCCATGATGTGAAACAGTGAGGCCTGGGCCGGCCAAGCAGAACGTGGGCACTTACCCGCTCCGCCACAGGGCCGGCCCTGAATTGGACTTTTGGACCAACCTTTTGCCTGAGCTTGGGAACACGTGGGCCTGTTTGGATTATTCGTGAAGGTGATTAGTAGTAACATCCTGGACGGTAACCTTTTCCGTGGGTGCATGGGTTTAGCAGGCAGCATGTTCTGTGGGTAGTATTCCTCTTCATCTATTTGGAATGGTCTACCTTTCTGTAGCATCAGTAGGCATTTTGAGGTGATTTTCCAGCCTTGGAAGTTCACCTTCTCTAATCTCTTTCAGCCCCAAAGCTTTATGCCGTCATTCTGGACCCCATTTTGGATTTTTTTTGCTTTTAGGTGAATTTATTGCCACAACCCTGCACTAGAACATCCTATATCTTTCCGATTTGCATCCTCATCGATGTAGACTTCCGTGTAGCTGACATCATCTTCCCCTGCGTAAGCCTAATAGCAGGCCCTGACCACACACTTGTGCCTCATCATCTGTTTCACCCTCTCACACCTCCCCGCTTTGTCTCTGGGAACCCCCAATCAAATGTCCCGTGCCACCTGTTCCTGACCGCTTGTTTTTGCTTCTCCTCTTAAGTGAGGTCCTACGGTACTTGCCTTGCTCCCTGGGGCTTGTTTCACTTCCCTAAAACCCTCACAGCCATTCTGGTGCTCACAAATGGCTGGATTGCATCCTTGGTTCCGGCTGACTGGTATGCCATTGCGTGGCTACAGCCCATCTTCCTTCTGCACTCGTCCCTTGCTGGGCTCCAGGGAGGCTTCCAAGTCTTGGGTCGTGGGAGCGACGCTGTGGTGAACTCAGCGGTGCACATGTCTTTATGCAGGAGTGTTTCCGAGTTCTTTGGATCAACACGCCGCAGAGGAATAGCTGGATCATATGGGACATGGATTCTTCAAGTTCTGAGGCAGTTCCACACCGCTTGGCGTAGTGGCTGCACCGGTCTGCACTCCCACCAACGGTGCAGGAGGCTTCCCTTCTCTCCACCTCCTCTCTGACACTTGTGGCTTCCTGTCTGCTTCCTTATAGCCATTCTGACCACAGTGAGCTGCTGTGCCCTTGCAGTTTGCCTTTGCATAGGCCTGAGACTTAATGACGGTGAGCAAGTGTTCATGCACCCGTTGGCCCTCTTTCGATCTTCTTGGCAGAAATCTCTGTTTCCATCTTCTGCCCAGGTTTTCATTGGCTTGTTGTTTTTTTTTCCTGTGGGGACGTGCGAGTTGATTGCATCCTTGGGCTTTTCACCCCTTGTCTGATGTGTGGTTTGCAAACATCCTCCCCCAGTCGTTGTGCTATCTTTGCATTCAGTCGATGGTTTCCTTCACTGGGCAGAAGCGTCCGCATTTGACGTGGTCCCGTTGGTTTCTTGTTGACTTGGTTGCCCTGGCCCAGTCGGACTTGCTTCTTCCAAACAGGCGGCTCAGACAGATGGCAAAGAGCACTCTGCCTAGGTCTTCTGCTACAAGGTTCACGGTTTCAAGTCTGCCATTCAAGGCTTTGATCCATTTCAGGTGGTGTGTGTGCCAGGTGTAACATCATGGTGTACTCTCGTTGTGTTCCATGTGGCTGTGCAGGCTTCCCAGCACCGTTTATGGTAGAGACTCTCCTTTCTCCGCTGTCTCCTCTTGGCTCCCTGGTCGAAAATGGGCTGTCCATGTACGTTTGAGTGGGGCTCCGGGTTCTCGATTCTCTTGCATGGGTCTGTGTGCCTGTTTTGGGGCCCAGACTGTGCCGTCTCGGTACCTAGTGCTTCGTCCTATATGTTGAAATCGGAAAGTGTGCCACGTCCTGCTTTTTTCGTTTTCCTGAGGATTCCTTTGCCTAGTCAGGGTGTCTTGTTGCTGGCTAGAAGCTTTAGGATTCCCTCTTCTGTCTCTGTGGGAAACATTGCTGCAACTTTGACTGGGATTGCATGGAATCCAGAGATTCCTTGCTCTGGTAGGGACGTTTCCAGTGTGTTGATGCTTCCACTCCTAGATCCTGGAATCTCCTTCTTTCTCCTTGTGTCTTCTTGAATTTCTTTCCCCCAACGTTGGTTAGTTTTCCATTGCCATGGCTTTCACCTGTTTTGCTAAGTTTCTTCATAGAGATCTCATCCTTCTCACGGGCATGCAGTTTCTCACTTTTTCTTTTCAGCTTCAGTTTCTCTATGCTTTGCAACTTGGAATCGGTTTTGTTCTGGCAGAAGTGCATCGCTGAGCTCACATCTGCTGGCAATGCTCCTGTATTTGCTGTGGAAGTCTGGCCCTGTCTAACGTCCCTTCCCATCTGCCTCTACACTACCTCGGACGCCTGCCCCAGAATGCCTGAAGCAGTGGTGAGCAGGCCCACCCGAGGGTCCACCCGGCCCACCACGGGCCACCGACCCAGAAGGTGCGGACCTCACCGCTTCGCCAACGGCCGGCCCCTTTCATGTTCCGTTGGCAACCTGCAGTTGAGGGCAATGGGACTTGAATATGCTACTTGAGCCCAACTCTGGCACTGTGTAGATGAGGCCAGGTTGTTTTTCGGGTCCACTGCGATGTCAGAGGATTTGTCATAATCGTGTCTCTGCTGTCCCGGCAAGCTTCACGGACACACGGTTTCCTGGCCCGCTTGGAGCAGTCTCATAACTCACCCTTCCCACTTAGCCCAGCCTTGACCTTCGCTGCCGTCTTTTGGCTTGTGAATTTCTCTGCCTTTCAAACATTCCAGCAGAGTCTGTCTAAAGACGGACATCATCTTTCATTGTGGATTATCCAGGTGTGATTTCTGTTCGCCTTCCATTTTCTGGGACCTTTGTCTCTTTTCCATAGGAGAATCGTCATGGTATTTCTCAGCAATCCCCCTTAGACATGCTTATCAGTCCGTTCCCCTTCATTCCAATTGATTCATTTTGCATTTCTGGAATCACCGTATGTTCTCTAGGCCGAGGTGTGAGTGCTTTCATGACTCTTGGTTGTTGTCTTTGAATTTGCACCGGTCACTTGAAGGAGTCTTTGCTGTCCTAGCCTGGGTCAAACTAAGCACTGGCGACACGTGGTCGTCTGGGTTGGTTTGACATCCTGAGGTCAGAAACTCCAAACTCGAGGTGGTCCTGGCATCCCCCTTCAAGGACACAATGTTTCCAAGACAAATTAGACGAATCTGATGAATCCCTCTCCCCAGGAAACATATTTTTCTGTCTCCTTTCCGGATTTGGGAAGTTTCGAACTTCACCCCTGATCCTGGAACGTTCCCCCAGGTGCCGTCTAGATACGGGCTTACTTTATTTCTATAGGCTGTGCCATTTGTTTGCCTTACATCCTCAGCCCTGGCCTGTTTATTTTTCTTGAAACAGAATTGTAATGTTCTACTTTTCAGCCAATTCCCTTACATATGGTGTCAAAACACACACTGTATAATTCTTCCACGGCACGAAGTAGGGGTAGGGAATTTCATTGGTGCAAAACTGAGCACTCTAGCCTGGGAGGGCAAGCTTCACAAAGGAACGAAGCTCTCTGGAAAAGGGTGATTTTCAGCACACTTGTAGAGCCCTTCCACTCAAAGAGACATAGCCCAAGCGTGACAGAGCTCCATTCCTTCAAGGCTTCCAAGACACCCCAGTGGGCCCCCATGTCACCTGAGCTATGGAAAGTGAGATTGATCTTCAAAGCATGCTAGGGGCCTAAAAAGGAGGCATCGATTCTTCTCTTCAACGTCCTCAAGACGTCATTGTTGACTTTGCATTATGCTTAAGGCAGAAGCACACTGTAGTTCTGATAAGGCCCAAGTCCGGCCTCTTGCTTCCAATCAAGTTGCAAGCTTGAGTCAGCATGGACTGCCCATAGAATTGAATAAATGACCATGTTCTCCTCTCAGTGCTTGTCCCTCTATTCTCGCTTCTGGCCAAGGATTCCTCTCTTATCCCTTGATTCAGACTCTGTTTTATCTCTTCCAGTTTCTCAGCCCGCTTTCTGTTTGTCAAAGCTGTTTCTGGGTATCTCTCCCTTTAATAGCCAAGCCTAGGCTAATCCTCAGACTGTAACCATGCAGACATCT
Source organism: Equus asinus (assembly GCF_041296235.1). Lineage (NCBI taxonomy): Eukaryota > Metazoa > Chordata > Mammalia > Perissodactyla > Equidae > Equus > Equus asinus. Next base: position 15,056,135 of record NC_091790.1, on the reverse strand, counting down.
TGGGGGACAGGTTCACCGTGATGCCGTAAACAACCTCAAAATACTAAGTTGTCCTGACAACCTCCATGCACACAGATCTTCAGAGCCATCTCAGACCAGTCTGACTCGTCACCCTTTCCAGGTAGGATAGTTGTCCTTTTTCTGGATTTCTTGTCGTTTTCTTACATTCTCCTCGAACTTCTAAAAGGATGCTACATTCTCTCTAGACACTGTTTTCTTTCCTGTAAGATTATCCTGGATTGTATCTCTTATATCTTTTGTAGATGGCCAAGTGTGTGGACCTTCCCCAGAGAAAGTCCTGAACTCCCTCCCAAGTTGAAGTTGCCCAGGCAATCCTCTGATGCTCAATGATCGTGTCATCTCCTAGCACTCTGCCAATTCCACCTTGGCAGGTCCCATGTTTTCCTTCCCACTTCCTTTGGGGAATTGTACCAGATGCCTTCATCGATTGTAATATTCTCATCGTTCTTTTTCTGGTGCATATTATTAACGTATCCTCACAATTGCTACTTATTTATCATCCCTGTCCACACCGTACTATGAAATCTACATTTCCTAACACTGATAATGTGATCTGCACCCGTGATGTGAAACAGTGAGGCCTGGGCCAGCCAAGCGGAACGTGGGCACCTACCCGCTCCACCAATAACAGGCCCTTAATTGTACTTTTGGATCAACCTTTTGCCTAAGCTTGGGAACACGTGGGCCTGTTTGTATTATTGTTGGAGGTGATTAGTAGTAACATCATGGACGGTAACATTTTCCCTTGGTTCATGGGTTTAGCATGGATGATGGTTTCAGGGTAGTATTCATCTTTATCTATTTTGAAAGGTCTACCTTTCTGTAGCATCATTAAGCATTTTGGGGTGATTTTCCATTCTTGGAAGTTCACCTTCTGTAATCTCTTTCAACCCCCAAAGCTTTATGCCGTCATTCTGGACCCCTTTTTGGATTTTTAATTTTAGGTGAATTTATTGCCATACCCTGCATTAGAACATCCTATATCTTTCCGATTTGCATCCTCATGGATTTAACCATCTGTGTAGGTTACATCATCTTCACCAGCGTAAGCTGAATCACAGGCCCTCATCACACACTTGTGCCTCATCATCTCTTTCACCCTTCCCCACCCCTGTGCTTTGCCTCTGGGAACCAACAATCAAATGACCTGTGCCACTTTTTGGTTAGTGCTCGTTTTTTCTTCTCCTTGTAAGTGAGGTCCGACGGTATTTGACTTTCTCCCTGGGGCTTGTTTCACTTCCATAAAACCCTCACAGCCATTCTGGTGGTCAGAAATGGCTGGATTGCCTCCTTTGTTCTGGGTGAGTGGTATGACATTGAGTGACTATAGCCCATCTTCATTGTGCATTCGTCCCTTGATGGGCCCCAGGGCGGCTTCCAAGTCTTGGATAGCGGGAGTAAGGCTGTGCTGAACTCAGTGGTGCACATGTCTTTATGCAGTAGTGTTTCCGACTTCTTTGGATCAACATGCCGCACAGGAATAGCTGGATCATATGGGACATGGATTCTTAAATTTCTGAGGCAGTTCCACACCGCTTGGAGTAGTGGCTGCACCTGTTTCCACTCCCACCAGCACTGCAGGAGGCTTCGCTTCACTTCACCTCCCCTGGACACTTGTTGTTTCTTGTCTGCTTCCTTATAGCCATTCTGACCACAGTGAGCTGCTATGTCCTTGCAGTTTGGGTTTGCCATGGACTGAGATTTAATGATGGTGAACAAGTTTTCATGCACCTGTTGGCCCTCTTTAGTTCTTCTTGGGAGAAATCTCTGCATGTTCTGCGCAAGTTTTCATTGGGTTCTTGTTTTTTTTCTTGTGGAGACGTGTATCTTTGGGCTTTTCACTAGGAATGATGGGGAACGGACTGATAAGCATGTCTAAGGGGGATAGCTGAGAAATACCATGACGATTCTCCTATGGAAAAGAGACAAAGGTCCCAGAAAATGGAAGGCGAACAGAAATCACACCTGGATAATCCACAATGAAAGATGATGTCCGTCTTTAGACAGACTCTGCTGGAACGTTTGAAAGGCAGAGAAATTCACAAGCCAAAAGACGGCAGCGAAGGTCAAGGCTGGGCTAAGTGGGAAGGGTGAGTTATGAGACTGCTCCAAGCGGGCCAGGAAACCGTGTGTCCGTGAAGCTTGCCGGGACAGCAGAGACACGATTCTGACAAATCCTCTGACATCGCAGTGGACCCGAAAAACAACCTGGCCTCATCTATACAGTAGCAGAGTTGGGCTCAAGTAGCATATTCAAGTCCCATGCCCTCAACTGCAGGTTGCCAACGGAACATGAAAGGGGCCGGCCGGTGGCGCAGCGGTGAGGTCCGCACCTTCTGGGTCCGTGGCCCGTGGTGGGCCGGGTTGACCCTCGGGTGAGCATGCTCACCACTGCTTCAGTCATTCTGGTGCAGGGGCCCGAGGTAGTGTAGAGGCAGATGGGAAGGGACGTTAGACAGGGCCAGACTTCCACAGCAAATACAGGAGCATTGCCAGCAGATGTGAGCTGAGTGATGCACTTCTGCCTAATCAAAACCAATTCAAAGTTTCAAAGAATAGGAAAACTGGAGCTGAAAAGAAAAAAAAAAAAAAACAGCTTGCCAGTGAGAAGAACAAGATCTCTATGAAGAACCTTAGCAAAACAGGTGAAAGCCATGGCAACGGAAAACTAACAAACGTTGGGGGAAAGAAATTCAAGAAGACACAAGGAGAAAGAAGGAGATTCCAGGATCTAGGAGTGGAAGCATCAACACACTGGAAACGTCCCTACCAGAGCAAGGAATCTCTGGATTCCATGCAATCCCAGTCAAAGTTGCAGCAATGTTTCCCACAGAGACAGAAGAGGGAATCCTAAAGTTTCTAGCCAGCAACAAGAGACCCTGACTAGGCAAAGGAATCCTCAGGAAAACGAAAAAAGCAGGACGTGGCACACTTTCCGATTTCAACATATAGGACGAAGCACTAGGTACCGAGACGGAACAGTCTGGGCCCCAAAACAGGCACACGGACCCATGCAACAGAATCGAGAACCCAGAGCCCCACTCAAACGTACATGGACAGCCCATTTTTGACCAGGGAGCCAAGAGGAGACAGTGGAGAAAGCAGAGTGTCGAAAATAAACGGTGCTGAGAAGCCTTCACAGCCACATTTAATACAATGAGAGTAGACCATGATGTTACACTTTGCACACGCACCACCTCGAAATGGATTAAAGCCCTGAATGGCAGACTTGAAGGCATGAAACTTGCAGAAGAAGACCTAGGCAGAGTGCTCTTTGCCATCTGTCTGAGCCACCTATTTGGAAGAAGCATATCTGACTGGGCAAGGGCAACCAAGTAAACAAGAAACAAAAGGGACCACCTCAAATGCACACGCTTCAGCCCAGTCAAGGAAACCAGTGACTCAATACCAAGACAGCACAACAACTGGGAGAGGAGGTTATCAAACCACACATCGGACAAGGGGTGAAAAGCCCAAAGATACATTCAACTCACAGGTCTCCACAAGAAAAACATGCCAATGAAAACCTGGGCAAAAGATTTAAACAGAGATTTCTCCCAAGAAGATCAAAAGAGTGCCAACAGGTGCATGAAAACTTGTTCACCATCATTAAGTCTCAGGCCAATGCAAATGAAAACTGCGAGGACACAGCAGCTCACTGTGATCAGAATGGCTATAAGGAAGCAGACAGGAAACAAATGTCAGAGAGGATGTGGAGAGAAGGGAAGCCTCCTGTACTGCAGGTGGGAGTGTAAACCGGTGCAGTCAGTACTCCAAGCGGTGTGGAACTGCCTCAGAAATTTAAGAATCCATGTCCCATATGATCCAGCTATTCCTGTGTGGCGTGTTGATCCAAAGAACTCGGAAACACTCCTGCATAAAGACATGTGCACCACTGAGTTCACCACAGCCTTACTCCCGCTATCCAAGACTTGGAATCCGCCCTGGTGCCCAGAATGGGACAAATTCAGAAGGAAGATGGGCTATACCCACACAATGGAATACCTCTCAGCCGGAACAAATGATGTAATCCAGCCATTAGTGACCACCAGAATGGCTGTGAGGGTTTTAGGGGAAGTGAAACAAGCCCCAGGGAGAAAATCAAATACTGTAGGATCTCACTTACAAGGAGAAGAAAAGACAAGCAGTAACCATTGGCACGGGACATTTGATTAAGGGTTACCAGAGGCAAAGCGGGGAGGTGGGGTAGGGTGAAACAGATGATTACGCACAAGTGTGTGGTAAGGGCCTGTGGTTCAGCTTACTCTGGTGAAGACGATGTAACCTACACAGAAGTCTAAACCGCTGAGGAGGCAAATCTGAAAGATATAGGATGTTGTATTGCAACGTTATGGCAATAAATTCACCTAAAATCAAAAATCCAAAAAGGGGTTCAGAATGAGGGCATAGAGCTTTGGGGGCTGAAAGAGATTAGAGAAGGTGAACTTCCAAGGCTGGAAAATCACCTCAAAATGCGTACTGATGCTACAGAAAGGTAGACCATTCCAAATAGATGAAGAGGAATACTACCCACAGAACATGCTGCCTGCTAAACCCATGAACCAACGGAAAATGTTACCGTCCATGATGTTACTACTAATCACCTTCACGAATAATCCAAACAGGCCCACGTCTTCCTAAGTTCATGCAAAAGGTTGGTCCAAAAGTCCAATTCAGGGCCAGCCCTGTGGTGGAGCTGGTAAGTGCCCACGTTCCGCTTGGCTGGCCCAGGCCTCACTGTTTCACATCACGGGTGCAGATCACATTAGCAGTGTTAGGAAATATAGATTTCATGGTATGGTGTGGACAGGGATCATAAAATAAGTAGCAATGGTGAGGTTACATTATCAATACGCACCAGAAAAAGAACCGTGAGGCTTTTACAATCCATGAACGCATCTGGTACACTTCCCCAAAGGAAGAAGGAAGGAAAACATGGGACCTGCCAAGGTGGAATTGGCAGAGTGCTAGGAGATGACACGATCATTGCACATCGGAGGATTGCCTGGGCAACTTCAACTTGGGAGGGAGTCCAGGACTTTCTCTGGGGAACGTCCACCCTCTTGGCCATCTACACAAGGCATAAGAGATACAACCCAGGATAATCTTACAGGAAAGAAACCAGTGTCTAGAGAGAATGTAGCAGGCCTTCAAAGTTCGAGAAGAAAGTTAGAAACTGACAAGAAATCCAGAGAAAGGAAAACTATCCTACCTGGAAAGGGTGAGGAGTCAGACTGGTCTGAGATGGCTCCGAAACTCTGTGTGCATGGAGTTTGTCAGGACAAGTTAGAATTTTGAGGTTTTTTATGGCGTCACAGTGACCATGTCCCCATCGTTTTCTAACTTTCTCTTCTAACTTTGAAAGGTCTACTACATTCTCTCTACACACCGGTATCTTTCCTTTAAGATTATTCTTCGTTTTATCTCTTATCTTTTGTGGATATGGTTAAACTGGTGGACTTTCCCCGGAGACAGTCCTGGAGGCCATCCCAAGTTGAAGTTGCCCATTCAATTGCCTGATGTACAATGATCATGTGATCTCCCAGCTGTCTGACAATTCCACCTTGGCAAGTCACATTCTTTCGTTCCTTCATCATTTGGGGAAGTGTACCTGATGCGTTCAGAGATTGTAATATTCTCATGGTTCTCTTTCTGGTGTGTATTGATAAGGTCTCCTCACCATTTCTACTTCTTTATGTTCTTTGTGCCCATCAGACCGTGTAATCTGGATTTCCTAATGCTTGTAATATGGTCTACCCCCGTGATGCTAACCTTTAAAACCCTGTCAGCTCAAGCGGAACATGTGCACTTACCCGCTACACCACAGGGCTGGCCCTGAATTGGACTTTTGGATCAAACTTTCGCCTGAACTTCGGAATATGTTGGCCTGCTTCGATCATTTGTGAAGGGAATCAGTAGTAACATCATGGATGGTAACATTTTCCATTGGGTCATGAGTTTGGCTCGGACAATGTTCTCATGCTTGTATTCCTCTTCATCTCTTTGCAAAGGTCTACCTTTCAGTAGCATCATTAAGCATTTGGAGGTGATTGCCAATCTTTGGAAGCTCATCTTCTCTAATCTCTTTCAGCCTCCAAAGCTTTAGGCCGTAAATCTGCAACCCTCTTTGGGGTTTTGATTTTATGTGAATTGATTGTCATAACCCTACATTGTAAGATCCTATAGCTTTCAGATCTACATCCTCATAGATCTAGACTTCTGTGTAAGTTACATCATCTTCACCACCGTAAGCCTAATTACAGGCCCTCACCACACACTTGTGCCTAATCAGCTCTTTCTCCCTCCGGTGGCCGCCCCCATTTCCCTCTAGGAACTACCAATCCTATGTCACGTGCTACCTGTTTGTTGGTCCATTTTTCCTCTTCTCCTTGTGCATGAGATCTTGTGGTATTTGACCTTTCCCCAGGGCTTTTTTCAGTTCCCCTAATACCCTCAGGAGCCTTTCTGGTGTTCACAAATGGCTGCACTGCCTCCGTTCCTACAACTGAGTGTTATGCCATTGTGTGGCTATAGCCCATCTTCCTTCTTCTTTCGTCACATCATGGGGACCAGGGTGGCCTCGAAGTCTTGGATATCGGGAGTAAGGCTGTGGTGAGCACAGTGGTGCACGGATCTCTATGTGTTAGTGTTTCCAAGTTCTTTGGATAAATATGCTGCCAAGGACTACCTGGATCTTATGGTAGATGGATTCTGACATTTCTGAGGCTGTTCCACACAACTTTGCCTAGTGCCTGCACCGGTTTACACTCCCACCATCAGTGCAGGAGGCTTCTCTTCTCTCCACCTCCTCTCCAAATCCTGTGGTTTCCTGTCTTCCTCCTTATAGCCCTCTGACCACTGTGAGCTGCTATCTCAGTGCTGTTCGGATTCACATTGACCAGAGACTTAATGATGATGAGCATGTTTTCATATAGCCTGTTGGCAATCTTTCTATCTTCCTGGGAGAAATGTCTGTTTCCATCTTTTTAACAGGTTGTATTGGGCTCGTTGTTTTATTTCCTCTGGAGACATATGAGTTCATTGGATCTTTTGGCTATTCACGTCTTCTCTGATGTGTGGTTTGCAAACATCCTGTCGCAGTTGTGCTGTCTTTGCATTGAGCCGATGGTGTCATTGGCTGGGCAGAAGGTTCTGCGTTGGATGGAGTCCTGCTTGTTTCTTGTTTCCTTTGTTGCCATTGCTCAGTCACACATGCTTCTTCCAAACAGGCAGCCAAACCAGATGGCAAAGAGCAAGCTGCCTGCGTTTTCTCCTCGAAATGTCACGGTTTCAAGTCTTCCATTCAAGGCCTGAATCTATTTCGAGGTGGTGTGTGTGCCTGGTGTAACATCATGGTCTACTCTCATTGTGTTACATGCGGCTGTGCAGTCTACCCAGCACCATTTCTTGTCGAGTCTCTACTTTCTCTGCTGTCTCCTCTTGGCTCCCTGGTCGTAAATGGGCTGTCCATGGATGTGTGAGTTGACCTCTGGGGTCTCAATTCTGTTGCATGGGTCTGTGTGCCTATTTTGGGGTCCAGGCTGTGCTGTTTCGGGACCTAGCTCTTTGTTCTATATGTGGCAATCAGAAACGGTGATAATTGCTGCTTTGTTCGTTTTCCTCAGGATTCCTGTGTCTATTCAGTGTCCTTTGTTGCTGGATAGAAAGTTTAGGATTCTCTCTCCTATTTGTGTGGGAAAGATTGCTGCAACTTTGACTGGGACTGCATGGAATCCAGACATTGCTTTGTCGTCAAAAATAATCCATAACCAATCTATAAATGAAACTTTGGTGAGCTTACTCTCAGCTTAAATCTGAGGATTATAACCCGGGGCCTTTCTTCCCAAAGGAAGAAAGAGCATCAAAGAAGTGGGGTGCACAGACTGGTTATATGCTCCCAGAGAGGATGTTTCACATAGGATCAAAATCTCCCATTTACAATAGTCACGAGACTGCTCTGTTGGCACAGTGATTGATGGAAATAGCAGGTAGGTCTTCTGTCTCTGTGAACACAGCAGGGTGGCGGTCTGTTGTCTCCAGCTGACTGGTCACAGGTGGGCTGGGTGGTCAAAGTTGAGTGCAGCAATCTGTTCATAGCCTAGGACAAAATGCTTATCCCTAAGGAAATGTTAATGTTGGGGGAAGTTGCACCTTTATCTCAAGGGCCATAGGAAATGTCTAAGCAGATATGCAATGCGTGCTAAATAGCCATAGTCAGGCCCTTTTGGAAAAAACAAAATCATGCCGAATTAGGTCTATACCAAATGGCTTCCTCATATACTCCAATATATCCTATTGCTTCCCATTTTTATTTGTCAGCTTTATGCCGTATGGACGTTTCAAGTGCGTCCGTTGTTCCATTCGAAGGGCACGGAATAGCCTTGCGTTTCCTTGTGACTTGTGGAATTTCTTTCCCCAAAACTTTGCTAGTTTTTGTTTTCCATTGCTTTCTCCTGTTTGGCAAAGGTTATTCTTAGATATAATTTTCTTCTCACTGGCATGGGTCTTTTTTATTTTGAGGTTCAGCTTTTCTATTCTTTGCAACTTTTAATTGGTTTTGTTTTGGCAGATGTTTATGGCTGTGCTCAAATCTGCTGGCCATGCCGCTGTATTCTCTGAGGAAGAGTGGTGCTCTCTAAAGTCGCTTCCCATCTGCCTCTACACTAGGTCACACGCCTGGCACAGAATGGCTGGAAGATCATTGAGAAGGCTGACCCCCAGGATTCCACGTGGCTGACCAAGGGCTATCGACCCAAAAGAAGTGGACTCCACACTGTCCCACTGGCCAGCCCCTTTCATGTTCCATTGGCAACATGCAGTTGAGTGGAATGGGACTTGAATATGCTACTTGAGCCCAAATCTGGCCCTGTGTAGATGAGGCCAGCCTGTTTATCTGGCACACTGTGATCTCGGAGGATTTGTCAGAATCGTGTCTACTCTGTCCAGTCTAGCTTCATGGACACAGGCTTCAGAGCCTGCGGGGAGCAGTCTCATAACTCACCCTTCCCAGTTTGACCAGGTTTGACATTCGCTGTAATTTTTGGGGTTGTGACTTTCTCAGACTTTCAAGCGTTCAAGCAGAATCTGTCTAAAGACTGACGTCTATCACTGTGGATTATTCACTTGTGATGTCTGTTGGCCTTCCATTTGACAGGACCTTATTTTATTTTCCATCGTCCAATCGTCATGGTCTTTCTGAGGTATCTCCCTTTGGTATGCTTATCAGTGCGTTCTCCTTCATTCCAAGTTATGAGTTTTGCATTTCTTTAATCACCTTAGGTTCTGTAGGCAGAGGTGTGAGTCCTTTCTTGATTGTTGGGTGTTGTCTTGGAATTTTTATAGGTCACTTGTAGGAATCTTTGCTATCCTGGTCGAGTTGACACTGCGCCCTGAGAACTCGTGGTCGTCTTGGCTGGGTTGACATTCTGAGATCAGAAACTCCAGATTCTTGGGGGTCCTGGCAACCGCCTTCATGGACATTATGTTTCTGAGACAAGTTAGCAAAATCTGATGAACTCCTCTCTCCAGGTAACAGATTTTTCTGTCTCTTTTCTGGATTTGGGAAATTTCGAACTTAACCCCTGATCCTTGGATGCTCCACCAGATTAGGTCTAGATACTGGCTTACTTTATTTCCACAGGGTTTTCTATTGATTTGACTTACATCCTCAGCTCTGGCATGTGTAGTTTTCTTTAAATATAATGGTAGTGTTCTAATTTTCAGCCAACCCCCTTCCATATGGTGTCAAAACACAGAATCAGTACTCCTTCTATGGCAAGAGATAATGGGAGAGAATTTCATTGGAGTCCAACTGAGCATGCGAGCCTGTGGGGGCAGCCTTGACACAGGAACGAAGCCCTCTGGAAAAGGGTGCTTTTCAGCACACTTCCAGTGCCCTTCCAAACCAGCAGACATACTCAAAGAATGACAGGCGTGCATTTCTTCAAGTCTTCAAAGAGATGTCTTGGGACACATTAGCATGTACCCAGTGGGCCCCCATGACTCCAGAGCTGTGGAAAGGGAGAATTCTCTTCAAAGGATGCTAGGGGCGTAGGACGGAGGCTTCGATTCTTCTCTTCAATGTCCTCAAGAGATCATTCTTGACTTTGGATTATGAGTAAGGCAGAAGGCCAACGTAGGACTGATAAGTGACAGGTCCGGCCTCTTTTTTCAAATCAAGTTTCAGGGTTGAATCAGCACGGCCTCCCAATCTACTTGAGTAGATGACAATGTTCTCCTCTCAGCGCTTGTCCCTCTATTATTGCTTCTTCCCAGTGATTCCTTTCTTATCCCTTGAATCAGTGTCTCTTTGATCTCTTCAAGTTTCTGTGCCTGATTCCTGTTGGGAGAAGCTGTTTCTGGGTATCTCTCACTTCACTATCACAGCCTAGGCAAATACTCGCCCTGGAAACATGCGGCCATCTTTGGTGACATGTTCAGCGTGATGTCATAAACACCCTCGGATTTTTCTAAGTTATCCTGACAACGTCCATGCACACAGTGTTTGAGAGCCATCTCATACCAGTCTGAAGACTCCATCTTTCCAGGTAGGATAGTTCTTCTTGTTCTGCATTTCTTATCAGTTTCTAAGATTCTCCTTGAACATTGAAAGGTCTACTACCTTCCCTCCAGAGACCGGTTTCTTCCCTTAAGATTATCCTGGGTTTTACCTCTTACCTTTTGTGGATATGGCCAAATGGGTGGATTTTCCACAGAGAAAGTCCTGGAGTCCCTCCCAAGTTCAATTTGCCAAGACAATCCTCTGACTCGTGTGATCACCTGGCAGTCTGACAATTCCACCTTGTCGGGTCACATGTCTTCCTTCCTTCATCATTTGGGGACGTGTACCTGATACATTCATAGATTGTAATATTCTCATGGTTCCTTTTCTGATGCGTATTGATAAGTTCTCCTCACAATTTCTACTTCTTTATGATCTCTGTGCCGACCAGACCATGAAATCTGGATTTCCCATTGCTATTAATCTGATCTCCACCCGTGATGCTAGGCGGTGATGCCCGGGCCGCCCAAGAGGAATGTGGGCACTTATTTGCTACACCACAGCACCGGCCCTGAATTGGACTTTTGGAGCAATCTTTCGCTGAACTTGGGAAGAAGCTGGCCTTTTTCGATCATTCGTGAAGGTAATTAGTAGTGACCTCATAGAGGGTAACATTTTCCCTTGGTTCATGAGTTTAGCACGGAACACATTCTCTTTGTAGTATTCATCTTAATCTATTTGCAATGGTCGACCATTCTGTAGCATCATTAAGCATTTTGAGGAGCTTCACAACCCTTAGAAGTTCATCTCTCTAATCTCTTTCAGCATCAAAAGCTTTATGCTGCAAATATGCAAGAGTTTTAGGATTTTTTCTTTCCCTCTGGGAACCACCAATCCAAAGGGAAGGCTGGTATCCAAAGCTAGAATGCTCAGTTTGGCAACAATGAAATTCTCTCCCCCTATCCCTCGCCATAGAAGAGTATTGCTTATGTGCTTTGACACCATATGTGAGGAAGTTGACTGAAAATTAGAACATTACACTTATATTTAACGAAAAATAAACATGACAGAGATGAGTATGTAAGTCGAACAACTAACGAATCCTACAGAAATAAAGTAAACCAGCATCCAGATGTAGTCTACTGAAATGATCAAGGATCCAGGGTCCACTTCAAGCGTCCCCAATTCAGAAAAGAGACATAAAAATATCTTATCTGGAGATAGGAATCCATCAGATTTCTCTAATTTGTCTCGGAAACATTATGTCCATATGGTGGTTGCCAGGACAACCTAGAATCTGGAGATTCCGATCTCAGAATGTCAACACACCAAGATGACCTCGTGTTCTCAGTGCTTAGTTGGACCTAGGCTAGGATAGCAAAGATTCCTTTAAGTGAACGATTGAAATTCAAAGACAATACCCAAAAATCACGAAAGCACTCACACGTCGGCCTAGAGAACATATGGTGACTAAAGAAATACAAAATTAATAACTTGAATGAAGGAGAACGGACTGATAAGCATATCTATGGGAGACAGCTGAGAAAGACCATGACAATTGATGTGGATTAAGGCCGCCCCAGCTCGAAAAGCCGAAGGTTATCTGGTGTACAAGCAGAACTATATGACCCGGTGAATTTCTTTTGGTATGAATTAGAGGTGCCCCAGTGAGAGAAGCCCAGGTCATGCTCACCTACATGTCTATCTATATGGCCAGATTAGTATCTAATATTATATGACCACACAATAACCAGACCCCATCTGAACTGAAATCATTTAATGACGTTTACATCATATTTTCTTTTTCCAGTCAAAATAAGTCATGTACCCATGACTCATAAAATTAGCCCTTCCCCTCAACTCAGGGCAGCAGCAGGAGCTCTGACTGCCCATGGGTCCTTTGCGCCTTCAGCAGCAGCAGCAGCTCTTCGCTGCCCATGGGTCCTGTCCCCATGCATGCAGCTCTACACTGCCCATAGATCCTGTCCCCATGCAGCAACTCTTTACTGCCCATGGGTCCTGTCCCCATGTTATCCTGTAAAGTTCTCTAAATAAAAGAGCACCACTACCAGACGTTGAGAGTCCAAGAAATCTTTCAACTCTTCAGCTCGCTGAGCCTGCATCATATCTTGTGTCCTGTATGGGGAACTTGCTTCGTCAGTTTTTGAGCTCGACTTCTGGAAAGTGCCCCTTTCTTTCTGGTGCCTCTCTCTTTTTCGAGGATGGATCTAAACTCACTTCTCCATCAGGAACTTTCTTGGTTAGCTCTATGAATCGATGTTTGTTGCCCATGGCTACTCTATGGGGCAAATCATGGCATTCAGCTTGAAGAGAATCAGTAGCTTAAGCCTCAGAGTGATGTAGCATGAATTAATCCATTCCTTCCTGACTCTATCTCTAATATATAAATGTTACCTGGGCATGCATAGGCCACTCAAGTCATTAGGATGGTTGGCAATCTGCAAGACTCCAGTGGAAGGTTTCTTCTCCCAAGGCTGGATTGGGATACCTCCCATGGCACCTGACCAGGCTCTGAACTGGGCAAATGTCCCAATCGGGAATCGAGTTCAAGGAAACTACCAAAGTCTAACCTTTGCTTGAGTATGGGAAACCCTTCTTCAGAGAATGACTCCAACACGCAATTGGGTAGAATGTCCCTCAGAGCGGCGGAAAATTCCTCACACTTTTTCTCCATTATGTTCTCTCTTAAACTTCTCCTTTTGTCTCGGGGACCATTCACCAGGCACCTATTACTGCCAGGCAGAATAGGAAAGATGTTCACCAGGCAGCTGTTACTGCCAGGCATCCGAGGGAAGGTATACAAGGGATGCAATGCTGGCAGACACCCCTGTCACCCCTTATTATAGGAACCCCACAGTAGGAACAACAGGTGGGATGCTGCCGTAGGTTCAGGGGGCATTTTCAAGGTAATGGACGTGTCTCTTTCATCTTTGTTAGATATACAATGGCCATTTTCGTCTCCTTTTGAGCTTTGCAACCGGGAAACAAAGAAATCTTTCAAGAGTCAAGTCCTCCAACACTGGGAGCCCCAACTTTGGCTTTCTGGGCCTGATCACCCTGGCGACCCCAAGTAGGGTGCCCTCTGTTGGCGGTTGACTCATTGAGTATTTTAGTCACCTACTGAGCTGGCTATGAGGGTAGGAAATCTGTGGTTTTTTCTGTGAACAGTCATGCTACAGTAGTGTGCCACAGCACGGGAACGGTTGTGTGACTCTTATCTTGAGAACCCTCTGAGCGGCCATGAGGGTGAGGTCTGGCGTCTTCTTTTCCTTTCTTTGTTTTGGTCATCTCCTCTGTTGTCACCAAGTCGAGGTTAAGATAAGGCTGGACCTGATCAGAACCAGCACCTTCTGTGAAATCGAAAAACATGACAACATTTTTCAAGGGACTTAACTCTCAACCCGGGTACTTGGAGCCCCGGCCCCCAGTCAGTTCCAGACCTTTGTAGGAACTCATAAAACTCATAAAAGTGAATACAACTCCACCCTTCTCCACTCCACTGTCAGTCGCACACTGGCTTTACTGCCATGGGGAATGCCATGAGCATCCCCAGAGACTCACCACTCAGGGTCATTCTAACTAATTAGAAACACTTTCATTTGTCTGGATTATGGCACAGAAACTGCAGCTGGGAGAAAGTTTGTGAGGTTTCTCTGTGCCTTTATGGTGCAGTTGGACAGGTAGATCAACCTAGAACGTCCTTCAAGTTACAGTCCAGTTTCTGAGAAATCAAGAGCAACCGTCCTTAGAAAGTCCTTGCAAGACTGGAAAGACAGTTCTAGAGGCAGCTCAGTTTCAAACTAGTTCCTTTATCATGAAAAGGATTATCTTCCCCCCTCTCCAGGAACTACTATCTAGCCAATAACTCAGTCTTAAGACTCAAAAAAAAAAAAAATAAAGGAGGGGAAAGGATAAATGTCCATAAGTGTGTCATTGCAAAAAGTATAGCATCTAGAGAGTCTTCTCCATAAGCATTAGTAAAAAGGCTCAAAACAAAGTTTACCTTCATAACTGGTGAGCTTTATATTATTCTACCTGATTCACGGCAGTAGCTTTTAAAACAATAGTTGTACAGTCTCTGTGTATGTGTGTCTATGTGTACGTTATACATGTGATATTTTTACCCCTGGATGATATGGCCAAAATAAAGATCTCTGTTTAGTTGGCTTAAAGTAAGTGCTTTCTTAAATTCTAAATGTAGTAGAAATTAACTCAGTGCCTTTCAAAGTTAATATCATGTGAATTAACCTTTGGTAAATGAAAGCTTCTTTAAGTTTGTTGGTTTGATTGAAAATAGTCTTGTTGTCAGAGTTGTCAGTATTCGCATAGGATGCAGGCATTCGGCCTCGGTTTACTAGTCATATAAGTTCACATTCTCTGTTAAATTTGTCAGCGAAATAATATATTTAAATGATGACCAGTTTTGTCTAATGCCTCATGAGGTTTCCGTAGGTAATCTGAACATAATTGTTGGAAACAAATGGTGTAAATACATAAAACTCATAAAAGTGAATACAATAACATCTATGGTCTCTATACTTGGGGGTAAAAAACAGCTTCAAATTCTTTTGGTAACAATCTTGAATTTGGCCAAGTAAAGTTAAATAATAAATATCTGAATATCTGGATCATTTTTGGATAGGATGAAACACTGAATCATTATTAATAAACACATCTAAGTTATCTACTTTTGGCTTCTTATGGAAAAGGCTAAAAGAGTGTGGGTGTATTAAAAAGCATGCCTTGTGTTTTGTTGTAAAGCGGCGTGTTTCTAAACTTAGGAAGTGTTTAGAATGCTGATATAAAAGACAATCCATAACTGTTTACCTTTTTAGTGTTTACTAGGTCTGTTAAGGGTTAAAGTTCTAATTACCTTATGTAATTAACCTACTGGAAACTACTAAGGAAAAGAGCTTTGTATTCAAGGAGGTTAAAATGGATGCTTTCAGTAAAAAAGGTATAAAGAATGGAAATATTTTTGTTTGATGGGTTAAGAAAGATAAATTTGTCGTCATGTACTAGAAAGGAAAAAACAAAGACTTTGGGTCAAATTCTGAAAACAAAAAAGAAAGTTGTAGAAGGTATGTGAAGGAGAAATTCTGAAAGGAGTTTTATGCCTGGTCAAGTAGACTAAAGTAAGTTCAATTAAGTGCATGAGCTTGAAAGTTCAAAATAAGTAGGTGAGAAATTCAAATTTGGTTTTCTCTAAAAGGATACATTTTCTTGAACTTTTGATCTGCTCTTGGTAAAGAGGTCATAAAAGCTATTCCTTTGAGTAAGTCTACCTAAGAGACAAATCTGTTTTGTGAAAATAATGACTGAGGTCACT
This sequence comes from Equus asinus, assembly GCF_041296235.1. Lineage (NCBI taxonomy): Eukaryota > Metazoa > Chordata > Mammalia > Perissodactyla > Equidae > Equus > Equus asinus. The sequence goes on along the minus strand of NC_091790.1, from coordinate 15,040,263 downwards.
CTTAAGATTTTTGACTCTGTTATAACTTTGAATAGATACCCGAGCATTGCTTCACAGCGAGTGTTGCTTTCTATTTGAACAAGCATTTGAAAAGCTTTTGATATGTTTTGACAAGCTTCTCCCTCAAAAATATTCAAATGCTGAATGAATGCTTTCTGTTGACATGGTAGGCAGAAGAAAAATTACTCTGAGGATTTTTAGAGGGCCCCTGAGACTTCTCGAAGACATTTGCTCTCTCTTCCTATAAGAAGGAAGATATTAAACTAATTAGGCTTACTTGGTCTATTAAATTACATGGGAAACATTGTGAAATCAGTGATGATAGACTTCCTTAGGTGGTATAAGATGGGTAAATGTTATTAATAAAGGTGTCTTAAAATTATATAGCATTCCTAAGAGTCTGATCTTTCCTGGTTAACAGTCATAAGTCCAATTATTATCAGCAAGTGTTATATGCCACCGAAGTAGTCAAGTTTCTTTGTCAATTGCACTTTTGAGTCCTTTGTCCATTTCCAGGAAGATGTTGTTTTACTCTGATGCTTTTTTTCTTTTGCAAATATGCTTCATCTTCCGAGAAATTCCAGGAAAGGGTTCTGACACAAAGGTTCTAAATGACAGGCTTCTGATAAACTTTCAGATTGTAAAACTGAACGGAGTAAGAAATTACAGAATTCTAACAGAAACTAAGCTCATCGATCTGCTAACAGAAAACTCAGCTCAAGGATTGATTATACAGGACTGTGTGAACTGATGAGGATGGTTGCAAGTTTTTAGAACTTCTGTTTGAAATATTGTTGAGTTTTGATGTGTTGTTTTGTTTTCTCGTAATGAAGGAAAGCTTTTTCTCTTTTCCCTTATGCTAACAATGACTTACAGCCATTTGCTGAAATTATACCTTTATGAGCAAAACTGAAACATTTATCTTTTTCTCCCTACCTTATCCCTAAGGAATTTGGAAACCCTTTGTCACTGAGTATGGTTATTTAGTGGCAATATTTGCATAAGTTCCATAAGAATCTGTTCTCCTTATAACAGGACACATTGGTTATACTACCAAGTCTTTGACTGGAATGTCATATTTGAAACATACAGGCTCAGATATGACAAGACAGCATTTCAGGAACAAAGATTGGACTTTCTGGAATACAGTCCCTAGGAAACATGGGGCTGGTACCTTGTTTACAGAGATTCTAGCAATCTTGCCCAGTCACTAAGGAATCTTGCTTATCTGGCAGGTGCAGGGAACCTCTGAATACTTTGGTGGACCTCAAAGAGAACTCAACTCACATCTGTAGGTACTGCAGACCAAATCTGATGGCTAGTCCTTGGCTTGGCTTTTCTGGCATCTAGAGGCCTTCACAGATCAATGTGAGATTACTCTCCCTGGGGCAGCCCCAATTCATATTAGAAAAATATCCACCAGGTCATGTAGTTTGGCATGTAGGCCAGGTCACCTTGGGCTTCTCTACCTTGGGCAGCATTAATCCACATCATAAACCACCCCTGAACCCATTATGACCGGAAATCTTTGGGGATATGAATGATGGTCAGTCTTCTGTAACTACTTCTGGCTGTACAAGGTCATAGAGCTTCCCCAAAATGGGGCCATAGGTACAGGTAGGAAGGTCAGTGGACCAGAAGTCTTCACCGGTGGAGTTCAAGGGTGACAAGTTGTACAGAGCCTCTGGAGACGAGAGAATCCTTTGACGAGAGGTGGTCCAGGAGGTGAAACATTTTTGACATGCTAAAGACAAACAACGAAAGAGACAACAAATTATAATAAGAAATACAAGCAGTATGTTTAACCCAATGAATAAGATTTTGAAGTACTGCAGAAACCTGGTCCTGACTAGGAGTTCAACCAGTCGTTTACAGTTAGGATTGGTCAGACATGGATTTAATTTGGTGGCTGGGATAGGAAGCCAGAAATATTTTGATGGTAGTCAGGAATATAGACACAACATTGTTTTTATAATGACACTCGTGCCCCCTTGTGCTGCTGTCAAGACATCCAGTGCCATTTGGATTTGGAGGACTGCCTTACACACTTGGGATACTTCTAAATTGAGCAGCGAAATGCTATGTTGTGTATCATTTAATGCCTTCATATTAAATTTGTTTAAGACTTCCGTGTGCAAGACGATATTTTCGATTCCTAATTGGGGAAGGAAAATTGCAGAAAGATGGTTATACCAGTGGAAGACAGAGCAGGTCCAGTGCTGTTGCAGGTTGGGTAGCTTAGCAGGAGGAGATATAGTAAATGTAGTTCTACCTTGCATCCAGACAAACCCTAGGGTGCATCATCCAATCCATCCAGGTGGCAGCCAAGGTAATAAATTGGAGCCACATATCCACTGAGCACCGTTAGGGGCTAACCAATGCATTCTGGGCCGTCTATCCCAGTCAGTCCCAAACTAACCAGTATTTTTTTTTTAAGGCTATGACATAAGAACACATATAAAAAAGATTTTTTCCCAAGGTCAGCTGCTATTAGGCCATGTATCACAGGTGTGGTTGGTTTGTTCCCAACAGAGAGCGGCCTTTTACTGAGTTGCCCACTAGTAAGAGTGAACCCCATATATTCGTCACAAATTTGATATGGTCCATCCTGTGTGTATTGATAAGTTGGGGACTTTACTGTTGGAACTTGTTTTGTTTGATACACCTGTGACAAGGCAAATCTAGTTAGTATTTGGACAGTAGTATTGAAGGAAAATGTTTGATTGTGGCCAGGGAACTCTGAGGTGTCAGAGATAGATGGCCACAAGGAGACATTACGATTAGTAATAGATGAATCTTGCGGAAGAAAAGAGCTAGAATCTACTATCCATGAATGGCTACTATAGCTTCTACAGAAGCGTAATTTTTTGCTCTCTTAAATCATCCTGATTTTTACAAAAGATAGCCAAATTATGGTTAACACTTTTGCAAATAAAGTGTAGTTTCAATACAGCTTGCTCCAATTATTTACATAAGAGCAGAAAGAATCAGAATTGCTTATACAGGTTTTTAAAAATCTGCTTTGCTGGAATTTTTTCTGAGGAGTCTCACATTGAACTGTGAAGGCCTCTGTAGGCCAGAAAAGCCAAGCCAAGGACTTGCCATCAGATTTGGCCTGCAGTACCTACAGATTTGAGTTGTGTTCTCTTTGAGGTCCCACAAAATATTTGGAGGTTCCCTGCACCTGCCAGATAAGCAAGATTCCTTAGTGACCGGGCAAGATTGCCAGAATCTCTGTAAACAAGGTACCAGGCCCATGTTTCCAAGTGGCTGTATTCCAGAAAGTCCAATCTTTGTTCCTGAAATGCTGTCTTGTCATATCTGAGCCTGTATGTTACAAATATGACATTCCAGTCAAAGCCTTGGTAATATAACAAATGTGTCCTGTTATAAGGAGAACAGATTCTTATGGAACTTATGCAAATATTGCCACGAAATGACCATACTCAGTAACAAAGGGTATGACAATTCCTTAGGGATAAGGTAGGGAGAAAAAGGTAAATGTTTCAGTTTTGCTCATGAAGGTATAATTTCACTAAATGGCTGTAAGTCATAGTTAGCATAAGAGAAAAGAGAAAAAGCTTTCCTTCATTACGAGAAAACAAAACAACACATCAAAACTCAACAATATTTCAAATAGAAGTCCTAAAAAATTACAATCATCCTTATCAGTTCACACAGCCCTGCATAATCAGTTCTGGGGCTGAATCTTCTGTTAGTAGATTGATGAACTTAGTTTCTGTTAGAATTCTGTAATTTCTTACTCAGCTCAGTTTTACAATCTGAAAGTTTATCAGAAGCCTGTCAGTTAGAACCTTTTTGTCAGAACCTTTTCCTGGAATTTCTCAGAAGACGAAACATATTTGCAAGAGGAAAAAGAATCAGAGTAAAACAACAACTACCTGGAAATGGACAAAGGACTCAAAAGGGCAATTGTCAAAGAAACTGGGCTACTTCTGTGACATATTAAACTTCCAGATAATAAGTGGACTTATGATTGATAACCAGGACAGATCAGAATTTTAGGAATGCTATATATTTTTAAGACATCTATATTAATAACATTTACCCATCTAATAACACCTAAGAAAGTCTATCATTACTTATTTTACAATGATTCCCGTGCAATGTAATAGACCAAATAAGTCTAATTAGTTTAGTATTTTAAGGGCCCTCTGAAAAGCCTCAGATTAATTTTTCTTCTGTCTACCAGGTCAAAAGACAGCGTTCATTTATGATTTGAATATTTTTGAGGGAGAATCTTGTCAAAACATATCAAAAGCTTTTCAAATGCTTGTTCAAATGTGAAACAAGACTCACTGTGAAATATGCTCAGGTATCTATTCAAAGTGATAACAGAAAGAGTCAATAATATTAGGAGTGACCTAAGTCATTATATTCACAAAACAGGTTTGTCTCTTAGGTAGACTTACTCAAAGGAATAGCTTTTATAACCTCTTTATCAAGAGCAGATCAAAAGTTCAAGAAAATGTATCCTTTTAGAGAAAACCAAATTTGAATTTCTCACCTACTTATTTTTAACATTCAAACTCATTCACTTAATTGAACTTACTTTAGTCTTCTTGACCAGGCATAAAACTCCTTTCAGATTTTCTTCTTCACAAACCTTCTAAAACTTTCTTTTATGTTTTCAGAATTTGTCCCAAAGTCTTTCTGTTTTCCTTTCTAGTACATCAGGACGAATTTATCTTCCTTAACCAATCAAACAAAAATATTTCCATTATTTATACCTTTTTTACTGAAAACGTACATTTTAACTTCCTTGAATACAGAGCTCTTTTTCTTAGTAATTTCCTCTGGCTTTAATTACGTAGGTTAATTAGAACTTTTAACCCTTAACAGACCTACTAAAAACTAAAAAGGAAAGCAATTATGAATTGTCTTTTATATCAGCATTCTGAACACTTCATAAATTTAGAAACACGCCACTTTACAATAAAACACAAGGCATGGTTTTTAATACACCCACACGCTTTTAGCCTCTTCAAGAAGAAGCCAAAAGTAGATAACTTACATGTGTTTATTAATAATGTTTCAGTGTTTCGTCCTATCCAGAAACGACCCAGATATTCAGATTTTTATCATTTAACTTAACTTGGCAAAATCGAGATGGTTACCAAAAAGCATTTCGAAGCTGTTTTTCTTTCCCAAACTATACAGACAATAAAAGTTTTTGTACTCACTTTAATGAGTATTATCTATTTAAACCATTTGTTTCCATCAATTATGTTCAGATTACCTACTGAAACCTCATGAGGCCCTAGACAAAACTGGTCATCATTTAAAGCTATTACTTTGCTGACAAATTTTGCAGACAACGTGAACTTATATGACTAGTAAACCCAGGCTGAAGGCCTGCATCCCTATGCAAATACCGACATCCCTCACAACAAGACTATTTTGAATCAGACCAACAAACTTAAACAGTCTTTCATTTACCAAAGGTTAATTCACATGACATTAACTTTGAAAGGCACTGAGTTAATTTCTACTGCATTTAGCATTTATGTAAACACTTACTATAAGCCAACTAAACAGAGATCTTAATTTTGGTCATACCACCCAAGGCTGAAAATATCACATGTATAACCAAAACATAGACACGCATACACAGAGACTGTACAACTACTGTTTTTAAAAGCTACTGCCGTGAATCAGGTACAATAATATAAAGCTCACCAGTTATGAAGGTAAACTTTGTTTTGAGCCTTTTTACAAATACTTATGGAGAAGACCCTCGAGATGCTAGACTCTTTCAATGGCACATTTATGGCCACGTCTCCTTTCCCCTCCTTTCTTTTTGTCAGTCTTAAGAGTGAGTGATGGGATAGATAGTAGTTCCTGGAGAGGGGGGATGATAATTATTTTCATGATAAAGGAACTAGGTGGAATCTGAACTGCCTCTAGTGCTGTCTTTCCAGTCTTGCAAGGATTTTCTAAGGACAGTTGCTCTTGATTTCTCAGAAACTGGACTGTAACTTGAAGGACGTTCTAGGTTGATCTACCTGTCCAACTGCACCATAAAGGCACAGAGAAACATCACACATTTTTTTACCAGCTGGAGTTTCTGGGGCTTAACCCATACAATTGAAAGTGTTTCTAATTAGTTAGAATGACCCTGAGTGGTGAGTCTCTGGGGATGCTTATGCCATTCCCCATGGCAGTAAAGCCAGTGTGTGACTGGCAGTGGACTGGAGAAGGGTGCAGTGGCTACAAACACCTGGAACTGGCTGGAGGCCAGGGCTCCCAGTACCCGGGTTGAGAGTTAAGGTCCTTGCAAAATATTTTCAAGTTGTTCGATTTTACAGAAGGTCCATGTTCTGGTCAGGTCCAGCCAGAACTTAACCTCGACTTGGTGACAACAGATGACATGATGAGCAAAACATAGAAAGGAAAAGAAGACACCAGACCTCACCCTCATGGTTGCTCTCAGAGGGTTCTCAAGATAAGAGTCACACAACAGTTCCTGTGCTGTGGCACACTACCGTAGCCCAACAGTTCTCAGAATAAATCACAGGTCTCCTACCCTCATAGCCAACTCAGTAGGTGAATAAACTACTCAATGAGTCAACCGCCAAGAGAGGGCACCCTACTTATGGTCGCTGGGGTGATCAGTCCCAGAAAGCCAAATTTGAGGCTCCAGTAGTGGAGACCTTGATCCTTGAAAGATTCCTTTGTTTCCCCAGTTGCAAAGTTCAAAAGGAGATGAAAATGGCCATTGTAACTCTAACAAAGATGAAAGAGACATGTCCATTACCTTGATGATCACCCCTGACCCTACGGCCGCATCCTACATGTGGTTCCTACTGTGGGGTTCCTATAGCAAGGGGTGATGGGCGTGGCCCCCAGCATTGCATCCCTTGTGTACCTTCCATGGTATGCCTGGCAGTAACAGCTGCCTGGTGAACATCTTTCCTATTCTGCCTGGCAGTAATAGGTGCCTGTTGAATGGTCCCCAAGAGAAAAGGAGAACGTTAAGAGAGAACAGGATGGAGAAAAATAGTGTAGAATTTTCCACCGAGCTGGGGGACATTCTACCCAATTGCGTGTTGGAGCCATTCTCCGAAGAAGGGTTTCCCACATGCAACCAAAGGTTAGACTTTGGTACTTTCCTTGAACTGTAGTCCCGATTGAGACATTCACACAGTTCAGAGCATGGTCAGGTGCCATGAGAGGTATCCCAATCCAGCCTTAGGAAAAGAAACCTTCCAGGGGAGTCTTACAGATTGCCGGCCATCCTAAGGACTTAAGTGGCCGACCCGTGCCCACCTAAAATTTGTATATTAGAGATAGAGTCAGGAAGGAATGGAGTAATTCACTCTACATCGCCCTTAGGCTTAAGGTACTGATTCTCTTCAAGCTGAATGCCATGATTTGCCCCATAGAGTAGCCATGGGCAGCAAACGTGGATTCAAGCAGCTATCCAAGAAAGTTCCTGATGGAGAAGTGAATTTAGATCCATCCTTGAAAAAGAGAGATGCACAACGAAGAAAAGGGCACTTACCAGAAGTCGAGCTCACAAACCTATGAAGCAAGTTTTTGATATGGGCCACAAGATATGATATGGGCTTGGTGAGCTGAAGAGTCAAAAGAAAGATTTCTTGGACTCTCAAATTCTGGAAGTGGTGCTCTTTTATTTATAAAATGGTACAGGACAACATGGCGACTGGACCCATGGGCAGTAAATAGTTGCTGCATGGGGACAGGACATATGGGCAGTGAAGAGCTGCTGCTGCTGCTGCATGGGGAAAGGTTCCATGGGCAGTCAGAGGTCCTGCTGCTGCCCTGAGTTGAAGGTAAGGGCTAATTTTATAATGCATTTGTACGTTACATTTTTACTGGAAAAAGTAAAGATGATGTTAAAAGTCATTAAATGATTTCAGTTCAGATGGGGTCTGGTTATTGTGTGGTCATATAGCATTAAATACCAATCTGGCCATATAGATAGGCATGTAGGTGAGCATGAAATGGGCTTCTATCACTGGGACACCTCTAATTCATACCAAAAAAAACCACAAAAAAACTCACCGGGTCATGTAGTTTGGTATGTAGGCCAGGTAACCTTGGGCTTTTCGAGCTGGGGCAGCCTTAATCCACATCATTCATCATGGTCTTTCACAGCTATCTCCCATAGATATTCTTATCAGTCTTTTCTCCTCCATTCCAAGTTATGAATGTTGTATTTCCTTATTCACCATATGTTCTGTAGGGCTCCAGATTTACGGCCTAAAACTTTGGAGGCTGAAAGAGATTAGAGAAGATGAACTTTCAAGGATTGGTAAACACCTCAAAATGCTTAATGATGCTACAGAAAGGAAGACCATTACAAAGAGTTGAAGAAGATCATTAGCAAGAGAACAGGTTCCGTGCTAAACTCAGGAGCCAAAAGAAAAGGTTACACTCCACAATGTTACTACTAATTACCGTTACAAATAACCAAAGCAGGCCAACATCATCCCTAGTTCAGGCAAAAGTTTGATCCAAAAGTCCATTTCAGTGCCGGCCCTGCGGTGTACTGGGTATGTGCCCACGTCCCGCCTGGGCGGCCAGGGCTTCATTGGTTAGCACCACGGGTGCGGATCAGATTAGTAGCATTAGCAAATATAGATTTCACGGTATGGTGCAGACAGACATCCTAAAGATATCGAAATTTTGAAGAGATGTTATGAGTACACACCAGAAAAAGAACCATGGGAATATTACAATCTATGAATGCATGAGGAACACTTCCCCAAATAATTAAGGAAGGAAAACATGTGACCTGCCAAAGTGGAATTGTCAGACTGCTAGGAGATGACACGATCATTGCGCATCAGAGGATTGCCTGGGAAACGTCATCTTCGGAGAGCCTCCGGGACCTTCTCTTGGGAAAGTCCACCCATTTGGCCTCATCCACAAAAGATAAGAGAGAAAACCCAGATTAATCCGAAAGGAAAGAAACCAGTGTCTAGAGGGAAGGTAGCAGACCTTTTCAAGTTCGAGGAAAAAGTTAGAAACCAATAATAAATACACAACGACGAAAACTATCCTACCTGGAAAGGTGGAGTAATCAGACTGGGATGAGATGGTTCTGAAGAACTGTGTGCATGGAGGTCTTCAGGACAACTTTGAATTCTGTGGGTGTTTATGACATCACGGTGAATATGTCACCCAAGATGGCCACAGGTTTCCAGCCCGAGGATTGGCATAAGCTAGGATATTCAAGTGAGGGATACTCAGAAACAGCTTTTGCCCACAGAAACAGGGCACAGTAACTTGAAGAGATCAAAGATACGCTAATTCAAGGGATAAGACAGGAGTCATTGGGGAGAAGCCATAATAGAGGGACAAGCACTGAGAGGAGAACATTGCCATCTCCTCACATCGAAGAGGAGGCCGTTCTGATTCAAGCTTGAAGCTTGATTTGAAACAAGACGCTGGAACTATGAGACCTATGTTGTCCTGCCTCACTCATAATCCAAAGTCAAGAATGATCTCTTGAGGTCATTGTAGAGAAGAATCAAGGCTGCCGTCCTAGGCCACTAGCATTTTTTAAAGAGAAGTCTCACTTTCCATAGCTCTGGCATCATGGGTGCCCACTGGCTACATGCTAATGTGTCACAAGACACCTCTTTGAAGCCTGGAAGGAATGGACAACTGTCATGCTTGGGGTATGTCTCTTGGATTGGAAGGACTCTAGAAGTGGCTCAGAAGCACCCTTTTGGAGAGGGGGTCATTCCTTGGTGAATGCTGCACTCCAAAGCTAGAGTCCTAGGTTGGGATCAATGAGATTCTCTCCCCCTTCTCTTGCCGTAGAAGGAGTATTGATTATGTGTTTCAACACCACATGTAACGATGTTGGCTGAAAATTAGAACATTATCATTATATTTAAAGAAAAATAAACACGCCACAGGTGAGGATATAAATTAAACAAATAACAAACCCTGTGGAAACAAAGTAAGCCAGTATCTAGACATAATCTAGCAGAGCATTCAAGGATCAGGGGTGAAGTTCGAACTTTCCAAATTCAGAAATAGAAGGATCTCTCACCTGGAAAGAGAAATTCATCAGATTTGTCTAATTTGTTGCGGAACCATTGTGTCCGTGAAGATGGTTGCCAGGACAACCTCAAATCTGGAGTTTCTGATCTCAGAATCTCTAACCAAGGAAGATGCCCACATGTTCTCAGTGCTCAGTGTCACCTCGGCCAGGATAGCACAGATTCCTTCAAGTGACCGATGGAAATTCAAAGACAACACCCACCAATCACAAAAGCACTCGCACAACGGCCAACAGAACATATCGTGATCAAAGAAATGCAAAATTTACAACTTGGATTGAAAAGGGAACACACTGATAAGCATATCGAAGGGAGATAGCTTAGCAATACCATGATGATTAGCCTATGGAAAAGAAAAAAAGGTCCCAGAAAATGTAAGGCAAACAGAAATCACAACTGAATAATCCACAGTGAAAGACGGCCGTGTTTAGACAGATTCTGCTTAAACGTTTGAAAGTCAGAAAAGTCACAACCCCAAAACCTGCAGTGAAGGTCAAACCTGGGCTAAATGGAATGGGTGAGTTCTGAGACTGTTCCAAGCGGGCTCTGAAACCTTGTGTCCATGAAGCTTGCTGGCACAGCACAGACACAATTCTCAGAAATCCTATGACATCACAGTGGACCAGGAAAACAACATGGCTTCATCTACACAGGGCCAGAGCTGGGCTCCAGTAGCATATTGAAGTCACATTCCAAAACAGCAGGTTGCCAATGGAACATGAAAGGGGCTGGCCACTGCTGAAGCTGTGAAGTCCGTGCCTTCTGGGTCCGCAGCCCGTGGTCGTCCATTTGTGCTCTTGGGGTTGAGCCTCCTCACCGCTGGTACAGCCATCCTGGGAGAGTCCTGGGAGGTAGTGTAGAGGCAGATGGGAAGTGACGTTAGACAGTGCCACTCTTGCTCAGCAAATACAGCAGCACGACCAGCAGATGTGAGCACTGCCATAAACTTCTGCCAAAACAGAACCAATTAAAAGTTGCAAAGAATAGAAAAACTGAGCCTCAAAAAAAGAAGCATGTCACTAAGAATAATAAGATATCTAGGACTAACCTTCACTAAACAGGTGGAAGCATTGTAAACCGATACTAGCATAGCTTTGGCTAAAGACATTCCAGAAGACACAACGAAACGGAAGACTATTCCGTGCTGTTGGAATGGAAGAACTAACACACTTGAAACGTCCATAGCGGATAGAGGAATCTGTGGATTCCAAGCAGTCCCAGTCAAAGTTGCAGTGATCTTTCCCACAGAAATAGAAGAGAGAATAATACAGTCTCTATCCAGAAGGAAAGGACCCTGAATACCCAAAGGAATCCTGAAGAAAATGAACAAAGCAGGATGTATCACACTTTCTGATTTCCACATATATGACGAAGTGCTAGGAACAGAAACGGCACAGTCTGGGCCCAAAAACAGGCACCAAGAGCCCAGAGGTCAACTCACGCATATATGCACATGCATGCATGCACAACACATTTTCAACCAGGGAACCAAGAGTACACAGTGGAGAAAGGAGAGTCTCGACAAGAAACGGTGCTGGGAAGACTGCACAGCCAAATGTAACACAATGAGAGTAGAGCATGATGTTACACTAGTCACACACACCACCTCGAAACGGATTAAAGACTTGAATGGAAGACTTGAAACCGTGAGACTTCTAGGAGAAAACCTAGGCAGCATGCTCATTGCCATCTGTCTTAGCAGCCTATTTGGAAGAAGCGTGTGTGACAGGAATGGGCAACAAAGTAAACAGGCAGATGGGAAGCGACGTTAGACTGGGCCAGTCTTCCTCAGCAAATACAGCAGCATTGCCAGCAGATGTGAGCACAGCAGTAAACATCTGCCTAAATAAAACTAATCAAAAGTTGCAAAGGATAGAAAAACTGAACCTCAAAAAAGAAAAAAAAGCATGCTACTAGGAAGAACAAGGTATCTAGGAATAAGCTGTGCCAAACAGGTGAAAGCTATGTAAACCGAGAAGTAGCAAAGCTTTGGGGAAAGAAATTCCACAAGATACAAGGAAACGGAAGGGCATCAGTGCGCATGGAATGGAAGAAAACGAAGGAAGAATGAAGTATCATCACAATGATACCTTTCTTATCCCTGGAATCAGCATCTCTTTGATCTCTTCAAGTTTCTGTGCCTGGTTTCTGTATGGAAAAGCTGTTTCTGGGTATCTCTCACTTGAGTATCCCAGCCTAAGCCACTCCTGGTACTGTAAACATGCAGCCATCTGGGGTGACACGTTCGCTGTAATGTCATAAACACTCTCAGAATTCAAAGTTGTCCTGACAACCTCCATGGACACAGTGTTTCAGAGCCGTCTCCTCCCAGCCTGACTACTCCCCCTTTCCAGGAAGGATAGTTTTCCTTGTTCTGGATGTGTTGTTGGTTTTCAGCTTTGTCCTCTAACTTGGAAAGGTCTACTACATTCCCTCTAGACAGCGGTTTCTTTCCTTTAAGATTATCCTGGGTTTTATCGCATATCTTTTGTGGATATGGCCAAATGGGTGGACTTTCCCCAGAGAAAGTCCTGGACTCCCTCCCAAGTTGACGTTGCCCAGGAAATCCTGTGATGAACAATGATCGTGTGATCTCATGGCAGTCTGACGATTCCACCTTGGTGGGTCACATATTTTCCTTCCTTCATGATTTGGGAAAGCCTACCAGATGCGTTCATAGACTCTAATATTCTCATGGTTCTTTTTCTGGTGAGTATTGATAAGGCCTCCTCACAATTACTACTTCTTTATGATCTCTGTGCCAACCATACCTTGAAATCGGGATTTCCTAATGCTAGAAATCTGATCTGTACCCAGGATGCTAGCCCCTGAAGCCCGGGCCACGCAAGAGAAAGTTGGGCACTTACCTGCTGCACCACAGGGCCGGCAATGAATTAGACTTCTGCACCAACCTTTGGCCTGAACTTGGGAAGATGTTGGCCTGCTTCAAACATTCGTGAAGGGAATCAGTAGTAACATCATGGAAGGTATTATTTTCCATTGGTTCATGAGTTTAGCACGGAACATGTTCTCTTGCTAGTATTCCGCTTCATCACTTTGCAAAGGTCTACCTTTCTGTAGCATCATTATGCACTTTGAGGTGATTACCAATCCTTGGAAGTTCATCCTCTCTGATCTCTTTCAGCCTATAAAGCTTTAGGCCGTAAGTCTGCACCCCTTTTTGGAGTTTTGATTTTATGTGGATTGATTGCCGTAACCCTGCATTCTAACATGCTATAGCTTTCAGATCTACATCCTCATAGATTTAGACTTCTGAGTAGGTTACATCATCTTCACCACCGTAAGGCTAATTACAGGCTCTGAAGATACTTGTGCCTAATCAACTCTTTCTCCCTCTGGCCCTCGCCTACTTTTCCTCTGGGAACTACCAATCCCATGTCACATGCTACCTGTTTGTTGGTCCGTTTTTCCTCTTCTCCTGTACGTGAGATCCTGTGGTATTTGACCTTACCCCGGCGATTGTTTCAGTTCCTCTAGTACCCTCAGGAGCCATTCTGGTGGTCACAAATGGCTGGACTGCATCCATTCCGACAGCTGAATGCTATGCCACTGTGTGGCTATAGCCTATCTTCCTTCTCCATTCGTCCCTTGATGGGCATCAGGAAGGCTTCCAAGTCTTGGATATCGGGCGTAAGGCTGTGGTGAACACAGCAGTGCACGGATCTCTGTGCATTACTGTTTCCATGATCTTTGGATATATACATCACAGAGGAATAGCTGGATCATATGCTAGGTGGATTCTGAAACATCCTGAATTTTCACTCCTTTGTGTAGTGGCTGCATCGTCTCAAACTCCCACCTGCAGTGCAGGAGGCTTCCCTTCTCTCCACCTCCTCTCTGAAACTTGTTGTTTCGTGTCTTCACCCTTATAGCCATTCTGACCACTGTGAGCTGCTATCTCATTGCACTTCGGATTTGCATTGGCCTCAGACTTAATGATGAGGAACATGTTTTCATACAGCCTGTTGGCCATCTTTCTATCTTCCTGGGAGAAATGTGTGTTTCCATCTTTTGCCCAGGTTTTGTTGGGCTCATTGTTTTCTTTCCTGTGGAGATGTATGAGTTCACTGGATCTTATGGTTGTTCACCCCTTCTCCGATGTCTGTTCTGCAAACATCCTGTCACAGTTGTGCTGTCTTTGCATTGAGTCGATGGAGTCGTTGGCCGGGTAGAAGCTTCTGCGTTGGATGGAGTCACGCTTGTTTCTTGTTTCTTTTGTTGCCCTTACCCAGTCACACATGCTTCTTCCAAGTAGGCGGCTATGCCAGATGGCAAAGAGCAAGCTGCCTGCATTTTCCGGCAGCAGTTTCATGGTTTCAAGTCTTCCATTCAAAACTTTAATCCATTTCAATGTGGTATGTGTGCCTGGTGTAACATCATGGTCTAGTCTCATTGTGCCACTTGTGGCTCTGAAGTCTTCCCAGCACTGTTTCTTTTCGAGACTCTCCTTTCTCTGCTGTCTCCTTTTGGCTCCCGTGTCGAAAATGGGCTGCCCATATATGTGGCAGTTGACTGCTGGGCTCAAATCTGTTCCATGGGTCTGTGTGCCTATTTTGGGGGAAAGGCTGTGCTGTACCGGTACCTAGTGCTTTATCCTATATTTGGCAATCAGAAAGTGTGATACATGCTGCTTTGTTCGTTTTCCTCAGGATTCCTCTTCCTATTCAGGGTTCTTTGTTGCCACATAGAAACTTTAGTATTCTCTCTTCTATTTCTGTGGGAAAGATTGCTGCAACTTTGCCTGGGACGACATGGAATGCAGACATTGCTTTTTGCGGTATGGATGCTTAAAGTGTGTTCGTTCTTCCATTCAAAGAACATGGAATAGACTTCCGTTTCCTTGTGTCTTGTGGAATTTCTTTGCCCAAAGCTTTGCTAGATTTCGGTAGACATAGCTTTCTCCTGTTTGGCCAATGTTATTCCTAGATGTTTTTTTCTTTTTACTGGCATGCTTTCTTTTTCGCTGTTCCTTTTTTCTATTCTTAGCAACATTTAATTGGTTTGTTTTAGCAGAAGTTTGTGGCTGTGCTCACATCTGCTGGCTATGCTGCTGTATTTGCTGAGCAAGAGTAGCGTGGTATAACGTTGCTTCCCATATGCCTCTACACTGGGTCGCATGCCTGGCCCAGAATGGCTGGATGAGCGGTGAGGAGGCTCACCCCCAGGATTCCACGTGGCCGACCCTGGGTTGCCGACTCAGAATGCAGGGACTTCACGGCTGCCCCACTGGCTGGCCCCTTTCATGTTCCATTGGCAACCTGCAGTTGAGTGGAATGTACTTTAACATGTTACTTGAGCCCAACTCTGGCCCTGTGTAGATGAGGCCAGCTTCTTTTTCTGGACCACTGTGATGTCGGAGTATTTGTCAGAATCGTGTCTCTTTTCCAATCAGGCTTCGGGGACACAGGGTTTCAGAGCCCGTGTGGAGCAGTCTCAGAACTCACCCTTCCCAGTTAGCCCAGGTTTGACCTTCAATGCAAGTTTTGGGGTTGTGACTTTCTCGGACTTTCAAACGTTCAAGCAGACCCTAACTAAACACTGAAGTCATTCACTGTGGATTATTGAGGTGTGATTTCTGTTTGCCTTCCATTTTCTGGGAGCTTGCTTTCGTTTCCATAGTCTAATCGTCATGGTTCCGAGCTATCTCCCTTCGATATGCTTATCAGTGTGTTCTCCTTCATTTCAAGTTAGGAGTTTGGTATTTCTTTAATCACCATAGGTTCTGTAGGCTGATGTGTGAGTGCTTTCGTTACTGTTGGGTGTTGTCTTTGAATTTCCATCGGTCATTTGAAGGAATCTTTGCCATCCTAGCCTAGATCCAACTGAGCACTGAGTAAACGTGGTCATCTTGGTTGGTTCGATATTGTGAGATCAGAAACGCCATGTTTGAGGTTGTCCTGGAAACCACCTTCCCAGACACAATGGTTCCGAGACAAATTAGATGAATCTGATGGATTCCTCTCTCCAGGTGAGAGATCCTTTGGAAAGTTCAGAACTTCACACCTGATCCTTGAACGCTCCACTAGATTACATCTAGATACTGGCTTACTTTATTTCCACAGGTTTTGCGATTTGTTTAATTTACCTCCTCAGCTGTGGCATGTTTATATTCCTTTAAATAGAATGGTAATGTTCTAAGTTTCAGCAAACATCGCTATGTGTTGTGTCAAACACCTAATCAATACTCCTTCTACGGCAAGAGATGGGGGAGGGAATCTCATTGATCTCAACTGAGCACTCTAGCCTGGGAGGACAGCCTTCACACAGTAACGAAGCTTTCTGCAAAAGGGTGCTTTTGCACACTCTTCCTGAGTCCTTCCAAACCAAGAGACATACCCCAAGCATGACAGGGGTCCATTCCTTCCAGGCTTCAAAGAGATGCCTAGTGACACATTACCATGTACCCAGTGGGTGCCTATGACGCCAGAGCTATGGAAAGTGAGACTTCTCTTCACAGAATACTAGGGACCTAGGACCGAGGCCTCTATTCTTCTCTTCAATGTCTTCAAGAGATCATTCTTGACTTTGGATTATGAGTAAGGCAGAAGGCCAACATAGGTCTGATAAGCTCAAGGTCCGGCCTCTTGTTTCAAGTCAAGTTTCAAGCTTGAATCAGCATGGCCTCCCCATCGACTTGAGGAGATGGCAATGTTCTCCTCTCAGTGCTTGTCCCTCTGTTATCACTTCTTCCCTATGATTCCTTTCTTATCCATTGAATTAGCGTCTCTTGCATCTCTTCACGTTTCTGCGCCCAGATTCTGTTTGCAAAAGCTGTATCTGGGTATCTGTCACTTGAGTATCCAAGCCTAGGCCAATCCCCAGGCTGGAGACCTGCGGCCATCTTGGGTGACATGTTTACCGTGATGTCATAAACACCCTCAGAATTCTAAGCTGTCCTGAAAACCATGCACACAGTTCTTCACGACCATCTCATACCAGTCTGACTACTTCCCCTTTCCAGGTAGGATAGTTTTCCTTGTTCTGGATTCCGTGTCTGTTTATAACTTTATCCTCGAACTTTGAAAGGTCTACTACAATCCCGCTGGAGACCAGTTTCTTTCCTTTCAGATTATCCTGGGTTTTATCTCTTATCTTTTGTGGATGAGTCCAAATGGGTGGACTTTCCCCAGAGAAAGCCCTGGAGTCCCTCCCGAGATTGACTTTCCTGGTCAATCCTCTGATGCGTAATGATCGTGTCATCTCCATTTCCACCTTGGCAGGTCACATGTTTTCCTTCCTTCATCATTTGGGGAAGTGTTCCTGATGCGTTCATAGATTGCAATATTCCCATGGTTCTTACTGTGATGTGTATTCATAACGTCTCTTCACAATTTCGACTTCTTTAGGATGTCTGTCTGCACCATACCATGAAATCTATATTTGCTAATGCTACTAATCTGATCCGCACCCGTAATGCTCACCGATGAAGCCTGTACCACCCAAGTGGAATGTGGGAACTTACCCAGTACACCACAGGGCCGGCACTGAATTGGATTCTTGGACCAACATTTTGCCTGAACTGGGGAAGATGTTGGCCTGCTTTGATTATTTGTAAAGGTAATTAGTAGTAACATCATGGACGGTAACCTTTTCCTTTGGATCCTGAGTTTAGCACGGAACATGTTCTCTTGGTAGAGTTGTTCTTCATCTCTTTGCCACTGTCTACCTTTCTGTAGCATTATTAAGTACTTGGAGGTGATTAGCAATGCTTGGAAGTTCATCTTCTCTAATCTCTTTCAGCCTCCAAAGCTTTAGGCCATAAACCTGCTTGCCTTTTTGTAGTTTTGATTTTACATGAATTGATTGCCATAACCCTGCATTATAACACCCTATTGTTTTCAGATTTACAACCTCCTAGATTTAGACTTCTTGTATGGTACATCATCTTCACCACCGTAAGCCTAATGACATGCCCATACCACACACTGGTGCCTAATCAACTCTTTCTTCCACTGTCTTCTGCCACCGATTCCCTCTGGGAACCCCCAATCCCTTGTCATGTGCTACCTGTTTGATTCTCCTTATTTTACTCCTCTCCTTGTAAGTGAGATCCTACGGTATTTGACTTTCTCCCTGGGGCTTCTTTCAGTTCCCCTCATACCCTCAGGAGCCATTCTGGTGTCACAAATGGCTGGACTGCACCCTTTCTTGCAGCTGAGTGCTATCCCATTGTGCGGCTATAGCCAATCTTCCTTCTCCATTCGTCCCTTGATGGGCCCCAGGGCGATATCCAAGTCCTGGACATCAGGATTAAGGCTGTGGTGAACACAGCGGTGCAGGGATTCCTATGCGTTGGTGTTTCCAAGTTCGTCGGATAAATACAACACAGAGGAATAGCTGGATCATATGGTAGATGGATTCTGAAATTTCTGCGGAAATTCCACACTGCTTTGCATAGTTCCTGCACCGGCTTACACTCCCACCAACGGTGCAGGAGGCTTCCCTTCTCTCCACCTCCTCTCTGACACTTGTTTCCTGTCTTGTTCCTTATGGGCATTCTGACCACAATGTGCTGTTATCTCATTGCCATTTGGATTTGCATTGGCCTTAGACGTAATGATTATGAACATGTGTTCATACAGCTGTTGGCCATCTTTCTATCTTATTTGGTAAAACTCTGTTTCCATCTTTTGCCCAGGTTTTAATGGGCTTGTTGTTTTTTCTCTTGTGTTGGCATGTGCGGTCGTTGGCTCTTTTGGCTATTCAGTCCTTCTCCGATGTGTGGTTTGAAACATCCACTCGCAGTTGTGCTGTCTTTGCATTGAGTGGATGGTTTCCTCGGCTGGGCAGAAGCTTCTGCATTGGATGCAATCCCATTTGTTTCTTGTTTCGTGTGTTGCCCTTGCCCAGTCACACATGCTTCTTCCAAATAGGCGGCTATGCCACATGGCCATGAGCAAGGTGCCTGGTTTTCTACTAGAAGTTTCACGGTTTCAAGTCTTCCATTCAAGGCTTTAATCTATTTCGAGGTGGTGTTTGAGCCTGATGTAACATCATGGTCTACTCTCATTGCATCACATATGGCTGTGCAGTTTTCCAGCACCTTTTCTTCTTGAGACACTCCTTTCTCCACTGATCCTCTTGCCTTCCTCGTTGCAAATGGGCTGTCCATATATGTGTGAGTTGACCTCTGGGCTCTCGATTCTTTTCCGTTGATCTCTCTGTCTGTTTTTGAGACCAGACTGTGCCATTTCGGTACTTCGCACTTCCTACTACATGTTGAAATCACTACATGTGATATGTCCTGCTTTGTTCGTTTTCCTCAGGATTCCTTTGGGTATTCAGGGTCCCTTGTTGCTGGATAGAGAATTAAGGATTCTCTCATATTTCTGTGGGAAAGATTCTGCAACTTTGACTGGGATTGCATGGAATCCAGAGATTGCTTTATCCGTTATGGAGGTTTCAAGTATTTTAGTTCCTACATTCCTATAGCACGGAATACCCTTCCATTTGCTTGTGTCTTCTGGAATTTCTTTCCCCAAAGTTTTGCTATTTTCCGATTTCCATAGCTTGCACCTGTTTGGCTAAGCTTATTTCTGGAGATCTTATTCTTTTTTTGCTGAGGTTCGGTTTTTCTGTTCTTTTCAAGTTTTCATTAGTTTTGTTTCGGCTGATGTTTATGGCTGTGCTCAGATCTGCTGTCGATGTTGCTGTATTTGCTGAGGAATACTGACGCTGTCTGACGTTGCTTCCCAGCTGCCTCTACACTACCTCCCATGCCTCCCCGAGAATGGCTGGACCAGCGGTGAGGAGGTTCACCCCCAGGATTCCGCATGGCCAGCCCCGGGCTGCAAACCCAGAATGTGCAGACTTCACCACTGCACCACGGGCCGGCCCCTTTCATGTTCCATTGGCAACCTGCAGTTGAGTGGAATGGGACTTGAATATGCTACTTCAGCCCAACTCGGGCACTGTGTAGATGAGGCCAGTTTGGTTTTCTTCTCCACTGTGATGTCAGAGGATTTGTCAGAATTGTGTCTCTGCTGTCCCTGCAAACTTCACACACACAGGCTTACAGAGACTGATTTTAGCAGTCTCATAACTCACCCTTACCAGTTACCCTAGGTTTGACCTTCGCTTGGGTTTTTGGGATTGTGACTTACTCCGACTTTCGAACGTTCAGAGTATGTCTAAAACTGACATCTTTCTTTATGTATTATTCATGTGTGATTTCTGTGTGCCTTCCATTTTCTGGGACCGTTTTTTATTTTCCGTGGTAGAATTGATATGGGCTCAGCGAGCTGAAGACTCGAATGAAAGATTGCTTGGACTCTCAAGATCCTGCATTGGTGTTCTTTTATTGAGAGAACAGTACAGGATAGCATGGGGACAGGACACATTAGCAGTGAAGAGCTACTGCTGCTGCTGCCTGGGGACAGGACCCATGGTTAGTCAGAGCTGTTGCTGCTGCCCTGACTAGAGTGTTAGGGCTAATTTCATAAGGCATGGGTATATGACTGATTTTTACTCTAAAAAGAAATAATGATGTAAAATGTCTTTAAATGATTTCAGTACAGATGGAGTCTGGACATTGTGTTGTCATATTTTTAGATATGAATCTGGCCATATAGATCAGCATGTAGGTGAGAATGCCCTGGGCTTCTCGCCCTGGGGCAGCCCTAATTCATACCATAAAAAAATCCACTGGGTCATATAGTTTGGCATGTAGTCCAGGTCACCTTCAGCTTCCCTAGCTGGGGCAGCCCTGATCCACATCATAAAACCTCCCTGAACGTATTTGGACTGGAAATCTTTGGGGATATGGATGATGGTCAGTCTTCTGTGACTACTTCTGGCTGTACAGGGTCGTAGAGCTGTCCCTAAATGGGGCCATAGGTACACTTAGGCAGTTTAGTGGACCAGAAGGCTTGCCCCATTGAGTTCAAGCATGACAAGTTATACAGATCCTCTGGAGATGAGAGAGTCATTGACAAGAGGTGGTCCAGGAAGTGAAACATTTTTGACATGCATAAGACAAACAATGAAACAGACAACAAAATATCATAAGAAATACAAGCAGTATGTTTAACCCAATGAATAAGGTTTTGAAGTAGTGCAGAAACCTTGTCCTGACTAGGAGTTCAACCAATCATTTAGATTTAGGGTTGGTCAGACATGGATTTAATTTGGTGGCTGGGATACCAAGCCAGAAATATTTTGACGGTAGTCAGGAATATAGATACAACATTCAGTTTTTATAATGGCACAGGTGCCCCCTTGTGCTGCTGTCAAGACATCCAGTGCCATTTGGATTTGGAGGACTGCCTTACACACTTGGGATACTTCTAAATTGAGCAGTGAAATGCTACGTTGTGTATCATATAATGCCTTCATAGTAAATTTGTCTAGGACTTCCATGCAAGACTTGAATATGCTACAAAAGTCGATTCCTAATTGGTGAAAGAAAATTGCAGAAAGATGGTCATACCAGTGGAAGACAGGGCTGGTCAAGTGCTGTTGCAAGTTGGGTAGGTTAGCAGGAGGAGATATAGTAAATGTAGTTCCACCTTGCATCCAGACAAAGCCTAGAGTGCATCGTCCAATCCATGCAGGTGGTAGCCAAGGTCATAAATTGGAGCCACATATCCACTGAGCACCGTTAGGGGCTAACCAATGCGTGTTGAGCCATGTATCCCAGTCAGTCTGAAACCAATCAGTATTTTTTTTAAGGCTATGATATGAGAACACATATAACAGGGATTTTTTCCCATAGGTCGAGTGCTATAAGGCCATGTATCACAGGGGTGATTCTTTTTCCTCAAAAGAAAGTGGCCTTTTACTGAGTTGCCCACTAGTAGGAGTGAACCAAATATATTCATCCCAAATTTTTTATTGTCCATCCTGTGTGTATTAATAAGTTGGGGATATTACCTTTGGAACTTCTTCTGTATGATCCAAGTGTGACAAGACAAATCTAGTTAGTATTTGGACAGTAGTATTGAAGGAAAATGTTTGATTGTGGCCAGGGAACTTCCAGGCGTCAGAGGTAGATGGCCACAAGGAGACATTACTATTAATAATACATGAATATTGCGGAAGAAAAGAGCTAGAATCTAATATCCATGAATGCCTACTATAGCTTCTACAGAAACATAATTTTTTCTCTCTTAAATCACTCTCATTTTTACAAAAGATAGCCAAATCAGGATTAACAGTTTTGGAAATCAAGTGTAGTTTCAATACAACTTGCTCCAATTATTTACATAAGAGCAGCCAGAATAGTAATTGTTCATACAGGCTTTTTAAAATGTGCTTCGCTGGATCTTTTCCTGCGGAATCTCACATTGAACTGTGAAGGCCTCTAGAGGCCAGAAAAGCCAAGCCAAGGACTTGCCATCAGATTTGGCCTGAAGTACCTACAGATTTGAGTGGTGTTCTCTTTGAGGTCTCCCCAAATATTCGGATGTTCCTTGAACCTGCGAGATAAGCAAGCTTCCTTACTTACCGGGTAAGATTGCCAAAATCTCAGTAAACAAGGTACCAGGCCTGTGTTTCCGAGTGGCTGAATTCCAGAAAGTCCAATCTTTGTTCCTGAAATGCTGTCTTGTCATATCTGAGCCTGTATGTTTCAAATATGACATTCCAGTCAAAGCCTTGGTAATATAACCAATGTGTCCTGTTATAAGGAGAACAGATTCTTATGGAACTTATGCAAATATTGCCACGAAATGACCATACTCAGTCACAAAGGGTTTCCAAATTCAGGAGGGATAAGGTAGGCAGAAAAAGATAAATGTTTCAGTTTTGCTCATAAAGGTATAATTTCACCAAATGGCTGTAAGTTTTAGTTAGCATAAGCGAAAAGAGAAAAAGATTTCCTTCATTATGAGAAGACAAAACAACACATCCAAACTCAACAATATTTCAAACAGAAGTCCTAAAAATTTATAATCGTTCTAATCAGTGCACACAGTCCTGTATAATCAATTCTTGAGCTGAATCTTCTGTTAGCAGATCGATGAGCATAGTTTCTGTTAGAATTCTGTCATTTCTTACTCCGTTCAGTTTTACAATCTGAAGGTTTATCAGAAACCTGTCGTTTAGACTCTTTGTGTCAGAATCCTTTCCAGGAATTTCTCGGAAGTTGAAACATATTTGCAAAAGGAAAAAGCATCAGAGTAAAACAACAACTATCTGGAAATGGACAAAGAACTCAAAAGGGCAATTGGCAAAGAAACTTGACTACTTCTGTGACATATAACACTGCCAGATAATAAGTGAACTTATCACTGACAACCAGGGCAGATCAGAATTTTAGGAATGCTTTCTAATTTTGAGACGTCTATATTAATAACATTTACCCACCAAATACCAGATAAGAAAGTCTATTGTCGCTTATTTCACGTTTCCCATTTAATTTAATAGACCAAATAAGCCAAATTACTTTAGCATTTTCCTCCTTGTAGGAAGAGAGAGCAAATTTCTTTGAGAAGTCTCAGGGACCCTCTGAAAATCCTCAGAGTAATCATTCTTCTGTCTACCAGGTCTACAGAATGCCTTCATTCAGGATTTGAATATTTTTGAGTGAGAAGCTTGTCACAACATATCAAAAGTTTTTAAAATGTTCAAATAGCAAACAACACTCACTGTGAAACAATGCTCAGGTATCCATTCAAAGTGATAACAGAAAGAGTCAAAAATATTAAGAGTAACCTCAGCCATTATTTTCACAAAACAGATTTGTCTCTTAGGTAGACGTACTCAAAGGAACAGCTCTTACATCCTCTTTACCAAGAGCAGATCAAAAGTTCAAGAAAATGTATCCTTTTAAAGAAAACCAAATTTGAACTTCTGCACCTACTTATTATTAACATTCAAACTCATTCACTTAATTGAACTTACTTTAGTCTACTTGAGCAGGCATAAAACTCATTTCAGAATTCCTCCTTCACAAACCTTCTACATCTTTCTTTTTCATTTTCAGTACTTGTCCCAAAATCTTTCTTTTTTCCTTTCTAGTACATCAGGAGCAATTTATCTTTCTTAACCCATCAAACAAAAATATTTCCATTCTTTATACCTTTTTTACTGAAAACATACATTTTAACTTCCTTGGATACAGAGCTCTTTTGCTTAGTAAATTCCTGTAGCTTTAATTCCATAGGTAAGTTAGAACCTTTAATGCTTAACGGACCTAGTAAACACTAAAAAGGTAAACAATTATGAAATGTCTTTTATATCAGCATTCTAAACACTTCACAACTTAAGAAAAATGCCACTTCGCAATAAAACACAAGGCATGCTTTTTGATACACCCAAACTCTTTTAGCCTCTTCCATAAGAAGCCAAAAGTAGATAACTTAGATATGTTTAACAATAATGTGTGAGTGTTCCGTTCTATCCAAAAATGACCCGCATATTCATCTTTTTATCATTTAACTTAACTTGGCAAAACTCAAGATTGTTACCAAAAAGGATTTCGAAGCTGTTTTTTTCCCCAAGTATACAGACCATAAAAGTTATTGTACTCACTTTTATGAGTTTTATGTATTTAAACCATTTGTTTCCAACAATTATGTTCAGATTACTAGGGAAACCTTATGAGGCATTAGACAAAACTGGTGATCATTTAAAGCTATTATTTTGCTGACAAATTTAACAGACAACGTGGACTTATATGACTAGTAAACCAAGTCTGAATGCCTGCATCCTATGCAAATACTGACAACTCTGACAAGAAGACAATTTTCAATGAAACCAACAAACTTAAAGAAGCTTTCATTTACCAAAGGTTAATTCACGTCACGTTAACTTTGAAAGTCACTGTGTTAATTTCGACTACATTTAGAATTTAAGAAAGCACTTGCTTTAAGCCAACTAAACAGAGATCTTAATTTTGGCCAGACCATCCAGGGGTTAAAATATCACACGTATAATGTACACATAGACACATATACACAGAGACTGTACAACTATTGTTTTAAAAACTACTGCCATGAATCAGGTACAGTAATATAAAAGCTCACCAGTTACAAATCAAAACTTTGTTTTGAGCCTTTTTACTAATACTTATGGAGAAGACCCTCAAGATGCTAGACTTTATTCAAGGGCACACTTATGGCCATTTATCCTTTCCCCTCCTTTTATTTTTCAGTCTTAAGAATGAGTGATATGCTAGATAGTAGTTCCTGGAGAGGGGGGAAGATAATCCTTTTCATGGTAAAGGAACAAGGTGGAATCTGAACTGCCTCTAGAACTGTATTTCCAGTCTTGCAAGGATTTTCTAAGGACAGTTGCTCTTGATTTCTCAGAAACTGGACTGTAACTTGAAGGACGTTCTAGGTTGATCTACCTGTCCAACTGCACCAGAAAGGCAGAGAGAAACATCACACATTTTCTACCAGCTGGAGTTTCTGGGGCATAACCCATACAATTGAAAGTGTTTCTAATTAGTTAGAATGACCCTGAGTGATGAGTCTTAAGGGATGCTTATCTCATTCCCCACGGCAGTAAAGCCAGTGTCCGACTGACAGTGAAGTGGAGAAGGGTGGAGTGCATACAAAGGGCTTGAACTGGCTGGAGGCCGGGGCTCCCAGTACCCGGGTTGAGAATGAAGTTCCTTGCAAAATGTGTTCGAGTTTTCTGATTTTACAGAAGTTCCAGGTTCTGGTCAGGTCCAGCCTGAACTTAACCCAGACTTGGTGACAACAGAGGACATGATGAGCAAAACAAAGAAAGGAAATGAAGACATCAGACCTCACCCTCATGGCCGCTCAAAGAGGGTTCTCAAGAGAAGACTCACTCAACAGTTCCCGTGCTGGGGCACACTACTGTAGCATGACAGTTCACAGAATAAATCACAGGTCTGCCACCCTCATAGCCAACTCAGTAGGTGACTAAAACACTCAATGAGTCAACCCCCAAGAGAGGGCACCCTACTTGGGCTTTCAGGGGTGATCAGGCCCAGAAATGCCAAGTTTGGACTCCCAGGGGTGGAGGCCATGACTGTTGACAGATTTCTTTGCTTGCCTGTTGCAAAGCTCAAAAGGAGACGAAAATAGCCATTGCAACTCTAAGAAAGATGAAAGAGACAGGTCCATTACCTTGAAAATCCCCCCTGAACCTGGGGTAGCATCCTACCTGTCATTCCTACTGTGGGGTTCCTATAACAAGGGGTAATGGGGGTGTCCCCCAGCATTGCCTCCATTGCATATCTTCCCTGGTATGCCTGGAAGTTACAGGTGCCTGGTGAACATCTTTCCTATTCTGCCTGGCAGTAATAGGTGCCTGGTGAATGGTCCCCAAGAGAAAGGGAGAATTTTAAGAGAGAACAGGATGGAGAAAATTAGTGAGGCATTCTCCGCCGCTCTGGGGGACATTCTACCCAATTGCGTGTTGGAGGCATTCCCTGAGAAGGGCTTCCCATACGCAACCACAGGTTAGACTTTGGTACTTTCCTTGAACTGGAGTCCCAATTGGGACATTCACACAGTTCAGAGCATGGTCAGGTGCCATGGGAGGTATCCCAATCCAACCTTAGGTAAAGAAACCTTCCAGGGGAGTCTTGCAGATTGCCGACCATCCTAATAACTTAAGTGACCAACCCGTGCCCACCTAAAATTTGTATATTAGAGATAGAGTCAGGAAGGAATGGAGTAATTCACTCTACATCGCCCTTAGGCTTAAGGTACTGATTCTCTTCAAGCTGAATGCCATGATTTGCCCCATAGAGTAGCCATGGGCAGCAAACGTGGATTCTTACAGCTATCCAAGACAGTTCCTGATGGAGAAGTGAATTGTGATTCATCCTCAAAGCTGATGAGTCGGAAGAAAGATTTCTTGGTCTCTCAAGGCCTGGCAGAGGTGCTCTTTTATTTAGAGAATGGTACAGGATAACATAGGGACAGGACCCATGGGGAGTAAAGAGTTGCTTCATGGGGACAGGACCTATGGGTAGTGAAGCGCTGCAGGCATGGGAACTGGATGCACGGGCAGTGAATAGCTGCTGCTGCTGCATGGGGAAAGGAGCCATGGGCAGTCAGATGTCCTGCCGCTGCCCTGAGTTGAGGGTAAGGGCAAATTTTATAAGGCATGGGTACGTGACATTTTTACTGGAAAAAGAAAAGATGATGTAAAAAGCCATTAAATGACTTCAGTACAGATGAAGTCTGGTTATTGTGTGGTCGTATAACATTAGATACGAATTTGGCCATATAGATAGGCATGTAGGTGAGCATCGCCTGGGCTTCTCTCACTGGGGCACCTCTAATTCATACTAAAAAAAATTCACCGGGTCATATGCTTTGACATGTAGGCCAGGTAACCTTGGGCTTTTCGAGCTGGGGCAGCCTTAATCCACATCAATTGTCATTGTGTTTCTCAGCTATCTCCCATAGATACGCTTATCAGTCCGTTCTCCTTCATTCCAAGTTATGAATTTTGTGTTTCTTTAATCACCATATGTTCTCTAGGCTGATGTGTGAGTGTTTTCATGATTGTTGGGCATTGCCTTTGAATTTCCATCGTTCACTTGAAGGAATCTTTGCTATCCTAGCCTAGGTCCAACTGAGCACTGAGAACACGAGGTGATCTTGGTTGGTTTGACATTCTGAGATCAGAAACTCCAAATTCTAGGTTGTCCAGGCAACCACCTTATGGACATAATGTTTCTGAGACAAATTAGAGAAATCTGATGAATTCCTGTCTCCAGGTAAGATATTTTTATGTCTCTTTTCTAAATTTGGGAAGGCTGGAACTTGACCCTGGATCCATGGTCCTCCTAGTAGATTACATCTAGATACTGCTTTACTTTATTTCTGTAGGGTTTGTAAGTTGATTTACACCCTAAGCTCTGGCATGTTTATTTTTCATTAAATATAAGTGTAATGTTCTAATTTTCAGCCAACTTCCTCAAATATGCTGTCAAAACACATAGTCAATAATCTTCTACGGCCAGAGATGGGAGAGAATTTCACTGGTGCCAAACTGAGCACTCTAGCTTTGGATGTCAGCCTTCACTTTGGATTGGTGATTCCCAGAGGGATTGAAAAAATCCAAAAAGGCGTGCTGATTTGGGGCATAAAGGATTTGAGGCTGAAAGAGATTAGAGAAGATGAACTTCCAAGGACTGTGAATCTCCTCCAAATGCTTAATGATGCTACAGAAAGTAGACCATTGCAAATCGATTATGGGGAATACTATGAAGAGAATGTGTTCCGTGCTAAACAGATGAACCAAGGGAAAATGTTACCGTCTATGATGTTACGAGTAATTACATTCACGAATAATCACAGCAGGCCATCTTCTTCCCAAGTTCAGGAAAAATATGGGTCCACAAGTAAAATTCAGGGCCAGCCATGTGTTCAGGACTGTAAGTGCCTACATTCCTATTGGGTGGCCTGGGATTCATGGATTCGCATCACTGGTGCTGATCAGATTAGTAACGTTGGGAAAGATAGATTTCATGGTATGGTGTGTACAGAGATCACAAAGAAGTCGAATTTGTGAGCATACATTAGAGATAGGCAATAGGAAAAAAACATGAAAATATTGCAATCTATGACACATCTGGTACACTTCCCTAAATACAGACTGAAGGAAATGATGTGACCTGCATAGGTAGAATTGGCGGACTGCATGAGATGACACGATCATTGCACATCAGAGGCTTGAGTGGGCAACTTCAACTTTGGATGGACTCCAGGACTTTCACTGGGGAAAGTCTACACATTCGGCCATATTCACAAAATGTAACAGATTAAACCCAGGATAAACTTAAAGTAAAGAAACCATGTCTAGAGAGAATGTAGTAAACATTTAAAAGTTCAAGGATAAAGTTAGAAACCCACAAGAAATCCATGAAATGGAAAAATATTCAAGCTGGAAAGGGACAGTAGTCATGTGCATAGAAGATGCTGGGACAACTTAGAAGTTTGAGGGTGTTTATGACATCACAGTGAACATGTCACCCAAGATGGCCTCATGGTTATAGTCTGAGGATTGTCCTAGGTTACGATACTCAAGTTAGAGATACCCAGAAGAGAATTTAAAAACAGAAACCAGGCACTGAAACTTGAAGAGAGAGAATACACGCTGATTAAAGGGGTAAGAAAGAAGTCATTGTGAGGAAGCAATAATAGGGGGACAAGCGCTGAGTGGAGAACATTGTAATCTACTCAAGTGTATGGGGAGGCCATGGTGATGCAAGCTTGAAACTTGATTTGAAACCAGAGGCTGGACTTGGGGCTTATAAGACCTACATTGTCCTTCTGCCTTAATCATAATCCAAAATTAAGAATGATCTCCTGAAGACACTGTAGACAATGATTGATGCTTCCTTTCCTATGCCCCTAGCATTCATTGAAGAGAAGTCTCACTTTCCATGGCTCTGGCATTACAGAGGCCCATTGGGTACATGCTAATGTGTCACAAGATATCTCTTTGAACCCTTGAAGGAATGGACCCCCGTCATGCTTCGTGTATGTCCCATTGTTTGACAGGGCTCCAGAATTGTGCTGAGAAGCACCCTATTCCAGACGGATTCGTTGCTTTGTGAGGGCTGCCCACCAGGCTAGTATGCTTGCTTTGGCTTCAATGAAATTCTCTCCCCGTATCTCTTGAAGTAGAATGATTATTAATATCGTGTTTTGACAGCATATGTAAGGAGGTTGGCTCAAAATTAGAACATTACAATTATGTTTATAGAAAAATAAACATGCCAGAGCTGAGGATGTAAATCGAACAAGTAAAACACTCTATAGAAATATAGTAAGCCCGTATCTAGACGTAATCTACTGGAACACTCAAGGATCAGGAGTAAAGTTCGAAACTTCCCAAATCCAGAAATGAGACAGAAAAGTATCTTACCTGGAGCGGAGTTCATCAGATTTCTCTAATATGTCTCGGAAACATAATGTCCGTGAAGGCGGTTGACAGCACAACCTCGAATCTGGAGTTTCTGATCTCAGAATGTCAAAGCAACCAAGACGACCACGTGTTCTCAGGGCTCAGTGTCACCTCGGCCAGGATTATAGTTTCCTACAGGTGACCGATGGAAATTCCAAGACAACACGCAACAGTCACGAAAAGACTCAGACCTCGGCATACAGAACATAGGGTGATTACAGAAATACAAAAGTCATAGCTTGCAATGAAGGAGAACGGACTGATAAGCCTATCGAAGAGAGATAGGTCAGAAAGACCGTAACGATTAGACTTTGGAAAAGAGAAAAAAATCCCTGAAAATGGAAGGCCAATAGAAATCACATCTGAATAATCCACAGTGAAAGACTTCAGTCATTAGACAGACTCTGACTGGACGTTTGAAAGTCCGAGAAAGTCACAACGCCAAAAACTGCAGTGAAGGTCAAACCTGGACTAACTGGGAAGGGTGAGTTATGGGACTGCTCCACGCGGGCTCTGAAAGCCTGCATCCAGGAAGCTAGACAGGACAGCAGACACACGATTCTGACAAATCCTCCGACATCACAGAGGGCCAGAAAAAGAAGCTGGCCTCATCTACACAGTGCCAGAGGTGGGCTCAAGTAGCATATTCAACTCACGTCCCACTCAACTGCAGGTTGCCAATGGAACACGAAAGGGGCCGGCCAGTGGGGAAGTGGTGAAGTCCGCGCATTCTGGTTCGGGAACCCAGCTTTGGCCACATGGAATCCTGCAGGTGAGCATCCTCACGGCTCGTCCAGCCATTCTGGGGCAGATGTGTGAGGTAGTGTGGAGGTAGATGGGAAGCGACATTAGACTTCTCCACTCTTCCACAGCAAATACAGCAACATGGCCCTCAGATGTGAGCGCAGCCATAAACTTCTGCCAAAACAAAGCCAAGCGAAAGTTGCAAAGAATTGAAAAATTGAACCTCACAAAGGAAAGCATGCCAGTAAGAAGTAAAAGATATCTAGCAATAACCTTGGTCAAACAGGAGAAAGCTATGGAAACCGAAATCCAGCAAAGATTCTGGGGAAGAAAGTCCAGAAGACAAAAGGAGACGGAAGGCGATTCCGTGTTCTTCGAATGGAAGAACTAACACACTTGAAGCGTCCATACCGCATAAAGCCATCTCTGGATTCCATGCAGTCCCAGTCAAAGTCGCAGCACTATTTCCCACAGAAATGGAAGAGAGAATCCTAGAGTTTCTATCCAGCAACAAAGGACACTGAATAGCCAAAGGAATACTGAGGAAAACGGACAAAGCAGCAGGCATTGCACTTATTGATTTCCAGATATAGGACGAAGTGCTAGGTACGGAAACAGCACAGCCTGGCGCCCAAAAGAGGCACACAGACCCATGGAACAGAATCGAGAGCCCAGAGGTCAACTGAAACACATATTTACAGCCCATTTTCGACCAGGGAGCCAAGAGGAGACAGCAGAGAAAGGAGAGTCTCGACAAGAAATGGTGCTGGGAAGACAGCACAGCCAAATGGAACACCGTGAGAGTAGACCGTGATGTTACACCAGGGACAAACACCACCTCGAAATGGATTAAAGCCTTGAACGGAAGACTTGAAAACGTACAGCTTCTAGGAGAAAACGCAGGCAGCTTGCTCTTTGCCATCTGGCTTAGCCACCTGTTTGGAAGAAGCATGTGTGACCGGGCAAGGGAAACAAAGGAAACAAGAAACAAGCGGGACTCCATCCAACGCAGAAGCTTCTGCCCAGACAAAGACACCATGGACTGACTGCAAAGACTGTGCAACAACTGACAGCAGATGTTTGCAAACCGCACATCGGAAAAGGGGTGAACAGCCATAAGATCCAATGAACTCATACGTATTCACAGGAAACAAAACAGCGAGCCCAATAAAACCAGGGCAAAAGATGGAAACAGACAGCTCTCCAAGGAAGATAGAAAGATGGCCAACAGGCTGTATGAAAACATGCTCGTCATCATTAAGTCTCTGCTTAATGCAAATACGAAGGGCACTGAGATAGCAGCTCACAGTGGTCAGAATGGCTATAAGGATGAAGACAGCAACCAACAAGTTTCAGAGAGTAGGTGGAGAGAAGGCAAGCCTCCTGCACTGCTGGTGGGAGTGTAAACCTGTGCAGCCACTACGCGAAGTGGTGTGGAATTGCCTCAGAATTTTCAGAATCCATCCACCACATGATCCAGGTATTCCTCTGTGGCGTATATATCCAAAGATCTTGGAAATACTAATGCACAGAGATCCGTGCATCACTGTATTCCCCACAGCCTTACTCCTGATATGCAACATTTGGAAGCCTCCCTGATGCCCATCAAGGGACAAATGGAGAAGGAAGATGGGCTATAGCCACAAAATGGCATAGCACTCAGCTGTAGGGACACATGCAGTGCAGCCATTTGTGACCACCTGAATGGCTCCTGAGGGTATCAGGGGAACTGAAACAAGCACTGGGGTAAGGTCAAATACCACAGGATCTCACGTACAAGGAGAAGAGGAAAAATGGACCAACAAACAACTAGCAGGTGGCATAGGATTGGCAGTTCCCAGAGGGAAAGGTGTCGGGGGACGGAGGGACAGAGTTGATTAGGCACAAGTGTGTGGTGAGGGCCTGTAATTAGGCTTACGCTGGTGAAGATGATGTAGCCTACACAGAAGTCTAAATCTATGAGGATGTAGATTTGAAAGCTATAGGATGTTAGAATGCAGGGTTACGGAAATCAATTCACATAAAATCAAAACTCCAAAAAGGGGTGCAGATTTACGGCCTAAAGCTTTGGAGGCTGAAACAGATTACAGAGGATGACCTTCCAAGGATTGGTAATCACCTCAAAATGCTTAATGATGTTACAGAAAGGTAGACCTTTGCAAAGAGATGAAGAGGAATACTACCAAGAGAACATGGTCCAAGCCAAATCATGAATCAACGGAAAATGTTACCGACCCTGATGTTACTACTGCTTCCCTTCACGAAAGATCGAAGCAGGCCAACATCTTCCCAAATTCAGGCCAAAGGTTGGTCCAAAAGCTCAATTTGAGGCCGGGCTGTGGTGTAGCAGGTAAGTGCCCACATCCGCTTGAGCGGCCTGGGCTTCACCGTCTAGCATCACGCTTGGGGATCAGATTACTAGCATTAGGAAATACAGATTTCAAGGTCTGGTGGTCACAGAGATCATAAAGAAGTAGAAATGGTGAGGAGACCTTATCAGTACGCACCAGAAAAGGATCCACGAGAATATTACAATCTATGAATGCATAAGGAACACTTCCCCAAATGATGAAGGAAGGAAAACATGTGACCTGCCAAGGAAGAATTGTCAGACTGCTAGGAGATCACACGATCAGTGTGCATCAGGGGAATGCCTGGGCAACTTCAACATGAGAGGGCCTCCTGGACGTTCTCCCATTTGGCCATATCCACAAAAGATAAGAGATAAAACCCGGGATAAGCTTAAAGGAAAGAAACCGGTGTCTAGAGGGAACATAGGAGACCCTTCAAGTCCTTGGAGAAAGTTAGAAACCGACAAGAAATCCAGAGCAAGGAAAACTATCCTACCTGGAAAGGGGGACTAGTCAGATTGGGATGAGACGGCTCTGAAACACTGTGTGCATTGAGGTTGTCTGGACAACTTAGAATCTGAGGGTGTTTATGACATCACGGTGAACATGTCACCCAAGATGGCCGCATGTTTACAGTCCGAGGATTGGCCTAGTCTAGGACACTCAAGTGAGAGATACCCAGAAACAGCTTTTCCAAACAAAAACTTGAAAGGATCAAACAGACTCTGATTCAAGGGAGAAGAAAGGAATCATTGGTAACAAGCGATAATAGATGGACAAGCACAGAGAGGAGAACATTGTCACCTGCTCATGTAGATGGTGAGGTCGTGCAGATTCAATCTTGGAACTTGATTTGAAACAAGAGGCCAGACTTGGGGCTTATCAGAGCTACGTTGTCCTTCTGCCTTACTCATAATCCAAAGTACAGAATGATCTCTTGGGGACGTTGAAGAGAAGAATCGAGGACTCCTTTCGTATGCCCCTAACATCCTTTGAAGAGGACTCTACCTTTGCATAGCTCTGGCCTCATGGGGGTCCACTGGCTACCTGCTAAGGTTTCCCAAGAGATCTCTTTGAAGCCTTGAAGGCATGGACGCCTGTCATGTTTGGGGTATGTAGCTTGGTTTGGAAGGGCTCTAGAAGTGTGCTGAAAAGCACCCTTTTCGAGAGGGCTTCATTCCTGTGTGAAGGCTGCCCTCCCAGGCTACAGTGCTCAGTTGGGCTCCAATGAAATTAACTCCCCCATCTCTTGCCGTAGAAGGAGTACTGATTCTGTGTTTTGACACCATATGGAAGGAGGTTGACAGAAAACCAGAGCATTACCATGATATTTAAAGAAAAATACACACGCCAGAGCTGAGGATGTCAATCAAACAGTAACAGACTCTGTAGAAATAAAGTAAGCCAGTATCTAGATGTAATCTAGGGGAGCGTTCAAGGTTCAGGGCTGAACGTCGAAACTTCCCAAATCCAGGGGAAGAGACGGAAGGATTTCTCACCTGGAGAGAGGAATTCATCAGACTCATCGAATTTGTCTTGGAACCATTGTGTCCGTGAAGGTGGTTGCCAGGACAACGTCTAACCTGGAGTTTCTCATCACACAATGTCAAATGAACCAAGATGGACACATGTCCTCAGTTCTCAGTTGGACGTAAGCTAGGATAGCAAAGATTCCTTCAACTGACAGATGGAAATTCAAAGACAACATCCAACAATCACCAAAGCACCCACACGTCGGCCTACAGAACATATGGTGATTAAAAAAATACAGAATTCCTAACCTAGAATGAAGGAGAACCCACTGATAAGCATATCGAAGGGAGAGAGATCAGAAAGACCACTACGATTAGACTACGGAAAGAAAACAAGCTCCCAGAAATGGAAGGCAAACAGAAATCACACATGAATAATCCACAGTGAATGAAGTCAGTGTTTACAAAGAGTCTGCTTGAACGTTTGAAAGTCCGAGAAAGTCACAACCCCCAAATTTGCAGTGAATGTCAAACCTGGGCTAACTGGGAAGGGTGAGTTCTCAGACTGCTCCAAGCTGGCTCTGAAACCCTGTGTCCATGATGCTTGCTGGGACAGCAGAGACCCAATTCTGACAAATCCCAGTGGCCCGGAAAAACCACCTGGCCTCGTTTACACTGGACCAGATTTGGGCTCAAGTAGCATATTCAAGTCACATTCCACTCAACTGCAGGTTGCCAATGGAACACGAAAGGGGCCAGCCAGTGTTGCATAGGTGACGTCCGCGTGTTCTGTGTCGGCAGCATGTGGTTGGCTGCATGGAATTCTGGGGTGAGCCTCCTCACCGCTCGTGCAGCCTTTCTGGGGCAGGCGTCCGAGGTAGTGTAGAGGCAGATGGGAAGCGACGTTAGACAGGGCCAGTCTTCCTCAGCAAATACGGCAGCGTTGCCAGAAGATATGAGCACAGCAGTAAACATCTGCCTAAAGAAAACCAATTAAAAGTTGCAAATGATAGAAAAACTGAACCTCAAAAAAAAAAAAAACAGCAAGCTAGAAAAAAAAACAAGTAATCTAGGGATAACCTGCACAAAACAGGTGAAAGCTATGTAAACCGAGAAATAGCAAACCTTTGGGAAAGAAATTCCAGAGGACACAAGGAAACGGAAGGGAATTCAGTGCTCTTGGAATGGAACAAAACGAAGAAAGCATGAGGTATCATCACAATGATTCCTTTCTCATGCCTTGGATCAGCATCTCATTGGTCTCTTCAAGTTTCTGTGCCCGGTTTCTGTTTGGAAAAGCTGTTTCTGGGCATCTCTCACTTGATTCTCCTAGCCTAGGCCAATCCTTGGACTGTAAACATGTGGCCATCTTGGGTGACATGTTCATCGTGATATCATAAACACCCTCAGAATTCTAAGTTGTACTGACAACCTCCATGCACACAGTGTTTCAGAGCCATCTCATACCAGTCTGACTACTCCCGTTTTCCAACTAGGATAGTTTTCCCAGTTCTGGATTTCTTGTCGGTTTCTAACTTTCTCCTCAAACTTTGAAAGGTCTACAACATTCCCTCTAGACACGGGTTTCTTTCCATGAAGATTATCCCCGGTATTCTCCCTTATCTTTTGTGGATGTGGTCAAACGGGTGGACCTTCCCCAGAGAAATTCCTGGAGCTCCTCCCAAGTTGAATTTGCCCAGGCAATTCTCTGATGCACAATGAGCGTGTCATCTCCTAGGAGTCTGACAATTCCACCTGGGCAGGTCACATGTTTTCCTTCCTTCATCATTTGGGAAATTGTACCTTATGCATTCATAGGTTGTAATAATCTCAGCGTTCATTTTCTGGTGTGTATTGAAAATGCCTCCTCAGAATTTCTACTTCTTTATGATCTCTGTGCCCACCATACTGTGAAATCTGTATTTCCTAATGCTAGTAATCTGATCTGCAACCCTGATGATAGCAGGTGAAGCCCGGGCCGCCCAATCAGAACTTGGGCACTTACCTGCTACACCACAGGGCCGACCCTGAATTGGGCTTTTGGACAAACCTTTGGCCTGATCTTGGGACGATGTTGGCCTGCTTCGATCATTCGTGAAGGCAGTTAGTAACATTATGGACGGTAGCATTTTCCGCTGGTTCATGAGTTTAGCATGGAACACGTTCTCTTGGTAGTGTTCCTCTTCGTCTCCTTGCAATGGTCTACCTTTCTGTAGCGTCCTTAAGCATTTTGAGGTGATTACCAATCCTTCGAAGTTCATCTTCTCTAATTTCTTACAGACTCCAAAGCTTTAAGCCGTGAACCTTAACGTCTTTTGGGAGTTTTGACTTTACGTGAATTGTTTGCCATAACCCAGCATTATAACATCCTATACCTTTCAGATCTACATCGTCATAGATTTAGACTTCTGTGTACGTTACATCATCTTCACCACCGTAAGCCTAATTACAGGCCCTCACCACACACTTGTGTCAAATCAACTATTTCTCCCTCTGGGCCCCGCCACCTTTCCCTCTGGGAACCAGAAATCCCATGTCACGTGCTACCTGTTTCTTGGTCCTTTTTTTCCTCTTCTCCTTGTAAGTGAGACCCTATGGTATTTGACCTTCCCTCTGGGGCTTGTTTCCATGCCCCTAAAACCCTCAGGAGCCATTCTGTTGGGCACAAATGGCTGGAAGGCATCTGTTCCTGCAGCTGAGTGCTATGCCGTTGTGTGGCTATAGCCCATCTTTCTTGTCCCTTGATGGGCACCAGGGAGGCTTCCCTGTCTTCGATATCGGGAGTAAGGCTGTGGTGAGCACAGCGGTGCACGGATCTCTGTGCATTAGAATTTGCATGTACTTTGGATATATACGCCACATAGGAGTACCTGGATCATGTGGTAGATGGATTCTGAAAATTCTGAGGCAATTCCACACCACTTCGCGTAGTGGCTGCACCGGTTTAAACTCCCACCAGCAGTGCAGGAGGCTTCCCTTCTCTCCACCTACTCTCTGAAACTTGTTGGTTCCTGTCTTCATCCTTATAGCCATTCTGACAACTGTGAGCTGCTATCTCAGTGCCGTTCGTATTTGCATTGAGCAGAGACTTAATGATGATGAGCATGTTTTCATACAGCCTGTTGTCCATCTTTCTATCTTCCTGGGAGAGCTGTCTGTCTCGATCTTTTGCCCAGGATTTATTTGGCTCTTTGATTTTTCTCCTGTGGAGACGTATGACTTCATTGGATCTTTTGGCTATTCACCCCTTCTCCGATGTGTGGTTTGCAAACCTGCTGTCGCAGTTGTGACGTCTTTGCACTGAGTCGATTGTGTCGTTGGCTCAGCAGAAGCTTCTGTGTTGAATGAGTCCCGCTTGTTTCTTGTTTCCTTTGTTGCCCTTGCCCAGTCACACATGCTTCTTCCAAATAGGCGGCCAAGCCAGATGGCAAAGAGCAAGCTGCCTGCATTTTCTCCTCGAAATGTCACAGTTTCAAGTCTTCCATTCAAGGCTTTAATCCATTTCGAGGTGGTGTGTGTGCCTGGTGTAACATCATGGTCTACTCTCATTGTGTTACATCTGGCTGTGCAGTCTTTCCAGCACCATTTCCTGTCTAGAGTCTCTTTTCTCCTCTTTCTCCTCTTGGCTCCCTGGTCGAAAATGGGCTGTCCATAGGTGTGTGAGTTGATTTCTGGGCTCTCGATTCTGTTCCATGCATCTGTGTGCCTCCTTTGCAGACCAGGCTTGCTGTTTTGGTACCTAGCTCTTCGTCCTATATGTGGCAGTAAGAAAGTGTGATAATTGCTGCTGTGTTCGTTTTCCCCAGGATTCCTTTTGCTATTCAGGGTCCTTTGATGCTGGATAGAAACTTTAGGATTCTCTCTTCTATTTCTGTGGGAAAGATTGCTGCAACTTTGACTGGGACTGCATGGAATCCAGACATTGCTTTGTCGACAAAAGTAATCCGTAACCAATCTGTAAATGAAAATTTGGGGGAGTTTATTCTGAGCTTCAATCTGGGGATTATAACCCGGGGCCTTTCTACCCAAAGGAAGAAAGAGCATCAGAGAAGTGGGGTGCACAGACTGGTTGTATTCCCCTCTTAGAGGATGTTTCACATAGGATTGAAATGTCCCATTTACAATAGTCACAAGACTGCTCTGTTGGCACAGCGATTGATGGAAATAGCAGGTAGGTCTTCTGTCTCAGTGAACACAGTAGGCTGGCAGTCTGTGGTCTCCAGCTGACTGGTCACAGGTGAGCTGGTTGGTCAAAGGTGAGTGCAGCAATCAGTTCCTAGCCTAGGGAGAAATGCTTGTCCCTAAAGAGATGCTAATATGGGGGGAAGTGGCACCTTTATCTCAAGGGCCATAGGAAATGTCTATGCAGATATGCAATGCGTGCTAAATTGCCATAGTCAGGCCCTTTTGGAAAAAACAATATCAGGCCGAATTAGGTCTATACCAAATGGCTTCCTCATATAGTCCAATATATCCAATTGCTTCCCATTTTGATTTGTCAGCTTTATGCCATATGGACGTTTCAAGTCTGTCCGTTGTTCAATTCGAAGGGCAAGGAATAGCCTTGCATTTCCTTGTGTCTTGTGGAATTTCTTTCCCCAAAACTTTGCTAGTTTTTGGTTTCGATCGCTTTCTCCTGTTTGTCCAAGGTTATTCGCAGATATCATTTTCTTCTCACTGGCATGGGTTTTTTTTGAGGTTCAGCTTTTCTATTCTTTGCAACTTTTAATTGGTTTTGTTTGGCAGAAGTTTATGGCTGTGCTCAAATCTGCTGGCCGTGCTGCTCTCTTTGCCGAGGAAGAGTGGCGCTGTCTAAAATCGCTTCCCATCTGCCTCTACACTAGCTCGCACGCCTGGCCCAGAATGGCTGGACGAGCGTTGAGGAGGCTCACACCCAGGATTCCACGTGGCCGACCCTGGCCTGCTGACCCAGAACACGTGGACTTCACCGCTGGCCCACTGGCTGGACCCTTTTGTGCTGCATTGGCAACCTGCGGTTGAGTGGAATGTGACTTGAATATGCTACTTGAACCCAACTCTGGCCCTGTGTAGATGAGGCCAGGTTGTTTCTGTGGCCCACTGTGATGTCGGAGGATTTTTCAGAATCGTGTCTCCTCTGTCCAGTCTAGCTTGGTGGACACAGGGTTTCAGAGCACACGTGGAGCAGTCTCATAACACACCCTTCCCAGTTAGGCCAGGTTAGACCTTCCCTGCAGTTTTTGGGGTTGTGACTTTCCCGGACTTTCAATCGTTCAAGCAGAGTCTGTCTAAAGACTGACACCTTTCACTGTGGATTATTGAGGTGTGATTTCTGTTGGCCTTCCATTTTATGGGACCCTGTTTGCTTTTCCATGGTCTAATCGTCATGTTCTTTATGAGCTTGTCCTTTGACATGCTTATCAGTGCGTTCTCCTTCACTCCATTTTAGGAATTTTGTATTTCTTTAATCACCATATGTTCTGTAGGCCAAGGTGTGAGTCTTTTCGTGATTGTTGGGTGTTGTCCTGCAATTTTCATCGTTCACTTGAGGGAATCTTTGCTATCCTAGCCAGGATCCAACTGAGCACTGACTACACGTGGTCATCTTATTTCGTTTGACATTGTGGGATGATAAACTCCAGGTTCGAGGTTATCCTGGCAACCACTTTCATGGGCCCAATGGTTCCAACACAAATTAGATGAATCTGATGAATTCCTCTCTGCAGGTGAGAGACCTTCTGTCCCTTTTCTGGATTTGGGAAGTCTCGTGCTTGACCACCGATCCTTGAA